>NC_088919.1:42512500-43762500 GCF_963576675.1 Euphorbia lathyris | reverse complement strand
GATATGATATCATATAAGAAATAAAAATAAGATTATATATAAAAACCTAATTAATATATAAAATAAAATGAATTAAATTATTATAAAAAAAACTCAACACCACCACCACCATGTCTGATCGTAGCCATGAGGAAGTTAAGGGAAAATTTTATTTTTTAATTCATTTCTTTTGGAATCAATTTTGATTAATATGTATTAGGGAGGGAATGAGTGATTCGTTTGTTTAAGGGAATTCCATAATTAAATTGATTCAATCAAACACTCTAATGGTAATAATTCATTCCCATTCCTATTCCTTTATACTTTTTGACCCAACCAAACACTTGTAAGTATCGATGAAGGTTAATTTCATCAAACAAATGTCAGATTTGTGGGTTTTTTTTGTTACAAATCAAACTATATGGTTTGCTTTTATTGATTTTGCCAAATTTAACCGATAACGATCTTAAAATGAAAATTTTTAAGAATTAAAGTAGTTTAGTATTATATTTACAAGGCTTAAAGCACTATTTGGCCCTTGATCTATCCAAAATTTTGTCATTTGGTCCCTGACCTATTATTTGGTCACATGTGACCCTTGATCTATCCCAAATTGGTGAACTTTCATCCAATTCGGATTCAAACTTAACTGAATCATTATCTCATTGATCAGTAACGATATTTTGATACTTGAACTTAATAGATTTTAGTTTAGGATTTATTTTTTGTTTTTTGATTTCAATTGGATAAATCTTGTGAATTATGGAGAGGAATGTTTACTTAGGGAATAAAATAAAACAATCCTTAATGTTGCTCTTTATTTTTGATCAATTTGATCGATGCGATATTCTGACCACATTTCGGATCAACCGTCAACAGATCATACCGCTAAATTTTCGTTGACCGACGACGACATTTCGGTAACTGTATTTTAGATTTAAATTATTTTAAAATATTATAAGAATGATTTTGAGTAAGTTAGGTTCCGTTTTGATTTTAACATGTTTACGATTAATGATTTAGCGCCTATCGATTACTAATAAAAATATAAATTTTAGACTAGTTGTCCTTTAGATTTATGGATGTGAAATTCGGTATTAAGACACTTTAGCCGTGTAACGAGTTTAAATGTATAATCGGAATATAAAATTAGCACAAGAGTTAGGAATATAAAATTAGTACGGATAGACTCGTAGCCGTGTCACGAGTCTAACTGAACCTTCGGTCGTAGTTAACGATATCAGTTTAGTTTACACGTTAGAATTCCGGTAGTCCGATAAAAGTGTACAAAAGTAGTCTGGTAAAAGTGTTTAATTAACATTTTAGATACTTTAAATTGTCGAGTTAAATACGTTATAAATTAGAAGGACTAATACCGATATTTGTTTAATAGAGTCTATATCAATTTGAATATAAAAGTTCAAATATGATTTGAATATAAAATTAGGTCGAATATACTCTTAGTAGTTTAACGTGGTTTAACGAGTCTAAGAATATTCATAGTTCAAATTAATTATTCAGTTTAGAATTTTTGTTTCGGTGACCGGAATTAGTCCGATAAGAATATTTTCTTTTAAACGATATAATATCTTGAGCTATTTAACTCTTGAAGTTGAATTAAATTATGAATCGGTTATTTTATACGAGTTTTTAATAATTTTATTTATATTAACAGAATATTTAATTTTAAAGGATTTTGGTATTTTGTTTATAAACTATTTTGAATAATTGTGATTGTTTGCGAAATAGTTAATTGAAGGCAAATGATTTAGTTTGTAGTTATGGAATTATTTGGAAATTTGATTTTGGAAAGAGATTTGAGGACATCATGATCTTATGAGTTTTATATATCCATCTAAAGTAATCCGGACGGTTGGTTTTGATATTTGAAGACCATGTTCAGTGAGGAACGTGGCATGTGTACACAGTATAAAGACCTAGTCGGGTATTGGCAGCGAAGTGTGGGGTAAGACCAATACGGGATTAGGCAAGGTTAAAGAGACGTCTCGACTATGTGATATATGTGGTTATGGATTGATACATAAGGGGGGAAACTCTAGAATGGATATAAGGTTTTATGTTTTCGGATATGAGATGATTTTGATATAAGGTTTAACGTTTGATTGATTACGAGTTTGTTTGATAAAATGTTTATTTGACTACGAGTTGGTTGGATAAAGCAATTTATTTAATTACGAATTGGTTTGATAAAACGTCTATTTGTTTATGAGTTGGTTTAATAAAACGGTTATTTAATTTGATTCGTTTTGATTAAACGTTGTTCGATTTGATTTGTTCTGATAAAACTTTATTTAATTCGATTCGTTTTGATGAAATGATTTATATATATAAAAACTACAATAAAGTGAAATATATAATTAAAGTATTAGCATGTTATTCAAAGTGTCAATAAGTTAAAACGAGTTTATAAGTTAAGAGAACTACCTAAAATTGGTAGAACTACGTGGCTTTGATTTCCGGTTTAAAGATTAAAAGATGTTCGGGATACGTAGGAAGGTTGATAGAATTATCAAGTCCAAGCCAAATAATAAATAAAATCTTTAGGTAGTCCGAATAAATTTTTATCTATTAAAGAATACGTTTGGCTTTTAGACTGTTAGAAGTTGGTTATCCTATTTTCTATTCATACCCGATGCTGTTTTGGGTCGGGTGTGACATGTTGGTATCAGAGCTCTAGGTTATTTTCTTCGGACCTAAAATAGATTGTGATTTAGAAATACGAATATTTGGGGATAGAATTATCGAGGGTCATATA
The DNA here is from genome assembly GCF_963576675.1 of Euphorbia lathyris. NCBI lineage: Eukaryota > Viridiplantae > Streptophyta > Magnoliopsida > Malpighiales > Euphorbiaceae > Euphorbia > Euphorbia lathyris. Next base: position 43,759,745 of record NC_088919.1, on the reverse strand, counting down.
GTTCGTTAATGAGTTAAAAAAAAAAAGAATTCGTAATTAAGAAATTATAACGATTAATGTACAAAGTAAAAATCGATATGAATTTTGAGGACGAAATTCTTTAAAGTGGGTAGAATTGTAACATCCGTGTCTAAAATTTTATTTTTCGAAATAAATAGCGTTAATTATTTATGAATTTAAATACACTATTGAGTTTAATTTAATATTTTTAGATATAAAGTAAAAGTTTTGAGTAAGTCTAAAGAAATTATAAATTAAAAGGACCTTAATTAATATTTTGTCAATTATGTTTAACAATTCTTACGGTTAAAAATGTTAAAAATGAATTAAATTGAAAATTATCTATATTATTATTAAGATATTTATTTGTTAAAAAATAATAATAATATTATATTATAATCTAGATCCATCATCAATATTTAATATGCAAATAATGATCAAAATGATAGTTGTTGATTTTCATGATAAGAATTATAAAATAATAATAATGAAAAAATAAATTTATAATAATAAAAAAAACAAGTGAATGACACCTTTTACATTACATGTTAATGTTTTATTTTACTCTAAATACAAATGTCCTACATCATGGTAACTTAAATGTAATGTTGACATATGGCAATATTAGTTGTCATATGTCATATTTAAATAAATGTTATATTTACCATATTAATTCTATGATCATATACTTGATATAGGTATTATATATTTACCATAAATTTTAGAGGGGAATGAGGAGCATTGGTGATTTTCAAAAGTTTGATTTCAATTGGATAAATCTTGTGAATTATGGAGAGGAAGGTTTACTTAGGGAATAAAATAAAACAATCCTTAATGTTGCTCTTTATTTTTGATCAATTTGATCGATGCGATATTCTGACCACATTTCGGATCAACCGTCAACAGATCATACCTGTAAATTTTTGGTGACCGACGACGACATTTCGGTAACTGTATTTTAGATTTAAATTATTTTAAAATATTATAAGAATGATTTTGAGTAAGTTAGGTTCCGTTTCGATTTTAACATGTTTACGATTAATGATTTAGCGCCTATCGTTTACTAATAAAAATATATATTTTAGACTAGTTGTCCTTTAGATTTATGGATGTGAAATTCGGTATTAAGACATTTTAGCAGTGTAACGAGTTTAAATGTATAATCGGATATAAAATTAGCACAAGAGTTAGGAATATAAAATTAGTACGGATAGACTCGTAGCCGTGTCACGAGTCTAACTGAACCTTCGGTCGTAGTTAACGATATTAGTTTAGTTTACATGTTAGAATTCCGGTAGTCCGATAAAAGTGTACGAAAGTAGTCTGGTAAAAGTGTTTGATTAACATTTTAGATACTTTAAATTGTCGAGTTAAATACGTTATAAATTAGAAGGACTAATACCGATATTTGTTTAATAGAGTCTATATCAATTTGAATATAAAAGTTCAAATATGATTTGAATATAAAATTAGGTCGAATATACTCTTAGTAGTTTAACGTGGTTTAACGAGTCTAAGAATATTCATAGTTCAAATTAATTATTCAGTTTAGAATTTTTGTTTCGGTGACCGGAATTAGTCCGATAAGAATATTTGCTTTTAAACGATATAATATCTTGAGCTATTTAACTCTTGAAGTTGAATTAAATTATGAATCGGTTATTTTATACGAGTTTTTAATAATTTTATTTATATTAATAGAATATTTAATTTTAAAGGATTTTGGTATTTTGTTTATAAACTATTTTGAATAATTGTGATTGTTTGCGAAATAGTTAATTGAAGGCAAATGATTTAGTTTGTAGTTATGGAATTATTTGGAAATTTGATTTTGAAAAGAGATTTGAGGACATCATGATCTTATGAGTTTTATATATCCATCTAGAGTAATCCGGACGGTTGGTTTTGATATTTGAAGACCATGTTCAGTGAGGAACGTGGCCTGTGTACACAGTATAAAGACCTAGTCGGGTATTGGCAGCGAAGTGTGGGGTAAGACCAATACGGGATTAGGCAAGGTTAAAGAGGCGCCTCGACTATGTGATATATGTGGTTATGGATTGATACATAAGGGGAGAAACTCTAGAATGGATATAAGGTTTTATGTTTTCGGATATGAGATGATTTTGATATAAGGTTTAACGTTTGATTGATTACGAGTTGGTTTGATTACGAGTTTGTTTGATAAAATGTTTATTTGACTACGAGTTGGTTGGATAAAGCAATTTATTTAATTACGAATTGGTTTGATAAAACGTCTATTTGTTTATGAGCTGGTTTAATAAAACGGTTATTTAATTTGATTCGTTTTGATTAAACGTTGTTCGATTTGATTTGTTCTGATAAAACTTTATTTAATTCGATTCGTTTTGATGAAATGATTTATATATATAAAAACTATAATAAAGTGAAATATATAATTAAAGTATCAGCGTGTTATTCAAAGTGTCAATAAGTTAAAACGAGTTTATAAGTTAAGAAAACTACCTATCAGAACTACCTAAAATTGGTAGAACTACGTGGCTTTGATTCCCGGTTTAAAGATTAAAAGATGTTCGGGATACATAGGAAGCTTGATAGAATTATCAAGTCCAAGCCAAATAATAAATAAAATCTTTAGGTAGTCCGAATAAATTTTTATCTATTAGAAAATACGTTTGGCTTTTAGACTGTTAGAAGTTGGTTATCCTATTTTCTATTCATACCCGATGCCGTTTTGGGTCGGGTGTGACACCAAATGTGACCAAATAATAGATCAGGGGCCAAATGACACAATTTTAGATAGGTCAGGGACCAAATAATGCTTTAAGTCTATTTACAATGGAATTATATTTTTAAGTTTTCAAAATGATCATTTTTGGAGTTTTATCTAAGTATTAACTTTCTCTCTCATAAAAAAAAAACACCACCTAAATGACCTCAAATCTAAAAAGTTGAAGAATTAAAGTTGCTTAATTAAGTTTCTCTATCGTAAAAAAAACCACGTAAATTATCTCAACCCTAAAAGTTGAAGAACAAAAATTGATTAAAATATCATTTAATTCTTTAAAAATTTTATTTTGAGGTTGTTATAGACCGAATTTGGTAAAGTCAACAAAAGGGTTCCGTTTGTAACAAAAAAACTACAGGTACCGATTTGCAAAAATGTGAAATTACAGGGAATTTATTTGAAATTAACCAACAAACAATGCCGAGTTGGCACAGATTAGTTGGAGCGAGGATGATTAAGTGTGATGATCTTCATGAAGGTGTAAAGTGAACATCATTGCAACACAAAACGAGCAACAAGAGGAGTAAGCATCAACATAATTTGGCACCAAAGTTAACAAGTGTATGATGCTAACAACAATTTCCGGTAACAAAGTCACATAAGAGCCAAATTTAACTCTAACGTTTTATATGAAATATATATTTAGTCATAACATATGAAATGATGCAAATTTAATCTTAATATTTTCAAGCAAGATCAATTTTAGCCATACGTTATAGAAAATTTTAGTGAACGAAAATTTGAACATACTGGTTAAAGTTAAATTTGTACTATTTCATATATTATGACTAAATTTTGCACTTTATTTAAAATGTTAGGGTTAAATTTGCACTTCACTAGAAGTTATAAACCATACTTATTTTAATAATTTCTTGTTCAACAGTTGATATAATTGCTTACACCAATCTTGCCAACAAAATTAAAAAACTAAAACTTAGGTGATTCTTTATTACTTAATTTCATTTCAGTAACAATTAGTTCAGTTCAGTTCAACATTTAGTTTCAACATTTAATTTCAGCATTCAATAATTTATCATTATTTATTATAATTATTTATACATAACTTATTATTATTATTGTTATTATTATTTATAATTTATCATTATCTATAAATTAGATAAAAGTCAAGAAATTGTAGTTTATTAAAGTATACATTGTTTGATAAAAAATGACGCATGTGTGATGTGTAGACAACAAGATTCATGATCGAGAAGACAGTTTGATGAATTATTTCTCAAATTTACCTGATTTATCAATGTTAGGGATAAAATTGCACCATTTTATACGTTAGGGGTAAAATTACTCTTGACCCAAAATGTTAGAGGTAGTTTTTGCACCTTACCCCGTAATTGTAATAAAAAGTTAAGAGTTTGTATTCATATGAAAATTTATATTTAATTTTATAGGCTTTAAATTGTATGTAAATTTATGTTTGTATGTAATTTTTATTTTTAATTTAAATTAGACTCATTTTTATTTAATTTCATAGGCTTTTATCGAGCCGAGCTTTTATTTGATATTCAATTTAGTTTTATCTTTAATAATATATTTATTTATTTATTAGAACCATTATTATTATTATTATTATTATTATTACTATAAGCTTATTAATATCCAATATTATCATTAAAATTATTTTAAAATCTAATATCATCATTATTGTTAAGTTCGGTAGCATTCAGTTAAGTTCAGTAGCATTCAGTTCAGTATTCAGTAGCATTCAGTTCAGTTCAGTTTTTTTCAGCGATAAAGAACAGAGCCTTACTCAATATAATTGCATGTAATTATTTGAAAGGTCTGATTTGGGAATCAAATACCGATCAAACCAGTATGTTCAAATTTTCACTCATCAAAATTGATATGTTTGAAAACTTTAGGGGGATAAAATTGATACCACTAAGGGTGAAATTGACATTGATGGAGTCATGTTGCTACCATGCATGTGATTTGTAAAGCCATTATTTTTTAGTGGGGTTACATCACTATTTTGGTGATTTTTTTATGTTTGAATTGGTCTAAATGAGTTTATTAAAACGAAAGTTTAATGAGTGTATTGAAAGACAATAAAAATAAAGTACAGTGACCTTTGTGAAATAAATTCTAAATTTAGGTGATTATTCATGCAATTACAGATCCTTTCACTAACCATTTTTTTCTAAATATAATTTTAGTTAAAATCGTAATTAAACTCTTAAACATTTATAGTTTTAAGAATTGAGCTCCTGATTATTTATTTTTTTAGATTAAACCTCTGAATTTCAATTTTCACACACATTGAGCCCCTCAGCGACAGTAAAGGGCTCAATGTGTGTGAAAAATAAAAATAAAAATTTAATTAAGAAACTTTATAAAAATCGAGGGCTTAACTAAGAAATGTTAAAAATAAATTTATCTATAATAATAATAATAAGAATAAGAAACTTTATAAAAATCGAGGGCTTAATTAAGAAACGTTAAAAATAAATTTATCTATAATAAAAATAAAAAGAATGCATTGGATATATTCAATTTATTATAGGTTAACTAATATAATAGGCTTGTATATCAGATAATATAATCAAGTTTATTGGTACAGTAAAACCTCTATATAGGAATACATTTAGGACCGGACTATTTGTATAACAATTGGGAGGTTATTACTAAATAGAGTTTGGTAATAGAAGTCATTACCAAGTTGGGACCGAGTTTTTTTATAACAAAATAGAGGTTATTCTATATAGAGTATTCCTATATAGAGGTTTTAATGATCTTTTCATTAGTCATAAAAATGTATTAGTTTAGAAGTTTTTAAGGATTAACCTCGTGATTTTTAATTTTCACACATATTCAACCATTCACTGACTGTTTAGTTAAAAAAAAACCCATTAACTAGAGGTTCAATATATGTAAAAATTAAAGTTCAAGACTTAATCTGAAAAAAATAAATGACTAAAGACTCGATATTTAAAACCCTAAAAATTTAAGGACTTAAATTTAATTATAGATTTACACTATAATTTTCTAAAAACAATTGTGTATTATAATAATAGTTTTTGATATAATCTAATTATATTAGAAATATTTTTTCTCCTTGTAAAATTTATTTATAGGAAAATAGCTAAATCCTTCTTCTTTCTCATCTCTTTTCATTTTTATCCGTATCCATTCCGAGCTACTATCTTTCATGTCATACTATATGTCCCTAAAATCTTATACTAAGAGGGGAGGTGGTATAAATAGGTGAAATAAGCTGCTGTAATTTTAATACGATGGAAAAGTCCATTTTATACTATTTAAGTTCAAGTAATATAGTGAAATTTATTATTTTATCTCAATTCCTATCCAATGAGAAATTATTAGAAGTACACGGTTCTCCATGTTAAACGTAAAACCCCATATACATATTTTACCATATGTAACATGGATCCACACATATTATAAAAGGTCCCACTATTTTATTTTTTTAATGAAGTCATAATACACGTGTCCAAATGTGAATTGAGATCCTCTAACTAACATGGAGGACCAAATGTTTAATAATAAGAACTTATCATTTCAAGAAAATTCAAAATTTCATTGTACCATATCATCAAAGTCAACAATTCAATGTGCCACGTCATATTGACTCAAACATCAGGTTAATAGCACACGACTCGCATATATAAAAGAATAATTAATACATATCATCCTCCTTGATTTCCATCATATTCTTATTTTAGTGGGGGATTGTTGGGCTTAGCCCAAGTAAAATTTATGAAATAAAGCCCTTTCAAGTGCCTTTATGTTTTTTCAAGTGAAAAACATCCCACATTGCTTTCAAAGCACTTGGTGGAGATGTTTATAAAGAAGGTCCTCACATGCTTGGGGTGTGCCCCAAGGGGTACCCACTTTTGTGAAAGAGTGAGGACCTATCTCTTTGGTTGACCACCACACGCGTGCGCGCGCGCCGTCCGTCCGACCGAACCGGGTTGGGTTGGTGTGGTAAATAATTTTAATATTCTTTTTTATTAATTTCGGAAATAATTTTTTATTTAATTATTTACATTTTGATTAAGTCTTTGTGAACGTTATTCACAACGTCTACTTTGCTCTGAACGTGTCTTCACCAACCCAGTCTTCCTTATTTTCCTCCTTCACCTTCTCCATGAAATCCGAGCTCTCAACAGCTCTTTTTTCTTGTATAAATAGGTGATGTGAGACTGCCTTCAGAACACAATTTACTTTTCATTCATTCTGTATTTTTTCGAAAACTGAGCAAGTTAAACAGAGAGTGTATACAGAACGATTTTTGTACGGTGCAATACGAAAATCGTATTTAAGAGGGCTGTTTTATCCTGGAGGCGACCGGAGTTCATACTGTTTGCTAAATTCCGGCAGTTCCGCGAACGTCTTAAAGAAAGCGACATTGTCCGCGACTCTGCCCATTTAATTTTGTTCGGCCTGTTCCTATTTTATGAGTTCGAGTTACAACAATATATTAACAGGGCCTTTTTGGGTATGGGCTGGGGGAGCACCTGCCCATGGTCCAAGGGAGGAGGGACCCAAAAGTAACATTTTTGAAAGACAATATGACAATTGAATTTTAAAAGATGCCATGGTTATGAAAATAATTTTAAACCTAAATAAATCGTAGCACACATCTAGAACACTAGGAAGGGAGATTCAAAAATAACATTTCTATAAAAAATGTACAAATATTAAAGTTTCAAAAGATGCAATAATAATAATATAATCCCTAGACCTAAAGAATTACAACACAATTTTATGATTACATTTACTTATAGTAATATTTCACATGTTGATACAGATAACGTTCTTCACAAATGAGAGTATTCCAAATTACTTTGGTCAATGTATTGAGTCCGACGTTTAAAATTCTTGAGTTTGTCAAAATATTAGATGGTTATCCAAATATTTCAATTGATTTTTGAATTCTCCTAACTATGTCAGTAACCACTGTATCTGCTGAAAGAATTTTTTTGCAATTAAAATTATTGAAAAACTATTTGAGATCATCAACATTGTAAGAAAGATTAACTGGTTTATCATTTTTATGTACGGAGAGAAATATGTTAGCGTATATTGATGTAGCCGTTATTATTGATAACTAGTTTTTGACCCGTGCGATGCACGGATTCATCTTAATATATAAATATTAACAAAAATATAATTAATAATTACAATTAATGATATAAAAAAGGAGGAAGTGACACCTCAGCTCCATCGTTACTGTTTTATATTATATATAGATTTTAAATCTAAAATTTCCTAGATAATTTTTTGTGTGAGCAACTCGATACTTAAAGCGGAATAAAATATTTTTTTATATGAGATTGGATGTTTTTATTAGATCTCTTGTTTAGAGTAATAAAAATGTGTCATTTTTAAATAATTTTTATGTTATATAATTGATTTTTCTATTTTATTATTTACATATACTTATTTATTAGGACTTTTATTTGTTATTTATTAATTAAGATGAAATATTCTCCGTTGACATGCCATATCGAGAAGGAGTATTAAGAATTATAGTGCGATACAAAGTAGTATATGATTTTCATATTGATAGTTTTCATCTTTTAAATCAACACAATATCTATTTGCAGTGTGACTCTAGTATTTTAAAGGCTATAGACAGCTTCCATATTCTATCATTTTACAAATTTAAATTTAATATATATATATATATGAAATATAATTAATTCTTGACTTAATAAGGAGAATCAATTGAAAATCAAACTTTTTAGATGATGTACAAATTTATTTTTATGGCTATTGGGTGAATATTGATGTAACCCTTATATACAAAATAATCAACTTTCAAGTCTTATTAATGAAAGATGAGTTTTTGTTTCAGGTGCAATTTTATGTTATGACTATTTTTTAACCTCTAGCATTTTGACCACCCAATAAGGCAATGTTGCCACCGAAAAAAACTGATCATCCATTAATGACGTTGAAATAGTATCGTCTAGTAAATCTTAGGCTTAAAATTGCACTATTTTATACGTAAATACTAAATTTGCTTTCCCCTAATAACCATATTGCTAAATTTATAAGTCATTTCTATTATTGTTAAGAGAAAACTTGTGAAATAAATTTTAAAACTCATTGTTGTTAAGAGACGGTGACTAACAAAAAAAAAAGAGACAATTTATGTTATTGTTGTCGATTTTCAATTCCATTTAATAGAGTGTATGCTTGTTTTCTATATATGACTATTATTAAATTCGGACATGATATAATAATTATCTACTGAGATAATTTTTCATCAATGGAAATCTCAATAATTATTGTATTATAATTGAAGTTAGTTTCAAATTTTATAAAAAAAGTTTAAAACTTTTTTAGATCGTAGATCCTCCTAAACAAGAGGCCCTAGGCAGCTACCTACACGGCCTCCCTTTAGAGCCGACCCTGGAATTGAGACGAGACATGAAATTTCACCAAATGCATGTTATTATCAAAATCACAGCATCCACTTTCTTCCATTGTTTTTTTCACCTTCAAAGTACGTGACAATTCGTCAGTTAATTATTAGTCAATTTTAATCAATTAAGGTTATAATAATAATAATAAATAAATAAACATATATAGCAGTATTTTAATATTTTCGTTAACTAAATTAAGAGTTGTACCTAACAACTTTTGAGTACATGGAGTATAGAAAATCAACTCATTATTTATAAGCTAAGAAAGAGCGAAAATGAGGCAACATTCAGTAAATGAACAATTTTATGCATTTTGTCATAATAATAATAATAATAACAACAAAGGGAAAATTATAAAATTGTATCAAATAGGAGGTCCATTTACATATTTAGACCAATTATCCAAGCCATATATATATATATATATATATATATATATATATATATATATATATATATATATATATATATATATATATATATATATAACAACTTAGAAATTTCTTACTCTTCCTTCATTCTCTTTTCGTTTCTCTCTTCGTATCTTTCTTAGTTTGCGAACTTGTCACTCCGTTTTTAATTATCGACTCATATTTTTAATTATCGACTTATATATATATAAAATCTTTCTTCTTACGAACTTGGCACTTCATTTTTTTTTATCATTTTGTATGTTTTTCCCAAGATAATACTTCTCGCATATGATTTTACTTCACATTTTTGCAAATTGCGAAGCCTGAGCAGTTTTCGCAAACTACGAAACAAATTCATGTACTGAATTAGTGTTTACTTTCGCAGTTTGGGAAAAATGAAAAGTGGTATATTTTGTTATTTGATGGAAATATACACAAGTAAACAACACGATTAGCAAAATAACATAAAAAACATAACATTATCAAAATTTACAACAAGATTGTAACAATAATCAAACCCTAAACCCCGGCAATGGAGTGCTTCTAGAACATTTGGGAGGAGGTGTGCTTCTAGAACATTTAGGAGGAAGTTCAGAAGCAAAAGGAACTAGAACATTTGATCTTCACTTTCTTCATCACATCCCAATCACCCCTCACTGTGATTGATGTCTTTGTATTCAAGCTAAACGGATACTTGAATTTGATGCCTTTGTATTCAACCTTCACAAAAATTAAGTCATTTTAAGGAAAGAATGAAAGAAACGCTTTGCAGAAAGCGAAACTGTCAAGTCAGCGAAGAGAAATACAACCTGAATATGATGATTTTGCTTCGCACATTGTGAAACTGCGAAGCCTGCGAAGAGAAATACAACTTGAAAAGCATGATTTTTCTAATAATACTTCAGAGGATGATTTTTCTTCGCATGCTTCACAAAATGTAAAGCAAAAGCATTCTAAGAAGTTATTTTCTGGAGAAAATACTACTTCAGAGGATGATTTTGCTTCGCATGCTTTGAAAAATGTGAAGCAAACTCGTTTTACAAAGCTATTTTCTGGAAAGATAGGAAGATGAACGCAGAAATATAGTAGAGAGTTACCTTCTTTCCACCTTTTGCCATTGAAATCGACAATAAACATATGATAAATGCAGAAGAATATCGAATAACGATGCATTCGATTCGCACAAGAAGAAAGAAGCAAATAGATGAAGAAGAAATAGGATGAAGAACCATGCCTTCGATTCGCACAAGAACAGAGAGACGAAGAGAGAAAGAAGAGACATGATGGTGAAAAAATGGATTCCATTCGCACAATATAAAGGAAAGGGGAAGATGAAACAATAGAAAGGAAGGGAGAAGATAAAATGTTTGGGGTATTTTAGGAAAGTCACAAATAAATAGTCTAGATATCTAATGGATTAGGTAATTGGTCTAAATATGTAAATGGGTCTTCCATTTGATCCAATTTTATAATGTTCCTAATTAACATATTAATAATACATATAATTATTATGTATTATTTATATTCACTTTGCAATAATGAAGATAATGTGTAGTAGTAATAATAATAATAATATATTAATAATGTATATAATTATAATGTATCTTTTTATATATTTTTAAATAAAGACGGAAAGTTAGCTAGACAGTTTAGAAATCGGACAACCAACTATGTTGGCACCCATAACCCCAAGATGAAGCTACACCTTAATATTATTAAAGAAAATAGAAAATTAAAGAAAAGAAAAAATAAGAGCCAAATTTGATCCTAACGTTTTCAATGAAGTGCAATTTTTAACCTAATATATGAAGTGGTCTAAATTTAACCTTAACGTTTCCAAATAAAATCAATTTTAGTTCTACATTACCAAAAAATTTAAACTGGTTTTACTGTTATTTAACTGTCACATTGGACATTCCAAACATCAATTACGTCTAAGATTTTTAATGTATCACTAACACAATTATATAAAACTTGTTAAAATGTTAACAACTAAGCGTGTCACATACAAGTTAATCATATTTTTTTGTCAATGCATCTAAATGTTCACTGTGCTACTAATATAGTTACAAATAACCAATAAAAAATGTACGAAACTATTTCAACTTATCGACCAACTTGTTTGGAAGGTGTAAAGTGACAGTTAAATAATAGTCAAACCGCCCATTTACATATTAGGACTACTTCACTCACTTCTTACAAATCTAGACAGTTTCCATTGATTTGCAAAAAAAATAATCTCATCTTTCTTATTCTCCTTTTCCTGCATACAAAATCATAGTAACTACTTCCATTTTTTCCATTTTTTCTTTGTTTTTATTTTCTACAACAATTTAGACAACAATAAAGAGAACAATACAATCCAAGAGCTAAAGCTTTGTTCATCCAACAATCCAATTCAAATTCATGTAAGTCTTGTGTTGGATTTTACCTACATTTCAATTTCATACAATATCAGATATGTAAGATGATGGATATAAGATGTATATGTCAAATTCAAATGAAAATAGCTTAGTTTCATGCATTTCAAAACCCTACAACCCATTGAAATTCGCATTTTTGTTGAAAATATCGTAATGAAATACTTTCCTGACCCAATTACCCCTCACTGTGATTGATGCCTTTGTATTCAAGTTAAACGGATACTTAAATTTGATGCATTTGTATTCAACCTTCATAAAAACTAATTCATTTTAGGAAAATAATGAAAGAAACGCTTCGCATAAAGCGAAACTGTGTAGTCTGCGAAGAGAAATATAACCTGAAAAGGATGATTTTTCTTCGCATATTGCGAAACTGCGAAGTCATTTTCTAGGGAAAATAATACTTGAGAGGGTGATTTTTCTTCGCAGGCTTCACAAAATGTGAAGCAAAATCATTCTGTGAAGTTATTTTCTGGAGAAAATACTACTTCAGAGGATGATTTTGCTTCGCATGCTTCACAAAATATAAAGCAAACTCATTATGCGAAGCCATTTTCTAGAAAGAGAGGAAGATAAACGCAGAAATACAGTAGATAGTTACATTCTTTTCGCCTTTTTCCATTGAAATCGACAATAAACTTATGATAAACGCAGAAGAACGCCGATGTTACCTTGAGAAGACATTTTGTTGAATAATTTTCAAATTGACTCAACTTGTCAATACAACAACAACAACAAAGCCTTAGTCCCAAAATGATTCGGGGTCGGCTAACATGAACCGTCATATAAAACCGTGAAATCAAGTCGTGTCAGCGACACAAATTCGATCCCTCCACTCCGTCCTATCCACTACCATATTTTCCTCAATTCCCAGTAAACTCATATCACTCTCGATCACCCTCCTCCAAGTTTGCTTAGGTCTTCCCCTACCCCTCACCACTACATCCCTTTGCCACTCTTCGGTTCTCCTAACCGGTGCATCAAGCGCTCTACGTCTCACATGGCCAAACCACCTTAGTCGGTTTTCTCTCATTTTATTCTCAATAGATGTGACCCCTACTTTTGTCCTAATTATTTCATTACTCACCCGATCCTTTCTCGTATGACCACACATCCATCTCAACATACGTATCTCCGCCACCGACATCTTATGGATGTGGCAGTGTTTTAATGCCCAACACTCCGTACCATATAGCAATGCTGGTCTAATTGCCGTCCGGTAGAATTTTCCCTTCAATCTATTAGGCATGCTGGGGTCACAAAGGAAACCCGTAGCACTCTTCCACTTTGACCAACCAGCTTTAATCCTATGAGCAACATCTCCATCTACTTCTCTATCCGTTTGGATAATAGATCCTAAATATCGGAAGCAATCCGAGGCCTGAACAACTCTCCCATCTAGGGTGATTGTCCCTGCCTCCCTACTCCTATGGCCGCTAAAGTTACACTCCAAATATTTTGTCTTACTTCGGCTCAACTTAAAGCCTCTAGATTCTAGAGTTTGTCTCCATAGTTCCAACTTCCTCTCCACTCCTTTCGTCTCATCAACCAACACAATATCATCTGCAAACAGCATGCACCATGGTATACCATCTTGAAGTGAACTTGTCAGTTCATCCATAATGATGGCAAAAAGAAATGGGCTTAGTGCGGAACCTTGATGCACTCCAATCATAATAAGAAACTCTTCAGTCTTACCAACACTAGTACGTACACTCGTGCATGCTCCCTCATACATGTCCTTTAGAATGTCAATATATTTCCGCGAAATGCCTTTCCTTATCAAGGCCCACCAAAGTACTTCCCTTTGGTACCTTATCATATGCTTTCTCCAAGTCAATGAAAACCATATGCAAGTCTTTCTTCTTAGAGGTAAAATTGTCAATATTAGAGGTAAAATTGTTCTTTGCCGCCAACGTTAAAGTTGCACCATTTTAGACGTTATGGGTAAAATTACTCATAATTATAAACGTTAAAGGTATTTTTACACTTTATCCCTTTTAAAAAACATGCAACTCTACAAAATGTTTTCTCTGTACAAATTCCTCTCCGATATTAGTGTTTAAATTTCTTTTATTTTCCTTTAATTAAGGCCCTATTTTATATGTTCTGATTCTTAGGTTTAAACTCTAATTTAATATGCCAAATAGTTGTTGTATACCTAAAGTTTTGTGGTTTCAATTGACATTAGCGTGGTTTTATCGATTTATAAGTAGATGAATGTGGTATTTTCTTTTACAAAAGAGTGTATGTACAAAACATTGAGTTTGACTAACACAATTTGTCATGTCAACGTTAGCAAGTCAACATGACGTGTAATCAAAATTAATATTTTTCATTATGCAACATCATCAAAGTCAAACAATTTAATGTGTCATGTCATTAAAGTCAACATGTCACGTTATCGAAGACTTATGCTCCATTTATTTACAGGAAAATATTAGGTAACATAATTTATTTTATTGGAAAATAAAATATTTTCTTGTGTTTGCCTACGACATGCACTACAAGAAAATAGATTTTTTGTGGGGAAATTTTTCCCCACAGAATATCAAAATTTCGCCACTAAAACCCTTTTGTGGGGAAAAACAATTCGTCACAAGATCGCCACTATTAAGCCGACGTTAAAGATATTTTTGGCCAAAATTCTGTTCATCACAATAGACACACAATTGTGGCAAAATCATAATTCGCCACAAAATGCATTTTCTTTTGTGGCGAATTACGATTTCGCCACATTAGACCCCATTTTTATGGCGAAAATTACCCCCCCTGATGGACATAGTTTTGTGGGGAAAATATCCCCACTAATCGTCATAATGTTCTGTGGAGAATTCGTTTTCGCCACAAATAAAAATGCTTTTTTGTGGGGAACATTTTCCCCCACTAATCTTACTAATATTCTGTGGGGAAATAGTTATATCCCCCACAATTCTCACTCTTTTTGTGGGGTAATTCTGATTCTTTTATGGTCATTTTTCAAAATTAATATTTTTAAATTTTTGGTGAATTTTTTGGATTGAAGGAAACTCCTATATATAATATATTTATAGCAAACGAATAAAAATATAAAAAATATAATAAAATGCATTAAAACCATTTTATTAAATGAAATTATATATACATATATAGCTAAATTGACAAATTGACACAATTAGATACAAATAATGTCAGTGAACATAGTATAATGACAATATGTTCAGCAAATGCCTCAAGATAGCCTCAAATAATATAACATTATTTAAGAGTTTAGATTAAACTAGGTATAAAAGTAAATGTGATTGATAATAAGAAAAAATCAAATTTGCCCATCAATGTGGAGCTCTGATGTTTCTTTACTCAAGAAACTTACAAACTTTGTCCAAACATAGCATTCTCCATTTTTCATCTTAACATTATTTATAAAAATCATAACAAATCTCAACTCAAAACCAGTGCCAATCAACTGAGTACACTAAGTCGAACCACATTGGGACCTCTAACTTCATTATTAAGCTGATTAATTTCAACCTTCAATGTAATGAGTATCGTTGTCCCATCGGTACTTACTGTTACAAATGGTGAAAAAAAAGGTCATGCTTATACTAGCTAGCCCAAATAGGTAGAAACTACATGAACTAGAAGCTACCAATTCAGGGGGTTTAGCCTTACAAAAAGCTACTTCAATTCAAACAGTAGGTGAATCTCAAATAGAAATTGAAAAATTCACCAAGCTTCAAGAAAATTGATCCTAAATCCTAAATTGAAACTGAAGAAATCAGGAAGTAAAATTAAGAACAAGTAAAAATTAATCCAGCTTCGTATAGAATTGACAGATATTAATCTTAAAAAGAAATTGCATACAAATTATGAACAAATTGCATAAACCAAATCCTTCGTATATAATCTATAGGTAGAACGGAAGCATAAGTTAGAAGCTCCTAGATTACTAGGAAGGCTGAACCAGAGCTCTTTGACATCATTTATAACATCTCTGTTTATCAACCAAATCTATTCATCCCTAACTTTCGAAATCTTTATTGTACAATAATTACAACTCTTAGCACAAATCTACTCATCATCATCATATACATAAAAAAAGAAATAGCATCAGTTATTCAAGTTTATTAGCAAAATTTGAGAATACCAAACACCAAAACAAAAGAATATCATAATAGCAAACACAATATCAACCAACTTCACTGAATTTAATCAATATACAAAATGGAAGCAGCATGCCATTGAGAAAAAAATATATAGCAGCAGCAAATGAGCATATAGAGCAGAATCTTACAGCTACTGGCAAAGCTTTAATCTTTCAAACAAATAGTCATTGCTCATCAACATTCAATTAACATAGCTCTACTTGTTAAAAATTCAATATGGACAATGAACAGGGACACACAATGTTCACTCGAGGTAACATATGTACAAGGAGACTTTACCTAACCATTATAGTTCCTTATGCTTCAATACCTTCTACACCTCACCCATCCAACTACTAGCACCTACGAGAAGGTACAGAAAGACCAAGCCTGAGGGTTGAGAAAATAGTCTTTGGTAAACATGGTACGGTCTCTCCAGAGTTCTTGGGGGTGTAGATGCATACCTGTTTAGAGGATAATCTAACACAATAAAATTAAAAACCAATTGCTTGAGCAATGAATAAAAAGAATCCATTTATCTTATAATTATAATTAACATTAATAATATATCAAAACCAAATCTATAAGTTGTCCTCCTCGTTGAAAATTTGGCACTTCACACTCTATCTTATGAAGTTTCATAAAATGAGCTACAAATACTGATGTGTATCCGGTAGAACGGTAAAATATAATGATAAGTGTGTGTTAGGGTTATGGATATGGTCTTTCTAAGTGCTCTAACTCTACTGGACGCTACTACGTAGGGGCAAGTGTACCCCGTCGTATCAAGTAATAATCCGGTTAAGACCGGGTATCGAATCTACGGGATTTATAACTACAAGTATTAAACTACTCGGTTTTACACGTTATCTAAGCGGTGAATACTTTAGTTGGTTGGGTGACAACTATAAACTACTCCTAAACTACGGGTGAGACAATTTTCATGTATTTCAAGCCCTCTTAGAATGATACGAGTGATGATAAGTTATAACCTATGATAAACGACATGAAATATACACGATTAATAGTTTTACTCTTGCAAAGACGACTATTAATAGACCGAACAACTCTGTGAGGTTCTAGAGTCGTGATTTCCCCTTAAGGTGACTCTAATTCTTAGGATCAGAAACTAGGGCCCGTAAGTTCCGTGGCTCGTCAATTCCTACGGTTTCCGATTTGTCAACTCCGGCGAGGCAACACCTATGTGATTCCTAATAGATTTCGGAGCTCGTAAACGACCTACACAATATCAATTATAAATATCAAAGCAAGCAATAAACATTAACACGTATAGTGAAAATGGAATCGTAAATCATGTATTATAAATATGGAATACGAAAATACGGGATACAACCAAGCCTAGTACATAGAAAGAGTACAAGCTAATTAACAAGTAGAAAGGGAAGAAGAATCGGCCCTTAAGACTAGCTAACCGGACTCAAAGTCGTCTCTTAGGACTTGGAGGTGGAACTCTCGAGCTTGGTGAATGCGGATGGAGTGGAACTTCGGTGGAGTAACGGGAAGATTATACAAGCTCTCAAGGTGTGAGGAACTCTAATACATGGAAAATTGAATACTGAAATGAGTTCTAATCACTCTTACTTATACATCAAGCTCGGGGCTAGAATCGTAAATACACAAGTTGCATTATTTCTGCATTTTTCCCATGACATAAATTTATAAAAGTTATGAAAGAGTTTAGATGTCTCCCTTTTTGACTCTTTTGGTAAGTCATATAACACGTAAAATTCGTCAGTCGGGATTGTTTCAAACTCTTCAATCATGGATTTCTGCACCACAAGTTCAGGTGTGGTGATCTCATCTATTCGGGTGACGGAACTTTCCACTTGATTTGAAATTTCCAGCTCTTTTTCTCCTATTGATTTATCTTCACAACTTATCACCAAACATATATCTGAACATTCCTCAAGGACTTCTTCATGTTGAGGTTCAATCAAGTTATATGCTTCACTCGAAAAATCTGAATATGGTTCATCAGTTGACATAATTGCAATCAGATCTTCTAAAGTTTTCATTATATTTCTCTGAGAAGCATCGATATTTTTGGTAAAAGTCTCTAATGAAGAGAATTTATTATTTATCTGCTCAATAATATCGATTATTTCATTCCATTGTGGATCCTCCTCATGCTCAAAATTTGGTGATAAGGTCTGAAAATCTTGATGACACACATAACCATTCTCCCAATATGGGGAAAACGTGCTTGAAATTTCTTCTCTAGACAGCTCATATTGATCATCCATATAGCAAGAATTAGTATAAAAATTTGAATTTTGATATTGACAATCCAGTTCAAAATGTAAACCCCCGCAATGTATACATGCCGCATCGCGAAGAGAGACATCTGGAAAGTTATCCTTCATAAACATCAAAAATTTATCCTCATTGGCTTGAGCTTGCATCTCTAAGTGGTTGTTGAATGTTGGAGCATTCAACCACCATGGATAACTATTTTGGTTCATCACCTTGCAAAATAAACATAAAAGAAAAAAAAGTAAAAAGGAACAAAATATAAAAAAACGCTTAAATTAATAGAACTTCAACTAAATCAAAATTATAAAACAAACAATCCCCGGCAACGGCGCCAAAAACTTGATGGAAAAAATGTGTATCGTGCAAAACTAAGGGCAAGTGTACCCTATCGTTATCAAGTAATAAAGAATAAGTAGAGTATCGTTCCCTCGAGGATTGTGTTTATATCTATTGATTTCTGTGAATTTCTATTATCTAAGCAATCAAAACTTGAATTGTTTGAGATACTAAACTAATGAATTTAAAACAACTAAATAAAGTAAACAAAGGAGGAAACAAATTGAGTTTAAATATGATGTAAATCACTAGAGCAAGGCTTCACCTAACCTAATGTATATAATTCACACTCAATCCTATCCAAGTTCTTAAGTTTTAATCTAGAGACGGTGATTATTTCCTAAAGTAATTAACCAAGCTTTGGTCTAGTCAAGATTAATCCTATTTCACATACAATTATCCTAGCTTTGGCCCAGTCAAGAATAAAGGTATAATGAAAGCATTAAGTTCTCTTAAATAACCCCAAAGTTAAGTCGTGAAACTAAACCCTGAAAAACCGCACCGCATAGACACAGGTCTAAACTATGTAGTTCCATTAATTATCTTAGTGTCGGTCAACCAAAATCATTAATTGTAATTTAGCTAAATATTGATCAGATATCTAACTAGGAAATTAAGCTCCATAGTTTAATTCTCTATTTAATAAATTATGAACTTGAAATTGGATTGCAAGTAAATCATCTACTTCGATTAGGATCCGCCATAGCTCTAGCTATGGAGGACTTAGCTCATGGTAGATGGAAAGAAAACAAGAAATTTAATAGAAAACAAACTAGAAAACATAATTAAATAAAAGAAAAGAAAAGATGAAGGAGAATAAACTTTGAAATAGAACTAGAATCAGTTACAAAGGTAGAACGAAAATGAACAAAAAAGAAAACTACAAAAAGTCTAAAAGAGAGCTAAAAAAAGATGTGGTGAGGCCTGTTCCATGTTTATTCCAGGTCTGGTTTCATGCTTCCTTAGGTATTTATAGTTGCACATGCCTTCATGCATTCATTGTAACCTCCAACTTTAATGCTATTAAAGAGAAGATTAATGGAGGATTGAATTCTTTGCTCTAACTTCTTAAACATATGGAGAGTTGAATTCTTCTTTGCAACTTTTTAATTTTCATGTAATTAAAGGGAGCATTGAGTAGTGTAACTCCTTCTTGAGCATTCAAAAGACTCTTTAACTTTCATAACATTCCTTGGATAGTTATTTTAGGAATTTATGACAATAAGGATTTATTTAAAGAGTCATGAGTCTTTCTTCAACTGCTACGAGGTCATCAACTAGAAGGAGTTCTAACTGTGCAACTTTATTTACTTGAATAATGATTCCATAATTGCATTTTTTTCCCAAATAATACCTAAAAACATATGGAACAAGCATTAGTTCTTGAAACACAAAACTAAACATAAAACAATTATAAAATATTAAAAACTATCTTAAAATGTATGATTATTATAATTAAAATATATTAAAAACTATATGAAAATGCAAGATAACAGTACGCCCCACGTGGTTGAGCCTCTAGAGTTCAATTGCTTGAATCATGTCTTTGGCGCCCCGCGGACCTGAGCCTCTGAAACTTAGATTGAAAAATTGCTCCTGTACACCCCGCGTATTAGTAGAGACGCCCCGCGTGTGTCGGTGGATTTTACTCCTTTGCTTATACCTGCGAACTACAATTCTCGACAGCCGAGTTAGCTTGACGTTTATTTTTCCGAAATTAACTGAAAACAAAGGAAATTGATCAAAACATAAAATTTATTTTTATTTTGTTATTTTATTAAAAACACATTATTTTTATAATTAAACTCACTTATTTAGTCCATAATTAAACCGTAATTCACGCTAAAAGATAGGGACAAAATGCCCCTATCAACCTCCTCGAACTTTAAAGTTTTACTTGTCCGCAAGTAAAAGAAATCGAAAGACAAGGGATTGAGACAATTAAGAAACAAACTTCCGGTTGGTTTAACCAAGTGCGTGATTTTGAAGCTAAAGTTTTACGAAAAGTTTTTGGCAAGTACTTACGCAAGCGAATGAGTGACCAAAACTTATTTGGAACCTCCATGATCAAACTTAATAGGCAATATTAACGAGGATTGATTATCTTTTGAGAACTCGATTGTACCTCACCAAGGGATTTCACTCGTACGCTCAAACTTTGGTGGGTCGGTGTTTTTGCGCTCTTCTTTGTACTTACTCGAAGTCACTTTGACTTTGCATTTTCATCCGGATTTTTCCTCCTATGTTATGGTTTAGGCAATATTAAAAATGAACCCGAAAGGGGGTTGTAATGTGGGTGGCTTTTTTAGTGGTTAATCTTTAGAAACTCGAGTCCAAATACCATTTTGATGATCACATCGCTTTTTCATTTTGGCCTTAGCAAGCTTGTAAAATATAACTTGAAATTGCTCGGGTAGAGCTTGGGAATGCCTTTTTGCTCTTTATTTTATATATATATATATATATATATATATATATATATTTTCTTTTTCTTTTTATTTGAGAGCGGCATAAAAAACGGTTTCGAAGATTTATTGTGCTTACTTGTTAAGGCCTTGGTTTGTTTCGGGTAATTCCGATGCGGTTGATTTTATTGGTATTTGAACAAGAGGAAAAAGGGTAAAATGTTAAAAGGTGTTAGCAAAGAAGTCGGTTAATAGGCTCGAGGGGGCTTCCTAAAGGTTAATGAAAACGAGAAAAATAATTAAGAAAAAGGAATTAGCCTAAGTGGGTTCGTTTTTATCATCTATTGCCCTTCTTACCAAAATAAGTGTATTTAACCCGGTATTAGATGCAAACTCTATGAGTTGAGTGAAGTCAAAGCTCTCGAAATGTTGTGAAAGAAGTAGAGTTCTCGTACGAACTCTTTTAGGCTCAAAAATACCTCACATGAATTTCGGGTTAAAATGTGTACTTTCAAGTTCTCGTAAAATTTTCAAAAATCCCGTTTTTATTGCCATTTTAAATTTCATTATAGAGATAACTTGTGGGTTAGGACTCAATGCTTTTGTTTAGTATGAACCTTGGCTTTGACTAAATTACATAACTTCAAAATCAAGACTTAAATTTCTTAATTAAACCGATCCTTTATGTTTCGATGTATTTACCTTTGACGACAAATAACAGAACTTTTAATTATTGTCCGTAGAAGGTAGTGTGTTAGGTAATTTATGAGCCAATAAATGAGTTTAATTATTTTTGTTTATGTTTTTTTTTTTTTGACAATGCAAAACAAACTGTAAGTGCGGGGTTGCACGGCCCTCCGCGTGATTAAAATGACGTGTATTCCAAAGACGTCGCAAAAGAAATGAAAACAAAAACAAAATGAAAAATAAAGATGGAATTGAAGAGAAACAGGGACCTTAGTGGTCTGTTCTTACGCGAGGCGGACCCAAGGGGCGCTCCGCGTAAGAGGTGTATGTTGTGTGCTTTTTGGGCAGAGACTCGGATACGCGGGGCGTGCCCAGAGGGACGCTCCGCGTAAGAGGTGTAAAAATGGGGAATTACGGGCAGTGGCTCGGATACGCGAGGCGTGCCCAGAGGGCCGCTCCGCGTGATTCGAGTTTCCGGCCAATATGTAAATCAGAAGGTGGTTCATGCGGGGCTTCCCGAAAGAGGTGCTCCGCGTGAACCTTATTTGTGGTTTTAAATGAGCAAAAACTTGAAAGGAGATGCACACGAAGAGAAATAACTGGAAAAGCGTATATGAAAAAGGTTTGGAGAATACAAACCGGTGCTACGTTTATAATCGGAGTAGCTCGACTTTTTGTGCGTGCGTGCTTATGGAGTCCGGAGATGCACGGTTTCGCCATGTTGTGGAAGAGCTCCGCCTCGGTATATTTTCAATCGGTGGCCGTTTACCCGTTGGATTGTGTTGTCGGGATGTTGGATTTCTACCACTCCGGATGGGTGTGCATTGACGACCATGTATGACCCCGACCATTGACTTTTTAATTTTCCAGGGAACAAACGAAGACGGGAGTTGTATAATAGAACTTGGTCCCCCTTGTTGAACTCCCGAACTTGCACATGTTTGTCATGCCACTTTTTCATACGCTCCTTGTAAAGTTTGGCATTTTCGTATGACCCTAGACGAAGTTCATCTAGGGCATTGAGTTGAAGGAGACGATGTTCCCCTGTAACCTGCACATCAAAATTTAGAAATTTAAGAGCCCAATATGCCTTATGCTCTAATTCCACCGGTAAGTGACAAGATTTCCCGAAAACCAATCGATAAGGTGACATTCCGATGGGCGTTTTAAACGCCATGCGGTAGGCCCAAAGAGCATCATCGAGCTTTAGGCTCCAATCTTTCCTAGAGGTGCTAACCGTTTTTTCGAAAATGCGTTTTAATTCGCGGTTGGAAACCTCAACTTTCCCACTAGTTTGCGGGTGGTAGGGTGTGGATACTCGGTGTGCAACCCCGTATTTATGTAAGAGTTGATCAAATTGACGGTTGCAAAAGTGGGAACCCCCATCACTAATAATAGCCCGAGGGGTCCCGAACCGAGTAAAAATGTTTGCCTTAATGAATTTTCCCACCACCTTAGAATCGTTTGAGGGCAAGGCAACGACCTACACCCATTTAGTGACATAGTCAACAGCCACTAAAATGTAGGCGTTGTTATGCGACTTAGGGAAAGGTCCCATGAAGTCTATCCCCCAAACATCGAAGAGTTCACAAACTAGGATTCCTTGTTGGAGCATTTCATTTTTACGGGAGATGTTCCTGCTCCGTTGACAAGCGTCACATGACTTGACGAAGTCTTGGGAATCTTTGAACATGGTGGGCCAATAAAAGCCGCATTGCAAGACTTTTGCCATAGTTCGACTTGGGCCAAAATGGCCCCCCCGGCTCTTGGGTGTGGCACATGTGTAATACATGGTTTACCTCTTCCTCCGGTATGCACCTACAAATAATATTGTCAGCACAAGATTTGAACAAAAAGTGTTCTTCCCAAAAATAATTCTTAGCATCGTGAAAGAACTTCTTACGTTGCTCGTAAGTAAGGTGTAGGGGGAGAACATTACCGGCCTTGTAGTTTGCCATGTCGGCATACCAATGTAGAGGGGTTACCGCGTAAAGTGTCTCATCGGGAAAGGTCTCATTGATCTCCACAAGTTCCGGAGATTCGGTTTTCTCGTTTTGCAAACGGTAAAGGTGGTCGGCCACGACATTCTCCACTCCTTTTTTATCTTTTTATTTCAATGTCGAATTGTTGGAGGAGGAGAATCCATCGTATCAACCGAGGTTTGGCATCTTGCTTGGTCATTAAGTACTTAAGAGCTGCGTGATCAGTGTATACAATATTTTTTGATAACACAAGATAGGATCTAAATTTATCAAAAGCAAAAACGACCGCAAGCATCTCTTTCTCCGTGATTGAATAGTTTTATTGGGCCTCGTTGAGAGTTTTACTCGCATAGAAAATTTGGCGGAAAAGTTTATCCACCCGTTGGCCCAAACAAGCATCGACTGCCAAATCACTAGCATCGCACATTAGTTCAAAGGGGAGATCCCAATTGGGTTTCACCATGATGGGCGCGTTAATTAGTTTTTCTTTAAGCGTATTAAATGCAATTAAACACTCGGAAGAAAAATTAAATTCTGCATCCTTTAGGAGGAGTTGGGTCAAGGGGGTTGCTATTTTAGAAAAATCCCTAATGAATCTCCTATAGAAACTCACATGACCTAAGAAACTTCGGATCCCTTTTACATTGATTGGTGGGGGCAATGTCTCAATCACCTCAATCTTGGCCGGATCGACCGCGATTCCCTCCTCGGACACTTTGTGTCCTAACACGATACAATCTTAAACCATAAATTGACACTTTTCCCAACTAAGAGCGAGATTAGTGTCCTCGCATCGTTGAAGGACCTTATCAAGATTGTTTAAGAAATTTTCAAAGGACGACCCAAAAACCGAAAAATCATCCATAAAGACCTCCATGAAGTCCTCAATCATTTCGGAGAATATAGCCGTCATGCAACGTTGAAAGGTGGCGGGGGCATTATAGAGCCCGAACGGCATCCGTCTATATGAAAACGTCCCATAAGGACAAGTGAATGTTGTTTTTTCTTGATCTGAAGGATCAACGGGGATTTGCATATAGCCGGATAGGCCATCGAGGGTACAAAAGAATTTGTGCCCCGCCATTCTCTCCAACATTTGGTCAATGAACGGCAAGGGAAAATGATCTTTCCGGGTGGCTTCGTTAAGTTTTCTATAGTCGATACATACCCGCCACCCCGTTACTTTTCGTGTGGGGATTAATTCCCCTTGATCATTTTCCGTCACCGTTGTGCCCCCTTTTTTGGGAACGTATTGAACTGGACTAACCCATTGACTATCGGAGATAGGAAAGATTATACCTACATCGAGGAGTTTGATTACCTCGGCCTTCACTACCTCTTTCATGTTCGGGTTAAGTCGTCGTTGCGGTTGCACGGAGGGTTTGACTTCATCTTCCATAAAGATGCGGTGTGTGCAAATGGTGGGGCTAATCCCTTTGATGTCGTGAACGGTCCATCTAAATGCGCCTTTGTGTCTTTGTAACACCGCAATCAATGCTTCCTCCATTTCCTCTGTCAAAAGAGAAGATATGACAATGGGTAAGAAACTAGGAGGTTGTAAAAATACATATTTCAAATTAGGAGGCAAGGGTTTAAGTTCCAAAGTCAGGAGCTCTTCGAGAGACGACTTTGGCTTCACTTTGTTATCCCGGTCCAAACCCTCGAATCGGTTCCTCGCCAACAAACATTGTTCTATCTCGGAGGAGTATTCAAACGGTTTATTCAATGGCTCCTTATCCACGTGCTCACTTTTGTTTGAATCCAAAGAGGCTTCCATGGAAGGCCTATCACACAAACTCTCAACAAACAGATCAATAGAGTCCACGGAATTTAAAAAATTACAATCCTCCATGGTATGAGAGGGGAATATCATGGAGTTGTATACGTTAAATTCTACCTCTTCGTCTTGCAACCGTAGTATAAGCTTACCTTCGTGGACGTCGATGAGAGTCCTACCCGTTGTAAGAAATGGTCTTCCTAGGAGGATCGGTACCGAATCGTCTTCCGCCATGTCAAGCACTACAAAATCGGCGGGGAAAATGAACTTGTCCACTTTCACTAAGACATCCTCCACAACTCCTTTCGGACGGGCGATTGATCTATCAGCTAATTGAAGCGTCATGTTGGTAGGCTTTGACTCTCCCAAACCGAGCTTCCTAAAAACGGACAAAGGCATTAGATTGATACTAGCACCTAAATCACATAAAGCTCTACTAAACTCAACATTACCAATTGTGCATAGGATGGAAAAACTTCCTAAGTCTTTGAATTTAGGCGGGAGTTTATTCATTATAATCGCGGAGCATTCCTCCGTTAGCGCTACCGTTTCATTTTGTTCTAACTTCCTCTTTTTGGCGAGGATTTCTTTAAGAAACTTTGCATAGGTGGGCATTTGTTCCAACGCCTCCGCAAACGGGATATTAATGTGAATTTTCTTAAAAATTTCCAAAAACTTGCCGTATTGGTGATCCAATTTTTCCTTTTTTTTGTCTTTGTGGAAATGGGAGCTTCGGTACATAAGTCCCAATTGGATCACTAACAACTTTATTATTGTCCGAGGAAGTCATGGGTTTCGGGTCCGAACCGGGGTTGCTTACCGCTTCCAGTTCGTTACTTACCTTTGGAGCGGTTGGAATCGCCTTTGGAACCGGTGGCTCCAAACCCTTACCGCTACGGAGTGTAATCGCTTGCGCGGTCTCCCGATTCTTGGACCTTGGGTTTTGTTCGGTATTGGTTGGGAGAGGACCGTGTTGTCTCTCTTGTTGTTGGCGATTCCATTGGGCCACTTGATGCCCCAAATCCCTACAAAAAGCCTCATTGTCAGCAAGACGGGAAGATATTTCCTTAAGGAGATTAATTACCGTAGAGTCTTGCGTGTTGCTAGGAGGTTGAGAAGTTTTTCCTCCTTGGGCGTTGGGGGATTGACCTAAACCTTGCTCCTTGTATTCATTATTAAATCCGGATGGGGGCTTCAACACATTTTGATTGTTGCCATAAGATAAACTCGGGTGTTGGTGTTGAGGCCTCCATCCGTTGCTATTATTATTACGGTGGTGATAAGCATTAGGGTTATGATAGGAGTTATAATTAGAATTGTACCTTGGTTGTCCCCCTATATAACTTACGCTCTCGGCATCACCGGCGAAAGGGCTACCGACGTGACACTCTTGACCATGATGGTCACCACCGCAATGCGAGCATATAGGACTTGTGCGGATTGTTTGAGGCTCATTTGTGCCATTAAGGCATCTAGCTTCTTATTCATCTCAACCATGGAGATTTTGGGAGCCTCGTCTTCCACGGCAAATGTTTGATGTTGCGAGGGTCCGGCAAGCTGATATTCTTGCCATTAGACGCTTTTTCTAGCTAACTCGTGGATAAGTTCATAAGCCTCGCTTGCCGATTTCCTAAACAAATCCCCACCTGCGGCGGAATCCACGGTTGCACGATTAGTGGGAGTTAAACCATGATAGAAGGTACTTACAAGATCGTGCTTGGGGATGTCATGATGAGGGCAATTTCGGAGCAACTTTCGAAACCTAGCCCAAGCTGAGTGAAGGGCCTCGTATTCAAGTTGCCTAAAGGAAGTGATATCATTTCTCAATTTAACCGTTTTGGACGGCGGGAAGTAGTAGGAAAGGAACTCCTTCTCAAGCTCCTCCCACGATGTAATTGATCCCGCCTCCAACGAGTGCAGCCATTCCAACGCTTGCCCTGTCAAAGAAAAAGAAAAAAGTTTTAGACGTACGGCCTCAACCGGGACACCATTTTGCCGAGAAGTATCGGCACACATAAGAAATTTATCAAGATGTTCGTTAGGGTTCTCATGAAGTTCCCCTCCGAATTGACCGAGTTCTTGGATCAATTGGATCATGCTAGTCTTTATCTCATATGTGTTGGCTGGGATGGTGGGGGCAACGATTCCATTGCGATTTTGTGGTCAATGCGGAGCTAGAATCTCCATCATTGTTCGGGTGTCGTTTCCCCCTCCATTCGGGACGTTGTTCACCGGTGGGTTGGTTTAATTGTTGACGTTGGCCATCTTTTCTCTACGAATCCTACAAAAAGTCCGTTCAATTTCAAGATCAATAGGAACGAGAGTATCACTCCGAGATCGGGTGTGCATAAACTCAAAAAAAAAAAAAAATAAACAAAGAAAATATGAACAAGAAAAAAAAATTGTCGGTAAAAGTGTATATAAACAATTTATACAAAGATAATGCTTAGACTAACAATAAAACGTTTTGGTGCAATATTGCAAGAAATTATAAATCCCCAACAACGGCGCCAAAAACTTGATGCGTATCCGGTAGAGCGGTAAAATACAATGATAAGTTTGTGTTAGGGTTATGGATATGGTCTTTCTAAGTGCTCTAACTCTACTGGACGCTACTACGTAGGGGCAAGTGTACCCCGTCGTATCAAGTAATAATCCGATTAAGACCGGGTATCAAATCCACGGGATTTATAACTACAAGTATTAAACTACTCGGTTTTACACGTTATCTAAGCGGTGAATACTTTAGTTGGTTGGGTGACAACTATAAACTACTCCTAAACTACGGGTGAGACAATTTTCATGTATTTCAAGCCCTCTTAGAATGATATGGGTGATGATAAGTTATAACCTATGATAAACGACATGAAATATACACGATTAATAGTTTTACTCTTGCAAAGACGACTATTAATAGACCGAATAACTCCGTGAGGTTCTAGAGTCGTGATTTCCCCTTAAGGTGACTCTAATTCTTAGGATCAGAAACTAGGACCCGTAAGTTCCATAGCTCGTCAATTCCTATGGTTCCCGGTTTGTCAACTCCGGTGAGGCAACACATATGCGATTCCTAATAGATTTCGGAGCTCGTAAACGACCTACACAATAATCAATTATAAGTATCAAAGCAAGCAATAAACATTAACACGTATAGTGAAAACGGAATCATAAATCATGTATTATAAATATGGAATACGAAAATACGGGATACAACCAAGCCTAGTACATAGAAAGAGTACAAGCTAATTAACAAGTAGAAAGGGAAGAAGAATCGGCCCTTAAGACTAGCTAACCGGACTCAAAGTCGTCTCTTAGGACTTGGAGGTGGAACTCTCGAGCTTGGTGAATGCGGATGGAGCGGAACTTCGGCGAAGTAACGGGAGGATTATACAAGCTCTCAAGGTGTGAGGAACTCTAATACATGAAAAATTGAATACTGAAATAAGTTCTAATCACTCTTACTTATACATCAAGCTCGGGGGTAGAATCGTAAATACATAAGTTGCATTATTTCTGCATTTTTCCCAGGATACGCCCCGCGTGGGCAGGCAGGCGCCCCGCGTGTTTGCCCATTCCGTTGACAATTTCCTGCATTAGGATCAGATTCAGGCCTGATGTCATGAACACGCCCCGTGTGGACAGACAGACGCCCCGCGTGTTTGCCCAGTCCGTTGATAATTGACTGTGTGTGGATCAGATTCAGACTGTTTGTCGTAACCACGCCCCGCGTAGGTTGGAGTACGCCCCGCGTGGTTGAGCCTCTGGAGTTCAATCACTTGAATCATGTCTTTGGCGCTCCGCGTGGCTTGGAACACGCCCCGCGTACCTGAGACTCTGAAACTTAGATTGAAAAATTGCTCCTGTACGCCCCGCGTATTAGTAAAGATGCCCCGCGTGTGTCGGTGGATTTTACTCCTTTGCTTGTACCTACGAACTACAATTCTCGACAGCCGAGTTAGCTTGACGCTTATTTTTCCGAAATTAACTGAAAACAAAGGAAATTGATCAAAAGCATAAAATTTATTTTTATTTTGTTATTTTATTAAAAACACATTATTTTTGTAATTAAACTCACTTATTTAGTCCATAATTAAATCATAATTCACGCTAAAAGATAGGGACAAAATGCCCCTATCAAATACCATCAAAAGAATAGCTCCAAGATTTTCGACAATGTGAAAAACAAGCAATGCTTTGTAAAGGACATAATAATTGTGCAGTAGCCATATAGAGACCCTAAATTTGAAGAAAACTATCAATACTATATGAAATTGAATTGGTAATATTCAGTAAATAAGAAAGCTAAATAATCATGGCAACTCTCATCTCATTGTAACTAGATAAGGCATATATTAAAATCACAAGGACAACAAAAATCAAACTCAACTATCAAAAGGAAACCAATTAGGAAGACCATATGAGCCAATTATGTTCAACATTAGTCACATTTAAGTCTTTCTCTAGATAACTTGAGAAAGTAATTGAACAATAAACAGAACAAATTGATCATTTGACATTTCAACTCCAACATGGAAGCCACTATTTGCTATCTAGTCTAACTATAGCCAAATGAATCACACAATTAATTTACCTTTATAATTTACCTTTCTAAAAAAACCCATCTACTTGGTTAATTTGCAAAAAGCCTAACTGACATAGAAGCAAGTTTTGTTGTCTCATAAGAAAAGCCAGTGTAGGGATTCAATAACAATGTGGAAAAGCTCCCATTATACTCCACCGCTTCTAAATTTAATTGGCCTGCTCATATTCTAAAATTAGCTTCACCTTTAATTTAATTTAGAATAAGTAAAGTGGTAAAAAATTACCAATTTCAAAGAGAACATGGCAAGGCAGAATAATCAGGTCCCCCAGTTAGAGAAAGCGAACATGATCTTCCTTTGTTAGGTCCTAAAGCAGAGAGGTTGCTTGAGTATAATCTTCAAAACGCACACAAAATCTGCACCAGAGATCAACTACTAAAACGGGAAAGAAAAGAAAAAGAAAAGAGAAAAAGAAAGCAGAGGAAATGGAAAAACCTGATCCACTTTTCCTCCGATGGAAACTGAACTCCACAACTGTACCAATTAGGTCTAATGTCATACCCAACTCCGATCTGGTTGTATATGTTACGGTTCAGTAGTGTTAACTCGTTGACAACCGGAGTCAACCGGTGAACCGCTATCAACCCGGTGAACCGGAATGACTCCGGTTTCTTATAGAATTTCAGAAAAGAAAATGTAAATGTTCAGTCGAGCTTGTGCTTTTTCCAGTTTTGGAGTTTTTAATTTCTTCTTCTCTTTCTGAATGTCGTTGAAAGATCAATACGGTACTCTTGTTTTCGAATGAGACTAGTGGTGGCCAAGGAGAAGAAAGGGTTCGAATTTGAGAGAGGAATGAAGAAGAAATTGATTCTGATGTACAGAGGGAGAATGAGGCGAAATGAAAAGAGAAGGGAGACAAGAAAAGTTAGCTTTTATATCAGATAGCTTAGGTTTTTATTTTAGACTGCTAGATTAAAATTGGATGGATGGCGAAGATCTAATTATCTTGCTCAAAGACTCATATGCCCCTCTTAAGAGAAGCTCATCATGTCTGTTTTTCTTTACTTTATGGAAGAAAGAAGTGGACCAAAAAGATATTAAATACTTAAGGTAGCAAATTTTATTTTTATAGGACGGTAGCAAACTTTTTATTAGTATAAACCTATTTTTCATAAAATATATATATATATATATATAGGAGAGGATTCTTAGGTGAGAACCACCTAAAACTACGCCGTTTTAGGGGTATTAGTTTAACAAAAACGGTGTGTTTTGGCATCAAGTGGCGCGTCTCTTTGAAGTTGAAAACTTCTGTCGCTTCGTTCCTCGACTTCTTCTTCGCCTCCTTCGTCATTTCTATCTTCTCTCATTTCTACAGTCGATCAACTTTGCCTTTGATAGAAGATTTGCTTTGGTTATACCGTGTATTTCATCGATTATATTGTGTATTGTTCCTCTGAACTTTGGTTAGTTTCTTATCTTCTTCGTTTTTTCTGTTCTTTGTTTTTGTTTGCATTTTTTCGCTTTTTCGTTTTTTTCCGTGATTTTGTTCGTCTGGACGAGGTTTGTTGTTTTATGTTCTTTGTTTATTTTGTTTTTTTATGTTCTTCGTTGATTTTGAGAGCGATTTTGTGTAGTTTTTTTATTTTTTTTGTTTGCATTTTTTCGCTTTGTCGTTTTTTTCCGTGAATTTGTTCGTCTGAACGAGGTTTGTTGCTTTATGTTTTTCGTATATTTTGTTGTTTTATGTTCTTCGTTTATTTTGATAGCGATTTTCTATAGTTTTTTTATTTTCTAGGTGATAACTTGCTGGATCCGCTTTGATATCCTTTGCCGGAGTTACCTGCAAAACAAAACCGGAGACAGGATCTCCGGGAAAACTCTCCGACGATCAAGTCAGTTTTTATCAGAATGAGTCTATAATTTAGCAATAGTTTTGTGGGAAAAAATGTGAACGTACCTCCTCCCTTATTCTTAGGGCCTTTTATAGGTGTTTTTTGGGTAACCGCCGAGGGCGGTTACTCCTTAGTGGGCCACGTTCTGAGGGCGGTTACCCCTTTTTAGGCCCTGTCCCTTTCGTGGTTTTCATGGCAACGAACGTGGTTCTGAGTGGGAGTCTTGGCGCTCCGTTTAGGAATTCGGGGCGGTTTACTCGCTGCGCCCGCTTCCTTCATTCGGGTCCCGTCCAATCTTAGCCCATGGAGCTTTAATATGGGCTGGGCTTGCGAAATGAATATAACCCGTTTTGGGCTTCGCGGGTTATCACATGCCTCCCCCTTGGTCTAGTAAGAGCCCTTTTAGGATCTTTTTATAGGGGACGCTTCGTCTTTGTCCGATTATTTCAAAGTTTTGAACTTGTACATTTCCCCTCTTTCGTTTTCTCCGGCGTCGACCTTTTAATTCTGTTACTTCTTTTCCGGCGTTGACCTCTTAATCCCATCACTTCACTGTGTTGTCTTTTTTATGTAAGTTTTTCTTTTCACATTTGTTCCTTGTTCAGCTTTTTGCTTCTGTTTTCCTTTTATCGATCATGTCAGACCTCGACTTCGCGTCGTTTGACGACGATTATGTCCGCGAGGTCTCTAACGAGGTCGAAGAGATGGTTGAGGAAGCTTCGACCAGCTCTCCTGGGTGTAATTCTCATCCCGCCGACTTCCTTCATCTGGCGAATACAACCGACGAGGGTTTAGGTTTTGACCCCAAAAAGTTGATTCCGCCACCTGTCCCAACCCCTCGTTTGTTACCAAAGAAGGACAGGTCGGGAAGTCTGGTTTGTCAAGAGACAATCGATGATTTGCGGGAGCATTATCCCTGGCTCCGAGGTCTCGAGATTATCATTCCTGGGGAGGATAGGGGACCAGGCGATTACCCAAAGGGGTACTTCACTATTTTCGTGGCCCAGATTATCTGCGGCTTCACTTATCCGCTGGCGGATGAGATTGCTTTTGTCCTAGGCGGTTACGGAATCGCGCCCGGGCAATTGCATCCTAACGGCTGGGCCGATTTGACTCTAGACAAATTCTTGGCGGATTGTTTGGAGGTTCCCTTTTCGCCCAAAATCTTCTCCAAGCTCCACCATTTCAAAAGCTCGGCGGGGTATTTCACTTTCATCCGCCAGAGCGGATACTATGGTTTTGACGAGAAGCTGAACAAGATCCGCGAGTGGGATCGATCTTACTTTTTCATCAAGTTTAATGAGGAGAACCTGAACTTCCTTCGTTGCTAGAGCCGACCCAACGTAAAGAGTTTGAACTTTGGGTATCCCAGCCAGGAAGAATCCGCCGTTATCAAGTTCCTGAAGAGCACTCCACCTTTTGTATGGACATACGATCAGGCCTTTCATATGCTAAGGAGCCAAGTAGCGATTGCATACCGCGAGGGGGATCGTGTTGTCTATATTCCTTATCGCGTTTTTGTGCAAGGTACTTTTTATTTCCAAGTTGATGGTTTCTTTTAACCCTTTGCAGGGGTGATCCTTTATCTCAAATCGCTGCAGATCGGGAGGCCAAAGCCCTGGCGAGAAGAAAGAAGCGGATGACGGAAACCGCTTCCATTGTAGGGGCGGATCCTTCTAGAGGGACGATTCCTTCTATTGGGGCGGATTCCCCGGTTAGGGCTTCCGCTTCACAAGGTCCCGCTTCTGCCTCTGAGGATCTTCCTTTAACCAGGAAGCGGAAGATAAGTGCGGATACAGAGTCTTCTCGTTCTAAAAAGAAGAACACTTCTGTGTCCCTTACTGTTGGCGGCGCACCTGTATCCGCCTCATCTAAAGGAAAGAGCAGTACCCCCATTCACGAGGTATCTTGATCTACTCCCTCTCGTATTGCTACTTTTTCCTCATGAGCTATCTGCTATTCTCTTGATATTTTTCTTTATGCTTTTGCAGCCAATCCCCGATATTAGCGGATGGTGGACTAGGACTTTCGGCCTGGCCGTGAATTTCTCTTGCAAGGATATTGTATCTTCCATATGCAATGTCCTCGGGCGACTTCCCTCTGCCTCCCGTGTGCGCGAGCAAGTATCGCTCCCTACTGCTGTGGAAGGGATCGAGAAGCGTTCTGTAGAAGTATATTATTGCTTTGTCCTTTCGCTTTCAA
Source organism: Euphorbia lathyris (assembly GCF_963576675.1). NCBI lineage: Eukaryota > Viridiplantae > Streptophyta > Magnoliopsida > Malpighiales > Euphorbiaceae > Euphorbia > Euphorbia lathyris. The sequence goes on along the minus strand of NC_088919.1, from coordinate 43,725,506 downwards.
ATATCTTGTGTTCATTGTAACCGCATATTTCTATTCGCCCATTTTTATTTGTGAGACGTGTTATATGCAGATTATCAATTTCGCTGAGGGCATTCTCCGAAGGGATGCAGAGCGAGCCAAGGAGTTGGAAAGTCTTGGTACGGAATTGGCGACTCAGAAGTCGCTTTATGATGATGTCCAAGGGAAGGTGAAGGTCCTAGAGGGCACCTGTCAGAAGGCCGTGGGCGAGAAGGAGGAGGCCCTTAAATCCCTTCAGGCCAAGTCCGATGAACTGCAAAAAGCCCTCGACGACCTAGCTGCTTTCAAGGAGGCCCAAAAGAAGAGGGTTGAGGAGCTTTTGGCTGAAGATGGCGCCCGCATCTACTGGTATGGGGAGCGGATTCATGCGGCTGATGAGCACGGGCATCAGGGTCTAGTACTTAACCGCCCCAAAGTTCCCATCCCTGAAAAGGATTTAACTGGGGAGTGGGATAAGCTGGAAGCCGGGGATGCTGATATGGATGAGGTACTCTTCTTAGATTGGAAGAGTCTTCAGGATCCTCCGATTGGCTGCGAGATCCCTATTCAGCCCGCGGAAGGAGAGGCACCCCAAGCCGTTTCTCAGCCTGTGCAAGAGGTACCTCTCGCCGAAGAGGTTACTGAAGCGGTTACCGATTCAAGGGTTGAGGATTCGCTTGAAGTAGATCCTCCTATCGGAGGAGATGAGGGAGTCGCCGCAGTCCAGGAGGGCATTAGGGGCGAAGGAGAGGAGGCTGTAGCATAGCTTAACTTATATTTGGACTTTTGTATGTAAAAACCATGTAACAAACCGTTCTGATATATATATTTTCTTTCGGTTGTTGCTTTTCATATGTGTGTGATTGTCACTTTTTTGCCCTTTATATGTGCCCTTTGTCTTTTTGCCGACTCCATATTTGTGTTTCTTCATAGCTAGGGTGGCCAGACCCTTTTTGCAATTTTGATTACTCGTTTATTCGCTTAATTTTATGCCTTAACTTATAATTCTTCTTTCGAAAATAGTCATAAGTTTTGATCATAAGGTTTTGCGAGTGATGCGTAATCATGCATCCACCTTTCTTTAACAGGCAACACATTTATGTGTTTTTGATTTTAACCCTAAGGTTTTTTGCGAGTGATGCGTAATCATGCATCCGCCTTTCTTTAAGAGGCAACACATTTATGTGTTTTTGTAAAGAATCCGCATTTTGTTGTAACATACTGAGTGAATGTAATAACTTTTATTGATGACGAGAAAAAGTTTATTACATATGTACACCAATTGTGCGGGATCGAAGCCTCATTAAAACCTTTTATCAGAAAACCCAGTGGGAAAAACTCATAAAAGGAAAAAGAGTACTCGTCATTTCCTCGAACTACTCGGCCTTTCTATATAGGCGTAGATTCTCTAGATTCCAGGTGCGCGGGAGCTTCTTTCCGCTCATTTCTTCTATTTCAAAAGTGGCTGGTCCCAGCTTCTTGGATACTTTGTATGGTCCGATCCAGTTGACGCCCAGCTTGCCTTTGCCATCTCTGGATTGTATTTTATCCGCTTTTTCCAAGACCAAGTCGTTTTCGTTGATTATTACTTTTCGCATTCTTCTGTCATGGTATTTCTTGATTCTATTGCGGTACATTGCCATTCGCATGTAAGCTTTCTCTCTTCGTTCCTCCACAGAATCCAAAGCATCTCTGATGTTGATAGGATTTTGTGTGTCGCAATAATAAATTGTCCGATCTGTGGGCGACTTGATTTCAACAGGTAGGACTGCTTCGGCTCCATAAACTAGCGAGAAAGGTGTTTCGCCTGTTGCTGCCTTTACAGAGGTTCTGTATGCCCACAACATATGGGGTATCTCATCCGCCCAACCTGTTTTTTTTTGTCACCTAGCCGCTTCTTGATGCCTTGAACCATGGCCCTGTTGGTAACTTCTATCATACCATTTGATTGGGGATGGTTTACAGAAGAAAAATGATTCTTGATTCCCATGCTTTCGCAGTATGTTTTGAACTTGGCACAGTTGAACTGGGTGCCATTGTCGGTTATAAGCTTCTGCGGGATCCCAAATCGCATGATAATGTTCTCTCGTAAGAACTCGATCATTCGCTCAGGTGTTTGTGCGGTTACTGCCTCCGCTTCTACCCATTTGCTGAAGTGGTCCACTGCGACTATCAAATACTTCCTTTTCTTTGTTGTTTCTGGGAATGGACCCACTACATCAATTCCCCATGTTGCGAATGGCCACGCCGTCATTATAGTGATTTGTTCAGCTCCGGGAACATGCTTTTCATTCGCATGGATTTGACAGTTGTGACATTCCGCAACCATCTTCTGGGAATCTTCCACCACCTTGGGCCAGTAGTATCCCAGCAGTTTGACCTTTCTTGCCAATGCCGCTGAAGCTTCATGCGCGCCACAAATTCCTTCGTGTAGTTCTCGCAACACATAGTCTCCTTCATTGCGACTAACGCATTTCAACCATGGACATGTGTACGATTTCCGATACAAAGTTCCATCCCGCATTGAGTATCGTCCCGACTGCCCAATTATTTTTCTGGCCAAGCTCTTATCAACCGGCAAATCTCCCTGCTCCAGATATTGACGGATTGGCTTCCGCCAATCTTCATCGTCTTCCAGTTCCTCGATGATCATAATCTGATCAACCTCGAATGCTGGTGCCGATTTTATTTCCAAGCTGCATGCTTTTTGACTCCATGGTTCTCTACTTGCCGCTGCCTTTGCCAATTCGTCAGCTTTTGCATTTTGGCCTCGCGGAACATGCACCATCTCCCAAACGACTCCCTTGTGTGTTAACTCTTGTGTCAATCGGCCGACTACCTGATGGTATTTTACGAGCTCCTCCTGTTTCACCAGATAATTTTTTGTGATCTGGTTTATCATGAGTTTGGAATCGCTGTAGATTACCACTCTTTCTGGGGTGAGTTCATTGAGCAACTTCAATCCGCATATCATTGCTTCATACTCTGCGGCATTATTGGTAGTTTTGAAAGTTAATTTTGCTGCATAGCACAGGCGAATAACCTCCGGGCCCTTGATGACAACTCCTAGCCCAGCTCCGTCTGCAGATAAGGCCCCATTTGTGTACATGCTCCACTCTTCTTTTTGTACCTTTGGACATTCATCATCATCCCAGGTGAATTCGTTCACGAAGTCGGCGAGCACTTGGCTCTTTAGCGCTGGTCTTCCTTCATAACGGATATCGAATTCGCCCAGGCGAATTGACCATTCCATCAACCGGCCGGATGCGTCAGGTTTCTGCAGTACCTTTCGCATTGGGATGCCAGTTCTCACAATGATAGTATGCGCCTGAAAGTATGGTTTCAATCTAGCCGCTGTGGTTATCACTGCGAGGGCCATTTTGTCCAACTTCGAATACCGGAGTTCTGCATCCTTCAGGACTTTGCTCACGTAGTACACTGGATATTGTTGCCCTTTTTCTTCTCGCACCATCACAGTGCATATCGCCATGCTGGTGACGGATACATAAAGAAACAAATCTTCTCCGTCTTTCGGCCTGCTCATTAAGGGCGGATAACATAGTAATCGCTTTATCCCCTCAAATGCTTCTTGACAATCCGGCGTCCATTCAAAGGACTTGGATTTTTTGATGGCATTGTAGAAAGGTAGACATCGCCTAGCTGAGCATGATATGAATCGCCTTAATGCCACCAACCGCCCGTTCAGTCTCTGTACTTCCCTTATGTTCCTTGGCGTCTTCATCTCCATTACTGCTTTAACCTTCTCAGGATTCGCCTCAACCCCTTTGCCGCTAACAATGAAACCCAGGAACTTTCCCGCTCTTGCTCCGAATGTGCATTTCTCTGGGTTCAATTTGAGGCCATATTTGATCAACACTTCTAGGATTTCTTTGATATCCCGCGGGTGGTCTTGCATTTTCTTGCTTTTGATGATCATGTCATCAACATAGATCGAGAAGTTCTCGCCGGATTTGTCTGAAAATATCTTATTCATCATCCTCTGGTATGTTGCTCCCGCGTTTTTCAATCCGAAGGGCATCACCTTGAAGCAATAAGTCGCCTGGTGAGTTATGAACGATGTTTTGATTTCATCCGCCTTCTCCATGGGTATCTGATGGTAACTGGATTTCACGTCGGTGAATGATAAGGCTTCATATCCTACAGTTCCATCTACCAATATATCAATGTTAGGAAGCGGATACATATCCTTCGGACATGCCTTGTTCAGATCTTTGAAGTCGACGCACATTCTGTACGTTCTATTTGGCTTTTTGACTAGCACCACATTGGCTAGCCATTCCGAATAGGTGACTTCTCGAATCGCATCCGACCTTAGCAAGTCCGCCACTGCTTTTTCAATCGTCTGTTGCCGCTCAGGAGCATGTCCCCTCTTCTTTTGCCGCACTGGGGTTGCCCCTTTGTCTACATTCAACCGATGGGTTACTACGCCTGGGCTTATTCCTTTTAGCACTTCATTTGGGGCGGCAAATGTCGACTCACATTGGGTCAATACCTCGGTAATGGCTTTCTTTGTTTCTTCTAAGAGTCCAGCCGCTATTCGCACGTTCTTGTCATTCGAGATGGCGAATAGTTCCGTTTCTCCCAATGCTTCCGCCGACAGCTTCTCTTCGACTTTATCCCCCTCTTCCGGTTTTGGTTCAAGTGATAATGTATAGGCCTGTTGAGATACAAGTTGATCACCTTCAACTATGACTCGCCCTTGGTGTGTTGGCAAATGTAACGTCAAATGCTTCATTAAGATGAGCGACTCCGTCTCCGATAGGAATGGCCGTCCCAGAATTATGTTGTAGGCCAGTGGGAGATCAACAATTGCGAATTCTAAATCACCTCGCCATTTTAGATTCTTATCGCCCATTTCTGCCTCCAACACCACCTGCCCACTTGTTTGGGAGGATTGACCCCCAAAACCAGTTACATCCATGAAGGTGTGTTCCACCCGCTCGTCGTTGATTCCCAACTTGTTGAATGATGTCCGGGTAATGACGTTGCAAGAACTTCCTGTGTCGATAAGGACCCGCTTGACGTCCCATCCTTCAACGGCCATCGTGATCACCAGGGCATCCGCATGTGGCTCCATGATTCTCGCAAAGGAGTAATTGAGGGCATCCCCCCTATGTGTGTTGCTCTTTCACCGTTCACGGTGAGTTCTTTTTGTTGGAGGCTCGTAGATTCCGCCTGCTATCACGTTTATCACCCCTTTCTTCTGCTTCTTTTCTGGCCGTGTTTCTCCCTCATGCGGGAGCGTTGTTTTCTCATCAGCTGTTTCTTTTCTTACAAATTGACTCAGCTTGCCTCTCTCGATCAGTTTTTCTATTTCCTTCTTCAGTTCGTAGCAATCATCTGTGTCATGGCCATTCAACCTGTGGAACCTGCAATACTTACTGGGATAGCGCCCCAAACTGGTTCGGCCTTTCACCTCGGGGAACCGCACATCCTTCTTCAAGGGGCTCTTTTCGATCCAAAGTAACACCTCTTGTCGAGTCGTGTTTAGTGGTGTGTGATGTCCTCCACCTTGAAAGGGACGATCACCTCTTTGAACAAAATTACTTTTGGACTGGGTCTGACACCGACTGTCCGAAGTGGTTCTTGCGGTATCTCTTTCTCGCCGAGTTTGGGCCCTATGTTCCCTGTTGACATCATCCACTTCCATGAATTCCTTTGCTATCTTCATGAGCTCGGCTACAGTGCGTGGTTTGTTACGGATGATTTCTTCCCGCATGCTCCAATCTGTGGTTCCATCCGCCATGATGTTGCGAATACTCACGATATCCGGGTTCTGCAATCGCACCAGGATATCGTTAAAGGCGACAACAAATTTCCTTAGGGAATTATAGTTTCTCTGTTTGATTTCCTTCAGCCGCCTATCTGTCACATCTGCCGCTTTACAACCCACGAACTTCGCACAGAAATCCCGACTATATTGTTGCCAATTGTGAATAGATTCTGCCGGTAAAGATCGAAACCAATCAGATGCCGCACCGCCCAAAGTTGTCGAGAATAACCTGCAAATTATGCTTTCGCTTGCCCCTGCAACATCCATTAACTCTCGGTAGTTCCTGACATGAGCCTCAGGGTCAGAATTTGGATCCCCATAGTATTTTGGTATGGCAGGTGCTTTGATTCTGTGATCTGGAATGAATTCCCGCAACGAAGGGGCAAAAGGTGAATCGCTCTGGACCTCTGCTCTCGGCCTAGGCGAGTACCCCATTCGCTCCATCATGCTTCGTAATTGATCTTCTAAGTCAATATCGGGTATTCGCCGGACTTCTTCCATCCGCTGCTGGTGAATTCTGGGTGGCATCCACCCGCCCATCGGTGTTGAGACGTGTGCCTGTTGGGGGACTAACCGCCGTCCCGTTATAGGATCAAAGTTCCATGTGTGCTCCCGCCCAGGAGTCATCAACTCTGAATGTCTGTGAGGAAAATGTTCCACTTGCTGTTGCGGAAGAGTGCTTTGTACTCCTGGCAACGGTTGGGATGGCTGCCAGGGCGGATGTATCGTCGTAATGAGATCTGGGTGCGAGTAGTTGCTCGGGTGGCTGTGTGGGTTTGTGCGACTACTCTGGCCCACTTGATTGGGCTCCTGAGATGGCTGCGGAAGGACGGGTATGACAGGAATAGTCGGTGATTGCGTTGAGATAACCACAGGTTCTTGAGGAGCAGCCGCCACGGTGGTATTATGTTCGGCGAGGGCCGTTAGTAAATTAATCATTCGATCTCCAGCCGCCTGGCTCATGTTCGAAGCCAAGACTTGTCCTGCCATCTGCACAAAATCACTATTGGACATTTCCATCTCAGCTTGCACTTGGACTTCCAATAAGGGACTCAATTGTCCCGAAGGACCCGATGAGCTAGGCACCACAGGCTGTGCACTTGCAGGTTGCGAATTCGCAATCCGTGGTCCCCTGGAGTTCATACTGGTTGATCTAGTGGTAACACCGGTCGTTCGTGATGGTTCTGACATGTTCTTCGTGTACCTTTAACCAAATGTTGGTAAAAAAGGTCCACGCTCACCGCACCAATGATAACTTGCTGGATCCGCTTTGATATCCTTTGCCGGAGTTACCTGCAAAACAAAACCGGAGACAGGATCTCCGGGAAAACTCTCCGACGATCAAGTCAGTTTTTGTCAGAATGAGTCTATAATTTAGCAATAGTTTTGTGGGAAAAAATGTGAACGTACCTCCTCCCTTATTCTTAGGGCCTTTTATAGGTGTTTTTTGGGTAACCGCCGAGGGCGGTTACTCCTTAGTGGGCCACGTTCTAAGGGCGGTTACCCCTTTTTAGGCCCTGTCCCTTTCGTGGTTTTCATGGCAACGAACGTGGTTCTGAGTGGGAGTCTTGGCGCTCCGTTTAGGAATTCGGGGCGGTTTACTCGCTGCGCCCGCTTCCTTCATTCGGGTCCCGTCCAATCTTAGCCCATGGGGCTTTAATATGGGCTGGGCTTGCGAAATGAATATAACCCGTTTTGGGCTTCGCGGGTTATCACTAGGGTTTCGTTTGTTTGAACTTTGTGAATCAGTTTCTATATGTTTTTCTATTTTTTTTGTATTCAAATGTATTGAGTTTGAGAATGTTTTTATGTTGTTTTATTATTGTTTTATATTTTGTGTTTGTTGTTCTAAAATTATGAACGTATGTTTTGTTAATGGTATATTGTTTTGTTTTATGTTTGTTCTCTATTTTTAAGTTTTGATACCTTATTTTTGTTGCTTTTTGATTTGTAGGTTTTTCATTTGTTTGAAATCTGTAAGTTTGTTGTGGTTTGATTTTGAAATTTAGTGAGTTTCAAAATCATTTTATTTTTGTTCTATGTTTGTTCTATATTTGCATGTGTTTGTTCTAAAATTTTGAACAATTGTTCTGTTAATGAGATATTGGTTTGTTTGGGGGTTTTGCTTGTTTGAACTTTGAAAGTTTGTTGTGATATTATTTTATATGGTTTTTGTTATAAAATATTGAAGATATGTTCTGTTGATGAGTTATTGCTTTGTTAAATTAGTTTACGTTTTGTTGATGAGTTATTGCATTTGTTTTATGTTTTGTTATATATTTTCATTTGTTTGTTCTAAAATTTTGAGTATATGTTCTGTTTTTTTGTAGAAAATGGGAGGCAATGGAGAAGAGATTTTTCCAAGTAATGTGATTGATAAGAATTTGCTGAATGAAATTATTGAAGAATATTATTCTGATGAAGATATGAAAGATAAGAAAAAAGGTAAGAGTGTTGTTCTTGTTGAAGCTATAAGTGCAAAAAGACAGACATCTAGAAGATTTAAGAGGACTTCTAAGAGACCTTCCATTTCTAAAAGACCTTCAATGTCAACCATTCCTGCTGACAATGATTTGCTCTCTAGTTATGTTGTTCCGTCTAATAATTTGTTGAGACGGCAAACTAGGAGTCAATCTATTAAAGGTGCGTTGAAGCAGGAAACAGGTAGTCAATCTAGTAAAGGTACGTTTAGGCGGCAAACTATCTAGCAAAGGTTTTGATTCTTCTCAAGTTTCTGAACCTTCTATTGATGCTTTGAAGGAAGATGTTGATGCTAGGAAGGTAAAGAAAGTTAAGTTTGCAAGACACCTATCTGTTGCTTCTAGGTTTTTAAAGAAGCGGAAGAAGGTTGTTAGTGTAGGTGATGATGAAAATATTTCTAAAAGGAATAAGACTGCTCTTGGTCAAAGAATACCTCCTAAGCAGTTTATGGGTATTCTTAATGATATTCCGGAGACTCATAAGGATGCGATTAAACGGATTGGATTTGGTGGTTTTTTGGATCTGAGTTTAGATGTTCATAATGCTTCTTTTTGTGAAAGGCTTGTCAATAGTTTTAATGTAGATAGGTGTAGCCTTATCCTAGACAATAGTGAAGGGTTGAAGTTTGTTAAGGAAGATTTTCAAGCTGTTTATGGTTTGCCTTGTGGAGGTATAGAGATTGAGGAGCCACAAGATGTTGGGGAAGATGATTGTTCAAGTTTTTTTGCTCAATGGAGGTGTTATTTTGGACTTGAGAGTGGAAGTCCAATTAATAGTACTGTGATTGCCAAGTTGAATGATCTGAAGACGAAACCATTGTCTGATGAGTTTTTGTTGCATTTCGTATTCTGTGCGGTGAATTGTTGTATTCGTTCAACCAAGAACCAAGCTATGAACTATAAATTTTTTTATAATTGTCGGAATGTTAATGAGATTGCAAATCTGGACTGGTGTTCTTTTGCATATAAGCATTTGTTGGATTCTGTCAGTGATTGGAAGAGGAGTCCTACTTTTTTCACAGACCCCCTTCCTTTCTTGTTGGTAAGTATAATTTTATTTTTTTTGATTATGTGTTTGACAATATTTGTTTGTTGTTTATTTTTTAATTTGTGTATAACTTGTTCATTTTTGTTATTTTTTTCTAGATAAGTTATTTTGATAGGCTTCAAGGAGCTAATGTTGTTAATCCAAGAGATTATCCATTGATATCTGTTTGGAATAAAGAACGAATTCAAAAGAGGATGGCTTTGGAGAAGTTAAGGGGATTTGGAAGTGGGATTGTATTGAAGAGAATATTGGTAGGAGAAAATTTGGTAAGAGAAAGTATGGATGGGGATGAAGGAAACTTGCAAAGAGAAGCAGCGGATAGGAATGAAGATAATCAAGATGCTGAAGGAGGCAATAGGAAGGAATGTGGAGAAGCTTCTTCTAGTGGACCAGCAGAAATTTTTGTACGTTATTACAGCTTTTCCTTTGTTTTTAAATTTTAGAACATTCTTATTAAATTTTAGAACATGCTTATTAAATTGTAGAACATGCTTACTATTATTTATAACGTGCCCTGTTTTTTATTATGGATTTGTATATGCAAGAATTTCTTTCTAAGTTCCAATCATTAGCTAAAGAACTGGGTTCTAAAGTTAATGAAATGTACTGTATGTTGAGAGAAGATAATGTTGTTTTTGGTGAAGATGGTACAAGCGTTGAGATGGGTAATGTGATCAAGAGTTTATGGAGTAAATATACTCGAGGCAATGAAGATCCAGTTACTCAATGTGAAGGAGGGAAAGAAGAAGTTGTTAATGAGAACAAAGCTGAAAGTAAAAAAGATACAGGAATGACTGGAGATTTTGAATGTGATTTGTCTAGTCAAGATAGTCATCCTTATCTTAATTCTGATTTTTTTTATGAGATAGATGTTTTAGTTGAAAGAATAAAAAGAGAGAAGAAAGATCAGAGAGAAAGTGAAACTCCAATGAAGAATTCTGAAGAAAAATATTCTTGTCCAAATTTTAATTTGTTGAGTCAAGAGTTGAATGATTTTGTTGAAGCTGAAGGTGGATCTACACAAGCAAAAAAAATTGTTGAGAAAGTGGATGTTGCAGATGTGAAGAATAATTTTGATACTGAAGTAATGTATGTGATAAGAATTATTTTATATTTTGTTTATGTTTTTTAATGTTTGTTATATTTTAGAACATATGCCTTATTGTTTAGGACATAGGTTTTATGTTTCTGATTATTTTATTCCTTTTTTATGTTTTAAGGTGGTTTGTTTTGTCAACAGGTTTGTTGTTGATGATGGAATTGATAACGTGGAGACAGAAGATGCGGTGGATGTAAATTTGCAAGTTTTGCCTAGAAATATTCCAGATAAGTTACAGAGTCTGTGCAAATGGGTTAATTCGGAGTTGGTGAAAGGCAATTTTGTTAGCTATGTTGTTGGTGAAGAATTGTTTGGACATGCTGCTAAAGAATTATTGTTGAGGCAGGATATATATTCTATGGTTCATATGGAAGAGACAACTTGCAACGTTATAATTTTCTATATGAGGTATTTTGTTTTTGAAATATTATAGTTTTATTTATATTAGTTGTAGTTGATTCTGACTATGTACTTTTATGTAGCTACTTGTTTAATTTGTTGAAGAAAAGAGGAATGGACAAATTGTTTTATTTTGTTGATCCTCATTACACTTATTCAATTGGAAGTTCTAAAACAGTAAGACAGCGCTCATATGAGTTGATGAATCGATTGAAGATGTCCACAATGGATAAGTCTATCTTTTTGTATCCATATAATACAGAGTATGAATATTTTAGTTATTTTATTTAATATTTTTGTAAGTAATTTTCTTTATTTTGAAATAATAATAGTATTATTTTCAGTGGACACTCGACGTTGTCAGTTATCGATTTGAAAAATTTTAGAGCTTATTGGTTGGATCCGTTGAGAAGGCGTTTGCCAAAGGCAGATGTATGGATGAATGTTGTGAATGAGTATTTTTTTTGTTTATATTTTGTTTTATAGTTTATTTGATATATAATTATGTTTTAAGATTAAGATTATGTACCTGATTTTAATGAATTTCATTTTAACAACGCTATTCTATTATACTCTGAGAATGATCAAATTAAAGTCAAATGGACTGCTGTAGACACCGAGTCGGAGGACCTGTGACGAAAACCTGTAACAAGACGGTTGAAGCGGTTGGTTCCGGGAGTTTTAAAGCCAAAAATATATATGATAAAAAAGAGAAGTTAGAAGGAGTTGCGGTCGTCAAATGGGCGGCTCGCTAGTGCTCAGCGACGTGGTGCGAGCGCCTTGCATCAGTCGACGCACGCCCAACGACAGTCGGACGCGCGTCCGACAGCGCGGGGCGCACGCCTGACGTCCGCTGGGCGCAAGCGCCCGACGATCGTTGAGCGAGCGCCCAACGACGTGGGGCAGGCGCCCAACGTGGGTGGGGGCGAGCGCCCGACGCCCGTTGGGCGGACACCCAACATCCGTTGGGCGGACGCCCAACGCCTATTGGGCGCGCGCCCAACAGAAGTTGGGCGTCCGCCCAACGCAGGTTGGGCGTCCGCCCAACGCAGGTTGGGCGTCCGCCCAACGGGCGTCGGGCGCTCGCCCCCACCCACGTTGGGCGCCAGCGGACGTCAGGCGTCGCCCAAAGTCTCCGGGATCCGTGCCTATATAAGGCACGGATCCCCATGCATTTGAGGGAAGAGAAAAGAGGGAGAGAGGAATTTTTGGAGCTTTCTCACTCTAGACATTTTTAGAGAGAGAAAGTTAATTTTTTGGAGAAAATATTTTTTTTCCCAAAAAATCCAAATTTTCCAAAGTTGAATATTTTATCGAAAACACAAAAAACACCGGAAAATCACAACTCGTGGAATCAACCGACTTCGACTGTCAGATACCGATCTTGAGGTATTATCCGAGGACTAGACTCGTTTTATTTATTTCATTTATTTTATTTATTTATTCTAAAGTTTTATTTATTTAGTTTACTTATTTATTTATCACGTCTTATTTAAATTCCCGTATTTATTTATCTTCGTCTCGTGTTAAAATAAAGATTCGATTTTGTTTTGAAATAAAAAACCTCGTCTTTTTAATATCCCAACACGAACCGTGATCCGATTTAAAGGTAGTTCGGGAATTAAAAACGTTGTAATTATAAGTTTTAAAAATATTTCTAAGTAACGTTTTAAAATAAAACATCGCTTTAGGAGTCTCCGTTATAGACTATGATCCGATTTTGGTAGTTCGGGGACCCAAAACGATAGAATAGATCTAATCTAAAGCTTTTGAATAAATCTGGAAACTGTTGGTTCATTTCTATAATTTTACGTTTTCTGTCACTAAAGGCTGTTTACCGACGGATTTTCCGTCGGTAAAGCTGCTGAAATGTAAAAAATGCTGTTTTGGTCCTCCTTTCTCAACTTTTAGACTTTAGGTCCTTTATATATATATGTATAATTATGTAATATATGTATTCCAATTATTTTTAATTTTTTTGGTATATATTTACTTAACATGTTTAGATATTATTTTTCATCCACTTGATTTGATAAGATTATATGTATATTTATAGATTTCCTATTTAATTCATTTAAATTATACACATTTGTTATTTTGGGGGTTATTAAGGGTTATTTTCTATATATACTCATCATAAACTATTTGGGGGGGGGGGGGGTTAAATACTATTTTCTCATTTATGAACCTTATTCATTTTCTTTACATGTTTTTAGTTAGAATAAAAACATATTATACCTAGTAGTATTTTCATCACTATTTTTATTTATTAATGTGTATCATTTTCTCTATTTTGTTTTAATGGGTATTATTACTCATTTTTTGTACATATGTATATCTATATATATTTACTCTATTTTTCTACTTATATATATATTCTTTCAAATGTATTTGATGTGGGTGAATTTGAGGTTCAATTTATTAATTGTTGTAATTATGTTCAAGTAAAGGCTAATTGAATGAAAAAGGGGAAATAATCCATAAAAAGGGAATTTAATTTGTTGGTTTAAGTTAAAGCTTTTCTAGATATTCCTAAGGTGTAAATAAAAGGTTTTCTTATCACTTTAAACCGTTTCCTAAAACATCACGTGTTAAAACCTTAATTCGTTCCAACGACGGATTAAGCGAACCTTGTAATTAAAATTGCTTTTGTGAATAATGAAGTTTTGAATTGTTTTCCTAACTAAATGGTTTTTGTACAAAATAAATTGACTTGTATGCTTAATCACGCTTTTTAGATTAAAAATGTTTACTCAACGTTTTCAAACGCTCGAGTCGTTCCAACGGCGATTCGAGTGAACGTCATTAACGGGGTTTTGAAACGTACCTAAATCGTTCCAACGACGATTAAGGTACGAACCATGTAAATAAACTTGTCTTCGGGGAGTGAGCTTTAGCATGTAAATTAAAAGCACAAAACACACTGTAAATAAATCAATCATTTCTTCTATCCCCCTCTCTCCTACGTACTTTAAATTTATGCAAAATGGGTGATTATTTACTAAAATGGCTTCCAATAACATGCTCAAAACGGTTTTCAAAGCAAGAAAGAAAAGGTTTCAAATGAATTTTAAACTTAAAGAAATATGCGATTAGTCCGTTATCGCCTAACACGCTGAGTAGGAGGCCGGTGGTTCATAACCGGGCGATGTCGGGGTGCCTAGTAGCCTTTCTCCGGAAAGGAGCTAGCCTTCTCGGCTCGTACCTAAGTTTCTTGAACCCTCACCGGTCTCCCGCAAGGGCTCGGTGTTCATTTTCCCATTCGTGGGTGGCGACTCTTCCATACTCCGAGCTCCGGTCCTGCCGAGCAGCTTGATTCCACGATTGGTTGCTTTCGGCGCCAATCACCGCTTATGTCACCATGAGGTGTCCACCCCCCGGTCCGCCCAGGCGAGGCCGTTCGGCACCTTGTCTAACAAGTGGCGACTCTGCTGGGGAAGCGAGAAATTTGATTCCGGAAGGCGTGTATTAAGCTCTTAATGGGGACGGATCGTATTATTTCTTTTCGTATGCATTCATAAGCATTATTGCAAACCTTTTGGGTAATTTCCGTGAAACCTCTAGCGAGAGTCCATTCGTCGCTCGAAAGAGGCTAGTGTAAGTTCCCCCTTACAGTAAGGCGCCAAAGGGTCCCCATCCATTCGTTAGGGGCGAATTTGTGCGGTCCTGTGAGGTCCCGCGATCAGCCGTGTCAGCATATAGTAGCCTTAGAAGTTGCCATAGGATTACCCGTTACCATTTTTGATGTGATGAATGAATCAGTTCGTGTTTTCAAATTGCCATGATACGTGTCTAAATCTAAAATATGTAAAGAAAATAAAACGATACGTTAATATATACTCTTAAACCGATATATAAACTACCCCAAAAACATCGAAACGATTCAAACTAAAGACGACTTAGTCATCTTGTATGAATGAACTTGTGCGACCTGCCTGGTCCCTTTCCGTGTCCCGAAGAAGGCACATGTTCAGGAAATACGTTGTGACGTAAGCACGTATTAGTACAAGTCGGTTTGATGTTAAGGATAGTTATATCTCGATTCAAAAGACTATATTAACGATAACCGTTATCCACATTCTTTAAATACGTTGGGATAAAGCGAAATCATGACGAAATGAAAACGAAGAACATTTCTGTTTTGAACAACCTCGTTGTAACATAAAGAGTTTCATAAACATGGCCCGTCCCTTTCGAATGAAAAACAAACTCTTACATTACGCCTTGTGTTGTTCTTGAGAGAAATGGATGTATCCGCGAAAGTGACTAAAAACAAAAATAAACGAACGACCAAAATCATTCCGTATCTACGATATATGTCAATCCCGAGAGTAGTTAAAGAAAACGAACCAATGTCGTTGAATACATGCCTCGAACGAATGTATACACCATTTAAAATCACAAAGACGAATTAAGCTAAACCGCATAATTGCACCATATGGACGAGACTGTGGGTTTGACTAACGACTCGATCATTTCGACCGTTACCAAAACTACAAGAAATATGGCCCGATATGCGCGTTTGCTTAACTCGTGCCTAAATGAAAAAGAACGGTGATATCCCTGCTTCGAATAAACATGCGATTCAACGAAACGTTGATTTTCTATAACCACGCTAGGATGGTATATCCCGTAAATTGGAAGAAATAAAGAGTTGTTAATAGCCGAAAGATTATCGTGCGCTCGAATAAGACTCGCCGTCTTTTCACGTAGCCAAAACGAGCAAACGGATTCTTTACGCTAGAAACAAACACGTTACGCGATGAGTCCGTTCCCTAAAATAAAAATCCAAAAGTGATTTCATCACTAAATAAAAACGTGGTTACGTCTCTCGATAGATCCAAAAGATCCCATCGTAATCCAAAAATCGAGACACGAACCCACGCGAATAAAAGGGAACGAGTCATTGTCAATAACGAACGATTGAACCAAAAGAATAACTCGAACCGCGTATAAAATCCGAGATGCGCTCAAAGGGAGTCAAAACCCGAATTATTGCGTCTCGCAAAATGACAAAAGACGAGTTATTCCGAAAGGACAATCCAACTTGGTTGATATCTTAGTCACTGAACGTTGATACGTCAAAACGAACTGTATTGTCTGATGGATGATTTACTTTTCCGCGATAATCGACGGCATCACGCGTCCCCTGGATCGCCATGTGAGCCCCAAACCAAAATCCTAGGAAAGAGACTTGGACCATCGAGTGTGTGGAGGAATAAGGGTGGAAGAGAGATGCTGTGATACGTGTAATTAGACTGACGTTTGTTCTTCTTATCTTATATATCCGTAAATAAATAAACGCACACACCACGAATCATGCATATAAAATCATGCATACATACTAATGGATGACCGTTCACGCAGACTTCATCATTAAGCGGTTGTGGTTTCGCGAGAGTAACCGGCTAGTCAGGCAGTTTGATCAGCTACAGATAGACAGTTCTGAATCGGCAGTTGTGGCTTCTGAATCATTTTCGTCCGAGTATACTCAGTCTTCTGCCAATATGTCTGTGACCGATGAAAAGGTGGCTGAATTAGAAAATTCTGTGAACAATATCAATGATCAGTTGGCCGCAATTTTGGCCCAACTAGTTGAGTTGGCGTTGAAGGATAACAAGAGTGGAAGTAAACGCACTGAGAATGAGGTAGACACTGGTCCTCGCTTTGGGAACGAGGATGACTATCAGGACTATATCCGGAAACAGCTCGAGAAAGAGAAGGCTAAGGAAGAGGAGTGGAAGCAGTACATCACTCAGGAGGTGCAGGATCTGCGTGGGGGAAGCTCCGGAAGTCAGGACTTTTATAATTTGAAGAATTGTTTGTCAGCAACTGCTTTGCCTTTGAAGTTTCGACTTCCTGACATGAAAAAGTTTGACGGAATTGGGGATCCTACCGCCCACATGAATCAGTATGTCACAGTAATGAAGCACACGATCCTGACTGAGGATCAAGTCCTGGGGCTGTTTAATACTTATCTGGAGGGGGCTGCCCTCATATGGTTCCATGCGTTGCCGATGGTTACGAAAAGAGATTGGAAGGAGTTGGCAAAGTCATTTATCGCTCAGTATAGTTTCAACACTATGCTTGAGGTTACTCTGAAGGAGCTAGAGAGCACTAAGCAGCAGGCCAGGAAATCTTTTTCCGATTTTATGAGGAGATGGAGGGCCAAGGCCGCCGTTTTTTGAAGTAGAAGCCGCTTGAGCAGGATCAGATCCGAATGGTAGTTGGTAACACATTGCCATATATTAAGAATGAGCTGCGGTACATGCCTTTTACCGATTTCAATCAGATGTATAGCTGCGCCTTGACAGTTGAGGGGGACGGAGAACCGAAGAAAGCTTATACCAAGTGGACGAAGTCTGGATATAGTGCCGGAGGGCCAAGTGCGAGTGCAGAATCTGCAGCAGTGAAAGTGCTTGATCTTAATGCTATCGAAAAGAGGCGGTTCGCCAAATTTGATCAGACCTACGCAAAAGTTTTCGAATGATTGAAGAAAAAGGGGTTGTTGAAAGCTCTTACTCCTTATAACAAACCTCCGCCTACTCAGCAAATACAGGCAAGGGGATACTGCGAGTTCCACAGTAATTATGGGCACACTATTGAGAATTGCGAGAGGTTAAAGCATGAGATCCAAGATTTGATTGAGGAGAAGAAGATAGCTGATCCTTCGTCAGCGAACCCTTCCATTAGGCGCAATCCACTGCCTAATCATAGGGTGAGCGTGATCGGAGTTGGGCTGAATGAAATCATGGTTGTGGAATCCTTTGGGGAAAATGAAGAGGAGTTGTTGGACTCTGATGAAAAGAGCAATGTAGGAAATGGTCTATATGTGTCCTTCCTTGGCAAAGAACCGTAGGGCGAACCGATGGATGAAGGGTTGGACGGTGGAGCACCGTATGATGAAGATAGTGCCGAAGAGACCGGGGAAGGGTCGTCTCGAACTATTATGCTAGAATTAAGTCTGTTTAGTGGTGGAGAGAATCTCGATGTGCACTTGCGCGAATATATGCACGATATGTTTGTTGAATCCTTCGGGGTGGACGAGATTGCTCAATGGTTCCACCATTCATTAATAGGCGAGCCTTTGGGATGGTTCCACTCGTTTCCCGACTCCTGCAAGCATGATTGGGAACGGTTGTCAGATTTATTCCTAGAAAAGTACCAGAGAGCTAAGGACAGGACCGCAGAGCGCTCTGCGATGCAGATTGGACCTATCAAGCGTCCGTTACCGAGGGTCAGTAAGTATAATGGCAACAAGGATCCGATGGAACATCTTCACTTCTACTTGTCGGCCATGGGGCCTTTGGGTTTTAAGGAAGAAGAGATCACTAGCCTGTTTTGCAATTCACTAATGGGGGAGCCGCTGATGTGGTATATGTCTCTCCCAATGCATATTAAGCGCGATTGGGCCGCGATGACGAGAGGTTTATCAAAGAGTATACAGTATGGATGCTTGCGGAACAAACACCGGACTCGCCCTCCTATGAGACACCTAAAGCGGTGTTAGCAATGCCTAGGTATGGTGGATACCGGGATCCTATTGAGCATGCAAGGTTATTCCGCAACCATATGTATGACGCCGGGTTCCCTCAATGTGAATTACATGAACATTTCCCGGAAACCCTCATGGGAGAAGCCTTGTTGTGGCACCAAGGCCTATCAGAGGAGGAAATGGGTCATTGGATACCACTTAGGGATGCTTTTGTGGCGAGATATGAGATGTATGTTCCATGGGCGGGATCCCTGGAAGATCTAGATAGGATCAGGCAATTCCCCGAGGAACCATTCGTGGATTATGTTAGGAGGTGGAGGTACCGCTACGAGTTATGTCATGAAACGATGAGCGATAAGGTGCAGCTCATGTGCATACAGAGAGGTGCTATTCCGTTAGCAGCAAGAAGAATGAGCAGGGTGTTTCTCCGGAACTATGATGAATTGATAGGTTGGGCTATGTATGGATCGGCAGATCCCTTGTATTTAAATCCAAATGTCCCTCACGTGATGGACCTAATGGTTGTGGACATTTGGGAAAGTTCCTCAGACGAGGAGGACGCTGATCGGAGAATTCCTATCAATATTTGGGATGAATCTGATGATGAGCTGGAAATTGCCGTTATGACAAGATCAGGTCGAGTGGCCGAAGGGAAGTCGCCTATGGTTGAGACAGAAATAGGGGAAGGATCGGCTCCCAAGCCAGATAACCAAGTCCTCGAGCAGTTGAAGAAAACACAAGCTAAGTCTACGGTGTGGGAAGTCCTATGCCATTCTAAGTACCACCGTGAGAATCTGATGAAGGAGCTGCAAAATTTGGTCATTTCTACCGACACTGAGCCGACAGCGTTAGTAGGGGCAATTATGGCCCGGAAGAAGACTGAAATCACTTTTACCGATGAAGATCTCCTGGAGGAGGGTAAGGCTCACAACAAGCCTTTGTACATCCGAGCTGAAATTAACGGGAAGAAGACTAGCTGTGTGATGGTTGATGATGGATCGGCCATTAATGTTTGCCCGTTGAAACTCTTGTCCAAGTTGGGAGTAGAAAGAGGAGATCTGACAGCCTCGGAAACCGTGATCAGGGCTTATGATGATAGTCGTAGGCACATCGAAGGAGTCTTCAAGGCTAAGCTGAAAGTAGGGCCGCATGAAGAGGAGACTCAATTCACTGTGCTGGATATACCGGTGACGTTTGCCGTGTTGTTGGGACGTCCGTGGTTCCACAAGTTGGGAGGTGTGCCCTCCATGCTCCACCAAATGATTAAATTTCCCTTCGGGGAGGAGATGGTGATGATCAGAGCTGAGAAATTGAGTTCAGTGGCAGCATTGGGAATTGAGCCTCAGCTTTTCTCCGGATTCCAAGTTTCTGGGATCTACGAGTCTAACATGACCACCGATGTGGTGAGGATGATGAAAGGAGGCTTCATCCCTAGTATGGGCTTGGGAGCACACCATCAAGGGTTGCCAGAGTTTCCGGACTTCAAGAGTCAGAAAACCCGGAGGGGTTTGGGATATGAGCTGGGAGGTCCGTCCAACACAAGTGGTGAAGGAAAGGTGGGCCTAAAAAAGTATTTTGTGAATGAGGGGGACGAAAAGGTTTATTCGGGGACTCCCGAGTCATGGACTAGCACCGAAGGAAAGATTCTGCTAGGTTTTGAGATCTTTAATGATGTTACCGATTGGGGCAAAGGAAAGGCAAGCTGTTTCGTCGAGGAGATCATGATGTTAGATCTTAATGCCGAGGAGCAGGTCATCACTATTGAAGCAACTGTGGGAGCGGTGGACGAGCCCAGTACCTCCAAGGCTTATGAGAAACCCGAGAACCCCGATAATGAAAATTGTATTACTGCTTTATTTGAATCTGACGATGTACTCGCCAATACTATCAATGAAATGAATTCTGATTTTGCTTACTTGCTTGATATTGATCGTGATCATTCCATGCATTCTCATTCATATAACATGCCTACATTTGAAATCAATACAATAGAAATGTCAACTTTCAATCTTGGCACGGATGAAAATCCTAAACTTATACAAATTGCTCAAGAATTAACTACTGAAGAGAGGAAAGAATTTGAGAGAATAATTAAAAAATACGAAATAGTGTTTGCTTGGACATACGAAGACATGCCAGGAATCGATCAATCAATCGTAACTCACCGTATTCCGACATACCATGATGCTAAGCCCGTGAAATAGAAACTCCGACGCATGAGGCCAGAATAGGCAGATAAGATCAGAGAAGAAGTGAAGAAACAGTTAGAAGCGGGGTTCATCGAAGTAATCGACTATCCCCCTTGGGTCGCAAATGTAGTGCCCATCGCGAAGAAGGACGGCAAAGTGAGAATGTGTGTCGATTATAGAGATCTTAACAAGGCGTGCCCCAAAGATGAATTCGTATTGCCTCACATCGACGTATTAATCGACAGTGCAGCATCGAGCGTCTTGCACACAAATGTGGACGGCTTCATGGGCTACATGCAGGTTCAAATGGCAGAAAAGCACAAGGCAAAGACCTCGTTCACAACTGAGTGGGGAACGTACTGCTATAGGGTAATGCCGTTTGGTTTGAAAAATGTCGGGGCAACTTATCAACGAATGGCTACGGCACTGTTCCATGATATGATACACAAAGAGGTAGAAGTTTATGTGGACGATATGATGGTCAAGTCGGAGACAAGAGAGGGGCATTTTGCGGCACTTGAAAAGTTTTTGGCCCGAATTGCAGAGTTCAAGCTAAGGTTGAACCTGAAGAAGTGCTTCTTTGGCGTTTCATCGGGGAAGATCTTAGGCTATGTGATAAGTAACAAAGGGATTGAGGTGGATCCCGACAAGGTAAAGGCCATACAAGAAATGCCAGCACCCAAGAATGAGAAAGAAGTGAGAGGATTTCTGGGGCAGGTTCAGTATATCAGTCGGTTCATAGCACGACTCACTGCGATCTGCGAGCCGATCTTTAAGCTGCTACGGAAAGATCAACCCACAGTTTGGAATGATAAGTGCCAGCAAGCCTTAGAGAGTATCCGGAACTATTTGTCTAATCCACCGGTTCTGAGACCGCCTAAACTTGGAAAACCGCTTCTCCTCTATGTAGCGATCGAGGAGCGATCTATTGGGGCAATGCTGGCCCAGGAAGGGGACACCGGTGTGGAGCACGCGGTGTATTATCTGAGTAAGAAGTTCCTGGAATACGAGCTTAAGTATAACATGATCGAAAAGACGTGCGTGGCAGTAGTATGGCTAACAAAGAAACTACGGCACTATTTTCAATCTTACAAAGTGATCATTATTTCTCGGATAGATCCCGTGAAGTATCTGTATCGAACTCCGTCTCTAACAGGGAAGCTAGCCCGATGGTTGTTGCTCTTGTCCGAATTTGACATCGAATATGTAACGAAAAAGGTTATTAAGGGAAGAGCCGTAGCGGAATTTCTGGCCAATCAGCCTCTAAATGCGGAAGAGGAAGAGATAAACTATGATTTCCCCGATGAGCACTTAAACGCGATAGAAGTTATACCGTGGAAAATGTTCTTCGATGGAGCGGTTAACTCAAATGGAGCCAGAGTAGGAGTGCTACTTATCTCACCAGAAGGAGAAAGGGTCCCAATGGCAAAGAAGTTATCCTTCCCTCTCACCAATAATATGGCCGAATATGAAGCGTGCATCTATGGGTTGGAGTCGTTAGTAGCACTGGGAGCATCATATGTTGAAATCTAGGGCGACTCAAAACTGATTATCGAAAAAGCGCAGGGAAACTGGGAAGTAAGGGAGGAAAGGTTGCGTCCATACCTAGACCAGTTAGAGGGATTGGCGCAGAGATTCAGCGAGTGTCATTTTTATCACATTCCTCGAGCGCAGAACCAGGCAGCGGATGCTTTGGCCACTTTGGTATCAGTATGGGATAACCCTCGGAACCTTGCCTCGAAGCCTTTGGTATTGAAGAGGTCTCACAAACCATGCTACGAAGATGTAATGCTGTTAGGGGCAGATGAAAAGCCTTGGTATTTCGATATCGTAAACTTCATGAAGAGTGGAACATACCCGACAGAATCAGAACTTAGGGATCAGGCTATGATTAGAAGGTTAGCTCAGCAGTTCGTCATCCACAACGACTTGCTTTACAAAAGGCACACCGATGGTTTACAACTGAGGTGCTTGGATGCGGGAGAAGCCCGTAAGGCAATGGAGTCAGTACACTCGGGAATTTGTGGGGCCCATATGGGAGGAGCAGTATTGGCAAAGAAAATCATAAGGCAAGGCTTCTATTGGCTCACTATGGAAAGGGATTGTAACGAGTATCCGAAGAAATGCCATGATTGTCAAATCCACGGAGATTATAATCACTTACCAGATATGGAATTGCACGTGTTAGCACCCATTTGTCCGTTTGTGGCTTAGGGCATTGACATCATCGGGGAGGTGAGGCCTAATGCGTCAAACGGGCACAAATTCATTGCAGTCGCCATTGATTACTTCACCAAGTGGGTAGAGGCAGAATCATTTAGCAAGTTGGGGTCTAAGCAGATGAGGAAGTTCATTGAAAAGCACTTAATCACCAGGTTCGGAGTGCCTCATCACATGATTACGGATAATGGAGTCCAGTTTCAGGGAGAGGTGAGAAGTCTCTTCCAAGAGTACGGTATTGAGCATCATAGGTCTTCTCCGTATCACCCACAAGCTAATGGGGCAGTAGAGGCGGCAAATAAGAACCTTAAGAGGATCCTTGTAAAGACAGTGGAGTCGCATCGGAATTGGCACGAGCAGCTTCCACTTTCTTTGTGGGCCTATCGCACCACCATTAGAACATCCACCGGGGCAACGCCGTTCTCCTTAGTATATGGTGCGGAAGCCGTTCTCCCAATTGAGGTTGAAAAGCGATCGTTGAGAATCACGGTAAAAGCAGAGATTCCCGAGACGGAATGGGTGAAGAAGCGATATGAACAGTTGGCGTTGGTGGACGAGAAAAGGATGGAGGCTATTTACCATGTGTAGTTATATCAAAGAAGGATGGCCCGGGCCTTCAACAAAAAGGTCAAGGCTAGCCCTATCAAAGAAGGGGATATGGTGCTGAAACAGATCCGAGTGACGCACACCGACCCTAGGGGCAAGTTCAAGCCAAACTGGGAAGGGCCATTCCTCGTGAAGAAAATCCTAAGCAAAGGGGCGGTTAAGCTTACCACTATGGACGACATGGAGTTCTCCGAACCTACCAATCTGGATAGGCTTAAGAAATACTTTTCGTAAAAAAAAAATGAAAATTCCCGATAGGTTGAAAACCCGCAAAGGGCGACCTATGCAACAATAAGGGACATCCCAATGGGTGAAAACCCGAAAGGGCACTCATTTGAAAATTCCGGGATAGTAAAAGGAGAGATGAAAAATCGCTGGGATCTGAAAACCGAAAAAGGCAGGTCTTGGTAACAGTAGTTGTATCTTGAGCAATTATAAAAATAATGTATAAGCGGCTAAGTATTTCTATTGTTTGTAAATAAATACAGGCATGAATATATTTGAAGAGGATGATTGGAATCATTACAATCTACTGAATGCATGGTAATATGAATCATGAGTTATACATTTCTTACCTCTCTTTTCACATAAAAAGCCTACGTCCTATCCATCCCTCTCCCTATATACAAGCTATACATCGGGGTAATACTAATGAAAAACCTACAAATAATAAGCCTAATAAGGGGGAAGATCCCAGTAGTCCTCAAAGTCCCTCAGACGAGAAGCCCGCTCCGCAGATAAGGCCTCCTCAGCGATCCGATGACCCTCCTCGGCGGCAAGGCATCCCGCGGTCTCCACTCGCGTCCTCTCCTCGGCAGCAAGACGCCCCTCGGTCTCTGCTCGTATCATCCCCGACCAATGAGCGTTCCTCTCCCGATAGACCTGGCCGACCCTAGCATCGGCATCCCGCTGTGACTCGCTCCGACTCTGCTCATTTGTATGGAGATCGCTCTGTAAAAAAATATAGATATAAGAAAAAAAGAAGAAGAACAGACGACAACAGAAGTCATACATACATATGTGCATACATTCCACTACACTAAAATAAAATAAGGATACTTACCAGGTGGCTGGCGCAATGCAGGCTGAGTCGCTCTCTAAGATAACTAGATAACCCCACGTAATCCGTGCATGTCTCCCTCGAAGTGCGGAGGGTATCCGGGGGATCAAACGGCACCCTCGATGTGAAAACGGGAGGAGCTATCTCAATGCCGGCATAGGCCACTCTTGTCTCGTCATAATGAACTACCGAGAAGTCCCTCCCAAATTCAGGGATAGGTACACCTAAGGGAGGCCACTCTGGCCGGGCGGTGCCTGAGGACTCACCCGCATAATAGGAGGGCTCGCCCGTAGGCATTCGAGCCTGAGCACCATCAAAGAAGTCGGACATCCGAGCACTCCTTAAAGAACCCTCCTGCATATGAAGACACAATGAGTATCCCTAACCACCTCGTAAACAAAGAATGAAAAAGGGTCAAACACTCACCGGGAGCTCCTCCCTACCAAAAACCGCCGCGACAGCCTCGGCTGAAAACACGTCCGTCCTAGGATCCACCTCCATCGCAACCTCGGGAGCGTCCATCGGAGTCAACAAGGTCGATAAATAGTGAGCGCGACCCCCTACGTGGTCCCACACGTCTCGGGGGGCAAACTGGCGGGTCAGGTCGCGACGAATGTCCGACAGAGGCATAGTCCTCACTGCAAACATGGACACTGGAATCTCGCCAGGTGTCCAATGCGAGGCGCTAACCTCGGTAATGCCCCGATCGCCCAAGTACCATGCCCGCATGCAGGGGCCGGTAAGTACGCACCGCTGCCCCTGGATGCGGGTAACATACGTGTAGTCAGGACCAAAGTCGAGGTCATCCCATCCGAATCGAATCTGAAAACAAAAAAAGAAAAAGTCAGGTCTAATTAAACGAAAATCTAACATAGTGAGAAGATGTTCACCTGCCCCAAGGTCCGCGAGTCGATCCACGCTAGGAATCGCGCCACTGTCTGCCTCTCCTCGGCGCCTAGATCAAACTCACTCCACCGAGCCATAAGTGGAGGCCTAACCACCCACGGCCTACGTCGACGCGTGCATGGAAGAATCCGCCTCTCATAGGCCCAAACCTGCTCGTAGAAACAAAGGTTACTAACAGAAATCACGAAAAGAATAAAGAAACAAGCCAAGGATGAACGACGTACCAGGAGAGCAAAGGTGTAACCACCAAAATCCTTGCGCTTCCGGCAAGTCAAGTCCAAAAACTTATACAAGAAAGCCAAGCCAGCTCCTGCCCAATCATAAGACGACACTGCGTCCAAATCACGGAAGGCCTGAATAAGACCCGCATGTATCATCCCGCTCTTGGTGCGGAAGATCGTCTCGCCCAAGGTGTATAGAAGAAAGCTGCGAACAGCCTGATCAGTGTCATCTAGCCCGCAGGAGTCCCTACGACTCAATAGTTCGGAGGTGGTAATAAACTTCGCCGGGGAAGACTTGACACCCGTGTAGACTCCGGGCCCAATCAAAGTAGATAACTCGGCGCGGTCGACCCGGGGATGCAGCATGTCGAAGAAGAGGGGAATCGGGATACTGCTCCCCCGCAATCCAGTCACCAAGGAGAAGTCACGGGGCGAGATCGTCATCTCCCTAAACGAGAAGTGGAAGGTGTGGGTCGAGTCTACCCACCTCTCACATAAGGCGCGAAGGCCGAATCGGTCACACACTCGGTTGGCGTGAGGCAACGCCAAGATAAAGGGCTCGAAGCCCAACTCTCGCACCCGGGCTTTAGCCGCCGGGCTAAGCATGGCATACCAGAGGTGAATATCCTCTGTGGTCCCAGAAATGCCGATGATCTGGAGAGAACGGAACAGGTAAGTTTAAATGTCACTCCTAGGCTTGCGTCTAATAAAGGCTCATTAATCTAGCTATTCTTTCGGTCAAATCCAACCTAGAGACACTTTGTCAATTAGGACCGTCATTTTGTGAGATTTCTTTCTTAGGGTCGTTTGTATAAGATTTGATTAATTCATTATTCTTTGATGTTCTACTCTCCCACGCATTGGCAAAGAGATCGATCCAATTTTAACATTTAATTCGGTCGTTTGTGTTTTTTTACTATTCACGTGCACTATTCACGTTTTTACTATTCACATGCACTATTCACGAGCATTGTTCACATTTTTTCTATTCACGTGCACTATTCACTTTTTTTACTATTCACGTGCACTATTCATGTTTTTACTATTCACGTTTTCACTATTCACGTGCTATTCACGTTTTTACTGTTTGGCATGCATTGTCCGTATTTTTACTATTCATATGCATATAATTCACATTCTTTCAAAAGATAAATAAGGTGTTGTTTGCAGACGAAGAAATTCGTGTTTTCTAGCTAAAGTCTTCTAAAGCGACTTAGAGGTTAGCATGCGAATCATGTTCAAAGTAGGGCTACTAAAGCCTAGAAGTCTAGTCAAAAGGACAAGAGAGTAGGAGAGTACTTACCTGGTTAGAGTGGGTCCGGCTCAGATGTGAAGCAGGATCCTGGAAAGGGGCCACTGTAGTCAGGTTCTCAAAACCCGCATCCATGCCCTTCGTACCATCGTATTTATCCAAATCCATCACGAGAATGATCCAAATTAGAAGTTAGAGAGAGAGAGAAGAGAGAGAAGGTGTGGGGTTGAAATGAAACCCCACCACCTTATATAGGAAAAGGGAATGACATTCTCATAAATAGCGAAAAAGTACGATGTGACATAAAGGTAAAAAGTAAATAATTAATTACCAGGTGCACAAACCTCCGATTTGCAGTCCGTTTCAGCCTGCGTTTCTGCCAGGCGATAACCAATAACATCAAGATATGACTCCAGACGACAGCCAAATTTTATAGAACAGTGGCGCCAGTCAAAATACAGTCAACAGGAAAATAATTGTTAGTCTGAATCATTCCAGACAAAAAGATAAGGACGCTCCTATCAAACAACTCAAATACCCGAGACGATGGCTCCAGTGAAAGTACAGACGACAGTGTTTTAGAATTCAGAATTGTTAGAAAGAACCTCTTGCTATTGAGCCATCTTACCCGCGGTCGTGGACCACGGTTGCTTTTGAGCCATTTTACCCGCGGTCGTGGACCAGGGTTGCTTTTGAGCCATTTTACCACGGTCGTGGACCAGGGTTGCTTTTGAGCCACTTTACCCGCGGTCGTAGACCAGGGTTGCTTTTGAGCCGTATTGCCCGCGGTCGTGGACCAGGGTTGCTTTTGAGCCATTTTTACCCGTGATCGATTTAGAGACTAGGGTCGCTAGAAAGAGCTTTTTGCCCGCAGTCAATTTAGGCTAGGGTCCTTAAGAAGAACATCCGCCGGCAGCCGATTCGAAGGCAAGGGCGGAGAGGATCGAAGACGATGCTGGAGCGCGCAACGCAGAGGTCAGGTATTCTTCCTCCAACTCTTTACGTGTCTTTTACTTTAATATATTTACATTGCATGTGTTGCGTTAGCAAAAAACATTTTCAAAACACACACATCACTGTCAAAATAGGAAAGTAGGGGCAACTGTAGACACCGAGTCGGAGGACCTGTGACGAAAACCTGTAATAAGACGGTTGAAGCGGTTGGTTCCGGGAGTTTTAAAGCCAAAAATATATATGATAAAAAAGAGACGTTAGAAGGAGTTGCGGTTGTCAAATGGGCGGCTCGCGAGTGCTCAGCGACGTGGTGCGAGCGCCTTGCGGCAGTCGACGCACGCCTGACGTCCGCTGGGCGCGCGCGCCCGACGGCCGTTGAGCGAGCGCCCAACGACGTGGGGCAGGCGGCCAACGTGGGTGGGGGCGAGCGCCTGACGTCCGTTGGGCGGACGCCCAACATCCGTTGGCGAATGCCCAACGACGTTGGGCGAACGCCCAACCTGCGTTGGGCGGACGCCCAACGCCTGTTGGGCGCGCGCCCAACAGAAGTTGGGCATCCGCCCAACCAAGTTGGGCGTTCGCCCAACATAAGTTGGGCGACGCCCAATTTTAGTTGGGCGTCGCCCAAAGTCTCCGGGACCCGTGCCTATATAAGGCACGGATCCCCATGCATTTGAGGGAAGAGAAAAGAGGGAGAGAGGAATTTTTGGAGCTTTCTCACTCTAGACATTTTTAGAGAGAGAAAGTTAATTTTTTGGAGAAAATATTTTTTTCCCAAAAAAATCCAAATTTTCCAAAGTTGAATATTTTATCGAAAACACAAAAAACACCGGAAAATCACAACTCGTGGAATCAACCGACTTCGACAGTCAGATACCGATCTTGAGGTATTATCCGAGGACTAGACTCATTTTATTTATTTTATTTATTTTATTTATTTATTCTAAAGTTTTATTTATTTAGTTTACTTATCTATTTATCACGTCTTATTTAAATTCCCGTATTTATTTATCTTCGTCTCGTGTTAAAATAAAGGTTCGGTTTTGTTTTGAAATAAAAAACCTCGTCTTTTTAATATCCCAACACGAACCGTGATCCGATTTAAAGGTAGTTCGGGAATTAAAAACGTTGTAATTATAAGTTTTAAAAATATTTCTAAGTAACGTTTTAAAATAAAACATCGCTTTAGGAGTCTCCGTTATAGACTATGATCCGATTTTGGTAGTTCGGGGACCCAAAACGATAGAATAGATCTAATCTAAAGCTTTTGAATAAATCTGAAAACTGTTGGTTCATTTCTGTAATTTTACGTTTTCTGTCACTAAAGGCTGTTTACCGACGGATTTTCCGTCGGTAAAGCTGCTGAAATGTAAAAAATGATGTTTTGGTCCTCCTTTCT
Source organism: Euphorbia lathyris (assembly GCF_963576675.1). Classification (NCBI taxonomy): domain Eukaryota; kingdom Viridiplantae; phylum Streptophyta; class Magnoliopsida; order Malpighiales; family Euphorbiaceae; genus Euphorbia; species Euphorbia lathyris. Next base: position 43,696,387 of record NC_088919.1, on the reverse strand, counting down.
CAACTTTTAGACTTTAGGTCCTTTATATATATATATATGTATAATTATGTAATATATGTATTCCAATTTTTTTTAATTTTTTTGGTATATATTTACTTAACATGTTTAGATATTATTTTTCATCCACTTGATTTGATAAGATTATATGTATATTTATAGATTTCCCATTTAATTCATTTAAATTATACACATTTGTTATTTTGGGGGTTATTAAGGGTTATTTTCTATATATACTCATCATAAACCATTTGTTGTGGGGGGGGGGGGGGGGGGGGGGGGGGGGGGGGGGGTTATATACTATTTTCTCATTTATGAACCTTATTCATTTTCTTTACATGTTTTTAGTTAGAATAAAAACATATTATACCTAGTAGTATTTTCATCACTATTTTTATTTATTAATGTGTATCATTTTCTCTATTTTGTTTTAATGGGCATTATTACTCATTTTTTGTACATATATTCTTTCAAATGTATTTGATGTGGGTGAATTTGAGGTTCAATTTATTAATTGTTGTAATTATGTTCAAGTAAAGGCTAATTGAGTGAAAAAGGGGAAATAATCCATAAAAAGGGAATTTAATTTGTTGGTTTAAGTTAAAGCTTTTCTAGATATTCCTAAGGTGTAAATAAAAGGTTTTCTTATCACTTTAAACCGTTTCCTAAAACATCACGTGTTAAAACCTTAATTCGTTCCAACGACGGATTAAGCGAACCTTGTAATTAAAATTGCTTTTGTGAATAATGAAGTTTTGAATTGTTTTCCTAACTAAATGGTTTTTGTACAAAATAAATTGACTTGTATGCTTAATCACGCTTTTTAGATTAAAAATGTTTGCTCAACGTTTTCAAACGCTCGAGTCATTCCAACGGCGATTCGAGTGAACGTCATTAACAGGGTTTTGAAACGTACCTAAATCGTTCCAACGACGATTAAGGTACGAACCATGTAAATAAACTTGTCTTCGGGGAGTGAGCTTTAGCATGTAAATTAAAAGCACAAAACACACTGTAAATAAATCAATCCTTTCTTCTATCCCCCTCTCTCCTACGTACTTTAAATTTATGCAAAATGGGTGATTCTTTACTAAAATGGCTTCCAATAACATGCTCAAAACGGTTTTCAAAGCAAGAAAGAAAAGGTTTCAAATGAATTTTAAACTTAAAGAAATATGCGATTAGTCCGTTATCGCCTAACACGCTGAGTAGGAGGCCGGTGGTTCATAACCGGGCGATATCGGGGTGCCTAGTAGCCTTTCTCCGGAAAGGAGCTAGCCTTCTCGGCTCGTACCTAAGTTTCCCAAACCCTCACCGGTCTCCCGCAAGGGATCGGTGTTCATTTTCCCATTCGTGGGTGGCGACTCTTCCATACTCCGAGCTCCGGTCCTGCCGAGCAGCTTGATTCCACGATTGGTTGCTTTCGGCGCCAATCACCGCTTACGTCGCCATTAGGTGTCCACCCCTCGGTCCGCCCGGGCGAGGCCATTCGGCACCTTGTCTAACAACTGCACTTTTGGTAACTCTTAACTTGTATATTGGTTTTGTACATGTGTGAAATTGTTTAGAACGTAAAGGTTAGATTGATGTACATGATTTAATGTTGTGCTTGTTATGTTGTAGGGTGTGCCAGAGCAGAAAGATCATAAAACATGTGTTTTTTTTGTAATGTGGTACATGAGAGATATTGTGATGGACAATGATTTGAAGTTTGCTGAAAAGGTATAGTGCACTTATAATAAATATTTTGTTGCATTATTTTGAAATTATAGTTTGTTTAATGGTTTTAATTTTTTTTATATTTTGTAATGGAAAAGTAGGTGTGGTATGCCATATAGTCAATTTGATTTGGATGAAGTTCGGAAAGAGTTTGTGGAAGAAGTGATAAGAGTAGGAGTTACTGGACTTGATGACTGCTTTGCTGATGATGTTTCTGATAGTAATGCAATGTAAGTGATATTTAAGAATTTTTGTAATTTAGATCATGTGTATGTGTTTTTGGAACATATGGTTTATATATTAGAACATGAGAATAGAATTTAAGAGTAAGTGGTTTCTGTTTTGGAACATCCCTTTTGTTATTTTTTTTTATGTTGTTAATAGGAGAGTAGACAAAGATGTAGTTGAGAAAGCGCAAGAAGGTGGTGTTGGAAATCGTGCAAAAAGGATTTCAATGTTGTCTGTATATCTACGGTCTCCAGTTTTGGTTGAGTCTGAGCATTTACTAAAGAATATGCTTGGTTCGAGGAGAATGTTGGTGGAATATGCTTTCTATAATGGAGACCCACAGTAAGATCTTAATTGAATGTTGTTTGTGTTAATTTGAATTTTCTTTAAGATATACTTATTGTTTTTATTTTATTCTGTTTGCTTTTTTTGAAGTGAGTTGTTGTATAGTTATTGTTTGTCCACAATCAATAGAGAGGAGATTATGACCTTGTCAGGAAAGAATCATTTAGTTTGTAATGTTGTTGATGCGTGGTCTCGAATATTGAATTGTGAAAGGAAGAGTAGGGGTGAAACTGTGCATAGATTCTTCTTCTCTACTGTACCATTTGTATGTGTTTTTACTTTTTCATATTTTTTTTTGTTAAAAATAAATTGGATTATATTAATATGAATGTTGTATTTTTGTATAAGTGTTACTATGTACTGATAATGGAGTTCCTGGAACTACTAATTACAGTGAAAGACACAATGCTTTTTTTGAGAGGATTAGTTATGAACTTCGTGAGGCTAAAGTAGATAGTATACAGAGTTATCACTTGGTAATTATATTAAAAGTAAATTGTGTTTTACTGAAATTTTTGTTTGAAATTATTATGATTGCTAATGGTTTTATCTTTTTACGTGTTCTTTCCGGTTGTTTATGCTGCACATTTCTATCTTTTTGTTATCAACCATTTTACTGGAAAGATAGACGTTATTGATAACAAGGCTCTTGAGAAAGGTGTACAACCTTCTAGTAAATATAAGGGTTTTCCAAAGGCTTTGGTAATATTACTCAACTGTTTTTTAGTTTTGTTATTGTGTTCTATATATTTATTGTCATGTTCGGAAAAACTAACTGTATGTTCTGAATAGTTGATGATATGTTTTAATATTGATAAGATGTTGTTTTATGTTTTCCAGGTGAAAGCATATTCACTTTATATTAAAAGACGAGTTGGTCCCCACGAGAACCATAACAGGATGGCGAGTTTGTGTGGATTACCGAAAGCTCAACGAAGCCACAAGGAAGGATCATTTTTCTTTGCCCTTCATTGACCAGATGTTAGAACGGTTAGCGGGGTATGCATTCTATTGTTTCCTTGACGGCTACTCGGGGTACAATCAGATTGCAATTCACTGTGAGGATCAAGAAAAGACGACGTTCACATGTCCGTATGGGACTTATGCCTACAGGCGCATGCCGTTCGGACTATGTAATGCTCCAGCCACGTTTCAAAGATGCATGATGTCTATATTCCATGATATGGTGGAGCGAACTGTAGAAATCTTCATGGACGATTTCTCTGTTTATGGAAACTCTTTTGGAAGTTGTCTAAACAACCTCGAAGCTGTGCTTGTGCGATGCAAGGAGACCCACCTGGTTTTGAATTGGGAGAAATGCAACTTCATGGTTACGAGTGGAATTGTTCTCGGGCACAAGATTTCAGAAAAGGGGATGGAAGTGGACAAGGCTAAGGTGGAAGTGATAGAGAAGCTGGCTGTTCCAACCAATGTAAAAGATGTGAGAAGTTTTCTGGGGCACGCAGGGTTTTACCCCCGGTTTATCAAAGATTTTTCAAAGATTGTGCTGCCCTTGTCAGCATTGCTTCATAAGGATGCGGAATTTTCTTTTGATGCAAACTGTCTAAATGCTTTCGAACTGTTGAAAGGCAAGCTGATCAACTCGCCTATACTGGCAGGACCCGACTGGGAACAACCTTTGAGATGATGTGTGACGCAAGTGATACATGTGTGGGAGCTGTTCTTGGGCAGAGGGTTGAAAAAAATTCTGACCTATCTATTATGCAAGAAAAACATTAACCGAGACCCAGCAGAATTACACCACGATCGAAAAGGAGCTCCTCGCAATTGTGTATGCTTTCGACAAATTTCGTCCCTACTTGGTGCTGTCAAAAGTCATTGTTCACACAGACCATGCTGCATTACGCTATCTTTTCACAAAGAAGGATGCAAAGCCAAGATTGATACGATGGTTACTCTTACTTCAAGAGTTTGATCTCGAAATTAAGGATAAGAAGGGAACGGAAAATGTGGCAGCTGATCATTTGTCAAGAATTCCTCACCAGAGCAGCCAGGAACAACCAGAGATTTTGGAGAGTTTTCAGGACGAGCGTCTATACACCGTACAGCCTGCGCCATGGTTTGCCGACATTGCTAATTATCTAGCCAGTTCGCTTAAACCTCACAACCTGTCCACTAATCAAAGGAGGAAGTTTTATGCTGAAATTAAATATTATTTTTGGGAAGAACCCTATCTTTTTAGGTTGTGCGTCGACCAAATCATTCGAAGATGTATATCGCAAGAGGAGGGACAGACTGTTCTAAGCCATTGTCATGACAGAGAAGCTGGAGGGCATCATAGCTCTAGCAGAACTGCAGCCAAAGTACTTCAATCAGGTTTTTTCTGGCCAACACTTTTTAAAGATGTCAATCTGTTCGTTCGCACTTGCAATGAGTGCCAACGAACATGCAATATCTCGGCTAGAAATGCCATGCCCCTCAATAACATAGTTGTTTGTGAAATTTTTTATATATGGGGAATAGATTTTATGGGACCATTCCCTACATTCTTTGGGCATAAATATATCTTAGTAGTTGTTGATTATGTGCGCAAGTGGGTTGAAGCAATGGCTAGCCCCACCAATGATGCCCGTGTGGTTGTAAAATTCCTGAAAAGGCTGTTTGCCAGATTCGGTGTCCCACGAGCGATCATTAGTGATCAAGGAACCCACTTTTGCAATGCCAAATTTGAGAAGCTGATGGGCAAGCTTGGAGTCTCTCACAGAATTGCCACACCTTACCATCCACAAACAAGTGGACAGGTGGAGATTTCCAATCGTGAAATCAAAAGAATTTTAGAAAAAACTGTTGGCAGTTCTAGGAGAGACTGGGCAAACAAGCTTGATGATGCTCTATGGGCATATAGGACGGCCTATAAAATGCCAATCGGAATGTCTTCGTTTAGATTATTATACGGCAAGTCTTGTCACTTGCCGGTTGAAATGGAACATAGGGCTTTTTGGGCATTAATTTTCTTAAATTTTGAGCAACAGTCTGTGGGAGACCAACGAAGAATTCAACTCTGTGACATTAAAGAGTGCAGACTGTTTTCGTATGAAAATGCGGTGAATTACAAAGACAAGACCAAGATGTGGCACGATAGAAAAATCCAGACGAAGATGTTTTACGAAGGACAAAGAGTTCTCTTGTACAATTCGAGACTCAGGTTGTTTCCTGGGAAGCTGAAATCAAGATGGACGGGACCTTATCTAGTAAACAAGGTGTTTGGTCATGGTGCAGTTGAAATTGGCAAGGAGGGTCAGGAACCTTTTAAGGTGAATAGGCAAAGACTAAAACCCTATCTAGAGAACGATCACACAAGGAAGATCGACACAGTTCACTTCCAAGATCCCCCACGCCATTAGAAGCACAAACAGGGTGTTCGCTATAAACACCAATTTAAATTAGTTTACATTTCCAATTTTGTTAAATAATGTTAAAGGTAGTTTAGATCAATTTTGTGTCGTGCAATGGTCCGTAATGAGTATCTCTGGCGCAAGTGATAGGGGTCAAAAACCCCTATCTTTGGGTACGGTTTTAGGACGGGTTTTAGCGTTATTTAGTTAATAAGCGAGCAATTCTCGCATTTAAATGCTTTTGTGTGAGTTAGTTAGAAATTGGAAACGTTTTATTTACTTTTCATTGTTTAGGCTCGTTTTATGATCAATTTAGGCAAATACGGCCAAAATGGCATGCATATTATAATTCCGTTATCTTTTGAAGCTAATTGATCCGTCAGAAGTCGCACCAAACGAAGCGTTTGCTCAAATAAGCGATTGACGGGTCAATTTAGCCCTTGGACTAATGTTGTTTGGAGTTTATGTGCGTGTGCAGGTTAAAACATGATCAAATTTCAGGCAAAAATTGAGTCTCGGGGACCCCCGGCAGTCGCTCGGCGAATTGAGCATCGGCGCGCAGCTCGGGCGCTGCTCGGCGAGCAGCCCAGGCACCGCCCAGGCACTCCCCAAGCACTGCCCAGGCACCGCCCTGGCACTGCCCAGGCACTGTGCCTGCTCGCCGAGCATGCTGTGCCTGCTCGCCGAGCAGGGCGCTGCTCGTCGCGAGTAGCCCTGCTCGCCGAGCAGCTCGCCCTGCTCGGCGAGTAGACCTGTGGGAATTGGTCAAAAAGACCAATTCCGCCCCCACGAAGCCACGATGGACCCCACAACTTCCTACATCAATAAGGACACGAATTAGGTCAAGAAAAGGGCTCGAACCGCGTCTATAAATAGAGTTTTTCCAATGTAAATTAGATATCTTTCGTTTTTGTAAATTATTTTAGCTTTCCCCTTGTAATTCCTCTTCATCTTCTCCATCTTCCTCAACCTCCATTGAAGCTCCTTCAAAGCTTTCTACCGAGGAATTATCAAGGTCCGTCCTTAAGCTCAAGTCGCCGGCTGCAGAGTAAACAGGTTCCCTGAAAGGGATTTTTGTATCTCCTTTTATCTTTCCATGTTTGTACTCTTTGATACAGTTGCCGAACTTGACTTATTGTATCTTGTGACAATTACCTTCGCCTTTAATAATAATTTAGCTCTTGTTTTGTTCTATGTTTGTTGTCTAATCCTTGTCTTACGCTTTATTCAATTGGTTTAACTCATTCAAAAGCCCCAAAATCTAGTAGGCACATATTGCGAGCTGAATCTGACCTAGTCAGAGCCTAGGAGATTGACAACCTCTTAGTTGATTAAGCGCCAATTTACTGAGCCTTAGACCTAGTTTCGGCCTTAGGGAATCACGCGCTAGGAACCTCAGGAGGGTAAGTAGGGTTAATCGCCTTGAATACAAGTGACTCAGATTAGGTCTTTATTCAATAGACTTGATAATCTATCTTTATTATTATCGTTCATACCATGTTCCTTCGAATAGTTTCATTAATGAAAGATCAATTAGGGGTAGAGTAACTTAGTTAGGCTTAGAATAACTTAGTTAGGCTTAGAATAACTTAGCTAGAATTAGATAACTTAATTAGGATTAGCATAATTCAACCTAGGAGTAGATTAATTAAACAAACCAAACTCAAAACCCCCTAAGCCTAGATAACATCCGAGACCGAGTAGCTTGATACTTGCAGAAATAAATCCTGTGGACGATAACCTGGACTTAAACCAGAAATTTATTACTTGATAACGACGGGGTACACTTATCCCTTAGTGAGTTCCCATCTCTAACCTAGGTGGGGACGCATCAGCAAGCAAAGATGTAAAACTTACACCTTTCCACAAGGGTCAAGTTTTACGTTTTTACTTGTTCAAATAGGGAGTTGATTTACCTTTCCGTGGAAGGGCTATCCTTAGAAAATGGGAGGCGAACTAAAAGACTGAAAAAGTAAAACATCTAATCATCTAATCATCTGTCACTAGGTACCTATTCCACATGCTCTCATTTTCTCGATAAAATCGAACGGATAGGAGAGTAGTAAATTCAAAATTTGAAGAGTGACCGTTCGTCGCCCAGGGGTCTCTTCGGAGGTACGCGCCTTTTGCCAACCACTTGTCCAAGTGGCGTCCATTGGACCGCTCTCATAACGACGGGTTGGCAACGGGTCGTTTCATTTCCTCTCCCTACTTAAGGACACCAACCAAATTACGGCCCCTTGTTCGATTTGCTTTCTTTTTCACACATCTTTTTCACTATTCACCACATGCTCTGTGCTCTTTATCGTTGGGAAACCCTATTTAGACTTGAGCATAGGATGAGAACTCGAGGATCTGGCAAGCAAGTTAAAATCGATGGCACAAAGAAAGAAAAGGGAAAGAGCAAAATGGTGGGCACGAGCACAGTTGCATTTGTTCCCGACGAAAAATTAGTAAAGAAGCTCTCCCAGTTCAAGGACGCCGCCACACAAAAATATTATGATGATCTCGCTCAGCTCGAGTTCGGGCCGATACAAACTGTGTGTTGGGATACATTGAAAAGACTCAAGCTTGATGAAAAAGTGCGGAAACTCATGGAGGCGGGGCATTTCGGATGTTTCTTCGAAATGAAAGAACCAGCATACAAAGAACTCACCTTGGAGTTTCTTGCAACGTTCAAACATAATCCCGAAATCATGGACCCTGATGAGGAAGGGAAATTTAGTTTCCGGCTCATGATGAGTTCGACCCTCCGATTTTCTGGCAATCAATCTCGGGTCAGTCAAGTTATGATGGAAGTGCATCCAAGACGTCGGGTATCGAGGATTTTGCTATCAGGTATCTACACAAGCTGGTCTCAGGCACCATATTCGCTCGTGAGAATCAGGCCACCATCCCTCATGCCGACCTCACCGCTCTGTGGATTATGGTGCACAGGAAAAGGATGAAACTGGGTTTCTGGTTTGGGGAGTATATTAGTGCGTTTGGAAAGAAGAACTCGTCGGTAATTTGCTGTGGAAGTATTGTAACCCGTATAGAGGAAGCCATTGGGGTGTTCAAACCTGAGGACCGGAACCGGCTCACGGTGGTTAACCACCCAGACCAGATAAACTTGAAGAGCCTTCAGAATATGTTGTTTGGAAGGATGGTCAACGGGAAATGGGTCTGGATGCCGGATTTTGTGGAAGCTAAAAGAGTTGAAAGTTGAAAGTGAAAGCATAAGCCCACTGTGTCAGTATCCTCCGGGTCGGAACAGATCAAGCACGCCAAAGATTTAGGCTTTTACCAGAAGTGTGCCAAGCTCACCAACGAAGACATTCTTACCAAGTTTCATGCCCTGTTCGCTCAAAACCAGGCCAACAGAGAAATGATATTTGCTCTTGAGGAGAGGTATGCTGCCCAGCAGGGAGAGATCGACATGTTGAAAAGTCTTTGTATTGAGGAGCATGGAAAGGAAAGCCCTTCGGGTTTTTCGATCAAAAGTCCAGTAAGAACTAAACTTGACACACCTGCCAACGCCGCTGCCTCCTCGAAAGGGGATGGCGCTACTACCGCTACGGATAGAGAGGTTGACTCCTCTCTTTCCCCTCCCGCCTGATTCCGTGAAATATGTCGCTGTCCTAAGCATCTGGTAACGCCTATCACCCTTCTTTTTAAGTTCTTGCTCACTCTATCCTTTACCATGCGGATATTGTATATGGTTTGCTTTCCTTCATACCAACATTGAGGACAATGTTTCATTCTAATTTGGGGGTGGGGAGGGATTACAAATTACAATATCTGTATGCATGAACATGATAAAAAGCCTGAACAAGTTGTTAATAAGTTAATTTTATGAATAACAAGCAATCCCCTGTGAGTTTGATGCATATTGTCCTTAGGAAATATTCTTCATTATGTTAAATCCTTTGTACATATTCTTGTGTTTCGATTGTTTTGCTTTATTGTAATCACTGAACAGACTGTGCTGGTTATGGGTGGATTGTATGAAGATAAATTAGTGTTTGATTTGTGTTGTCCAGAGTCCTGAAGTTCCACAAATTTTGAAATTTTAAATCATTTTTCACAAAAGGAACCTTTTGCCTTATTGCATAGCCCCCTAAAATAGTTAGAACTTGAGCCCTTAAATGCATTTGAAAATGCATTGTTTCCTTTTAAGAGTGGGCCAGCACTTACTATCTTTAAGGAGACTTTGCTTGGGTATGCCCCGTTGTCATGTAGATTCTTTTTGCCATCCATAGGAGGAAAAAGACACCTAGATTCCGAATTCACTACACAAAGAGCCTACCCATGCATTGCACTCACATTATTAGGATAACCAACTTGAGCCTTAGCCTGTTCTTTCTTAAATACACATCACACGAAGAAGCCCATTCCTTTCACTTTTATCCCATAATACCTTGATTCTGTCTCATGCTTTGAAAAATGGAGAAAAATACAAAAATATGAGTTATGTAAATAAAAATGCTGACAATTGAGGTATGACACTGGAATATGGGAAAATAACTAAAGTCTGTTAATCTTAAGCCTGAAATAAAATGTTTGGATGATTGACGCCTGTGTGTTTAAAAGAATAGTCTGGCCAATGTCAAGCAACAGGCTGTGTAGATTATTTAAGTTAAAAACAAGAAATGCTCATATGCTGAGAATTGGGTATAATTAAATGCTGTTGCATAAAGACAGAATTCTGACACTTAAAAAGCCATTCACTCCCATACCTTAGCCTAAGCCTAACATTACAACCATGTTCAAGACCTTTTGACTATGTTTGGAAATTTTTTGATCCATTGACATGGGACCAAAAAGCAAACTCACACCCTAAGGGTGTATTTGTTGAGCTGAGGAGTGAAGTTGCATTCTTTCCCCTATGGCAAACAAAGGCCATACGAGAGTGAGCGAAAAATTCCATTCCTTGGTGAGGCAAAATAGGCAAACAGGTTGTTCTTTGTGAAATTTGAGGTCTAATTTTAAGCTTTAAGGAATTTCTAGAGAAAGGAACACATTCCTGCACTGGTTTAACTTCATCAAAAGACCACAACTTGCACTTATTCTGTCATTATCTCCTGAGAACAAAGCAATTACTATCACCCTCTCAGTTCCCTGTAACATTCAAACTCCTGTTTCCATGTTCTTTCATTTCCTAACTCTTTTAAATTAACTTGCTTTCTATCTATTGTTTACTTCAGGACAAGCAAATATTCAATTTGGGGGTGTTTGTTAGGCATGAAATTGACTACATTTAAAGGTGTTAATTATAATGAATTAAGGGTGTTTGTAGTGTTTTATTACATGAAAGAAGGCCTTATAGGTGTTTTTATGCAGATAAGGAAAGACTTAGCCGAATAGAATGGAAGCAGTCTGTTCGCACTACCAAGAGGAGATTATGCCATTCTTTGATCCAGCGGTCAAACGTTGGAACCCCTGATGATGGACAACGACTAGACGGGAGGCAGGTACGACAGTAGCTGCTGGCAGAAAGGCGGAGAAGTGCAGGCGGAAAGTAATAAGATGACAAGAAAGCTCGACCCTTGAGTGTTCAAGGGTCAAAATGATCTTCAACCACTTTTAGCAATTTTTAGATTTCTGAACTTTGGACTCTGTTTTGTAATATATTTCGTGCGGATACTTTTCTAGTACGGTTTTTTTTAGACTTTGACCTTTCCTTTAAATAGAGGTAGTAAGGAAGGAAAGGTATCCGATTAATTTTGGAAGAAAGAAGAAGATATACTTTTTGGATAGATGGAGTTTGAGAGCTCTGAACTATCTGATTGCTCACTCGCCTGTATGAGTGAGTAATCCTTTTGAATGGGCTCGGCTAGTAGGGGCCGGTAATGTAAGTTCTATATCCTAGTAATGAATGAACGATGTTTATGCACGAAGTGTTTGTTGAGGTTATATATTTGATTGCGTATGCATGTATGCTTGTGTTAGATGAATGATAGGACACTGCTTTCATCTTCACTGAACTCTCTATCAAGCATCCAACCCCGAAGCAGAAATGTTAGGTGGTTTTATCAAGGGTTTTCTCTTTTGAAATGTTGCTTCAGTCTTAATGCAAGAAAGAACAAGCCTTTAGGACGCTATTGGTTTTAGTAAGTCTTAGAATCTTAAGAACACACGAGAGTTGACTTAAGTGAGAGTTAAAGCAGAAACCTTAGCTTCAGTTGCATTGTTCATGATTCATTAGGGTAGAGCTTACGGCAACCTGTTCCGCTGTGCAAAGCCTGTTCACTTTGTTATCATCTTCAACTAATCATTTTTAACACGTAACGTAATCTATCTAATCTCGAGTTTTCACGATTACCAACATCTGTCAATATAAAAGAATCACGCACTACGAGCACTGATAGGGGTATTTTACCCCTATCTTTTAGCGTGATTTACGGATTAATTTTAGAAGAAATAAATAAGTTTAATTACAAAAATAGAGTGTTTTAATAAAATAACGGAATAAAAATAAATTCCATGCTTTCAGTTAATTTCCCTTATTTTTGAGTAATTTAGGAAATAAAAACGTCAAGCTAACTCGGCCCTGAGATTTGTATTTCAGGTACGAGCAAGGAGTGAAAATACATTCAAATACGCGAGGCGCATCATCCCATACGCGGGGCGTGAAACATAAAGTCAGAAATGATTGCCCTATCCACAGACACCACGCGGAATCTAGTCAGCCTACGCGAGGCGTATGCCAACTTACGCGAGGCGTATGACACTTGTCGGAAATGATTGGCCTAATCCTGAAAGTCAGACTGCATGGTCTCCCTGAGTCAACTATCTCTACGCAGGGCGTACTACCTTACACGCGGGGCGTGTAAGGAAATTCTTCAACACAAAAGTTCAGAGACTCATTTACGCAGGGCGTGCCTCAAGCCACGCACGGCGTAAAAGGACCAAATCAAGCAATAAAAAGTCAGAGTCTCAAACACGCAAGGCGCAGTCCATTCTACACGGGGCGTTTTTGAGACAACAGGATCCGGAATTGGTCCACATGCAGGAGATTTCTAACGGAATGGGCATACACGCAGGGCGTACACCACCATACGCGGGGCGTATTATGGGATTTCTGCACAAAATTATGTTCCTCCATGCTTGCACCTTGTGGAATTACAATCTTGCCCCTAGCTTGATCTATAAATAAGAGTGACTAGCACTCATTTGAAAAACCTAACACTAGACACTTAAACCTTAGACCATACACTTACATCTTGTAATTCTTGCTATTTGTAGTTTAGATTTTGTTTTTAGGCTTTGTATAGCCAAACTCTTCCATCTTGAGAGCTTGTTCGTCGATTCCGGCATTCCATCAAAGTCCCGCTCCACTTCCGTTCACCAAGCTCAAAAGCTCCACCATCCAAGTCCTAAGAGGCGGCTTTTGAGTCCGGTTAGCTAGTTCCGAGGGTGGATTCTTCCCTTTTTACTTGCTAATTAGCTTGAACGCAACCTATGTACTAGGCTTGGTTGTAATTCATATTTACATCCTCCATATTTATAATTTATGATTCATAATCTTCTTTTCTATATATGTGTTGATGCTTGTTACTTGTTTTGATATTCATAATTGATTGTTGTGTAGGAGAACGCGACTTCCGACGCCATTCGGGCTATTTTTAGGGATTCATATAGGTGTTGCCTTACCGGAAGTGACAAACCGGAAACCGTAGAATTGACAAGCCACGGAACTTACGGGCCCTAATTTCTGGTCCCAAGCATTAGACTCTCCTTGACTAGGAACCACGTAGTCTAAGTACTTCACGAGTCGGTTACTCTACACGTAGTCGTCTTTGCAAGAGCAAACCATCAACCGTATAAACATTAGAAGTCATTATTTGTCATAATTATAACTTATCGCATTCATACCACTTCATAGAGTTTCGTTATATAAATTCGCCTCACACGTAGTTAGGAGTAGTTTGTAGTTGTGTCTCACACCAACCTCAAAGTATTCACCGCTTAAATAACGTATAAAACCGAGTCGTTTAATACTTGCAGTTATAAATCCCGTGGATTCGATACCCGGTCTTAACCGGATTATTACTTGATACGACGGGGTACACTTGCCCCTAAGTAGTGACGTCTAGTAGATACAAAGCACTTAGAAAGACCACATCCATAGTCATAGCACAATCATTATAATATACATTTCGTCGTTAAAAAGAACACTACTAGAAGGCACGCATCAAGCACCCTGTTCACAAAGTATTTCTCATAAACTTTGGTCATCAATCCTTGTGGATACGATACTTAACTTATCACTTTATTACTTGTATCTAGTGCACTTGCTAGAGTCCATTCAGGAGACAACAACACTCTTACCTTTTTTCTTATCTTTCATATCTTCATCAGAACAATATTCTTCAATAATTTCATTCAGCAAATTCTTATCAATCACATTACTTAGAAAAATCTCTTCTCCATTGCCTCCCATTTTCTACAAACAGAACATATACTCAACATTTTAGAACAAATAAATGAAAATATAGAACAAAACATAAAACAAATGCAATAACTCATCAACAAAACGTAAACTAATTTAACAAAGCAATAACTCATCAACAAAACATATGTTCAATATTTTAGAACAAAAACCATATAAAATAATACCACAACAAACTTTCAAAGTTCAAACAAGCAAAACCCCCAAACAAACCAATATCTCATTAACAGAACAATTGTTCAAAATTTTAGAACAAACACATGCAAATATAGAACAAACATAGAACAAAAATAAAATGATTTTGAAACTCACTAAATTTCAAAATCAAACCACAACAAACTTACAGATTTCAAACAAATCAAAAAGCAACAAAAATAAGGTATCAAAACTTAAAAATAGAGAACAAACATAAAACAAAACAATATACCATTAACAGAACATACGTTCATAATTTTAGAACAACAAACACAAAATATAAAACAATAATAAAACAACATAAAAACATTCTCAAACTCAATACATTTGAATACAAAAAAATAGAAAAACATATAGAAACTGATTCATAAAGTTCAAACAAACGAAACCCTAGAAAATAAAAAAACTACAGAAAATCGCTATCAAAATAAACGAAGAACATAAAACAAAAAAATAAACGAAAAACATAAAGCAACAAACCTCGTTCAGACGAACAAATTCACGGAAAAAAAAACGACAAAGCGAAAAAATGCAAGCAAAAAAAATAAAAAAAAACTACACAAAATCGCTCTCAAAATCAACGAAGAATATAAAACAACAAAATAAACAAAGAACATAAAGCAACAAACCTCGTCCAGATGAACAAAATCACGGAAAAAATGAAAAAGTGCAAAAAATGCAAACAAAAACAAAGAACAGAAAAAACGAAGAAGATAAGAAACTAACCAAAGTTCAGAGGAACAATACACGGTATAATCGATGAAATACACGGTATAACCAAAGAAAATCTTCTATCAAAAGCAAAGTTGATCGACTGTAGAAATGAGAGAAGATAGAAATGACGAAGGAGTCGAAGAATAAGTCGAGGAACGAAGCGACAGAAGTTTTCAACTTCAAAGAGACGCGCCACTTGATACCAAAACACACCGTTTTTGTTAAACTAATACCCCTAAAACGGCGTAGTTTTAGGTGGTTCTCACCTAAGAAAGTGTCCTCACCTAAGAAATGGTTCTCACAAGAGCCCTCTCATATATATATATATATATATTATTTATGATGTCATCCTGTTCAACCAATCTGAATTAATCGGTTGAACTCGTTGACTCATAAACCCTTTGTCAAACCGGTTTGATGTCCGGTCCGGTTTTTAAAACCATAGAAAAATCAGAAAAAAAATATTTTCTTGCATAATATTTTTCGGTAAATAAACTTAAATTGATAGTTAAATTCCTTATTTTGCTAATGTAACATGTTTTTGTTTATAAAAAGAAATACCACATTACTATGACCAGAGATGTTTTTTTTAATACTTTTTCCTTGTATTTAAACGAGTAGAGTTTTTTTAAGCATTTCAAATCTAGACTGTAAAATTAATAACTCTCACAACGTGAGGTCACTATTCCCAAATGATGTTTCTTCGGGAATTCGATTTTGATTAAAACAGTGGAAGCAATTATATTAAAATACACAATCAGATTCAAAACTATAATCCTATTATGAAATATGAAACATTTAATTAAGAAATACAATTACTATCACATATATTTAAATGTGTAATTATAATACTTTATTTTGTAATAAGACATATCACATAGCTCTATTTATAAACTTTTAAACAAAATGTCTCTGTTTGTAAATAGGATAAACCACAAATATTTTTGTTAACTATCAATCAACTAAGCTGCAACCTTTGGAATCACTACAAAATTGAAAAATTAAAAGGAGGTAGAAAGATGGAAGGGGAAGAGAGTTATGGAGAAAGGGAGACTGAGGAAAATTGTGAACCAATGTATTTATTTCTTTTTTTTGTAATAATGCTAGAAATAGAGAAGGTTAGAGAGAGAAAGAAATTTGAAGAGAAACAAAGGTTAGAGAGAGAAAAAAAATTGAAGAGAGAGAAAGAAATAGAGGGAAAAAGATGAAGAAATGTAAGGGATAAGGGTAAAAGAGAAAAAATAATAAAATTAATTTCTTTATAATTTGTGGGTCCCACTTTTACTAATGAACTTGATGAAAAATGCTTATGTGGCGTGTTGACTTCGGGTTGACCGGTCATTTTTACCTGTTGTACACCATAGTGGGAGGTCACCTATAAGTTCGTACATATTAGTGAGACAAATTGAAGATTGTACACCAAAGTGTGAAATAGGACAAAGGTTGTACACCATTGATAAAATTTACGGATAATAAATACTAAAATAGATAGATATGAAGTATTTCAATAATTTTTATAACTAAATTAGGAGTTGTACCTGTCAATAATATTTGAGTATGAAGAGAACTAGAAATCCACTCATTTTATTTATAAGCTAATTAAGAAAGTGTGAAATTGAGGCCATATTTTGCACGTGTAATGGAATTAATAATGGAGGAATCTTTGTATAATAATAATAATAATAATAATAATAATAATAATAATAATACTTATCTATTATTCATACACTTCTTTTTATGGAATTATTCATACACGTTTTAGTAATGAAGATCTTGTGAATAGATGGGCATGATAAATTAGATACAAAGATTATAATTGAGCCGTAAGAGAAAATTAAAGACCAGCAATTTAATAAAGAAAAGTTATAAATATAAAATATAAAATACTTAATAAAAAAATAGTTATAAAGGTTAAAGATTTAATAAAAAAAACTATAAATTTAATTAAGAAAAATTATGAATGTCAAAGGTTTAAATATAATTTTTATCTATAACAATAAAAAAACATAAATTAGAGAGACTTAGTTTACTATTAGTTAGTATAAAATACTTGTATATGACATCAAATAGTATAACAAATTTTACTAGTATATTTTGTTAGTAGTTCTTTTATTTACTTTATTCGTTCCATTATATAAGTCATTTTAGAGTATTACATATAAATTAAAAAATACAATTAATATAGAGTCAAATTAATTAATTATATTGGTTAACTTCAAAAAATCATCTCTCATATATCGGTTGGGGAATAAACACTGAAATGTTAAAAAAAAACACATTGATATATTTAATATTAAAGAGCAGGAACAACGGACGAGCTTTGCACAGACATCCCAACTATGTTGGCACCCCTGTCCTCCGCGCCAACTCCGAGCCCTAATTTATTAAAAGAATAAAGAATAAAAGTACAGGAAAGAGCCAAAACAATTAGCGAAATCAAAAAACAGTACGACCTCCTAAATTGCTAAGGAAAGCCGAATTGCAAAAGTGAGGAAGCTCATTCCACCAAGCATCATTAACCGAAAGTCTACCATAGTTCGCAAGAATGTCTGCAACCTGATTCCCTTCCCTGTAAATGTGGGAAACAACAATCGTCATGGATGTCATATTTTGAAGGCATTGAAGCCAGTCTTGCTTTAGGATCCACGGCACCAACAAAGTCCGGGACTTCAAAGTCTGCACCACGTAGCTCGAGTCGCTCTCCACCCAAAGATTGCTCCAACCTCGCGCAAAGGCCATGTTGATAGCAGAAATTGCAGCAGTCAGTTCTGCAATATATGAATGGCGACAGTTCAAACGGAAAGCAAAGGCTCCCGCAAAGATACCGTGTTTTGTTCTAAAAATTCCCCCGCAACCAGCTGTAATCGGAGTGCCCGCTACTGACGCGTCCGTGTTAACCTTCCACCACCCCGAAGGAGGGTCATGCCAACGAACCAGAATAATTCTCTGTGCGCGGTGAGGCTTCCTCTGGAGACCAAGCTCGTGAAGGATTTTACATTCAACCGTGGAGTTCCACATCGAGGCATCCGATAGCCCGCCCGACTCACGGACCAATCTCCACAACCGACTGAATATTAACGTGATGTTTGGCTTTTCTCCCTCAAATACGATTTGGTTCCGTGTATACCAGAGAACCCAAACCTCATTAACGATTGCGGAGTTCCACAGAACAGCAATTTGCGGGCTGAACCTCTGCTTAGCCGCGTCAAGGATCAGGTCTGACACAGAACCTTCAATAAAAACCGATCGACCAAACAAGTTTCCCACGCCTCTCCAGAACTGAACCGAGTATCTGCAAGTGATGAAAATGTGCTCAGCTGTTTCAGAATTTTCCGCACAAAAACAGCATCTCGACACAATTTGATAGCCTCTCCTAATCAGCCTGTCGTGAGTTGGTAAAGCTCCCAGAATCTCCTTCCAGCACGTTAAAGATTGCGACGGTAATATATATTGTTTCCAAACCATACGGCACCAATCCGGGTTTAACCGATCAGGTCCTAGCCAATCAAGAAACAGCTTGGTCGTGAATTGACCTGACGCTGCCGGCTTCCATATGCAGACGTCCCCGTCCTCCATGCCTCGTCGAGTGCCAAGAATCTGATTCTCAATCTCCCTCGGCAGCCCCGGTAAATCCTCCCAAGTGTTATTGATCAGGTATGAACTTACAGGGTCTTTCATCTTATGTCTTCGTTTTGGAGGGACGTTTAGTTGTTCGTTGATTGAAGGAGAGATCCAACCACCATTCCAGAAGTTTAGCTTTGTGGTCCTACCAATCCACCACAAATAGTGCTTTCGTAGGGTGTCATAGACCAGTCTAACGGAGCCCCATATTGAAGAATTTGAAATGTAATCCTTCCCCAAACCTGCGGAGGAAATGAAACGAGACCGCAACAGATCAAAGCACCTCGAGTCCTCTTGTAGGATTCCCCAAGCCATTTTCCCTAATAATGCCACGTTGAGAAGATTGAGATCTCTAATCCCTAAACCGCCCTCCTTCACTGGACGACAACATTTATTCCAAGCTACCGTGACTAGTTTTTTGGAGTCAATGCTACCCGTCCAAATAAAGTTCTTGATGCAACGGGTCATTCGGGAAAGAAGCGCTTTAGGCCATTTGTAGATTATGAAAGAGTTTATAAAGCTACTTGTAATTACAGAGTTCACCAGAGCAACCCAGCCCGCCATTGATAAGCAAGAACCTTTCCAGCGACTGAAATTTGCTAAGATTTTATCCAGAATGCCAACTAAGTGTTGTTTTCGCGGGCTGCCAAAAAAAAGAGGAACACCTAAATACCGAAAAGGGATCCGTCCTTGCTTTATCCCCAGAATCCCGGTAAGCCGACCACCACGTCCAGTCGTAACAGCAGTACTAGTGAAAATTTCAGACTTATCCCAATTCACCAATTGTCCCGAAAGAGTCCCGTACAAAGAGAAGACCTCCTTAATGGCAATTATGTTGCTAGTTGTAGCTTTGCAGAAAAGAAGAATGTCATCAGCATATAGAAGATGAGTCGGAAAGGCCACGGGCGTGTAATTCATGGGCTGAAGCTGTCCTGAATCTTTCAAATAGCAAAGTCTGCGGCTCAAAAAGTCCTCTGCAATGCCAAAAAGGATTGGCGAGAGCGGATCCCCCTGACGAACCCCGCGGGAGCATCTAATTGGAGGGGAGATTGCCGAACCGGTCATGACTGAAATCCTAGCAGATGATAGAATCTCAAAGATCCAATTCCTGAACTTAGGAGAGAAGCCAAAGGCCTGTAAAACCATTAGCAAGAACTGCCAATCTAGAGTGTCAAAGGCTTTCCGTATGTCAATTTTCATTGCTATGTTATCACCAAAACATTTTTTCTTGAGCATATTAATTCCTTCAGACACAACCGCAATGCCGTGGTGAATGCTTCTCCCCCGAATGAAACCAAACTGATTATCTGAAACAATACGCGATGCAATCCCAGCCAGTCTATCCGCAAGTAGCTTTGAGATTATTTTATAGGAGAAATTACTCATTGCAATAGGCCTGTATTGATCAATAGAGATGGCGTCGTCAGCTTTCGGAAGGAGGACCATTAAACTTGAATTCAAACCTGGTAGAACAGCCCTAGTGGAGAAGAAATGCTGAACCACTTTATAAACATCAGTGCAGAGGATATCCCAGAACTCTTGGTAGAATGTCCCTGTGAAACTGTCGGGACCAGGAGAACTATCACTATCCATAGAAAAAATCGTGTTACGCACCTCCTCCATACTTGGACAAGCCGTCAAAAAGGCATTATCCGTGTCCTCGACAAGCCACGGAATAGTGTCAGTAATCAGTGCCTGGTCCGTTGCAACCGAGGGATCACCTTGGAAGAGATTACCAAAGAAGGTAGATATGTGCGTCGCTATTTGATCCGGATCCGAAACAAGCTGATCGTTCACCTTAAGCATGTTAATGCCGGAAGAGGAAGCTCTTATCTTATCAGTTCTATGAAAAAAGGTACTGTTCCGGTCGCCCTCCTGCAACCAACGGATTCTACTTTTTCTTTTCAGGAAAATTTCTTTTCTGCGCAAAGCCAGATTGAGATCTGAGTGAGCTTTGAACTCCTCCTGTATCGAATTGCTAATAGAATTAGACTGAATAGTGTGTAGATTTTCTTCGGCCTTGCGAACTTGGTCATCCAAATCGCCAAACACTTCTTTATTCCATTTTCTAAGCACTGGTCGTAGCCGTTTGAGCTTATCACAAAGCGACTGCATGAGCGGAAGACGTGGGTGATCCCCTTTCCAAAAATCGCTAACGACCTCACGGAGCCCGCCATGTGTGATCCACATTGCCTGAAATCTGAACCTCGAATGCTTTTGAACCTTTGATTTACAGCAGAACAGAAGCAGGCTATGATCAGATTGGTGACGATTAAGAACTGTGCTACTGTGGCTGTCCCAGTCATCCGCAAGCTCTTGAGAAATCAAAGCTCTGTCAATTCTACTCTCGACTCTAGCAGAACCAGCTCTGCCATTGCTCCAAGTGTAATACAGCCCCTGCGTTGTAACATCAACAAATTCACACTCTTCAATAAACTTCCTGAAGTCCGCGCAAGGTCTCTGAGCTGGCACTCTTCCTGTTTTTTCATGAGCACCTAGAATCGAATTGAAGTCCCCGATTGTAAGCCATTGCCCTTTAAAATTATTCCTGAGGTTCAGAATACTGTTAAATAAATCCAGCCTTCTATTAGCCCAAACACTGCCATAAATCGCACACAAGTTAATAGATGTTCCCAGGATTTGTAGCTGAATCAAAACAAATTGCTCATGCCTCATATGAATGTTCACATTAGAAATCATCTTTGAAACAACAAAAACCCAAAGCGAAGGAACTTCTTTACAGTTGTAAGACACCCTAGTCATTCCCAGACTTTCCCAAAAAGAGGTGCGAATTACCTGAAAGTCGACCATTGGCTCCGCCAGACACAAGATTGTTGGTTTATGCAACTTACACAGATTAAATAAGTAACGCTGGGTGTCCAGATTGTGGATACCTCTACAATTCCAGTAAAGAACATTCATTGACGTTGAGAAAGGCGTTTACCGATCTGGCGAGCTCGGTTTTTCTTTGCAATGACTATCTCCCAAACTCCTTCCTCTTCATTATCATCCTCATCCTCATCCATGTCTGCCCAGGATTGAACCATAGTCAAGTTATCATTCCCGGGGGAAGCGGGCCGCTCCTCCAGTGCCAAAGCATGTTCCTGCGATCCTTGCCCCTGAGGGCTGGCTTGTAACGCAGAATTCCATAGAGGCTCGTCTCGCTGCTTTGTGGCATTTGGTGTTACCTTTTCAGGGGGATTCAGCACTACGAGGATTCTGTCTGTCACTTCTGGAACTGGTATTTCTGTACGAGCCCCCATTCTGTTTTGTTTCCTCTTTTCAGTCCCTGCACCTTGCCTTTTATCAGTGCTCTCAGCCGTTGGTTTTTTGTTTCTTCTGCAATCATACGCCATGTGCCCGATGTTTGAACAGACTTTGCAAAAGCTTGGCAAATTTTCATATGTCACTTCAATCCAAATTTGCTTTCCCTCCCTTTCAATACCAACACTACTAGAAAATATTTGTTTACTGACGGAATTTTCTGACGGAATATAATCCGTCAGTAAAATCTGACGAAATTCCGTCAATATGTATTCCGTCAATATGTTTGACGGATATTCTTGACGGAATGTATATCCCGTCAAATATTAAAGCGGGAACATTCCCTCCATTTTTTTTGATGGAAATTATTGAAGGAAATATTTTCCGTCAATAAGAATGATGGATTCTGACGGAAATGTTGACGGAATTCCGTCAAAAAACATTAAATTGTTAAAAATGAATGCATTTTCAAAATTTTAAACCAAAGTATATATATCTTTTTTATTTAATAGAATTTTCATGAACAATTTTTTGTATGAAATGTAACTTTTTGTCATATGAGTTTCCAATTCTTGGATATATAATTTTTTGTTATTTAATTATTTTATTGCATGAGTTTTTTTATTTACAATCACATATATAGTCTTAGGGTTTGCTGGAATGATTTCGATTTTAAAAGAAAATTATAGAAAAAGAAAATTAACATCACATACCAAAATAGGCGGAATGGGAGTTGCCGAAATCGAACTCCTGCCTCAGGCTTACTAGTAACTGATCACACCGTTTCGCCAAATTGACTTGTTGTTTAACTATGTGTTTGTATTTTAATAATCAAATCCCTTGCAATCTCCATGGAACATCAACCGTTGATTTCTAATTGGCTAGACGGCTAAGATTAGATCAGATGACCTCTATATATTCTTAAGTTCTGAGTGTAGGGTTTTTTAACCCATTTGTGCGCATGTTCTTTGCCTCTCCCTTTTTCTCTCCATTCCGAAACCCTAGGGTTTCTTTTATGGCCGCCACTCATCTCTACTCGGCAGCGACTTCTACTTTCAGACAAAAATGGCGATTCTATGTATGGGGCGAAAGGCGATCCCCACAACGATTGGTCTGCTCCCGAGCCGCGCAGCGCGATAGTTGCATTTCAGAGGCTGTTGCAAGTTCTGATGCTGTCTCCATCTAAGGTGTGTATTGTTTACCCTTTAACATGCTTGGTTTTCATGTTTTTGAGATAAATGATGCAATGATAAACAATTTTACAATTTCAAAATTTCTTATTTAGAGAATCAGAACTTGAAATGCTTAAGGGCTACTTTGAAGCGATTGGAGGCGGCAATGCTTTCTTGGGTTTTATCATAAACCCCTAATTTCTTATCTCAATATAACAGAATGAGGCTTAGCTAGCGAATATTCAATTAAGAGCCAGATTTTAGAATCCATGTATGCGAGTAGTTAAGATGAAATGAAATATGAGACTATGTATGTTTGTCATTTATTTTGTAAGAAGTGAATACTAGTAATTTGAGACTATGCATATACTGTGAAAATATTTGTAAGGGCAAGCATTTGACTTCAAGGACTGCTTCACATCAATGTTCTTCTCCCTTGTGGAAAAGAAGCTTTGAGCGTGCTCGTCTTATAATTGTAAATTCCTAATTTTTGTTGCCTATATCTCGTGCTCAGGGCTGTTTGTCCAAAAGAGCTACTGTAAGAGAAAATCTGATCCTGATCCGCAAGTTATGGAGCAAGAAAATGAGACTTTCTATGATGCGCCCAATGCCAATCTTCTTGGTGTTTGTAACAACTTCATTGATTGTCAAGCTCAAATTGGAACTTCGGCAATTCTCTCATCACGCTTATGGTCTAATTTTGGCCTTATTGATTTTATATTCCCTTTTTTGTGGTGTCTATTTGAAGAATTGATAGAGAAGGAAGCAGTTGTTGAATTATCCGCAAGAAATAATAGACATCATTGTTCTCTCTTCAGATTTTCTTGCTTTATTATACTGGTTTTCAATATGAGTTCTTTTTAATGTGTTGTGATCTCTGGCCACTGTTTTAAATCTAGCTTTGTGATTGCTTACAACCATTCCTAGTTTCTGTTTTATGGTATCAGATATTTATGCATAATTTCTACTTCGTTTTGTTATTATAATAGTGTTTTTTTATTTCTGTGCAAATGGTATTACCTCACTCAGTGGTTTATAGAATTTACCCCATGCATACGTTTTTTCCTTTCATGTCTAAAGCATGCTTGTAAGATTTACTAATTTCTGCTGAATTTCTATGTTTGTCTCTTTTTTTGTTTTCTTATTCAGTTTTTATTCCTATATTGTTAGTTTCTGATCCTGTCAATTTTTACTGCCTTCTTGGCCTCTGCTAGTCAATTCTTCAAATTCTTTTGCATATTGAGTCATATGTTGATTCATCGAGACAAATTTAAAACCCATCCTCTTATTTTCATGTATTTCTTAATTTTGAGTAGTTGTAATTGTCTTATGTGTTCCTTCATTTCTGATGTTTCCAATTTTCTGAGTAGTTATAGTTTACACTTTATGAAGAATGATGTGCGAACTATAGAACCATTGATATTATTATTCAATACTTGTTCCTTAATCATTTATTTAAATGCATCGAATTATTTAGATGACATTATGCTAAATCTGGCAGATTGGAGAGCTTTAGGTGGTGCAATTGTTTGTTGGTTTGGTTGGCATTGATGAGGAGAAGAAGCAACGTCTTGGGTACTAGTAATGTGAGTTAATGTTTATGAAATTCTATTTTATTAAGGTTTGATGAGGAGAAGCAACGTATTTGCTTGCCTATTACCTGAACTTTCACAAACTGTTTGAATCTATAGAAATTACATTGATTCTTAATCCAAATTTTGTAGTTTGACACTTGGTATTATTCTGAGGTTGGTAGTGGGGAATACAATAAGACAGTTCTGGTTTATAGCTCATACTTTTGGCCTCAAAGGTAAGTAATTCTTTAATAGCATAATATCTAAATTTTTCCTTATCATTTTTGGTAAAATGCAAATTATCCCAACGTACATAATAGTAAAATTTTGGGATAAGGTACCAAAATAGTCTCATGGTTTTTGAAGAAATGTGAATTTAGTCTGTACCCATATCGGTGCTTCATAGGTCTAGATCCTTGCGATCGATCGACTCACAGTTTGGTTTAGTCTAGGCGCCTAGCACATCCCTATTTCAAAGATGATTAAATGAAAAGTTGTTATATTTTGGTATTCTTACATTTAGTGAGATAATTTTTATTAAAAAATTTGTCATATTATTTTTATTATGTGATTACATGGGTTAAATTAGTTATTTTTCTTCTTTCTAGAATATATATTTTTAACTGCATATAACTTGATGGAGTTGCAAATAGACTATTCTAATGCAACCTAACACATCGGTTTCTACTTTCAGCTGAAAATGGCATGCATAAAAGATGAATGGTCTAGAAATTGTTGCGAAGGCCACATTCAAGAGCAAGGTTTATCGGAAAAAAGTCACATCCGCTCCATACATGGTCTATTACCTTGTCTCAAAGCACTTGCTAGCCGAACTAATTTACTTGGAAACACTCTAAACCAATATTTACTTGTTTATGCTTATTTTTGTATTTACAGTTTAACTAAAAACTGTTGACCGAAAGTACCATATTGGTTTATAATTAGCTTCCTTCAATCCAAATGTTGAAAGTTAGCAAATAATGTTTATTTTTTTAATTTTGGAATTATAATTGTAAAATCAATGCAAATATATTTTATTTATTTCAAAAATTTTGATTTTAAATTTACTGACGGAAATTTCCGTCAGTATACTGTCAAAATATATCCGTCTAACATAACGGCATAAGTTTTGACGGTTTTCCATGTCAATAGAAACGTCAGAACGTATTGACGGATAATTTCCGTCAACGATTCGTCAGCTCATTATTCCGTCAAAAGGTTTTACTGACATGTGTATACTTGACGGTTTTCTTTCCGTCAGCTTTCCGTCAGTAAAGCACTTTACTGACGGAATTTTGATGTTTACTGACGGAAATTTCCGTCAGTAATCAAACATTTTCTAGTAGTGCAAGCTTAACTGCTAATTCGGAGGCTAAATCAACATCAATCAACATTCTCGCAAAGTGGCCAAAGTCCCCCTCAATAGTTGCTTTATCAATTCGGATTAACCCCCCCTATTCCTTTAGCAATATCAGACAATATCTGTGTATCCCAATATTCCCAAGGTAAAGAGTAAAGGCGAACCCAGACCTGAGCATTGGTTGATTTCTCTGCAAATGGATCAAAATCTGGTACCCACGGTTGGAGTCTGAAGATGCATGGCTTGACGCTGACGACCCCTTTGGCAAAAATTTGATTTTGCACCTCCTGAGAATTCAAAACAACTTGATAGTACCCTTTCCCAATGGAAATTAGTCGCCAGTTATCAGTGAGCCCCCAAACCTTTGTCAGAGTCTGCTTTAAATCCGCAATCTTCCAAGGCGAGTCGCCTTTACTCAAAATTAATCGACCAATCAGAGAGGTCGAGCACATCGCAGCTCGCCTATCATAGGCCGATTGGGTGATCTTCACACTCTTGATGCCGCCCATTTCAGAAACAACTGCAGAAGATGGAGGTGCGTCATACGATTTCTTTCCCAGTATCCCAGCATAGGAACGGGTCTCCTGATGTCGTGTTGCTGCAGGCGCCACTGGGCTTCTGAGTTTTGGATTGAAGAGAACTCGTATATCGACATAGTCCTCAAGGTCAGGTGAACCGCCGCCGGCCGGAACGGCCATGGTCGTCGCGCGCAGCAAGCTGTTCAATGGAAGGCGAGGGTTTCTCAAATCGCCGCCGTCAGAAAATTGAACTCTCCACTCTAAGAGTGGATTAAATATTTTATCGAATTTCAAACACATTGATATATTGAAAACCATGATAAAAATGCAATGCTTGAACCGAAAAACTAAATTAAAAATTATTGAAAAACTAGAACACTTATATTTTGGAAAAAGAATTACTTTCTAAAACGACTTATATAATAAAACGGTTAGAGTATTAGTTTTGAACTCAAATTCTAAATTCAATTACTTTAAATCATATTATCTAAAGTAAAAAATATAAAGTCATCTTGATAGATTTTTTTATTATCTTCATAGATTTTTTTATTGCTCATTTCAATTTCTTAATCTTTGGGCATAGAGATATTAAAATGAAGAAGAAAAAATCTGAAAAAATAATTGGTTATTGTCTTTTAAAATAATAAAACGATTAAATAAACAATTTTCAAAACACATTATTGAACTTTTCAATTTTTAGGCTCCATTTGATATTTCTAAAGTTATTTTTTATTTGTCAAATAGGAATACGTTGATGATCAATTATCTTGACAAATAGAGTATAATTGAAATATTATATTGGGACAGATTGGAGGACAACTTTATATATATATATATATATATATATGTATATATATAGTTTATATTTTTGTTGTTAATTATTTGTTATGTATCTGTTTGTTTAAATAGATTATAATTTTCCGATACTAACATTGGAAATAAATTGTTGGTTTATTTTCTTAATTGTCGTTTGGCATTTGTTGGTACATATATGTTAATTGAAGATGTATCTGATTTTGAGAACACATACACTTGAAAGGCTTTAGGCCCACTTGTACTAGTGGTGACGTTTGTAAGCCACAATGAAAGTCTAGAAAAATTCATTGGTATGGATTTTAAAGACTTGGTGATAAAAGAAAATATGTTTTCTTTAGAGATGATGATGATATGCGAAAATTCCATATTTGACATTCTCACGCTTAGGGGTTGATTTACATTAGAAATGTGAAATGTCATAAATTGAAAAATCTGAGTAGTGATGTTATCTAGCCGAGTTAGTTGCTGGTAGATGAACATTAGTTGGCTAGATTTAATTTGTGAAAGTAACTGAAAATGTAGAAATCAAATCCCCTTAAAACGAGTACGTCACAATGATGGAAGTGGAGCAAAAATATCATGTCAGTTGGTGAATATGCGGTATAAAAAGCTTCCAAATGATGGACTCAGGTAGAATAGCTTCTGTGTGATAACACCAGTAGTCAATTAATCTCAACGAGTTTCATTCTAATTGAGTTTGTAAAATCAAAGGATAACACAATGGATCCGCTAACTTATAGGTTAAACCGAGATGAAATTGAAAAGACATCGAAAGGAATAAGACTAAAGCCCATTAGAAAAGGCGTTATGTGAAGGAAACCCCTACCTAGTTGACTGGAGATCTCAAGATCTAGGTTCAAAGGAACAATCTAATTGCATAAACTTTGTGCGTTCACTGTGGGGGTTAAACCCAAGTCCATTCCTAGATGTAAACAGTTACACAAACGGGAAAAGGTTAAGCTATATGCTTTTAATGATACATTATACGTCAGAAATGTTGAGCAAATAAATCACCTATGTTAAAGTGAAGTGGGGCCGCTTCGATGGAGACTAGTGGGGCCTAGTTCTCTTAAACTCTCGCAGAACCAGGCGATGTGCATGACCATAACGAACATAACCATGATAAACATACCATGTTATGTTGGTATTTGTGTGGGGTATATCATCGTTTACACAAATGGCAGAATAGTTCAAAGACATCACGTCTACTAGTTAACCAGTAATGTAAATATATTTTCACAAGGGAAGGTTCAAGGCACATTAGCTACCTATCCTATGCAGGTATCTTCTGTAGAAAGTTATCACTAAGTCGTAATCGTCTCGTTTCTAATTTTATTCATGTGGGGGATTGTTGGAAAAATTGAATAAAATTATATAATTAATTTATATACCAACAAACACCTCCTTTCATGAACAGTCATGTCCGTCATGCACAGTCGTGTCTGTCTGTGTACAGTCGTGTTTGTTCGTGAAAAGACATGTCCTTTCGAGTTCTATTTATATAGAATAGATTGTCAAATTCACAGGTTGTTGAAAATTTGTTCAAGTTGTTGAGAAAATTAATATTCTCTGAATGTTTATGTTGTCTATCTGTTCATAGTGTTCTTGTTTTCCTACTCCGGTGATAACGAGCCTACACACGGTTTGAGTTCGCTTGCATAATTTGTTGTATCCTCGGATACGATCATCAATAGCGACGACATCTGTTTTAAGGAAACTGCTAATACAGACCTCAGATTTGTCTAACTCTTTCCTTTTAATTTCTAGTTTTATTGTTCATATGTTTTTCCTGTGTTTGATTTGTTTGTTTTTTTGTTAATCACATCTAACATTATTTGTTTTTTGGTTAATCACATCCAACATTTTTAAGACAAACGTAATTATTTGTCTAACAATACTTACTTAGTTAAATGTAATCATAAAATTGTATTTACATAATTAAAAGCAACAAAAATTAGAGTGGTGTATTTGTGATTCCATTACCACAAAAACAACATGACCAACAAAAAATGGTAATGAACTTCTATTGTAATGGAAATTTTATTACAATGTACATTACAACGTACCAAACGAGGCCTTAGTGTTTTAAAATTAAATTTTTAATTGTAAAATGTATTCTTTTCGAACTGCCTTAAGTTTTTTTCCAACTCTAATATATTTAAAAAGTGATAATGTCTTGCCCATAAATCACATAGGACTCGTTTGGTTCATGGAATAGAGAGGGAATAGAATAGTTATTCCGTAGGAATTATTATTCCAACATTTGGTTCAACTTTTTTTTTTTTTGCGTGGAATAGCAATTCCATAAATAAAGGAATAGAGATTCCTTGATTCAACCTAGGAATACGTATTCTTAATCAATATTATCCTTAATTTACAAAATTACCATCTAGCAAATTTCTCAAATCTTATAAATTTTGGCAAATCCATAATTTATATCCTAAAAAAGCGTGATAAATAGAAAAAAATTAGAGAAACCGTTAAAAAATGTAAAAAATGTGAAAAATATGGAAACACGGAAAATGTGAATAACGTTACAAAATGGGTAAATTACACCCATGACCACTGAACTTTACCTATTTTAACATATGGCCACTGAACTTCAATTCTTAACGGTATGGGCACTAAATTTTATACTTTTTAACACCGGTGGCCACTCAACTTTAACCAAGTGCTCAAAATGACCGTTAACGACCTCAAATGAAAATATTCAAGAATTAAAGTTGTTCAGAACAAAATTTACCATGAAAATATATTTTTTATTTTCTAAAATCATCTTTTTTGGAGCTTTCTCTCTCTAAAAATTCACTCCCTCTCTCTTGACCAAACAACACCTAAATGACCTCAAAACGAAAAATTTCAAGAATTAAAGTTCCATAGAATATCATTAACTCTTCGATTTCTTTATTTTCAAACCGTCAGCGGTTGTTTTGAGGCGTTGAGTGGCTACATGTGTTAAAATTGTAAAGTTCAATAGCCATACTGTTAAGAATTGAAGTTCAGTGGCCATAATATTAAATAGGTAAAGTTCAGTGGCCATGGATGTAATTTACCCGTTACAAAATACAAAAACACGAAAAAAATATGAAAACACGAAAATGCAAAAACACAAAAACATGAATAACACGAAAAAGTGACAAAACATGAAAAAAAATGTGAAAAACAGTAAAAGAACGAAAAACGTGAAATACCACGAAAACGCAAAAAAAATCGAAAAATAGAAAAAAAAAACACAAACGTGAAAAACATGAAAAAATGTGCAAACACGAAAGACATGAAAACGCAAAAAAAAATTGAAAAAACACAAAAACATGAATAACACAAAATACAAAAACGTGAAAAACACAAAAACGTGACAAAGTGCGAAAAATGCAATAAAAAAACACACGAAATCATGAGCAAACGCAAAAAAAAACACAAAAATGTGAAAAACCGTGAATAAAACGAAAAGTGACAAAAGGCGAAAACTACAAAAACTTGAAAAAACACGAAAAGGAAAAAAAACAAAAAAATCAAAAACCATGAAAACACGAAAAGTGGAAAAACACAAAAAATACAAACGTGACAAAACGTGAAAAATACGAAAACGTGAACAAATGCGGAAAACTAGAAAACGTGAAAAAACGTTAAAAACGCATTTTTTCACAGTTTGTGTTTTTCTTTTTTTCACGGTTTCGTGTTTTTCACGTATTTTCATATTTTCATGTTTTTAACATTTTCTTTCGTGTTTTTTTACCTTTTATGTTTTTCACGTTTTCGTGTGTTTCGCGTATTTACATGTTTTCGTGTTTTTAACAGTTTTTTCGTGTGTTTCGTGTTTTTCGTATTTTCGTATTTTCATGGGTTTTTCTATATTTTTTTTGTTTTTATCAAGTTTTTACTGTTTAAAAATAATTAAGAAATTAACTTGAGGGTAAAAATATCTTTTGACTTATAAAGCTAGTTATTCTAACATATTTCATTCTTTTAACCAAACGTAAGAATAGATATTCTTAAGGAATAGCTATTCTATTCTCTCATATTCTATTCCTAGAAAATAACTATTATATTCCATTCCGTGAACCAAATGGCACCTTAGTGTGACAATTACTTTCTCAAGCAAAGCAATCTCTTTGTGAGAAATCCATCCCTACCGACTTGACATATATGAAATATACAGTAAAAAATATTTCCCATACATGTAAAGTTGTTGTATATGAAAACAATACTCATGATAATTGTATCCAGGGATGGATTCAGAAGGAAGGGGCTTGAGCACTCACTGTGTATCGGACTTGATCTACTTGTTTTTTGTGATTCCATTATCATGAAGAGTGCATATGTCTATTAGCATGGAATAAGTAGCAAAGGTAGAGTTAGGTAAGTCTATGTCTATTTGGATATTTATTTAATAGTAATCTTAGGTCTATGCTTAAGTATGTGTTATTCGGTCGGTAACATTATATGCTTATTGGTCGTTGTTTTGAGAAAAGGATAGTTAATATAGAGTTTTTCTAAGGTGTTTAGTGTAAGGTTGGATATAGATATTGACCTCAAATGCTAGATAGATTATAAGTTTGATAAGAGATTATAAACTTATTATTCACAATGCTAACATGAATGTTATTTACTAGAATGCATAAGATATGGTTTTAGTCCTATAGCTAGTTTCCTCAATCATAGAGATGTGGGAGGAATGTTTATTTAAATGTATTGCTTGTTTCGAGATGAAAATACCCATTCGATCATAAATCTGCCTACTTAACTTATTCCATGTGCCTTTACCATATCTGTTTATTCTATCTTTAGATCTGTGCTGTTAGACTATTGATTTACCATTTCTTACTTAATTGAGTTTTCAACAATCAAAATCCAACACAAATCATTTTTAGTTACTTTCCTCTTTTAAATCTAAGCAAATATAATACATTAACCCGTGTGGATCTATACTTGGACTTCCATTTTAATATACTGTAATTGATGACCTATGCGTAATAGGTTTATTACCCTGTGTTAAATATAGTGCATCAATACACAACCAAGAAAATGCAGACATGACCAACAAACACCCAGAACAAAAATCAACCACATCAAACAACATAGCGAATCAAAAATTAAACTCAGCAAAATCATTTCTTGAGCTTTCAATTTCGATTACTAATGCATGATATTTTGCCTCGATAGAGGATCGAGAGACAACGTGTTATTTACGTGAACGCCAAGATATCAAGTTGGGACAAACATAGACCCCATAACCCAATGTGGATTTACGATCTTCCAAGTCCACCTCTCATCTACATCCATGTAATTGATGGGTGTCGAATCCACCAGATAAATAAGTATTACAGATCGAACTACTGGTTTGTAGAAATGGTAAGTAAAGATCGTACCCGAAGGATTAATACTGATCGATTACGTATATAACTAAATCTAATTAATATAAATTGGGGGGGGGGGGGAAATGATTGTTTGGTGGTTATCTTGGAATAAGTTTTGCTAAATTGAAATGAAATTATATTTGGTGAGTCTTTTATGATGGAATTTCGATCAAGGGAAATCTGCAGGCATAACAATTATTTCCTCGTTGATCATTGAAAGTGGGATGATATCCTAATTGACATGATCTGGATTGGTTATAGTCGTTTCTTATTCATTCCCGGCCTAATCCTTCCTTAATTGTAAAGCAAATCCTAGAGCACCTAAAGATAAGCCCCTATTCGGACAGACAGTTCTAGCTTAGCGCTTAGAATTTAATCTGTCGAAAGCATTAGGGATTAGAAGGACCCAATCTAAGTTAACCGAATTCTTAGCGATTCCGATTTAAACCAAATCACACGTTTATGCACTTGAACACAGTTAGGATTTCAGATGATTACAAATCCTATAGCCTAACGTTGTTTCAATGAATGAAAAAGCCGAAGCCCGGCCAAACTGTAGCCTAATCTTTCCTTGAAGGTCTGATTTCATAGATTGATAAATGTGTAAACAGATCACATAAAACTAGATTACTGAAATTAAGAACAACAATCTCACAATTGGAAATAATGCTAACCTTTGATTAATCCCTTAATCGATGGAGGAAATTAGCTACGCATAGTCATGAATCGACTATGATAGCTTACAAAGACAAAAATGGTGAACGTAAAGTAAAAATGGAGAATGATGCTAAAGCTTACAAAAACCCTAACAAGGAAAATAAAATTTGTCAATTCAAAACTATCTCCCAAAGACAATGGTGGAGTTCCTTTATAGTGTTGATTACAAAAATGTTCAATCTTCTGAGTTCTTTCTTTGATTTCAGGGATTTCCTTCGTTCAAAATATGTTGTTGCGACTGTTGATTACAGATGGCGGGTTTAGTTTTTTTAGTTTACTTGGGGACAAGTAAAGTTTTAAGTGCGAGGAGGTTTGATAGGGGTCAAAAAACCCTATCTTTGGGTACGGTTTTAGGACGGGTTTTAGCGTTATTTAGTTAATAAGCGAGCAATTCTCGCATTTAAATGCTTTTGTGTGAGTTAGTTAGAAATTAGAAACGTTCTATTTACTTTTCGTCGTTTAGGCTCGTTTTATGATCAATTTAGGAAAATACGGCCGAAATAGCATGCATAGTATAATTCTGTTATCTTTTGAAGCTAATTGGTCCATCAAAAGTCGCACCAAACGAAGCGTTTGCTTAAAATAAGCGATTGACGGATCAATTTAGCTTTCGGACTAATGTTATCTGGAGTTTCTATACGTGCGCAGGTGTAAGTTCGGGCGAAAAAGGACATAAAGGATACTCGGCAAGAATCGAGCGTGTTCCGGGTGAAAACGCTCGCCGAGCAGGCCCCCGGAGGCCTACTCGCCGAGCAGGCCCCCGGAGGCCTACTCGCCGAGCAGGCCCCTGGAGGCCTGCTCGGCGAGCAGGGGGCTGCTCGTCGCGAGCAGCCCTGCTCGCCGAGCAGCTCGCCCTGGTCGGCGAGCAGCCCTGTGGGAATTGGTCAAAAAGACCAATTCCGCCCCCACGAAGCCACGATTGGCCCCACGTCTTCCTACACTAATAAGGACACGAAAATAGGTCAAAACGAGGCCCGAGCCGCGTCTATAAATAGGATTTTTCCATTGTAATTTAGATATCTTTCGTTTTTGTAAATTATTTTAGCTTTCCCCTTGTAATTCCTCTCCATCTTCTCCATATCTTCTTTAACCTCCATTGAAGCTCCTTCAAAGCTTTTCCTCGAGGAATTATCAAGGTCCGTCCTTAAGATTAAGTCGTCGGCTGCAGAGTAAACAGGTTCCCTGAAAGGGATTTTTGTATCTCCTTTTATCTTTCCTTGTTTGTACTCTTTGATACAGTTGCCGAACTTGACTTATTGTATCTTGTGACAATTATCTTCGCCTTTAATAATAATTTAGCTCTTGTTTTGTTCTATGATTATTTGTTTAATCTCTGTCTTACGCTTTATTCAATTGGTTTAACTCATTCAAAAGCCCCAAAATCTAGTAGGCACATATTGCGAGCTGAATCTGACCTAGTCAGAGCCTAGGAGATTGACGACCTCTTAGTTGATTAAGCGCCAATTTACTGAGCCTTAGACCTAGTTTCGGCCTTAGGGAATCACGCGCTAGGAACCTCAGGAGGGTAAGTAGGGTTAATCGCCTTGAATACAAGTGACTCAGATTAGGTTTTTATTCAATAGACTTGATAATCTATCTTCATTATTTTCGTTCATACCATGTTCCTTCGGATAATTTCATTAATGAAAGATCAATTAGGGGTAGAGTAACTTAGTTAGGCGTAGAATAACTTAGTTAGAATTAGATAACTTAGCTAGGATTAGTATAATTCAACCTAGGAGTAGATTAGTTTAAACAAACCAACTCAAAACCCCCTAAGCCTAGATAACATCCGAGATCGAGTAGCTCGGTACTTGCAGAAATAAATCCTGTGGACGATAACCTGGACTTAGACCAGAAATTTATTACTTGATAACGACGAGGTACACTTATCCCTTAGTGAGTCTTCACCGAGGACGCATCATATGTCCTAAGTGAAATTTAGCTACCCTCTTGACCATCTCAGAAAATTTCAAGGCTAGCCAATAGCCTAAGTTAACCTGTCTTTCAGTCACCATACACCACAGGAAAAACAATTCCTGTTTAGACACAACAGTTGGGTCTTCATTCCTGGCTGAGTAGTTAATAGCCAAAAACCTATGCATGAAACGCAAAGGTTCGCTTAAAATTAAGTTTGCCTTAGATTTTGAAGGGCTAAAAACAGAGTCGGCTAAACCAGTGAACTCAGAATAAACGCTCACAACATTAAACTCAGCAGGATAATCACACAGCATGTTAGAATAAGCATTAGTATGGCAGAATTCTTTGTCAAACAAACCTAAAGCCACGTTAAATTCAGCAACAGACAAGTTAAACTTTCTATTATTCAACTTAAACTGAATGCATGAGGCATGTGCTCTCTTCATTTTGTTTTTATCCACAGTAAACGTACTAAAGAACTCATGCATCAGGCAATTATAAACAGGATAATTTAACTGCAAAAATGGCTTCCAACCAATATTATCCATCAAATCATGCACATCAGACTTAATATTCAAAGCAACCAATGTGGCCTCGTGCAAATAACGACCCTCAACAAAAGTTTTGAGTTTTAAAGAATTGTACCTCTGTTGGTGTGGAGGCAAGTCGAAAGTCATCTCGGTGTCGATGACTATAGGCTTGGATCGTTGCGGTCCTTTCTCTAGGCGAGCCCGGGTCTTTTTCTTTGGTCGTGTGGAGGAGGTTGGAGCTTCAGGCTGTTCACTGTGAGTTTCTAAGGACTCCGATTCTGCTTGCTCAAACGAGTTGTTGTGCGAGCTAGAATCAGTCTCCATGGAGTCAGTGGAGCTTGACTGGGAGAGTTCAATGGAGATGGTCTTTTTAGGAGGAGGGGCAAGTCGCTGGGACTTTCGAGATGGGGCCAGTCTCTTGGGTGGCGGGGGCTTTCTCTTTCTCTGAGTTTTTGGTGGTGGGAAGCGGTGGTCAGACACCTGAGGTGAGGGTGCCGGACCTGTAGGGAGTGGGGAGTTGTGACTCGTCGTAGGTAGTGAAGGTGTCGAACCTGTAGGGAGTGGCGAGTGGTGGCTCGCCGTTGGTAGTGAAGAGTTCGAACCTTCAGGGGGCGGAGATTGGTGGTCCGCCATAGGTGGTGAAGGTGCCAAACCTGCAGGGGGCGGAGATTGGTGGTCTGCCATATGTATGTCGTCGGTGGAGTCGGTTTCCTACGTTCTCTCAAGCATCGTGGCTATTTCAGAGGTGGAGGGAGAATGGAACCGGTACGGGGAATCAGGGACAGCCGATGGTGAGGGGGTTCGGTCCGCCATTTGCGGTGCTTTCCCTTTCTCCTTTCTTGAATATCAGCGAAGGGTCGCCGGAGGTGAAGGTGACTCGGCGTCGGTGCGGTACTGGCGGGGAGTAGAGGGCGGTGAGTTGTAGCGGCTCCGCCTTGGGAAGTTGCTGAAGTAGCCGTCCATTGTAGCTCGAGGGAGGTGAGGAGTTTTGGGGTTTTGGACAAATATGCGATGGAGTGGAAGGGGTTTAAGGGTAAAGGGTTTAAATGGTGTTTAAATTTAAGTGGGGTAAAAAAAAAGGGTATATTTTTACCTTTCATTTAAATTTTTAACCTAACTTAGGCCCATTAACCTTATATCATTTAGCTTTCTTAGCCCAACTCCATAAAAGCCATTGCCTATACCTGCAATCAACAAAATGAAACCCAGAAATCATCCAAGGGAAGGGATGAAGTTAGTTAAATTAGTTGAAGAATAAAAACAGTAAAAGAAAACTGATACGAAAAAAGTGGATAGTCTTGGTCAAGACCAGTCCTAGGGCTGCCTCTTTGTAGCGCTGCTATTTTTCGTCTAAGGTTAGACGTAACTGAGCTTCAGTACTCAGTCCTTGGGAACTTCAAAGCGAACTTCATCGGTCCCCTGAGCTTGGAATCCTTCGTAGAACGGCTTAAGGCGATGCCCATTTACCTTGAAACATTTTTCGTCTTTCAAACTTTTAATTTCCACTGCGCCATGTAAGAATACTTGTTTTACCATTAAGGGGCCAATCCATTTGGTGCGTAATTTTCCTGCAAATATCTTGAGTCGAGAATGGTACAAGAGGACTTTTTGCCCGAGTTGGAATTGCTTCCGTGTGAGTAGGCTGTCGTGGTACATTTTGGACTTCTGTTTATAGATTCTTGAACTTTCATAGGCTTCGCCTCTCAGCTCCTCTAACTCCTGCAGCTATAATTTTCTCTCTTCTCCTGCTTCATCATAGACCATATTGCATTTTTTTACTGCCCAAAATGCCCTATGTTCCAATTCCATGAGGAGATGACATGGTTTTCCATAAACCATTCGGTAGGGAGACATCCCGATTGGAGCTTTGTACGCTGTTCTATATGCCCATAGGGCATCTTCGAGTCTGACGCTCCAATCCTTCCTTGTAAAATTCACCGTTTTTTCTAGGATAGATTTTATCTCCCGGTTCGAAACTTCAGCCTGACCATTGGTCTGTGGGTGATAAGATGTGGACATAAGATGATTGACTCCATACTTTTTTAGCAAGGATACCATTACTCGATTGCAAAAATGAGTCCCTATGTCACTGATTAATACTCGGGGCATGCCAAACCTGCAAAATATGTTTCCCTGCAAAAACTTAACAACTGTTTGAGCATCATCAGACTTGGTGGCAATCGCCTCCACCCATTTCGAAACATAATCCACTGCCAATAAAATATAAAGATAACCAAAAGAATTTGGGAATGGGCCCATAAAATCAATACCCCATACGTCGAAGATTTCGCAAGTCAAAATCGACGTAAGTGGCATTTGACTCCGTTGGCTTAAATTTCGCGTTCTCTGACAATTGGCACAAGACTTGCAAAATAAGTAGGAATCACGAAAGATGTTTGGCCAAAACAAACCACATTCGAGTATTTTGCGGGCTGTTCGCTTTGGTCCGAAGTGACCGCCACATGAGCCTGAGTGGCTGAACTGAAGTATGGACTCGATTTCGGTTTCTAGAATGCATCGTCGAATCATCTGATCAGAACAATGTTTCCATAAATAAGGCTCATCCCAGATGTAGTATTTGGCTTCCTTTCTTAATTTATCTCTTTCGTTCCGGGTGAACTCTTCCGGCATTACCCCTGCAACCATGTAATTTACCAAGTCAGCATACCAAGGTGCAATTGTATTAATGCTAAACAAGTGTTCATCGGGAAATTCGTCTTTGAGCTCTCCATTGTCATTATCATGTGAGAGAAGTTGGTTGAGGTGATCTGCCACTAAGTTCTCAGACCCTTTTTTGTCGCGTATTTCAAGGTCTAACTCCTGTAACAGAAGTATCCACCGAATTAGGCGAGGTTTCGCGTCTTTCTTCTTCAGTAGATACCGCAACGCTGCATGGTCAAAAAACACAATAACCTTAGTGCCAAGCAAATAGGAACGGAATTTTTCTAAAGCGAATACAATAGCTAAAAGCTCTCTTTCTGTGGTCGAGTAATTGCTTTGAGCATTGTCAAGTGTTCTCGACGTATAGTAGATAACGTGAGGTAGCTTATCCACCCTTTGTCCTAGAACAGCACCGATCGCGTAATTGCTAGCATCGCACATAATCTCGAAGGGGTAATTCCAATTTGGTGGTTGGATTATAGGTGCCGACACTAGCTTATCTTTTAGTTCATCAAATGCGTTCTTACAAGTCTGATCGAACTCAAACGCGACCTCTTTTTGTAGCAATTTGCACATGGGCTGTGTTACTTTGGAGGAATCTTTAATGAAGCGCCGGTAAAAACCTGCATGGCCAAGAAAAGAACGGACCTCCCGGACACTTCCGGGGTAAGGTAAAGACTGAATTAAATCAATTTTTGCTTTATCTACCTCAATGCCTCTAGCTGAAACCACATGTCCTAGAATTATACTTTGATTAACCATAAAATGACACTTCTCATAATTCAGGACCAGATTAA
The DNA here is from genome assembly GCF_963576675.1 of Euphorbia lathyris. NCBI lineage: Eukaryota > Viridiplantae > Streptophyta > Magnoliopsida > Malpighiales > Euphorbiaceae > Euphorbia > Euphorbia lathyris. The sequence goes on along the minus strand of NC_088919.1, from coordinate 43,657,092 downwards.
ACTTTAAACACCGTTTCAGCACATTACCAAGATTAGCTAAGCATTCATCGAAGGAGTCACCGTAAATAGTGAAATCGTCCATGAATACTTCGATAATTTGTTCGACATAATCAGAAAAAATGCTTACCATACATCGTTGGAATGTTGCCGGAGCATTGCATAGTCCGAATGGCATCCGTCGGTAGGCAAATGTACCGAAGGGACATGTGAAAGTCGTCTTTTCCTGATCTTTGGGTGCCACCAGAACTTGGTAAAAACCTGAATAACCGTCCATATTACAATAGAATTTCTTACCAGCCAATCTTTCTAACATCTGATCGATAAAAGGGAGCGGGAAGTGATCTTTTCTTGTAGAAGCGTTCAGCTTTCTGTAATCAATACAGGCACGCCATCCGTTTTGCACTCGAGTGGGGACCATTATCTCTCCCTTCTCATTTTGAACCACCGTAATCCCCATTTTCTTTGGTACCACATGGACTGGGCTTACCCATTTGCTGTCCGAAATTGGGAATATTACGTTTGCATCCAACATTTTCTGAACTTCTTTCTTTACCACTTCCATCATTGGCGGGTTCAGCCGTCGTTGAGCATCACGTTTCGGGGCTGCTCCTTCTTCGAGGTGAATTTTATGCATACATGTTGATAGGCTCAGACCTTCGATATCAGCGATTGTCCATCCTATCGCCTTTTTATGTTGTCGTAGCACTTCAATTAGCTGTCTCTCTTCATCCGGACTCAATTTGTTCGAAATTATTATCGGCAATGTCTCTTCAGCTCCTAAATAGGCATATTTCAGATGTTTAGGTAGCTCTTTCAGCTCCAATTTAGGTGCATGCACAACAGATGGTAAAGGGCGCTAATTAGCTTTGATTGTTTTAACATGAAAAATATTTCCTACCTGCTGATCAGATTTCTCCAAAGCGTCGATGATTTCTCTTACGCTCTCCTCCATGTATTCGCTGTCCATTATCAAGCTTTCGCTTAGCGCAACCTACAACTCATATTCTCCACTCAAATCTAATATATATTGGGTTACAGGTTCGATTATATCAATTCCACACACAGAAGATACGTCAATTGGATATTTCATAGCATCATAAACGTTAAATTGGACAATCTTACCATCAAATTCCATGGTCATCATCCCTTTATGGATGTCAATTTTCGTTCTTGCCGTGGTTAGGAAAGGTCTCCCAAGCAATATTTCAGAAGATTCCAAGGTATTGTCATCTTTTTGCATATCCAACACATAAAAATCTGCCGGAAAAACTAGGTCGTTGACCTGAACTAAAACGTCTTCTAAAACACCCTTTGGGTAGACTAAAGCCCTATTGGCAAGTTGAATTACTACACCTGTTTCCTTTAGTGGACCAGCATTTAAAGCAGAGTAAATAGACATAGGCATGACGTTAATTGACGCACCTAAATCGCACATTGCCCTTTTAATACTGGTATTACCGATTAGACAGGAAATAGCAAACATACCCTTATCTTTGCACTTTTGGGGTATTTTTCTTTGTAAAATAGCGGAGACATTTTCTCCCACAACTACTTTTTCATGGCCGGCTAGCTTAGTCTTATTTACACATAATTCTTTCAAAAAATTTGCATACCGAGGTATCTGCTTAATTGCATCAAGTAAAGGGATGTTTACCTCCACCTTGCGAAAGGTTTCGAAGATGTCCCTTTCTTCCTTCTCTCTCTTCGATTTGGCTAGACGGCTAGGAAATGGTGGTCTGATCACCAAAGGTGGGTCCTGGTCCACTATTCCTTTTTCTGGAGGTTTGTCATTTGTGGAACTTCTAGTCTCTTTCCCAGTCACTTCGCTTTCATTCGTAACGGCTTGCTGAGGGGCGCAGGGTGGTTTAGTCTTGGGCAAGACCAAATCTTTCCCACTGCGTAGTGTGATCGCACTTGCATTCTGTCTGGGGTTTGTTTCGGTTTGCGAAGGCAGCTTCCCCTAAGACTGTATTGCACTCAACGAGGTTGCAATTTGACTCATCTGTTTCTCTAAATTTTGTAAATTTGCTTGAAGATTGGCATTAACCTTGCCTTGTTCTTCCTGAAATTTAGCTAAGTTAGTGATAACAGACTGATCATTAGAACTAGATGCCATACCTGAGTTAGGATCTGCTTGAGGGGGCCTGTATTGTGGAGGCTGATGGTACTGTTGCGGGGCACTTGGTTGGAGAACATTATTCTGTTGTTTATAACTAAGGTTCGGGTGATCATGCAATCCGGGATTGTACGTGTTAGAGTACGGATCATACCTCCGTTGAGGCTGTCCTTGATACTCGAGAGCGGCATTGATATGTTCCGGGGTTCCCTCTTACAACGTAGGGCATTCGTCGGTAGCATGTTCGGCCACCGCACAGATTCCGCATGCCTTTACCTGTACCGTTGTTCCTAAAACCAAATTTTGAATAAGAGAGGTCAGAGAATTAAGTTTTTCCTCAATGGCTGAGGTACTTACCTCATATGTTTTCCTTGGGCTCTCTTGTTGTTTCCCGAACTGTTGTGATGTTGTCGCCATGCTTCGGATCAGTTCGTTAGCTGCTGCTGGTGTTTTATCTATGAGGTTTCCCCCACTGGCAGTGTCTACCATTCTTCTTTCCATGCTCAGCATTCCCTCATAAAAATATTGAACAAGAGAATGTTCAGTGATACCGTGTTGGGGGCAACTTGCACAAAGCCTCTTAAATCTCTCCTAATAATCATGGAGTGTTTCTATATCTTTTTGTTTGATGCCGCTGATTTCTCTTCGGATCATCGCTGCCCGCGAAGCTGTGAAATATTTTTCCAGAAATGCTTGGGTCATTCCGACCCATGTTGTGATGGATCCTGAAGGTAGGTTGAGGAACCAATCTTTTGCTGCTTCCTGTAAGAAAAAGGAAAAGCTCTCAGTTTAACTTGTTCCTCAGTGATTCCTTGTGGGCTCATACCTGAACAAACAGCATGGAATTCCTTTAAATGATTATGTGGATTTTCACTTTCCATCCCGTGGAACTTAGGTAAATAGTGACTCAGTCCCGATTTAAGTTCGAATGTTGCGTCCAGATTCGGATATGTCACGCATAGAGGCTGCTGATCAGCTTGGGGCACGTGAAGTTGTCTGAGGGTTCTTTCCGCCATTGTTTCAGTTTCAGGTATCTCACTTTCTTCATCGGAAAATTCCTCTTCTTCGCTAGAACTAGGAATTCCAATGGCTCATGATTTTTGTAACCTCACTTCTTTACGAAGTTTTCTCGCTAATAACTCTATCTCGGATTCGAAAAGGAGTTGTTTAGAAAGTTCAGGCCTGGTCATATACGAAATAAAATCAAGTTAGATTAATCCCCGGCAACGGCGTCAAAATTTGATGGGTGTCGAATCCACCAGATAAATAAGTATTACAGACCAAACTACTGGTTTGTAGAAATGGTAAGTAAAGATCGTACCCGAAGGATTAATACTGATCGATTACGTATATAACTAAATCTAATTAATATAAATGGGGGGGATGATTGTTTGGTGGTTATCTTGGAATAAGTTTTGCTAAATTGAAATGAAATTATATTTGCTGAGTCTTTTATAATGGAATTTCGATCAAGGGAAAGCCGCAAGCATAACAATTATTTCCTCGTTGATCATTGAAAGTGGGATGATATCCTAATTGACATGATCTGGATTGGTTATAGTCGTTCCTTATTCATTCCCGACCTAATCCTTCCTTAATTGTAAAGCAAATCCTAGAGCACCTAAAGATAAGCCCCTATTCGGCCAGACAGTTCTAGCTTAGCGCTTAGAATTTAATTTGTCGAAAGCATTAGGGATTAGAAGGACCCAATCTAAGTTAACCAAATTCTTAGCGATTCCGATTTAAACCAAATCACACGTTTATGCGCTTGAACATAGTTAGGATTTCAGATGATTACAAATCCTATAGCCTAACGTTGTTTCAATGAATGAAAAAGCCGAAGCCCGGCTGAACTATAGCCTAACTTTCATTGAAGGTCTGATTTCATAGATTGATAAATGTGTAAACAGATCACATAAAACTAGATTACTGAAATTAAGAACAACAATCTCACAATTAGAAATAATGCTAGTTTTTTATTAATCCCTTAATCGATGGAGGAAATTAGCTACGCATAGTCATGAATCGACTATGATAGCTTACAAAGACAAAAATGGTGAACGTAAAGTAAAAATGGAGAATGATGCTAAAGCTTACAAAAACCCTAACAAGGAAAATAAAATTTGTCAATTCAAAAGTATCTTCCAAAGACAATGGTGGAGTTCCTTTATAGTGTTGATTACAAAAATCTTCAATCTTCTGAGTTCTTTCTTTGATTTCAGGGATTTCCTTCGTTCAAAATATGTTGTTGCGACTGTGGAGATAAGTTAGTTCAAAATATGTTAGGCAAGACTAAACCAGTGGCAACCGCAAAGCTGAACTTTGAGTGAAAAAGGTCCAAAACAGCCTTCCAAGCCTTCTTTTCTCTAATTTGATCCCTGAAAGCACTTATGCAATAAAACAAGTAAAAAGGTCCCAAAATGACACATAAAAGAGGAAATAACCATAAAAATGACCTAGTAAACTTGCGATTTTGGGTACTTATCAGTAATCCATAATAAACAAACTCGACATTTTAGACAGCTTGTGTCATAGAGAGTCTTCTTGCTCTTATCGCTCTTCAGTTCTATTCTTCTTGCCACACAATATGTGTGTTTTGAGATGTTTTTATGTGTGGACAAGTTATACCCTTTGCGTATGCAGTCTAAGATAGGGTAAATTTATCCCCATTATAACCAAATGAAAATATGTATGGATTGTTCTTAGGATGAAGGCACTGTTAGAGATAATATTTAGATTATCTCTACTGATAATTATGCACAAACTAAACCGAGTTGTATTTGATATACAACTCTATTTAGTTGCAGAGATAATATTCCTATTATCTCTAGGATTAGATATAAGAGTTGTAATCTAACTATACGACTAATTAGGTCAGACAAACCTAATTAGAATACACTTTGTATAAATACACTTGATTAATACAAAACCTAATTAAGAGAATCATTCAATCAATCCTATCTCTCTCTCTCAACCTTTCGGCCCTCTCTCTCTCTTCAATCACCGAAACCTTTCAACATGGTATCACGAGCAGATCACGGTTCTAATCCGTCTGTCTCCGCTTCCGCATCAGTTCCGCCGAATTCCCTTCATGGGGCGGATGTTGCTTCAATCGAACAACCTTCGGCTTCCGTTTTTCTGACTGATACAGTCTCCCCAACCACCATACGAACTCCGGCAGCTACGAGAAACGCCTCATTTTTCCTCAACTCCGTCGCTGCAAGTTCAAGCTTCTTCACACCGCCGCCGTCGGCCACTGCTGCGATGTCTCCTTTTCCACAAGGGAGCTTCGCGTTTGAGTTTATCGTTAACACGAAATCTGCCACGTCCTTGCAACCGTCCTTCGGCTGGCGCTTTGAGTCGCCGTTCATAATAGCAGCCCTGTCGTCTGTCACGTCAACTTACCTATTTGACAAGAACGACGCGGGTGTGTTCCCTCGGCTTCGACAACATCAGCCACGATAAGAGTCTCCATCGCGGCAACATCCACAGTTGTTTCCTCCCCCAGGTAATTTTTCTCAAACTCCAATCCGACCTGGTTTTGGACCTCCACCTTCTTACCATAGCTCACAATTACCTTCCACGTTCACAAATCCATCTTCTGAACCTTTTAGGGCAAACCCTAACCCTAATCATATCCCTAACTTTTATCACAACCAGGCTCCTCACTGAAACTACTCCACATATTTGAACACTAATACAAATTCTGTCACCCAAGCTCGTGCCCCTCCGGCACACACGCAAACACACATTATGAAGGAAATTAGGGCTAAGGTATAGCAGCGGAAATATAAAAATTTTAGCCTATTTCCTTTTAACCATAGGATCCGTTAATCGTTATTTCATATAAAGAGGGATAAGAAGGAATACCTTTCGATGAACAATCTACCGTTGTTAAAGAAGCGCCCACAATTCTTCTCCGAGGTTCCAACCGCAAAGTAGAATACGGTGAGGTTAAGATAAAATCAACCCTTATGAGATGCAACCAAATTAGATTGCCTCTAATTAACCAACACAAGATCAAGGAGAAAGAGGGATGAATAAGATTAATCAATCGATGGAATGCCGTATGAATTCTTGTCCACGAACTAGGGGATGGGAATTCTTTTTCTCTCTCTAATTAACAATTTCGAAAATCACTATAAGGGGGAGGGATAGGCTTAGTCGAAATTCCTATAGGGAGGGGGTATATATAGTTGCTTGTATCTAAACCCTAGTTAGATAGGAATATGTTACTTAATAGGAATCCAATTCGGAATAGGATTCCTAATTATTATCTCACTATATATCTAATATATTTAGGATAATAATAAATAACCTAATTGGATAATAATAGGAGTATATTAATCTAATTAAAACTCCTAATTTAATTATCTCTTAATTAATTTAATTCATAATCCTAATCAAATTAGGATTAATGGAATAAAATTAATTCCTTATTTCTATATATAAATTTCGGCCCCCTCCATATATTTGGGCCTTACTGGGCTCAATTGGGCTTCCATCTATTAATCATATCCATCTCTCTTTTGGTTCCAAGTCTTATGTGTGATCCATTAGGTCCTTACTACTTATGGCCGTATGCAACTATTAAATTAATTTCTTCAAGAATTATATTTAATCCTTGCATAACGGAATGATGTACTGAGTATGTTATAGGCAAGTCTGTAATCATTCCCCCAGAGTCCGTTAAGAAGACAGGTTGATTCTGTCGTTAACCCTTCCGTATTAGTTACGGTATAATACGATCCTTTATCAACTACATCCTTGAACTGAATCTTATGACTATGGGTAATGTCAAGTCACATATAGCGAGACGTTCGTTTTACTTGTTCTTGGCCGAGTCAACTCAAAAAGATAGGTTAAGTGAAATCTGTATTTCTACTCTTAAGTTATCACCTTGCAAGGGTTTAGAGTCGAGTCTTCCACAAGCGATCCTTGGATGTATCTCCCATTAATCGAGAGTGATAAATGCTCAATCCAATGTATAACTACCCTGAAATTACTTCCTGTGACACCCAACCTTTGCAGTTCACACCCCAGAGTCATCTCTGTTAAGGATCGTGGGACCGCAGGATCAAAGTCTCACATTCAGTAATTCAGGATGACCAATTAACATTCTTTTGAGTCTGAGGATTAGTTATACCTAGTAATACCAATGAGATGAACAGTTGACAAGGATGAATCTACCCATCCTGTTATCTCAAGTCGGATCCCCAATCCTAATGAACAACGTTTCATCGGATCTATGTAACTGTCCAGATATCTATATATAAGAAGCTTGTGAGATCAGCTTTCTGTCGGACAGAAGACATTGTTACATACAAGTCTCAACTGTGATATATCAATCCTAAACATATCACTTGACTTGGGGTGGTTTTAAGTTTATTAGTTTATTATAAAGTTTTGTCTCACTTCATGCTTGTATGAACACTTTATAATCACTTTAAACAAACTTACGGATTTCCTTTTATTAGACTTTATTTAGTGCTTAAAAGGGATTGCCTTTATATAGTTATAAAACATATATCTCATTAAAACAAATGATATAAAGAACAATTCATTTACAATAAGTTTGTATCCCGCAACAATTGACTATAGGACACTAAACCCCAACATACTCCCACTTGGACTAAAGCCAATTGTTTCTAAAACTTATCCCAGTAGAAGTTAAATGACGATCATGTACTTTCTGGGTTAAAGGCTTTGCAACGGATCTGCAACGTTGTCCTCTGTAGGTACTCTTTCTATTCTCACATCTCCTCTAGCCACAATCTCTCTAATGATGTGGTATCGCTTTAGGTAGTGCTTGGATGCATTATGAGACCGTGGTTCCTTTGCTTGCACAATGGCTCCATTGTTATCACAGTACAGAGTAATGGGATTGACAATGTCAAGCACCACTCCTAGTTCTGTAATGAACTTTCTAATCCAAACTGCTTCCTTTGTTGCTTCCACAGCAGCGATGTACTCTGACTCGGTCGTAGAGAAAGCTACGCTTCCCTGCTTAGAACTTTTCCAACTGACCGCACCCCCATTTAGGATAAACAGGTATCCTGATTGGGATTTAAAATCATTCTCATCTGTGAGATGACTAGCGTCTGAAAATCCTTGTATTTTCAGATCTCCTTCTCCGTACACTAGGAACATATCTTTAGTGCTTCTCAAGTACTTAAGAATGTTCTTGACGGCAATCCAATGCTCGTTTCCCGGATTCCCTTGATAACGACTCGTTACAGATAACGCGAACGCTACGTCAGGTCTAGTGCATAGCATAGCATACATAATCGAACCGATCGCGCTGGCGTACGGGACTACAGCCGATTGTCGTTTGTCATCATCAGTTTTAGGACATTGATGATTGTTTAACTTTACTCCATGTACCATGGGTAAGTTACCTCGTTTCGATTCAAGCATGCTAAACCGATTTAGCACCTTTTCAATGTATGTAGCATGTGAAAGACCAAGCAGTCTACGCGATCTATCTCTGTAGATCTTTATACCAAGTATATAGGCTGCTTCACCAATGCCTTTCATTGAGAAGTTACCGGATAACCATATTTTCACTGATTGTAATAGAGCAATGTCATTTCCCATTAACAGTATATCGTCCACATATAGTATGAGAAATGCTATAGAGCTCCCACTTGCTTTCTTGTAAATGCAAGCTTCTTCGCAATTTTGTTCGAAACCAAATTGTTTTATGGTTTCGTCAAAATGCTTGTTCCAGCTTCTAGATGCTTACTTGAGTCCATAAATGGATCTCTGAAGTTTGCAAACTTTATTTGCATCCTTTGATATGAAACCTTCAGGCTGCATCATGTATACATCCTCAAGCAGATTTCCATTTAGGAAAGCTGTTTTCACATCCATTTGCCAAATCTCATAATCAAAATGAGCGGCAATTGCAAGCATGATTCTGATTGATTTGGACATAGCAACAGGAGAGAAGGTTTCGTTATAATCAACACCTTGTTTCTGACGATATCCCTTCGCTACTAACCTAGCCTTGTAGGTGCTAACCTTTCCATCCATGTCAGTCTTCTTTTTGAAGATCCACCTGCACCCAATGGGTTTTATCCCTTCGGGTGGATCAACCAAAGTCCAAACTTGGTTAGTATACATGGAATCCATTTCAGAATCCATGGCCTCAAGCCATGCTTTAGAATCTGGACTAGTAAGAGCCTCTTCGTAGTTTTCGGGTTCGTCGTCTAACACGGGAACCTCGTCATCATCTCCTACTAGAAAACCATATCTAACTTGGAGTTCACGAACTCTTCGTGATCTACGAATAGGTGCCACTAGAGTCTCATCTAATAGGACTTCTTCGGGTACCTCAACCGCTTCTGTTGTTTCAGTCGTTGTTTCTTCCTCTTGAACTTCGTCGAGTTCAATCACGCTTCCCTTTTGTGTTTCTTCGAGAAACTCTTTCTCTAAGAAGGTTGCGTGTTTGGATACTATTACTTTCTGATCATCTGGATGATAGAAGTAATACCCTATGGTTTCCCTGGGATATCCAATGAAGAAACATTTATCAGATTTAGAATCTAATTTGTCGGACGCAACGCGTTTGACATATGCTAAACAACCCCATACTCTCATGAATGAGAACACGGGTTTCTTACCAACGAATAATTCATATGGTATGGAAACAGCGGATTTAGTTGGTACTCGGTTCAGGGTGAAGAGGGCAGTTTCTAAGGCATAGCCCCAGAACGTCTTTGGAAGTAAGGCCATGCTCATCATGGATCGTACCATATCTAATAGGGTACGGTTTCTCCTCTTGGATACACCATTGTGTTGTGGTGTATAAGGAGGTGTCCATTGTGAGCATATCCCACATTCAGTTAGATAATTCAGAAAATCATCAGAAAAATATTCGCCACCTCGATCAGATTGAAGTGTTTTTATTTTCTTTCCTAATTGATTTTCCACTTCATTCTTGAAGCATTTGAACTTGTCAAAGGCTTCTGATTTGTGCCTCATCAAGTAGATATAACCATAGCGAGTATGATCATCTATGAAGCTAATGAAGTATCTGAATCCTCCTCTTGCTTGGACTGACATAGGACCACATACATCTGAATGAATGAGTCCTAGAGTGTCTCATACACGCTCACCTTTATTGCTAAAGGGTGTCTTTGTCATTTTACCTTTTAAACATGATTCGCATGTTTCCAATGATTCAGAATCGATTGGATCTATAAGCCCATCTGAATGTAGCTTTAGCATGCGTCTCTTGTTTATATGGCCTAAACGACAATGCCACAAGTAAGTTGAATTATCTAGCTTATGTCTTTTGGTATCAATTGCAAAAACAGGAGTTTTATCATCTAACACATAAATCCCATTTTGTGATATTCCTGAAAAATAAAAGATCGAATCTTTATAAAAATTGCAACTAATGTTCTTTATTGAAATATTAAAACCGTCGTCAACGAGACGGCTAATAGAAATAATGTTACGAGACATCTCAGGAACGTATAAACAATTCCTTAATTCTATTACAAGCCCAGAGGGAAAAAGTAAAACATAATCTCCAATTGCGAGGGCGGCAACTCTTGCTCCATTTCCCACTCGCAAGTTTATGCTTCCTTTCTTTAGTTCCTTAGTCTGTTTTAGCTCCTGCATATTTGTACAAATATGAGATCCACATCCGGTATCAAGTACCCAAGATTCAGACAATGAAACCATATTTATTTCAATATAGAACATACCAGATGTAGAAGCACCGCCTTTTCCCTTCTTGAGGGTGGCTAGATACTCCTTGCAGTTTCTCTTCCAATGCCCGTCTTTACCACAGAAGTGGCATTCTCCTTTGGGCTTCTTCACTTCCTTTCCCTTGGACACATCTCTCTTACCTTTCTTGGGATGTTTAGGATTGGGAAAATTCCCTTTCCTTTTCTTCGATCCCTCGATTACAAGAGACGGTATGGCCTTGTCTTTCTTCATATTGGGCTCAACTGATTTGAGCATGTTTGCAAGCTCTTCAAGAGAGGTTTGCAAGTCATTCATTTGGTAGTTCATGATGAACTGTGAATAACTCTCTGGGAGGGACTGAAGAACCAAGTCGGTACTTAATTCGTTGTCCATCACAAATCCAATACTAGAAAGTTTGGTAATATAGCCTATCATCTTGACACAATGTGTCATGACAGATGTGCCCTCTTGCATCCTGCAACGATATAACAATTTTGATATCTCGTAGCGTTCGCACCTAGTTTGTTTCCCAAACAATTCCTTTAGGTGCATGATGATGGAATAGGCATTCATCTCCTCATGTTGCCTTTGTAATTCCAATGTCATCGATGCAAGTATGATGCAAGCGGCATGATCATCATTAGCCTTGTGCTTCTAATAAGCATCAATTTCCTCGATGGGAGCATCATCTTCAGGGACAGGGGGTATCGATGTATCAAGTACATACCCAATTTTCTCGAACTTCAAAACAATTTTGAGGTTACGAAACCAGTCAGTGAAGTTTGAACCATTCAATTTGTTATCGGTAAGAATGTTTTGCAGATTGGTTTTAGTCATGATTTTACGAGTGTGTGTTTAAACAAAACCTGAGAGTGAGAAAGAGTAAACGTATGTCATTCATTTGCTTTAAAGTATAACAATCTAAAATTATAGGCCTTTTAATTTATTTCAGATTGCTCCCACTATTTTGCCAAATTAATAACCCTCCATATTAATTCGAAGAATTTCACAAATCCTTTAGTGAGCTAGGATCCTAACTCCTGAGATTTCGCCTTGAGTTTGCTCAACAAGCTAGTCCCATTTGTTAGGTAGATTCACGTAATCAATCACATCTTGAATGTGACTCCTAGGTTATTGGGTTACTAACCACATTAGTAACTAATATGTTACTCATATTAATCCCAACCATTAGTTTATGACAACATGAGTTTGCTCATCCAATTATCATAATTTAATTTAAGTATTACCCCATATTCATGAAAGAATAACTTTCGATAATTCAGGTGTTACCATAAGACCCCGAGCTTGAGTTTGCTCAACAACCCAAAGGCCCCCAGTACTGCCGGCTGAATTATAATATTAGGAAGGGGCAACCGATTTTAATAACTTGCTTATTCACATACATTGGCGTTATGGACATATCATCTAAATTATTCCGTCGAGCCAGAGACGGAATAAAAGGCCAAACCTAAGGAAATACTAACTATTACATATTTCTCTTTAGGTCCTCCGTCTTCTCCATGGCGCCTTGAAATTACATATTAATTTCTATACTACTATAAGAAAACTTCAATTGAATTGAAGGGAATCAGATGAGAGGAGAAATTACAATAGATGGTAGAAAGGCAGGACGCACAGGCCCTATTTCAAAAATACCAAAAGACTAAAAGAGGGTCCAAATATGTCCATAACTCCAAACATGCATAGACTCAATTAAATAAATTTAATTGGTTGATTACATAACCGGCTTATGTAATATTTAGGTTAATCACAATAACTCGTCAAATTAACTTTCATCCAATTTTACTTCTAATCGTTTTGTATCTTTATATTAATCCTTAGATTAATATAACCATATAAAACGTTGATTATGCACGTCCCAACTATTTTGATTTCAATTCATTTAACACTTTGATTTACATATTGGTAAAAACAAACATTTAAACGAATTTTTCATTCGATAATCAAAACAGAAAACTATTAATTTCTGAAACATATATATACATTTAATACAAAACGATTTTAAACCATTTAAAATCAAGTGGGTATCGGGTCGGGCCCGAGAGCGGGCTGCTGCCGATTGGCAGCAGCCCTTAGGGCACGCGGGACGTTGCTGCCTTGCGGCAGCGGCGCCCCTGCGCCGCACGCGGTTGCTGCCGCGAGGCAGCAGCCGCGCGACAACGGCCAGTCGCGCCGCGAGGCGCGACTCGGCTGCTGTCGTTATATATAAATTTTTATTATTATTATTATTAAATATATATATATATATGTATATATATCAGTTCTAAAACAATTTTAAAACGATTTTCAGAAATAGGAAAAACTACAATAGATTTCTGTTTTATCATTTAGAATTAATAAAACTAATTTTATCAACCTAACTATAAAACTAATAGATTTTGTTATAATGATTATCAACCAAAATAATTAGGAACATAAGCATAATCAGTTTTAATTAACAATTAATCAAAACTTTATTTATCTTTAGAATTAATTAATCAAAACTATTTGTCAATTAATTCTAAACATAAATATTTATTCAATCCTATTGAAAACTTCTATATTTTCATATATGAAATAACGGATTTAACGATGGCTCTGATACCACTGAAGGAAATTAGGGCTAAGGTATAGCAGCGGAAATATAAAAATTTTAGCCTATTTCCTTTTAACCATAGGATCCGTTAATCGTTATTTCATATAAAGAGGGATAAGAAGGAATACCTTTCGATGAACAATCTACCGTTGTTAAAGAAGCGCCCACAATTCTTCTCCGAGGTTCCAACCGCAAAGTAGAATACGGTGAGGTTAAGATAAAATCAACCCTTATGAGATGCAACCAAATTAGATTGCCTCTAATTAACCAACACAAGATCAAGGAGAAAGAGGGATGAATAAGATTAATCAATCGATGGAATGCCGTATGAATTCTTGTCCACGAACTAGGGGATGGGAATTCTTTTTCTCTCTCTAATTAGCAATTTCGAAAATCACTATAAGGGGGAGGGATAGGCTTAGTCGAAATTCCTATAGGGAGGGGGTATATATAGTTGCTTGTATCTAAACCCTAGTTAGATAGGAATATGTTACTTAATAGGAATCCAATTCGGAATAGGATTCCTAATTATTATCTCACTATATATCTAATATATTTAGGATAATAATAAATAACCTAATTGGATAATAATAGGAGTATATTAATCTAATTAAAACTCCTAATTTAATTATCTCTTAATTAATTTAATTCATAATCCTAATCAAATTAGGATTAATGGAATAAAATTAATTCCTTATTTCTATATATAAATTTCGGCCCCCTCCATATATTTGGGCCTTACTGGGCTCAATTGGGCTTCCATCTATTAATCATATCCATCTCTCTTTTGGTTCCAAGTCTTATGTGTGATCTATTAGGTCCTTACTACTTCTGGCCGTATGCAACTATTAAATTAATTTCTTCAAGAATTATATTTAATCCTTGCATAACGGAATGATGTACTGAGTATGTTATAGGCAAGTCTGTAATCATTCCCCCAGAGTCCGTTAAGAAGACAGGTTGATTCTGTCGTTAACCCTTCCGTATTAGTTACGGTATAATACGATCCTTTATCAACTACATCCTTGAACTGAATCTTATGACTATGGGTAATGTCAAGTCACATATAGCGAGACGTTCGTTTTACTTGTTCTTGGCCGAGTCAACTCAAAAAGATAGGTTAAGTGAAATCTGTATTTCTACTCTTAAGTTATCACCTTGCAAGGGTTTAGAGTCGAGTCTTCCACAAGCGATCCTTGGATGTATCTCCCATTAATCGGGAGTGATAAATGCTCAATCCAATGTATAACTACCCTGAAATTACTTCCTGTGACACCCAACCTTTGCAGTTCACACCCCAGAGTCATCTCTGTTAAGGATCGTGGGACCGCAGGATCAAAGTCTCACATTCAGTAATTCAGGATGACCAATTAACATTCTTTTGAGTCTGAGGATTAGTTATACCTAGTAATACCAATGAGATGAACAGTTGACAAGGATGAATCTACCCATCCTGTTATCTCAAGTCGGATCCCCAATCCTAATGAACAACGTTTCATCGGATCTATGTAACTGTCCAGATATCTATATATAAGAAGCTTGTGAGATCAGCTTTCTGTCGGACAGAAGACATTGTTACATACAAGTCTCAACTGTGATATATCAATCCTAAACATATCACTTGACTTGGGGTGGTTTTAAGTTTATTAGTTTATTATAAAGTTTTGTCTCACTTCATGCTTGTATGAACACTTTATAATCACTTTAAACAAACTTACGGATTTCCTTTTATTAGACTTTATTTAGTGCTTAAAAGGGATTGCCTTTATATAGTTATAAAACATATATCTCATTAAAACAAATGATATAAAGAACAATTCATTTACAATAAGTTTGTATCCCGCAACAATTGACTATAGGACACTAAACCCCAACACATTAAGCTTACCCCGCACAACTATAAGGCGTGGAGAATGGCTATTGTCTCCACCCTTAAGCATCATCACTATTTTGATCACATCACAAGTAATACCCCACCACCACCTAAATTTCTATCTTGAGGTGGATTCATGCCAAATAATGACAATATGCTTCTCAATCCTGAGTACACTGCATGGGATGATCTTGAAAATGCTGTTATGTCACTGTTGTTGCATTCAATTACTGAAGAAGTTTACTCCATTATCACTTGCTTTCACTATTCTCATGATATATGGGTAGCTTTAGAGACAGTGTACGGTATCATTACTGATAGTAAACAATTTCAACTTAGCATTGAATTACATGAGCTTGAACAGAATGATATGTCAATTAGTGAATATATGCAAAAGCTTAAATCAATTCTGGATGATTTGGCTGCTTCTGGAAATCCTTATCCCATGCACCTTCTACCTACCCTTCTTTATAAGAATGTCAATGAAGTATTCAAATCTAGTATTCAGAATCTTGTAACTCAAAGAGGCATTCATATTGATTACTATGAGCTACTGAGCAAACTGAAAACAGTAGAAGGAATGGTTCAGTCCACAAAAAAAGTCGACATTCATGCTTCCCGTGCCTAACCCAAGTTCACACGAAGTACATGTCTCGACCGTCTCTCCCAATGTAACAACAAAACCAAAAACAAAAAAACGGAGAGGAGGCAAGTGTTTCAACTGTGGGGATTTGGATCATTAGGCGGACAAATGCAAAAGACCCAAAGGGTTTGCAACACAGTAAGGAAGCCAAGGTGCGCAGGCACATATCGCGTGGCATACCCCATCGGACCCTTTCAGTGGTCCACCTCAGCCATGGTACCCAGACACCGGAGCCACCAATCACATGACGGCTCAACCAAGTCAGTTGCAACACATGCAACCTTACTCGGGCAATGACACAGTTCACTTTGGCAATGGACAAGGTTTGCATATCTCTCACCTAGGTCAAACTTATATCAAAAATCTCAAAGTTTCTGATATTTTACTAGTCCCTAAACTCACTAAATCTTTACTTTCGGTTCAAAAGTTTACAAGTGATAATAACTGTTTCTTTGAATTTTGGCCTAACCATTTTCTTGTGAAGGATCAAATTTCTGGGGAAATCCTGTTACGCGGTCCGAGTAAAGATGGTCTTTATGTGCTTCCCCCCAACTTAAAAGAGGCGCTAGTTGGAGAGAAGGTGTCGTTCGAAAGGTGGCATGCGCGTCTAGGTCATTATCAGAATCAAACAATGAGCAAAATTCTGAAAGACAACAATTTATCATCATTAGCACCAGTTAGTGGTTGCTCCTTTTGTCCCTTAGGGAAATTAGCTCAAACTTCTTTACCGTCTATTATTCGTTCTAGTACTTTTAAATTTGAAAGTTTGCATTTGGATGTTTGGGGTCCGGCCCCTATTCTTTCATTTAATGGACATCGCTATTTTCTAATTATCATTGATGAATTTACTCGCTTCAGTTGGTTATTTTGTTTAAAAAATAAAAGTGAAGTTGCTTTAACCTTTCAAAACTTTCTTGCTATGATTAGAAATCAATACAATGCTCAAGTTAAAAATTTCTACTCCGATCTTGGAGGCGAATTTCAAAAGTTGCAATCGTTCTTGCAAACTAATGGCATTGTCCACAAAATTGCATGTCCTCACACCCATGCTCAGAATGGCATAGCTGAGCGAAAAATCCGGCATGTGGTTGACACATGCCTTACAATTCTTGCAAATGCATCCTTACCTTTACATTTTTGGAATTATGCCATGATTCATAGCATTCGTATGATAAATATTCTCCCCACCAAAAATCTTCGTAATCGGTCTCCTTTCTTTTTGTTTCATAGAAAGAAACCTGATTATACGCTCCTCCGAGTATTTGGGAGTGGCATCTTTCCGCTGCTTCATCCTTACAATAGGAATAAATTTGATTTTCGATCAAAACTTTGTGTCTATCTAGGCCCTTCCTCAAACCATTCTAGAGATTTATGCCTAGATTTTTCCACCGGTAGGATTTATGTCTCAAAATTTGTGAAATATGATGAAACAATCTTTTCGGCATCGCATCGAATGATGGAACCTCTCTCCTCTAATGCAGGGTCGGAAGCAGCGGCACATGATCTACCGTCATTACTCAGACCGTATCCAGGTAATCCTCGGAATTTTGTCTTCTCTTCTTCTACACCTCCCATCGTGCTAAATGTGCAACCTGCAATACCCGTTGACTCGACTAGTGGTACCGATGTTCCTATTACGGCAGCGCTGGACACCCCTGCACCAGCCGATATCCACGCAATACCGCCTATGGCTGCTACTACAATTCCCCTTGCGGCATCGACGGATGAAGAACGTGCCTCGGACCACGACACCGTGGCTGAGCAAGCTCCCGCATCCGCAGGAAGCGCTAGCACTCACGCAGAGTGCACTGCGGACGCAAGGAACACATGCCCAATCCCCGTACCTGCTACCAAAATCGGAGCGAGCGCAGTGTCTACTGCCGCACGGTCCACATGGCTGCCGGATAGGGAATTGGCATTTGCTCATGGCCCCCTGCCTGCCACCTTGCCAAATCACGCATGTGCATCAGATCCCCCTCGCACAGCGGTAGCTGCCCCATGTCCTGCGAGGTTGACTACGGGTCACACTCGAGGCCTTGCACATGAACCCGAGCGTCAGCATGGAATGCAACTTCGTCACTCGACGTTGCACTCAAAAGGGAGATTTGAAGCACTTCTAGCGTCTCATGAACATGGCACTATAGATCCGACCTGCTTCAGCAAAGCAAATAAACTTCTGGAATGGCAACATGCCATGTCAGATGAGATTAAAGCGCTACTAGATAATGGAACTTGGAAACTTGTTCCACGGCCTCCGGGAAGACACATTATCACATCACGATGGTTGTTCCGCACAAAGAGAAAATCTGATGGATCTATTGATAGACACAAGGCTCGTTTGGTTGCACGGGGAATCACCTAAAAATCCGAGATTGATTACAAGGAGACATTCAGTCCGGTTGTTAAAGCCACAACCATTCGCGCAGTGTTAGCCATTGCTGCAGGAAACAGGTGGTTCATCAATCAACTTGATGTTTCAAATGCGTTTCTTCATGGAAACCTGTCAGAAACTATCTACATGGAGCAACCACAAGGTTTTCGAGATCCTGACAAAGCCGATCATGTGTGTCTTCTTCAGAAGAGTCTCTATGGCTTAAAACAGGCTCCACGAGAGTGGTTTACTCGCTTACGAAACTTTCTGGTTTCACTGGGCTTTCGTATGTCCTTAGCGGACAATTCTCTCTTTGTCTACAAGAATGGAAAGCTTCAATCCTTCATACTTTGCTATGTGGATGACATTCTCATCACAGGGAATTCACCAGCCCACATTGTCAATATAATCTCATCCATTGAAGCTGAATTTCCAATTAGAAATTTAGGAAGAGCTGAATTCTTCCTAGGCATTGAAATTCAATACTCTAAAGAGGGTATCCATCTGTGCCAGGCGAAGTATGCAGCGGACATTCTTGACAGGGTCAACATGACTGATGCAAAACCCACATTAACACCTATAGCTATAACACCCACACTCTCAAAGAGCCTTGGAACCTCTCTTGCCTTTGGTGATGAGTACCGCAGTATTGTTGGAGCATTACAATACCTTCTACTTACTCGACCAGACATTGCTTTCTTAGTGAACAAACTATGTCAGTTTCTTCACTGTCCTACTGACGAACACTGGAAGAGTGTCAAACGGGTTCTGCGTTATATTCAAGGAACTTTAGAAAGTGGCATTCTTCTGTCCGCAAAACCTATTGAGCATGTCCATTGCTATTCAGACAGTGATTGGGGAGGATGCCCCGATGACAGACGATCTACTGGAGCTTACTGTGTCTATCTTGGAAGGAGTATAATTTCATGGCAAACACGAAAGCAACCCACGATAGCAAGATCATTTACTGAAAGCGAATACAAAGCCGTAGCAAATGCAACAGCGGAATTACTTTGGCTCAAATCGCTGCTACGAGATTTGGGATTCCACATGTCGCTTCCGGTTCAACTATGGTGTGACAATGTGGGTGCAATCTATCTTACCTCAAATCCTGTGTTTCATGCTCGCACGAAACACATTGAGCTTGATTATCACTTCGTTCGTGAACAAGTCACAAATGGGTTCCTTAATGTTAGATTCATTCCCACTGACGATCAAGTCGCTGACATATTAACCAAGCCGCTACCCAGTCTTTGCTTCACTCTGTTATGCTCTCGATTGTTGGTTTTTCCACGGCATCGGCTTGAAGGGGGGTGCTAGAGATAATATTTAGATTATCTCTACTGATAATTATGCACAAACTAAACCAAGTTGTAGAGATAATATTCCTATTATCTCTAGGATTAGATATAAGAGTTGTAATCTAACTATACGACTAATTAGGTCAGACAAACCTAATTAGAATACACTTTGTATCTGTCATATAAATACACTTGATTAATACAACCCCTAATTAAGGGAATCATTCAATCAATCCTATCTCTCTCTCTCAACCTTTCGGCCCTCTCTCTCTCTTCAATCACCGAAACCTTCAACAGGCACGATAGTATAGTAATGAAAACTTAAGAAGCTTTAGATTGAATGAGTATGTCAACTAAAAAGTGTTAAGAGATTAATTTCCTCAAACATGTGAGTGATTGAGTGATCAGATTGTGAGGCATTAATTTCATCCTTTTTGACTATACATCAATGATTTTGCATAATTGACTTGTAAGCAAAAGTTGTTCAAAATAATTGAAAGCTATAAGTATCATGTCTAAAAGAAAAATGGTTAGGTAATCTTTCTTTTTGAATTGTTTTTTCATGAACATGTGATGCTTAGTTTAGTTGTCTCTTTCAATAGAATTATTTTTCAAATCTCTTCCATTTAGTCTTGATGTTTAGTTTGGATTGATTTTTTTTGCTTGAGGACAAGCAAGATCTAAATATGGGGGATTTTGATATCATTATTTTTAGTCAATTTAATTTCCTGATTTTTTACATAAATTTGGTGGAATAAAGTGAAAAGGCCTCAAAGTAATTGATTTTATTTATTTTTGTGCAGCTTACGCTAAATAAAGGTGAAAGATAAGGCTTAAAGGGACATTTGGGGGGAAACAAGAAAAAAAAGGAAGCAGAACGGGAGGCACGGCCTAGAAGTTTCAGTAGACCTACCTGTGTGGTAGGGAATAATGCTTGGAGGGCCTAACACCCGTACCGTTGGAACCATCCCTAACATGTATGGTTTCAGCCCTTTGTTTCCGACAAATTAAGACCTGATGATGATTAATTAGCTCATTGAGTTTGTATTTGTTAGCCCAAAATAAAATAAATTTTATTTTATGTATATACAATACTTGGGTTTCGATTTTAGGATATAGTTTATATTTTATCTAGAAAATAAAAAATGATAAAATAAAAACGAAAATACATTCGTAAATTCACCACAAACACGCGAGGCGTGCATTTCCATACGCGGGGCGTATACCACGCATTCGAAGACGTTCCACTTCAGAAACTCCATTACGCGGGGCGTACCTTCCTATACGACACGCGTAAAACGCATCAACAGGGCGCTCTAGGATCAGAAACCCAAACACGCGGGGCGTACCTTCCTATACGCGAAGCGTATACCATGCACCCGGAAAAGTTATACTTTAACAGCTCAACCACGCGGGGCACAACACCAGAGACGCCTTGCGTAAACATCATCGACAAGATGCACTAAGTTCAGGAGCCACACTACGCAGGGCGTAGCCAGACATACACGGGGCGTGCTCTCTCTCTCGGCAAGCAGTTAATGGCAGTTAAAGAAAGTTGAGGCAGTTGATGAGGTGGCAAGTTAGTGGGAGAGAATTTCAAGGGGTAGTTGATGAACAATTACCAAAATACCACTGAACAATTACCAAAACTCGACTCCAAAAAACTATAAATAGACCCCCTCCCCTTCATAAAAAAACACTCATTCACACACAAAAACCCCTCTCAAAGCTCCAATGCTTAATCTCTAGTTCCTTTTGTTCTTAGTTCTTCAAGTTCTTCCTATCGTTCTTCTTTTTTTTAGCTTCAATTCCTTCTTTAGCTCTCCTTTAGCCTCAATTCAAGTTCCAATAGCCTCTTTCCAAGTTTTTCAATTCAATTTAGCATTCTCAAGCCTTTAATTTGTTCAATCCTTCTCTAGAATCCTATTTTCAAACTCAGTTTTCCAGATTCGTCCAACTATTTTCAAAGCCCGATTTCGTTCGTTTAAATTCATGTTTTGCTTTCAATTCCTTCGACAAAGTTGTTCCTGACGTCCTGAAGTTCAATCTGTTGTATTTATTTTCCCAATTCCGTGCCCAGAAACCATAGTTACAAGCCGATCTTTCCAGATTAGATTCTTTTAGATACTTTGTTTCTAGAATCTTCCAGATTTGTCCAGCTCTTTTCAACTCCCAATTTCGTCCATTAAAATCCGTTTTTGCCGTCGATCCTTTATAGAAGTTTGTTCCTAGCGTCCTGAAGTTAAGTTTAGCCTACTTATTCATCCAATTCCGTGTTTCTAAGCATCCAAACGAGCCTACCGAAGTTGAAGGTTAAATCTGCTCCATTTGCCTACCATACGTTTAGTCATTGCAAGGAGCACATACCGTACGGGCCCGACCGGCTGCAGCTCCCCGAGAACCTCGCACCAACACCAGAATTCAACGTCAATCCGAGATAGCTATTGTGACTCCGAGTTTGTTGTTGAATTTCAATTTATTTTATCGCATTTCAATTCTTTGTATTGATTTGTTTATTCTAATTCAATTGATTATCTATATGTTTAATATAGAGATTTCCCAATTGTAATTCATTTCATTTTAATGCTTACTTTGCACATATGTATTCAAACACTTATTCATATCAATAAATACCAACATTCCCAAATCTCGTGTCAATTTCGCACTTTAAATTCTTTATTTTACACAACTTCAATTTACCCGTATTAGCTTAAATAAAAATTGATTTATCTAGCAAAGTTTCTATAACGGCGCTAGAGACCCAAGAGGGGCTTTTTCAATCATTGCGTTCCTCGCCAATCGCTTCGTTTAGAATTCATGTTTTCGGCGCACAATTTCATAGACTTAACCGTCTTTCATAATTGAGAAATAATTTCTCTGGCACGCCCGCACCCTAACCACACGTGACAAGGTTGAAATTAGCATATTCGCAAAATATCGCTAACAATTTTTGGCACGCCCAGTGGGACCTTTTTTTTTTTTTAGCTACAAAAAATTGTGTCTATACCCATTTTTTACGTCCTTAATTTTTTCCACACTCATTATCCCACTTCCACTTTACCAAAATTTATTAGCTAACGCTAACAATTTTTGGCACGCCAAGTGGGACCTTTTGTTTTTAGCTTAGCCAAAAATTTTAAAAGCCCGTTTCTTTTCGTACCACGTATATATTTTTCGTTCAGTTGTTAAACCACTTGTTTTTCATGCTTTGCTTTTATTCCATTAATAAAATAAGTATTTATTTATTTTCTTGTTCTTTCTTTTTTCAACACTAGATTACTAACTTGATTTCATCATTTTCACCTATAAGTACTCACGGAGGATGCCTCCTAGGAAGAACACCGGGAAAGATCCAATTCCATCGGACTCCGAAGAGAGTCAAAATCAAAACCAAGATCATAACAATGAGTCCGGAATGCCCGAAGGCTTTGTGGCCGAGACTGTGAGCCATAGTGGAGGTGCAAACCAACAACCACCTCAAGGCCCACCCATATTCGACATGACACCACTTATAGCAAGTATGGAGAAGCAGATCAGCCAATTTCTACATGGGTTTTCACAAACCATGAGAGAGAATCATGAGGCTATATGCAGCGCGATGTAAGCTAGCAACGAGGCCATGTTCAAAGCTAACAGTGAGGCGATAAACAATTCCAACAAGGTTCCGGCCCTCGAGGAGAGGATTGTCGATTTAACCGGAGAAATCGGCAAAATCCCAGAAAAATGTGTCGAGCTTTTCTCACAAAAGTCAAGATCCCAAGGACCAGCAGGCAATGGAAAAGGAACGCCGATCTCAGGTGCCGGTGAAAGGTATACCCCTCCACCAATTCGAGAAGAAAACCTCAGGTTCAATGAGCGCGGCGATAGGATCAGCCCAGAACCCGTTCAAGTCCCACCACCTCCACAACAGTTTAGGTCTCATACTGGGCCTAGTAACCATGCCGAACATTACGAGGAGAGCTATACTCGTAATTCGGGGGGCAATGGGAGAGGAAGCAGCCTTCACCCACAACGGACGACGCACACACGCGTGGAACCCACCAATAACGTAGGAGAGGCCCAACGTATAAAGAACATCGTCCAAGAGATTTATGGGCCAGCCGTGAGGGAGGTGTACCGACCCGAATTCCAAAAACCGTATCCACGGCAGTACGACCAACTATATCCCTTACCTCACAATTTTAGAGTCCCTGATTTCACTTTATTTTCAGGAGAAGAAGGGCAATCCACCGTAGAGCATGTGGCACGCTTCACCTTTCAGTGCAGTGGTTTGAGCATGGACACGAACTTCAACATGTTGCGCTTGCAACTATTCCCAGGATCACTAACGGGACCAGCGTTCTCTTGGTATGCCACTTTGCCATCAGGGTCCATTCATGTATGGGAGCAAATGGAAAGGCTTTTCCATAACTAATTCTATCGAATGGAGCCCGAGGTTTGTGTGGCGGAACTGTCCCGAATGACGCAACGGCATGGGGAACCATTTGAAAATTTTATCAACCGATTCAAAAAGATGCGACATCGATGCCGAATCAACATCCCCGAGGTCGAATTCGTAAAGATTGCCCAACGTGGACTAGAGTTTGAAAACCAGAAGAAATTTCAGGGAATCGATTTTCATGATTACTATGAATTGGTGGCCAAAGTTTCAGAGTACGAGGAATTGATGAAGGAGGATCATCAACGCAAGAAGAACTCGGTGGGAAGCTATCAAGGGGAGGTACAAACACATGAGGTAGCCATCGCCGACCTAACAAACACCGGATCTCGAACATGTCCTGTGTTGTTAAAAAATCCCAAAACACCCGAGGTAGTCAAAAAATTTTCGACCACCCAATATACTTTTGATGTCTCAAAGACGGAAGAGATTTTCGATTATTTGCTAAAAGAGCAGTTCATCACGTTACCACCTAGGCATGTGATCCCATCTAAAGAGGAAATACGCGGACGAGATTACTGTAAGTATCACGACAACTGGAGCCATAATACTCAAGCTTGTTTTGGTTTTAGAAATGCCGTGCAGGATAGGATTAACTATGGGATACTCCAATTCCCGAAAAAGAAGGAAAGCATGCTGATCGACGATGACCCATTCCCAGTAGCCAACATGATCAATGCCATTTCGCTAGTGTGGGGGGCAAAGGAAAGCAACGTTGCGACCTAAAGACCCGGCAGATATGGGTACCAAAAGCGATACCGTCTAAGTTGGAGGAAAGTTCAAGGCAATCACAAAATACAAAGAGAAGAGATGTGCAACAACAACGACCACATTTTGTGACACCTTCGAGCACGTTGCCCATCGATCAATGGAAATTGAATAGCCACAAGAAGTTCCCAAGGCCTCTCTCCAAAAACGCGAAAAGAAGATTAAGGAAAAGAGAGGCAGAAAAGAGAAATGATCGAAAGGAATCATCCAGCGTCAACTCTAATGATGCGAAAGGAGGAGGAAAAAACCAAGAGAAAAATCTCCAGATCCGGGTTGGAGATTTCATCATACGGATAGAGTGTGCAGCTACCTCTTTAATCTTACCTTCGGATTTTAGAGGTGAAGACACCAAGGAGGAAGTCCCCAAACTCGAGCACAAGGAGCAAGAAGACACGATACCGAACGCATCGGGTGAAGAGGGTATGAAGAGGGTTTACTTTGACAAGCCCACTCCAAGGATGACCCGCCATATTAAACCTTTATAGGTCAAGGCTCACGTAGATGGCAAACCAATCTCTAGAGTGCTCATCGACAATGGATCAGCCGTCAACATCATGCCGATGAAAATGGTCCTAGCCTTAGGAAAATCGGAGGAAGATATAATCTCGTCAGAGGTGTCGGTTTCAGCCTTCACGGGAGAAATTGCGAAGACTTACGGTGTCCTACCCTTGGAGCTCACTATTGGCTCTCACACCGCCATGGCTGCTTTCTTCGTGGTAAATTCAACTGCGAGCTATCAGGCGCTTTTGGGGAGAGATTGGATTCATTCCAACTCATGCATCCCCTCGTCATTACACCAACTCCTTCTATTTTGGAAGGGAGACGATGTGGAAGTTGTTCAGACGAACGAGAAGCCGTTCGAAACTTACTCCGATACGGTCGAAGCCAGACTCTACGAGGAATCTGTTGGCCCAATCCGAGCTGGGTCCAATCACAAAGAGCAATCATATGGCGAAGAGATTAAGAATATCCTGAAGCCAACGGCAATCGTGCCTAGTCGAAGGCCATTCCATAATGAACCAATAATTAAAGAAATTCCATGATTAAGACAACATCGAGAAAAGAAGCGGTAGCTTCAGCCGCTATATCAAAACTGAATGCACAACAACTAGCGGAGAAACTATACCAAGAAAACGATATGAGGGTCTCAGAAGTTGAAACCTTTAAAGGAACAACAGAACTAAATCCTCAAGGAGAAGAAATCCGATTACAAGATCTGAAAAGGGCAAACCCCAAGTTAGAAGATGAAGGTTCCATGGCAGTCGATCCTTTACATGAAGTAAATCTAGGAACAGAAGAGGAACCTCGGTTTACGTTTGTCAGTAGCTTACTATGCCCAACATTAAAAGAAGCCATTATCGGTTTGCTTCATGAGTTCAAAGACAGTTTCGCTTGGAATTATGATGAAATTCTCGGGTTGAGCAAAGACGTTGTGGAGCATAGATTGCCGATTAAACCAGAATTCAAACCCTTCAAGCAACCAACAAGGAGGACGAGCAAAGAAGTGGAAGGCAAGGTGAAGGAGGAGATAGAAAAACTGTTCAAGGCTAAGTTCATCAGACCAGCAAAGTACGCTGTATGGCTATCTAACGTCGTGCCTGTAGTGAAAAAGAACGGTAAACTACGCGTATGCGTAGATTTCCGCGATCTAAATTTAGCCACGCCAAAAGACATCTATGTGATGCCTATAGCCGACATGTTAGTAGATATTGTGTCTAAAAATGAATTAATATCTCTATATGATTGCTATGCGGGATATAACCAAATCCCCATTGCCGAAGAAGACATTGCAAAAATGGCATTTCGATGCCCAGGGTCAATCGGCACGTTTGAATGGGTCGTCATGCCATTCGGTTTAAAGAATGCCGGCGCCACATACCAAAGAGCAATGAATGCCATTTTTCATGATTTACTCGGCACCTCTATGGAAGTATACGTAGACGACATCGTTATTAAGTCCAAGCGAGAAGCAGAACATGTCGATCATTTGAGGAAAAGCTTCGAACGAATGCGAAAGTATAACTTGAAGCTCAATCCTCTAAAGTGCGCCTTCAGAGTCAAAGCGGGGAACTTCCTCAGATTCTTAGTCCATCGAAGAGGGATCGAGATCGACAACCATAAGGCAAAAGCAATCAAAGAAGCACAACCTCCGAAGAATAAAAAAGAGTTACAAAGATTCTTAGGCCAAGTAAACTATTTGAGACGATTTATATCCAACCTGGCTGGAAAATCCAGAGCATTCTCAGATCTATTGAGGCTCAAAGATGAAGAAAGCTTCAAATGGGACGACAAGCATCAAGCGGCGTTCGAAGAGATCAAAACTTACTTGAGTAATCCACCCGTTTTGATGCCACCAAGAGAGGGCACTCCACTCAAGCTCTATATATCAGCAACCGACGAGTCAATTAGGTGTCTACTCGCCCAAGATAATGCAAACCGCCATGAACAAGCCATCTACTACCTAAGCCGAACGTTGCTATCAGCAGAGACAAGATATAGTCCAGTTGAGAAAACGTGCTTAGCCCTCTACTTCGCTTGCACGAAGTTGAGACATTACTTGCTCAAAGCAAGAGTTTACGTGATCGCCAACACAGACTTGATCAAGTACATGCTAAACCAGCCTATCCTCCCGGGAAGAATAGGGAAATGGTCACTAGCATTGGCCGAGTTCACTTTGACATATCTCCCACAATCCTCAGTAAAGGGGAAAGCAATCGCAGATTTTGTAGCCGATCACCCAACCAGTTTCCAATATCCCGAAGAGGCGGAACTTCCAATCTATCTGACACATAAAGAGCCTTGGCAGTTAAAATTCGATGGTTCGAGCACAAACAGTTCCAATGGAGCAGGAGTGATCATCACAGCCCCATCCGGGACTAAGACGATATTAGCTGTAAACTTGGATTTCGAATGCACGAATAATCAAGCTGAGTATGAAGCTCTGATCATTGGTTTGGAGATCTTAATCGACCTAGGAGCAAAAGAGGTCAAGATTTTCGGTGATTCACAATTGGTCATCCGGCACCTAACATGAGAATACAAATGCTCGAGTTTATCTTTGTTACCTTATTTCGCGTTTGCAATTCAACTTCTGGAAATGTTTGATGAGGTCAGTTTGGAGCATATTCCAAGAAATGACAATTGGGAAGCTGACGAGTTAGCCCAAATCGCTTCTGGAATGAAAATCTCCAAAGAGACAGCATACAAAGTCGTTATCATCAGAAGACAGGGTCATCCTTCCGTGGCAGATAGAGGTGTCCAGTTTGAGTCATTCGACATTGACATTAACTTAGCTCAGGATTGGAGGAAACCATTCACCGATTACCTAAATGACCCATCCAAAAAAGTAAAATATTCACTAAGCATTCAATCTCGAAATTACATATTGTTGGCAGGTGATTTGTACCATAAGAGTTACGACGGAATGTTACTTAAATGCCTCGGCTTTCTAAAAGCAATGGAGGTCATAAAGCAAGTCCATGAAGGCACATGCGGAGCTCACCAGTCCGGAAGGAGAATGTTGTGGCTCATAAATCGTCATGGGTACTTCTGGCCAATGATCCTGCGAGATTGCATCACGTATGCGAAGGGTTGCAGGAAGTGCCAATTGTATGGCCAAGTCCAACGGGTGCCCTCAGAAGAATTACACTCAGTTGTGAAACCATGGCCTTTTAGAGGATGGGCTATCGATCTAATTGGGAAAATATTCCCAGCTTCGTCAAAAGGCCATTGTTTCATCATAGTTGCCACAGATTACTTTTCCAAGTGGGTAAAAGCAGCACCAATGAAGCAAGTCGGTCAAGCACAAGTAATCCAGTTCATCAAAGAGAACTTAATTCATAGATTCGGAATTCCAGAATCCATTACCACGGATCAAGGAACCATGTTCACAGGCGAAGATATGAATGAGTTCGTGGAAGAGTACGGGATTAAATTGATTCATTCCACTCCATTTTATGCACAAGCGAATGGTCAAGCTGAGGCGTCCAACAAGATCCTGATCCAAATATTGGAGAAAATGCTAGAAGACAATCCTAGGGAGTGTCATAAAGTTCTCTCAGAAACACTTTGGGCTATGCGAACGTCTAAGACACGAGCGACTAGAGTGAGTCTGTTTTTCCTAACCTTTGGCCATGATGCCGTGATACCATTGGAAGTCATTGTCCCTTTCCTACAAGTGATGCGTCAACATGATTTAGAGCCGGATAATTATGTGCAAGCCATGACTATGGAACTCGAAGACCTGGATTATGAAAGACAAAAGGCGCTCGATTGCATGATGATTCAGAAAAAGAAAGTGGAAGATGTATACAACAAGAAAGTAAAAAAGAAAAACTTTAAAGAAGGCGAGCTAGTATGGAAGCTAATCCTACCAATCGGGACAAAGGATCGTGAGCTTGGAAAATGGTCGCCAAATTGGGAAGGACCATTTCAAATCCACAAGGTGCTTCACGGGAACGCGTATTGGTTGAAGAGCTTGGGCGGAGAACCACATAGGAGATACATTAACGATAAATATTTGAAGAAATATTTTCAAAGTATGTGAGACGTAATAAACGTAGGAACCGATGAGAGCATCTTGCACCGCACGGGGCGTAACTTATAACGCGTGGGGTAGCCAGCCCGCGAGGTGTAGAGGAAGCTACTGCCGAAGGACAGCTCGGCAGCTCAAATACGCAGGGCGCTCCTCCAACACGCAGGGCGTAGATCAGGCATGCGTAGAAGCCATACTCCAGAGGCTCAACTACGCGCGGCGTAACACCAGAGATGCCATGCGTAGTCATCAGTAATAAAACACTCCAGGATCAGACGCTCCTACACGCAGGGCGTAGCCAGACCTACGCAGGGCGTGTTGTTTTTCTCGGCATTAACAGTAAATATTTGAAGAAATATTTTCAAAGTATGTGGGATGTAATTAACGTAGGAACATAATTAATAAATCATTTCAATTTTCAATTTTCAATGGTTGCCTGCGTTTCTCCTTGCATCCTATGCATTTTCAATTATTTCGCATGTACCATATGTTTAGGACATAAAAATAGCGAATGTTCAGGTGGCAATCAGCTCATAAAATAATGTCCATTTGTGCTACAAAAATTTTTTTAATAAAAGAATGAGCGTACATGGTCACAAACTCAAAACAAAGAGGGAAAGTACAGGCAACCCGTGAACGTACCTCACGGAAACAAACAAAAATCAGGCTTTGGGTATTTCGCCCAAGATTCACAAAGCTTTGATGCAGCCTTTTTGTGTTGCTCGCTCTGTCGGTGCCATTCCAACATCTCATCATAATGATTGGCCAATCGGTCTTTCTCACGGCCCATCTCTTCCTCCATCCGCGGGAAGCAAGCTCTAAACCCGGAACTGGCTCTAATCATTTCCTCTTTAGACGCTCGAGCTTCAGCCACCTCCTTCTCTAATACCAAAAGACGCTCCTCTACAGCTGCAATTTTGGCTAACCGTTGCCTATCCGCTTCCTCAGCATCAACCAAAGCATTAAATTTCTCGCTATAGGACTCAAGTTCCGCCATGTTTGATCTAACCCGAGCCGCAAGACCCGCTGCCACGTTTTTCTCAGTAACATAGGACTGATAGCAAAACAACACATGGTTCTTGGCGGATTTCAACGGCTCGGTCTTGAAAGGATGAGCACACGCACCCATCATGAGGTCAAAATCAATCATTGCCCTTTCAATACGGGTGGGAGTCCAGGAGTCAAGGGGAGAAGCGACGAGCTTACTAAGATTGGCACGAGCGTCACTCAACGAGTCATCACTAGGCAAGGATGAATCAACTACAGCAGTAGATGGTCCTTTCAAAAACGAAAAATCCAAGTCGGAAAAAGGATTATCAGCTTTAAGACCGACAGGGACCAACAAAGGACGCGCAAGAACCGATTCCTGCCATATTTCAGCAATTCAATCAATCAATCTGAACAACTTTCATCTCAAGCATGGTTCATAAATAACAGATTAGCAAGATCATACAAACCTGAGACAATGGTGCAAGAACTAGCCAGTTTAGGGAAGACGCGGAAGGAAGATGGGTTCGTGCCGGAAGTTGCAATGGAGTCATACCCACCTCATTCGAGTCCTCATCAAGGGACAAGGTGCCAAGCGAAGACAAGTTCCAGCGTTCCCCCAGTTGATCCAGTGTTTCATCCTCAAAACCGAAATATAGGCCTCCGTCGGAGTCATCTTCCTCTCTTTGTCTCACAGAAGGCCCTGCGGCAGTAGGCACTGGCTCTCCCTCATCCAGCATAACTGTCTTTCTTTTGCCCTTTTCGTTTGCAGCAAGCACATTCGAGGCTGGGAGAGTCAGATTATTGTCCTTTCCCGAGCTACCACTTGAATCTACAAAAAAAATAAATAAAAAAAAAATAATAATAATAACTAAATAAAGCAAAAGAGCTTACCAATAGGTGGGACACAATGCTGAAAAACGGTCTCCCACCAAGCATCGAACGAAGGTTGATCCGATCCAAGCAGAAGTGGTCCCTGATCATATCCTGCATCCAGAATCACAGCCGCTATATCTTCATCACTAGCCCCACACCGCTAAGAAGAGGTAGGAAATGGGAGTTGCGCCGGGATAGATTGGAAAAAGCCTAACTGACGTGCCCAAAGACAAGGTGCATATAAGGTCAAACCAGGGTTTGATGATCGAGAGATTCTGGTTCGGTTCACCCCATGGTGTAACCGACGTGTCGCACATACCATCATCCACCATTCATCACCTTCATGGGGCAGACAAGTAAGAGAGAGCCCAAGATGGTAGACACGAGTTACCTTTTTCCCAAAAAAGAAACAGCTTGTTATGAGTAGATGGCACTAAAGTACGAAGAAATCTTACAACCACAATAACGGCCAGACTCGAAGAGCTGTAGCAAAGGTCCACGCCAAGATGCCCCGAAGTCTCCATTGACGATGCGATGGCCAAATGAGGAAAATAGATAAAAAGCCACAGCTGCAACAGCCACAAACCACCTCTAGGTTTTATGAATGGTCTATCCTCAATAGTAAGAGCTAGGCGGTGGAATGTTGAGGCCAACAACATGGTGTCGAGAGCTAAACGGCGGCCTGAAGCTAGAGCCTAAGCAATGATCAATATTTCTGCAGTAGGTCTGAGGCCTAACGGCTCAAAGATATAATTGCTAAGCATCATCCACAGAAAATGCACATGATCCTCATCATCCAACTCTCTCTTGTCCAATTTCCTTCTGATCATTTGGACATACGTCCCGGCCTCTTTGGATAAGATAGCCTTCACTTCAAGGAACACATTTGTCTCGACACAACTCGGGACTTCCTCCCCGACAATAGGCAACCCCATCAAAGCAACTACATCACGTAAAGTGATAGACATGGGACCCAACGGAAGGATCAACGAGTTACATACCGGCGACCAATAATTCAGCACCCCCTCCAGTTCATTCACACAAGGAGTAATTTCATGACGGGTCAAACGAACAAAATCCCTAATGCCAACTTGGTACCAAACACTCGCATACCTCGGCTCTAAGCGATCTACAAGGTCATTCCATCCAATGTAACAACGAGGGAATATCAGCCCTTTCTTACTTGTAGGGAATTGATAAGTTTTCCTATGAAGGGCCAATTCGGTAGAACTACTCATGGGATAAGGGGGCAAAGGGGAGTTATTCGCAGCAACAGGGCTAATAGTAAAGACATTATCCTGAAATTGAAGTATAAACACGATCAATTAAAACCTATGGATGCTACCTTCAAATACATGATCAAGAAATTGCAAAATTCATTGAAAATTACCTCCTGCAAGCCAAGAGTTATGCCCAGGCGAGAATCAGCACGAATGGTGTCAGAATATGAACAGCTAGCTGTGACAGACAGATACAAAATTTCAGCAATAAAGTTCCACCCCCATATGGTAGTTCTAAAACTCTTACATTGAATTCCAATTCAATCTATCAGTTTTTCAACCAAACATAACTTTACACACGGCAAAAGCAAAAGAAAAATCAACGGAGAAAGAAAATAGAGAAGAAAAGATAGTTTGCATACCCATAATTGAAAATTGAGAGCTTGATTCCTTATGTTTGTTGAGCTTTGAGAAAAGAAAATGGCAGAAACAAAAAAACGTAGAAGAGGAAAAAGAGTTGCAGTTGATCAAGGTTGAGAGTCTTAAGAGATTCAAATTCTAAAAATCCTGCAGGATTCTTTCTCTATTATCTTGATAATAAATAAAAAAAAGATATTTAATAAAACTTCTTTTATGCATAAATTTTATTTTGCTATTTTATTTATGCACAAAAGAGGGGGGCAATTGTTGGCCCAAAATAAAATAAATTTTATTTTATGTATATACAATACTTGGGTTTCGATTTTAGGATATAGTTTATATTTTATCTAGAAAATAATAAATGATAAAATAAAAACGAAAATACATTCGTAAATTCACCACAAACACGCGAGGCGTGCATTTCCATATGCGGGGCGTATACCACGCATCCGAAGACGTTCCACTTCAGAAACTCCATTACGCGGGACGTACCTTCCTATACGCACGCATAAAACGCATCAACAAGGCGCTCCAGGATCAGAAACCCAAACATGCGGGGCGTACCTTCCTATACGCGAAGCGTATACCATGCACCCGGAAAAGTTATACTTCAACAGCTCAACCACGCGTATACAATTTTATATGTTAGGCTAAATCTACATTTTTAAAAAACGATAGAGTCAAATTTAACCCTTAACCTAAGAAAGAAAAAAATAAACAAAGTAGTTCTAAATTGCTCTATATGATCGAAATCATATGTAATAGAAGAACCTTAATCGTAAAAATAACATTTAGAACCTTAATTGTAAATTAAGGCCTTATTTTATATGTTCCGATTCTTAGGTTTTGAAATTGAGTTTAATATGCTACTTGCTATATACTTAGTTTTGTGGTTTCAATTACATTATCATACATTATTATTAGTCCATAAAATAAATTTTATTTTTCTGAGAATGGGTTAATACACATATTTGCCTCTGTATTTTCGCGAAAAAACAGATTTACCCTTAAATCAAATAAACCCACAAAACTATCCCTGAATTTTTCATAAACCTGCAATTATACCCTAATCTGACGGAACTGCTAAACGGCGATGACATCAAACCTTCTTGTCTCCAAAAAAATTGGATGACGACAATCAAAATTCATTTGGTTTCTTATTGTTTTCTATTGCTATTGCTATTGCTTTTGGATTAATTAGGAGGTTTAGACGCCATTTTATTAGGTTGATTGAGCTTTTATGAAAATGAATTTTGACCAATCTGTTCTTCTAACTTGCTTTTAATCGAAATTGAATGTGCATATTTTTTTTTCTGTTTGTGATTGGTTGTTCTTTTCTGAAGTTTTTCTAGGGATAAGAAGGTTTGATGTCGTCGCCGTTTAGCAGCTCCGTCAGATTAGGGTATAATTGCAGGTTTATGGAAAAGTCAGGGATAGTTTTGTGGGTTTATTTGATTTAAGGGCAAATCTGTTTTTCCAAGAAAACACAATGGCAAATATGTGTATTAACCCTTCTAAGAAATATATTGTAATTTTTGTTGTAAATGATGGAAAATCAAAATAAAAAATAATTAATAAAAAACATCCTTTCTGCACCCGTTAGCTCTAAGCCAGTCTTAAAGGATACCCAGCTCCACCAGCTGGCATTTTCAGCTTGACGAGTTAGCCTCCGGCTCAAAGAAAAGAAAAAAAAAGCCACAAAGGCACTTTTTCCAGCAGCTCCAATGTCACTTCAACTGACCATTCACGGTATCAAACAGATGAATTTTGTTATGAGGTCAAAAGTTTCAGAAACTAGACATCCCGAGGAATCCGGGATATATTTGGGGGCCTAATTGGGATCCATATGGAGGAAGAAATAAATCTCAGAAGTTAGAATATGTATCTGTCATACCAACGTCACTTCAACTGACCATTCGACATATCAAACGGATGAAGTTTTTCAAGGGGTTGAATGTTTCAGAAACTAGACATCCCGAGGAATCCGGGATATATTCATGGGCCTAATTTGGGTTCATATGGAAGGAGAAATAAAGCTTGGAAGTTAGAGCCCATGAACATGTGCAATTGTTATTTAAGTTAGTTGATATCCTCTAACTAACCTAACTGCCCATTGTGAGCCCAGAATTTTTTTCGACCCTAGTGATGAGACTATATTACCTTCGCACCGTTGTTGTAGGTGGATTTCACGTCACATTGTACGGGAACACGAGTCAAGACCCGAATCTCGGCTTCCGAATTCGTAAAATCTTAGTTTTCTTAAAACTTCGTCGTTTTTATGGATAAAAACTATGAACTACAGTTTCGCCAAGTTAATAGATGATCGGATACAAGTGTCACTGATCGATGACCACAGTTGCCGATCGGTGACGCTTGTGGTTCCCATCATTTTTCATTTCGAAATAGGCAGTTTTCTGCCTAAAAATATGATATACTAGCAGAAAACTGCCAGATAAAGGAGGGTGATGATTTTACAAAGAGAAGAAAGAAAGAAAATAGAGAAGAAGGATTTTTGAGTGATCTTGCTACTAAACAAACACCAAAAGTGAGGTATTCAGTGAACGACATTCTGAACAAGCTGATTTCTATATCTTGTCCAAGTTTCTGAACACTGTAAACTTCAAAACATGGTTTTCGGGTTCAAATTCTGTAACAACTAGTTACAATCCTCATTCCAACACACTTGGAATCATTTTTCTAGATTTCTGAAAGCATTCTGATCGTTGATATGCGAGTTCGGGTTGCTGCTCGAGTTTCTGGAATTCTATGTTCGGGAATCTGTCATACGAACAAATTGGATATAGACTCAAAAGGTAATTTCTGAAGGGTTTCAAAAGATTATCTCTTTTATTTACAACTTGTTTCGTCTTTATATGTTTTTTTGCCATTGTTGGCTTTCCTGAAACAACAGTCTGTTGTTCTGCGACAGGAAATCGACCGTCAACATTATCGCCGATCGGCAACCTCTTATTGTCAATCAGCAACCTACATTGTCGATCGCAGACAACGACAAAACAACAAACTGTTGTTTTAGTCCGAGTAGAGTTGGACTAGGTTTATTTTCGGTGAATTTATGTTATTTTTGTATTTATATATTTTAGTATATAGTTGTATGGAATAAAATCAATCTTGGGTCATAGGGGTATTTTGGTCATTGTAGAAATATTAAATTGATTAGAACTATCAACTAGGTTGTGGATATAATTGCATGATATTGTGTTAGCTCGATTAGGATTTAATTGATTCATATTGGATCAAGTCTGGTGTCATAGTTAAATCTGAATGATGGGTCCAAATGTCCCGCAACTAATTTTTACCAGTTTTGTAGGTTTAATAGATTCTTTTAGGACTAGAATTGATGTATTAGGGCTATTTGTGCCATTTGATTGTGATGTAATTTATTTTATTTTCCCGTATTTATTTATCGCTTTCTTTTGTGAATCGATAACTAAACCGAATTTGACTTAGATTATAAATGGTATTTTAACAAAAGACATGTCTATGTGTTCATTAGTCAAACCCTTAAACCGTTTAATTCATGAACCTAACTTTGAAGAGATGACATGTAATGACCCGGTCCGGAGAGGGTGGCGCTAGGGTAGAAGGCTGATGGGGCGTGGCGCCTAGGTAGAGCTTACGAAATATATATTATGATGAGTGCGTTATGACTATGGATGTGATCTTCCTAAATGCTCTATCTCTACTAGACGCTACTACTTAGGGGCAAGTGTACCCCGTCGTATCAAGTAATAATCCGGTTAAGACCGGGTATCGAATCCACGAGATTTATAACTACAAGTATTAAACGACTCGGTTTTGTATGTTATCTAAGCGGTGAATACTTTGAGTTGATTTGGGGAACAACTACAAACTACTCCTAGCTACGGGTTAGACAAATTTATATAAAAAAACTCTACGAAATGATACGGATGGTGATAAGTTATAAATATGATAAACAATGACTCCCAACATATATACGGTTAATGATTTACTCTTGCAATGACGACTACGTGTAGTGTGACCAACCCGTGAAGTACTTAGACTACGTGGTTCCTAGTCAAGGCATGTCTAATGCTCGGGATCAGAAATTAGGGCCCGTAAGTTCCGTGGCTTGTCAATTCCTACGGTTTCTGGAGTGTCACTTTCGGTAAGGCAACACCTATATGAATCCCTAAAGATAGCCCGAATGGCGTCGGAAATCGCATTCTCCTACACAATAATCAATTATGAGTATCAAAACAAGTAACAAACATCAACACATATATAGAAAAATAGATTATGAATCATAAATTATAAATATGGAGAATGTAAATATGGAATACAACCATGCCTAGTACATAGGAAGAGTACAAGCTAATTAGCAAGTGAAAAGGGAAGAATCCACCCTCGGAACTAGCTAACCGGACTCAAGGCCGTCTC
The DNA here is from genome assembly GCF_963576675.1 of Euphorbia lathyris. NCBI lineage: Eukaryota > Viridiplantae > Streptophyta > Magnoliopsida > Malpighiales > Euphorbiaceae > Euphorbia > Euphorbia lathyris. The sequence goes on along the minus strand of NC_088919.1, from coordinate 43,619,830 downwards.
TTAGGACTTGGAGGTGGAACTTTCGAGCTTGGTGAATGGAGATGGAGCGGAACTTTGACGGAATGCCGGAATCAACGAACAAGCTCTCAAGGTGAAAGAGATTTGCATATAAAGTCTAAAAATCTAAAGCTATGAAACAAGAGCTTAAACTATAACAAGAATTGTATATCAAAAGCTTTTGCTCCTTAAATGGGTGCTAGTCACTCCTATTTATACACATCAAGCTAGGGGTAGAATTGTAATTTCACAAGATACAAGCATGGAGGAACATGATTTTCTGCAGATTTCCCATGACACGCCTCGCGTATGGTGGAGTACGCCCCGCGTATTTACCCATTCCGTCAGAAATCTCCTGCATGTGGACCAAATTCAGATCTTGTTGTCTCAACCACGCCCCGCGTAGATTGGGGTGCGCCTCGCGTGGTTGAGTTTCTAAGATTTTATTGCTTGAATTGGGTCTTTTACGCCTCGCGTAAGTGAGTCTCTGGCTTTTTGGACTGAAGAACTTCCCATACACGCCCCGCGTGTATGGTTGTATGCCCCGCGTATTGTCAGTTGACTTTAAAAGATCTTGCAGTCTGACATTCATGATTGAGACATTATTGCTTATCATTGCTCGTACGCCCCGCGTGGAAGGTAGGACGCCCCGCGTGTTAGTGGGTAGATCCCACGTGGGATTGAGATTTATAAGAAACAAACCGTCGGTTGGTTTTACCAAGTGCGTGATTCCAAAGCTAAAGTTTTACGCAAAGTTTTCGGCAAGTACCTACGCAAACAAATGAGTGACCAAAACTTGTTTGAAACCTCCATGATCAAATTTAATAGGCAATATTAACGGGGGTCGATTATCTTTTGAGAACTCGAGAGTACCTCACCAAAGGATTTCACTCTTACGCTCAAATTTTGGTGGGTCGGTGTTTTCGCACTCTCCTTTGCACTTACTCAAAGTCACTTTGAGTTTGCATTTTCATCCGGGTTTTTTTCCTCCTATGTTATGGTCTAGGAAATATTAAAAATGAACCCGGGGGGTTGTAATGTGGGTGGCTTTTTAGTGGTTAATTTTTGGAAACTCGAGTTCAAACACCATTTTGATGATCGCACCGTGTTTTTATTTTGGCCTTAGTAAGTTCGTAAAATATAACTCGAAATTGCTCGGGTGAAGCTTGAGAATGCCTTTTGCTCTTTATTGTGTTTTTCTTTTTCTTTTTGTTTTGAGAGCGGCACAACAACGATTTCGGAAGCTTATGGTGCTTACTTAGCAAGGCCTTGGCTTATTTCGGGTAGTTTTGGTGCGATTGGATTTTCTTGGTGTTTAAACAAGAGGAAAAAAGGTTAAATGTTAAAAGGGGTATTTCACAAAAAAGTCGGTTAATAGGCTCGAGGGGTTTCCTAGAGGTTAATGAAAACGAAAAAAATAATTTAAGAAAAGCTAAGTGGGTTCGTTTTATCATCTATTGCCATTTATACCAAAATAAGTGTACTTAACCCGGTATTAGGTGCAAACTCTATGAATCGAGTGAAGTCAAAGCTCTCGAAAATTTTTGAAAGAAATAGAGTTCTCGTACGAACTCTTTTAGGCTCAAAAATATCTCACAAATTTTCGGGTTAAATTGTGTACGTTCAAGTTCTCGTCAAACTTTCAACTATCCCGTTTTTATTGCCTTTTTAAATTTCATTATAGAGATGACATGTGGGTTAGGACTCAATGCTTTTGTTTAGTACGAACCTAGGCTTTGCATAAATTCTATAACTTCAGAATCAAGACTAAAATTTCTTACTTAAACCGATCATTTGTGTTAACGTTTTTTCATTTAAGAACAAATAACGGAACTTTTAATTAATTTCCGAGGGGGGTAGTGTGTCGGAAAAATTTAAGAATCAATAAATTAGTTTAATTATTTTGTTGTTTATTTGATTTTTTTTTGTTAGTGCAAAACAAACGGTAAGTGCGGGGTTGCACGGCCCTCCGCGTTATTAAAATGACGTCTATTCCAAGGACGTCACAAAAGAAAAGAAAAACAAAAATAAAGATGGGATTTAAAAATGGACCCTGAAGGTCAGGTCCTACGCGAGGCGTGCCTAGGGGGCGTCCCGCGTAGGAGGTGCGTTTTAAGCCAATTTTGGCCAGAGACTCGGATACGCGGGGCGCACTAAGAGGGGTGCCCCACGTGTTCCGAGCTCTGGGCCAGTTATATGGGAAAACGGTGGGGCACGCGGGACGTAGAATGGGGTACGCCCCGCGTGAAGATTATTAATTGATGCATAAACAGAGAAAAATGAACACGGAAAGAGGAGACAAACAAAACAAAACATAAAGGAAAATCATAAATATATGAAAATAAAAAAAGAAAATACAATAGAAACACAAAAAGATAACAAAAACAACAAAAGAAACACACAAAACAAAACGAACTAAGAAAATAAACACGAAAAGAGAAAACACAAAACAAAGGAAAACATACAACAAAGAAAGGGAAACTAGGGTGGAGGGGGAGGAGTGGGAAAGATTTTTTGGGGAAGAGGAGAGAGTGATGGGAAAGGTGGGATGAGAAAAGGCTGCCATGGGGAGTTGCAATTCGCAACTCCCCTAGGATACGCGGGGCGTGCCCTATGAGGCGCCCCGCGTGTCCCAATACGTAGGGGAGAGCTAACTGCCGAAGTTTACGCGGGGCGTGGTAGGAGGGACGCCCCGCGTAACGTGTCTTTTATTGCGGAAATGGGGTCAGACACGCAGATGCGCGGGGCGTGAAAGGCATGGCGCCCCGTGTGGCTTATTTTTGGATTATAATTGGGATTTGTTTTTCTTTTGATTTTTATTTAAAAGAAACGAAACTGGAAAAGAACAATGCAGGAAATGAAAATTAGGGAAGGAAACTCCCTTATTCGAGCTTGGGTTGCCTCCCAAGAAGCGCTACTTTATAGTCGGTGAGCTCGACTTAGAATTTCCTCCTAGGTATATGCTTCCATTCGCGTTAGAAATGCAAATTCTTGAATAAACAATCCGTACCTACAAAACGGGTTGTTAGTTTCAAAGAAATTTAACGAAAACCAAAAACTATATTTAAAGAAGTTTTTGAAGAGTTTAGTTTGCTCTCTTTTTGACTCCTTTGGTAGTTCAAAAAGAGTGAAATATTTAGACGGAACCTCGAACTCTTCTAGCTTTGGATTTATTTCCATGCCCACACATAACCAGCTCATCGATTAGGATTTCCGGTTCCTCGCAGTTGAGACAGCCTACATAATTTGGGGACTCCTCTTGAGAGAGCTCAATTAACTCCAGCTCTACATTTTGATCACCCGGATTGGCGTCTCTAATTGATTCGTCCGCAGTTGAATCGATACGAGACGTCAATCTAGCGATTTGATTTCCCAAATCCCTGCAATATGCCTCATTGTTAGATAATCTCACTTGAATATCTTTAAGCATAGAGATTACCACATCGAATTGCGAGGTTGAGTGTTGGTGTGGACATTCGTCATCCATGTGGTCATCCCACATATGACGAATATGAGGCATTATACCATGGAAAAAATCATTAGTAACAACAAGAAAGAAAACAGATTATTTACAAAGAGAAAATAATATTTACAAATGCTTAGACTAACGATAAAACGTTTTTGTCTAATATTGCAAGAAATTATAAATCCCCGGAAACGGCGCCAAAAACTTGATGGGGCGTGGCGCCTATGTAGAGCTTACGAAATATATATTATGATGAGTGCGTTATGACTATGGATGTGATCTTCTTAAATGCTCTATCTCTACTAGACGCTACTACTTAGGGGCAAGTGTACCCCGTCGTATCAAGTAATAATCCGGTTAAGACCGGGTATCGAATCCACGGGATTTATAACTACAAGTATTAAACGACTCGGGTTTGTATGTTATCTAAGCGGTGAATACTTTGAGTTGATTCGGGGAACAACTACAAACTACTCCTAGCTACGGGTTAGACAAATTTATATAACAAAAACTCTACGAAATGATACGGATGGTGATAAGTTATAAATATGATAAACAATGACTCCCAATATATATACGGTTAATGATTTACTCTTGCAATGACGACTACGTGTAGTGTGACCGACCCGTGAAGTACTTAGACTACGTGGTTCCTAGTCAAGGCGTGTCTAATGCTCGGGATCAGAAATTAGGGCCCGTAAGTTCCGTGGCTTGTCAATTCCTACGGTTTTCGGAGTGTCACTTTCGGTAAGGCAACACCTATATGAATCCCTAAAGATAGCCCGAATGGCGTCGGAAATCGCGTTCTCCTACACAATAATCAATTATGAGTATCAAAACAAGTAACAAACATCAACACATATATAGAAAAAGAGATTATGAATCATAAATTATAAATATGGAGAATGTAAATATGGAATACAACCAAGCCTAGTACATAGGAAGAGTACAAGCTAATTAGCAAGTGAAAAGGGAAGAATCCACCCTCGGAACTAGCTAACCAGACTCAAGGCCGTCTCTTAGGACTTGGAGGTCGAACTTTCGAGCTTGGTGAACGGAGATGGAGCGGAACTTTGATGGAATGCCGGAATCAACGAACAAGCTCTCAAGGTGAAAGAGATTTGCTATATAAAGTCTAAAAATCTAAAGCTATGAAACAAGAGCTTAAACTATAACAAGAATTGTATATCAAAAGCTTTTGCTCCTTAAATGAGTGCTAGTCACTCCTATTTATACACATCAAGCTAGGGGTAGAATTGTAATTTCACAAGATACAAGCATGGAGGAACATGATTTTCTGTAGATTTCCCATGACACGCCTCGCGTATGGTGGAGTATGCCCCGCATATTTGCCCATTCCATCAGAAATGTCCTGCATGTGGACCAAATTCAGATCTTGTTGTCTCAACCACGCCCCGCGTAGATTGGGGTGCGCCTCGCGTGGTTGAGTTTCTGAGATTTTGTTGCTTGAATTGGGTCTTTTACGCCTCGCGTAGCTGAAGCACGCCTCGCGTAAGTGAGTCTCTGGCTTTTTGGATTGAAGAACTTCCCATACACGCCCCGCGTGTATGGTTGTACGCCCCACATGTATGGTTGTACGCCCCGCGTATTGTCAGTTGACTTTAGAAGATCTTGCAGTCTGACATTCATGATTGAGACATTATTGCTTATCATTGCTCGTACGCCCCGCGTGGAAGGTAGGACGCCCTTCGTGTTAGTGGGTAGATCCCACGTGGAGCCTGCGGATTGAGCAATCATTTTTGACTATGTTGTTCCACGCCCCGCGTAAAGGGTAATACGCCCCGCGTGTGTCGGTGGATTTTTGCTCCTTGCTCGTACCTGAAATACAATTCTCGAGAGCCGAGTTAGCTTGACGTTTTATTTTCTAAATTAATCAAAAATAAAGAAAATTAACTGAAAGTACGGATTTTATTTTTATTTCATTATTTTATTAAAACACTCTATTTTTGTAATTAAACTTATTTATTTCGTCTCAAATTAGACCGTAGTGTTGAAACACCTTTCCACATGATTTTGATTTGACAAAATTATTTAAGTAATTTATAAAAAATATTCTAACACATTAAATCTAAATGCTTTGATTTATTTACACTAATGTGTTTGTTCAATGTTGAGTTTATTGATTTATAAGACATTAAGATATAAAGTCTAAAAGCCCATAAGTGGAAGTCAAGCCCAAGTCAACACATCAAGACCTCACGGCCCAAGATTTCAAAACGCGGTCGTTTTGTACAAAGCACAAGCTCAGCCTGAAGAAGGATCGAGAAGCCTTCTCTCAATTGCTTAGAGATGAAGCTACTAAGTGGAACGACAAGAAGTACAAGACAAAGGCAGACAAGAACCAACTTCTAGACAAAGTCTTTCTACTTTGGGTAAAGTTCAGAAGGCGCAGGAAGCTGTCTGGAAGACTTTGCCAAATATGTCGAAACATTCTGTTTACCGGACGAAAAGCTATCGAGCACTCCCGTGGACAGAAGATGCAAGAATCTCATTGGCCAACGACACTGAGCACGTACTGAGTGACAACAACAGGAAGCCGTTTCCCTCCAACGGTTATTTCGAAATTCAAAATTACCGGTGCCTCAAGTGTCACTATATAAAGGCCTCTCATTTGCTTCATTCGATGCAGATCTTCAATTAGTCGAAACGCTGACCAAATTGATACTCGAAGTTCTGTGAGAAAAGCAAAGCAAAATCTTACACCAATTTCCAATCATTGTATAAAAGTCTAGAGTGATTTCAATCATCTAAAGTGTCTTAGCAATTGTTGTTTAGGACAAACACTTTATCATTTCTAGAAGAATAGAAAGGAGAGGCTGAGTACTCGGTTATAGTACTCAGCGGTAGTTATAGGAGTGAGTAGAGGTGTAGAGGAAGGTAGTCTTGTATACTCAGCTTCTATTGTAAAAGGTTTTGTGCTCTACCTTTAAAGAGCTCAATAGAGGATTCAAAAAGCTCGGAACGAGTTCCGGGGACTAGACGTAGGCGGAGAGGCCGAACCAGGATAAGTCTGCTGAGTAACTTATTTCTAACCTTAAACTCCTTTATATATATTGCTTGCTATAAAACTGACTAAGTAACGAACTCACGCTGAGTTGTGTGCACTAAGAAGCTGAGTTCAGGAATAGACTCTAAGTGCTATATCCTAACTCAATTAAAGAAACGGACTTAGTCACAAGTTGACTAAGTGTTTGTCTTAAAACTACTTAGCGCCTCTGTGTAAACCTTTTCTTAAGAAAAGAAGTCAGCCTTAACGGACAAAATTTTAAATTAGTTCCTATCCCCCCCCTTGGAACTAACCTTGTCACGTTATAAGGGACCAACAAGTGGTATTAGAGCTTAAAAGCTCACTGAGCAAGATATAACTATCTTGAGCTGATCCCCACAATGGCTGAGAACAGCACTCGTTTCCTCCCAGGAAATCAGACAACTCAGATTTTACCTGAGGGACTGTCCATTACTCGGCCTCCTCTGTTCTTCGGGTCTAACTATACCTTTTGGAAGAACAGAATGAAAAGTTTCATTCAGGCAACAAATATGAGTGCATGGCTTTCTATAGTCCAAGGCCCATTTGTTCCTGTTGAAACTATTGACGGCCAAACGGTTGTTAAAGCTGGGACTAAATGGACAGAAGATGATCTCAAGAAGCTACAAAATCCTGCTTCGGCTATAAACATGCTTCACTGTGCATTAGATGCTGCAGAGTACAACAAAATTTCAGGTTGTGAGTTAGCGCAGGAGATCTGGAAGAAGCTGGAGGTCACCTACGAAGGAACCAACAAAGTTAAGGAGTCCAAGGTGAACCAGCACATGAGGTTGTATGAGCTCTTTGAAATGAATGATGATGAAGGAATCTCTGACATGAACTCAAGATTCACAAACATAATCAATGAGCTCAAGAGACTTGGAAAGATCTTTACTGAGGAAGAGCAAGTCAAGAAGATACTGAGGAGTCTTCCTAAAAGCTGGCAAGCCAAGAAAACTGCTGTTGAGGAAGCTCAAGACTTAACCACCTACAAGTATGATGAACTCATTGGCTCGCTGCTGACCCATGAGATCTCAATGAAGAACTTCGAGGTGAAGGAGAAGTCTGAAGACAAGAAGCAAAAGTCTCTTGTCATGAAAGCTGACTCCACTGATAGGAGCTCAACAGACGATGAAGAAATGGCAATGTTCACTAGAAAGATGAAAAGGCTGTTCAGAAACAATGATAAATATTCTAAGAAGCCTTACAAGAAGTTTGATAAGTACAAAGCTGAGTCTAGCGACAGCAAGTACAAGAAGGACAGCTCAAAGCCCATTACATGCTTTGAGTGTCATCAAACTGGCCATATCAAGTCAAGCTGCCCTACCTTGAGGAAGGAAAGGAAGAATGGCAAGAAGGCAATGGTGGCAACCTGGAGTGATAGTGATGAGTCATCATCATCAGAAGCTGATGCCACTGAGTCAGCAAAGATCTGCTTCATGGCAGATGAGGTTGCTGAGCCTTGTGTTTCTGAGCATGTTGACCCCTCCATTGCATCTGACGATGAGGTACACTCAACTGAGGTAATATCACTACCCCTGCTCAGAAATGAAATGATTAATGCCCTGAGTGACCTCTATACACTTGTCAAAAAGTGTAACAAGAAGGTTAGAGCACTCAGCAGGCGAAGTGACGAGATTGAGGAGGTCAAACCGAGTGACCTTCGATATCTTCTCCAAGACAACTCAACTTTGCATAGCAACGTAGAAATTATGCAAAAGTTTGTCTCTGAGGTCCAATCAGATTCTAAAAAACTGAAAAAGGATGTCACATCTATTCAGAATCAACTCAAGGTTCCGAATAAAAGAAATATTCCTCTGAACACTCAGTACCGAAGTACTAGTCAGCAGAGATGGAATCCTCAACGGAATGTCCAATGTGACTTCTGTGGGAAGAAAGGACACACCACAAAGGTGTGCTAGCATGCTCAGCACTGGGGTGCTGACCAGTTAGTGAAATATCCTAAACGGAAGGTCAGCTGCGACTTCTGTGGGAAGAATGCACACACTGTCCAAGTATGTCGTCATAAAATTAAATATGATGCTTTACCTGTTGAACCTAACAAACAAGGACCCAAAAAGAATTGGGTACCTAAAACTAACTAGCTATATTGCAGGTAAGCCTGAGGTGTGCTGAGAAGTCAAAGATGTGGTACATTGACAGCGCATGTTCGAGGCATATGACTGGTGATGAAACTCAGTTCATCACATTTGTGCGTAAACGAGGAAGAAGCGTAAGTTTTGGAGACAACAAAAAGGGTAAGATAGTAGGGTCAGGAACCGTTGGTGGTAATCCTACTATTGAGTCAGTCTCCCTAGTCAGCGGACTCAAATATAACTTACTCACCATAGCTCAGCTATGTGACAATGGGAGAAAAGTTATATTTGATGACACTGGATGTAAAATATTCGAGGGTAAAACAAATGAGCTGATTTTAACTGCCCCTCGTATTGATAATGTCTTTATGCTGAACTTAGAAAAGAAGTTTTCAAAAACTGTATGCTTAGTGTCAAAGGAAGAAAATTCCTGGCTATGGCACAAGAGACTTGGTCATGTAAGCATGGACCTCCTGGCCAAATTAGCAAGAAAGCAACTAGTTGAGGGATTGCCAGAACTTAAGTTCGAAAAAGATCAATTATGCAACGCTTGTCAAGCTGGAAAACAAACCAAACAATCTTTTCATAGTAAAAACATTGTCTCAACTAAGCGTCCATTAGAGTTGCTATACTTGGATCTCTTCGGTCCAGTCCAACCGCTGAGCTTGGGTGGTAGAAGATTTTCCTTGGTCATTATAGATGACTTTTCTTGGTACACTTGGATCATCTTGCTGAGTAGCAAGGATGAAACCTTTGAGATGTTTTCAACTTTAGTAAGAAAACTTGAAAATGATAAAGACCTTAAGTTAGCTCACATCCGAAGTGATAATGGTGGAGAATTCAAAAACCAACAATTTGTTGAATTCTGTGAAGCCAACGGCATTTACCATCATTTTTCTTCTCCTAGAACGCCTCAACAAAATGGGGTTGTTGAAAGGAAAAACAGAACCTTAGTTGAAATAGCCAGGACAATGCTGAGTGAGCATAGGCTTCCAAAGTACTTTTGGAGAGAAGCTGTCAACACAGCGTGCTACATACTTAATAGGGCTCTAGTTAGACCCATATTAAAGAAGACTCCCTACGAACTTTGGAAAGGACGAAAGCCCAACATTGGATACTTTCGTGCCTTTGGTTGTAAATGTTTTATTCTAAATACCAAAGACAGCTTGCTAAGTTTGATTCAAAAGATGATGAAGCTATCTTTTTAGGCTACTCAACAAACAGCAAAGCATATAGAGTTTTCAATAAACGAACTCAGGTCTTAGAAGAGTCAATACACGTTCAGTTCGATGAAACTAACCCTGCAGGAAGAGATATGCAGCTGACTGAGGATGATCCACACTCATCTCCCGCTGACCAAGAAACAGCCGTTGAGTCATTGCCTCAAGGGCTGACCAAAGGTAAAAGTGAAACTCAAATTGTTTTCACTGACCAATCTACACCTGCAGAGATTGTTGAAACACAACCAGCACAAGACATCAATCTACCAAAAGAGATCAGAATACCAAGAGGACACTCAAAGAGTGCCATTCTTGATGCCGCTGAGAACACCCTGATGACAAGAAATCAACTCAGGAGATACCTCAGCAACGTAGCATTCATCTCAGTTCAGGAACCAAAGAACTTCGCTGAAGCTGAGCACGATGAGTTCTGGATGAGTGCAATGCAAGAAGAACTTGATCAATTCAGAAGAAATGAAGTATGGGACTTAGTGCCAAATCCAAGAAGACATAAGACCATAGGAACAAGATGGGTCTTCCGCAACAAGCTGGATGAACAAGGGAACGTGGTTAGAAACAAAGCAAGACTTGTAGCTCAGGGCTACAGTCAGCAAGAAGGTATTGACTACGGTGAGACCTTCGCTCCAGTGGCAAGGCTAGAGGCTATAAGAATTTTATGTGCATATGCAAGTTATATGAACTTTAAATTGTTTCAAATGGATGTTAAGAGTGCATTCCTTAATGGAGTTATAAATGAGGAAGTCTATGTTAATCAGCCTCTAGGGTTTGAGGATCCTAAGTTCCCAAACCACGTTTATAAGCTCAAAAAGGCTCTGTATGGTCTCAAGCAAGCACCACGTGCTTGGTATGAGAGGCTGACCAATTTCCTGTTGACTAGAAATTATATCAGAGGTAAAGCTGATACAACCTTATTCATTAAGAGGAAGGGTAAAGATACCCTACTGGCTCAGATATATGTTGATGACATTATTTTTAGTGCCACTAACGAGTCAATGTGCAAGGAATTTAGTAAGCAGATGCAGACTGAGTTTGAAATGTCAATGATGGGAGAACTCAACTTCTTCCTTGGACTTCAAATCAAACAAGGGAAAAATGGCATCTTCATCAGTCGAACTAAGTATGCTAAAGAGATATTGAAGAAGTATGAACTTGAGAATTGCAAGTCAATATCTACCCCCATAGGCACTGACACTGTCCTCTGCGCTGAAGAAAATGGTAAGTCAGTAGACAGCAAATTGTACCGAGGTATGATTGGTTCTCTACTCTACTTAACTGCTAGTAGGCCGGACATTCAGTTCTCAGTATGTTATTGTGCTAGATATCAATCTAACCCTAAGGAATCTCATTACATAGCTGTAAAAAGAATCCTTAGATATTTGCAAGGCTTAGTGAATGCAGGTTTGTGGTATCCCAATACTCATGATTTCACACTCATCGGATACACTGACGTTGACTACGAACGAGACAAGCTTGAACGAAAAAGCACCTCAGGAGGATGCCACTTCCTTGGGAGCTGTCTTGTGTCCTGGTTCAGCAAGAAGCAGGCATCAGTAGCCCTATCAACCACTGACGTTGAGTACATTGCAGTTGGAAGCTGTGTTGCTCAAGTCTTATGGATTAAGCAACAGCTTGAAGATTATGGCGTTCAGACTAAAACAATTGAAGTCAAATGTGACAACAAGAGTGTCATTGACCTATCCAAGAACCTAATCCAGCACAGCAGGATGAAGCATGTCAGCATAAGACATCACTTCATCAGAGATCATGTACTCAAGGGAGAGATCAAGCTGACCTATGTCCCAACGGATGAGCAGCTTGCTGATATCTTCACAAAGCCACTGGCTCGTGAGCAATTCAACATACTTAGAGAAGCTATTGGTATGTTTAATCCTCTTCAATAAATTCCAAGTATAATATGTGATATATGCATGCTGAGTGAATCACCATGCTGTATGATTCATGCTAAATCAACAACCATCAAATGCTGAGTATATATACATGCTAAGTGTTTATCTTAAGCTGAGCTACTAAGCATAAGAATTGTTCCTTTGCGTAACACTGACTACTCAGAACTTTAAACGCTTGAAATCCTTAACACTGAGTAAAAATCTGCTGCAAACTTTAATACATAACACGCAAATTAAATAGCCACCTAGGATGACGTATGCGCAATAATTAGAAAATACATGCGCCGAATGTGTCATAAATGCCAGAATTTTTGTCGATTGAGTATCTCGAGGTCAAACGGCCATCTCAACGCTTCAGATCTATTCGACACCTCTATAAATAGTGGATGATTTCCCACTTTTATCTCTTTACGCTTAGAAATTTCTGGTATTCAAATACTCTTCTCTAAAAACTCCCAAACTTCTCAAACTTCTCTAAGAATCGTGATAAAAGATTCTCAGAATGTCTCCGGTGCCGGTTACACCGATAATCGCTCCGATGAAAACCCTCAAATCCCTACTCAGCAGGAATACGGTGAGACTCCCACCAAGTCTCAAGAAACGAGTCAACGTGACCACTCAAAGGTCACTACACCGAGGAAGTAAACCAAGGCTGACCAAGCCACCTCCTCGAAAGGGAAGCAAGGGCAAGATAAAACAAAGAAGCCCGTGGAACGCACCTACACTCAGGTCTACGAGAGTGTGAGGGGATATAAGGTCGACCACTCTAGATGGTTTTCAAAGGGTTTTATGGAAGCTGAGCAACCCTTTTTGTGAGTGGATCAAAAAGAACGGCTGGACCGAGCTGTTCTCAGTCCGTGACGCTACCTATCCTGAGTTAATGAAGGAATTCTACGCTAACCTAAAAGCCACGGATGATAATCGGGACTACATGGTCACCCAGGTTCGAGGGAAGAATATCTTCATCAACCCCGCTTACCTTGCCTCGCTACTCAAGCTGAAAAACGAAGGAGCAATACTTCGTAAATCTGGTGACCAAGATAAAACCAACTACTCCATTGAGTTCTGTAAACCTCCTGGTCATGTAGGGGAAATTTCGAGTACTTCCATGGGTCAGCATCATAAGATGGCCCATTACATACTGACCAATTTCATCTTCCCCAAGATCAACTGTACCAACTCAGCGACAAACTTTGAGCAGTGCTTCATCTGGCACATGCTCACCTATACACCGATCAACATGTCTGTCTTCATAATCGGTGGGTTTCAAAGGAGTACTGGAACTCTTAGGCTAGGCTCCATTATCACCAGAATCCTCAAGGATCACAGGGTGAGCTTAGTTGAGGAAATCCACACTTGGGGCACAGAGATCACTGCAGCTGCTCTGTTTGGTCTGTTCTACGATCAACCAATTTTGCCCAAGAAAGGGAAAGCAGTCGCTGTTCAGGACACTGAGGGGATGGTGACCCGTAAAGGAAAGAAGAAAATAAAGAGGAAAGCGATTCAAAGCCCCTCTAAAGAAGTTGTTTCTCCACCAAAGAAGCTTAAATTTGTGTCCAGAGGAACTAAGCCTCAAATTCAACAAGGTCAGGATGGACCTAGGACAGCTGAGAAAAGACCAAGGCAAGTTGAGCCTGAAGAAAAAGAGGACGCTGATGAGCAACCACTAAGGAAGAAGAAGAAACTCTCTTTTGAGTTAAGACCCATCAATGCACCTCCCAGTGACTTCGTCATTCCCGCTGATTCACCCTATGCACGAAGTCTTGGCGATGACATTGAGCAACCACAGGATGAACAAGATGAAGAAGAACTAGGTGGTCAGTTTGATAATAAGGAAACAGTGGATGATGAGCAACATGAGTCATCAGATGTTGAACGGCATGACACAACCTACACTGAGCAGGTTGAAAAAGAAGAAGCTGAGCCAACAGAAAAAGGAACACACTGTTCAAAGGGAAACTTCACATGCTGACTCTATTGAGTCTATTCCTGCTGACCCCTCTCCTCCAAAGAGACTGAGAAGACTTAAGAAGAAGGCACACAGATCCCCCGTCATTGACCTTATGGGTGACTCAACTCTGAGGGATGAGATCACTGACCTATCAGATGTGGAGATTAGGTTCTTCTCTAATCTTATTGAGTCTCCACCAGAACAACAGGAAAAGCAAGCCTCTGTTTCTCAGCCTAAGGAATATGCAGACTTAACTGCTTCTCTAAACCAAGACGATCCCGAGCAAGAGCTCGAAGTTCCTGCTCCTCAACATGTTGAGCAATCTAAGGAAATACCTGCTCAGGTCAATGCTGAACTTCCTTAGCTTTCCAAATCCAATCAGCTTCAGCCTGACTCTGAGCAAGTAACACATTCTGCCGATCATCCTCTTCCACAAATCCAAGTGCAGAATCTAATCCAGTCAGCTTCCACTGGAAATCTTAACTCAAGACCAGCCGCTGATCATGCTGGCACTTCTAATATTGAGCAGAACCAAACACTGCCTCCATTCGGTTCTACTCCTCTTCCGGCATCTGGGCCAACAAATGATGGATCCTTCAGTTATCTTACTGCCTCTGAGTCTGGTCGAAGAATCATTGACTCAGCTCAAGCCCTTCTCTAGGACCTCCATCAAACAAACGCCAATGCCGCTGGGTCTATTAATGTTGATCCAACTCACCTTTCGTCTGTCACCCAGCTTCTTACAGAGATCAAAGGTCTTAAGGATCTTCTGAGCATCATGAATTTATTACAGTCTCAACAGCCCAGGAAGGAATCAATAACGAAGCTGGCCGAACTCCAGCTGACCATGGTTAATCGCATGAACTCTCTACAGGGTCAATTTTATCAACTGTCAGCTGTGAACACAATGTATGCAACTTCTACCGAAGTTCATTAACTCTTCAACCAGCTTCACACTGAGCAAGAGAAAACCAATCACCAACTCTCTTCCTCCTCCTAATGCTCCATTGAGCAAATTAGTGAGGCTGTACGTCTGCTAAACTTAAGCAAGGAAGAGATGGAAACTGACTAGCTCAAGACAAACGAAATCCTGAAATACTCTCGAGTTACTTTCAACCACGTGCGCCACTCAAATGCTCAACGTCAGTATTTTGACACGTCCTTGCTGAAGATGTTTCATCAAACATTTGCCATGCTCACTAACAGTATACACTGGGTTGGAAAATCTCAAGCCTATATCCTGAGTATGCTCAGTGTCGCGGCTATCAGGATTCCACGTTCTATTTTGGATGATGGTGTTCCAGTTTTTGACGGCATAAATGAAAGCACACGAAAGCTTAAGGCATTCTCTAAACGCTTAACTCAAGCTGCCATTGAAGACACCTTCATTCCTCCTCCTCTCGATGGTGGCAAAACGGGGGAGAAAAAACAAGCTCAAAGAACTCATCAATCAGAGGAAGCTTCAAGTAGTCAGCAAAAAATTTAAGGGAAAAGGAAAAGCTAAAGATCATGAAGCCCAACTCAACTACAAGAAAAAATAGCTTGACTAGGATTGACTAGATTCAATTTTGTTAAACTTGTAGTCTTTCCCTTATGCATTTCTATTGTGCTGACCCTGAATACAAAACTATGCATGCATCTATCTTTTTCAAATTTGACCAATCTTGTGTGATGCTTACTTATGTTTTGTGTTGAATAGTTAACGCATCTTCATTAAATTAACTGTCTACATTGCTTTATGATTGTATGATGTGTTGATCTATAAGTTGACCTCTTTTATATGTCTTCTTAAACACATTGAACAAAGAAATACTCAGCGCTCTCTGATATCTAAATCTTCCGCATAAACTGAGTTAAAAAGAATATGTTCCATGAGCTGACCTAATTCTGAAAACTGACCTTAGACTTACTTGATTAAACCTTGAAATGTTTAAAGTAAATCTAAGTCAGCCGTTCAACCCTTACGGGGGAGTATACTGAGTAATATAAGGTCAACCATCATGGGGGAGCTCAACACTGAGTTCTTGATTGAATATTTTTGCCAACATCAAAATGGGGGAGTTTGTTGAAACACCTTTCCACATGATTTTGATTTGACAAAATTATTTAAGTAATTAATAAAAAATATTCTAACACATTAAATCTAAATGCTTTGATTTATTTACACTAATGTGTTTGTTCAATGTTGAGTTTATTGATTTATAAGACATTAAGATATAAAGTCTAAAAGCCCATAAGTGGAAGTCAAGCCCAAGTCAAGATTTCAAAACGCGATCGTTTTGTACAAAGCACAAGCTCAGCCTGAAGAAGGATCGAGAAGCCTTCTCTTAATTGCTTAGAGATGAAGCTGCTGAGTGGAACGACAAGAATACAAGACAGCGGCAGACAAGAACCAACTTCTAGACAAAGTATTTCTACTTTGGGTAAAGTTCAGAAGGCGCAGGAAGCTGTCTGGAAGACTTTGCCAAATATGTCGAAACATTCTGTTTACCGAACGAAAAGCTACCGAGCACTGCCGTGGACAGAAGATGCAAGAATCTCATTGGCCAACGACACTGAGCACGTACTGAGTGACAACGACAGGAAGCCGTTTCCCTCCAACGGTTATTTTGAAATTCGAAATTACCGGTGCCTCAAGTGTCACTATATAAAGGCCTCTCATTTGCTTCATTCGATGCAGATCTTCAATTAGTCGGAACGCTGACCAAATTGATACTCGAAGTTCTGTGAGAAAAGCAAAGCAAAATCTTACACCAATTTCCAATCATTGTGTAAAAGTCTAGAGTGATTTCAATCATCTAAAGTGTCTTAGCAATTGTTGTTTAGGACAAACACTTTATCATTTCTAGAAGAATAGAAAGGAGAGGGTGAGTACTCGGTTATATTACTCAGCGGTAGTTATAGGAGTGAGTAGAGGTATAGAGGAAGGTACTCTTGTATAATCAGCTTCTATTGTAAAAGGTTTTGTGCTCTACCTTTAAAGAGCTCAGTAGAGGATTCAAAAAGCTCGGAATGAGTTCCAGGGACTGGACGTAGGCAGAGAGGCCGAACCAGGATAAGTCTGCTGAGTAACTTATTTCTAACCTTAAACTCCTTTATATATATTGCTTGATATAAAACTGACTAAGTAACGAACTCACGCTGAGTTGTGTGCACTAAGAAGCTAAGTTCAGGAATAGACTCTAAGTGCTATATCCTGACTCAAGGAAAGAAACGGACTTAGTCACAAGTTGACTAAGTGCGTGTCTTAAAACTACTTAGCGCCGCTGTGTAAACCTTTTCTTAAGAAAAGAAGTCAGCCTTAACGGACAAAATTTTAAATTAGTTCCTATCCCCCCTTTGGAACTAACCTTGTCACGTTATAAGGGACCAACACGTAGATCACGCTAAAAGATAGGGACGAAACGCCCCTATCAAAGGCCTGAGTAAGGAGCGGCCCTAAGGGATGGCGATGGGGGCAGGAATGAACTGAATCCCACATCGGAAATGGAGAGGGAGTGATTAGGGCTTATTAGTAAGATGTGAATCCAATACATGCAGACGCGTTTTAAAGCTGTGAGGCCCAATGTGTCGGATTTGGGCCAGAGCGGACAATATCTACATGGTATTGGACCAGGGTGTTACAATTTATATAGGAGGTGAGGATCAAGCGGAAGGTGGACCGGAAGAAGCCACTTAGTTAGAATTTTTTTTGGTGTTAAAGGTAAGTGGTTAATTAAATATATAGAACGTGTGCTTGTTTGTTTGTGTGATATATTTGACTTGGTGTAATAATTGCTTATTGATTGATTTATATGCTTGACATATATACTTGATATATTTATGATGACTACGGTGACGTGAATGAATTGAATTTTTGATATTAATGGTTGTGAGGACATGAATGGATTTTAGACCGAGACTTATTGCGGATAGAATGGAAATCGATTATGATACAGTTGAGAATCTTTGGATAAACTGAAAGACTGGAAAATTATAAAAATAATAGCTTATCTAGGATAGTATATTCAATGGTTGCGACTGAATTGAGGAAAATGAATATTGTGATCACGTGAAATATAAACACCGGGTATTTGTTACAACAAGGTGTTAAGGTACCGGGTATTTGTTACGACAGGGTACCTAGAGATATGAGACGGGATACCGGGTATTTGTTATGACAGGGTATCCCAGGATATGATTTTATTGGCCAAGCAACCATTGGGTATTACTAGACTAGAGTAAGTAGAGCCCTTTGAATAAATTAATAGTAATTTATCAATTATTGGATTGTTTGCTTGATAACTAATATATTTAAATGCCAGAAGATTATTGTATGCATATGTGATTGCACTATGTATTTAAATAACTATTTACTGAGTCGGCAGCTCACCCCTTGCCACCACCACCTTACAGGAATAAGAGTTTAGGGACGCTCGTTGGGATCGTCAGTACGTGGAATAGTTATGCTTAGAAATCTACCTTTTGCTAGAACTATTTTTTTTAATTTAAAGTTTGGAGGTTTAATTTGTGGAATTTTAATGCATCGGATTCTTTGTAATTTAGAGTTAAGGAGAATTAATTACATTTTAACAGGTTGTTGTTGAAAGTTTTTCTTGAATTTAATTCCATATTAATATGTTGTGAAAGATCTTCCTTTTACCTTTATGTTTCAAAATATATAAAGTGGTACACAACAAAACCAAAAGCTTCATTATTTTATATATATAAATGTTGCTACCACTTTCATGTTGTTATTGTATATATTTTCTTTTTATTATAATCTACAAACATTCTCTGGCATATAGGTATATTATATATATATATATATATATATATATATATATATATATATATATATATATATATATATATATATATTATTCTTGATATTATTATTTTCATAACAATTATTAGAAGCTTATGATTGGTAAGAAAAAAAATGGGTGTTACATTTAGTGGTATGGCACCGGAATAGAAGGCCTGAGTAAGAAGCGGCCCTAAGGGATGGCGATGGGGGCATGAATAAACTGAATCCCACATCGGAAATGGAGAGGGAGTGATTGGAGCTTATTAATAATATGTTAATCCAATACATGCAGACGCGTTTTAAAGCCATGAGGCCCAATGTGTTGAATTTGGGCCAGAGCGGACAATATTTACATGGTATTGGACCAGAGTGTTATAATTGGTATCAGAGCCGACTCTCCATGTACGATGTGTGGTTCGAGGACGAACCAGGCGGAAGCTGGTGGGCCTGTAACGAGGGTGGCGCTGGGGTAGAAGGCCTGAGCAAGGAGCGGCCCTAAGGGATGGCGATGGGGCAGGAATGAACTGAATCTCACATCGGAAATGGAGAGGGAGTGATTTGGGCTTATTAGTAAGATGTGAATCCAATACATGCAGATGCGTTTTAAAGTCGTGAGGCCCAATGTGTTGGATTTGGGCCAGAGCGGACAATATCTACATGGTATTGGACTAGGGTGTTACATGGCATGTTGTGAGCCCTTACGTCGTCTAATTTATATGTCATTTAATTCACGAACCTAACTCTGACATAAATATCTTTGCCAAAAAAACATGATAAAAAGGCTAAGTAACAAGGGACACACTAAACGTCGTCCTTAAAAATGTTAAGTGGTAGTGTAATGTAAAAACGGCACCCCTTTAACCTAATTCCAAAAAAAAGGATAATCGAGTTCCATGGCCGCTCACAGTGGCGACTCCGCTGGGGACAAGTGAAAGAATTAAACAACATGAGGGTATGACGATTAATGTAAAAACGTGAAAACCATGAAAACTAAAAAAATGAAAAACACAAAAACGGTACAAAATACTAAGACGTGAAAAACACGAAAATTGTGAAAATGCTAAAAACATGAAAAAACGCATTTTTCAGGTTTTCGTGTTTTTAACATTATTTTTTTCACATTTTCATGTTTTAGCATTTTTTTCACATTTACGTTTTTTCATATTTTCGTGTTTTTAACATTTTTTTTTGTTTTTGTGTTTTTTTTCGCATTTTCATGTTTTTTTGTTTTTTGTATTTTTTATCCTTTTTTATATTTGCTCTGGACTAATATGTATTTGAATAATTTATTTTTATAATTAAAAAATTTAAATGAACTAAGAAATTACACTTGAGGATAAAAATATCTTTTGACTTGCAAAACTAGTTATTCCGACTTATTTCAATCTTTTAACCAAACATGAGAATTATTCCTAAGAAATAGCTATTCTATTCTCTTATATTCTACCTATTCTGTTCTATTACATTCTGTGAACCAAATAGTATCTAAATTTATTAGATCTAAGACTTAAAATAATTTTAATCTCCATCATAAGATTTTAATAAGCCGATATATAACGGTAACTGAGCAAATAAATTTGATCATTTATGGTCCATATGAATGCAGTAGTAAAATATATATGATATTTTTAACTATATTCAATTAATTGGTTTTAAGTTGCTAAGTCCCTCTTTAAACTGTTGATATTTTCTTTCGGGTAGATAAGATTCTTATTTGTTTTGTTTTCTTTATTAAATAAAATCTTTGATTGATTTATTTTTATGTGATTTCATTTATTTTGAATTTATTTTTTCTATTCCTCGATATTGATGTTATTTCTTGTGAATTGCTATTTACAGTTCCCTACTGAATAATTGTTTTTTTATATTTTTCTTTCAAAAACTGTAAATGGTTTTTCTCTTCCAATCAAAATTGAAATTCTAAAAATAACTAATGAGTTACAACCCGAGAACCCCGTAAATGGATGGTTACGAGTCAGAGAAATTGGACGAGTTACATTTTTTTATGAGAATATGCGTTATTTTCCCTAGGCGGTTTTTCCGTGAACGCTTGGCCGAGTCACTCTTTTAATTGTTGATCTTTCCAATCAGTGGCGGAGTCAGAACTCAAGGTCCGGAGGGGCTCCATTGCATGAATATTTTTTTTCTTAATAACGACTTAAGGCTTTGATTCATAGCAGTCAAATCAAAATTTTCAAATTTTTGATAATATAAGGGTAAATTTGATTATAATTGGAAACATTAAGGTACAAAACAACTAAATTCAATATAAAGTAAGGATAAGGTGCAAAAAATACTTTAATATTTACACCTAAGAATAATTTTACCTCTAACGTATAAAATGGTGCAATTTGTAACTAAAAAATACAATTAAAAATAATAAAGGAGAAATAGGTTTAAGGGAAAAAATTAAAATGAGATAAAAAGTGAAGAGAGAGAGACTCGAACATAGGACTGGTTGGATGTAGAGATTCCTTTAATCATTACTACAACTAACTATACAAACTTAGTTTTATGCCATATAATCACATTCTACATTATAAATACTAATTTTAAATATTTTGGGGGGCTTCTCGGAACTGAACCACGATTCGTCAAGGGTGTTCCGGAGGATCGGAGGGTCGGGAGACCCTCCCTTACCCCCCTAGATCCGCCCCTGTTTCCAATTAAAATCTTCTATACATATATTGAGATTCAAACTCGAGATATCTAACCAAAACGAGTTCATATAACTTATTTAAATATTTGTAGAAAATTGAAACTATTGGTAAATAAAAGACATATTAGCATTAGCAGAAGTATAACCACCATCAATAACAAGATTATGAGCAGTTATAAACCCAGATTCATCGCTCGCCAGAAACAAAGCTGCCTCAGCCACATCTTCAACACTCGCACATTTCCCCCGCAAAAGACTTCCTCTCTCCTTCACAATCTCCCTCACTTCTTCAGCTTCCATATCCGCTTTCCCCAAAATCCTCCGATGCGCACTCACAAGCATCTCCGTCGGCACACCGTGCGGCGATATGCAATTCACCCGAATTCCATGAACTCCTAACTCGCACGCGCTGCTCTTCATCAACCCTACAATCGCCTCTTTTGAACAACTGTACGGATGCGATCCTAATCCTCCCATTATTCCGGCTGAGCTCGACATACATATGATGCAGCCGCCGTTACCTGCCTTGATCATTGCCTTTGCTGCGTGTTTGATTCCGTGGATGATTCCGTTTACGTTGACGGAGAATAGGTGTTTGGCTTTGTTCATGTCCAGATTTGTGATGCTTCCGTCTTGGCCGCTGATTCCGGCATTGTTGAAGATGATATCGAGTTTTCCTTTCCATGTTAGTGCGAGATTTATTGCTGATTCTACATCTGATTCGTTTGATACGTCGCAGTGAATGTATTTGCCTCCGATTGAATTGGCTAGGGTGTGTCCTTCGTTGTCGAGGATATCTGCAATCACGACGTATGCTCCGTTTTCTGCGTATATTTTTGCTGCGGCGGCGCCTATTCCTCTTGCTCCTCCGGTTATAACTGCTACTTTGCCCTTCAACCTAAGACAATGAAACCTCCATCATTTGGTAGACTTCAATTAAGAATTTTATTTTGTTAATCTTAATTCCCAAGTTCAGTTTAATTCTCTGTAAAAATTGACAGCTGAGAGGCGGAATTGGATATATATATATATATAAAAGTTCTTACTTAAAAAAAACTAACAAGTTCTGCAGTAGACTAGGACCGTACTGATTCCTCCGCTCATATATTCTACATCAACAATTGAGCTAACATGACGTGGCTCACATATTCTACATCAACAATTGAGCTAACATGACGTCATATGATGGACGAGATCCAGTGGCGGAACCAGGACCCCAGATGACCCGGGGCTTAAAATATCAGTAAAAAAATAACAAAAATTTTTTAGCCTCCAATTCGTTAAAACTGTAAAAATATTATTTTTTTTAGAAACTAGCGTTGAACTAATAGAAAATTAAACATGTTTACTTTTTTTAATGGTAAAGACATAATAAAAATGAATATTGAAAAATAAAATTAAAAAAAATAAAAAAAATTTAAAAGATAGCTGAAGAAAATTTTCGTCATCGTGAAAATTTTTTACTACTGTTATGGTGCATTTGGCAAGGTCGTAACGATAGGCTTTGGCGGAATACTTTTTTAACAGCTCATCAGTCGTGGAGGAGAGGCTGCGAAATCTTATCAGACTGGATACAAACTCGACAAACCAGAGAATCTAAGAAGGGAGATCGGCGAGAGAAGGAGTGCAACCAGTGGCACAGACCTGCACTTAACAAATATAAATGTAATACTGATGCTAGTTTCTTCAACAACCTAAACAGAACGGGAATAGGGGCAGCAATCAGAGATAGCAGTGGCAATTTTGTAGCAGCAAGATGTGCTAGTGAGGAGGGGCTGTTACCGGTAATGGAGGGAGAGGCCCGGGCTCTGCTAGAAGCGATGGTGTGGGTAAGAAATCTGGGATTGGTTGCTGTCATTTTTGAAATGGACGCAAAAACAGTTTTTGATGCAATCAACCGGCCTTGTGAGGCGAGATCGGAGGTGGGAGATATTATTCGCCAATGTCAGGATATCCTACATAGCAATGACAATTACTCAGTCTGCTTAGTTCGAAGGCAAGCTAACGAGATGGCTTACGCATTTGCACAGTCCTCTCGTTTTTCAACTTGTCCTGTTTATTTTGATAATTTACCGAGTTACATTTCTTCTGTAATGTGTTCAACTTGCCCCATTGTGGCTTATTAATGAAATTTGAGTTCAAAAAAAAAAAAAAAAAAGACTAGAGAGAGTCAAACATAAGACCTCCTAAATAGAAATAAACATTGTTAACCATCTCATCTACCTTTAAACATTGAAATAGTATTACATATAGTTAATATAATTCTTTCCAAAATATTACGAGACATCATTACTAAATATTTTTTTTCTCAATTCTCCAGCGACCTGCCGGGGCTCGAGCCCACCCCAACCCCCCTGGTTCCGCCCCTGACGAGACCAATACTAGTCCAGTCCATTAATAAAAATTTCTCTCTCAACATAATTATTCTATTTCCTCCTGTTAAAATGATCAGGACTCCAAAATGGAAAAGTTTAAAACTTAAAATTGTTTATAATCACGTTTCTCACAAAACAACCTTTTTTTATTTTCCAAATCTTCATTTTAGATGTTTTTTTCTTTTCTAACCAAGCAAATCAAAATGACCTCAAAATAAAAAAGTTTCAAAATTAAGTTGCTTAAACTATCATTTCCATCAGTTGTATAATGGAGAGGACTATCGACTATTGGAGAAGTCACATTGATCAACAGTAAAATGTATCGTTATGTTAGTAAAGTTCAAACTTCAGTGACTATAATGAAAGCAAGTATAAAATTCAGATAACATAAGTGTTATTTACGGGTAAAAGTTAAGAGTTAGCAAGTATTTGATAATGGAATTCAGATATTAACATGCGGTGACTTTTTAATGTGTATACTCTAACATTC
This sequence comes from Euphorbia lathyris, assembly GCF_963576675.1. Classification (NCBI taxonomy): domain Eukaryota; kingdom Viridiplantae; phylum Streptophyta; class Magnoliopsida; order Malpighiales; family Euphorbiaceae; genus Euphorbia; species Euphorbia lathyris. The sequence goes on along the minus strand of NC_088919.1, from coordinate 43,595,813 downwards.
ATACACCAGGCAAATTAATTAATGACACATTGTTTTTACACTAATCATCTTTTATACAGTGGTATATAAAACAATTTTTATTGGTTAAATGTATTGCTCATAGGTACCGTAAAATGAGAACAGTTTAGATAAGTATGGAGATCAAAATATGAATTTTTCCTATTTATAAGTACCATGTTTACTTGTTGAGATGATTGCTTAATGGAACTAACCTCTTTGAGGTTGATGAAGTTTTCTTGGCATCTTCATCCGTACAAACTTCTGGCGCCATTGATACTTAGATTAGAATGTGGATGATTTATATGAAGTAAGAGCTATATATATAAAGATGAGAAAATTAGGGTTGTTAAAAAAAATTAATAAAAGTGGTGCACTTTTTTAGAGGCTTTAGTTTACTCCTACATGCTCTTTTCATTCCTTTACTTAATTCATATATATGATTTATTTTTATTATATGTATGGTGTATCATCTAACTTTCAACAACATATATATGCTCAATTTCATGATGACATTAAAAATAATAAAAGGAAAACATTCTAGGAATGTATCAAGTTCATTATTGGTAAGTTGATGCAAGTACCTATATACTACATACAACATGATTATTTTTAACAATAAGGTGCAAAATTAGTCTTACCACAACAAATTTAGACTTTACATATAAATTTTTTCAATATCAGTTTTAACATTAGTTAGATGGAACAATTTGAGACTCTATTAACTGTAAAATCAACGTAAACCAATCTTTTTTTATGTCGCTCCACATCGTTGTCACCTACATTCTCTATATCCATTTAGAATTGCAAGAAGACGTGATAAGATATAAAGTTAACTTTATGGTTATTAAGTAAGTATATATTTACACTTTTGATATAAAATCGTGTTATTGGTCCCACAAAATAAAATATATTCTAAAGAGAGATGAATATTATATTTATTAGAAATAAAATTCTTTTTAATAATAAAAATAGTTTTAAAAGTATCTTTTGATGTAAATATGTTTTCTTTTGAAAACAGTTTTATAGTTATCGCGGTATTGCAAATTTATAATAAAGCATAAACTCGACCAAATAATTAAACCTTTCTTGAAATACTAGCTATGAAAATAAAGTAATTATGCCTAATGGTAGAGAGAGTAGAGCTATGATAGATTTGAACATGGAGAGTTTTTATAGATGTTCGACAATACTAGGGTTAGTTCTTTATCTAAGAATATTGTTTGAGAATTTGTATACTAGGGTTAGACGGGTTCCATCTTGTGAAGTTTGAGAATCTTGCTGGCAGAGACCATATGATCCAGGATGGATCGTGGATGGTTCAAGAACACTATTTGATGGTTCATACTTGGTCCCCTACGTTCGTTCCTTCTGATGTTACCGTTGATTCAAGAATTGCCCCTTCAATACTATAATGAAGATTGCCTGATGTTGGGGAATTTGTTTGGAAAGGTTGTCACGATCGACAAAAATACTAATGATAAACTCGGGGCAAATTTGCAAGAGTTGGGGTAGAAATTGATCTATCAATACCCCTTGTTGCCTAATTTCTCTTGAATGGGAATCATTATCACATTGAATACAAAGGATTGTATGTAGCGTGTAACAAGTGTTCATATACCGGATGGTTTCTTCTACTATCTCGAGTTTTTATTTCACTTCGACCATTTGAATGGCGTGCTCTTGCCTCATGAGCTGACGACTTCGTGGACAGATCATAGGTTCTCTGCCAAATGTCAGGAGATTCCCCCATGAATCTTTATTGTTAGAAAGCTAAGCAGAAAGATATTGGCATCCTCAAGTCACTAATTCTGGAGCTCATCAACTACAGCTAACATCAGATGCGGTATCAAAGTTAAGTCTGTTGATTGGTTTTTAGGAAAAAAAGAATGCTCGTCAGGGTAAGGGCACCAATACCTGTTTAATTGGTTTTTGCATCCCGGGAAAACACAAGTTGTCTGATTTTCATCAAGGGAATTAGGCTTTCTTTCTGTGGGAAAAGACTGGTCGAAGACCTTAACTCGCTTGTTCATTAAGAATGGAGATTTCCCAAACATACCTGCGGAAACTACAAAGAACAACTAGGACTTCTTCTTCTTCCACCATTTCTAGAGTTAGGTCATGATTTGATCTGTTGAATTCGGCACGCCTCTTCCTCAGTTGTTTACTAGACCTCCATTGCGGGGAATGCACTAGTGGAAAAGAATTGTAATGGAACTGTTCAAATGAGTCGTCGATATGTCAGTCCATGCTCGCCACACCAATCTGATGGTTGAATCTTGAGAGTCCATGTGTCAACATACGACTGCACAGAAACGTGATCAAATGGGGGGTCTTTGTCCGACAAACTTGCTCCGATGCCTAAATCAGTTTATGAAGGACTGGAGGATAATCACAATCAGTAAAGAAAAGTTGTAAGTTGTAATGTAAGCTTAATAAAACGAATGAACTTGTGTACCTTGAGTTGAGTTTACTCTATCTATACTGATGTCGAGCTACATAAGACGGTTATCAATTGAAGAGCATAGTGGGCCACGTTTCTCTTATTGATAAGAGAAAGTGTACCCAAATACCGGAGCTTGATCCCAAATACCGGAGCTTGATATCCCTCAATCCGCTAGGCTCGTGATATTCAAGATCATGTGCGATCATGATAGCGACAAGATCCTTGACTGGATCTAGTGAGACTTCAAGAATCGAGCTTCTTGACAAGCGATTGTACTGCTTTATTTTTTTTAGGAGATGCTCGTATTCTCTATCTCCAAGGATTAGTTCGGGGCTCCTAGGAGCGCACTTTACAATATCAATAAATTGTTTTTGATTCGCAATATTAAGGATATTTTTGTATTTTGTCTTTATTTCAAAAATTAATGGAAAATAAAAATATGCTAATTATTAGAGAAATGAAAAGAGAAAAACGAGTCAGGTTGCACGAAGGAAGAAAAAGAGTTCGGGCTCATAGGGACGGCCACAACATAGAGCAAGCGAGGACTGATCTGTGAAATTCTGCATCCGAAGCCGAAAAAACAAAAAGAGAGCACTGAAATACGAAAATTATGGAAGTCGAGGGTTCATCGAAGCCGATGATTGCAACGCAGCAAGAGATGGTGGAGGCAAGGGTGCCCATCCCCTATAGAGACCAGTGCGCCCACCTGCTTATCCCTCTCAACAAGTGCCGCCAGGCCGAATTCTATCTTCCCTGGAAATGCGAGAACGAGCGTCATTCTTACGAGAAGTGTGAGTACGAACTTGTTATGGAGAGAATGCTTAAGATGCAGAAGATCCGTGAAGCGGAGAAGCTTAAACAAGCCCAACAGCAGGGAACGCCAATCCCTCTCATCCCTAAAACTGCCAACGCCTAGCTGCAACGCCTCCATTTTTTCTCTTTTTTATTGGTAAGTGTTTTCCCCTGGCTTCTGTTTGATGGAATAATGTGATCCTGTTAGATTATAGATGAAAATTCGGGACTTTTAGGTTTGGAGGATAGGATCTGAAGTAGGATATTTGAGCTATTTGTTAATTAAGGTTTGGTCTTGGCCAACATTTTAGAGAATCGTAGGTATTGCCTGGTCTAGGGTTCTTATAGTTTTGTCAATTAACGGGATTTATCATCTATCGCCTATGGGTTCATTCGTGATTTACTATTCTGTTCTTGGGTTGTTGAATTGACTAATTGTAGAGGTAATTTAGTATCATTCTTTCATTTCTTTTAAGTCACATGATGATTGATAATTGTTTGAAGTTTATTAACCAATTGGTGTTTGATTATGTTTTGTCTGCGGGTACGAATGTCTATATGTTTAGGTTTTGCCCATTATGCGGACATGAATCTTATTTTGCTTCATTGATGAGTGGATGCTGCAAATTTGAAGATGTCCAATGTTGGCGTCTTGTTTTTTGGGACAAAGGACTGTGCTTGTATATTTTGGGTTTCAGTTTTGTGGAGGATTTGATGAATATGTCCATGAAAATTTTGATTTTGTGTTTTTGGGATACATGCATACTTACTAAAGACGCATGGCGCACTAAGGCGCAAGGCCAGGCTCGCGCCTGAGCGACACAAGGCGCACGAACAAAATAAAATTTTATAAAACTATAGATCTTAGTATTTAAAATATAAGAAATGATAAATTCTAAAATCAAAATACGATAAATACTAAACCATGATAATTCTCTTAATCATAAAAACATTCTAAGATGCAATAAACCCCATATTCTAACCAGTGACCATAATGTTGCTCTGTCTGCTGTTTGTTTTAGTTATAATACTATGGTCACTGGTCTGAGTTTGGAATCAATCAATTATGGCAGAAATCAAAGATAATAATAATGAGCAATTAAATTGAAACAAACAGAGTATGACAAGTTTTATGGAAGAACGTAATGGAAACAAACAGGTATGTTTAAACCCAAAATCCATTATAAGTTCTTTGATCTTTGAAGAACAAAAAAGAAGAATAGAAGAGAATAGGATACTGACAGCTAAATAGAAGAGAAAAAAATAGAAGAGAGGGAGAGAGAGAGACCAGAATTGCAGAAGGCAGAAGCATAGAAGAAAAATGGAGGAGAGACAGCGAGAAGAATACTTGTTCTTGAAACCTTTTATTAGTTTTGTTCTTCAATAATTTCTCTGTGTTGTTGGCTGCTTCTTTCTCTATTATCTTTCCCATTATATGCTCTTCTTTCTCTCTCTTTTTCCCCCTCTGCTTCATTATCTCTCTCTCTTTTTTTTTTTAAATTCCGGTTCTGCCTACTGTCTGTGTCTCTTCAGATTCAAAATGTCTTCTTTCTTTCTTTTTTTTGGTGTTTATTTTGGACCCTAGATGTGTCTAATCCAATGGTGAATATTAAACCTATATGTAACTCTTTTAAAACCTAATAAAACATGTGCCACATAGGCGTGATGCCTCTTATCACCATGCCTAAGCTCACAAAGGCATGTCTTGCACGTGGTAGAGTGATAGCGCCCTCCATTGGGGGTGCTGAGGCGCTAGGCCTAGAGCCTTGTGCGCCTTAGGCATGCCTTTAACAACTATGGGTACATGTATATTTTGTAATAGATCATGATGATTTTGGCGAACTATGGTGGGCATATGTTTATGTATTATTTGCTTGTGTTAAAGGCTTTAATATTTGTTTAAAGAGTTCAGTATTGTTAATACTTTATTAATAAGTATATTTGTGTCATTCCCATCTGATCACTACTATCTCCAAACGGAAATATGTTGCATTCTTTTTCTTCATCTCATCTCTCTTACTTTCTAAGTTCCATTTGGCTCCTTCTATGAAGACAGAACAAATAAAATGATAGATTTATGGCTTTAAAGTCCTAATGGTGCTTGGAGAATTAGATAGGGCTAAGACTTCTGTAAAGTGTTACTCCAGGACATGGTTCAGAAAAGTGAAATACAAAAGGCTGTTGGATCCACCAACCCAGTTCTTACTAATTAAGATTGCCCCATGTGTATTTTTAATCTCTTAAAAACAGCCACATTCAATTGTGTTTTGGGTCAAAGAAAAGTTGGAACAGGACATTCTTTCCTCTCTTTTTTTCTTTCCCATTTAGAAATGCATGATATTTGTTAACATATGCTGTATTAACATAAATAGAACTATTTCTTTTATTCTGGTTAAGTTTATGTAGTGGTAGATTTGTTATTGAAATGAGATTTTGAGTTTGCACTTGGAATCCTATCATTTATAAATAAAATAAAATTCGGAAGCAGTTAGCAGGATCAAGTAGAACTATGAGATCTACAAGCAATTTTTAGCCAATCAGATACGCAATAGGTCATAATAGTGGAATTAAAAGAAGTTTCATTTTGATTGTGTAAAGCCTACACCATTCTGTCAACCATGTGCTTTGTGGATATGCATATTAGAGAGAGAATGAGGAACAGGAAATATTTCCTGGTGCTCTTACTGTAACTCCCCATTTTGTTCTGCAAGTTCCGAAAGAGTTACGAAATTATCAGTTGATGGAACGAAGAATCAAATTGCATAAACACAGTAAATGGAAGTTTATGAGAGATTGTTTCTGACTTTTTTTAAGGTAATACTTTTTTCTTTCCACAATGAAGTTTCGAAACCAGTGAGAGATATTGAAAAATGGAACAAACAGATCAACATTTAATAAAGATGGATTAAAAATTGAAGGTCGTATAGAACAATGTTTAATTTACTGACAGCAATAAGTGAATTTGTCTCTTGCATTAGTATAGAAGTAGGGTTATCATTATTAATTTATTTTTGCCCTAACTTTCTCACATATCTTGGGTTGGCTATTGCTAGTATTGGTTGATATTTTTTTCCTGAATGGCAGCATTGGTGTGTGCCATTTCTCAAAGAGTTTATTTATAGTGATTTACTGCACTTGGAGAAATTTCCTGTTTTTCTACCTTTGAGTTTACGCAAATTGTAGCGGAAAGGGCATTTTGCATGTTTTTGTCTGTCTGGTATTCAATAATTTGGTCACATGGTGATCTTATAGGAGGCAAGCTGTGTTTTGTCGTCTCTTCCCTTTCCAATTGCATAAATCAGTACGTGCACTGTATATTTAGGAGGTACATGATTGTTGTCTTATACAATGTTAGCTGTGCATACATTTGCCTGTTTTATGCTTGCCAATAGGAAGAAATCCTTATCTTCAGTAGGATAACAGTACTGTTGAGTGTTGAGTGTTGGGGAATGAATTTTCAGCCAAAATATGTATGAAGTTGAGGAAGCATTGTGGTTGCTCAGTTTACTTTGAATTTGACGTAAGTCTCTACCATTAGATAGTTAAGTAAACCTACACAATGATGATTAGTATTTAGTACAATGTAAAATTGCAAACTGTCAAGGAACCAATTCTTTGGCACACACTAACATTAGAAAGCACCGTGATATGGTTTTACCTAGATGATGGATTGCGCCTCTAGTTATGGTTACCATAATGCATATGTTCTTCGCATCATATGAAGCAATTAGCCTTCCTATTTAACTATGTACTTTAGTCTTCCTAATTAAGTGCTTACTCATGCTTTTGGTCAATTTCGCATCATGTGAAAAGTTGCTTCACAAAAATTAAATAAATTGATATTCTCTATCTATATGTGCTGAACTTTATATGAAAGCCATTTTTCATTTCATGAATTAATAACTTTCATGTGATTTGATATTTGTAACGGCAATTTGATTAGATAGTGAAGATGAAAACATAATATAAAAATAAACTAAAACAAATCAAAACTATGAGTACTTGACTTTATGTCCTATTATTCAACAAATTTATCTTTATTATATTTTTCTTGAATGCTGCTTGCAAATAAGTTATACTGAAACTTGCAAATTCTACTCCCCATGGGGTTTGATAGTTGATACATTTGGTGCTATCATTAGTGTGAGTAGGGTGCTAAATTGCTTCCAGGTTTTCAGTATTCCATAGGTGTCGTTCATAATGGCTTTAGGAGTTCAGTGCACTCATATAATTTGTGAATGAAGTGGCCATTTGATAATGATTTAGGGTTAGGTAAAGGCAACATCCTCAAAAGGACTAATTTTTGGAATATAAGATAGATTTTTACTTAGAACAGGCTAGTTGAAATATGAGTATCGAGTGATTTTTTTATATGCTTTCGGTAAGAAGACATGTATTCTAATGTAAGAAAACCTCTTTAATTTTCTGGAGATCAGCAATTGATGTTTGTTGAGAAGCTAGCATATCTAATATGTCGTGACAACATAGGAAGTGATACTTGTCTTTAAGTTTGTCTTGTGTTTCACTTTTCTTGTTGCGCCTTATTTGTTTTGGCCATGACACTGATTCGATTATATTGCACTTGCAGGTTTTGTAGTGTTGAGAGACGAATCATCAAATGTTTATGGCCAGTTATTGGTGGGAAAAGTTCATTTGGGAGTGTTAAACAGGAGAAGATGTAAGAGACTCCTAATACTGTTGTTGGTCATTGATGGTGTTGAAGTCTATGGAATAAAATCCATACTATGTTTGTTTTAGCAGTTGATTACTTGATTACATATGCATAAACGTAATTGTGAAAATCACAATATAAGCTTGTGTGAAAAACACAGCATGTTAACTTGGTCTATGTGACAGCCAACTTCCAGGGACCTGTATAAGAAATGTAAGTTGTTGTCAGGGAATAAGATTCTAAATCAGTCTTGAGGTTTCAACCACACACCATAACTCTCACCCCACCCTGTATACGCTTTTCCTCTGCCGGAGACAATCTAGGCGGTAGGATTCTGTATAGTTCAGGGGCAACCTTAGAATGCCATGCCAAATATGCTGTTTAAGAATGTGCCTAGTTGATGATCATTTGAAGTCTTTATGTTGAACATACAATGGTCCTAATAGAGCATTGTTTTTAGGCATAAAGTCCGAATTTGCCCATAATTTTTTTGAGGAAGTGCTGATATATACCCAATGTAAACAAAATTTTTGTTCTTTAACATTTTCACCTTGGAGCTTCAGCTCAAATAATAGTACATGCAGCAATTAATTTTAGGTTTAGATGACAAAATTCATAAAACGACTCTTATTTGGGTCGAGTGGGGTTGTCGATTTGTTGAACGGTCGTTGGGAATCACCTCTTTCAGAGTGGTTATGGGGTGTTTTTGGGGAAAATTATAAAATTGGGTAAAATGGGAGATCCATTTACATACTTAACTCATTTACTCAACCTACTACATATTTAGACTGTTTTTGTGTGACTTTCCCATAATACCCTCAATATTCTGTCTTCCTCTCGTCTGACTTTGCAGAATCTAGCATATGCGAAGTTAATGCTTGGTTTAGTTGATGATTTTAATTAGCATATGCGAAGTCTGATTGTGTTTTTAACAAAATTTGCTAAGTGGTATATAACAAAAAATGTCAAACAACAATGGATTCTAACATTAAAATTATAACATTATCAAGCTTTACAACAAAATTGCCATAATAAACTCCTAACAAATCACTTCATAATACATAGGGTTCTATTCACCACTGATGGATGGATGTGGCTCACGGTACAAGTTCTTATTCACCAACATTAAAATCATAACATTATCAAAATTTACAACAATATTGCCACAAATAAGCTCCTAACTAACCACTTTAAATTGGATGTAACAAATCTGGACGGGAATTTATCCCTGTATTGGAAGTCCAGACTTTTTTGGGATGGATGTGTCACATGGTACAGAAGGAAAGTCATCCTAGGACACCGCCTTCTTGCGGGATGTTATGTATTCAACCACCTTTAGAAAAATTTAATCGCGTTAGTCAGAAAAAAAGGAAGATTTGGCTTCGCGAAACGAGGATTCGCTAAGTATGCGAACATAAATGTGCATGGAAGATGGTGATTTTACTTAGTGAAACAATGATTTCGCGACGTCTGCGAGGAGAAATGTGACGCTCTGACTTCGCGAAACGATGATTTCGCGGAGTCTGCGAGGAGAAATGTGATGCTCTGACTTCGCGAAACGATGATTTCGCGGAGTCTACGAGAGAAATTTATCGAATTACCTCGCAAACTTCGCGTAATCATCGTTTTGCGAAGTGAAATCGATAAATTTATCCCCGCAGACTTCGTGAAAACGGCATATGCTAAGTGAATTTATAGGAAAAACGCAGAGAAAACATTATATACTTACATTTTTGGACGAAAACAATATGATAAACTGGGGAAAACGATGAAAATACCGTAGAATCACCATTTCTTTGATGGTCACAAGAAGAAAGAAACCAAGAAACGAGCAGGAAATAGAAGATGCAGAACCATGGCTTTGTTTTCTAGGATTAGGAAGATGAAAAATCAAAAGATGAAGAGACAAAGAAGAGAAATACATGGTGATTTGGAGAAATTGTGCAGATTTCGTGCAATTTAAAGGAAGATCAAAAATCTTGGAATCATTAATGGAAGAGCTGCTAATCGTTTTGCGTAACCAAGAAGAAGGGGGAAGAGGAAGGGTAAGGAGTATTATGGGAAAGTTACACAAAAATAGTCTAGATATGTAGTCGGTTGAGTAAATGGGTTAAATATGTAAATGAGTCTTCCATTTTATCCAATTTTGTAATTTTCCCGGTGTTTTTGCGCTTTTCCATTCTTCATCATCAATAGGGTATTGATTGCATTCCAATAAATCTTGTCCGCTCTTTTATCATCAACGGGGTGTTGATTGCACTCCTAACGGAAGGGAGGAGTTATGCCTTCGTTTTTCATAGCTCGGACTAGTTTTGGAGTGGGTAGGGGATTTTTCTTTTTAAACCTCAAGTTATATGGTTTGGGTTTTTTTTTTTTTTTTTTTTTTGCTTTTTTTGCATTCTAAGAATGCAAATGAAGAAAACTTTTCACACCAATTAAGGCGACTTGAATGGTTAAGGATCTCAAGTCGCTTAAGTTAAATTTCGAGTTTAAGTTCTAGTGTGCATAAAAAAAACTTTAATTGGGAAAGGATCAATTTAAATGGTATCTGACGAACTTCGAACCGAGAAATTGATGATTATTTAAAAAAAAAAAACTTTTTTCTTAGTCGAATTGAGTGAGGGTTACCATCTTTGCCCTCACTTGCTAACCCTTTTTTAATTTGAGAATTATATAAGCCTTAATATATAATTAAGCTCTTAAATTTTTAAGATTTTAAGGGCTGAGTTGTTAATCATTTATTTTATCTTCGACTTTCATGATTTTAAAGATTAGGTGATTAATCTTTAATTTTTATAATAACGAGTACCTTAACAACTGCTCTTAATTTGTGAAAATTAATAATCAGAATTTCAATCCTTAGGATCTCAAAGTTCAGGTGCTTTATCATGTGACATTTGTTTATTTGATCATTTTTTTCATTGGTTTTAAACTATGATAAATGCTATTATTTTTTTAAAATAAATAAATTTTGAATATGTATATGTTCAAGAATTAAAAAAATTGAAATAAAAAAAAGGTTAATTAGAAGTAGATACTCTACGGCTACACAGATTTGCAGCTTGATACATGTAGTATTTTTCCTAACAACCGCAATCTTGTGTTTTGTAAAATTTTATATATTTTTTTTATTTTGCAAATTTAACTGATAACGACCTCAAACTGAAAACTTTCAAGAACTAAAGTTGTTTAGTATCATATTTACTATGGAACTATATTTTTAATTTTTTTAAAATCATCATTTTTAGAGTTTTCTCTCTCTAAACATTAACTTTATCTATTATAAAAAAATAACATCTAAATGACCTCAAACCTAAAAGGTTGAAGAATTAAAATTGCTTAAAATATCATTTAACTCTTGAAAAAAAATTCATTTTGAGATCGTTATCGGTCAAATTCTGACAAAGTGGATCCAAATATAAAATTTTGCAAACTATAAGATTACATTTGCAAAAAAAAAAAAAAAACACAGATTTCTATATACAAATCGCATAAAGCCACAAGACATCTATACATAATTAATCCTAAAAAAAAAATGAAAATGACTTTGGAGGGCTGAGTTTCTAATGCTTTGTTGTAACGTGGATAGTGTCAGTTCTTAGCTATGGGCTTAGCAGGCCATATTACGCGCCACTTCATACTTGAGCACCATCACTTGAAAGTGCTTTCCGTGGGCTTGTTTTGGACTGATTGCCTTTTCTTACTCTTTTCCCTTTTAACATTTCATTATTTTCTATATATTATAATTTTATACCATAGTTTTCTAATTTATAAATCACAAACTCTAAACTTTTAATTTATAAATTCTAATTTTTAAAATATATTAAAAGTATCGATTTTACTAATTTGATATAATCTAAAATTATAGTTGTAAATAGTTGTTAAAAGATGAATTTCTATATAATTTTCCCAAAATATAAAACCAAATTGGTAATTCATTTAGTTTTGACGAATTAAATATAAAATGTTAGTAAAATTATAGTATGATATAGCTGTTAGAGATTATATTCTGTATTATCTCTACACATTATCTTTAGGATAATTATCTCTACACTAACAGAATTATACTTGTATTAATATTCTAGTAGTGTGATAGAATTATACTTACTATCAACAGAAGTATATTAGGGTTACAACTCCTGTAATATATATACGAATCATTAATGAAACCCTAATTAAGGGAAATTACAATCACTCTATCTCTCTCTCTCTACCTCACCGAAATCTCTCTCTCTCTCTCTCTACACAAACATTCCGAAACATCAACATGGTATCACGAGCAAGTTCCGGTCTGGCAGCCTCGGGTTCCCTTCCCCAGTCGTCGATCAATGCTTCTACTGAACTGCAATTCAACACTACCGCTGTTGCGCAATCGGAGATTGCGGCTTCTCTGTCCGTTGCTCCGTCGCTGTCTGCCGCGGCGCCTCCATCAGCAGCACCGGCGATTTCATCTCTTTTTGTCGCCGGGTCTGAATATACGGTGGCCAGTGCCTCCGCGTCCTCCCTACAGCCATCGTCTGGATGGCGATTTGATTCCCCGTTCACAACACCAGAACAATCAACAGTTACATCCAGGTACTTATTTGATAATAAGGACTCCGGATCAATACCACGAACCAGACAAATACAAACAGCTCCTCATCTGTTTCCACCGCTAGGTAATAATTCCCAACCAATAATCAGACCATCTTTTGGCCCTCCCCCTTCATACCACAGTTCACAATTACATTCCTCATTGAATTCACACAATTCTGATTCTTTTCTCTCTTACCCCAATCATGAACAACCCGCTTCATCTCATCATCCTATTTATTCCAACTCCACCGCCAATTCTGTCACCGTGACTCGCCCTGCTCCTCCGCATATAGCGACTCACATTAAATTAACACCCCATAACTATAAAGCCTGGAGAATGGCCATTGTGTCTATCTTAAAAACTCATCACTACTTCGAACACATCATTAGCAATAACCCACCGCCCTCAAAATTCTTGCCTCGTAGTAGCTTTCTGTCTGAACATGATAATATGATGCTTAACCCTGCCTTTACTGCTTGGGATGATATTGAAAACACTGTGATGTCAATGTTGTTACATTCTCTCACTGAAGAAATATATCCTTTGATCACTTGTTTTCATTATGCTCATGATATTTGGGTTGCTTTAGAGGAAGCTTATGGGATCATTACTGATTCCAGACAGTTTCAATTAAGTTTAGAGCTTCAAGCTCTAGAACAGAATCATATGTCCATAACTGAATACATGCATAAGCTCAAAACCCTCTTGGATGATCTTGCTGCTTCAGGAAGCCCTTATCTTATGCATTTGCTACCGTCTTTATTATATAAAAACGTTGGTGAAGCGTTCAAATCATCCATTCAAAATCTCATCACTCAAAGAGGCATGCATGTTAGTTTTTATGAACTGTTGAGCAACCTAAAAATGGTGGAAGGTTTGGTTCAATCAACCAAGAAACCTGATTTTCTGCTACCCGCCCCAAGTAACAATTCTCTTGAAGCACATGTCTCCACGGTCAACTCTAATGGTGTCATTAAAAAAAACAAAAAGCGGAGAGGTGGTAAGTGCTTCAACTGTGGGGATCTGGATCACTGGGCAGACAAATGCAAGCGCCCGAAGGGCTATGCAACACAGGCAAGGAATGGTCCACAAGCATATTTGGTGTGGCATACACCTTCAGACCCATTCAGTGGGGCTATTCAGCCGTGGTATCCAGACACGGGGGCCACAAACCACATGACGGCTAACCCTAATCAACTTCAGCGCCTCCTTCCATACCCTGGATATGATACGGTTCAGTTTGGCAACGGGCAAGGTTTGCAAATTTCTCACTTTGGGCAATCTGAAATTAATAATCTTCATATTAATGATGCTTTACTTGTCCCTAAACTCACCAAATCTCTTTTATCTGTTCAACAATTCTCACGTGATAATTCGTGTTTCTTTGAATTTTGGCCTAACCATTTTCTTGTGAAGGATCAAGCAACTGGGGAAATCCTGTTACGAGGTCCGAGTAAGAATGGGCTCTATGTTCTTCCACCCAACTTAAAAGAGGCGCTAGTTGGAGAGAAAGTGTCTTTTGAACGGTGGCATGCGCGCTTGGGTCACTGTCAGAATCAAACGGTTAGCAAAATCTTGAAGAATAATCATCTATCTTCCTCAGCACCAGTCAGTAGTTGTCTTTTTTGTCCTTTAGGAAAATTAGCCAAGTCTTCTTTACCTTCTATCAGTCGTTCTAGTACTTTTGTTTTTGAAAGTTTGCATCTTGATGTTTGGGGCCCTGCCCCGATTCTATCATTTAATGGACATCGTTATTTTTTTTATTATTGTTGATGAATTTACTCGCTTCAGTTGGTTGTTCTGTTTAAAAAATAAAAGTGAAGTAGCTTCTGTCTTTCACAATTTTCTAGCAATGATCAAAAATCAATATAATGCACATGTTAAAAATTTCTACTCCGATCTTAGAGGTGAATTTCAAAAACTTCAACTGTTTCTACAATCTCATGGAATTTTGCACAAAATTGCGTGTCCACATACTCATGCTCAAAATGGTATAGCTGAAAGAAAGATTAGGCATGTAGTCGATACGTGTCTAACTTTGTTAGCAAATGCTTCTTTACCTCTCAAATTTTGGAATTATGCCATGACTCATAGCATGAGGTTAATCAACAATCTTCCTACCAAAACCCTAAAAAATAAATCTCCGTTTCGTGTATTTCACAAAAGAAATCCGGTTTATTCATCGCTACATGTTTTTGGTAGTGGAATCTTTCCGTTACTTCGTCCTTACAACAAGCACAAGTTTGATTTTCGCTCAAAATTATGCATTTACTTGGGTCCATCTCCTAATCATTCGGGAGATTTGTGTCTGGATTTCTCAACTGCATGTATCTACGTCTGTAGGTTTGTGCGTTACCATGAGGATATTTTTCCGGCTATGCAAACTGCGCCGTCGCCCATCTCCGCTAGCGCCGGGTCGGAAGCACCATCGACTGAACCTTCGTCTATTCTCGGACCTTATCCAGGTAATTCTCTGATCTTCACTAATCAAACTCCTACTTCTGAATCATCTGAACCGACACTGTTATCTGGTGAATCGGCTCCGAAAACACCGTCCACTTCCTCACCGAATACTGGACACGCATCGCCTGCATCAGCCCCAGAAAATGTCTCTGGTATTTCCTCACCCATTGCGGTCATTAACAACAGCATCTCAGACATCACGGTATCAGATTTGGCCATTGCGGTGTGCAATCAGCAGCAACCTGCACAGTCTCCTACAACGCCAGTTGCAGATCCTGCGTCGCCATTGCCCCTTACAACTCCTGCTGTCACGGCGATTTTTGCTGCGCAATCGGAGTCTGATTTCACAAATGCGTCGGCCATGGCAGATGGTATCGCACCAAGTGATGCGCTGCTAACGCCTGTGGCGTCGGCTGTGTCTTCCGCAGTCCCGCGTATGCATTCGGGAAGCTCCGTAGCCACTACATCTATGGTGCCGACAATGCAAACAAATACGACAACATCCAATTCATCAATCTTTCGGTTTTGCGCAAATGCACCGCGGAATGTTGCTCCTCTAATTCGACGTAAACATGTGATGGCACTTCGTCATTCCACTATGCACTCTCGATGGAAGTTTACGGCGTTGTATGCGGAGCATCCCGATGGAACGGTTGATCCAACCTGCTTCAGCAAAGCACATAAACTAAGTGAATGGCGAGCGGCGATGTCTGATGAAATTCAGGCGCTCCTCACAAATGGTACATGGACATTGGTCCCACGACCGTCAGGAAGTCATATCATAACATTACGGTGGCTCTTTCGTAACAAAAAGAAAACGGATGGTTCAGTTGATCACTACAAAGCACGCCTAGTGGCGCGTGGCTTCACACAAAAATCTGGGATTGACTACAAGGAGACGTTTAGTCCAGTGGTGAAAGCAACTACAATTCGCATAATCTTTGCCCTTGCAGCAGCAAATGGATGGTTTGTCAATCAGCTCGATGTCTCAAATGCTTTCCTTCATGGAAACCTATCTGAAACTATCTACATGGAGCAACCTCAAGGGTTTCAGGATCCTGACAAACCTGATCACGTGTGTCTTCTGCGTAAAAGCTTATACGGGTTAAAGCAAGCACCGCGTGAATGGTTCACTCGACTGAAGACATTCCTTCTCTCCCTTGGCTTTCAAATGTCCCTTGCCGACAATTCTCTCTTCGTTCACAACAAAGGCACTCATCACACATACATTTTATGCTATGTGGATGACATACTTATCACCGGGAATGTCCCTGATCACATTGTGCACACCATTGCAGCTATTGAAAAGGAATTTCCTATTCGTAACTTGGGGAGAGTCGAATACTTCTTAGGAATTGAAATTCAGTACTCCAATAGTGGCATACACCTGCGTCAAGCTAAGTACGCAGTGGATATACTTGAGCGTGTCAAGATGGTTGATTCAAAACCAATAACAACACCCATGGCCACCACACCGTCTTTGTCAAAGAGCCTTGGCATGAGTCTTCCTTCGGATGATGAATACAGAAGTGTAGTTGGTGCTCTTCAATATCTATTCACCTGACATTGCGTTTGCAGTAAACAAATTATGTCAGTTTCTTCACTGTCCCACAGATGAGCATTGGAAAAGTGTAAAACGGATGCTTCGATATCTTCAAGGCACTCTAGCCTTTGGCATTACCATGTCCACTAAACCAATTGACTATGTCCATTGTTATTCGGATAGTGACTGGGGTGGGTGTCCCGATGACAGACGATCCACAGGTGCATTCTGTGTCTATCTTGGTGTTAGACGAGGTGCCGCGGCCTAATCTCCCGGGCGGACCGGGGGGTGGACAACCTCATGGAGACGTAAGCGGTGATTGGCGTCGAAAGCAACCAATCGTGGAATCAAGCTGCTCGGTAGGACCGGAGCTCGGAGATATGGAAGAGTCGCCACCCACGAATGGGAAAATGAACACCGATCCCTTGCGGGAGACCGGTGTGGGTTCGGGAAACTTAGGTACGAGCCGAGAAGGCTAGCTCCTTTCCGGAGAAAGGCTACTAGGCACCCCGACATCGCCCGGTTATGAACCACCGGCCTCCTACTCAGCATGTTAGGCGATAACAGACTAATCGTATACTTCTTTAAGTTTAAAATTCATTTGAAACCCTTTTCTTTCTCTTTTTGGAAACCATTTTGAGCATATGATATTGAAAAGCCACATCAGTAAAGAATCACCCATTTATGTTTATACATACACAGAGAGGGGGAAGAAAGAAGTGATTTATTTACAACCGTATTTAAATGTTATATTGTGTGTCTATTCTACATTAACTTATTTCTCCAAAACGATGTTTATTACATGGTTCGCACTTTAATCGCCGTTGGAACGATTTAGGTGCGTTTTAAAACCCCGTTTGATGAAGCTTACTCGAATCGCCGTTGGAACGACTCGAGTAATTGAAAACGTTAAAGTAAAAGCCTTTTAATAAGAAAACGTGGTTAAACATACAAGTCGATTTTATTTTGTACAAATTCATTAAGAAAGCGATTCAAAATCTCCATTATTAACAAAAAAAACGATTTTGATTACAATGTTCGCTTAATCCGTCGTTGGAACGGACTATGGTTTTAAAACGTGGTGTTTTGAAGACGATTTGAAATATCAACCAAAATGACTCTATTTATCTACATTAGAGATCTAAGAAAGCTCATTAGCTTAAATAATTTAATTGAAAACTCTCTTTTTGTGACTTATTTTCCCCACTTATTTAATGGACTCTCTAACTATTATAATTACATCAATAAACACATTTAGGCCCGAAAATTAATTTTTCCAAGTGAAGCCCATTTGAAACATGGACTCATAAATGGCCAAAAGAGATAAAGAAAATAATATAGATATATATTTACACATTTTAGCCCAAAAGACATAAAATAAGAGTAAAAGAAAGTATACTATCCAATACATATATAAGAAAGAGTAATGAAAATAATATATTTATACTTTAAATATATGAAAATAGTAGATGAAATTCATAAATAAGAAAATAGCATTTATCACTCAAAATAACTCTATTTGTCAATAATTAACATAACCCAAATATACTCCAAAACTATATATATATATACATAACTAATATAATCTTAATGTCAAAAAGACTATATGTTTATTCCCTAATATCTACTAATTGTCTCACAAAATACCAAGTAAATAACATTTAAAATAGATTTTAATGTGACTTAAATAAATAATGATAAAAAAAGGGAAAATAATACATACATTTATAAAAAATAAAATGGAACACCACTCTTCTAAAATAATTATATATGTTAAAATTCTAAAACAATTTGAAAATCATATATTACATAATTATATATATATATATATATATATATACACTAAGGATTAAAAGTCTAAAAGTTAAGAAAAGGGGACCGAAATGGCATTTTTTACATTTTGGCAGATTTACCGACGGAAAATCCGTCGGTAAACAGCCTTTAGAGACAGAATTGGCAAATTACAGCAGCATTCCAACATTTTCCAGATTTGTTCAAAAGCATTAAATTAAATCTAATTCAATCGTTTTGGACTTCCGAACTACCAAAGATGGATCATAGTCGAAAACGGAAGTTCCTAAAACGATGTTTTTATTTTAAAACGTTATTTGGAAACCTCTTTTAAATAAAAAAAACTTATAATTACAACATTTTCGATACCCGAACTACCTTTTTATCGGATCACGGTTCGTATTGGGATATCCAAAACGAGGTTTTTATTTTAAAACAAAACCGAATTTTATTTAACACGAAACGAAAATTAAATAAATACGCTAACTAAATAAAACGTGACAAAATAAATAAATGACTAAAGGAATAAAAACTATAGCATAAAAAAATAAATAGAAGGAGAGAAATAAATTAAATAAAATAAAGAGTCTAGTCCTCGGATAATACCTTTGATTCGGTATATGACAGTCGAAGCCGATTGATTCCACGAACCGCGAGCTCCCGATTTTAATAAAAATTTAGTAAAAATTAAACTTAGGAAATTTGGAATTTTTGAGAAAAAAAAATATTTTTCTCAAAAAAATCCACTCTCTCTCTCTAAAAATGTTTAGAGTGAGAAAGTTTTTCCCCCCCAAAAAAAAGCCCCTTTTCACCTTGGGATCCGTGCCCTTATATAAGGAAACGGATCCCGGAACAATGGGCGACGCCCAAAAAAAATTGGGCGTCGCCCAACCTAGTGTTGGGCTACCGCTCAACCTTGTTGGGCGGCCGCCCAACTTTCGTTGGGCGAGCGCCCAACCCTCGTCGGGCGTCCGCCCGACGCCTTGGGCGTTCGCCCGACGTGGTTGGGTGCCCGCCCGGCGACCCTCGGGGTGTGCCCCGCGCCGTCGGATGCGTCCACTCCGTGGCCGCCGAGCGCGCGTTCTGCGCAGCTAGACGCTCGCACGTCGGGGCCGCCGAACGCGCGTCTCGCGCTGCCAGGCACGTGTGCTCAACGGCCCACGAGGGCGCGCACCGCCAGCGGTCCCAGGCATTGCTCGGGCGTCGAGAGCGTGCCACTCGCGGTGCGTCTGACGGACACCGCGCGCACGTCTCGAGCCGTCAAGCGGGCGTTCGACCATCGTCGTCCGCGTGCGGGATGCCGTTGTGTGCCCGCGCCGTGCCGTCAAGCGGACACCCGAAATCAATCGCTTCGACCGTCTTGTTTCAGGTTTTCGTCACAGGTCCTCCGACTCGGTGTCTACAGTTGCCCCTACTTTTCTATTTTGACAGTGATGTGTGTGGTTCGAAAACGTTTTTGCTAACGTAACACATGCAATGTAAAACATATAAAAGTAAAAGACACCTAACGAGTAGGAGGAAACATACCTGACCTTTGCGCTGCGCGCTCCGGCGTTGCTCTCTGACTGCATCAGACTCTGCTTCGGGCTGCACCCTAGTTCACGACCGTGGGGATAATGGCTAAATAGGTACCCTAGTTTATGACCGCGGGGATAATGGCTAAACAGCTACCCTATTTCAAGATTGCGGGGATAATGGCTAAATAGCTACCCTGATTTACGACTGCGGGGATAATGGCTAAATAGCTACCCCATTTTAAGATTGCGGGGATGATGGCTAAACAGCTACCCTGGTTTACGACTGCGGGGATGCTGGCTAAACAGCTACCCTGATTTACGACTGCGGGGATAATGGCTAAACAGCTAGCCCATTTCAAGATTGCGGGGATAATGGCTAAACAGCTACACTATTTCAAGATTGCGGGGATAATGGCTAAACAACTACCCTATTTCAAGATCGCGGGGATAATGGCTAAACAGCTACCCTATTTCAAGATCGCGGGGATAATGGCTAAATAGCTACCCCATTTTAAGATTGCGGGGATGATGGCTAAACAGCTACCCTGGTTTACGACTGCGGGGATAATGGCTAAACAGCTACCCTATTCTACGATCGTAGGTAAATATGGCTCAAAAGCAACTCCGGTCTGCGACCATGAGTCAGATGGCTCAAAAGCAACTCCAATCTGCGACCGTGAGTCAGATGGCTCAAAAGCAACTCCGGTCTGCGACCGTGAGTCAGATGGCTCAAAAGCAACTCCGGTCTGCGACCGTGAGTCAGATGGCTCAAAAGCAACTCCGGTCTGCGACCGTGAGTCAGATGGCTCAAAAGCAACTCCGGTCTGCGACCGTGAGTCAAATGGCTCAAAAGCAACTCCGGTCTGCGACCGTGAGTCAGATGGCTCAAAAGCAATTCCGGTCTGCGACCGTGAGTCAAATGGCTCAAAAGCAACTCCGGTCTGCGACCATGAGTCAGATGGCTCAAAAGCAACTCCGGTCTGCGACCGTGAGTCAGATGGCTCAAAAGCAACTCCGGTCTGCGACCGCGAGTCAGATGGCTCAAAAGCAACTCCGATCTGCGACCGCGAGTCAGGTGGCTCAAAAGCAACTCCGGTCTGCGACCGTGAGTCAAAATGGCTCAAAAGCAACTCCGGTCTGCGACCGTGAGTCAAAATGGCTCAAAAGCAACCCTGGTCTCTAAATCGACCGCAGGTGTGTAGTGATGCATATAGATGGATGAATGTAGCCTAGTCTATGGATGCATGTAAACACCTATGTGTGTGTGTAGGTGACTGTGCGTGTGTTTGAATGTGCATAAGTGTGGCTTATGTGTTTTGCTTTATGCGGATGTATGGACATGTGTGTATGCGAACTATGTACATGTGGATGAAATGCTCGGATGGATTCCCTTTTCCTAGGCTTGGAGGATTTTTGTAGCTTCAGATCGAGAAATGATGTTTCGGGCCGTCCCCAAGGAGTGCGAGGATGAGGGCGAGGTTAAGTTTGAAACCAAGGGTTGTAAGGATAAGGATTTGGTCTTGATGAGCTCGTGTCAAAGGGGCTCTCGCTTTTAACCAGAGTTTGACGTATTCATTTTTTCCTTAATTTTTGCCTGAGCTGCCCTTTTCGGGTTTTCCACTCAACGGGATCTCTCCGATGTTCTCTATCTCTCCTTTTGCATGAACTGCCCCTAGGGGTTTTCAATTCATCTTTTCTATATCTCACTGATTTTCTCTATCTCTCCTTTTGCTTGGATCGCCTCTTTGGAGGTTTTCAATCCAACCTTTTTGTTTAATTTTTCTTCTCTTTTTCTTTCTTTCTTGATTGTGAATGATACCGGATAGCACATGAGGTTTATATTCACGGGCCATTTCTATGCTAATCATTTGATGATGAGTTCATGCCCGATGCCTTCGTTAATGGAGAAGCTTCCGGAGTGAGATGGATGTTGATCTGATTGTAGGGCCGTGCCCCCGATTAAAGTTACCGTCTTGGTGTAGGTTAGAAGTTGATGCGGGCGTATGCCCCTGCCAACTCGAGGTGAGATTTCGTGTGCGCCAAACTAGGGATACTGCCGTTGGGAGTAGCTATGGAGGAGAGACGCTTCGGTCGAAGTTTGACCCTTGAGAGGACCACATAGGAGCAGAGGAACCAGACTTCATGGAGCATGAGAGAGAGGAATAGTCTTTTTTTTTTAGTTTTTCTTTTTTATAGATTTTGGATCGGTTTATGGGTGTTGGGGTGATTTCAGTTGAGATGGGGTGCCTATTGATGCGGGTGTTTTTATGGCAAATGCAACCGTCTAGCTTAAGTAAAGCACTTGGCAAACATACATTGAGTTGATTACTGCTCAGTTTATTAACCACTGTCACCGAAGTATGCCCTTTCGGGTTTTCACACTTCAGTTATTTTAACTCTCTCCTTTTACCCCGGAATTTTCAAATAAGCGCCCCGTGGGGTTTTCACTTATTGGGGTGTCCCTTATTGTTGCATAGGCCGTCCTTTGCGGATTTTCAACCTATCGGGATTTTCTTTCTTTCTTTTTTTTTTTATTTTCATGAGAAGGATTCCTCGGTTCCCTCGAGATTGATTAAAGTTCTGAACTTTGTTGCCGCCTTCGGCTTCACTTGACTACGCATTTGATCTTTCTTCGTTACAGTGAGCTTTTCTCGTACATTTGATTACACATTTGCTGGGTAATGTCAACCGCTTTTGCCACCTTGACGCCTTTTGGCTGATCACGTCAGCTTTTGATTTATTTTCTTTTACTTCCGATTGACTTGACTTTGCCCCAGGGCCTTTTTAGCATCATTTTTTTTCTTTTTTCTTCTTCCTTTGTTTAACTTTGAGTCATCATAGGTCTAAACCCTTTCGTTGATCCTGGAACAAAATACTTTATCGCTGATAGGTTAGTTGCCCCCGCCTCGTTCTAAATGGCGCACTCCTGTACTTGTGTCCCCCTTTGGGGGGAGAAATCTTTGTCGGTGCCTCAGTGTAAGTATGGCTCTGAGGGCTTGTTGCTTGCTCCATATTTTCTTTTCTTTTTCTCTCTTTTGGACTTTGTTGATTGTCGCTCAATCTTCTTTCTGCCAAAAGCCGATGAGAACCCTTCGTTTGATGGGTCTACGCCCGACTTATCATCGTAGAGTCAGGGAATCGTTTCTCATGATTTATTTTGCTTTTTTTTTCTTTTTTTTACTCTCTTAATTTTCTCTCTTCAGTGGTTAAGTATTGATCAATAAATATATTCTAGATCTTACGTCCGTGCTATGATAGAAGCGGGAATATCTCAATTGAGTAGATATCAAATGTAAGTACGTATGTTTAGGATAAATTTGCGGAAACGAAATTTCATTGAATTCAAAAGGAGGTTAATAACATCTTGTGGAATAGAAGATAAAATAAAAGACAAGGATAAAGACTACAAGTGCAATCCTCTCTCTCATACTACTTCAGGAAGCTTCAAGTTCACCTGCTTCCTAAGTGTCCTCAATCTAGAGAACTTCTTCTCTCGCTTATCCTGATCCATGATAGACCTCACCGTTCAAGGAACAAGTCAAAGACTTCATCCGCTGAGAAGGATCTGGATCACTTATCTTCCCAGCTTCGATGAGATCTTGGATTTCATGCTTCAACTTCATGCAAGTGCTTGTTTCGTGACCATATTTCTGGTGGAAGTGGCAGTAGCCCCTGCGTTTGACTAATTCAGTGGTGTGACCTCCCGTGACTGGTAGAGGGTGAAGTAAGTCATGCATTCATAGACCCTCCAACACTTCAAACAAGGGTTGAGTGAAAGTGGAGAATTCCCTTCCCTCCCTTCTATACTGAGTGGGCGACGGAGGGCGAACAACCCTGGTAATCTCATGTCCTTGGTGGTGTGGATCTTGTTGTGTTCGTGAAATATGGTGTGAGACTACCCTTGGTGGAGTGAATGTTTGTGGATTAACTTGTGACGCGAGCTGGAACATAGGTTTCTCCACAGCAGCTTTCGGGATCTCCGCAACCAGTGACTCACTCAGGACCTCCCTGACCAACCTTTTCAGCTCTATCTTGAATTCATCTGCAGCAAGTATCTCGGGAAGAACTCGCTCGATTTCTGCTCTGAGATTGAAATCTCCTATCATCTCTTGGGAATTTTCAACCCCCTCATGCTTAGTATTCTCCGGATCATTAAGAGCACGTTTGAACTCATCAGAAAAGATGTATTTGGCTAAAGCCCTTTGCACACGGCTCTCAAGATTGTGGTTAGAATTGCTGGACTGGGCCATGAGTTGGGTCTCTAACAAGGAAAGAGAAAGGATCGGTGAGTGGAGCTTTTTAGGCATTATGAATTTTGATGATGCACGTGCGATGCGAATGCTAAAGCTATCTACTTGTGCCTCCTATAGATGGATGTATGATTTATGCATGATTCGTGGTCTGCGCTTTATTTCTTACAACATAAACACGATTTGACTGGAGCTAAACCCCTTTTTTTCTTTTTCTTTTTTTTTACCAGAGCCGTCGGCAGTACCTCGATCGTTTGTGCTAACTTACCAGTTTGGAAGTGCCGATGTCTGAAACCATTTCGACTGTTATACACACACTAGTACGAACCCTACAAGTTAACCTTGCAATGCTTTACAAGATGTACAATGTTGAATGACGCTCGACACGACTGACACTTGTGAGATTGAGACGACCCTCATGATACGTAAAATCCCCTATGACACTAGGTAAATGAGAGTGTACCCCGATGATATCCGTGACGTGTAGATATATTGGAGGGGTAGCGATATGAGTGGTGGGAATGGCATATTTGGTACATCGATACGACTCACGATCTAAAAAGAACAACCTAAGCGATCATGCCTGAGGTGTATGTGAGGGATTGCTATCCTTGGTAGTAATGACGTACTTCGAAGATACGCGGTGTTACATGGACTGATATGATGCTCATGGTATGTCCGAGACTCAAACAGACCGTGACGGAGACATGCGGGGCACTTGTCCATAGTTTACTTGGTATTGATACTGATAACAGGGAACCGTCTTTCTGGGAAACACAAGTTTCCTGAAACAGGTCGACATAGAGGATGTGTCCTAAACTAGAAGCAAGCGGGACGAGACCACCGCATATGGGGTGTGGGTCAATGGTTAGTTTAAACCCAAGACACGAATACATAGGCGTACCAACGGAACCTTGGCGTGTTATGCAGAAAGTGGTGATGCACGGGACATGCCCTAAATAGGTTAAGGCATAGGGGAGACTCGAGTGACATATGTCATGTGCGCCAATCGTCAGCTTCTCCTGGAAAGCAACTATTACGATGATGGGTATTATCTGACGGGATAACGAACACGGAATTCCCGACACTCGAGGTACGAATAGGATGCATATGTCAACGTATGAGGTACGTGCCAATTATTAACTCCTACTTGGCTCACTAGCATCTTGACATAGTGGTTTGAAACGTGGTGCGTTCAGGAAATACGATGACGTACGTGGTATGCCTTAGAGGTAGCCAAAAGGCATGATGGGAGTCCCACTTGATGTGCCCCCACGATTGACTTATACGTAACTCACGAACGATGGGATGGCTTGATTTTGGGATTTCGACCATTGTGGGGGAAATCCAACATGCTAGGTACGAGACACGAATAGGGTACGCATATGACACACGTATTATCTGACCAACTTTGGGTATAGATGAAGCACAAAGATGACTCGAGAGGTACATTCTAACAACATTGGAGGTGTAAGCTCGACACTATACCGACACGCAGGGTGTGGTTCAAGGATTAACTTAAGCTAGGGACCCAAATACCTCGATGGATTTGCGGACATCAGTGCGTCCGGTAGAATGAGAGGTGTCCTAATCCGATCGAGGTATCAATGAGACGGAAATGAAGACTTACCTGGTACGTGTCGAAGGTCAATTTGTTTCATAGCGCAAACCCAACGAAGATATGTTTTATGAGAATCACTAAAGATCTTACGCGGATATGTCTGACGTATTCGGTCCATCATTGATAGTTGAGATACCAACGATGACACACAGGGTGGACATCCATAGTTCGACGGGAACCTATTACTATGAACAACTCGAGGAGCAACGAGGACGCGAACCAAGACCTTCGAGGTAAGTGCCAAATTTTGGACTTAGCCGCGGTATGAACAACTCGATACTACTGATACGAGTGAGACTCAAATAGCGACACATAGGGCATATGTCTCAGACTCGTGAATAAGGCAATTCGGAGTTTGGGGGCGCATGGACAGCGGTACCAATGATGTAGGGAGAGCGTGTCGAGGATTTGACAATAGAAACAAACCGATGTTTGAGACGTACTCTAGATATGAGTGACAATTTACAGGGCGTACATCAAGAGTTTGATAGGAACCTCATGACATGAACGACTCAGTGTGTCAAGGTATGGGCGGGATGCCCGAGATATCCCATAGGGTACGTGCCTAAGGGTGTGACTTGGACTCGATGACATGAATCACTCTATATGACAGGTACGGGCTAAAAGTTCAACTTGAACTTGTCGATACAAATGACTCGACATTGGGGGTGTAAGCAAGATGCACGTGATGACATATATGAACTTGCCCCAGATTCGACTGGAACTCAATGACATGAGTGACTCGACATTTGACATGCGAACAAGACGTACGGAACCGCGTATGTGGGTGTGTGCCACAAGCTTAACCCTGACTGGATGGTATAAACGACTCAGTTTTCGACATGTGAGTAAGGTGCGAGGGATGACCTACGGAACGCGCGTCAAAGGTCGGTCCAGAATTGGATAGCCTAATGACATACTCGTGGGCTACAAATATTGACAAGGCGACATGTGGGGCACATTTTGACAA
Organism: Euphorbia lathyris; assembly: GCF_963576675.1. NCBI lineage: Eukaryota > Viridiplantae > Streptophyta > Magnoliopsida > Malpighiales > Euphorbiaceae > Euphorbia > Euphorbia lathyris. The sequence goes on along the minus strand of NC_088919.1, from coordinate 43,569,175 downwards.
GGCCCAACGTATAACTAAAGCGCAAGTGGTGACATAAGGGATACGCACCGAAAGCTGATACGTGTTCGAAGGACTAGTGTCACATGTTTGGAATACTGATGTGTTACGATATATGATGACACACCTGGTATGTCTCATATCGATTTGCCCATTTTTGAAGATGCGACAGTGTGTCTCAAGGAGGCCAAGGATGCGCGGGTTACCTTAGTACAATGACGTGTCGATATACAAAGTACGGTCGAGAGTACCAATGGGGGCATGAGGATGACCTACTAGCTAAGAGTTTAGTGCAATGACGCATGGATTTATTAGATGTGACGAGGTGCCATATAAGGTGCCAGTTAAAACGCGGATGTAACACCATGACTTCGTGTGAAGCGTGCGTCAGAGGGTTAATGCGAACCTGGGGTCCGGACAGTGGGACGGTGTAAATACGAGGGGACACTATGATGACCCACATGGCGCACCTAAAGGTACAAATGGGAAGCATGGACAATATACCAGTCAAGGGTTCGTTTCGAAGCTTAGGGTATTGCCCATAATTTTGGAAATACGGAGGTGCTACGTATGGACTACCTCCCCAGATGCGAATGATGACAGGTAAACGAGATTCATGTGAAATAGTTCACTCGACCCTAAGGTTTTTATCTTACGACCACGTAACTTTGGAGTATAGGTGCACGGCGCACCGACACGCGTGGCATGCCTTAGTGTGCGAAGGTCATGATGGCAACCTACGAGGTGAGGGGCATGAATAATACAACAACATATATTTGGAATCACTTAGGCATTATGTATAGCGTGGCGACATTCGTGGGTATGTTTTGAGATACGAAAGGGAGGTGACGATGACCCATGAGATTATGGTTCTATTTGAGATCAAGGTACCAGTCATAATCTTGAGATGTGTTGGCTAAGGCATAGCGACATACATGGTATGTCTTGAGACATAAGTAGGACGTGTGTGAGACATGTGACGAATGGTTAATTCGAGTCTCGGGGGGAACCGATGCCATGACAATGTTTCTTTTTTTTTGAACTATCGATAAGTTGTAAGTGATGTGGCGACACACATAATATGTCTCGAGTCGACCATGCGGGAAGTGAACGGAATTTTACCCACGATGTGAATGTTAGGACAACAAGGTACGATCACCAAGTAGCTTGGTATTGTTAACCATGACAGAGGGAGGCGGAGTACGTCACGACATATGGGATATGTCTCCGGATGACTTAAACACGATGGCGAAGGTGCGTGTGGCAGGTCACGATGCAGGCGGTATACCCCCTAATGGTATGAACGGGACGATAAAGATATGTCCGACCCATCCCACGCAAAGTATAACCTGGCGAAGACGTAGAGAACACCTCGGGGTCTAGAGGTAGACCACTTGACGGATATGCAAGACCTGGTAAAGACGTGCGAGATTCATCATGACATACGGGGTATGTCTTTCATTAGGCACCTATCGAGGCGTGGAGCTCAGGTTATGACATACGGGGTATGGCTCTACACTAGTGTACTTGATATGGAAGGCGCATATACGGCCTATCACGATGTACGACCTTGACAATTCCCGGATGTACACAATGCATAGGGGGCGCATCGAGTACACGTCCTGACTAGTGTATAGTTGACGTGATGAAGACGCATAGGACACTCCACGATATGGAAGGTGGGACGGGGTAAGGATGTCTGGGCTACGCCACAGCCCAAATGGTATGCCTTTTGTCTAACGTATATAACATGGTGAATAAGCACCTGATATGCCATGAAATACGAGGCATGCAACTCATGCCCCTCGCTTGATGCAAGGAATGAGGTGAAGATGTACAGGATGCGTTATGACACACATAGTACCCCTTTTGACCAGTGTGTAATGACGTGGTAGAGACACAAGGAATGGATCATAATATATGAGGCACAACAGGGAAGGGACATGTGGTATACGTCATAGCATAATGGGTACGCCCCTTGATCGGTGTCTGAATGATTAATGGAAACTGTATGGGGGTGCATTACATCCTCAGGGGTATGACAAAGTAAAGATGCAAGGAATACGTCACCACATGACAGGTGGGACTCTTGACGGGTGGATGCGTGATGACACGACACAACAAGGACATAGGGGATACGTCACGAGAGAACAGTACGCCTCTTGACAGGGTAAGGACATATTGGAGGTGTCGTGACATACGAGGTATGCCAAAACAAAGGCGTATGGGATATGCCATGATATAAGGGTTGTACCTTCTGACTAGTGCCTGGGATACGAGAGAAATGTACGAGGTAAGCTACCATACATACAATATGCTAAGGCGAAGACGGATAGGATACGTGACAACATAATGGACATGTCTCCTAGCTAGCATACAAACGACATGGTGAAGGTGTACGAGACGTGCCAATGACGCATAGGATGCATCCCAACGCCTAGGTATGACAAGGCAAAGACGTATGGGATACGTCACGACATAACTAGTATGCCTCCAGAATGACACGCGACGCTGGGGTCGACTCTTTCTCACATTCCTAATAAATACGTCCTAAGTCTATGAAACCTAGAATGGCTGCACGCAATTTGGTTAGCATGCAGCGCTCTATATGGTATGACTGCAATGATTCGTTAAGCGTAGAATGCGTTATAACTTAAATCTGACTCGACTGATGTACAACAAGATATAAATCTATACAAACAAACTAGTTAGCGAAAATCGTACATAACACGTAATCAGATCGCAACAAGAGAAAGAAAATGTTAGATATCAATCACAATTATCACATCATCTCTCTTCCATCCTTATTCCTCCACACACTCATTGGTCCAAGTCTCTTTCCTAGGATTTTGGTATGGGCTCACATCATGGTCCAGAGGACGCGTGATGCCGTCGATTATTGAGGAAAACGTAAATCATCCATCAGACAATAAAGTTCATTTTAACGTATCAACATCCAGTGACTAAGATATCGACCAAGTGAGATTGTTCCTTCGGAATAACTTGTCTTTTGTCCTTTCGCGAGACACATTAGTTCGGGTTTTGACTCCCTTCGAGCGCATCTCGATTTTTAGACGTGATACGAGTTATTCTTTTAGTCCAATCGTTTGTTATTGACAATGACTCGTTCCCTTTTATTCACGTGGGTTCGTGCCTCGATTTTTGGATTACAACAGGATCTTTTGGATCTCTCGAGAGACACAGCCACGTGTTTATTTAGTGATGAAATCACTTTTGGATTTTATTTTAGGGAACGGACTCATCGCGTAACGCGTTTGTTCTTAGCGTCGAGGATCTGTTTGCTCATTTTAGCTACGTGGAAAGACGGCGAGTCTTATTTTGAGCGTACGGTAATCTTTCGGCTAGCAACAATTCGTTGTTCTTCTAATCCACGGGATATATCATCTTAGCATGGTTATAGAAAATCAACATTTCGTTGAATCGCGCGTTTATTCGAAGCGAGGATATCACCGTTTTCTTTCCTTTAAGCGCGAGTTTAAGCAAACCTGTATATCGGGCCATATTTCTTGCAGTTTTGGCAACGGTCGAAATGATCGAGTCGTTAGCCAAAACCCGCAGTCTCGTCCATATGGCGCAACTATATGGTTTGGCTTAATTCGGTTTCGAGATTTCAAACGGGGTATATAATCGTTCGAGACACGTATTCAACGGCATTGGTTTATTTTCTTTAACTACCCTTAGGATTGACATATATCGTAGACTCGGAATGATTTTTGGTCGTTTAGTTCATTTTTTCCTTTTCTTTTATTTTCTTAGTCACCTTTGCGGATACATCCATTTCTCTTAAGAACAACTCGAGGCGTAACGTAAAAGCTCGTCTTTTATTCAGAAGGGACGGGCTACTTGTGCGAAACTTTTCACGTTACGACAGGGTCATTCGAGACAGAAATGTTCTTTGTTTTCGTTTCGTCATGATTTCGTTTTATCCCAATTTATTTAAAGAATGTGAATAACGGCTACCGTTAATATAGTCTTTTGTATCGACATGTAATTATCCTCAACAACAAACCGATTCATACTAATACGTGCTTACATCATAACGCATTTCTTGAAACATGTGCCTTCGTCGGGACACCGAAAGGGACAAGGCGGGTCGCACATGTTCATTCATACGAGATGACTAAGTCGTCTTTAGTTCAAATCGTTTTAATGTTTTGGGGTAATTAGTATGTCGATTCATGAGCATATATTAACGCATCGTCTCATTTTCTTTACATATTTTAGGATTTAGACACGTATCATGGCGGTTTGAAAACACGAACTGATTCATTTATCACATCAAAAATAGTAACGGGTAATCCTATGGAAACTTCTAAGGCTACTATATGCTGACACGGCTGACCGCGGGACCTCACAGGACCGCACAGATTCGCCCCTAACGAATGGATGGGGACCCTCTGGCGCCTTACTGTAAGGGGGAACTTACGCTATCCTCTTTCGAGCGACGAATGGACTCTCGCTAGAGGTTTCGCGGAAATTACCCAAAGGGTTTGCAATAATGCACATGTATGCATACGAAAAGAAGTAAAACGATCCGTCCCCGTTAAGGGCTTAGTGCATGCCTTCCGGAATCAAATTTCTCGCTTCCCCAGCAGAGTCGCCACTTATTAGACGAGGTGCCGCGGCCTAATCTCCCGAGCGGACCGGGGGGTGGACAACCTCATGGCGACGTAAGCGGTGATTAGCGCCGAAAGCAACCAATCGTGGAATCAAGCTGCTCGGCAGGATCGGAGCTCGGAGATATGGAAGAGTCGACACCCACGAATGGGAAAATGAACACCGATCCCTTACGGGAGACCGGTGTGGATTCGAGAAACTTAGGTACGAGCCGAGAAGGCTAGCTCCTTTCCGGAGAAAGGCTACTAGGCACCCCGATATCGCCCGGTTATGAACCACCGGCCTCCTACTCAGCATGTGAGGCGATAACGGACTAATCGTATACTTCTTTAAGTTTAAAATTCATTTGAAACCCTTTTCTTTCTCTTTTTGGAAACTATTTTGAGCATATGATATTGAAAAGCCACATCAGTAAAGAATCACCCATTTATGTTTATACATACACAGAGAGGGGGAAGAAAGAAGTGATTTATTTACAACCGTATTTAAATGTTATATTGTGTGTCTATTCTACATTAACTTATTTCCCCAAAACGATGTTTATTACATGGTTCGCACTTTAATCGCCGTTGGAACGATTTAGGTGCGTTTTAAAACCCCGTTTGATGAAGCTTACTCGAATCGCCGTTGGAACGACTCGAGTAATTGAAAACGTTAAAGTAAAAGCCTTTTAATAAGAAAACGTGGTTAAACATACAAGTCGATTTTATTTTGTACAAATTCATTAAGAAAGCGATTCAAAATCTCCATTATTAACAAAAAAAACGATTTTGATTACAATGTTCGCTTAATCCGTCGTTGGAACGGACTAAGGTTTTAAAACGTGGTGTTTTGAAGACGATTTGAAATATCAACCAAAATGACTCTATTTATCTACATTAGAGATCTAAGAAAGCTCATTAGCTTAAATAATTTAATTGAAAACTCTCTTTTTGTGACTTATTTTCCCCACTTATTTAATGGACTCTCTAACTATTATAATTACATCAATAAACACATTTAGGCCCGAAAATTAATTTTTCCAAGTGAAGCCCATTTGAAACATGGACTCATAAATGGCCAAAAGAGATAAAGAAAATAATATAGATATATATTTACACATTTTAGCCCAAAAGACATAAAATAAGAGTAAAAGAAAGTATACTATCCAATACATATATAAGAAAGAGTAATGAAAATAATATATTTATACTTTAAATATATGAAAATAGTAGATGAAATTCATAAATAAGAAAATAGCATTTATCACTCAAAATAACTCTATTTGTCAATAATTAACATAACCCAAATATACTCCAAAACTATATATATATATACATAACTAATATAATCTTAATGTCAAAAAGACTATATGTTTATTCCCTAATATCTACTAATTGTCTCACAAAATACCAAGTAAATAACATTTAAAATAGATTTTAATGTGACTTAAATAAATAATGATAAAAAAAGGGAAAATAATACATACATTTATAAAAAATAAAATGGAACACCACTCTTCTAAAATAATTATATATGTTAAAATTCTAAAACAATTTGAAAATCATATATTACATAATTATATATATATATATATATATATATACTAAGGATTAAAAGTCTAAAAGTTAAGAAAAGGGGACCGAAATGGCATTTTTTACATTTTGGCAGATTTACCGACGGAAAATCCGTCGGTAAACAGCCTTTAGAGACAGAATTGGCAAATTACAGCAGCATTCCAACATTTTCCAGATTTGTTCAAAAGCATTAAATTAAATCTAATTCAATCGTTTTGGACTTCCGAACTACCAAAGATGGATCATAGTCGAAAACGGAAGTTCCTAAAACGATGTTTTTATTTTAAAACGTTATTTGGAAACCTCTTTTAAATAAAAAAAACTTATAATTACAACATTTTCGATACCCGAACTACCTTTTTATCGGATCACGGTTCGTATTGGGATATCCAAAACGAGGTTTTTATTTTAAAACAAAACCGAATTTTATTTAACACGAAACGAAAATTAAATAAATACGCTAACTAAATAAAACGTGACAAAATAAATAAATGACTAAAGGAATAAAAACTATAGCATAAAAAAAATAAATAGAAGGAGTGAAATAAATTAAATAAAATAAAGAGTCTAGTCCTCGGATAATACCTTTGATTCGGTATATGACAGTCGAAGCCGATTGATTCCACGAACCGCGAGCTCCCGATTTTAATAAAAATTTAGTAAAAATTGAACTTAGGAAATTTGGAATTTTTGAGAAAAAAAAATATTTTTCTCAAAAAAATCCACTCTCTCTCTCTCTAAAAATGTTTAGAGTGAGAAAGTTTTTCCCCCCCAAAAAAAGCCCCTTTTCACCTTGGGATCCGTGCCCTTATATAGGGAAACGGATCCCGGAACAATGGGCGACGCCCAAAAAAAATTGGGCGTCGCCCATTGTGGTTGGGCGGCCGCCCAACAATGTTGGGCGATCGCCCAACGCGAGGTTGGGCGCCCGCGCCCAACCCTCGTCGGGCGTCCGCCCGACGCGTTGGGCGTTCGCCCGACGTGGTTGGGTGCCCGCCCGGCGACCCTCGGGGCGTGCCCCGCGCCGTCGGATGCGTGCACTCCGTGGCCGCCGAGCGCGCGTTCCGCGCAGCTAGACGCTCCCACGTCGCGGCCGCCGAACGCGCGCCTCGCGCTGCCAGGCACGTGTGCTCAACGGCCCACGAGGGCGCGCACCGCCAATGGTCCCAGGCATTGCTCGGGCGTCAAGAGCGTGCCACTCGCGGTGCGTCCGACGGACGCCGCGCGCACGTCTCGAGCCGTCAAGCGGGCGTTCGACCATCGTCGTCCGCGTGCGGGATGCCGTTGTGTGCCCGCGCCGTGCCGTTAATTTTCCTCAGCTTATTATTCTTTATATATTTTTCAAAACTTCCGGAATCAATCGCTTCGACCGTCTTGTTTCAGGTTTTCGTCATAGGTCCTCCGACTCGGTGTCTACACTTGGAAAGAGCATTATCTCATGGCAAGCACGCAAACAATCGACTATTGCACGTTCTTCTACGGAAAGTGAATACAAAGTTGTTGCCAATGCCACGGCTGAACTTCTTTGGCTGCGATCACTTCTCTCGGACTTAGGTGTCCCGATACCCAAACCGGTTCAACTATGGTGTGACAATGTTGGTGCAATATATCTCACGTCCAATCCAGTGTTTCATGCTCGAACGAAACACATTGAACTTGATTATCACTTTGTACGCGAACAAGTCACCAATGGGTTTCTCAGTGTACGTTTTATTCCTACAGATGATCAGGTTGCTGATATTCTCACCAAGCCGCTTCCTAGTGCTCGCTTCACTATGCTTCGCTCTCGCCTACTGGTTCAAGATAGGCATCGGCTTGAGGGGGGTGTTAGAGATAATATTATGTATTATCTCTACACATTATCTTTAGGAAAATTATCTCTATACTAACAGAATTATACTTGTATTAATATTCTAGTAGTGTGATAGAATTATACTTACTATCAACAGAAGTATATTAGGGTTACAACTCCTGTAATATATATACGAATCATTAATGAAACCCTAATTAAGGGAAATTACAATCACTATATCTCTCTCTACCTCACCGAAATCTCTCTCTCTACACAAACATTCCGCAACATCAACAATAGCTGTCATTAAATGCCTAAATGACTAATGAATTTAGAGAATGGTGCCATTCTAATTTGAGAGCAAGAAAGGAAGGTTGGCACCTAATTTATTGCAAACTTTTCATACCAAACTGGTATAGAGTCAATTGCTTGCCCATAATCAGCAGTAGTTTGTGCCTTTTAGCGAGCTTGACACTTTTATTATTATCAATTTCACGTGGGAATATGTTGAATCACATTCAAAAGCTAAACAACAAATTTGGATTCAATGTTTTGACTCTAACAATTTCAATTGTATCTAGGAATAAACGTGATTCTGACATGACATAAATTACATACCTACATATCATATCTACACAAATTTAGTCCATTGTTTAATCTTTTATTCTGTGACTATATTGGATCCATATTCATTTTTATACCAAAATCACTTACCAATCGAAATTGGTGAAAAAGAGACAATCTCTTGTTGTACCAAGCAAAATTAATCAGATGAGTATTTTTTACCTAACTAAGAATAGAATATCATAGATAACGATAATTATTTGGATTAGTAATAATTTCTATTTTATCGTTATTTTCTTTACACATTCTTTTAAACTAAACATGACCCGAACTGTTAGCTTGCCTCGGAGAAACAAAAAAACAATCCTTGGCTAGTGGGAGTCACCAGGCAATTCCCACGATTCAAGATGCATTTCCAAAACTCGAAAAAACGATTGATAGGAAAGTCCTAGACCTATCGCGATACAACTAAAAAGATCTTCTACTGCCATAAGCTCTTTGTGAGGCATTTGATTAATCAAATAAATCATTGACTTTCTACATATCATCAGATGAAGATGAATATATTTTTTCAATAATTTCTACGCAAGAAAAAAAAAACGCTTCATAAACAAGACAAGAAAGGCATTGGGAGAATTCCAGCTTCTTTTTACAACAATACTTGCGATGAAGTTTACCACAGTTAGAGAAGGAATGAAAAACTAGGGGGAAGAAGAGGAGAGAATATAATTTTTTTTTATCAGCAGTGTTGAGTTGTACTTTGTTGAATGATTAAATGAATTTGGTAATTCACCATTAATTCTAAATTCATTAAATTTATATTTTAAGATGTTTTGAATCCAGGGCGGGCCTAGGCCTAGGCCCGGGTACGCTGGCCTATATGGCCTTAGGGCTGTAAATGAGCCGAGCGCTCATGAGCGGTTCGGTGGTCGGCTCCATAAAAGCTTTGCTCGATTTGTAAACGAATCGCTCGTGAGTACGATTTATTGGCTCGAACTTGTTGAGCAAGCCAAAGTTCGGCTCGAGCTCGAGCTCGTTAATTTTATAGCAAGCCGAACTTGAGTAGGTCAAAGCTTGGCTCGGCTCGACTCGATTACGGCCCTATATGGCCTAGAGCTGGAGGGAGTCCAAAAAACATTTTTTTTAGTGTTATATGTATATATGAAAGTTATCTTTTTTTACTATAGATAGTGATAAAACCATATAGGATGGTCTAATTCTTTACGAAAATCTATTGATAAAAAAAAATCTGCTAAATATTTACAATTTAATTAATAAATTTTATATTAAAAGGACTCTTATTATTTATTTTGTTCAGGATCCCTAAATTATCAGGATCGGCTTTATTTGAATTTTTATCGTTGAGTTTAGATCTAACGGTGGTGAATGGATTCTGCAGAACACTACTATTTTCGTTGTTAAGTTTTGGTTACATTTTTTTACGTGCATGAGCAAGACAAAGGTTTTGTAATACTGAAGCACCTAATTCCAACAAGGGAGGATAAAAAGTCAAGAGTGGTTAGTGGGGCCTATTATTTCTTCAACAATTATAATATTATTCCGTACACAATTTTAGAACGTGCTGTCTAATTCATTTTATAAATTATAAATCATAATATATTTTCTTTCCCTTTTTGCCACTTCTTTCACGCAAAAAATGAGGCAATTTCCTTATTCTATAATGTTATTTTCTCTCAATAATTCAGAAAGATTTGGGTGTTAATCATTGCGTGCCTACAAAATTTATCTTTTCTAATATATTTCATTTAGCTTAACTACATCAAATATTTCGTGTATATATATAATGAAAGCAAGTTATTGATGTATAATTTAATGAATATTTTATAATCACTAATTATGAACTCTAAAATCTCTAATGTTTTCGATTGCGAAACTTTCACCTTCAAAATAATCATATACATACACTAATATATATGGCAAAACGCATCAAAGTGTAAATAAATTCATATAAAAAGAAAGTTTAACTAAGGTAAAACTGCTGGAAAATAAAGATGTATATAAATAAAATTAATTTCAATTTCAATACACATCTCCCTTAATAAATAATCGTCTTCATGTGTTCATTTGTGAATAGAAATGTCTATTTGAGCTATATTTATATATGGTAGAGTTGTTCAATTTTACAAACTTGGAAAAAATTATTCTCTGAAAATTTCTGCTTTTTGTACATTTACATTGTTCCTGTTTTCTGCTAGGGTGATAACGAACTTACTGACAGTAAGTGTTCGCTTACGTAATCTGTTGTATTCTGGGAAACGATCATCAATAGCGATGACATCTGTCTTAAGTAGACTGCTGATACATGCATCAAATTTGTCTAACCTCGTTCTTTGATTCCAATTTTAATATTCATACACATTTTTGTATTTATTTTATTTAATCATTTCTAATATTCTTAAGATATATTAATTGTTCTGTGATTTCCAAAAAAAAATTTCCTGTGTTTTAAAAGTAGCCATAGTATACCTTAGTATCTCAAAGCAGAAAGGAATTTCTCAGAGTCTAGAAGTTGTTCTAGATCTCAACACACCTATAGCCAAACTCCTCGCCCCCTAGTGTAATTTTTTCTATAATATACGTGAGGTAACGTTTTCTCTTTTTTAGGGTTTAATTTTATTTTTTATTTTGGAAATTAGGCCTAAGTTTCTCACCATACATCAAAATTACCTAACCAAATTAAAGCTTAGTGAAAAATTATGCACTAAATGTTAAATATGTTAAGAATTTCAAATTGGACTATAGTTGAGGAATTCTTGAGATAAAGTGAAGTTAAGAAATTTCAACATAATTAGGTATTTCACCTTATAATTACATTCTTTTTTTCATATATGTGCATGCAAGTTGGAATATTGTAATGAAATTAGAAATCAAAGACTTGATGGAATTAGCAATTAAAGTAGAAGAGAAAAATGTCATATCAAACACAAAACCATACTCCATTTTCAAAAGCAAACTTTGTCTCAAGCAGAAATAAATAAATTTGGAATTTTGAATGGTCCCAAATTAAACCTTTTCATAAGTCTTTGAAAATGTTATAAATGAAGTATTTCAATTCAAACAAATTCTTGTTTGGACTAATTAATTTATACTCCTTTCGTATTATATAAGTCTTGGATTTTTTAAACATCTAAACCTCAATTTCCATCTTAACCCATTATTTACAAGCAAGACATAGAATTATCCACCATTACAACCAAAAAGTCATTAGCTTACGCTTGTCACAGATAATGCATGGAATTATCTTATAGATAATTATTGTATTTTAGTTAGGGATAATCACTGTCTTATTCCGATCTATTAGTGTATTTCTTTAGACCAACGAGGGTTGATTTCGACAAATTATTAGAAGCACTCGGTTTTTCATGTCAAATGGAAGACCTTCCATACATATTTTGACACGTGTAACATGGATCCGCACATTATAAGATGCCCCCGCGATTTTAATTATTACGTAGGGTCACAATACACGTGTCCAAATGTGAATTGGGGGTCCTCCAAATGACATGAAAGACCCGATGCTTAATATAAGAACTTGTTGATTCGAGTGGTAAATAGTTAAATCTCTGTTTGTTAGTATGATTTTCTTTTTTCATTGGTTGGATCTGTTGCACCCGGTCCATTGTAGAAGTTCTCCTGTTATAGACAACTATACTAATTAATTTGGTAAGCAGAGACTTAATTATGTAACAAAAATAATAATGATAAAAAGTACGATGTGTTAAAATAGAAAATTAGAGACTCAATCCATCAAAATCTAAATATTAGAGACTCAATCCATCAAAATCTAAATGATCAAAACCCTCCTTGTAGTTTTTTCATACCTTAAAAATAAAAGAACAAGAATCAAATATTCAAAAATTAATCAAAGATTTCATGAACTCTCTAGCTTCACATTTTCATAAAGCAACACTGTGGTTTAAAAACTTATAAAAATGAGTTTTTACTTTGTTTAGTTTGTGAACTCTATAATATTTTATAAAAAAAAACTATTATCGTGACTATTTACTCTACAAATGAGCAATTTGAAGAAATTAAAAAAACTGATTTTTTTTTTTTAAATTACTTCATATATAAAGTCTCACTTAATAAATTAACTCAAACGCAAGCATTTTGTAACCGAAAAATTGACTCGCACACCCTTATTGCAAAAGGCACAAATCATATACTAAACTTTTAAACAAAGACTTGTATTTATATATAAAAAAAGGACAAGTATTTTATTTTATTTTTTGTTTCTTTACTTTGTGTATATAGTATATTCAAAAGTTTGATGAATAAATATAATTACAAATTTGAATGTGATGGTACAATGTATTATTGATGTCAATACCTTAATGATTGGTTATAATATTGAAAAAGAATAATGTTAAAAGGACAATGAGAGGAGATTATGATGGGACAAAATTAGCCAAACTTTATTATTTCCATTTTGTAATATATTTTATCCTTTTGGGGGATGGATTCATAAAAATTGCATCAATCAATAAAAAAGCAAACACAATTATTCAAACTTTCTACCTAATTCTAATTCATAAAGTCAACATGGTGGGAATCAATCATTTCTTCATTCCATTTTTTCAATATTATTATTTTATATTCCTCATTCCAAAATTCTTTTGTTGCTTTCAATTCAATTCAAAAACGATTTTAATATTTAAATACACCTAAACTCCTTCTTAATTATTCAATTGTTTATATTTTCAACTTCTCAACTGCCCTCAATCTTATTTCTTACTTGTTTTCAGTCCTTTTGGTGTTGAGTTTGCATCACAAATTAATATTCAATCCTAACATAGTATCAATTTAAGTTTTTTTCTATGAAATAATTTATTGATATAGTATGAAAGTCTCTTAGATTAAGTGGTTAATTAAATCCTAAGAACTTCATTTATTGATAAATTTTTATATATGATAAGATGAACAAGTGATGTACACCCGAAGCCTAAAAAATATTTGCATGAATGTGTAAAAGGCAATAACAAAATACCTTACCTACCATGGTAAACTTAATTCAATTGGTTAATTGACATCTTGAATTAACCGAGATTATAAATAATGTTAGAGCATCTTCAAGAGACTTTTAGTGTACTCTCTAAAAATAATATAAATAATTGACTCTTAGTGATTTAAGAGTGAGATATATCATCTCTAACAATACTTTTTATATCCACTCTTTATTTATTATTTTATAATTAAAATTATCAATGATGGTTACATTTGCCAATAGTGATTGCCAATAGTGAAAGGAGAGAGAATTCTTAACAATAAATTATTAATAAAAAATAAATTTAGGAGGCACTAAGAGGTGGAGAGAGGCTCTCTATTAATAGAGAGGATTGAGAGGCTCTTAGTGATTTGAGGAGCCACTAAGAGGCTGTTGGAGTTAAATTTTTATTCTCCCTCCTCAAATTGTAACTTAAGAGTCAGTTTAAGAGTATCTCTAAGAGACTCTTAGTGCACTCTCTAAAAATAATATAATTAATTGACTCTTAGTGATTTGAGAGTGAATAAGACATATCAACTCCAACAATACTCCTTATATTCACTCCTTATTATTTTATTATTAAAATTATTAATTGTTATTATATTTACCAATAGTGTGAAGAGAGAGACTCCTTCAAAATAAAATACTAATAAAAAATGAATTAAGAGGCACTAAGAGGTGGAGAGAGGCTCTCTATTAATAGAGATGATGGAAAGGCTCTTAGTGATTTGAGGAGCCACTAAGAAGCTGTTGGAGCTGATTTTTCATTCTCCGTCCTCAAATTTTAACTTAAGAGCCAACTTAAGAGGCCGTTGGAGATGCTCTAAGAGGCTGTTGGAGATGCTCTTAGGCACTAGTCAGGTGGACAACGTTCATGAGATTAACCGGATTTGTAATTTTATATTTTTAAAATTCTTAATAAATAAATTATTTCATAAATATAATTAAAATGTGAATTATACTATATAAAAATAATAATGTAAAATATTTAAGGCAAAAAGCATATTTAAGCCCCTGAACTTTACCTGTTTTAAGGATCAAGCCCCTGATCAATTATTTTTCCACATTGAACCCCTGATCATTGATTTTGTTATGGATTTGGCCCTTATTTAACTTTTCTGTCGAGTTTGGACTGCATACATCGTTAGAGCGATTCGGCTTGTTGACATGGACAAATAAAAAAAAGATTTCTTTGACTAGGAGAGATAAAAAATCAAAAATTAAAACGAAATTATAGAAATTAATTTTCAGTATATTCTTCCAAACTCGATTTTCTTCTCTCTCATTTTGTGATTTTCAACATTAGAATTGTCAAATCGATCTTCTCATCTCCTAAACTCGATAAAAAAAGTTAAATAAGGGCTAAATCCATAACAAAATCAATGATCAGGGGTTCAATGTGGAAAAATAATTGATCAGGGGCTTGATCCTTAAAACAGGTAAAGTTCAGGGGCTTAAATATGCTTTTTGCCAATATTTAATATAGAAAAACATATAAATACATATTAATACTTATTACATTAATGTCCTTAAAAAATAAAAATATGTTCATAAAATAACATTAATATCCTTAAAAATAATATTTGATGGTTTTAGATTTTTTTTATTTTTAATTATTTAATATTTTATTTAAAATTTAAAAAAAATGAGATAAAATTCAAGAGCCAATTTTTTCATAAAAAAGGCTGCCTAGATCCGATTGTGAGTTGTCTGGGACTGCTTGGAGCCGCCTGAGATTGTCTAGAGCCACTTGGGGCCGTCTAGGCGGCCAAAAATCAATATATCCATTTATATCTCTCCGATTTGAAGAAATCAAGACGATGCTCTAAAAATCTCTGCCTAAATCGATTTTGATAACACTGTTCCAAATTGACGAATATATATATATATATTCAGACTAATTTTCCCCTTCGTACATCAGTTGGCTTAACCATAACGAAGCAAAATAGAATTCTTGTTCTATAATGAAAAAAAATCATAAGGAACGATTTTGGAGAAGTCTAAGTAAGATTGCATATGGTCAATTAATTGGTTCATTAAATTAAATTTGGTTGGTTCATCATTATTTTTTTTAAAAAGAAAAACACTAACCATATAGTAGTCCATTGTATTCAGTTAATCACTAATTAGTTAATTAATTATTTGAGTGGCTAACCTTTTATTTGGATTTTTAACCATTCATAAATACACAACAAGATAAATAATATTTTATAATTTCTTAGTAGTCAAAGGACATATAATTGTCTAAATAAAACAAATAAATATATATAATAATATAATAGCATAAAATTACAAAGTCACAAATATAATAAATTATTTAAAAATCACATTATAAACATGTAGTCTAAAGGAAAATGAATCATCAAGAACATACATTATTTAAAATAAATAAATAACATTCTCAAGGTTGGTCTACAAATTTTGATATTCCAATTTTCAAGCATTCATATATAAATAAAACATTAATAATTATATGGTTTATATTGAAAAACTATTATTCATTAATAAATATGATAATATTAATAAGATTGATCATCTGACAGAAAATAAGATTTTAAAAAATAAGATAATAAATATCAATAATTATATTCTATTATAAATTTAGAAATAAAAATAATAAAAAATTAAATTAGAATAAAATTATCAATCATACATATTTTTGATAATCTATTGCTCAGTTACAATTTGTTTAATTCTCTATTTCATATATGAATGCTCGTCAAACAAAAAAAAATATTTTTTAGGTGTGATTTGTTGAATACAGATCCAATTTTTCATTTTTTTTATTTCTTAGAATTTACTTTTACTGTGGTATCACGATACTACTATGTCGAGATATTTTATCTGTCTCTCCTTAAAAATGGATATCTCCAAAAAATATTTTAAGTTCTATTTTTTTCTTTCTCCACTCTGATCAATCTATCCACTCACATTCCTCTAATTTTCTCGTAAAAATAATAAATATACTTATATATAATTATATATACATATTAAATTTCGATAATTAACCGTATCTATTTAACTTTGGAAATAAAAAATGTAACTATAACATATTAATAATTGTTTTTCAGTTTAGGTTTTTGGGTTTTAGGATTTTTTTTTTTTTTTTCAGTTTATGATTATAGAAATTGGTGTTATTATTATTATTGGCTAAAAAGTGTTGTTATTATTATGATGGGCTAAAAAGTGTTTGGAGAACTGTATTATGTCTCTAATCTGTACATATTGTATTGTCTCTTTCAAGGGTTTCTATTATTGGTTATGTGTGTGGGTTACAACCTTGAGTCCAGGTTAAGATTGACATGGAAATTAAATTATGTATTTAGAAATATAAATTATTACTTTACATTTGACAAAATTCGCATTAATTGAGCAATGGGTGGAATCATGTGAAATTAGCTTCATTTTCAAGTTTGGCACAACACCTCACATGGCTACGTACGTATCTTATATGATTGCCATTTTCATTAAAATATTCACCATTTGCTACTACAAAATATTAGGATGTAACTTAATCAATATGTGTGTTGTCTACTAGTATTCTATCGAGTGATATAAAAAAAAGAAACAATTGGTCACGAAAGAAGAGCCGGAATACGGCAAATCCGCTTCAATATTTACGTTAGTAAAGGTTAAAGAAGGGTTTGAATGCAATTAGATATTAATGACTGTGATATTACTTACCTGTTTAGGGTGTTCTCCAAATTTATATATATATTAGCTTCAATAGTAGTTGTTGTTGTAATCTTGAGTATTGTGTGTCCTAATGACTTATCACACAAATGTTACTATCTGGTTGGTCATGAGGTCTTAAAATTATTGTGACGTCGAGCGGCGTATCCTACTATATGACAGACGTCTTACTGATTTCAGGTGAACATTGGATATTGATCCATGTGGCCCTACTGTACGACAATCGTCTTCTGGGTAACCACCTTGCATGATCTAAGGGCTCTCATTCCTTCGTTTTTTTTAAAGTTGTGCGCAATGCACTTACTTTAAACAAAGGAAAACCCTCAACCCACCCCATCCCAATGTGATTTGAACCCATGACCTCTACAGTCATAGGTAAGCTCTCAACCAACAGGTTAAGATCTTTCCTTTTGTCTTGCTAATTCTGGAATGAACAATTGATATTAATTCAAGTGACTGAATGGTAATAGCATCTTCAAGGGATATTTCTTAGCTTGGATCGGCGATCTCTATGAGGGATCCGAATCGTAAAGAAGGTATCGATACATGTATTAAGGAATACATTAAATTTTAGGGTATCACACATATTAGTATATATACTAGTTGCTACGGTTTGCTTCCTTTGAATAGCAAAAATAAGCTATAAAAAAGAAATTCAGATATAAAGAGGAACCTAATAAAAAGGAAAAAGAAATAAAAAGATAAAAGAAAAAGTAGGGTTTGATTTGAAATTTTCCAATGTCAACCTGCAATATAATTTCATACTCCTTTTTACTAACTAAATAGATAAATACTGCAACAAGGAATAAAAGTATATATTAAAATAAGAATTAAAGACATACACCATTTCTTTCTTTTTGGTAGGATTTGCTTTTACTAATAAGGTCAAACAATTAACATGAAACAACTGTACGTGCACTGTACAATCGACTTCATACATATCTATATTGTTAGAACAAGAGCTGGAATTACCGAATAAAGTAATGGGCCGAGTCACATACTATATCACTTCTTTTTTAAATGTTTGTGGAACTGTCAAAAAGTACAAGAAAATTAAATTTCGGTCGCCTTCGGGATAAAATAGCTCACTCTTAATAAGAGTTTGTATTGAACAGTACGAACTTAGTGATGAGGGCATCCCTCTCTTAGCTGCGGACCCAGAGCCAAAAGACGAGACCCGTAGAGAGCCAGCCGAGGAAGACGAGGGGCAACGGCAACCAGCAGAGCACGCGGAGCGTGAAGAGCCCAAATTCCGAAGGACAGTCCAGAAGGTCATACACGCGGGGCGTTCCTTCCGGTGCACGGAGTGTGCATCCCGCGTCCGAAGAGAGTTCTGTCCAGGAGGTCAAGTACGCGGGGCGTACTTCCAGGGACGCCGCACGTGAGAATCCCCAGCGAGAACCACCAAGTCTAGGAGCTGAACCACACGGGGCGTGCTGAGGGTTATGCGGAGCGTGCCAAGCTGGAGAATACTTCTTCAGCAAGTTCTTCCTACCATGACCATGAAGGACCACTTATCAAATTACTATTTAACCCTTCCTTTTGTTTATTGAATTACCTTTACTACTTTTTATTCCTATTTTATCCTTAGAGGTTTAACTATGATTGTAACCCTAATGTGGGCTTTTAGACATTTCATTTTAGATTTGCGGGAGTATATATAAGCTCCTCATTTTGTAATGTTTCCTAACTTTTGATAAATTAAGAACATATAGCCTCCATTGGAGCCAATATTTCTTCCTTGTTAGGTTTATTCAACCTTCAAGTTTAGCTTGAGAAGTTAGTAATCTTTGTGAGTTTACGATTAAAACTCTCAGTCGACTTCAATCTACATCACTTAGTCTGTCTACACTCAAATTACCTCAGTCGAATTTTAGAAAGCATAAAAAAATTGAGTTTTGAAAACAATAAGTGTTGTGTTCAGGTTTAGTGGAGAAAAAGGTGGGAGGGAAATCAGGGATGTGGGGAACTTGACAGAAAAACCAAATCAAATAGAGTTGTTTGAGAAATAAAAAGAAATAATTCCAAAATTAATTTAAGTAAATATTAATTCCCAATTAAATTAATTAAATAAAAATATTATTATTTTTTCTAAAAAATATAGAGTCCACACAACACCGACCCGATCCAGACAGACGGCGACGGCACACGCACATGTGGTGGTCAAATATCAACTAGATCCTCATCCTTTCACAAAAGTGGGGTACCCCTTGGGGCACACCCAAATGTATAAGGATCATCTTTATAAATATTACTACAAAGTGATGATTTATCAGCAGTGGGTGATGCCTTTAACTCTTCTAAAGCTCTTTGAAGACAAACATTTGTGATTTTTTTCATAAATTCAAATTGGGCCTAGACGTCTAGCCCAAGAATCCCCCACTAGAATTTTTAAAAACATTTACTCAGCAGTTAGATAAGATCAAGCATAAAGAAAGGTATCTTTCAAACTGAACCCTTCCATACTGAGTATAATTGAGATTATACTAAAATGACTTGCAATCTTGAACTCTATCTTTGATATTGTACTATGTCATAACCTTTTCAGAGTGTAGTTCTATTAACTCGCGCGCTTATGGCCATGCACATCTATCCTGGTATAATGAAGGCTCTAGAGTTTTTTCCTAAACTCATAGGAAGCGACCTCACTTCCAAATTCATATAAATGAGTCTATCAGAAGTACTCATGTAGTTATGTACTTCACTCCAAATGGAGTATAAATCTCATTAAGAGTTTCTATTATCTCAACCTATTTCTTGGGATCTCCAGTCTATAGGTTGGGTTACCATTATGTGTAACTCATCACTGTAGGGGCATAAGCCTCATACTTTTTTGTGGTACTTTGGACTTTCTCTTTAGCTAATCCTTTCGTCAAAGGATCGACTAAATTCTCTTTAGAGCGTATATAATCCACTCTAACAGCTCCTTTAGAGAGCAACTCTCTAACAGTGATGTGCTTACGACGTATCTGTCATTTTTTTATTGTTATAATAACGATTCTGAATCTTAGCAATAGTCACGGTACTATCGCAGTGGGTCAATACTACTGGAATCGCTTTTTCCAATAAGGGAATCTCAGCTAACATACTTCTCAACCAACTTGCTTCTTCACTAGATGTGGTTAGTGCAATAAGTTCTGATTCCATAGTTGATTGAGCTAGAGTAGTCTATTTTTTGGACTTCTATGAAACAGCAGCACCATCTATATTAAAAATATAGCCACTAGTTGCCTTGGAGTCATATGACAGGGTGTTCAATTCAGCATCATTATATTGTCCAAGCATTTTTTATACTTCCATTGAGGGTGTAGCGCTAATCCTTTCGGCTCCCACCACTTTTTCAGGGCTCAACGCTCTTTCGGGTTTCCATGAGCACTTTGAAGTGGGAGTTTTGTTCCATTTTGTGGCGAAGGGAAATCTTAGAGCGTAAGTATTGATCGAATCAACCTCATTCGGTTCTACCCAAAACTACTTTGGTTTGAAATCCTTAACACTTTGAACTTTCTCCTTCAAGAATGGCCATCTTGAGGAGGAAATTGTCCAATAAATCACATCCTCATCTAGCTTCTTTGTGGGATGCCAGAAGCTTCGAAATAATGGCCCAGTCAATTCGACGTTGAGATTATCACAAACTTTGGAGAAGCTAAGAAGTTCTAGCCATGCATTTGGAGTAAGTTCGCAATGGCACAATCCGAACTCATTTACAACAGCCACAACGCCTACGGGCAGTTGAAATCCCATCTCCCAATCTAAATATTGGGTAAAAAATCCTAATTTTATTGAGGATGGGGGAAGATGAGCCCTCTCATTGCTCTTAGGAAGGGAAATGATCATTCTTCGAAGCCAAATATATTGTTCCTCAATTGCTCTAAGATGGAAAGCACTCAAAGTTGAGGGTTGCTCAGGAACTCTAGGATTTACTTTATAAGGTTTCGCAACTTTCTCAGTATCAATAGGTTATTTGGCATGAGCTTTCTTAGAGAATTTTTTCGAGGATTTGGGAGCCATTTAAACGAAGAAATCAGAGGAATTACAAAAAAGAAGAAAAGCACAAGAACTTACAAATTTGAGAATGGCAGATTCGCAAAACTATGAAGCAAAAGAAATGGAGAGGAAAGCTCTTTCTCGAATTTATAGCAGGCCAGAGATATTGAAACTTCTGGAAAATGGAAAACCCTTTTTATTCTTGAGGCAATCAAAGCGCTTTATAATAATGATATTTGGGGAAAACGGTTGGCATATGGCATTAGGATGACATCAACAACGTTAGACATGCCTAATCATAACATTTCGATCGAAGTGAAGAAACCCTAAAGGACTTCATTGCGAATTAGGAGGGGGGACATCTGATATAGTGACAAATAACTGGGCCTGAATACTCAAGCACCATTTTAAGCCCGAATTCAAAATTTGGGCCTAAGCTTATCAATCCTATAAATTTTTGCTTAGTCGGATACTTAATGATGAAGAAAGCTTCTTCGAGAGCTGCCTAAATGGACAAGTGGACCAATAGCCGTCCTGGATCCCAAAATCATGCTTCCCAACTCTCATTTAACATGGAACGGAAAGATAGGGTCTGAAACCCAATCATAAGTTGCCACATATCAAAGTCACAAACTTTGTGTAAGTAGATTGCCCATAAATAGTTTGAGAATCAGAGCTACATGTACGTGATTCTTAATATTCTCTTTCTTACTCAACTGCTTTTAAGTTAACTTTGTACTTCTTCAAGTACTTATCTAACCTAGGCATCAGAGAGGGTTTGCCGAAACTTCGGTCCCCTTTTCTGATTGTTGCTATCATTTTAGGTCATCGGAGACGGTTAAAGAACGGATTTCAATAAGGAAGACATGAACACATAAATGAGAAGCGTATATTGAGAATTCATACAAGTAAAGTGCTTGGCTTACTTATTTAGAATCAAATGAATCATACACGCCTCACTTATGGGGTGAGATGATTATAGGTCCTTGCAACAAACGAGCTGAAAGGACAACAAACTTATTGGCCCTAAAATATTCGGATGTATTGGACCATTAAGCATGCAAATTAGAGGTGGGTGTAGCTAGTTCATGACTATCACGGAAAGTAGGCTCAAAACCTTAATTGCTAAGGCCACTTCATCACCAAACCCAATGGCAGAACGATACTTCCATAGTCACTTACGCCTATAGAAAGAGGTATCTCTTTCTCTCTTGTCATTATGAGCTTATCATAAACTTTCCTTTCATATCCTCAAAAGACTAACTTTGGCATCAAATTTTACACTGGAAGCCTACCTAATCACAAGTCAATTTTTCTAAAAAAAGGTCAAATATCGAGGAGTTAGATCGGACCCAACAATTATTAATTTTTTATCAACTTTAATTTTAATGATTACATTATAAAAAATATTATCATTAGTTGATTTATATTTTATTCAATCCATCGTTTTAATAAATTAATATTTTGATATTAATAAAAATTACAAACAATCTACAAAATAAATATTATATGTTTATGAGTCGGCGACTCATTCTTCAACGGGAACACGGTCAAAGCCCTAGGCTCCTCCCATTTCTTGAGAGCTTTCACTCTCAGGTTGGACAGTAAGGGTTGGAGAGCATTACCACACGTGTAAAGGAAGTGCTATACCTAATTGAGCTATAGCCATTAGGTTTGTTATTTCTTCGATTCATGGACTCAATTCAAGTTAGTGGAATCTTTCATTCACATTTTTTCCATCAAGAACGTTTATGAAACTGTTGGACTCCTGAACTTGCGCAAAATGGAAGAAACTGTTGGGGGGATCAAAGAAAAAAATATCGTCCCCATCCTAAAAAAATCTAATTCGTTAGGATTTTTCCCATAACTAACAAAGAGATTTTGGCGGCCAGACATAAGAAATCTAATGGGAGCAATACTTGAAATGATAAATCCAATGGAATTCATTGGGATTAGGAAGAAGCCATATCAAATAAATATTTTTTCTTCTGAGCATTTTTCGATTGTTAATACAATATATAAGAACCACTATTCATTCCATACAAGAACTAATCACATGAAATCTTTTGACAACACTGATTCAACAAGCAACTCTTCTCAAAATCTCAAAACGTGTTGCGATATTGCACCGGAGATGAACGAGGCTAAGCGATCCATTGCAAGAGCGAAGCTCTACCAACTAAGTTA
Organism: Euphorbia lathyris; assembly: GCF_963576675.1. Taxonomy (NCBI): domain Eukaryota; kingdom Viridiplantae; phylum Streptophyta; class Magnoliopsida; order Malpighiales; family Euphorbiaceae; genus Euphorbia; species Euphorbia lathyris. The sequence goes on along the minus strand of NC_088919.1, from coordinate 43,545,759 downwards.
TATCGCTCCGAGCCAAGTGGAGCATGCATGAAGGAGGCGGATGCTTATTCTAGGGCATATGTTGAATTATGGTGGCCAATTTAGAAACGGTCTGATTATTTTTATTAATTATTGAATCTTTTTCTTTTCTTTTCTTTTTACTTTCATTTAATTCATCTAATTTTCAAAATTACGACGAAATAATGTTTTAAGAAATATTTCCTTTTTTTCTTCTAAGAATTAATATAGGTTTCAATTGATTCAATAATTAGATATAAAACGTTTGTTAAACCAAGTATAAAACGTTTTTAATGTTAGTAGAGTATCAGACTCTCTAATGGATAATACTATTATAAATTTGATTAGTTATGTTTAATAAAAAAAATACAATGAATATTAATTATTAATATTACTTTTCATACTCGTATAAAAAATATAAAATTTTTAATAAATGTACATATATAATTATTATATAAAATTTATTAATAATGAAATGCTAAATTTATCATTTTGAATGCAATTTAATTTATTATTAACAAAATTATGAATGTAAAATCTATGTAATTAATACCACAAATTTAAATAAATTTATATGATTTTTTAAATAAAATGGATTCAATAATAATCAAGTAAAAGCACAGTAGCCATCCACATATGACATTTAGAATGAGATTTAGACACCCGATGACAATTGAAATGATTACCGGGATAGTTGACCGTCTTAAAAAAAAGATATTTGATAGTATCAAAAAGAAATTAACAATGATCTACAAACTAGGTCTTTGATCCGATAAAGAGTATTTCGATCCTGAACTTTGATAGTAAACCTATTGAGAAGTTTTAGAAAACTAACCCAAAGTGCACGCTCGAACCAATCATATTCATTTCAAGAGATGCACAAATGATTAATAAAACATGCAACATCAAAATTACATTTCAGCTAAAGATAAGGTGGAGGTGATTAATGATAGAGCGGAGATACTAAAGTCGAAAGATTAAAAACTCGCATCATGATGAAAGTTTTGGAGTAATTATTTTCTCCTCTCCATTTTTAAATATTTACAACCTTCCGGAATTCTGAAATATCTAGCTAGAGATGCGGTTGCTTCTTATATCCTTGAAAACACTAAATTTGCTCTATTATTGTCAAATTTAGCTAGTTTTTTAGAGTGTAAAATATTCTAATAAGAATTCATGGCTCTCTAAAATATATAATTAGTCATTTTCACTAGCTAAATTTGATCGTACCTGTTGGCCCAAAATAAAATAAATTTTATTTTTATGTATATAGAAAGCTTATGTTTAATTTAGGGTATAGTTTCTATTTTTGTCTAGAAAATAATGAAAAATACACTTGCAAACTAACCGCCAACCGATGAGAAAGTCCGGCACTACGCAGGGCGTGTCTTCCAATACGCGGGGCGTAGATCAAGCAACCAGAGAAGGTCTGCTTCAGAAGCTCCAATACACGGGACGTAACCTCAGGGACGCCACGCGTAAAACTTGGCAACAAGGCATTTCGAGATCAGAAGCTCCAACACGCGGGGCGTCCATTCTCATACGCACGGCGTCCTTCTCTGCGCGGGACTTAACATCAGGAACGTCACGCGTAAATATCATCAACAAAACGCACAGGTTCAGAAGCGACACCACGCAGGGCGTAGCCGGACATACGCGGGGCGTAACCTCTCTTCCGGCAGCAGTTGGAAGCAGTCAATGGAAGTTAGTGGTAGTTGGAGGAAGTTGAGGTAGTGGGGTGATGTGGCATGGAGGTAGTTGAGTTAATTGGTGAATAATTACCAAAATGCCACTGAATAATTATCAAAATTCCACTCCAAAATACTATGAATAGACCCCCTCCCCTTCATAAAAAAAACACTCAATCACAATACAAAACCCCTCTCTAAAGGTCCCTTTCAATGCTCTCTAGTTCTTAGTTTCAAGTTCTTAGTTCTTCAAGTTCTTAGTTCCTCTTTCCATTTTTTAGCTCTCTTTCTAGCTCTTTTAGTGTGCTTTAGCCTTAATTCAAGCCTCTTTTCGAGTTTTCCAATTCAATTTAGCATTCCAAGCCTTCAATTTGCTCAATTCCTAGTTATAATTCTGTTTTCAAATCAATTTTTCAGATTCGTCCAACTACTTTCAAAGCCCGATTCCGTCTGTTTAAAGTCATTTTTTGCTTTCAATCCCTTCGACAAAGTTGTTCCTAACGTCCTGAAGTTCGATCTAGTGTATTTATTTGCCCAATTCCGTGCCCAGAAACTCTAGTTACAAGCCGATCTTTCCAGCCCAAATTCTTTTAGACATTCTGTTTCCAGAATTTTCCAGATTCGTCCAGTTATTTTCAACTCCCAATTTCGTCTACTTAACATCCGTTTTAGCTTTCGATCCCTTATAGAAGTTTGTTCCTGACCTCCTGAAGTTAAATTTAGCCTATTTACTCGTCCAATTCCGTGTTCTTAAGCATCCAAACGAGCCTCCCGAAGTTGAGGGTTAAATCTGCCCCATTTGCCTACCAACGTTTTGCCATTGCCAAGATCATATACCGTACGGGCCCGACCGGCTGCAGCTCTCCGAGGACCTCGCACCAACACCAAAATTCAACATCAATCCGAGATAGCTATTGTGGCTCCGAGTTTGTTGTTGAATTCCAATTTAATTTAATTGCACTTCAATTCCTTGTATTTGATTTGTCCTTCCAATTCAATTGAATTAACTATATGTTTAGTATAGAAGTTCTTCAATTGTAATTCATTTCCAGTTTCATGTTTCAAACACTTATTCAATCAATAAAATACCAATTTTCACCAAATCTTGTGTCAATTTCGCATCTTTCAATTTCTTTATTTTCACGTCTTCAATTTATTCACATTAGCTTAAATAAAACAATTTATCTAGCAAAGTTTCTATAACGGCGCTAGAGACCCAAGAGGGACTTTTTCAATCCTTGCGTCCCTCGCCAATCGTTTCGTTTAGAACTCAAGTTTTAGCGCGCAAATCTATAAACTTAACCAACTTTAATAGTTGAGGAATAATTCCTCTGGCACGCCCGCACCCTAACCACACGTGACAAGGTTGAAATTAGCATATTCGCAAAATATCGCTAACAATTTTTGGCACGCCCAGTGGGACCTTTGTTTTAGGCTTTTGCCAAAAATTTAATACCCATCGCACACATTTTTTCTCTTCACACTCGTTATCCCACTTCCACTTTACCAAAATTTATTAGCTAACGCTAACAATTTTTGGCACGCCCAGTGGGACCTATATTTTTATTTAGGCTTAGCCAAAAAATTTAAAACCTTTTTTACACCACGTACATTTTTTTTTACACTCAACTTTTCAATTTAGCTTATTATTCCATGCTCTTACTTTATACAATTTTACTTATTCGCTTCATTTACTTGATTTTCATAATAAATTTTGTTTAATCATTTTTTCTATTTATTCACGGAGAATGCCTCTGAATATCAATAGGTGCAAAGCAATCAAACCATGACGAGGACAACATACGAAGATGCAAGGGATGCTACAATACCGGTGTATTTTGGTGGTTTCAATCGAGATCGACATTTTACAATAAGTACAACCGGATTGTGGGTCCATTGGTACACCGTCTTTAGATGCTACGACGATGGCTATGTTCAGTTTATTCATAGCGACGAACATAATATCGACTGCAAATGTTGTGCTTACGTTCAAACCGCGTCATTCTATGATGATCAATATGGTTGCTACGTGGAGCAAGTCCAGGAATCCCATAAAAATCCACATGGTCCTGATTATATTGAGGTATGGGAGCACCTTCGAATGAGTAATCCTCATTGCCGAGGTAGTTATATTTGCAATTATAGGGATGAAAACCTCCATTTCCATCGTCCTTGTCGGCAATCTTGCTTCGAAAGAAGTACGACCATAGCACCAGTCGAGCATAAGACCTATGAAAAGTTTGAGTGCTCCGATATGAGCTACGACCAAAATTCTTTCAAGCATTCTAGTCGTGTGGCAGAGATGGAAGCAGTCCAAGTGGTTGAGGATGATGGAGAAATCGAATCATTACTTATGGAGGAGAACCAACCAAAGGACGATGAATTTCAACAAAGAATGGACCAACTCGAGAAACAGGCGGACATTACAGCGGCTAACATAGTGGCTTCTTTAAGAGCCTGCATTGAAAGCTATTGGGGGGCAATCCAAAAGGAAGAATTTTATCACAATACGAAGTTAGAAGCATCTCCCACACTCCCAACTCCTCCAAAAACAAAGATGCCTAATGATGAAACGATAATGGAAAGTCAAGAGCATGGAGATGATCCCTATGACTATGACTCAGAATCCAACGAAGTGGATGATGTAGCGTCTAGTGATCTTGATGCGGGGGGCAGCATAGAGGAAGCAACTCAACAAGAACCCACTCTAGAAGTGCTGCCCATATATGCAAATCCCCAAAGGTCAATGGGATTTTTATGGAGCCTCGACATGAACGAGAAGGAAGTGGTGCAAACCCAAGACGAGGATGAAGATGTATCTCATGAACTCAATTTAGGTTTCAACCAGGAGGATGATGACCTATCAGATACTCCGAAGTCGGAGGGCATCCACGAAACTCCTATAGAAATTCAAGAAGATGAGGAAGATGTTTCTTGGAGCTACATTTCAGAATCCAGCGAAGAGGATGACGCCACTTCCAATGATCTTGATTCGGGGGGCAGTAAAGAGGAAGCAATTCAACAAGAACCCACTCTAGAAGTATTGCCCATAGATGCAGATCCACCAAAGTCAATAGAATTTCCATGGAGTCCTGACATGAACAAAGAAATAGTTGTACAAGCCCAGGAAGAAGAGGAAAATATATCTCATAACCTCAATTCGGATTTCAGTCGGGAGGGTGACGACCCGTCAAGCACTTCTAACTCGGGGGGCATCCATGAAGAACCTGTAGAAATTCAAGAAGATGAGGAAGATGTTTATTGGAGCTATGATTCAGAATCCAGTCAAGACGATGAGGTATCCAACCCGAGGGACATCCAACTGGAAGAGGTTCAACAAGAATTTATTCTGAAAGAATCTCTCATTCTTGTGAAGTCTTTAAAATCAGAAGACTTTATGAAAAGTTGTAATATCGAAGAAGAAGTGGCTTCAGAAACACATGAAGAAGTTTTCTATGATTGTAATTCGCAACTCAGTCATGATAAAGAAAACTTCTATGATCGTGATTTGGGGGGCAGTCAAGATCAAGGGATTAATCGAGAATCCACACCAGAAATACCTCTAATGATTCTTCCAACAACTCATGTTTTTCCAGAGCCTATGATCACCATGAAGTTTGTTAACTCAAATTGGGGACCAAGTTTGCAGACCATGATTCTTCTTTTCGCCAGTCTACTTCAGCTTTCCTACCATCCGAACAAGTCACGAGGTTTCTACTTCTTAACCTTGTTTATTTATGTAGACTCTAGTTTACCAATACTTTTTATTATGCGGAAAGAGAGTCATGAAAATAAGAATCTAGACATGGAAACTCATATCCCTCTTGTAGAGATGTTACTGAGCATTTTGTTGTATGAGGCGATAACATAATGTTGTACTTACAACATAGCCCATAAGACCATTTATGGTCAAAATAAGTTGGCGTTTTTGCCAGCACAAAAAAAAATGAAAAAATATTTCAGTTTTCAAAATAAATTATTTATGTTCATGCTTCCATTTGGTTCATATTTTCTACTTTTGTTATCGCATCTTCTTCTTCATTTGTTTCAAACTCTAACTCACAAACCAGAACACTCAATCATTACCATTTCTAAATCATACTTGTTATCTATTAGTTGATTCCGGTTAATTAAAATACCCAGAACCAAGCTTTTGGTAATTATTGATCTCAAAATCATAATTTCCATCAAACAACTGTTCGGGTTAGCTTTTTTCCCAAAATTGATTTCATCCGTCATAAACCACATTTTCCTTCAAAACCAATCTCAATTTCTTCGTTGATATCCAAATCATAACTCCAAACTTTCGTTTTGTTCAAAACGATTTCCTATAACCTCAATTTTCTCACTCGAAATCACCCCATTGCCATTTGATTTTTCTTACATCAGATAACTCGTGTATTCAAATTTTAAAATGATTCCGACACGTCCAATTTCTCCAATTCGACAAATTCCAATTTGATTATTCTAGAAGTCCATTTAGCTTAGATAAACATTATCCACTCCTCAATTCGAGCCAGTTGTGTCCAAATTTATCATTATTATAGCTTTAAGTTATTTTTCATTATTACGAGCCATTCTCTTGTTGCAAACCATTTCCATACCTTTTTCAAAAGCAATCCGTGATTCTGAAGTACCAATTATCTCAGAACCAAGCTTTTGGTATTTATTTGATCTGAATCAAATTTAATCCCATCAAACAACTATTCTGAACAACTGTTTTGATCTCAAACCATTCATCGGTCACGAGGTCAAGTTTGTTATTATTTATTTATTTTTGTACACTTATCTCCAATAATTTCGGCGTACATATTGCTTTGTAATTTTTCTGCTTTATTTCTCAAATTTTCACAAAAAAAAAAGAAAAAAAAAATCCTAAATACATTCTTTTGTGTACAAATTTTCAATTCTAGTCAATTTATACACAAAAGAGGGGGGCATTTGTTGGCCCAAAATAAAATAAATTTTATTTTTATGTATATAGAAAGCTTATGTTTAATTTAGGGTATAGTTTCTATTTTTGTCTAGAAAATAATGAAAAATACACTTGTAAACTAACCGCCAACCGATGAGAAAGTCCGGCACTACGCAGGGCGTGTCTTCCAATACGCGGGGCGTAGATCAAGCAACCAGAGAAGGTCTGCTTCAGAAGCTCCAATACGCGGGACGTAACCTCAGGGACGCCACGCGTAAAACTTGGCAACAATGCATTTCGAGATCAGAAGCTCCAACACGCGGGGCGTCCATTCTCATACGCACGGCGTCCTTCTCTGTGCGGGACTTAACATCAGGAACGTCACGCATAAATATCATCAACAAAACGCACAGGTTCAGAAGCGACACCACGCAGGGCGTAGCCGGACATACGTGGGGCGTAACCTCTCTTCCGGCAGCAGTTGGAAGCAGTCAATGGAAGTTAGTGGTAGTTGGAGGAAGTTGAGGTAGTGGGGTGATGTGGCATGGAGGTAGTTGAGTTAGTTGGTGAATAATTACCAAAATACCACTGAATAATTACCAAAATGCCACTCCAAAATACTATGAATAGACCCCCTCCCCTTCATAAAAAAACACTCAATCACAACACAAAACCCCTCTCTAAAGGTCCCTTTCAATGCTCTCTAGTTCTTAGTTTCAAGTTCTTAGTTCTTCAAGTTCTTAGTTCCTCTTTCCATTTTTTAGCTCTCTTTCTAGCTCTTTTAGTGTGCTTTAGCCTTAATTCAAGCCTCTTTTCGAGTTTTCCAATTCAATTTAGCATTCCAAGCCTTCAATTTGCTCAATTCCTAGTTATAATTCTGTTTTCAAATCAATTTTTCAGATTCGTCCAACTACTTTCAAAGCCCGATTCCGTCTGTTTAAAGTCATTTTTTGCTTTCAATCCCTTCGACAAAGTTGTTCCTAACGTCCTGAAGTTTGATCTAGTGTATTTATTTGCCCAATTCCGTGCCCAGAAACTCTAGTTACAAGCCGATCTTTCCAGCCCAAATTCTTTTAGACATTCTGTTTCCAGAATTTTCCAGATTCGTCCAGTTATTTTCAACTCCCAATTTCGTCTACTTAACATCCGTTTTAGCTTTCGATCCCTTATAGAAGTTTGTTCCTGACCTCCTGAAGTTAAATTTAGCCTATTTACTCGTCCAATTCCGTATTCTTAAGCATCCAAACGAGCCTCCCGAAGTTGAGGGTTAAATCTGCCCCATTTGCCTACCAACGTTTTGCCATTGCCAAGATCATATACCGTACGGGCCCGACCGGCTGCAGCTCTCCGAGGACCTCGCACCAACACCAAAATTCAACATCAATCCGAGATAGCTATTGTGGCTCCGAGTTTGTTGTTGAATTCCAATTTAATTTAATTGCACTTCAATTCCTTGTATTTGATTTGTCCTTCCAATTCAATTGAATTAGCTATATGTTTAGTATAGAAGTTCTTCAATTGTAATTCATTTCCAGTTTCATGTTTCAAACACTTATTCAATCAATAAAATACCAATTTTCACCAAATCTTGTGTCAATTTCGCATCTTTCAATTTCTTTATTTTTCACGTCTTCAATTTATTCACATTAGCTTAAATAAAACAATTTATCTAGCAAAGTTTCTATAACGGCGCTAGAGACCCAAGATGGACTTTTTCAATCCTTGCGTCACTCGCCAATCGTTTCGTTTAGAATTCAAGTTTTGGCGCGCAAATCCATAAACTTAACCAACTTTAATAGTTGAGGAATAATTCCTCTGGCACGCCCGCACCCTAACCACACGTGACAAGGTTGAAATTAGCATATTCGCAAAATATCGCTAACAGTACCTTTAGTTATTTATATTTTTTATTAATTTTTTTCCTTTCTTATTTTCTACTTTTTTTTCTTTAATTCTATTCACTTTCGATAATAATATAATCAATGATTAATTATATATAGATGTCTTGTGGTTTCACCGATTTCTAGAAAGCTACCTATGGTTTTTTTTTTTTCGCAAACGCAATCTTGTGGTTTGCAAAATTTTGTATTTGGATTCACTTTGTCAGAATTTAACCGATAACGATCTCGAAATGAAAATTTTTAAGAGTTAAATTATATTTTAAGTAACTTTAATTCTTCAACTTTTTAGATGTGAGATCATTTGGGTGTTGTTTTTTATGAGAGAGAAAGTTAATATTTAGAGAGAGAAAACTCCAAAAATGATGATTTTGAAAAATTAAAAATATGGTTCCATAGTAAATATGATACTAAACAACTTTGATTCTTAAAAAAATTCATATTGAAGTCGTTATCGGGCATATTTGGTAGAGTAAAACAAATGCAAAAAATTTCAAAACGTATGGTTGCGTTTGTAAATTAAAATACCGCAGATACTCATCTGGAAATTTTACAAACCAAATGGTTGTGTTTGTAAATAAAAATATCACAGGAAATCTACTTGTAATTAACCCAATAATCAAATAAAAAGTCAAATAGCTAGCATGGTTGGAGTAAAACATAAATTTTTTTTTATTGAAATACGGACGTAGCCCAACGGGAGTCCCAACCAGGTTGGCACCCCCGAAAAGACAAAGAACCAAATATATAAAAGAAGAGATGAAAAAAGTATGAAACCAGTACAAAGAATGTTTTAAGAAAATCTAAACATATCCCTACCAATGGCATTATCTCTAGCAAGAAGGGAGCAGAAGTCTGGAGGAGTATTCCACATTTGTAAATCTGAGGCCAGACGTCCGTAATTAGCAAGTGCGTTCGGCACTTGATTTCCCTCACGGAACACATGGGAGACAACCACCTGTATATGTGTCATTGAATCTAAACAATTTAACCAATCCACACGCATTGTCCAGGGAATGATCTGCGCACGGGCATGGAAAATTTGAATAACGTAAGTCGAGTCACTTTCAATCCAGAGACGAGTCCATCCACGTGACCTCGCAATCGAAACTGCAAAACTAGCAGCTTGCAATTCCGCCATGTGTACCAAAGCACAATCAAGGGGGAAGGCAAATGACCCAAGAGGACGCCCCTGACTATTTTGAAAAACCACACCGCAACCAGCTCTACCCGAGATCACGGATGCATCAGTGTTAGCTTTAATCCAATCAGATGGAGGGGGCTGCCATCTAACTTCAATGATTTGAGGGGACCTATGACGATGAGCGTTTAACCCAAGATTATGGAGAATTGATAACTCCACAACAGAATTACATACCGATCTATTGCTGATTCTATCAGAGCTACGAATTGCAGACCAAAGATAGCGTAATGCCTCATGAATGTTTGGTGGCTTGCTCTCAAAAATAGCAGCATTTCTTACAGACCAAATCAACCAAACAGCGCTGACAAGCGCAACCTCCCAGAGGGAAACGACTTGCGAACTGAACGTGTGTGAGAAGGCATGTTGCAAGAGGGTCTGTAGAGAAGAATCAAGTACAAGTCTTCTACCAAATAAAGCTGATATGATGAACCAGATTTGGGAAGCAAAGGGCCAATGAATAAGCAAATGGTCACTCGTCTCATAAGCCATTAAACATACCGGACAACGAGATATTAGAGGCAGACCTCTAGCACGAGCGCATCATGAGTTAGTAAAGAGCCTCAGTATGCATGCCAACAAACCATGGAGTGTGACGGCTGAATAAAAGGTTTCCAAATTGACTGAAAAACTAAAGGCAAAGTCGGAGGGGCACGTAGCTAGTGATAGAATAACTTTATCATGAAGAGGTCATTGCTCGCAGGTCTCCAAAACCATAAATCATGTTCAGAGCCATTTCCATGCATATTCCGGATGCATTGGTGCAACGGACTAGCCAGCATCGGAAGATCCCGCCAGTTGCCATTTTCATAAAAATCTGAGATTCTATCAGTGAGCTTCAAACGGTCTGACATAGGAATCCCAAGTTGTTCAGCTAGGGGCGGAAAAATCCATACCGAATTCCAGAATGACAACTCAGAAGATGATCCAAATGACCAAAAACAATTCTCCCGTAACTTGAGATAGGCGGCCTTGACAGACCACCAAACAGATGATCGCTGCAACCGAAACTTTAGCAAACCAGCCCTGTTTAGAAAGCGCGTCCTCAACAAATTAAAGCATAAATAATTAGAGGAAAGAAAGCCCCACGCCAATTTACCACTCATAGCCAAGTTAAGGATCGAGAGGTATTTAATACCCAACCCTCCTTCCTTTAAGGACTTTAAGCAAACCTTCCAGGGAACAGTAATAAGCTTTTTGGACAAAACTGAACCCGTCCAAATGAAACTCCTCATGTGTCTATTGAGTCTATTTAGCAGACTTACAGGCCATTTGTAAATCATAAAGGTGTGGATCAGAGAGCTAGTGATAACTTAATTAACAAGTGTCAGCCTACCAGCCATAGAGAGAGACGTCCCCGCCCAGCGCGAGAAAGAGAGAATGATTCTATCCGTAGTCGCCGCAAGGTATTTAGCTCTTGGGATCCCTTGAAAAAGAGGAACGCCCAAGTAATTAAACGGGAGAGATCCAATTTTGATTCCAATTAGGCCCGCCAATCTGTTCCGACGTCTGAGTAAGATCGAATCCCCGAAGAAAATCTTAAACTTTTGCCAATTCAGTAATTGTCCAGATAGAGAGCCATATAAATCAAAAATATCCATGAGAGCATGTATGTTCGAGATGCTTGCCCTGCAGAAAACTAAAATATCATCTGCATAAAACAAGTGCGAAGGCATTGCAGAAGAAGTAGAATAACCCATCGGAGACAGCGACCCACGCAAGGCATGAGCATTGATAAAACGGCTAAGGAAATCCTCTGCTAAACCAAATAGAAGAGGAGAAAGTGGATCTCCCTATCTTACTCCTCGAGAACAAGAGAAATACCCAGCAGATCCATTAGCGGTGAGAATTGAGATATGAGCCGAAGAGAGTATCGCATGAATCCAATCAATGAATTGAGAGGAAAAACCAAACGACTTAAGAACTTCAAGCAGAAATTGCCAGTTTAACGTATCAAAGGCTTTCCTAATTTCCGCCTTCAAGCACATGTTACCACCAAAACATTTTTTATTCAAGAGATTGACACCTTCAGAAGCGATTACAACGCACTAATGGATTTGGCGCCCTTTTATGAATCCAAATTGATTCTCTGTAACAATTCGGCTAGCAATAATGGCGAGCCTATCAGCTAAGATCTTTGAGATGATTTTAAATGTGAAATTGCTCATAACAATCGGCCTTAGATAGTTAAATTTTGGTTAACTAATATGTTATATTATTTTAGAAAGTCAAAAGCTAGTTAATGTTGGAAATACCCTTAGTATAGTAATCAAATCTATCCTTTTCGTGAATGTTGGAGATTTGTCGAGCAGTAGTATCACGGGGAGAGATCTTTTGCAAAATTTAAAATTGAAAGAACATCAAAATTATTAAGGCAAAAGACAGTTGGTCTTTCATTATTTGGTGCATTAATACATTGATTTTTTATTTGGATATATTAAGTCTATAATTTTTTTAAAAAAAATATTAAGCACTTTCTTATCAACTTAGTTAATTGTGAATACTTAATTCAGTTAAAAAAACATTATTCACTTTAGCTGTTTGAAATTATATTTTTTACAGTTCGAAACAAAGTTTGTACAGTTTTTCTATAATTATATTAGACATAATAAAAATTGTTTCAAACTACTAAAAAATAAAATTTTTGAATGTGTGTGAAATGATTAACTTTCTACTAACAAGTTTTATACTCATAGCTAACTTTTTAAATTATTAGGGACTCAATGTGATAGAAAATAATAAAACAGTAGCTGAATATGTCTAAATAAAAAAGTGAGAGGGGTGAAGATGGTTTTTGGGTAGAATTAATTTGGTAGATTGGTAGTTTTAGAAGAGGGAATGGCGAGTCCACAGCTGAACAGAATCTATCTATCTAGTGCAACGTCACTTTGCTCCGCGATTTGACTACACTCTTCACACCTTCTCCAATTACTTCACAAATAATAGTATTATTTATGTCACCTATAAACATTTTCAATTAGTTTGTAATTTAGTTTAATATTTCCAATTGATTTTATTAAACTCAAAGTCTTTTGTTTGTATCTTCAAATTCATTTTTACTATTAATTTAGCATTTTAACTTTTTTTTTTTACAACAAAGGTAGTTTTATTAAATATCAGCAGCAAGAGCAGTACAGACACAAGAAGAAGGTACTGAAATCCAGACCTTCCTCTCAAAAGCAGGTGTAGCTGCACGGGCTAAAAAGTGAGCAGCGGAATTCGCTGACCTACGAATAAATGAGATTGACACATTACCTATATCCTTAATAAGGATTTTGCAGTCTTCAATAACTAGATCTAGAGTCGAATTGCCACTAGCTTCTCGCTGAATAGCATACACTAGCAATTGTGAATCCGATTCTACCAACACATTTTGTCTACCAGAATCCTTCAGCCAGCTCAACGCCTCGCAACACGAGATCGCCTCAACTAGAAAAGGGTCAAGACAACAGTAAATAGTACCGTTACCTGCAGCTTGGAACCCGCCATCGCTATCCCGCAGGATGAATCCATAACCAGCAGTACCCGAGGCAGAAAATATGGCCCCGTCAATATTAAGTTTTAACATACCTGGTGGGGGTTTGCACCATTTCTGAGTTACTTCAGCAGTCGTCACCACTGCACCACTTCCCTGGCTCTGGGCAGCTTTCCAACTTGAGATAAATTGCATGGCAGTGGAGAAGAGTATGGTAGGTGTCATGACTTGTTTTGACCATACTCTATTATTCCGGTTAAGCCATAAGAACCAGCAGCAGACTGCCACCGTACCAGTTTTCGAGGGGAACAACAACCCCAACTTCTCCCAGAACTCTCTAAACGAAGAGCAAGAATCTCCCAAACCTGCAACACTAGTCAGACCCCAGAAACGTCGAGCCTGACTGCAGCCAACTAAGGCATGGAAGTCATCCTTGTTGAAACACCTTTCCACATAATTTTGATTTGACAAAATTGTTTAAGTGTAATTAAAATATATTCTAAACACACTAAGTTTAAATGCTTTGATTTATTCTACTAATGTGTTTGTTCAATGTTGTGCTAAATTGTTTATAAGACACAAAGTTTAAAAGGCCCAAAGCCCAATACGGAAGTCAAAGCCCAAGTCAAACAGTTGAAGGCAACTCTGCCCGCGTATGTCAAAACGCTATCGTTATGTACAAAACGCAACTCATCGGAAGAAGGATCTAGAAGACCTTCATGGAACAACTTCGGGAGGAAGCTGCTGAGTTGATTCGACAAAGAGTACAAGACAGTAGCTGGCTAAGAACAACTTCCAGACAAAGTGTTTCCACTTTGGGTAAAGTTCAGAAGACACAGAATGCTGTCCAGTTGACCTTACCATAAATGGAGAGACATTCTGTCGAGCTGACCAAAAGCTGACCGAGGACAGAAGATACTCAAATCTGATTGGCCGAGAGCTCTGAGCAAGACAGGATGACAACGACAGGAAGCTGTTTCCCTCCAACAGTTATTTCGAAATTCAAAATGACCGACACCTCAGACATCTCTATAAATAGAGCCCTTCTGTTGCTTCATAAAACATAGAACTTGATCAAGCCATTACACTGACCAAATTTCTACGCAAAGTTCTGCAAGAAAAAGCAAAGCAATCTTACACTAAATTTCATATCTTTTTGTGTAAAAGTCTAGAGTGATTATTCAATCATCTAAGGTGTCTTAGCAATCGTTGTTTAGGACAAACACTTATCATTTCTAGAATTAGAAAGGAGAAGCTGAGTACTCGGTTATAGTACTCAGCGAGAGATTAGGATTGAGTAGAGGTATAGAGGAAGGTACTCTTGTTATACTCAGTTGCTAAGATTGTAAAAGGTTTGATGCTCTACCGTTAAAGAGCTCAGCAGAGAATTCGAAATCTCGGAACGTGTTCCAGGGACAAGACGTAGGCTTGGAGGCCGAACCTGGATAAATCTGCTGAGTAACATATTTCTAACCTTAAACTCCTTTATATACTTATTGCTTGCTTAAATAAAAACTGACCAAGTAAAGAGGTCAAGCTGAGTTGTGCGCATTGAATATCTGAGCTCAGGAATAGACTCTAAGTGATATCTCCTGACTCAAGTAAAGAAACTGACCTAGTCACCAGTTGACTAAGCCAGTATCTTGCTATTCACTCAGCGCCGCTGTTAAAACCTTTTTCTCACGAAAAAGAAGTCTGCCCTAACTTAAAATTTTTTAAATAGTTCCTAACCCCCCTTGGAACTATACTTGTAACGTTATAAGGGACCAACAAGTGGTATCAGAGCTCTAAAAGCTCACTGTAAAAGGTTTAACCACCTTGAGCTGATCCCCACTATGGGCGAAAACAGCACTCGGTTTCTCCCAGGAAACCAAACAACTCATATCTTACCTGAGGGGCTGTCCATTACTCGGCCTCCCCTATTCTTCGGGTCTAACTACACCTTCTAGAAGAATAGGATGAAAAATTTCATTCAGGCTACAAATATGAGTGCATGGCTATCCATAGTCCAAGGCCCATTTGTACCTGTCGAAGTTGTGGCTGGCCAAACAGTTGTTAAAGCTGAGGCCAAATGGACAGAGGATGATCTCAAGAAGCTACAAAATCATGCTTCGGCTATAAACATGCTTCACTGTGCGCTCGATGCTGCAGAATGTAATAAAATCTCCGGTTGTGAGTCGGCGCAAGAGATCTGGAAGAAGCTGGAGGTCACCTACGAAGGAACCAATAAAGTAAAGGAGTCCAAGGTGAACCAGCAGATGAGACTGTACGAGCTGTTCGAAATGAACAATGATGAGGGAATATCTGACATGAATGCAAGGTTTACAAACATCATCAATGAGCTCAAGAGACTTGGGAAGATCTTCACTGAGGAAGAACAAGTCAAAAAGATACTCAGGAGTCTTCCTAAAGACTGGCAAGCAAAGAAGACCGCTGTTGAGGAAGCTCAGGACTTAACCACCTACAAATATGACGAACTCATCGGCTCGCTGCTGACCCATAAGATATCAATGAAAAACTCCGAGGTGAAGGAAAAGTCTGAAGACAAGAAGCAGAAGTCTCTTGTCATGAAAGCTGACTCCACTGATGGGAGCTCAACAGATGATAAAGAGATGGCTATGTTCACAAGGAAGATGAAAAGGATGTTCAGAAAGAATGACAAATATTTTAAGAAGCCTTACAGAAAGTTTGATAAGTATAAAGCTGAGTCCAGCGACAGCAAATACAAGAAGGACAACTCAAAGCCCATCACATGCTTTGAATGTCATCAAACTGGCCATATCAAGTCAAGCTGCCCCACGCTGAGGAAAGAAAAGAAGAACGGCAAAAAGGCAATGGTGGCAATATGGAGCGACAGTGATGAGTCTTCATCAACAGAAGCTGAGGCCACCGAGTCAGCGAAGATATGCTTCATGGCTGACGAACTTGCTGAGTCGTGCGTCTCTGAGCATGCTGACCCCTCCATTGCATCTGATGATGAGGAGCAATCAAATGAGGTAATATCACTTTCCCAGCTCAGAAACGAAATGGGTAATGCCCTGAGTGACTTCTATACACTTGTCAAAAAGTGTAATAAGAAAATTAGAGCACTCAGCAGGCGCTGTGACGAGGTTGAAGAGGTCAAGCTAAGTGACCTCAGATTCCTTCTTCAGGACAACTCAACTTTGCATGATAACATGGAGATCATACATAAGTCTGTCTCTGAAGTCCAATCAGATTCAAAGAAACTGAGAAAGGACGTCACAAATATCCAGAACCAACTAAAGGTTCAAAACAAAAGAAATATTCCTCTGAACGCTCAGTACCGAAGTACTGGTCAACAGAGATGGAATCCCCATCGGAATGTCCAGTGTGACTTCTGTGGGAAGAAAGGACACACCATAAAGGTGTGTTGGCACGCTCAGCACTGGGGTGCTGACCAGTCAGTAAGAAATCCTAAACGGAAAGTCAGTTGTGACTTCTGTGGAAAGAATGGCCATACTGTTCAAGTATGTCGCCATAAAATAAAACATGATGCTTTACCTGTTGAACCTAACAAGCAAGGACCCAAAAAGAATTGGGTACCTAAAAGTAACTAGCTACAATGCAGGTAAGCCTGAGGTGTGCTGAGAAGTCAAAGATGTGGTATATTGACAGCGCATGCTCGAGGCACATGACTGGTGATGAAACTCAGTTCATCACGTTTGAGCGTAAACGAGGAGGAAGCGTAAGTTTTGGAGACAACAAAAAGGGTAAGATAGTAGGGTCAGGAACCATCGGAGGTAATCCTACTATTGAGTCAGTCTCCCTAGTCAGTGGACTAAAATATAACTTACTCAGCGTAGCTCAGCTATGTGACAATGGGAGAAAAGTTATATTTGATGCTACTGGATGTAAAATATACGAGGGAAAAACAAATAAGTTAATTTTAACTGCCCCTCGGATTGATAATGTCTTTATTCTAGACTTAGAGAAAAAGTTTTCAAAAACTGTATGCTTAGTTTCAAAGGAAGAAAATTCCTAGCTATGGCACAGAAGACTTGGTCATGTAAGCATGGACCTCCTGGCCAAATTAGCAAGAAAGCAATTGGTTGAGGGACTGCCTGAACTTAGATTTGAAAAAGATCAATTATGCCACGCTTACCAAGCTGGAAAACAAACCAAACAATCTTTTCATAGCAAAAACATTGTCTCAACTAAGCGTGCGTTAGAATTACTACACTTGGATCTCTTCGGTCCAGTCCAGCCGCTGAGTCTGGGTGGAAGAAGATTTTCTTTGTTCATTGTAGATGACTTCTCTCGGTACACTTGGGTCATCTTGCTGAGTAGCAAGGATGAGACCTTTGAGACATTTTCAAATTTGGTTAGAAAACTTGAAAATGATAAAGACCTAAAACTGGCTCACATCGGAAGTGATAATGGTGGAGAATTCAAAAACCAACAGTTTGTTGAATTCTGTGAAGCCAGCGGCATTGACCATAACTTTTCTGCTCCTAGAACGCCTCAACAAAATAGGGTTGTTGAAAGGAAGAACAGAACCTTGGTTGAAATAGCCAGGACAATGCTGAGTGAGCATAGGCTTCCAAAGTACTTTTGGGGAGAAGTTGTTAACACAGCGTGCTACATTCTTAATAGGGCTCTTGTTAGACCTATACTAAAGAAAACCCCCTATGAGCTTTGGAAAGGACGAAAGCCCAACATTGGATACTTTCGTGCCTTTGGCTGTAAATGTTTTATTTTAAACACTAAGGATAGCCTAGCTAAGTTTGACTCAAAAGCTGATGAAGCTATCTTTTTAGGCTACTCAACAAACAGCAAAGCATACAGAGTTTTTAATAAACGAACTCAAGTTTTAGAAGAGTCGGTACATGTTGAGTTCGACGAAACTAACCCTGCAGGAAGATATCTGCCGCTGACCGAGGATGATCCACACTCAGCACCCGCTGATCAAGATACATCCGCTGAATCATTCCCTCAAGGGCTGACCAAAGGTAAAAGTGAACCAAATATAGTTTTCACTGACCAGTCTTCACTTGCAGAGATTGTTGAAACACAGACAGCACAAGACATAAATCTACCAAAGGAGATAAGAATTCCAAGAGGGCACTCAGAGAGTGCAATCCTTGATGCCGCTGAGAATACCCTGATGACAAGAAATCAACTCAGCAGATACCTCAGCAACGTGGCCTTCGTCTCAGTTCAGGAACCAAAGAATTTCGCTGAAGCTGAGTACGACGAGTTCTAGATGATCGCAATGCAAGAGGAGCTTGATGAATTCAGAAGGAATGATGTATGGGAGTTGGTGCCTCATCCCAAGAGTCAGAAGACTATTGGAACAAGATGGGTCTTCCGAAACAAGCTGGATGAACAAGGGAACGTGGTCAGAAACAAAGCAAGACTTGTAGCTCAGGGCTACAGTCAGCAAGAAGGTATTAACTACGGTGAGACCTTTGCCCCAGTGGCAAGGCTAGAGGCAATTAGAATTTTATGTGCATATGCATCTTACATGAACTTTAAACTGTTTCAAATGGATGTTAAGAGTGCATTCCTTAATGGAGTTATAAACGAGGAAGTTTATGTTAATCAACCTCCAGGGTTTGAGGATCCTAAATTCCCAAACCACGTTTATAAACTCAAAAAGGCTCTGTACGGCCTCAAATAAGCACCACGTGCTTGGTATGAGAGGCTGACCAGTTTCCTGCTGACTAGAAACTATGTCAGGGGCAAAGCTGATACAACCTTATTCATTAAGAGAAAGGGTAAAGATACCCTGCTGGCTCAAATATATGTTGATGATATTATTTTCGGTGCTACTAATGAGTCAATGTGCAAGGAATTTAGCAAGCAAATGCAGACTGAGTTTGAAATGTCGATGATGGGAGAACTCAACTTCTTCCTTGGACTTCAAATCAAACAAGGGAAAAATGGCATCTTCATCAGTCAAGCTAAATATGCCAAGGAGATATTGAAGAAATATGATCTTGAAAATTGCAAGCCAATATCCGCTCCTATGGGCACTGACACTGTCCTCTGCACTGACGAGAATGGTAAGTCGGTAGACAGCAAATTGTATCGAGGTATGATAGGCTCTCTACTTTATTTAACAGCAAGTAGACCGGACATTCAGTTCTCAGTATGCTACTGTGCTAGATATCAATCTAACCCTAAGGAATCTCATTACATAGCTGTAAAAAGAATCCTTAGATATTTGCAAAGCTCAGTGAACGCAGGTTTATGGTATCCCAACACTCATGGCTTTACACTCGTTGGATACACTGACGCTGACTATGGTCGAGACAAGCTAGAACGAAAAAGCACCTCTGGAGGATGTCACTTCTTAGGAAGCTGTCTTGTATCCTGGTTCAGCAAGAAGCAGGCGTCAGTAGCTTTGTCTACCACTGAAGCTGAGTACATTGCTGCTGGTCACTGTGTTGCTCAAGTCCTATGGATTAAGCAACAGCTTGAAGACTATGGTGTTCAAACAAAGACAATTGAGGTCAAATGCAACAACAAAAGTGCAATTGATCTATCAAAGAACCCAATTCAACACAACAGAATGAAGCATGTCAGCATAAGGCATCACTTCATTAGAGACCATGTACTCAATGGTGAGATAAAGCTGACCTACGTCCTAACGGATGAGCAGCTTGCGGATATCTTCACAAAGCCACTGGCTCGTGAACAGTTCAGCATACTGAGAGAAGCCATTGGTATGTTTAATCCTCTTCAGTAAATTCCTATTCTAAATCTAAACTTATGCTGAGTGAATTACTACGCTGAATGATTTATGCAAATGCATGCTGAGTGATTGTTATGCTGAGTACTTAACGCAATATATATCAATACTGAGTAAATGTGCACACCGAGTAGTAATCTCAAACTGAGAAATCATCCGTATGTATAAACTGACCACTCAGAATTTAAAACGCTTAGTATTCTAAACGCTGAGTATAAGATCCGTTGTAATTAATGCAAAAGCAAGCGAATAGCCACCTAGGATGATGTATGCACCGAATGTGTTATAAAAGCCAGGATCTTTATCGGTTGACAATCCCAAGGCAAAACAGACACATGGATTCGATAAGATCCACTCCTCACCGCTATAAATAATGGGTAAATCCCCATTTTTATTTTCTTTACACTTAACGAAATCTCTGGCAAAGCATTCTCTCTCTCTCTAAGACTCTAAAAGCTTCCCAACCTTTTTCGGAAACAATGACTAGAGTTTCCGTCAACATCTCCAGTGTCGGTCACCCTAAGATCAGTTCCGATGAACCCTCCAGGCAAACTACTTTGCCTGAAACCACCAAGGTCACTACGCCGAGCAAAGGCAAAGATGGCCAAGCTACCTCCTCTAAGGGTAAGCCGACCAAGGCCAGAACCTATACCAAGGTATTCAAAGACGTGAGGGAATGGAAAATAGACTTCTCACGATGGGTTTCTGAGGCCTTCGTGACATCCGAGCAACCTTTCTGCGAATGGATATCGAAAAATGGCTGGACCGAGCTGTTCTCCATTAAGGATCACACCTATCCTGACCTAGTAAGGGAGTTCTACCACAATCTCCGAGTTGCTGACGATAACCAGGACTATTTGGTAACTGTGGTAAAGGAAAAGACCATTTTCATAAACCCTACCTATCTTGCTAACTTGCTGAAGTTAAAGAATGAGGGAACAAAACTGAGGAGATCTGGGGATCACGAAGGAACTGGGTACGATACCACCTTCTGTAAGCCCGCTGGCCACTCTAGAGAAGTCTCAAGCACCTCAATGGGTCAGCATCAAAAGACGGCTCACTATCTACTGACCTTCTTCATTTATCCTAAGATAAACTGCACTACCTCAGCAACGAATTTTGAGCAATGCTTCATATGGCATATGCTGACATACAAGCCGATCAACATGTCAGTATTCTTGATTGTTGGCTTCCAAAGGAGCACTGGAACTCTCAGGCTGGGCTCGCTCATCACCAGAATCCTCTTAGATCATCAAATTGATCTATCTGAGGAAACTAAGGCTAGAGGATCTGAGATAACCGCTGCTTCGCTGAGGGCTTTGAAGTTCAATCAGCCAGTAAAGAAAGGAAAAGCTGCTGCTGAACAACAAGCTGAGGAAACAGCTCCAAAGCAAAGCAAAAGGACAAAGGCTCCAGCTGCCCGAAAGAGGAAAGTTGTCGGGACACCTTCGAAGAAAGCTGAGCCTATGACTAAGAAGCAGAAGTCAGCTACTCATCAAGGTCAGGAAAGACCTAAATCAGCTGAAAAGAGGAGCTGGCAAGATGAGCCTGCAACAGAAGAGGATCCCCTGAAGAAGAATAAGTCTTTAGAGCTGACCCTCATTGATGCTATCCCTACTGACGTCGTTGTTCCTGGTGATTCTCACTACACACAGTGTCTAGGAACCGAAGCTGTGCATCAAGAAGATGATGTACATATGGAAGATCAGTTCATTGCACAAGTTGAGGAAGAGTTAGATGGCGATAGTGAAGAAGATGATGAACAAGAAGAAGCAAGTGGTCAGGATGATACTGACTCCGAGGAGACAGCTAGCGAGGTTGATGCTGAGCAAACCAACACTGAGTTGGCTGCTGGAGATGAACAAGAACCTGACCAACCCAATGTTGATCAAGAACAAGAACAAGCTGACCAGCTTAATGCTGATCAAGAAGAAACTTCTCCTTCTCACTCAGGAGAGTCTATCTAAGCTGACACTCCTCCTCCCAGAAGGAGATTAGTTAAGGCAAGTCAGAAGTCTGTCATTGACCCTCCTGTTCAAAAACCAACTGTCCCTGACTTTGCTATCCAGAAGCCGACCAAGGATCCTTCTACACTCAAGCTGAAATGTTTCAGAAAACAACCATCATCTACTCCATCGGCTTCTCTTAAAAAGCAAGCCTCTGTTTCCTCACCAAAGGAACACGCCGACTTGAATGCTTCTGCCAACTCTACAAGCCAATTGGAGCCAATTTCCGTCAATGCTGTTACTACAAGCATTGTGCTGACTCAGGACATTCCTGCTCCAGTCAGCACAGACAGCATTCGGATTACTTCTTCTCTAATCAACACTTCTGCCGATCAATCAGCTCTACCCGAGACTCAAGTGCAGATTGAAAACACACTTCCAGTCACTAACCATGTTATTCCACTGACTCCTCTTCCAACCGGTCAAACTGAGGAAACCAGGCAAGTTCATGAAGGCTCTCTCAGCTACTTTCATGCCACCGAGTCTGGTAAAAGAATCGTCGACTCGGTGCAAACTTTAATCAAAGACCTTCATCAAACCACTCCACCTGCTGCTGGGTCTTCTACTGTTGAGACAACTCAGCTCTCCCACGTAACTCAGCTTCTCAATGAAGTTAAGGGATTCAAGGATTTGCTGAGTGTCATAGTCTCCATTCAAGCACAGCAACCTAAGCAGGATTCCATCACAAAGCTGGCTGAGCTCCAGCTGACAATTGTTCAACACCTCAACACTCTTCAAGGTCAAGTTCAGACCTTGTCAGCTGCGAACACACGATATGCCACTTCTGATGAAGTCAAAATACTCTTTGCTCAGCTTCACACCGAGCAAATCAAGACCAACGAGCAAATGGTCTCCTATTCTCAAGGCTCAGTGGAGCAAATTAGAGAGGCTGTTCGATTGTTGAACTTGAACAAACAAGAGATGGATACTGACGCCATGAAGCAAAATGAGATATTGTCTGTCACCAGACAAACCTTCAACCATGTACGTCACAGCAACATTCAGTGTCAATACTACGACACATCCTTACTGAAGACTTTTCATCAAGTCGTTGCTGGTCTGTCCGATGCACTTACCTGGATAGGTAAATCTCAAGCATTCATAGTAAGCATGATCAGCGCTGCTGAACTCAATATACCTGCCGAGGTCTCAGATGATGGAGTTGCTATCTTTGACGGCATAAATGAAAGCGCCGATAGACTTAAGGAGCTGTCCACAGAACTGACCAGAGCCATCCTAACCGACGCCTTTAGGATTCCTCCTCCCGATGCTGACAAAACGGGGGAGAAAGAACAAGCTAGAACACAGCATAAGCATAGTCAGTCCAAACAAAAGAAAAAGAAATAGAAATTAGGCTAGCTCAGTTATGCTAAGTTTGGAGTCTCTATGTTTATGTTTATCTTTTGTTGTATACGCTGACTACTTCTATCAATATCAATACTTGCATCTTTTTCTCCAAACCTGAGTTATGATTTATTATATACGATGCTGAGTATTAAGTTATTATGTATCTTCAATTACATCAACTATGTTTAATTCTTATAAAACTTATTGATTGTACCCAATGTTGATAACATGTTTGACATTGACTTGTATGTTTATAAAACATTGTCTTATAAAACTCATTGAACAACAAATTACTCAGCGCCCTCTGAATGTTAAAACTTCCGCTTAAACACTGAGTAAAATAGAATATTCTTCATGAGCTGACCTATATCTGAAAACTGACCTTAGACTTACTCGATTAAACCTTCAAATGTTTAGAGTAAAACTAAGTCAGTAGCTCAACCCTGACGGGGGAGTTTGCTAAGCTATAATAGGTCAACTATCATGGGGGAGCTCAATACTGAGTTCTTCGCTGAATAGTTTTGCCAACATCAAAATGGGGGAGTTTGTTGAAACACCTTTCCACATAATTTTGATTTGACAAAATTGTTTAAGTTTAATTAAAATATATTCTAAACACACTAAGTTTAAATGCTTTGATTTATTCTACTAATGTGTTTGTTCAATGTTGAGCTAAATTGTTTATAAGACACAAAGTTTAAAAGGCCCAAAGCCCAATACGGAAGTCAAAGCCCAAGTCAAACAGTTGAAGGCAACTCGGCCCGCGTATGTCAAAACGCTATCGTTATGTACAAAATGCAACTCAGCGGAAGAAGGATCTAAAAGACCTTCGTGGAACAACTTCGGGAGGAAGCTGCTGAGTTGATTCGACAAAGAGTACAAGACAGCAGCTGGCTAAGAACAACTTTCAGACAAAGTGTTTCCACTTTAGGTAAAGTTCAGAAGACACAGAATGCTGTCCAGTTGACCTTACCATAAATGGAGAGACATTCTGCCGAGCTGACCAAAAGCTGACCGAGGACAGAAGATACTCAAATCTGATTGGCCGAGAGCTCTGTGCAAGACAGGATGACAATGACAGGAAGCCGTTTCCCTCCAACGGTTATTTCGAAATTCGAAATGATCGACACCTCAGACATCTCTATAAATAGAGCCCTTATGTTGCTTCATAAAACATAGAACTTGATCAAGCCATTACGCTGACCAAATTTCTACGCAAAGTTCTGCAAGAAAAAGCAAAGCAATCTTACACTAAATTTCATATCTTTTTGTGTAAAAGTCTAGAGTGATTATTCAATCATCTAAGGTGTCTTAGCAATCGTTGTTTAGGACAAACACTTATCATTTCTAGAATTAGAAAGGAGAAGCTGAGTACTCGGTTATAGTACTCAGCGAGAGATTAGGATTGAGTAGAGGTATAGAGGAAGGTACTCTTGTTATACTCAGTTGCTAAGATTGTAAAAGGTTTGATGCTCTACCGTTAAAGAGCTCAGTAGAGAATTCGAAATCTCGGAACGTGTTCCAGGGACAGGACGTAGGCTTGGAGGACGAACCTGGATAAATCTGTTGAGTAACATATTTCTAACCTTAAACTCCTTTATATAGTTATTGCTTGCTTAAACAAAAACTGACCAAGTAAAGAGGTCAAGCTGAGTTGTGCGCATTGAATATCTGAGCTCAAGAATAGGCTCTAAGTGCTATCTCCTGACTCAAGTAAAGAAACTAACCTAGTCACTAGTTGACTAAGCCAGTATCTTGCTATTCACTCAGCGCCGTTGTTAAAACCTTTTTCTCACGAAAAAGAAGTCTGCCCTAACTTAAAAATTTTTAAATAGTTCCTAACCCCCCCCCTTGGAACTATACTTGTAACGTTATAAGGGACCAACAATCCTCCTCAGATTGTAGGCATGAAGGACACAAGTTATTGATCGGAACCCTTCTAGCAGATAAAGCGCTCAGCGACGGTAAACAACCAGCCAAGGTTCTCCAAATTAGATTTTTTACCTTGGGCGGAACCTGAAGTGCCCATACTGAACCCCAATTAACTCCATCAACTGTCAATGATGGATTATTGCCATATTTTTCAGACCACAAGTGTTTATATGCACTTTTCACACAAAACTTGCCTCTCTTTCTCCAGTACCATCCCCACGCATCAGACACCAAACGGTGACTTAGAGGAATCCTCCGAATAAGTTCTGTATCCCGATCTACAAAGATCCCATTAATTAATTCCAAGTTCCACTCCCCTGAAGGCTGTTGGATGTTATTCACAGTATCCACCTCAAAGCCCAGGAGTCGCGCACTTTCTACAAAAGGGTGGTCAGGGTCAGGCAGCCAAGGGTCTTCCCAGATGTTAATAGACTCCCCTATCCCAACAATGCATCTAGCTCCAGAAATAACAAGTGACTGTGCAGCATCTATGCTTCTCCATATAAAGCTGGGCTGATTACCAAGATCCGCCTCTAGAAAGGAAGAAGAGGGAAAATACTTAGCCTTATATACCCGTGCAAGTAATGAATCTGGATTGGTTAGTAGCCTCCACCCTTGTTTAGCCAGAAGAGCAAGTTTAAATAAATGTAACTTTCGAAAACCCAATCCACTTAAGCTCTTCGGGACACATAGTTTCCCCCATGACTTCCAACGCATGCCTCTCTCCTCAAACCCAGATCCCCACCAAAAAGAATTCATCATTCTTTCCAGATCATCACACAGAAGTTGAGGTAAGAGGAATAGACTCATAGCATAGGAGGGGAGGGCTTGTATAATAGATTTCAACAGAATCTCCTTACCAGCTTGAGATAACATTTTTGCCTTCCATGCTGTGACCCTAGATCTGACTCTGTCAGCAATGTATTGGAACACTTGTGTTTTACTTCTCCCAACTAAAGCCGGGAGACCAAGGTATGTTGCAGTGCCCAACCCCAATGGTACTCTAAAAATTGAACTTAAGATCGATCGAAGACCCGCACTACAATTTTTGCTGAATGAGATTGAGGATTTGGAGAAGTTTACCTTCTGTCCAGAAGCTGCTTCATATTCTTGCAAACACTGTTGAACCACTAAGCACTCTTCCTTTGACGCTTTGAAGAACAAGTAGCTGTTATCTGCAAAGAAGAGATGAGAGATTGACGGGGCTGATTGAACTATCCGACAGCCATGGATCTGACCCTGAGCTTTTAAACTTTGCAACGATGCTGATAAACCTTCTGCACAAATCAAAAAAAGGTAGGGAGAGATAGGGTCACCTTGACGCAGGCCACGCTGTGGCAGAATTGGCCCAATCACATGATTATTATGGGTAATATTATATCTGACCTTTGTAACACACTGCATAACCAGAGATATCCACCGGTCATCAAAGCCTAACGTCTGCATCATTTGTTCCAAAAACGCCCACTCAACCCGATCATAAGCCTTGGCCATATCAAGCTTAAGAGAAACATATCCTTGTTTACCTCGAGTTCTATGTTCCAGGAAATGGTTTACTTCAAACGCAAGCATAATATTGTCCGTGATCAGTCGTCCCGAGATGAAAGCGCTCTGTGTGGGCGAGATAATAATATCTAGAACCTTTTTTAGCCTGTTAGCAACTGTTTTCACCAGAATCTTGTAAATAACATTGCATAATGCTATGGGCCTGAGATCTGAAACTTTTTCTAGAGAAGATTTCTTAGGGATTAGAACAATATTTGTGTCATGGATGCTCTCCAAAAACAGTCCTTCATTCAGCCATTGAATGCATGATTGAATCACATCAGGGCCTACCAAGTCCCAATATTGTTGGTAGAAACATGGATTAAAACCATCAGGACCGGGACTTTTATCAGGATGCATTGAGAAAACCGCCCTCTTTATCTCGTCTGCAGTATATGGTTGAAGAAGATCAGCATTTAGTTCCGTCGAGATTTTTGGCTGAATATTATTCAAAATAGGTTCAGAGTGACTCCCTGAAGATGTGAAGATTTCTATAAAATAGTCTGAAATTAGAGAAGGTAACCCTGTCTCCCAATCGATCCAGTTTCCTTCCTCATCTTTCAGTCGTCGAATTTCATTCCTTTTGCGTCTACTGTTAGCAGCCGAGTGAAAAAATTTTGAGTTCTGGTCCCCAGCTTTGAGCCAAAGTGTCTTGCTTCTCTGCTTCCAATAGGCTTCTTGTTGGAGGAGAAGCTCATCAAAGCGATTCCTAGCAGCCAATATTGCTTCGATTGCCAGCCTATCAGTACAAGATTTTAGTCTTCTAACTTCTGATCTGCAGCAATGAATTTCTTTCTTAAATCGGTTACGAATGTTGTTTCCCCAAGCTACAAGCATTTCGCCACATTTTTCCTGTTTAACCAAAATTCCTCTGGCATTTGAATGTTGCCAGGCCAAAATTATCTGATCTCTGCAATCAGCTTCTTTGATCCAAGCATTTTCAAACCGAAAACGGCGAGACATAGAACCCATAGTGTTAATTAGAGACAAGAAGAGTATCGTATGATCACTACATTGAGCATCCTCATTCAAGACAGAAGCCAAACTGAACTGCATAAACCAACTGTTATTAGCAAGGGCCCGATCGAGTTTCTCTTCTATAGCATTTTTTGAACCACGACCTCTTTCCCACGTGAACGGATAACCCTTCATACTGACTTCTGACAACCCACAATCTATAATAGCATCACTGAAACCCCTTATCAAGGTAGGTGGGTGTCTGTTACCCCCTCTCTTCTCAGAATGAGAGAGCATGTCATTAAAATCCCCAATGATAACCCAGGGATCAGAATTAATCAAGCTAAGACTCCTTAGTAACTGCCAAGAATCTACCCGACGCGATCTCTCGGGAAAGCCATAAAAACCGGTTAATCGATACTCCGACAAACCTAACAAAGTGACCCTGAAGTCAATGAAATTAGAAGAATAACCAAGCAACTGAACTGAATTAACAGTTCTCCATAAGAGCGCTAAGCCCCCTCCATTGTTTATTGGATCAACAAAAAACAGGCCCTCAAAGGAAAGCTTTCGTTTCAATGCTTCCACCTTGAGTCGACTGCATTTAACCTCCATTAGAAAGATGAACTCGGGATGTAAATTGGTAGAGAAATCCACTAGCTGACGAACTGTTCGGGCGTTCCCTATCCCCCGGCAGTTCCAGGACAGTATACTCATGATATCTTGCGAGTCGGGCTACCACGACTCGCTTCTTGGATATTTTCAATAACTGCCCCCAACCTCACTGTATTGTTTTCCTCACAATCCATAAGATTTTCTGAACTTCCCTGTGTATCTTCGACCAATGATCCTGAGCGCTTGCGTTTCGGGTCAGAAATTACAACACCAATATCTTCTGGAGTCTGATGGGTATACTCCTTGTGTTGAAAAGTTGTCTTACTCTGTAGTGCCTTAAAACCCGGGGGAACAACTGTAGCAATTTTCGGAATAATAACCTCCCTTTCCCCTGAACCAGCCCCTGAGACAAAACCTGAAATGACTACGTTGTTTGTCTGAGTAAGGTTCTGAGGAGGTCGGCTAAACAAAAATCTTGATTGCTTAGGAACTTGGGAACGGCAAGTAGGGGCTCTAAGCCAGGCCCCATATGCTCTCTCTACTTTCATTGGATCAGCTACTTGTAATAGAGCGTGACAGAATTTATCTGCGTGCCCTATATGTCCACATACAAAGCAAAAGGTTGGGAGCCGTTCATATTTAAAGTTTACCCAAAAAACAGTACCTCCCTGAACACTTATCTGCATTTTCCTCTTAAGCGGAGCGAGGACATTAATCGAAACACGAATTCGTAGATAGGTACGAGAGACCCCTGTGAAGTTATTCGGGTCAGCTTCCACAAAAGTACCCACAAAGTTACCTATACTGACAGCAACCTTTTCAGACATAAACCCAACTGGAAGATCATAAACCTGCAGCCAAAAATCAATGTGAGACAAGTGAATATCCATAGGATTTTGATCATCCTCAAGCTTCTTTAGCATCAGTAATTGTTGTTCAAAAGCCCATGGCCCACCCTGAATTACCCTATCCCGCTCCCATGGATGGTAGAATTCAAAACGGAATAAATTAGGGCCTATATCTTCAATGAAAATCTCTTTTGAGGGACTCCAAACATCAGCTAATGTGGATTTCATAAAAGATGTTTTGATTGGCCTGTTTGTTAGAAACGACCCTATCAAACACCAAGTTTGAGGGCGGGATTGAACTTCAGTGGCATCCAGTTGAATCACTAATCCCGACTGAACTTCCTCCTCTAGGGTGATTAGAGCACTCCTATCAATGATTTCTTCCATCAACAACAATTAAGTTAATTATTAAATTTAATTAACTTTTACTAAAATTAATTATTAAATTTAATTAACTTTTATTAAAAAAAATTAGGTCACAAATAGGTGTAACGTTATAGGGCAGCCGGAGACGGAAGTGGAATAAGGCAGGGAAGGACAACCACCGTGAAAGACAATCAATACTTTTTTAGATCACAACCCAGCCGCCGATGGTGGAATCGCAACAATGAATGAAACAAGGCCAAGCAATCGGACAAAAATGGCGGCGAACAACCACAGCAATGAAGGGAACAAAGGCCGACGACCAGAGCAAGTCCGCGACGGCGGATCCAAACCGGAAAAATAAAAACAGAGACGGAAACGCGAGCAGCAACTGGTAAGGGTGTCGAACAACAAAAAACAGAGCAAGAACGGGGAGAGACCGGCGAAACAGGACAGGCGGACGGTGAGAGCGGCGGATCTGCAAACGGTGAGGGTGGCGGATCTGCGGACGGTGAGGGCGGAGGATTTGCGGCTCGTCAACAGCGAGATAGTCTAAACTTCATTCTTCTCCAGCGGCTAGGATTTTAGCATTTTAACTTAATACTTTTAATTCTTCAAAAAATCTATGTTAACATCAAAATCTAAAAATGCATAAAAATTAATAATTATATGCATACAAAAGTAATAATTATTATATACGTATTTTTATTTAATTAATGATACTATTTAAAATTTATTTTGAATGTAACAAGCCATGGAGATTAACAAGAATCGGGGAGGATTGGCCGATCTTCCGGCCTCACAATGAGGAGATTTTCCTCTCTGTTTCCATCAG
The DNA here is from genome assembly GCF_963576675.1 of Euphorbia lathyris. Classification (NCBI taxonomy): domain Eukaryota; kingdom Viridiplantae; phylum Streptophyta; class Magnoliopsida; order Malpighiales; family Euphorbiaceae; genus Euphorbia; species Euphorbia lathyris. The sequence continues at coordinate 43,515,422 of NC_088919.1, read as the reverse complement.
GGCTCGCTTATGGTTGGAACCCCTTTAACCATAGCGGCCGAAGGAGAACACACGGAAGGTAAGGTTCTATTTTTTTGCATTTGTTGTTTTTTTTAAAACAATAACTGGATAAAATAACGTTGTTTTATATTGTTGCTGTTTAAAAAAGGATATAAATTGCTGAATTACCCTTTTAATCCAACAACTACTTTAATACACCATTCTCTCTTTTTTCTTTTTTCTAAGAGAAAGACAGAGAGAGAAGGGAAAAGCTTCAAGTAAAAATTTAGGGAAATTTTTCTAAATTTCTCAAGAGTTTTCCTTAAAATTTACTTACTCAATTTCGAATTTTTAAGTAAATTTTTTATTTTTCATTATTTTTTTTAGGTTTTATTTTGTGATTTCTAAATAGGAGTTTTTTTTTGTGGGATTTCTAATTTACAGTTTTATTTGGAGATTTTGAATATGTTATTTGCTGGGAGATTCTTTAGTAATCTTAATAAATTTTTGGATTTCTAATTTAAGGTTTAACTTAGAATTTCTAATTTAGTTATTTCTAGTTTACTTTAATTTAAATTATGATTTATTTACTATGTTGAGGATTTCTAATTTATTTTAATTTCGTTTATTTATTTATTTACTTGAATTATGATTTATTTTAGTTTATTAATTTAGTTATATTGGTTTGTATTTCATTTAGAAAGCAATGCTAGTCCCGTAGAAGCTCTTAATGGCATAGTCGTTGCAACAAGAGTAAGCGATGTGATCTTTTCCGCTGCTAGTCTTTTAACAAGGCGCTGATTGATCAGAGTTTGCCAAGAGTTGCAGTTGCTGCTCTTTCTCTTACCGCTGCTCCCGTCTCCAGTCTTAGCTCTTTCCGGCGCTTTTTGGTCCCTTTTCTAAGAGAAAAAGGCATTCGAATAGCGAACGAAAGGCCTATTGTATCTAGAGACTCTCTTTTCTAAACTCATTTTGAGCCAACATAGAGATCATTAAAGTCCATGTCATTTAGTCGTAGTTTCTGATTTTAGCATAGAATACGAACTTAATTGATGATTTTTGCTTAGCTTAGTGACCTAATTGTTGATTTTTATTATTTAAGGTCCTAATTGACTTTAAAGTTTTAGTTTAGGGATTAAATGAGTGTTATGTATCTCTCTTCTCCATATTGGCAAACATAACGATGGACAATAATTTTAGTAATAAAAAAATAAATAAGGAACGAATATGAATAGTATTATTAGACATTATATGTATTTTAATGTTTTTCGGTAGATAAAAGCAAATTGAGAGATGAGACTAAAAGTCTTTTTTTTTTGTTACATAGAAAAGACTAAACGTCCAAACAAAAGCAGAAAAGAAAGAAAAAAAATAAAACATGAGAATGAAATATGTTACTCACACACCATTCTATTCGTTATAGCTCCACTCAAATCAGCGAATAAAATATCCTGAATGTCTGCAGGAGGCACATCATCGTGATGACTCAAATAAAGCCTTCTCGCATAGCTCGCTATCTAGTCCATTGTCTTATTATCCTCCCAATATGTGTGGAGAATGCAAATATCCCAATTTTTGCCCTTTAGAGATTTACATCACCGAATTAGCCAAGAGTAAGGGTGGTGTGCTTCCATCAATGTGTTCATATAGCTCACAATCGCACGGGAATCAAGTTCCACAATCAATTTCCAAATACACTTTTTCCAAACTAAATTTAGGCCATAGGTCACCTCGAACGTTTAGCCAAGGTGATTGAGCAAATACTAACATTGGCTGCAAAGCCCAAGCCAAAATACTCTTCCCAATCTCTTAGGACTCCTCCTGCTAAAGTCGGTTCCGTTTTGTCCTTACACGCACCGTCCGTATTCAACTAAAAGTCTTTTAGAAATAGTTGTAAGCTAACAGAATCATTAAGGGTTTGTTTCCATTTTTTTTTTATGTTAACGGTTAGTTATTTACTGTTACAGTTAATTGTTTGTTATTAATTGATAAAATATTAGTGTTTGTAAAATTATGATTAATTATTGTTGTTAGTATGTAAAATTTCTAATATAGACATATTTTAAAGTAATCAACGAATCAAGTATAAAAAAAAGAGAAAAGTACACAAAAAATAAACATTGTAGTTTGACTGATTTGCAAAAATAGTTCTCGTAGTTTAAAAGTTTACAAATATGGGTTATTTGTTTTTTGAAATTTGCAGGTAAATGATATATGAATCAATTTTTCAATTAAACAATATTTTTAATTTAGTTAATTTCCAAAGTCAAACCTTGTATTTTGAGTAATTTATAAAGTCAGTCTTTTTAATTGTTACAAATCGCCCCATTTGGGATAAATTGTCCTGACAATGATTTGACAGAATGATTTAGTTTGTAAATTGCACAAATCACGAAACTCTTGTTTGTAAACTTTTAAACCATGAGACTGTCTTTTCAAATTTGTCAAATCATAATATTTATTTTTGTACTTTTTCTAAAATATAATACACAAATTAATAAAAATAACTTGAACAACTAAATAATAATTTACTAAACAAAGTAAAATTTTGTTATTTCGAAAATAATATTATATTAATAGGAATGACGTGAAAAATGAAATATGTTTAAAGAAATAAGAATGATAATTTTATCTATATAATTACAACCAATTTTTCATAACTAAAAGATGTTGTTTTATGAATTTAACCAAATACTATTATATTTCTTGAGGTTTGAACTGAAACGCTAAAAGTTATTTTGAAAATATGAAACAAAAACACTCTAAATATAGAGAACTTCTACAATGGATCGGAAGTAATATACCCACCTAATGAAAAAAAAGAAATATACTACTTTATTAGAAAATGATTGGTGTAAAAAAAAGTGCATAATTATTAGCAATATCCAAGTAACATAATAGAATTTCTCCCAATTGTGATGAAAATTCAAGTTTAAAAGTTTAATATAGCAAAATAAAGTGTTAGAGACTTATTTTGTAAAACCGTAAAAGGTGGAGGGTTTAATTATAGTTTTTTGAATTAAAAAAAAAAAAAGAAAATAAAAATGGGGGGGATGCATTGGGATCAAAGCAGATATTGCAAAATCCAAATATCACAAATATCCAGGCAAACAGTAAGTTAAAAATGTAGGCAGGGGCAGGCGGCGTCCTCGAAGGCATCCATCCATATATTGAAAGAATAAGAAAAGAACAAAAGGTGAAACGATATTTCAGCTGCCAAATTGAAAATGAGTAATAAATAAGGGAAACCTTTTGCGTTGGACTTTTATCCATTGAATCATTCTATTCTATTCTCTTCTTTGTGCAGTGCAGGAATTTCCATCATTCCATCCTGCAAATTCCTATCATAGTCATAATTCCCCCACTCCCACACCCTAGCTATCTGTCTTTCTTTCTTTCTTTTTATTTATTTCTCTTCTGTCTCTACTCTACATTATGCATTATGCTGCTTTGCTTTGCTTTCTTGTCTTTTCTTTACTTCCTTCCTCTAGTCTAGACCACCAAACTACTCTTTTATTGTCAGAACCATGCATCAGGGAGGATGGAGGAGGGACTACTCTCTCTCTCTCTTACAATTCAATTAGGCCAATTTTTAATAACCTCTACTTCTTTAAATGCATTAGCCCAACTCTATGACATCTAAGCAATTTAAAATCCACATTGATAGAATGATTGTGCCAAAGACTATTAAATATCAACTGCATATACTTTAATAACCTTGGAATTGCCTTTCTGGAATTTGGACTCTCTTATATCATTGTAAATATGGAATTTGGAGTGGGATGTAAATAATGTGATAAACCTATTCATAAACATATAAATACATATACAACATGTTAGGGTTAATACGAAAATCATCATCGCTCACCGGTTTGACACAAATACTCAACTTGCCAGGTAGAGTTTGAAATTGATCCTTTGATGGAGATTATTTGAGAACATTCGCAACTTTATCAATAGTTGGTATATGGTGAACATGTAAGGGACGCTTTGAGACATTGGTAGTAGATAAATTATCACAAAATATAGTCGTGGTAGCTTAAGACATGAGATACAGAAAAAAAAATGATTTACAACCAATCAATTTCAGATGCTCCATTTGCAAGGACGTTGTACTTTGCCTCTATGGATGACCAAGCAACATATCGTTGTTTCCTGGAATTACAAGAAATCAAATTCCACCCGAGATAGATGGAATATCTAGTGGTGGGACTTTTTTCATCAAGATTACCACCTCATTCAGCATCCATGTAGCCATGTAAGTATAAGGAGGGGTCATAATGAAAGAAAATAACATATTCTCGTGTTTGCTAAAGATAACTCAAAAGGCACTTAACACATTAGATATACTGATTTTTTAGCAAAATATTTGTGAAAAAAATTATTGGGTTTGTCGAAGTGAGACCAACAAGGCTGATCACATCAAAATCAGAGGTTTGGAAGGGCCTCTTCAAAAGAAAAACAACGTTGCTGGAATTACTGATAGAAATTTAAAGATAATATCGTCCCTGGTTAGTTTACTACTGAGCCCTTGTGCGCGGCCCTACGCCCCAACATCCCCTTTTTCACTGTTTTTTAATGAAACCCTAATTTCTCCCTATTTCTTGTTAGAAATAATAAATTTATAATTAATAGTCTTTAAGTTGATTGTTATTAAGTTACTTTAGAATAACTTATAAGAAGTTATGTGATGTTAAGTTAGAATCTTAATTAGTCATGAAGAGTTATTAAATGTTATTTATTAGGTTTGTAATAGTTACATTTTCATGTACTATAAATAGTTATCTTGTATAGGCTAAAAGTGAAGAAGCACAAGTTAAAGAGAAATAAAATTTAAGAAAAGCTTCCTCCTATATTTCTTTCACTTCTTATATTCTTTTTTTCTCTCCAACAAAGTGGTATCAGAGCCAGACAAAAATTCTCCTGAAAATTGAAAATAATGGTGAAAAGAGAAATCGTCATTGATTCATGGGAGACCAAGTCCCAGATTTGGAAAGCTATGCGCTTATGCATAGATGACATCAAAGAACAAGTTGATTCTTTGACCTTCGAGGAGATCAGGAGGGTGTTGGAAAATGATTTGGGATTGGAGAAATATGTTTTGGATGGACAAAAGAAATTTGTCATGCAATGTCTGGTGGAATCCTTAGAAAATGATGATGATGAGAATTCTGAGGATTTAGGAGAAATTAAGGTACAAGGACATGTATCTGATGATAAGGAGAAAATTGAAGATTCTCCTGTGATGAGTCTTTTGCCAGAAACTGATCCAATCAGTAAGAAGAAAGAAGTTCCAAGTAAGAGCAGCATTACCACAGCCATATTGAAGAAAGATTCTTATATTAAAGCCAATTGTGAGGAAGTTACGACGAACCGTCTTTGTCGAATTTTAGAGGAAGATTTTGGACTTGATAAATTTGCACTTGATCCATATAAGAAATATATAGGCAATCTGTTAATTGAGGTATATCTATGTGCTGATGAGAATTCGGAGTCTTTAGAAAGAGAGATTGATGAGGACGACCAAGATGAAGATGGTGAAGTAAAACTGAGGCTTGAAAAAGAAAGCAAAGCATCAGGCAAGAAGCAAAGCAAGCTTATGGAAGAAGAAGCCAAGGAGAACATCATTGCAGAAGGCACCGAGAATGCCTTTGATGATAGTCAGTCTAAATCATCGGTTGAACAACATGACAAGGAAAAGGAAATTTCAACACCACCATATAGTAAAGGCATTGAGCATCTAAAAACGGTAATCAAATCACGTGGGATGACTATGGAAGTTAAAGAGAGAAAGGAAAGAGTGAAATAAGCAGAGGGCATTAACATGAGTAATATTGTGTCAACTTCACGTAGAAGGTGCACTGCGACAAAACCCAAAATACCAGTTGACATTGATAATAGTGATGCTGATGGTACTGACCAAGATGCTGAGGAATATGACAATGATGATAATGAGGAAGACGACGATGATGATGAGAAAAATGACGATGAAGACAATGAAGAAGAAAACGATGGAAATAATAACGGAGATGATAGAAGCCAGAGTGAAGACGTCAATTACAATGAAGTTCGAAGAAAAAGATGGAGATAATAATGAGGATGATTGCGGCTAGAGTGAAGAGGTCAACAACGTTGAAGTTAGAAGATTTCAGCAGATTAAGAGATGTTGTTGGTAAAGGATAAAAAAAAATTATAAATTTAAGGGGGTGTGTTAGAAATAATAAATTTATAATTAATAGTCTTTAAGTTGATTGTTATTAAGTTACTTTAGAATAACTTATAAGAAGTTATGTGATGTTAAGTTAGAATCTTAATTAGTCATGAAGAGTTATTAAATGTTATTTATTAGGTTTGTAATAGTTACATTTTCATGTACTATAAATAGTTATCTTGTATAGGCTAAAAGTGAAGAAGCACAAGCTAAAGAGAAATAAAATTTAAGAAAAGCTTCCTCCTATATTTCTTTCACTTCTTATATTCTTCTTTTCTCTCCAACAAAGTGGTATCAGAGCCAGACAAAAATTCTCCTGAAAATTGAGAATAATGGTGAAAAGAGAAATCGTCATTGATTCATGGGAGACCAAGTCCCAGATTTGGAAAGCTATGCGCTTATGCATAGATGACATCAAAGAACAAGTTGATTCTTTGACCTTCGAGGAGATCAGGAGGGTGTTGAAAAATGATTTGGGATTGGAGAAATATGCTTTGGATGGACAAAAGAAATTTGTCATGCAATGTCTGCTGGAATCCTTAGAAAATGATGATGATGAGAATTCTGAGGATTTAGGAGAAATTAAGGTACAAGGACATGTATCTGATGATAAGGAGAAAATTGAAGATTCTCCTGTGATGGGTCTTTTGCCAGAAACTGATCCAATCAGTAAGAAGAAAGAAGTTCCAACTAAGAGCAGCATTACCACAGCCACATTGAAGAAAGATTCTTATATTAAAGCCAATTGTGAGGAAGTTACGACGAACAGTCTTTGTCGAATTTTAGACGAAGATTTTGGACTTGATAAATTTGCACTTGATCCATATAAGAAATATATAGGCAATCTGTTAATTGAGGTATATCTATGTGCTGATGAGAATTCGGAGTCTTTAGAAAGAGAGATTGATGAGGACGACCAAGATGAAGATGGTGAAGTAAAACTGAGGCTTGAAAAAGAAAGCAAAGCATCAGGCAAGAAGCAAAGCAAGCTTATGGAAGAAGAAGCCAAGGAGAACATCATTGCAGAAGGCACCGAGAATGCCTTTGATGATAGTCAGTCTCAATCATCGGTTGAACAACATGACAAGGAAAAGGAAATTTCAACACCACCATATAGTAAAGGCATTGAGCATCTAAAAACGGTAATCAAATCACGTGGGATGACTATGGAAGTTAAAGAGATAAAGGAAAGAGTGAAAGAAGCAGAGGGCATTAACATGAGTAATATTGTGTCAACTTCACGTAGAAGGTGCACTGCGACAAAACCCAAAATACCAGTTGACATTGATAATAGTGATGCTGATGGTACTGACCAAGATGCTGAGGAATATGACAATGATGATAATGAGGAAGACGACGATGATGATGAGGAAAATGACGATGAAGACAATGAAGAAGAAAACGATGGAAATAATAACGGAGATGATAGAAGCCAGAGTGAAGACGTCAATTACAATGAAGTTCGAAGAAAAAGATGGAGATAATAATGAGGATGATTGCGGCTAGAGTGAAGAGGTCAACAACGTTGAAGTTAGAAGATTTCAGCAGATTAAGAGATGTTGTTGGTAAAGGATAAAAAAAAATTATAAATTTAAGGGGGTGTGTTAGAAATAATAAATTTATAATTAATAGTCTTTAAGTTGATTGTTATTAAGTTACTTTAGAATAACTTATAAGAAGTTATGTGATGTTAAGTTAGAATCTTAATTAGTCATGAAGAGTTATTAAATGTTATTTATTAGGTTTGTAATAGTTACATTTTCATGTACTATAAATAGTTATCTTGTATAGGCTAAAAGTGAAGAAGCACAAGTTAAAGAGAAATAAAATTTAAGAAAAGCTTCCTCCTATATTTCTTTCACTTCTTATATTCTTCTTTTCTCTCCAACAAAGTGGTATCAGAGCCAGACAAAAATTCTCCTGAAAATTGAGAATAATGGTGAAAAGAGAAATCGTCATTGATTCATGGGAGACCAAGTCCCAGATTTGGAAAGCTATGCGCTTATGCATAGATGACATCAAAGAACAAGTTGATTCTTTGACCTTCGAAGAGATCAGGAGGGTGTTGGAAAATGATTTGGGATTGGAGAAATATGCTTTGGATGGACAAAAGAAATTTTTCATGCAATGTCTGGTGGAATCCTTAGAAAATGATGATGATGAGAATTCTGAGGATTTAGGAGAAATTAAGGTACAAGGACATGTATCTGATGATAAGGAGAAAATTGAAGATTCTCCTGTGATGGGTCTTTTGCCAGAAATTGATCCAATCAGTAAGAAGAAAGAAGTTCCAACTAAGAGCAGCATTACCACAGCCACATTGAAGAAAGATTCTTATATTAAAGCCAATTGTGAGGAAGTTACGACGAACAGTCTTTGTCGAATTTTAGACGAAGATTTTGGACTTGATAAATTTGCACTTGATCCATATAAGAAATATATAGGCAATCTGTTAATTGAGGTATATCTATGTGCTGATGAGAATTCGGAGTCTTTAGAAAGAGAGATTGATGAGGACGACCAAGATGAAGATGGTGAAGTAAAACTGAGGCTTGAAAAAGAAAGCAAAGCATCAGGCAAGAAGCAAAGCAAGCTTATGGAAGAAGAAGCCAAGGAGAACATCATTGCAGAAGGCACCGAGAATGCCTTTGATGATAGTCAGTCTAAATCATCGGTTGAACAACATGACAAGGAAAAGGAAATTTCAACACCACCATATAGTAAAGGCATTGAGCATCTAAAAACGGTAATCAAATCACGTGGGATGACTATGGAAGTTAAAGAGAGAAAGGAAAGAGTGAAATAAGCAGAGGGCATTAACATGAGTAATATTGTGTCAACTTCACGTAGAAGGTGCACTGCGACAAAACCCAAAATACCAGTTGACATTGATAATAGTGATGCTGATGGTACTGACCAAGATGCTGAGGAATATGACAATGATGATAATGAGGAAGACGACGATGATGATGAGAAAAATGACGATGAAGACAATGAAGAAGAAAACGATGGAAATAATAACGGAGATGATAGAAGCCAGAGTGAAGACGTCAATTACAATGAAGTTCGAAGAAAAAGATGGAGATAATAATGAGGATGATTGCGGCTAGAGTGAAGAGGTCAACAACGTTGAAGTTAGAAGATTTCAGCAGATTAAGAGATGTTGTTGGTAAAGGATAAAAAAAAATTATAAATTTAAGGGGTTGTGTTAGAAATAATAAATTTATAATTAATAGTCTTTAAGTTGATTGTTATTAAGTTACTTTAGAATAACTTATAAGAAGTTATGTGATGTTAAGTTAGAATCTTAATTAGTCATGAAGAGTTATTAAATGTTATTTATTAGGTTTGTAATAGTTACATTTTCATGTACTATAAATAGTTATCTTGTATAGGCTAAAAGTGAAGAAGCACAAGTTAAAGAGAAATAAAATTTAAGAAAAGCTTCCTCCTATATTTCTTTCACTTCTTATATTCTTCTTTTCTCTCCAACAAAGTGGTATCAGAGCCAGACAAAAATTCTCCTGAAAATTGAGAATAATGGTGAAAAGAGAAATCGTCATTGATTCATGGGAGACCAAGTCCCAGATTTGGAAAGCTATGCGCTTATGCATAGATGACATCAAAGAACAAGTTGATTCTTTGACCTTCGAGGAGATCAGGAGGGTGTTGGAAAATGATTTGGGATTGGAGAAATATGCTTTGGATGGACAAAAGAAATTTTTCATGCAATGTCTGGTGGAATCCTTAGAAAATGATGATGATGAGAATTCTGAGGATTTAGGAGAAATTAAGGTACAAGGACATGTATCTGATGATAAGGAGAAAATTGAAGATTCTCCTGTGATGGGTCTTTTGCCAGAAACTGATCCAATCAGTAAGAAGAAAGAAGTTCCAAGTAAGAGCAGCATTACCACAGCCACATTGAAGAAAGATTCTTATATTAAAGCCAATTATGAGGAAGTTACGACGAACAGTCTTTGTCGAATTTTAGACGAAGATTTTGGACTTGATAAATTTGCACTTGATCCATATAAGAAATATATAGGCAATCTGTTAATTGAGGTATATCTATGTGCTGATGAGAATTCGGAGTCTTTAGAAAGAGAGATTGATGAGGACGACCAAGATGAAGATGGTGAAGTAAAACCGAGGCTTGAAAAAGAAAGCAAAGCATCAGGCAAGAAGCAAAGCAAGCTTATGGAAGAAGAAGCCAAGGAGAACATCATTGCAGAAGGCACCGAGAATGCCTTTGATGATAGTCAGTCTCAATCATCGGTTGAACAACATGACAAGGAAAAGGAAATTTCAACACCACCATATAGTAAAGGCATTGAGCATCTAAAAACGGTAATCAAATCACGTGGGATGACTATGGAAGTTAAAGAGATAAAGGAAAGAGTGAAAGAAGCAGATGGCATTAACATGAGTAATATTGTGTCAACTTCACGTAGAAGGTGCACTGCGACAAAACCCAAAATACCAGTTGACATTGATAATAGTGATGCTGATGGTACTGACCAAGATGTTGAGGAATATGACAATGATGATAATGAGGAAGACGACGATGATGATGAGGAAAATGACGATGAAGACAATGAAGAAGAAAACGATGGAAATAATAAGGGAGATGATAGAAGCCAGAGTGAAAACGTCAATTACAATGAAGTTCGAAGAAAAAGATGGAGATAATAATGAGGATGATTGCGGCTAGAGTGAAGAGGTCAACAACGTTGAAGTTAGAAGATTTCAGCAGATTAAGAGATGTTGTTGGTAAAAGATAAAAAAAAATTATAAATTTAAGGGGTGTGTTAGAAATAATAAATTTATAATTAATAGTCTTTAAGTCGATTGTTATTAAGTTACTTTAGAATAACTTATAAGAAGTTATGTGATGTTAAGTTAGAATCTTAATTAATCATGAAGAGTTATTAAATGTTATTTATTAGGTTTGTAATAGTTACATTTTCATGTACTATAAATAGTTATCTTGTATAGGTTAAAAGTGAAGAAGCACAAGTTAAAGAGAAATAAAATTTAAGAAAAGTTTCCTCCTATATTTCTTTCACTTCTTATATTCTTCTTTTCTCTCCAACATTCCTACCCCAAAGCTTGATGGCATGTTCCACAATGTCTAGAGTTTCCTACAAGTGAGCCATTGTAATTTTGTTCATGTTTGTAGCTATATGGACAGTTCTGACGTTGAAATTGATTATTATATCCATAAACTCTCTATTTGCAAAATCTAATGACCTTAAACATTCCTCGATAAGATGTTGAGATTAGTGGTGATTTGAAAGAGCCCTAACGGATTTCCACTAGCATCTGTGGGGGTTTTGGGCTCCTGGATTTGCCGTAAGAACGATGGATCCATTGAGTTTTCAAGATGTGCCATAGATGCATGTTGTTCGGTCCACGCTCGTAGAGCCAATTTGATATGGTGAACCTATAGGCAATGCTCTGATGACAACTTAGTTTCCTTTTATGCATGAGGTAAGACAGAAAAATGATCAAGGAAAGACTGATGACCGGTAACCCACTCTAATGCTTAAGTTAGCAGAGTTTAGGAATGTAAGCAACAAGCAATCAAGTAAGGATTGCAATGAGTTTGTGTATGTACCTTGATTGCGTGATGTCACGTCCTAGCTTCTCTTGAGGACAAATGTCAAGTCCCCAATGGCGAACGTCTGTTGTAATTTACATAGTTTGTAATGTGTCTACCTTGTATTTCCTGGATTTCTGGCGTGAATTGGAGGTTCTTTTCTTGAGTGGGTTTAGAATGTCTTTCATTGGCCCAAGTATTTTGGTGGTTACTCATTTAACGTGATTCACCTTACTCCACACGTCCTTACTCGTTTTTTAATAATGACCAGTATACATTCATATCATACATAATTCAACAAAACTATTGAAGTCAATTGATCTAAAATGGTTTATGAATTAAATCCTCTAAAATATATATATTTTTTTTATCAAATATCGTGTTCATACACCTAGACCCGTTTTAAACATTTGGAGGTCTTGTGATTAATGTTTATCAAACCTCTAATATTTAATAGAAACTTAAAAGAGCAAAATCTTCACAATTTATGAAAGTATAATTACCCCAGAAACTTTTAAACCACCTAAATTATATCCTATTTTTTATAACTATCCTGATAAAATGTTTGAAAATGTTTTTATGATTATGGTAGTAGTTAACAGGAAAACCGAAAGAAGGGTGCAGAATGGAAAGAGGGAATCAGACGCAAAAGGGTAAGATTAAGAATTAGAAGATGTAAGATCTGGTTACCCCCCAGTTGCTTGACACGTAACACAGAATCTGAAATAAACTGATACATTAATTTTAATTTTTATATAAATTAAAAAAAGGGAAGGTTAGGCAAGTCAAAGAAAGGGAAAAGACAGCACAAGACAGCTATAACATAGCATTCAATTTTTGATATTCTCAACAAAATCCATTTTGTAGACAAAAACTGCCTTTGCAACCTTCCAACCCAACCATACATACATTCCCCATTTCATTTCTTTTTTCTAAATACATGTTGCAAATATTTGTTTGGTAAGAAAATTTTGTTAAATGAATATATTTATGTCTATCAACAAGAGAAAAGAAAAAGGAAAACGTGTTCAAAGAGATAAGACAATTTTTTTAACATTTTTCAATCTTCATACTCTTTTCCTAATCCAATTTAACGGTATAATAAAAAGGTTGGATAGTTGGTTAATTAAATTTTCTTGTTTAACTCATTAAACAATATGCTAAAAACCGAAGAAAAGAAAAGAAAAGTAAAAAAGTATAAAGTCCGTCTTGTTGTAAAAGTTTTTTCTCAAAAGGTCAGAATTAATTATGAAAACCTTTTTGTTCTGGTGGCTTGAATTGAGACAATTCGATTAGTTATTTCCTTGGCAGCTCAATAAGGATGGAAAATTAACCAAATGGATATCAAATCAGCGTTCTTAAATGGAAATCTTGAAGAAGCAGTTTATGTGAATCCAACATTGGGTTACGCTATCAAAGGTCAAGAAAAAAAGATGTTGAAATTAAAAAGGGCTTTATACGGCCTTAAGCAAGCTCCAAGGCCTTGGTGGTATTCTTGCATCGATGACTCTTTCTAGAATAATGGCTTCACAAGATATCCATATGAGCATGCTTTGTATATTAAGGAGAATGAGGATGGAAAAATAATGTATGTCTGCTTGTATATTGATGATTTAATTTTCATAGGATGTGATAAAAAGATGATTGAAGAATTTAAGCATTTGATGATAAACAATTTTGAGATTACTCATTTGGGACTGATGTCACATTGTGTGGGCGTTGGAGTTAAGAAAAGTGATTCTTTTTTACTTAAAAGTCTTATGCAAAAGCTATTTTATAAGAATTCAAGATGGATAATGCAATTCAACTTTTATGTAGTGGATTGTCGAAATAAGTTGTCAAAGCATGATGTTGAAGAAAAAGTGAATCCAACTTTGTTTAGAAGGTTGGTTGGAAGGCTGAGATTTTTGACATGTACAAGACCAGATATCTTATGTGGAGTTGGACTAATTAGTCGTTACATGGAGGTTCCAACTTTAACTCACATGGAGGCAGCAAAACAAATACTTCGATACATTAAAGATACATTGTATCATGGTTTATTTTATTCTTCCCAAAACAATTTCAAATTTTATGGTTTAAGTGATTGGGGAGGAGATGTTGATGATAGAAATAACACAACTGGTTTTGTTTTTTTTTATGGAAACTGCTGTTTTTGCTTGGAGTTCTAAGAAACAAGCAATTGTTACATTTTCAACTTGTGAAGCAGAGTATGTTGCAGCAACTTCTTGTGTTTGTCATGCAATATGGTTGAGAAAGATGTTAAAAAGTTTGAAAATTGTTCTAGATGGAGTAAGTGATATTTTTATTAATAATAAGTCAGCCATTGCGTTGGCTAAAAATCTCATATTTCATGATAGAAGCAAACACATTGACACCAAGTATCACTTATTAGAGAATGGATTGGAATGAAAAAAATTCAACTCAAGCATGTACCATCCAAAGATCAAGTTACTGATATATTAACTAACACTTTGAAGTTTGAAGATTTAGTAGATTAAGGACTGTTCTTGGTATTACTAGGGGATAAAAAAAATTATATTTTTAAGGAGGTGTGTTGAAATAATAAACTTATAATTAATAGTCTTTAATTTGGTTCATTGTATTGTCCAAGAGTAATGCATGTATTTATTAAAAGTTGTATTGTTTCTCAAAAGGTTGTCTATATTTACTAAGAGTTATGTTTGTTACCAATAATCATGTTTGTAATTTATAAATACCTATCACTACAAGTAGTAAACCAAGAGAATTTTCTTCCAGCATTTTTGCTCCTATACATACTAGTTTTGTAGTTCGTCACCATCATGAAACAAAAACCGTAAGAGGGAGAAATGGAATTGAAGAGGACTCAAAGGAACACAGAGAGAAAATAACGAGCTTAGAAGCGGAGTTGAAGAGAGAATACAGAGCAAAGAACAACACCATGAACGACAAACAAGCTTTGAATTGTAAGGTTATGGTTCAATGTGGAGATGGAGAATGGTTTGGAGAAATCGCGGATGTTAAGGTTTTTTTAGTTTTAGTGCTTAGAAGATACAGAAAATTATAAAAATAAATCTTGTGATTTGTATCATTATCAAACATAGACTACGTGGTTTAAATAAGTCATCTTCTCCGTTTCTTTTCTTATAGTCGGAGAAGTATGAATGTAGTTAACTCCAGCATTAAGCATTGATGATGATGTGGTCTTGTTTTTAAATGAATGGATTCATGCCACCAATATCACCTACTTTGTACATAATTATGGAAGCTAAGACCAAGCATTTTATACTCAATAAGTTTTCTACGCATGACTTCTATTTTTATCGGATCCTTATATTTTTGGTAATTTACTTACAAAACTAAAATTGAATAACAAGGGTAAAATAGACATTTTATAATAATTTAAGAGATAAATTTGACCTTAATTCTCATGGAAGAATAAAAAATGAAAAAATAAAATAAAAATAGGGGTGTATTTTAATTTTTATAAAAGAAAAAGAAGCGCGTGGGGAAGAGAGAGTAATGATAATTCCTTTAGGTGGCAGAAAAAGAAAGGATATTCATAGAGATTGTAGTGTACAATCCCTGTCACTTTAGTAAATGCTGTTTGTCTTTGCCATACCCATAGCTACTCTGTCTCATTCATAGATATTGGGTCCATTTTTTTTTATTTATTTATTTTCTATACAAAATTCTGAAACTGTGGAGAGGCTTTTATTTATTTCTTTTTACCTATTGCAATGCAATCATGATTCTATTCCTTTCTTCCCCTTTTTGTCTTATTAGAATAATATTTTATATTATATTTTAATTCTTTTTCTTTCCACCATACAATATATATTTATATTCCAGAGTCAAACTTCCTCAGTCTATACCCCTTTTGTATTCTCAATCTAAGGCCTGTTTGGGAATTAGCTGTTAACTGTTAGCTGATTACATTAGCTGTTAGCTGATAGCTGATTACATTAGCTGATTTGACTAGCTGTTTGTATAGAACTGTTTGGTAAAAATTAGCTGATTGATAATAGCGGTCCATTAATTTTAATATTGCAAAACGCTAATTGAAAAAGCTCATTTTAAGAGCTTTTTCTAAATTAGCGTTTTCTTCCCAAAACTCTCTCCCAAACCTCTATCCACCAAACACTTCAATCAGCGGTTTCAGTGGTCAAATCTCTAAAGTTGGTCAAAACCGCTCTTTTTATCCCAAAACGCTCTTTACCAAACATGGCCTAAAACAGTTCTCCTTTGTGTTGTGTACATGCTCTTTTCCATCACTATAAAATCCTTCAAGTAAGAATTCTCAACTTTTAATTACATAATCTCATGTGTGGAAGTATAAAATTTATATATACTATATAGGTAACGCCTCGGTCCGGACTGGATGGCGCCGGAATAGAAGGTCTTACCAAGAAGCGACCTTAAGGGATAACAATAGGAACAAGACAATAATGAACTGAATCACATATCAGAAATTGAGAGAAAATAATTCAGGCTTATTAGTAAGGTATGAATATGCAGACACGTTTTAAATCCGTGAGGCCCAATATGTTGGATTTGAGTCAAAGCGGACAACATCTATATGGTATTGGACCAGAGTGTTACAATATCAATCTTTATAAAAGAATTAGTATATCAATAGTCGCTTAAATTTATTTAAAAAAAAAAACAAACTGGTCCTTGATTTAAGGTGTTTTCGTGAACTTGCTTAAAATGACATAATTAACACTTTAAATTCACATGGTAGAGTAATGGAGAATTATATGTATATTACTTATAACAAGTAGTAAGTTTAGCACGCCAACAACTTATTTCAAACAAACTCGAAGGACAATAGATCATTTCAAACGAATTTAAGTAGTTAATAAATTATTTAAAACAAGGTCAATTGATTAATGTGACACTTTATAAGTTAGCGATCAATTAATTTATTTTAGCTAAATATAAATTTAGTATTCAATTAATATTTTATCCGTAGATCACTCGTAATAAAAATAGCTCAGGTCTCAATATTCAAAAGGTCCTAAATGATAATCACTCAATTAGAGCTATTTTTCTTTGGATGATTTATAGTTTTTTTTATTTGTTTTGGTGGTTCTCTTATAATTTTTTTATGCTCTTTTGGTATTTTTATTTTCTTTGGAGAAGATGTTGAACGGTCTCTAATTGTACATTTATTAGGTTTTTTCAAATGAAATACTATATGTTTTTTATAAACTAATAATAGTATTTTCATTCCTAAAAATAACAATAGTATTTTCAAATAATAATAATTTTACGGCTTGAAAGCCCTTATGAGTCTTGGAGTAGTCACGTCACCCAATTTATTTATTTACAAACTCCAAATTAGTAGTTTTGTAGTTACATGGAAAAATAAAAATAAATATATATATATATATTCTTAAATAAAAAACAAAAATATAGGAGGTAGAAAACCTTAGACTATTCTCTTTTTTCTTTTTTAAACTATTCTCATTCTATTCTATACAAAGGTAGAGTATCTTTTATCTTTGTAAGATTTAAATTATTGACCTCCGTACGGGACAAATACTATTCACAACTAAGACAAATCTAAGTTTTTGCAAAAAAATAAATAAATAAAAAAACTTGATATATTTATTTATAATTTCAATTTTAGCCTTTCAAAAAAATATAAAACAGTTCTTTTTTGAAACGAAAAATATAAAACAGTTAAATACTACCAATTGTTGCCACCTAACATGCGTAGATTAATAGAAAAGTTCGTTTGAGTTTTCGGATCAGCTTTTAGCATTTCATTTCAATAAGTAAGAAATATAAAATTTGATTAGATTTATAAGAGCATCTCTAACTGTTTCTTAGTTGAACTTTTAATTTAAAATTTGAGGATAGATAGTTATAAGTTAATATAAAAGTCTCTGACACGGATTTCACCTAGTAAATTTTGATAAGAGCACTGACAGGGATCGTGTTATTCAAGATGGACCTTGGCTGGTGCAAGGACACTATCTGACAGTTAGGGAGTGGTCACCTACGTTTGTGCCTTCAGCGGCTTCGGTTGACAAAACGCTGGTATGAGCTCGTTTCCCTGAACTACCAATTCAGTTTTATCAAGAGGATGCTCTACTATTAATCGGAAATTCTTTTGGTAAGGCCATTCGGGCTGATAAGAACACCACAGGAAAGGCAAGAGGAAAGTTCGCACGTGTCTGTGTTGAGATTGACCTTAGCAAGCCTTTAATTGCACAATTCCGCCTCAATGGAAATACCTATCATATTGAATATGAAGGGTTATACACAGCGTGTCACAAGTGCGGATTGTATGGGCATGAAAAAGAAGGCTGCAGGAACCCAGGGATCGGTCGCTCAGTGGTGTCGAAAACGCATGAGCTGGAATCTACTGATAAGGGGATAGATGAGGTAATGCAAGATAAGGGGGAACAGCAACAAAGTAGAGGTAACTCGGAACCAGTGAATGACTCGAGCCTAGCTACAAACAGTGATGACAGCCCAGCAAACTATGGGGAGTGGCTATGTGTTCCCAAACGAAAGTACACACCTCGCCTGAAGCAAGTTGCGAGCTCTCTTCAATCCAAATTCCCAACAAATGCTCAACCTCTACAACCAGAAAAGATTACTAAGTTGCAGGAAGCAGCAGCCGAACCCAGCAGAAGTAATATGGAACCTAGCTTTGCGTTCAACTCTTCAGGCACCCGGGGAAAGGCTCCTAAGGCACGCCTGAATGGAGGAAAAACACATGTAAATTCCAATGCCTTTGGGACTCTAATGGATAATGTCAGTGATGGTGCGATGGATCTAGCTACAGCCCTACTGGGAAAGGAGAATTGCTTAAGGGCTACGGAGCCCCCGGGGAGGAACAAGCGAAGCAGACCAAGCTCAGCTAATCGGTCTCCTCTATCCACTATTGACAGCTATGTGATAAATGAAGAAATGGGCCAGGGTTCTGGCTTTGTCATCCCGCCTCAGTAAGTAGAGGTTCCTTCGCTTTACTTTTCCTTTTAGTTATGATTTTGTCATGGAATTGCTTTGGAGCCGGTGGTAATGAGCTACACCGGGCTCTCCGTCACATGCTTTCGATTCATAAGCCTGAGATTTTAGTTTTGCTGGAACCAAGGCTTCCTTCGACTCGAGCTGAGGACCTTCGTCGCAAACTAAACTTCCCCGATGTAACTACAGTTGACACGGAAGGTTTCAGTGGAGGTATTTGGTTATTCTGGAATCATGACAGACTTAGCATCCAAATTGTTGCCCGAAACAGACAGTTCTTACACACTGAGATTACCTTTTCCGGAGGAGCTCTTCAGAATAGATCTTTTTTTGCTACCTTTATTTACGTCCGACCCCAAATGAGCTTCAAGGGGGAATTTATGGAAGACATGCTTTCAATCTACAGTGAGGTTCAGGGTCCCTGGGTCGTGTTAGGTGATTTCAATTGTATCAAGAGCAGAGAGGAGAAGCAAGGAGGTGCCCCAGGGGTCCTTGATCGATGCTCCTTCTTCATTCAATGGATTAATAATATGCAATTAATCGATATGGGGTTCCAAGGCCCGATCTTCACTTGGTACAGAGGCTCAACAGTGCGAACTAGAGTGGTATGTCGGTTAGACAGGGCTCTGTGCAACACCACTTTCCGCAGTTGGTTCCCCGATGCTAGTCTCCGTCATCTGCCCCGCACAAAATCTGATCACGCCCCCATCCTGATGAGCCTGAACCTCGACAGCACCACTCCCGCTAATAAGCCATTCCGGTTTGAAGCTGCATGGCTCCAGCATGTTGATTTCTTGAACTTCTTCCGACAAACTTGGCAGAGAAATGTTCAGATCACGGAAGGGACGGCTGCTATTATTCCGGAGCTAAGAAACTGGAACCGCAATATTTTTGGTAATATTTTCCACAGAAAGCAGCGGCTTTACCGCCGCCTCACAGGAGTTCAAAAGCTCATGGCCAATCGGTTCACTCAGGGCCTTGCTAGGCTAGAAAGTAAACTTTTATCGGAACTGAATTCGACTCTTCTGCAGGAGGAAACTCTTTGGTATCAGAAATCGCGGATTAAATGGCTGCAGTTTGGGGATAAAAATTCAACGTTCTTCCATACATCAACCATTATCAGACGGCGGAGAAATAAGATCGAATGGCTCATGGATGAAGCGGGGAGATGGATATGGGAGAGTGGTATGCTTCAGGAGCATGTCACAACTCATTTTACTACACTCTTTACTGAGGAAATGAGAGATCGGCCGCTTCTAACTACCAATTGTACTTTTCTACCGCTACCTGCCTCTCTTCAGAGTCATGATAGGTTCAACGCTGCTGAAGTTCGTGCGGCTCTGTTTGCTATGAGTCCGTTTAAAGCTCCTGGTCCCGATGGGTTTCAAGCTGGGGTGTATCAGCGACTCTGGCCTATCCTCGGTGCACAAGTTACTAATGCGGTCCTGGATGTATTAAACACAGGTGTGCTGCCCCCGAGCTGGAACGACACTCATATTACGGTGATTCCTAAAAATGCAAACCCGGACAGGATCACTCAGTTCCGGCCTATCAGTTTGTGCTCAGTTTTGTACAAAATTGTGATGAAATGTATCGTTAATCGGTTGAAGACCTCGCTTCGTACTATTATTGGCCCCACTCAAAGTAGCTTTGTTCCTAGACGTCAAATATCTGATAATATTATCTTACTGCAGGAAACTATTCACTCTCTCAAGAAGAAGAGGGGCCGCAAGGGGCTCATGGTCCTGAAATTAGACTTGGAGAAAGCCTACGATAGAATTTCTTGGGATTTCTTGCGACATACTCTTATGGAGGTTGGCTTGGACATCAATCTAATTAATCTAATAATGGCCTGTGTGTCAGGGCCCAGCATGAGTGTCTTATGGAATGGCGAACCGCTACCGGCTTTTCATCCAACCAGAGGTCTTAGACAAGGAGATCCCCTGTCGCCGTATCTTTTTGTGCTATGTTTAGAACGGCTTAATCACTTGATCTCGGATGCAGTCAGCGAGGGAGCTTAGAAGCCAGTTAAGCTGTCAAGGGGAGGACCTGTCTTGTCTTATATTTTCTTCACAGACGATATTGTGTTAATGGCGGAGGCGTCAGTACAGCAAGCTATGGTTATTCGGGATATCTTGAGTAAGTTCTCTGCCTGCTCCAGACAGAAAGTCAGTCTTATAAAGTCTCGAGTCTTCTATTCAAGCAATGTTTCAGATCCAACTAGCCTAGAAATTGGGAGAGCGTTGGGAATTGCAAAAACTACAAATTTGGGGAAGTACCTGGGAATGCCAATTATTCACCAACGAATAAGCAAGGGAACATATGGTTCAGTGGTAGAGCGTGTTCAAACCAAGTTGGCAGGATGGAAATCAAAAGCTCTGAACCTGGCTGGCCGATCGACGCTTGTCAAATCAGTCATGACAGCAGTACCGAGCTACATAATGCAAACTGCACTCCTACCTAAAAGCATTTGTGACCGTCTTGACAAGTTTAATAGAGGCTTTATCTGGGGTACAGTGGGGCAGGAGAGAAAGATGCATCTGATCAATTGGAATGTGGTTAGTAAGAAGAAAAGCGAAGGTGGATTGGGGATTACAAGAATGAGAGAATTCAATTTAGCAATGATTGCAAGACTGAGCTGGACTGCGCTCACGGATACTGACCCACTATGGGTTCGTGTAATTCGTGCTAAATATGGTGGAAACAGACTCGGTCATGATCTACTACAGGCCCAAAGTTCAAGCTCAGCGACATGGAAGAGTGTCGTTGCAGGAGGTTCAATTATTAAGCAAGGAGCTGCTAAACTAGTCTATGGCGGAAGCGAAACGAAGTTTTGGAGAGACGCTTGGTGCGGACTAGGGGTACTGACGCCTCATAATACAGCAGGTATAGGGATGGAGGAGTTAAATAAAACAGTGAGGGATTACTGGGACTCCTCGCGAAACAGCTGGGATTGGGATCAACTTGATAGGTTGTTATCTTCGACGGACCTGCTGAAAGTCGCAGCGTATGCGCTGAGTCCGGATAGGCACGAGCCGGACGTCTGGTATTGGCCTCACTGTGCCTTCAGAAATTATTCAGTCTGATCCGGGTATGATATTCAAGTAAATGCTATGCAGCAGACCGGGGATCGGATTTAGGACAAAATGTGGAAACTGTCAGTTCCAGAGAAGGTCAAAATGTTTTTATGGACGGCTATGCACAATAGTATCCTCTGTAATACTAATAGAGTTCGAAGAGGCATAGCTAGCTCTGAAGATTGCCAAAGCTAGCGTGAAACAGAACTTCACATTTTACAGGATTGTTTTCTTGCTCGCCGAGTATGGGCCCGCCTTATTCCCTGGAACCTGAGAACGGCTTTTTTCTATGGTAATGTGAGGGATTGGATATCTCGGAACATTTATTGCACTCGTTCAGTCCAGAATGTGCCTTGGCCGAGTGTCTTCGCGCAGACGGTTTGGGAACTATATAAAGACAGGAATAAACTGATCTTTGGGGGCAGCAGTAGTCAGTACAGAGGAGCGGATCACATTATGCAGCAGTGCACAGAATTTCAGCAAGCTCAGACGCTGCTAAAGGATTCGGGAATGACGACCCTTCAAACAGTTCGGATTCGTTGGGAGCCTCCCGAGGAGGATTGGGTGAAAGTGAATACAAACGGCTCCTGTAAAGGGAACCCGGGCAGCGTCGCCGCTGGAGGTTTGATTCGCGGAAGATCCTGTGAATGGCTAGGGGGATTCGGAGTTAATATTGGCTGGTGCACAGTGACACTAGCAGAACTTTGGGGCCTGTTCCACGGAATGAATCACACGTGGGACAAGGGATTCCGGAAAGTGATTGTGGAAGTTGATTCGTGTGTTATTATGAACCTGTTAACGAAAGAGATGGGAACCTCCCACCCTTATGCGTGGATTGTAACTCGGTGTAAAGAGTTACGTGAGAGAAGCTGGGTAATCATGTTCAAACACACTTATCGTGAGGGCAACCGTGCCGCTGACTGGTTGACGAACTTCGCAGGTTCTTGCCACTTAGGTTTTCATGAATTTGATATACATCCTGCAGGCCTCTAGGGAATCCTCAGTGAAGACTGTCAGGGTTCGACTATTAGTAGAACTATCCGTGTCTAGTTTTTATTTTTTCTCTCTCTCTTCCCCCCTTCTCGGGCCTTGCGCCTTCCATGTAAACCAAAAAAAAAATATAAAAGTCTCTTAGTTACTCTTCAAATCACTAAAAATATTTTCATTCTCTATATTATTGAGGAGCTTCTAAGTGTCTCCTTATTTAATTTTTTATTGAGTAGTTTATCTTTTCTCATTATTTGTAAATATAACGGTACTTACTAATTTTAATGATAAATAATAAATAACGAGACAAGTATTATTGGAGATGATATGTTTTAGTCACTACTTAAATCAAGAAGAGTTAATTGTTTATATTATTTTTAAAGAGTTAACTAAGAGTTTCTTAGATATACTCTAGAACAACAATTTTTAACTTTTTTTATTATTATTAAACATCATCGTTTTCCTACCCAAAAAAAATTAAACATCATCGTTTTAAAGCTTTTCATGAAAAGTTTTTTTTTTAGCTTTTCATCAAAAATTGTTTGCAGTTATTTAATTTTGATAAAAAAATTTATTTTGACAAAACACATTTTTTTAACGTCATTTCTATCAATAATATTATTGTCGATACAACAAGATTTTTCTCGGACAAATTACAAATTTAGGCCAACTAAAGGGGTCTATTTACATATCTAGCCCACTTTATTTTTATCTCACCAAATTTAGATACTTTTATCCATTTTGGACCAAATTATCCTTAGTTATATTCGATCGATCCATCTGTTCCTACTCCAACTTCTTCTTCTTCGGATCATCTTCTTCAATTTCTTATACCAATCGTTGGTGATTTTTGAGATTATTGAAGTATTATGTTCAATTTCCTGTAGAAATGGTATGTTTTTAGCTTATGCGCCTGATTTTCTCGCTGGTCTTACCTATTTCTTCATCTATAACGGCATAGATTCAATTTCCTCTATTTTTCCTCCAGTTTCCTCCACACAAAATTTATCATATTTTGTCACAAATGTGACACCAGTTGTCGCATCTCGTCACAAATGCGACAACAGTTGTCGCATTTGTTTCGACAAATGTTTCACATTTCGTCACAAAGGAGAAAACTCTTATTGCATTTGTGACGAATTCATCACAAATGCGACATCACAGTAGTTCAATTGTTAGATTTTTTTCTTTCTCATTTTTTGAGCTTTCCATCCTAATCCTCTTCCGCAGATACTAATCTTCAAAGGTTGAACGAAACATAATCTCTTCTCTCTATAAACCACCATCTTTTTATCGGTTTGGGATGGCGAAGAAGACGTAGAAAGTCTAAGGAAGAAGGTTGATATTCCGTAGATTTATCAACACCGTAAAGCGTCCTTGTGAGGCGCCGTTGGGATCGGGCGGGGACACTCCGATGCCTAAGTCAGTAAACTTCTCAAGAGAATAAACTGTAATGACAAAGTAGAGTTGAGAATAGTGTGTAAGTGTACCTTTGTTGTCATGTTACAAGGATATTTATATAGGTTTGAGTGATAACCGTAATAACTTTCTATTAATGCTTTTTTAATGAAGAGTAATGCTCTTTTAATGTAGCTTAACTCTAGCCTCTAACCTCCGATCTGTTATAGGGTTTATGATATCATCAATGCTGGTTTAATGCTAGTGAGTTACGTCGTATAGCTGCTCGTTTCTCCATAAAGGCGGATCACCATATGAGGCGGATCTCATATTCTTCTCAAAGGGGCGGATCCTTGTAGGGACCCATGATACGGCACCGTATTTCCAACTATGTATTGCTTGGCGGATCATAAGAGGGACTTATGGCACGACACCGTATTTCTAGCTGTACGCCATATATGCCAAGGAGGCGGGTCTTTTTCCCTCCAAGCCCTTTCCGTGAGGGAATATCTTCAGTTTAGTCCTCCATGTTTTATGGCGGATGTTATCAATGGTGAATTGAAATAAGGGTATTCTTGTTCAAAGTGGATGAAAGTGTCTAATTTAGTGAGATGGAAGCAAAATGGGTCAAATATGTTAATGGACCCCTGCAAATGGGCTAGATTAGTAATTAGCCAATTTTTCTCCCTAAAATATATTATTATTTTTAATTGGGTAAATTACAAAACTAGGTCAAATGGGAGGCTCATTTACATATTTAACCTATTTACTCAACCTACTACATATCTAGACTATTTTTGTGTGACTTTCCCATAATACCCTCAATATTTACGCGCGGTTGTCTCCCTCCCGTCTGACTTTGCAGATTCGATCATATGTGAAGCCTGCGAAGCTAATCGATGGGTTTACTTGATGAATTTAATTAGCATATGCGAAGCCTGGATGTGTTTTGAAGCTAATTCGCGAATCGGTATATAACAAAAAATGCCAAACAACAACGGATTCTAACATTAAAATTATAACATTATCAAAATTTACAACAAGATTGCCACAATAATAATATTAAAATCATAATATTATCAAAATTTACAACAAGGTTGCCAACCTAACAAATCACTTCAAAGTGAATCTAACTAATCTGGACGAAAATTTCTCTCTCTACAGGAAGTCCATGCCTTTTGGGATGAGAAATGGAAGTCCACACCTTTTGGGATGAACGTGTCCCATGGTGCACACCAAGATTGGCACAATCTCTCCTAACCAATCATTTCAAAGTGAATGTGCCAATCTTGAGGGAAATTTCTCCCTATACAGGAAGGAAAGTCATCTCCCCCTGCATCCGAGGACGCCGCCTTCCAAAAAGGGATGTTATGTAATCAACCACCTTCAGATAAAATTAATTGTATTAAGCAGGGAAACATACGATTTTGGCTTCGTGAAATGAGGATTAGCGAAGCAGGCGAATGTAATGTGCAGGGAAAGAGATGATTTTAGTTCGCTAATCGATGTTTTTGCGAAGTTTGCGAGGTCTGAAACGTGACGATCTACATCGCATATCGATGCTTTCGCGAAGTCTGCGAGTGAAATCATGAACTTTTCTACTCGCAGACTTCGAGAAATAATCGATTCGTTAAGTAGATCGTCATGTTTCAGGCTCTTTCTCTTCGCAGATCTTCACGAAATCATCGACTACGTGAAGTTTATTCATGAAAAAACGCAAAAAAAAAAAACAGCAGATACTTAAATTTTTCGCACCTTTCACCCTTAAAAGCGACAATAACAATATGATAAACTGGGAAAAACAATGGAAATTACGTAGAATAACCATTCCTTTGATGGTAACAAGAAGAAAGAAACCAAGTAACGAGCAGGGACAGAAAGATGAAGAACCATGGCTTCGTTTTCTAGGATTAGGAAGTTGCAGAATCAAGAGATAAAGAGAGGAAAAAGGGAAATAAATTGTGATTTGGAGAAATGGTGCAGATTTCATGCAATTTAAAGGAAGATAGGAAGATCAAAGGTCTTGGAATCATTAATGGAGGAGTCAACAGCCGTTTCACGCACCTAAGGAGAAGAGGGGAGAGAACATTCGCGTAAGGGGGAAGTGGGAAGGTTAGGGATATTATGGAAAAGTCACACAAACTCAGTCTAGATATGTAGTAGGTTGAGTAAATGTGTTAAATATGTAAATGGACCTCCAATTTGACCCATTTTTGTAATTTAGCTTTTTTAATTTTTATTTAATTATTTAAGTTAATTAAATATAAAATTAAAACTAAATCATATTATCAAACTTAATTCTGAATATGTCATTATTTTCCATATATAATAAATAAATAATGCTTTTACACCTTAGTTTAAAAATTCTAAACTTCAATTCATAAATTTCAAACCCTAGACAACATATCCTAGGCCTATAATTTATAAACTCCAATTCTTAAAATAGATTAAAACTAATAAATTTTATTAGTTTGATATAATTCAAAATTAGAACTTGGCATTTTCTCTAGATAGTTTTTTTAGTTTTGATTTTATATGTAAATTTACCATTTTTATATTATATATATTTTTTTATTTTTAGAATTTATTTGTTGATTAGGTAAAAAATGTTCATATTAGATATTTTACCTACTAACAACAATAGTTCATCGTAATTTTAATGAACACTTATAATTAATCAACAAACAACTAACTACAACAATAAATAACTAGCTGCAATATTAATAACAACCAGCTAACAGTTGAACCAAACATACCATAAGTTTGTGGGAAGAGGTTACGTGTTCCATTCTCACTAAATATATCCTCAATGAGGAATGAATAGTTTTTTTTTATTGTGAGTAAGCTCCAATCAAAATTATCTCAATAAAAATACTTGTGAATTTAACAAAAAAAATAAATAAATGTATTGTTATATCTTTTTTACAATCTTTTTTAATACAACTAATTATAAAAAAAACACAGAAAATATATCCATGGAATGATATTTTACAGGAACACAGAACATAAGGAATTCATGACCAATATGTCAGATATTACAATAAAAGTAATTATTAAGTTTTAACTATCACTTTAGGTTTTGTTTCAATTTAATAGATAATTAAATATATTTAAGTTTTAATTTTTTTTAACTATCACTGGATGACGAACTTCGCAGGATCTTGTTCTTTGAGTCGTCACGAGTGTGATGTGCCTCCTATAGGCCTCCAGGATATTCTAAGTGCGGATCGGCTTGGACGTTCCACACGTTGAAGTATCAACTTTTAGTTTTCTTTCTGTTTGCTCTGGGCTTGGCCCTCCTTTGTTACCAAAAAAAAAGTTTTACGTGAAGGGTAGTTTAGACTTTCTATATTTGTTGTACAAATAGTTAAGATGCTTATAGGTTTAGGGTTAACTTTTCATATTATGTATTCTTCATCTTTTTCATTTTTTTTTTGGTAAGAAGGGAAGAAAAAAAAACAAACAAACAAAAACCTAACCCGGGATCAGTCTAGGAAGACTGACCCCAATCCTATCCTCAAGAAGAGAAGGTAACAGAAAAGAAGGAGGAACGGAAAGGGTAGAAACACCTAACATCCCCCCATGCCCAGCAGCTGCCAAGCGATCCGCCACGCGGTTTTGCTCCCTATAAATATGGGAGAAGGTAAGAGAATCGTTCTTCATCTTTTTCATTAATATACAAAATTCTCTCTAATAGTTTTTCTTCACCTTTGTTCATTCTTCAAGCTTAATATGGTATCAGAGCATTTTCGTACATCATTTCTTTCAGATCTCGTGACCTTTTCGGTTTCATTTCATCTTTTGGAAGGAGATTTTCTTTATAGCATTTTTTGCTTTCTCTGTAGAGATTTCTCTTTCTTCTCTAGTTTTCTCATTTTTCTCTTCTTTTTGTTCGATTAATCGTTTCCATGGCATATATTGGTACTCAATCAACTACCAATACGAATACGGTGACTATTGATCCATCACATACTCATTTGAGCCTTTTTTATTTGTATCCTTAAGAGAATACAAGCTTAGTCTTGGTAGCGCAACCGTTGATAGGAGATAATTTTCATTCCTCGAGTCCTGAGTTCAAGCGAGGTCTTCGAGTCAAGAATAAGTTATGTTTTATTAACGGATCTTTGGAGATTCCATCTGTAGATGACTCGACACGAGCGGTTTAGGAACGATGTAACACAATGGTCTTCTCCTCGTTTTTAGGTCTGTTGTTCCTTTTATAGCTTTTAGTATTCAGTGGTTTGACAATTGTGTGGATGCATGGGGAAATCTGGAGAAGCGTTTTGCCCGGTGTGATTCTATTAAGATTTTAGAACTTCAAGAATAGTTATATAGTTTTGTTCAATGATCTTATAGTGTCACTAATTAATATACTAGACAGATGTATTTTTTGAAAGGGTTTTGTGATTTTCGTCTTTTATCACTTTTCAAATGTAGTGCTGCTTGTAAGTGTGATTCTTTGTTGTCAAAGGCGAAAGTATATCAGAAAACATATTACGCTATTCGATTCTTAAAGGAATGGAATATGCAAATGCAAGGTCTCGAAACTTCTTGATGAAGCCTTTTTCAGACATCGCATTTGCTTTATCCATGGTTTTGCATCAAAAAAGCAGAATGTAAGTTCTTATCAAATGGCAAAGTTTCAGTTAACTTAGTTAGAGGACAATACCAAGCTTATGGCAACAATAAGAGTCCTACGTGTGGTCATTGTGACAAGTCAGGCCACGCCATAAACTAGTGTTACCACAAACACAATTTTCCCCCAAATTCCAAGTTCACAAAGAACAAGAGAAGTAATGTAACATGAAATGTAATCACTGAGAATCAAAAAGGTCAAGTTCGATCTGTTTCAGTTTTAGCACCACAGCTAGAAAAGCAAGAATATGCATAACTCTCTCCAAGGTGCACTATTCAAAGTTGATGGGTTTTTTTTGGATGTTGGTGACACTTGAGATTGTGCCGGACATCATATTGGCCATATTGTTTGTAATATGGTGTCAGGTATGTATTCTAATCCTACTCCTAGGTTTGTTTACCAAAATATGGGGTAGAATAGTTTCTGCTCCTTTGGGAAATCTTGGATCATTGATAGTGGTGCAACAAACCACATTGTTAATGACATCTCTTTGTTTACTCACTATAAGGAAGTAGGAAATGTGGTTGTACAATTTCCTAGTGGTGCCATGTAGTTGCCGAAGTCGAGAAAATGTCTCATTAAAATTAGAAACTCTATAAAGCTTTAACAGCTCGCTAGTACACCTCATTTATCTTTATAATTTTCCAGGATTTAGCTTTCACATGCACCTTAATGATCAAGTGAATTTGGTCATTCACCGTTAAATATAGGCTTATTAAATATAAACCTCACGATGCTTTGAATCTCCACCTTAGGATTCACGGTAGAATCTGTTTCCTTATACCTATCCATCCGACATTATGGCAAAATTTTCTACATCCACAACATAACATGTAAGCTTGGTCATAAACCAAATTTATGACTCATTGCTTTTGTTTAGGATAAATTTTGTTATTACCCCAAAAAAGTTTAATGAAAGTTTTGAAAAAGGCTTTGATATTTAAATTGGTGAAATTGAAAATTTGATTTATAAGGAAAAGAAAAAAAGAAAAATAGTGAATTTAGGGTAGGAATATTTCAATAGTCGGCACCGTCTATAAATACGCAAATGTTATAGCGACCACATTCAGTTTAGAGGTACCACAACAAATTATTAAGCCTATTACAATATTTAATTTAATCAATTTATACCTTTCTCTTTTTATTTATTTATTTATTTATTTTTCAATATATATATATGGGAAAAAGAAGAAATGAACACGTGATTGATTTGATGCTAAAGATTACAAATTTCCAAATTCTTTTATTTAAATTCCCGTATGTATGTATTTTCAATTCCAATGACGTGATCTTCTTTCCCACCATCTCACCGTTGGTTTTTCAGGAGATACTTTCAATTAACGGTCCCGATCTGATTATAGGTGCTTTCTAACTGTGATTGTGGGTCCGATTTTAAATAGCTAGAAAATAGTTGACTTTGTAAACTATTGACGTGAACCTTGATTTATTATAATAATAATCACGACTCTATCATATTCTATGGGCCACGCCTAAGCTATACAACAAGCTTTTTTTTTTATTTTATTTTTTTTGACTTTGTTGTTTATATAATTAAAATTTTTTACTTTTCTGGGTTGAAAAATATTCGTAGAAGGGGTATAAAATCAGAAAACACAACATTTCAATGAAGTTTTGCGTCTACATTCAGAAAAAAACAAGGAATATTTCGCACTCGTGATAAATAGGTTATGTTTAATTAAATAATATTAAATGACAACAGAAATTAATTAGAAATTAATTATGTTTAATTTAAGACATGTATATATAAATAATAATAAATAGTGAATTTGATACCTAAACTTTTAGATGTTTTTCTCCTTGTTTGTTGCAATAGTTGGATAATTTCCAATTTCCAGTTAGTATTTATTTATTTATTGGTTGTTGCAATGTGGGTGATTTTTGCTTTGATTGAGAAAATTAAGCAGGACTCTGGAGGACATTTTTTGGAATATAAAATACATGACAAATTTAGGGTGTTTGTTTTAACTTTTCAGACGAGCGTTTAATGTTTTACTCCAAATCGTATGAAAAGTAACGTTTAGTAAGGTTTATATAACAACAACGTTTAACATTTTTTTGTTAAAACTACATCGTTTTGAAGCTTTTCATAAAAACTCATTTTTGGAAGTTTTCATGAACATCTGTAGTTATTTGTTCTTGATAAAATTATTATTTTTATTTTTACAAAATATATTTATTTTTACCATTATTTCTATTTCTACAACATCATCACCGGAAGAACTAAGTTTTATTGCGTTCGGTAAATTTTTTTATTTAGATTATTTTTATTAATTTGTGTAATACATTTTTTATTTTATAATTTATTTGTTAATTAATTTAAAACATGTCTATATTAGATATTTTGAACACTAACAACAACAGTTCAATATAATTTTACCAAACATTAAACAACTAATAACAAACAGCTAACATCAATAATAAACAACTTACTCCAACTGCAAACAACTAACAATAACAACTATTAGCTAAGAGCTGAATCAATAAGATCCTAGAATGTATTTTCAAATTTTTAAATTGGTTCGTTGATTAATAATGTTAATTTTTTTATTTAAATAAGTGGATGGTAGAATGATTTTGTTTTCCTATAAATGACAACTTTTATTAAATTCTTGGAGTCTAACTAATTAAAAGATGAGTGTGTGATATATTGTATGTGAGATGATTGATATTAAAAAATAAATATATACAAATCATATTGACTAATTAGGTTGATGTTTTATTATGAAAATATAGTAAAATTTCACCTAAAGAATGATTATTAAGGGGATACGGATTTTGGAAAGATTAGGGAAAAGTATTCGCTTAACGGTACGAATGGCTAATATCATCTAACAAGTGGTTATATTGCGAAGGGGAATCAGCTGTGCTTACCATGTATCACTACTTAGGAGATGATGATTCAAGATTTACATGGAGGATATCTATAAAGACAAGATTTACGAGACCATCAGTTCTCGATATCACTGGTCGAGGATACGAAAAGACATAAGTACATAGTGGAAAGAGATTAAGGGAGTTGAATAGAATACCAGATTGCACCAGCCTATGTACTCTCATGGATTTTTTATAGGTCCACTAAGAACCCTATGTACTCTCTCTTCGTAGTGGTGGATATATTCTCGAAGATGTCATATTTTCTGCTTTGTCAGACTAATGACGCCTCCACTATTACTAAGTTATTCTTTAGAGAGATTATTAAATTGCATGGGGTTATGAAAAGTATGATTTTCGATAGGGACACCAAGTTTTCGAGTCATTTTTGGTGAATCATCTGGACCTTATTTGATGCTTCGCTCATGGTCAGTACCACAGCTTACCAATATCCTAAGAAGTATCTGCTCGGACAAGACAAAGACGTGAGATTTTACTATTGCTCAGCCTGAATTTGCTTATAACCGAGCTATCCATTCAGGTACCAGATAATCCCCTTTCCCGATAGTCTATACTAAAGTGTTGAACCATATCTTAGACCCCTTCCAGATCCCAACAGGTATATGGGTAAATGATTCAGCTAAAAGATTGGCCCAAGAGGTCCAAATGATCAACAAGGAAGTTTAGAATTGATTAGAGAACAAGAATGCCAAAGTCAACGAGAGGATAGATAAACCGTGAGAGATATTCAATTTGATGAGGCGATGATTTACTTACAGAATGATAGACTTGTCCACACTAGCAACTTCGACCTTGGAAGTATGAAGCCTATAATATTTTAAAAAAGCTCAGTTTACACGTCTATACACTTTTGGTTGTCAAAATTAAGAATAAAATTTCACACTTTAGATGTTTAGAGTTTTTTTTTTTTTTTTTTTTTTTTTTTACCTTATCCCAAAGGAAAATACTGTCAAGCTAAGTTTTATTCAATTTTAAAATGTATTCTTCAATAAATCTATACAGCTTGATCAGAGTAAATTATTAAATTAATCCGATCATTTGTCTTTAATTTAAAGCTCTATTCCTTTATTCCCATCTTTAGGGAAAATGTCAAATAGTAACGGATTATACATAAAAAGAATAATAAAAATAATCTTCTAAATTTGGTAACTATTTCATAGCTTTTTTAATAGTAGTCTTTCAAGATTTAGCACATACATAAATTAAAGGCTTGTATAATTAAGGCTTAATATATCACCAGCTCCTGAACTTGTCGAAAATAATAAATTGGCTCCCTGAACTTTGCAAGTATCTCACCAACTCTTTAAACTTGCTTATTTTGTATCACCAGCTTCCTAAAATTGTCCATAAAAGTAGATTAGCTCCCTGAAGTTTGTAATTGTCTTACCTACTCCCTAAACTTGCTTATTTTGTAACAAATAAATACAAAAACTTATTAAACCTAAATTCTAAAAATACGTCTCCATCTATTCGAGAGGTAGTTTTTTTGCTTCTCCTACCTTTCAACATATTATAAGAGTTAGTGTTGCAGGTTTGAGAGATTGAATGAATGGAGATCGAGAGTTAGTATTATTACTTTTGTATTTAGTTGTTACAAAATAAACAAGTTTGGGGAGTTGGTGAGACACTTTCAAAGTTCAGGGAGCTAATATACTTTTATGGACAAGTTTAAGGAGCTGTTGATACAAAATAAGCAAGTTTAGAGAGCTGGTGAGACACTTGTAAAATTCAGAAAACCAATCTACTATTTTGGATAAGTTCAGAGAGCTGGTGATGTATTAGGCCTATAATTAATAAGTGGATCGAGATAGCTATATCGAAAAAAATAATTTTTTGTTTATACTTTTTAATTTGTAATATTTTTTTATCAGATTCGTAATATATTTTTTAAATACTGCAATATTATATATAATGTAAATTTATAATAATAAATAATTTCATAAAAGACAAATTTTACTAATATACATTTACATAACGTACACAATAATTTTTTTAACTTCAACTTTGAAAAAAAAGGACTATTTTAAACAGGGGAAATTACTAAAATAACTATTAATTTAGTTAAAGGCAGTTAGCTGGTTTTAGACAGTGTTAGTTTATTATTACTGTTTAGTAATTGCAAATCAAACTAGTAGTTGTAGTTCAGTTATGAATATTGTGTTTGTTAAAAAAAAATCTTTGGTTGAATTCTCATTAAATGCATTTGCAAGAAGCCTAAGAAGTCTTAATTGTCATTCAAGTTTTGAATATGATTATCTCAAAAAAGAAACATTTAATTTAGATAAAAAAATTAGGAATTGAAAAGCTATAAAATTTTAAAATCTAGTTAAATTTAAATTTATTGTTTTTTTGAAACAAAAATTCAAATTTATTGTTTTTTTTGAGAGAAATGCTATTTATTGTTAAAAATAAAAAAAATCAAATTATCATGAAAATTTAAGCGAAAAATAACTAGGATCATATAATGTAAAATTATAGTATTTAACATTGAAATAAAAATAACTTTTTTTCACAAATACAGATAGGCTTTAAATTTTTTTAATTATTAATAGCCTGTTTGTTTTACCTATTGTTTGTTGTTGGAAAAAATCTTGCGAAATTCACCAATCAATCCGTGAAACAAATCATTTGAATAAGATAAAAATTCTATTATCTCCGTTTTAAAATTAAAGATCATATGTAAAGACAATCTTTCAAAATAAAGATAATTTAATTTTATTGCCAAGAGAGAGTAGAAAAGTGTAATTCACAATAAGAATAGCTATACAATCTAGGGATAATGTCAAATATATTGTTATCCGCGAGTTACTATTAATGCTTAAAATGATGTAAATTTAATTTTACCTTAAAAATTGACAAGTTAAATCAATTTATTTTTTTTGGTAGGAAAGGAAAGAAAAAAAAAAAAACAAACAAAACAACGCAACCCGGGATCAGCCTAGGAAAACTGACCCCCACCACATCCTCCAAGATCAAAGAAGAAATGAAGCCCGGTGGAAAAGAAAAGGTAGAAAAACCCAACAAACCAGGGTGCCCTTCCATTGCAAGACGGTTCGCGACGCGGTTCTGCTCCCTATAAATATGAACAAACTTAATAGACTCAAAGGAGGACCCAAGTTAAATCAATAATTTATAAAATCATTTTTTTTTCAACCTAAAAAATAAAAATCTTAATTTTGAAATCTTAATAGTTAAATACGAAAATGGACTAAATATAATTTTTTTTTATTGTAAATTGACTAAATATATTAATATTAGGAAATTCCTGATATAAATTTTAGGAGTATTTTAAACGTAAAAATCAATAATCACATTTGTAGTATTTCATATTTGCGTTTTTCTTGACTTTTGCGTTTTTCTTGACTTTTCCTATCTTTTCTCCTCCCCTCTTTTTTTTGTTTGTTCTCCTTTTTCTTCTCTTGTTCAAGCACTCACATTTTTCTTTTATTAATATATTGCGGTTTTGACAGTTCTTGGACCATGAATACTCAACCCGCCCAAATTCTGTCTCGTTTTAATTTCTATCAACAAAAATTCCGAATATATAATTTATGGACCCCACTGTATGGAGAAAGTGGAGAGATAATATGATAATCGTAAATGAAAGGAAATAGAAAGGCAAAAGGGTCATTATAAAGAGAAACTTTTCCATACAGTGAAAAAGGAGAAAAGAAACAGTGTTCCAATTTGGAAATAAAAATAATAATAATAATAAAAAAAAATCTTGATAGGCATTTTGTGATCATGACGACGTTTGTCATATTATATTTCTTTTTATTTATTTAAATAATAGATAGAAGAAACAACAAAGGTCAAAGCAAAGCAGTTGGTTGTTGTTTTTATTTCCATTATAATAAAATACAAATATTACAGTATATATGCATAGGTGTAATCATTTTAGGCGGAAAAAAGATCAGAAACTCGTGAATTTTCAGAACAATTCTTCTTTCTATTAATTCCCCCTCTGCAAAAAGAGAGAAAGATTAACATACGATTTCACGAATTTACACCTACTTCTCGTGATCTCCTCCTCCTTCTTCATCTTCTTCCTCATCCTCATCCCTCCTCCTGTGGTTTTCAAAAATGGGAAGTTGCGGAAGAACTGGCACAGTTAGGCAATACATAAGATCAAAAGTGCCGCGTTTAAGATGGACTCCTGATCTCCATCACTGCTTTGTTCATGCCATTGAAAGCCTTGGCGGCCAAGACAGTAAGTGTTTGTTTAAATGCCTAAATGGTATCTTATGGGAGTGCTTAATTTTGAATTTCTTTCATGTAGAAGCAACTCCTAAACTTGTTCTTCAGTTAATGGATGTGAAAGGCCTCACTATTTCACATGTCAAAAGCCATCTCCAGGTTAGGTTTTTTTTTTTTTTGCTTCTTTTTGATGTTTTGACCATTAAAACTGTGAATTGCTTACATGGGGTTGTTTTGTTTTGTTTTGGTGATCAGATGTATAGAAGTATGAGAAGTGATTTGGGGAAACAAGGTATATGGATATAAAGTTTTCATTTTTTGTATGCATTAATGGCAGACTTATTATTAACTTGAGTTTCCTTTCCTTTCTTTCCTTCCTCTAATGGGATATTGAGAATCACTTCATTTATGAGATGCCAAAAGAGAATAAAATCTGCTGCATCCCTTTCAGATCTTCTAATATTAGCATCTCTTGATGAAACCTGTAAATTAAAAGCCCCCCGCATACCATACTTTTCAACTTAATTTCACATCTAGAGATATGTACGATTGAAAAGGCCTATCTATCTATTACTTGTTTAACTTGGTAATGTTTTTGACAGATATCAGAAGAAAATGCTTTGATGAAGAAGTAAAACCCGTTGAAGAATCGGATTACACAACTAGTTTCTCTTCAAAAAGGTCAGCCTAGCTACCTTTTTTTCAAAAGAGTACTTAAAGTCCTCCTAGAAACAAACAAAAGAAGATTTGTATGATCTTTTCTTCCTCTTTTTTGTTCAAAGTTGTTTTTGTTGGATGTGTTTGTGCAGAGCTAGAATAGAGAGGAGTTCAATATGTGATCAGAATATTCAGCAGAAGCAGCAATGCAGCCAAAGAATATATGATGATAATGCAGTGACAGCCAATCCGTACTCAGTTGATGATTATATGGTGGGAGGAGGAATAAAAGAAGGAAATTGTGGTGTTGGAGCTTTCAAGAAGCATCATGCTTTGTCTTTGTCAAGTGATATTTCTAGCATCAATAATTTCAAATATGCTGCCTTCCAACAATCTCATCTACTACAGGTACTTACTATTATCACTCAACAACAAAACCATTTCTTCCCTATCCTTTTTGGTTTTTTTATTTCACCTAATCTCATGTCTCAACCAAGTTACACTAGCTATTTAGGGGTTTGAACTTCGAGTTTCGTGTCAAAATCTCGATATCTCATGTCTATTTTCGTGTCAATCGGGTTGTTTATGTAAATCGTGTTTTTCTAGTCATCACCTCTACTTGAGTCTAGGGTTGCAAATGGGTGGAAATTACCCGTCTTCAATAGAAATCCACATAGATAAGGACGGGGACAATTTTTCCGGTTCATCCAAACCTGAACAAGAAAGCAGTCTAAATACCCACCTGTGTCAGCATTTGCAATGCTACTCGAAGCCTAGGGTTGCAGTGATGGATACAAGATTCACTAAGAGGAGATGCTTATCATGATTTATGGGTGATAAAATGATAGTTTTTTTTAGTGTTTTTACCTAAAAAAAACATAAAAGCCTTGGTCATAGTTTCTATAGAACTTTAAGCGTTTTCCGGCGACTAGTGGGTGTTTAACCCTCCTTCCAAACCCTCCCATGGATCTAAGATTCACTAAAAGAGGTGCTTATCGTTATCGTCATTTATGGGTGATAAAATGATATTTTTATTAGTGTTCTTATATAAAAATAAAATAAAAGCCTCTTTCAAAGTTTCCATAGAATTTTAAGCGTTTTCGACGACTAGTGGATGTTTATGCCTCCCCAAAACCCTCCATGGATCTGTCCCTGTAGGGTTGCAAACGGGGCAGGATTATTCATCTCCGACAGAGTCCTCCCTGATGGGATCGGGAACAATTTTTTCTCGAAGATAGGGTTTCTCCATCTAAACAGAAATGAGGATTGTTCGTCCCCCATCATAGATCCGCCCTAACAGGAACTTGAACATTTTTTTTTTCGCTACTTCATAAACGGGAACGGATACATGTAAACGGAAACGAGTCTCTATCAAAAACTCCTTATCATTTGCAATGCTACTTGAGGCTTTGTAAATAACAAAGAGCTATTTATAGTTAGTTTCAAGTGCCTAATTTGAGGGTGAATTAGGCTAAGATCCAAGAGCTTTTTTTGTGTGTTTTAAAATAGAGTTAAACTTGTTGTTTTGCATACTTGTAGAAGGCAAAAAATATATCTATTTATGTTAAAATTAGTTTTAGGAATAGTACAAAATGTAATTTCCTAAAAATCCTTAGATTTACCCTTTAAAGTTGTGTTTGAAATTTGATTTACAAAACTAGCAGTAGATTGAAACCTACTCTTATTACATTCTGTGGTCCACATAACTGTTGGGAAGGGGAGGGAGGGGACCATGGGGGAAAATGTAAAAAATAAAAATTCAGAATAGGGTATTTATTGCACAGTAAGGTACCACAAATAATATATTATGTCACATTTCATCCAACACAGGACTTTGAATTCAAACTTGAAATTAATTGAAATGAAATTCATCTTGCAGGTTGTGAAGGGGGAGGATAGGAAGTGCAAAGGCGGCGGTGGGGAGGCGAGTGGAAGCGGAGATGGTTGCGAATTGTCGTTGTCGCTGTCATTGCCGTCGCAGAGAAGTAACGGGTCGTCGACGACGAGTGAGATTAGTGAGGCATTTTCATCATCATGTTATAGGTCTAGTATGAAAGATTGTTCAGGTTCTTATGGTAAACAAAGTGTTAACTTGGATCTTTCAATTACTCTTTGTGGGTTGTAGAGGGAATTATCAGGTGTTATTCTATGTAGGATCTGAGTATTTATTTATTTATTTAGTACTCCAATTTATTATTATTATTATTATTATTATGGTAGATTCAGGTTTTGGTTTACATTATTGATGTTAAATTGATTGATACATATTTATTGTTTAGAGTAGGGGGGAGAGGTATTAATTAAATTGATGGATTTTGATTTGAGGGATTTCTATTAGTAGTGAGGCAGTGGATGAACGGTTGGTAGTGTTGGGGTTTGGATGGGAAGCCACCAAATAATATGTTGAGTGTCGGATGCAAATAATATAGTTAGTGCAAATTATAACAAATGTGTCTGATATTGTACAAATTTAAGTTTAGGTGAGGGGTGTTAGTTGTACAAGCTTCAAATATTGATAAGTTTGGTATTGGCTCATTAATTTCTTGAATCGAAGTGTCATTTTGCGAGAAATGTTAATTTATGAGTAAAATACATTATCGAATACTTAAAAAGAATCATGTCATAAATATAGAAAATGCAGTTTGATAGTGAGTGAAACTGATTCAAAATCCCTTTCGCATTTTGTTTTTACGATCGCCTATGCGGATATGCGATGAGAAATCCTATTGCATTTCACCAAATGGTGTTCACATATTTTATAAATGCGATGAGAAATTCTATCGCATTTTATCAGTCGTATCACATGTTTTTCTAGATCTGTGTACTATTATATGCGTAAAAACTTTGAAGTGTATATGACAAGATTAATGATCCAGAAGACAATTTGATGAATAATTTCTCTAATTGACCTAACTTGTCAATGTTAGAGGTAAAATTGTTTTTGAATGCCAATGTTAAAGATAAAATTGTTTTTGGATATCTTCAGACCTTCTCAACAGTATCATCGGACCAAATTTAACAGCCGCCGACGCTTGGAAACTCCTAGAACAACAATTCTCCGATAATAAAAATTCAAGAGCCCTTTATTTACAACAAGAACTGTCCAATGCTAGACTTGAAAATTTTGATGATATCTCTGCCTACTGCCAACATTTGAAGTCCCTCTCGGACCAATTAAGCAACGTCGGGGCTGCCGTATCCAACGATCGTCTCGTTCTTCAATTAATTTCGGGGCTCACTGACGCCTACGAGACAATCGGAACACAAATTCGCCACAATGACATTCTGCCCAATTTCACAAAGGCAAGGTCCATGTTATTATTGGAAGAATCTGCCCGTAAAAAACGCACAGCCGCCACCGTCGGATCTGAAATTGCCGCCGTTACTATCGCCCAACAGTCCCCGTCGAATCAAGCTCCTCCATATTCAAATCACGTTCGGCCTTCTTTCCCTCAAAATTCTGGCGCTGCTCGCGGTGGCCGGGGTTATTATCGCCGTGGCAGAGGCGGACGGGGCAGAGGCGGACGATGGCAGCAAAATAGCGGTCCTCGCTGGTCAGGGGCTGTTTCTTTACAACAGCCATGGGGGTACGGGCCATGGACTGGACAGGCGCCCCAATGGGCCTATCCCCCATGTCCTTATCCTTCTTGGCCCAATTCTTCACATGGTGCAACTCATGGTGCAACTCGCAGGCCTGTTTTTAATAACAATTCTTCTGCAGTCCAGCCAGGCATATTGGGAGCCCATCCGCAGGCCCATCTGGCCCAGTATTACACTCCAACAAACATTGAGGCGGCTATGCACACCTTGACAATCACACCACCTGCAGAACCTTGGCATATGGACACCGGCGCCACTTCTCACATGAGCGGGGATGGAGGTAAACTCACATCTTATTTAAATAAGAGTCCTAACACGAGTATCGTAGTAGGTAATGGCACTTGTATTCCTGTTATCGGTCTTGGTAATGCATCCTTAAAAACAAACAACAAAACCCTAGAATTGAACAATGTTTTACATGCCCCTAGATTAATCAAAAACCTTATATCTGTGCGGAAATTTGCTATTGATAATAATGTGTCCGTTGAATTTGATCCTGTTGGTTTCTCTGTGAAGGACTTGCGCACGGGGATCCCTATTATGAGATGTAATAGCACCGGTGATTTATATCCAGTCACATCCTCCTCTTCAGAGTCTTCTTATGCTTTAAATGCTTCTGTTTTATCTCCTTCAGTTTGGCACAATAGATTGGGCCATCCTGGTCCTCAAATTTTAGACAATCTTCGAACTAATAATTTTATTTCTTGTCCTAAAAATGTTGATTTTTCTATTTGCAATTCTTGTGTGCTTGGGAAACATATTAAATTGCCTTTTTATGCTTCTAAAAATATGTCATCAATGCCGTTTGATATTATTCATAGTGATATATGGACATCTCCTGTTCTAAGTTCTAGTGGCTATAGATATTATGTTCTTTTCCTAGATGATTATTCTAATTTTCTGTGGACTTTTCCCTTAGCAAATAAATCTCAAGTTTTTTCTGTGTTCCTCACATTCCGAAATTACGTACGTACTCAATTTGAAAAAGATATCAAAACTTTTCAGTGTGATAATGGTGGTGAGTATAACAATAGTCATTTTCATGATTTTTTTAACAATAATGGTATGCAATTCCGTTTTTCATGTCCACATACTTCCTCCCAAAACGGTAAATCTGAACGAACGATTCGAACAATCAATAATATAATTCGCACTCTTCTAACACATGCTTCTTGCTCTCATTCTTTCTGGCCTCATGCTCTTGCTCATGCGACCTATCTTTTAAATATTCTCCCTCACAAAAATCTTAGTCTTCTTTCACCGACTCAAATTCTCTACAATCGTACTCCTTCTTATACTCACTTACGCACTTTCGGTTGTCTTTGTTACCCACTTGTCCCTTCTTCCTCTAGAAATAAACTTCAACCTAGGTCCTCTCCATGTGTGTTTCTTGGATATCCATCCAATCATCGAGGCTATAAGTGTTACGACATCTCCGCGCGGAAAATAATTATATCTCGTCACGTTATTTTCAATGAAAGCAAATTTCCATTTTCCACTCAACATGTCTCGGCCTCCCCTCCCATTTCTTCTATTTCCAACTCACCTACACAAACAACCCAACCCATTATTCCCTTCCCCACTAATGCGTCCACTCCTAACCAAAGCCCAGTTTCACCACGGCCCAACAGTCCCAACCCATCTTCCCAAAACAGCCCAGCACTTCCCCCTTCTCCTCTCGACAGTCCCTTTCCTTCTCCAATTCAACACGGCCCAAACACAAATTCCCCACAACAGCTCACCTCCCCACAACAGCCCACTTCCCCGCCTTCTCCCGATCCTATACACGCCAACCCAACCCAACCGACTCACCCTATGACAACCCGAGCTAAACTTGGAATTTTCAAACCCCAAAGAAAGTTCAACTTACACACCACCACTATTTCTCCTATTCCTTCTAATCCCTCACTTGCTTTACAAGACCCTAATTGGAAACAAGCCATGACTGAAGAATATAAGGCTCTTATTGAAAATAAGACGTGGGTCCTCGTACCCCGTCCTTCTAATGCTAATGTTCTTCGTAGTTGGTGGATTCTCAGGCACAAATTTAATGCAGATGGATCTTTTGAAAGATACAAAGCAAGACTTGTTGGAAATGGGGCGAATCAACTTGTTGGGGTAGACTGTGGTGATACTTTCAGTCCAGTTGTTAAGCCAGCAACAATTCGAGCTGTATTAAGTATTGCACTTTCTAAAGGTTGGCCACTACATCAGCTGGATATAAAAAATGCTTTTCTTCATGGGGATCTTCATGAGACTGTTTATATGCATCAACCACTGGGATTTCGGGATCCCAACTATCCAGATCATGTATGCCTTCTTCAAAAGTCTCTTTATGGTCTCAAACAGGCACCACGGGAGTGGTACCAACGGTTTGCCTCTTTCTTGTCTACCATGGGTTTTTCTCACAGTAAATCTGATCATTCACTGTTTGTCTTTCGTCGGGGAGCAGAGATGGCATATCTACTCTTATATGTGGATGACATCGTTCTAGCTACTTCTTCCACTGCTCTACGAGAGTCAATTATCAACAAATTGAGTTCCGAATTTGCTATGAAAGATCTTGGCCCATTGAGTTATTTTTTAGGGATATCTGTCACTCGGAGCGCCGGCTCTCTTTTTCTGTCTCAAAAGAAGTATGCTACTGAGATCATTTCTAAAGCCGGTCTTTCTTCAGCAAATTCTTGTACAACACCTGTTGACACTAAGCAAAAACTGAGTGCTTCATCTGGTTCTGCTTATCATGATCCATCTGAGTATCGAAGTTTA
Source organism: Euphorbia lathyris (assembly GCF_963576675.1). Lineage (NCBI taxonomy): Eukaryota > Viridiplantae > Streptophyta > Magnoliopsida > Malpighiales > Euphorbiaceae > Euphorbia > Euphorbia lathyris. Next base: position 43,472,430 of record NC_088919.1, on the reverse strand, counting down.
GCTGGTGCATTACAGTATTTGACTCTCACTCGCCCAGACATCAGTTATGCTGTTCAGCAAGTCTGTTTATTCATGCACGATCCCAAAACGTCTCATATGGCAGCTATCAAGCGGATTCTTCGATATGTTAAAGGAACCCTGGAGTTCGGACTTACATTCACAACCTCTTCACTAGATTCCTTGGTCTCCTATACAGATGCAGATTGGGGGGGATGTCCTGACACTCGACGTTCTACTTCAGGATATTGTGTTTTCCTTGGTGACAATCTTCTGTCTTGGTCTGCTAAGCGGCAACCCACTTTATCTCGTTCTAGTGCTGAAGCAGAGTATCGTGGTGTTGCTAATGTCGTATCTGAAACTTGCTGGATTAGAAATCTTCTTCTTGAACTTCATTGCCCTATTAGTAAATCCACCTTGGTATATTGTGACAATGTGAGTGCAGTTTACCTCACTGGTAATCCTGTACAACACCAACGTACCAAGCATATTGAGATGGATATACATTTTGTTCGAGAAAAGGTTGCTAAAGGAGAGGTTAGGGTACTTCATGTTCCTTCTCGTCATCAAATTGCAGATATTTTCACCAAAGGTCTACCACAAATTCTTTTCGACGACTTCCGCTCTAGTCTCAACGTTCGACCACCTCCCGTTTCGACTACGGGGGTGTAGATATGGATATTTCTGCTGTAATTTAGGAATATAATTGATTTGTAATTATCATGTTCACACATATATCTTGTGTATATATATCACATTATCAATGAATGGAAAGGCAAGGATTCTACATTATTAGAAAACGTTAGGCATGAAATTGTTCTCGACTGTCAACATTAAAGATAAAATTGCTTTTAGGTGTAAATGTTAGAGATATTTTTGCACCTTATCCCAAATTTTATTGAACACAACAAAACTTTGTTGTTTCGGCAATAATATTATAGAAATAGAAATGATATTAACAAAAACTTGTTTTTGTGGAAATAAAAAAGATAATTTTGTCAAGAGTTAATTACAAAAATGGGTCAAATGGGACGCCCATTTACATATTTAACCCATTTATTCAATTTACTACATATCTAGACTGATTTTGTGTGACTTTCTCAAAATACCATCAATATTTACGCGCGGCTGTTTTCCTCCCGTCTGACTTCGCAGAGGTTAGCATATGCGAACCTTGCGAAGCTAAATATGTGAAGCCTGCGAAGCTAATGTTTGGTTTAGTTGATGATTTTAGTTAGCATATGTGTGAACAATTGTAAAATGAAATAATACTCTCTTAGTTTTATTAATAATACACAAATGTATTTATACTATTACATACTACTTGGGTAAATTTACATATATACCCTTACATATAAACCATATCTAATTATAATCTAATACCCCCCCCCCCCCCTCAAGATGGAGGTTGTGATGAAACAAGACCCAGCTTGGGAAGGAAATAGCGAAGAGATGGAACGTATAGAAGTTTAGTAAAAAGATCAGCAAGTTGTAGTTTAGTGGAAATATGAGGAGTGGAAAGAAAACCAGAAAGTAGGAGTTCACGAACAATGTGACAATCAATGTCTAAATGTTTGGTACGTTCGTGAAAAATGGGATTGGAAGCAATATAAATAGCGGCCTTGTTATCACAATGAAGAGGGATGGGTAGATGTAAAGGAATACGAAATTCCCGAAGTAAGTAAGACAGCCACTTCAATTCACAACTCGTACTCGCCATACTGCGGTATTCAGCTTCAGCGGAAGACTTACTAACAGTGGGCTGTTTCTTAGCTTTCCAAGAGATTAAAGAAGTGCCCAAAAAAATACAGAAACCGCTAACAGAGCGTCGTGATGTTTTACAACGACCCCAGTCTGCATCACAATAAGCCGTTAAGCGAAAATCAGCAGAAGCACTATAAAAGAGACCGTAATGAATAGTACCCTTGAGATACCGAAGAAGATGAAGTACGACATCATGATGATGAGTGCATGGTTCTGTCATGAACTGACTTAATTGTTGAACTGCAAAACTGATATCAAGACGAGTAAAATTCATATATAATAATCGGCCGATTAATCGACGATATTGATCCGGGGAATCAATCGGAATGCCAAGATCAGAATCTAAAATAAGACCGGGTGGCATGGGACAAGGAGAAGGAGTTGCATTTTTAAGTCCCACATCAGATAATAAGTCTGAGATATATTTGCGTTGAGACAGAAAAATACCATTAGTGTCCCGAGCTAACTCAATGCCCAAAAAATATTTGGCAGGACCGAGATTCTTTATGGTAAAAAGAGAATGTAAGTGATTTTTAACATGTTGAATACCATCCGAAGAATTGCCAGTAATAAGGATATCATTAACATAGACAATGAGAACAAGGAAAGTATCAGAATAGTCATAAGTGAAAAGACAATGATCACAAGATGTTTGTTTAAAGCCATATGCAATAAGTTGGGAGGTAAGTTCTTTATTCCATTGACGACCGGCTTGTTTAAGACCGTATAGAGATTTGCGTAATTCACAAACTTGGCCGAGTGAGGCTTTGGAATACCCATTAGGAGGTTGAAGGTAAATATCTTCATCCACAAAGCCATGTAAATAAGCATTATTAATGTCAAGTTGATGAATGGGCCAAGTATGAGCCGAAGCAAGGGCTAGCATTAAACGAACGGTAACAACTTTAGCAACGGGAGAAAAACTCTCGGTATAGTCGTTACCTTGAATTTGATTGTACCCCCGTGCTACTAATCGAGCCTTATAATGATCAATAGACCCATCAGGATGTCGTTTAATGCGAAAAACCCATCTAGTAGAAATAGCTTTTTTTCCTTTAGGAAGGGTAGTCAAATCCCAAGTATTATTATCCTCTAAGGCACGTAGTTCAGCTTCCATAGCCTGAACCCATTTAGGATTAGAACATGCTTGTTGATAGGTAGTAGGTTCAACATTGGAATCAAAGGTAGAAAGAAAAATAGAATGTTGAACACTGAATGGTGGTAGACACGGAAGAATGGAAGATGAAAGAGTAATGGTATGCGCAACAAAATCTAGTAACCAAGAAGGTTGCTTTAGCGGACGGCCACGTGTACTTCGAGGAATAAAAGGAGGAGGAGGAGAATTGGGAACAGATAATGAGACAATAGAAGAAGAAGAAGGTAATGTAGAAGTGGGTAAAGAAATAGGAGAATTAGCCGAGGAAGAGGGTAAAGAGGAAATTTCATTCATAGGAGATGAGGTAGGAATTGTAGAAAGAACAGGAGAGTGTTCCAAAATAGGTGAGGATGAATTAATGGGAGAAGTAACGGAATTATGAGGTAAAGAGGAAGAGTTGGGTGGTAAAGAAGTGGTTGTAGGGGTGATCGGAGTATGAGAATCCGGGTCGGGTGGTAAAGAAGTGGTTGTAGGGGTGAGCGGAGTAGGAGGATCCGAGTAAGGAAAAAATATAGGTAATGGTAAAGAAGATGTAGGGGAAGGAGTAGGAGGAGGAATAGATGAATAAGGGAAAATAGTTTCATGGAAAACGACATCCCGTGATATGACAATTTTTTTTGTTAAAGGATTGTAAATTTTATAGGCTTTATGGTCAAGAGCGTATCCCAAAAAAATACCAAAAAAAGCACGGGGATCCAATTTGCCCCGAGAGGGATGGAGATTAGAAAAATAGCATTGACAACCAAAAGTTTTTTTTCTCTCTCACTCTCTCATAAACTTCTAAGTATTTTAAAGGATCTATTATGCAATTTCACCTATTTTCTGCCAAGCTAATGTTTGGTTTAGTTGATGATTTTAGTTAGCATATGCGAAGCCTGCGAAGCTAATGTTTGGTTTAGTTGATGATTTTAGTTAGCATATGCGAAGCCTGCGAAGCGAATGTTTGGTTTAGTTGATGATTTTAGTTAGCATATGCGAAGTCTGGATGTATTTTTAACAAATATCGCTTAGTGGTATATAACAAAAAATGGCAAATAACAACGGATTCTAACATTATTTAACAAAAAAATCAGAACATAAATGAATACACCAACAATAATTCAGTGAGATTTATAGAATTAGGCATTTTCTCTGCATTTCCCAATCTTCCGCCTCACGGAACGAGGTTGCTGTTTGCTCTAAAATCGCCCTCTTTCTTCCCTTTTCTCTGTTTTTCGCCTTCTTACTCGTCTTTTCTCTCACTGTTCACCTTCTTCTACCGTCTGTTCGCATTCTTCCTCTTCTTTGCTCTCACTGTTCACATTCTTCTACCGTCGTTCACCTTCTCTCACCGTCGTTCGCCCTAAAATCGCCCTCTTGTTTTTCCTCTACCGCCGTTCGCTTCCCTTTTCTCTCACCGGAGTAGGAGTTGCTGGAGAACGCCGTCAAACAACAACGGATTTTGCAGGTTAGATCTCTGTGGAAGGAGGAGGTGCCATTTTGGGTGAAGAGGAAACCGTAAGGAAGAGGAAGAGGAAGAGGAAGAGGAAGATGAAAGATTGAGGGTATTATGGGAAAGTCACACAAAAATAGTCTAGATATGTAGTTGGTTGAGTAAATGGGTTAAATATGTAAATGAACTTCCCATTTGACCCATTTTTGTAATTAACCCTTTTGTCAAATCAAATAACTACAAACAGTTATTTATGTGAAGCTAAAAAATACTTATTGAAAAGCTCCGAAACTCAGGTGTTTCCATAAAAAAAAACTAAAAGCTGCTATTTTTTTAAACCTAACCGTACATTATATTTCTTACAGTACTGGAGTAAAACATTGAACGCTGCTCCAAAAAGTTGAAATAAACATCCCCTAAGTGTTTTTATGGCCCTTGTGAATTGTAAGCGGTTGAGAGTTGGAGTTGATGTTTTTACATGATTATTAATTATTTTATTTTGAATTAAAAATAAATAAAATATATATAATAATTAAAAAATAATCGAGTCTATCTGCAAACTTTCGAGCCGAACTTACGTTAATGTTGAACCGATCTCGAACCAAACTCTATCGAGTCGAAATTTTGATAGAATCGAGCTCAAATAATTTGTGAGCTACTCTGACTTATTAACACCTATAGCTCCAATATCGTATAAAACTAAGTTAAATACATGTATTTTTTTTATTATGAACAAGTTAGAAGTGTGTATATATCTACAAAATACATAAACAATAAAACTCTATACGAGATGACATTCTATTTTATTAAAGAATCCTAATTTGACAAAGAGCTCTATTTCATACTAACGCCATTACGGCCGGTCACCACTCCATAACGACCGATCCAAAATTCCCTTATATACAGTATTTGCAGTGTCTTTCAGATTTATGGATAATAAATTGATATTTTTTTTAATATTTTTATATATAAAAAATTTAAAATCTTTGTTCACAGTTTTCATCGAACTTTCGACCACCAGTGAGTGCTCTAGCTTTCTCCTAAATCCGCACGTACCAGCAGGATTATGGTTAGATCAATCTGTTAAAATTCTAGTTTCACCTTTAATGTGTTAAAGATTGTAATAACATTTATTAATGGCTGAATTATCAATTTAAACTTTTTATTTAAATGATTTATTTCTATTTAAAAAAGATTATTAGAATTTAATTTTCTGAGGTTTGAGCATATGCAAGAGAAATTTAAGAAACTGCGGGTTTATATCTCTAATTAAGCAAAGGGTTTGTTTGTGAGTGGAGCTATTCAATTCTTTTTCATCCAACGATAAGTTTAAAGGTTTTACTCGTAAGATGTTAAACTTTTTGGCCTCCCCCAGACCCTATCATTGTCCGCTGGTGTCCGCCGCCGAGGGGTTGGATAAAGTTAATACCGACGGTGCGGCGGACGGTGCGCCTGGTGTCGCCGGAACTGGTGGGATTTTCAGAAATTCCCGAGGGTTTGTTATTGGCTGCTATGCTATTAACCTCTCTAGTTCCTATGTGCACATTGCCGAGCTGACCGCCATTATTTTCGCAATAGAATCTGCCTGGGAACGGGGGTGGCACAATCTTTGGATTGAATCGGATTCCGCATACGCAGTTGATTTGGTAAACAGAAAGTCTACCATGGCTCCCTGGAATATTAGACAAGACTGGCTTCAGTGTTTAGCTAGATTCTCGTATATGAATTGCAGAATCACTCATATCTATCGAGAGGGTAATAAGGCGGCGAATCAACTTGCCCGTTTTGGCAAGACGACTACGGCTCTTACATGGTGGCATTCGGCTCCTCATTTTTGTCAATCGTCTGTTTTTGACGATCTATGTAATGTTGCTCATGTTCGTTTTCCTTAATCTTTCTGTTTTGAACATTTTTTATTTTCCTTTTCCTCCCTTTGTAATTTTCCTTTTTTTATTAATAATATTCCGGGTTGATTTGGTGTGTTAGGGGTGCCAACCTAGTTGGGATGTCTAGCCACTTAATCGCGTCTCAATCTTTCATGGAAAAAAAAGATGTTAAACTTTTTGGGAAAATTTACACAGAAATTCAGATTTGAAAAATTATTTACAACTACATCAAGTAATGATTTTGAATTAAATCAAACTAGTAAAATCTACATTTTTAATATAGTTTAAGAATTAGAATTTGTAAATTAGATGTGTAGGATATATTTTCTAGAGTTTATAATTTATGAATTGGTTTAGAATTTTTTAAATTAGGATGTAAAATCATATTTTATCTGTAATATATAGAAAACAATGACATATTAAGAATTAAGTTTAATGATACAATGTAGTTGTAATTTTATAGTTATTTATGATATTTATGTATTTGATCCAAGTTTTTGTTGGCGCATGATTTAAAAGGCTTTCTATTCATTTAAATGTCCAAATTGTAGTATTGTAGAAGTAGATCTAATCTTTCTCAATGGCTGGAAATTTCCATTATCTTTCTAAATGGGCTTCATATATTCAAATACTAACGTGAATTTAGTAGTATTACTGTGAACAACAGAAGTTATGGAAAAACTGACAAACGTGTTTAAATTAGTAGATACACAATAAAAATTCTAAAAGTTAAAAAATAAAAAATAAAAAATATGATTTGAATCTAAGTCTCAGGAAGTTTTGAATCTTCACCTTAGGATTCTAATTAGGGCCGGTCTTGAGAATTTACGAGTTCTAGGCGAAATAATAAATAAAGGCCTCTTTAATAAAAATATTTTGTATAAAAAATTAAAATATATTTCAATACATGATAAATAAAAAAATATTTTATTAGTAGTTATACGGTATGTATTATTACGTTCACTAAATACAAGTTTACCCAAAATGAAGGATATTTCACAATTTCTTTAAATTATGGATTAAACCCCTATTTGACCCATGTGATATCCAAAATTTAATACCTTATTTATCTACATATTAAATCTATATGGTAAAAAATTAAATCAATTGCCGCGTGTACATATCGCATGTCAAAAATTGTGTCATGTGGCAAAAAGAAATAACAAATTAATTAATTTTCCATTTAAAATGTGTTAAATGTCATTTATGAAAATGTTACAAAATGATATAACAAAATTTTGGATACCACAAAGGTGAAATATGAGTGTAATTCTTAAATTAACCCTCAATCTATATTCAAAAAAATCAAATTGGACCTCTTTTGAGTTTAAAATATTAATTATTTGGACCCTTTAAAACCTAAATAATTTTTAGAGCTTTTTACATGAATATCAAATTGGTTACAAAATTACAATTAAATTATTTTATTAAAATTACTTTTCAATATGCCATTATTTTTATATATACGAAATAAAGTATGATTTTATATTCTAATTTAAAAAATTTAGACCCTAATTCATAAATTCTAAACTTTGGTAAATATATCAATAACTCTTAATTTATAAATTTTAATCCTTAAATTATATTAAAAATAAATTTTGACATAATTATAAATATAAATAAATTTTTAAAATTGAATTTATATTCACTATTTAATAATTGATTTCATCTAAAAGATATGCTCTAAAAAAAATATATGGTGGAATTTATATTCACTAATTTTTTTAAAAAAAATATTGATTTGGTCTATAAAATATTTTCTTAAAGTCTTAAAAGAATATAGCATAGATATTCTGGTATAAAATATTGTCTAAAAAATATGCTTTTGTCACGAATCCAACACATTGAGCCTTTGGATGAGAGTTCCAAACCTTACCACCTGGAGACATATTTGATTTTGTTATAAATTATGGTTTTTACTTTATATATACTTACACATTTAATAAAAACTTTGGACCCCCTTACGGCCTTGGGTCCTAGGCCAGAGCGCTTCTGGCCTAGGTCCAGGGTCGACCCTGATTCTAATAAGTCTAAATCTAACGGTGAAAGAGCAAATTCTACATACTCATTAAGGTGCATGTGATCAAGACTGTAAGTTATAATTATTTTTATCTAAAAAAAATTAATATCAACTATAAGTTGTTAAAATTACTCCATGAAAAACTACAAAATTGTAGTAACTTTTGCTTGAAGCAACGTTTTTTAATGGCAAAACCCATGTTTAAACCCCTCAACTTTTCCTGTTTTAAGGATCAGGCCTCTGATTATTTATTTTTCCATATTAAACCCCTGATCTTTATCTTTCTGATGGATTCAGCCCTTTTATAACAGCTCTGTTCAAACTGTGCTCCACGCGCCGTTAATTGCGCGTTGTTTAGATGACATTGCAATTTGCTATTGCCACGTGGTCATATGTAAAAGAAACATTAATCGATGAAGTATTCTCCCCGGACATCTGCTATCTTCTTCCATCCTCATCACTTTCTTAATCGATTTTGAACATCAGGATTGAAATTAGATACAAATTGATCCTCTCGCCTAAATCAAAATTGAACTTCTCCAACCTAATCGTAACCCTAATGGATTTTGAAGCATCAAACGCAATTAGAGACAAATCGACTTCTATCGTTTTTTCTGCTCCTCCCAAATCGATTGTGCTTGAAGGGTATGCTTTATCTCCTCCGAATCACAATCTGTGCAGGTAATCATGCGAAGTTATTTTTTAAAAAAATAGAGACAAATCCTAGGAGTTTCTTTTGGAAGTTTTCTAAGGCTCAAGTATGTTTTCAATTGGGAATTTGCTGAATGTTTTATTGAAATGGTGTTAGATAAGTCCTAGATAATTAAATCGACTCCCTTCTTGGAGAAAGGGTCTACCCATTTCGGATGCAGCTTCTCGGCCTTGTTGCTCCTTGGTCAGCGAAGGAGGAATGCTCCATTGATTACTTGAATGCTTTCATTTCCTTGCAGGAGAACTGCTTGATTGAGTTGAGCCCCTTTGACCCTTTCAGGCTATTTTTCCAGATTTAACCCTCAAGAGTATTAGCATAATTTTAAATTTGGGGATCACTTAAATTGTATCGTCATAAATTATATAAAAATTAGTGTGGTTTATGAATGCATTTGGGGAAGTCATTTTTGTGATGTTTATGAGAGAAACTATTTGCCAATGTCATAATATTTGCTGGTATATTCTTGCAGATCAGATCATAAAAATTAATTTATATATGCATACATGTCTTAGCATTAGCTTCAATAGAGTAGATGGATTCTATCCCTCTAAATCCAAAAATGGTACTTTATATCAGATAAAAAAAGCCAATTTTTTGTAAGACTGTATTTTACAATTTCAATCGTGTAAAAATGTATAATATTTGCAATAAAAATTTGACAGTCCTACTGAGAAAGGACCAAGTCGCAAACGGGTGTTAATTTGTAATTTTTCATTAGGAAGTTGATATAAAAGACAGTTTGTGTTCTTTGCTGATTTACGTTGTTGGTTCTGGTGTTTTTTGGGCTGGTGCTGCATTTCCAAGTTCAAGGTGCTAGACACACCTGTTTCAAGCCGTGAAAATTATGCAGCATCAGAAATGGTAATAAGGGCTTTTCTGGTGCACATAAGATGTTATCAATAGCAGGGACAGGCGAGACAGATATTGACTTAACAGAAAGGACATGAACTGCAAATTTCTATAAGAGGTTTGCTTTGATGGGACACAACGATTGAACGAGAGAATTTCCTTCAAGCCGTATCGAGCGCTTTTGTGGTAATGGTTAGGCCGGCATTGATTGCTTACACGAAGAAGCTCTAGGAGAAGTGAAAGAAGAGCACGAGATGATTCTTGACATGCAGTAATTGACAAGGAAAAAGTCATTTTATGTGACATAACACTTTGGTCAATTTATTAGAAAACTCTGAGTCAGTTCCTTTGTAATTCTCTGAAACAATTCAAGTATATAGAATTTGTATAATTTGTATTATTATTAATCTATTGATAAATTTGTTGTGATAAGTTCTTTTCTTGCCAATATATGCCTTATTGTAAATTGTGTATTCTTAGCTTATATAAATATGAAGTTGCAGATAATAACAATTAACTTCTCATAGCAGACAATTAACTAACTCTATACATTCAACCAAATATTATAACAATTATTCAACAAAAGACTTCACTTATCATAGAAAAGAAAGGAGAGGGAGTCAGAATCAACTATGCTTCAATTTCCAAAGTAAATATTCATAATATGGGTTCAATATGGATTCCAAACTATTTCAACAGAAAGAAAGGCTAGCTATATAATTATAGAGATCCAAAATCAAACCAGCTCCCCAATTGAAAGCTCCTTTCTTGTATTGAGGTTGACATTATAATTCATGTAACAACCTTTTCTTTCCATGATTTCTTGACAGGCTTAGGTTTATAAATATTTAACAACTCTTGCACAACAGTTGAATTGGTTGCCTTTTGACTAGATTGAGAAGGTTTCTCTTTTCCTTTCTCAAGCCTTTGTTTCTTACGGTTTTCATTTGATTTTGTGGCTTGAACCTGTTTCAAATGAAAATGATAATATGATCACTAAAGTTTAGATTTCATGTAATTTCAAGATGTAAATATATAATAGTCACTTACAGGCTTATCTTTTTTTTTTTGCAGGCTGCGGCATTATGTTTTTCTCCACCGCACACACTACAAGTCATGACTCTACCTTTCCTACTTAGTTTTCCAATTTTCGGTTCTTCAAAAATATCCTTACGTCTTGCCTTTTTAGGCCTCCCCGGCATTTTCTTAATGGGTGGTGGCAGTAGTTCTTCACAACCTTCTGTTTCCCATAAATCCATACCTCTCATTGCTTGCATTTTATATCCGTACGCTTTCAAGTAGGTGTCCTTGTGGTACCAATGAACAACATAGTCAATTGGCTCTTTTTTGGCATCTAAAATTGCAGGCATGGCATGTTGGCAAGGTATACCAGATAGCTCCCAAGCTCTACACGAGCATGTCTTTTTCTCCAACTGAACAATGTGTCTAAGGGTTGCCTTATTCACATGTGTTATCTCATATCCATCATCTCCATTAAAATCCACTTGCCAATCAAATGACTCCTTAATGTTTTGTTCAAGTTTTTTAAATGCTCTTTCTGAAATATCACATATCCAAGTACTGGGAAGCTTGCTCTTGATTGCTATCCTTTTCATTACCAAAACTCTTATCTCATCCAACATTGTAATGATTGCTTTTAACCTCGACTCAAGTATCCATCCATTAAACATTTCGCTAAGGTTGTTATCAACGACATCGCATGATGGATTGGTGTTGAAGAATGCTTTACACCATGATTGTATTTCATGGTTAGAACGACTTAAAGCATCCTCAACTATGCCTTCGCCTAACTCCTTCAACACATCAAGATTAGCCTTCAAATCGACCATGTTTGTTGACTTTGCACAAGCCCAAAATGCTTTTTTCCGTTCTTCACCTCTCCATTTCTTAGCCCAAGCAGCATAGACGTGCCTGGCACACATTCTGTGCTCACATTCAGGGATAATTTCCTGTATCGCACTCTCAAGTCCCTATCAAAGTTGAATGTGAAAATGATATCAATATTATGAAGCATTTGAACATAAATATAAGTGAAGTGTCCAAATGAGAGATTTATAATACAAATTCCATTACGAACATCAGACAAGATTAATTATTCAATCAAAGATATGTATTGAAATGTCCAAATGAGAAATTTATATAAACTCAATAATAAATGGTTTTATGCATGAGTGCCAAATGAAAAATAATGGAATGAATACAAGAGAAATACTTAGTGCTGCATATTTAATATCTGATAACATTACCTCAACAATAATAAAACAAAATGAAAGGTAACATACATAATATTTTAATAAAGCAACTAAAAAAGCTCAATTATCACTTACCTTTTGCATATCAGATATCAGATACTATTGTATATCCATTCCCATCTCCAAGTTCGAGATCACGTTGAATCCACTGGAGAAACCAACCCCATGTATGTTTGTTCTCTACATTAACAACAGCCCAAGCAATAGGAAACATCTGGTTGTTCCCATCTCTGCCAACAGCACAAAGCAATTGTCCCTTGCACATTCCTTTTAAGAAACATCCATCCAGACCAATGATGGGTCTACAACCTGCTTTCCAACCTTGCTTACATGCACTGAAACAAACATAAAATCTGGAAAACTTAGGTTGGCCACCCAGATTCTCTCTGTTCACTACCACTTGACAATTTGTCCCTGGATTTGTTTTTCTAATTTCCCTTGCATAAGCAGTAATTAGTGCAAATTCCCTCTTCACATCTCCTTCTAAATCCAATTTTATCTTGTTCTTAGCATTCTGGCAGACTGTCAAGTTAACAAGAAGCTTGAAATCTTTCCTCACCAATTCCTTCAGCTCCCTTAGCTTTATATTTGGCTTTAATTGAACTGTTTGTTTATAATGCTTGGAAAGGTATGCAGCATTGGAAAATATACTCTTCCTTACCGTCTTGCACTTGTAATGCGGAATATAAGTCTTAATTTTCAATGTTTTGTCCTTCTTTGACTCATTACTTTTAAATAAAACCCATGGACAATTTTCTACACAGTGCACCCTAACCCTTTCCTTTTCGTTTTTCACAAAGTGCACTCCAAGTTTTTTTTTCAATGCATATGTGGCAACCACATTTCTAAACTGCTCCACGTTACAAAACACCATTCCTGTACAGAAAATAGGAATACTTATGGTTGGATCAAACCACGTAGTTGAGGAATGTCTCCTACAAACTTCATCCAATTCTTCGTCACTCCCACTATAGTAGCTTCCCTCTTCATCAGACGAAAAATAGTCAGATTCATGTGCGGATTCAGAAGATTCATCACTAGTTGCAATTTTATCGTCTTCAATATCTACTTTATCATCTTCAACATCTTCTTTGTCAATCTCACTTTGTTTGGAGCCTTTCTTATTTGATTTCTTAAAATTTTTGAGCTTTTCTCTTGCTTCTTGAAGTTCCTCTTCATCATCATCACTAAGAAACGTAACAGGAAACAACATGTCATCTAGGTTCGTGTGTGGTTCATGTTTGTCCCGTTCTTTATCGCCATCAGTTTCTCCATCATCCACTAATCCATCTTCAACATGCATGGGATTACAATGGTCAATAAATAAATCAAATTCCTCACCATTTTTTAGATTAGTAATTGCTTCCAAAACGCTATTGTCATCATACACCAATAAGAACTGATTAGTTTTCTTGCATCTAGAATACAACTGCTTTTCCCCATCGTAGCCTATATCCTTTAAGTACGACTGAATATTTGGATATGACATTTTATCGACATCCAGAAGGGGATCAAGTACTGTATATATCCCATTAACATACTCTTTTTTTTAGTATTCTTGTTGATTTCAAACTTTCCCCTATGATGAACACCTAACTTCAAAAACGAATCTCCCATTCTGTCGAAATAAACAAATAATAAAAAAAAAGAAATGATCCCATGAATAAATACTAACAAATACAAGGATTATATATAATATTGTGTAAATTCACATAAACCTGCTTATTGGAATAACATATATATCCATAACTAAGTATAACAATGGTAATAAATACAGAGTATATTGAAAGAAATACAGAGTATATTGTGTAAATACTTAAACCAGTATTGTGACCATATTGAATTAAAACTCAAGAAAGATGGCGGTACATCCATTATCAAAACTCAAAAGAAATGTTGGCCATCCATTTTAAAATGTATAACAAACCATATTGATCTCATCTTTTACTCCTCAGTCATCCCATCTTTTCTCAATTTGACATAAATTGCAATATGTATTTTATAATAGAAAACGACAAAAGTTAAAGTTTGCAGAAGGACCACATACTTTGTTAAAGCTATTGTTTGATATAGCTGCTAACCTGTTAAAGTTCCAAAAAGCGACCAAACTCACGTCAGTGTCGAATTTTATGTCTCAGATTTCTCTTGATTTCATCGTTTCTTTAGTAGAAAACCGTATGCCTTTTGCGTTTGGAAGGAGGAGGAAGGGTGGCTCGAATCCGATTCAAGGAGAAAATCGATTTACAGAAAGTGAGAATTAGGGTTAGATTAATGAATAACTATCGCAGAAATTTTGAGATTAATTGTTTAATGTGCATCGTTTGATAATGAGTCCACATGGCATAGCATGCTTATTCATCACTAACGGCGTGTGGAGCACAGTTTGGACAGAGCTGTTATAAAAAGCTGAATCCATAAGAAAGATAAAGATTAGGGGTTCAATATGGAAAAATAAATGATCAGAGGCCTGATCCTTAAAACGGGAAAAGTTCAGGGGCTTAAACATAGGTTTTGCCTTTTTTAATTTTTCCAAACTTTTGAAAAAACAGTTTGGCAAATGATCATTTTAGTTGGAAAAGCTATTTTTAAAATCTAAAAACAACTCCAACACAGTACATTTAGGACGTGGGATTCCATTCAAAGCATCTAATGAAATATTATATAGAGTAATTTACAAAGCTAGATGTTAGGATATTCAGATTCATTCCCTTACATGTTATTAAAATAGACTCTTTTTCAACTTCTAGAATACTTATAACACCCCATTTTCTCCCTAAGCTTTCTTATTCTTCCTCCAATTGCGAACGACAGTCGATTTGTGAACGGAAAATCGAAAAACTGACCGACGAAGATGGATAAGACAGGAAGTAATAATGACCAGGATAAACCCAAATCGAAGGCATGTCCCTCCACATGTGTTTGTTTTCTTCTATTTGATTTCAGATTAATTTTAGGGTTTATACATGGACTTCTTGTGATATATTTTTTTAGGTTAGCTAGTAGTGTTTAATGGCTACATGGTGATTTTTAAACTAATTTATGTTGTATGTGTGATGAACATTCGTGAATCATTTCAAAGTATTGGTGATTTTAGGATTTATACATGGATTAATTTTAGCATTGTACATCATTGAGATCTACAATAGATAGTTTGTTTGGACTGTCTTTTGCTTGCATAAACATTCGTAAATCATACAAGGTTGAATCAACACCTACACAAATGTAAATTCTATCTTTTAACTTCTCCAACTTGATTTTTTTTAAATCCAGAGCAACTTCGATTCGTCACCAACATATGTCATGGTACTTGCAACTTTTTTCCATTGGTCATTCCAAGAGACCAAACAAATAACAATATTTGTGGACAAACTATACTGAAAAGAACAAAATACATTGTCAAATACCTAAAAGAATCATGTCATAAACATAGAAAAATGTAGTTTGAAATTGAGCGAAATTTCCTTTCACATTTTGCTTTTACGAGCGCATATACATATATGTGATTCGTATTTTATTATTTGTATCGCATATTTTATAAATGCAATGAGAACTCCTATCACATTTCACCAAATGGTGTTCGCATATTTTATAAATGCGATGAGAAATTCTATCGCATTTTATCAGCCGTGTCACATATTTTATAGATGCGATATGAAATCCTATATGCGCATATGTAGAAGAAGTTATCGCATTTTTGTTCGGTGTTCACATTTTACAATTTGCGAACATCAAACCCTAGACCTGTGTACTATTATATGCATAAAAACTTTGAGTATAACAGTTCTAACATTTCAATTGATTAATATGTGTTTTTTTTCTAAAAATAACTTATTTGATCTTTGGAGATAATTGTTGAAGCTTGCGAGTGATTTTGAGACAAATGTTAGAGCTTGAAAGTGATTTGGAAATAAAATGGAATTGATTCTTGAAAGTGTTTGTTATATATACACTAAAGGTATTTTTGGAAAATATGTAATGGAAGAGTATTTTAATAGCATGTATTAGTTTTGAAAATTACCGTATTATATATAACAATAAATGAGAATTTTCTATCTTTTTACTTTATTTATAGCTTTTTGAGGTAAAAGTAAAACAACAAATTAATCTTAATGGAATCCTATTGATAAAAAAAAAAATCTTAGTGCAAATCATTATCTATTTATTTGAAATAGGATAAAACATTCGATAAACTTTCATCAGTATTATTGTGATTCAAATTCTCATTAGTTTTTATTTTTGTAATTAATTATATTAATTGAGTTTCATTTCTTCTGGAACAATCACAAACACTTTTTTTTTTTTATTATGGATCTACTATCAGTAATTCAATACAAAATCTTAGCATTCAATTTGTATCCTCGTTTTTTAATTATTCAACCATTTCATTTTACCAAGTTCAATGTTAGTCAGATTAGTCAATCATGTTTGATAAAACTGAAAATTAAATACTAAAATAATAAAGATTAAATTTTATAAATGTTGAAAGTATTAAATGGTGTGTTTAAAAATAAGTATTGAATTTAATGATATTAGTTTCAACTTAAAATATTAAGTATGATGAACTCATTCTGGTGGGGTATGAAAGGAAACGGACAGAAGGGGATCCATTGGGCCAACTGGGATAGATTGTGTGATAGGCGAGACTGTGGAGGGTTAGGGTACAGAGACTTACACACTTTTAATCTCTCTCTCCTTAGCAAGCAGGGATGAAATTTGCTTAATAACCCAAATGCTTTAGTAAGTCGCATGTTCAAGGCTAAATATTTTTCTAATAATAGATTTCTCACCTCTAAGCTAGACAATAATCCTAGTTTTGCTTGGAGGGGCATTTGGTGTTCTAAGGAAGTTCTAAACCTGAATTTACGTTGGCGTATTGGTGATGGTACTAACATAAAAGTTTGGGATGATCCCTGACTGTTGCAAAATGACAAGTTTCTGCCCACATGGATCGATAATCACTCCGCTGATAACCATCGGGTTTCGGATTTATTGGTGCAGGGTGAAATTGGCTGGAATACTGCCAAAGTTGATGAACTATTTTCTGAGGATGAAGCCTGTTTGATTAAAGGTATGTTTCTGCCTTCTAGTCAATTAGAGGATAGAATCATATGGCATTATATGGAGAATGGAAGATATTCAGTTAAATCCGGGTATCAAGCATATATATCCCATCACCGGATTAGGACTGAATCGGAGGGATGGATCCAACTTTGGAACATTCAGGTGCCGCCAAAAATAAAATTCTTTCTCTGGAAGGCGATGCTAAACTGGCTGCCCACTAGATTTCGTCTTCAATCAAGGGGCTTGGAGGTTCCGATTGAATGTGTTCTCTGTGGCGAAAATGTTGAGCACACTTGCCATATCTTCATGCAATGCCCGTATGCACGTCAATGTTGGCGAGAGGCGAGAACCTCACTACCATGGGATCAGGATGCAGAATTCGGTGAGTATGTTCTCAAGCTCTGTTGTTTAAACTCGCAGGGAAGTGATCAGAAAGGCTACGGTTATTTTCTAGACAATATGGGGGCAGAGGAATTCGAAATTCTGGTCCGGAATTCTCCTCCCACCGTCTGTCACAGTACGACAATGGCTAGCTTTTGCGGAGAGCTGGCTGGTTCTGCAACAAAATTGCCAACAACAGCCCGCCCGAGTTAGTGTTCCAGCTGCAACTTAGTAGAAACCGGATAATGGAAGATTAAGCTGCAACGTGGATGCCTCAGTTTTCTCTATCTCCAAGTCCTACGGATGGGGTGCAGTTATCCGAAATGACACGGGGAACTTTGTTGCGTGTCATAGCGGCTATGTGAGTGGCAGTCATTCTATTAAACTCATCAAAGCAAAAGCTCTCTTGAATGGATTGAAGTGGACAGTAGGTCTCCAGTTGCAGGATGTGGACTTCCAGACTGATTCCAAGACCGTTGCTGATATAATTAATGGTATTTGTGATGATATCACAGAGTTTGGAATTTTAATTCAAGAGTGTAAATGCCTTTTATCTAACCACCCACATTTTAGGGTGTCTTTTTATTATAAATTAGCGAACAACGCAACTCATACTTTAACCAGGAATGCTTGTTTCTTTGCTAATCCTTTTACTTCATTTGTTCTTCTAAATTTGTTGGTGTCTACACTCAATAAGGATAATTATCCTCGTTAATGGCATTGATCTTTTCCTCAAAAATAAATAAATAAATAAATATATATATATATATATATATATATATATATATATATAACTTATCAGAATAAATGATTTTTTTGAGTTAAATGAATTTTTTAACAAGCTAAAAATTAATAAATGTTTAATACATTAATTTTAACTGCTGAATTGCGTTATCAAACAACTCCACAAAAAAGGGTATCTTTTTTTTTTGGACTGTATTTCACATAGCACATTTTAAATTTTTAATTGATGTCATGTATTTCACTTGAAAAGAAATTGTTCAACTAATAAACTTTTTTACTATAAAAAATTTCAATAATTTTTTGTTTTTGAGAACTTTGTTTTAAATACGAAAATATGACAAACTTCTTTATATAAACACAAATAATTTATACCTTTCCGCTCAACTACAGTGTGTGAAGACCAACTCGGGTGGAGGAAAAAACTGGACTAGAATAAATTGATTGATGCATTTTTTCTAAAACTGAAGCACCATTCATTGTGTGGGAATGTTGATGCCTGCACTATAAATTAAGATTACTTTCCATTCTTTTCTTATCAGAATCCAGTGGCCTAATACAGAGCCGCGGCTTCACAGTAACCAGGTTTTGAGGAAGAACCGAGACTGCAGCGACTAATGATCCGTTGGGCACTCCAGATAGAGGCAGCAACTCAACAAGAATTGAAACCTGATCAATTTATCATCATTGTTAGAACAATCAGAAATATGATCGAGAAAAGAATATAATTTTCGATATCTGAAAACGGGGGAGGAATTCTTGCCTCGGGAGATTTGAGATCAACAGCTGAATCTGATACTACATCTTTAACTGCAGAAGCCACAATTTCAAAGCATTTGTTCCGGTCCAAGAGGGGACAAACATTTGAGTCAACTGACGTATCCTTCACAACCTTTCCTTGCGCCTCTTCAAGACCCCTTCTGTTATATCCAACTGCAAACTACAGCACAAAAGATCGTTGCAATCTAATCAATCATAATTCATATACTAATATTCTGCACTGTTTAACAATCTAGATCATCACTTACCTTTATAGGTTGTGCAAGTTTTTCTTGTTTGTTTTTCATGAATTGAAGAAAGAGTTTTGATACAACTGATCGCAGTTCCTTCTCATCCAGCCGACAAGTAGCTTGAATGGGGAATATCCGATGACACCAGCTACATTGAGGAATTGCGGTTCCATATTAGATTTGATAAAACCAGCAAGTTCTAGTGAAGCAACATTAAACCCATTATATCAAAACAAAGTTTGAAGTCACATAGATTTAACAGAAATATAACTATATAGATGTATAGTTAGGAGAGAATGATCATTAAACTTAGATCAGTTCTCTTGATAACTTGAATTGAATCATATAACTAATATTCAGTATTGGCTGCAAGCAAAGTGAATTGAGAACTCCTCATGGTACCTTTGACTTTAATCTCAGTGAATTTTCATATTGAAAAGGACAATGATTTGGATCCAATCCCAGATGTTTGCTCTGCATTTTACAGTTATAAACTTCATCTTTGGCATCAGCGTAACATAGGCACATGCACACACGCACACACGGACCATGAAATGCTAAAAAATGCTTCAGTACATGATACAAGTAACAAATTCAAGATTCTTAAAAGGAAACAAACGGAAGTTCTGACTAATTAGATAAATTGCAATGACTTTATAAGTTATGGGTTTGCTATAGTAGAAGAAGCATTACAGAATACATGCCATACAAAAAGCGAAGACCAAAACACATCCAGATATTGCAGTTTCATTATTTCTAATTGCATAAACTGTGAACACGGGAAAACCGTATAATTAAATAAGAAACAGCATTAAAAAAAAAAAATTCTGTCTGCAACTTACCGTGGTGACTTTAGACTTCCAGATTCCAGACGTTGAAAAATATCTGATACAATGTCTATGGTGTGAGGAGAGTTTTCTCCCACACAGGTCAGGAGAAGCAAACCACTTTTCGTCAACTTGACTAATGAAAGAGCAAAACCAGTTTCTTCTGTTCTATCATTCACTTTTGAGTGCCCATCTATCATCAGGAAACACAAAAATGGGAACAATCAAACATCAAATGCGCATTTATAAAGTCTCGTTCTCTTGCTTACAAAATCACTACCTGTATCCTCATTAATGCTAGTGCCTTTCAAACCCTCATCATCTAATCCACCTGTTTCATCCATCAATGTTTTCCTTCTCTTAATTCTCTCGTTTGCATCAGAACTTTCCAAACATTCAGACGCTTTGCAGTCATTGGAGGACCTAGTATACTACAAAGGAAATCAAAATATATGAATCAATATTCAAGAAAATGGCATTCCTAATTGTGATCCTCAGGTAGAATTTAAATGAACAGAATGAAGTTTGCTCTAATCCTCATATAAAATGCCTTAATGCACAAGCCTTTTATTTAAACAACATGAAATTGATAATTAATTTGCCTTTGAAGAGAAGAAAAAGATAGAGAGATATATGCTAAGTGGAAGATGATAAATCCTTAAAAGGCTTTCATTTTAATTATTAGGCACCTGCAAATAACCTAAAGCTTGGAAACATTCTCCAGTATGGGTTTGCTTGTGATAGGGGACGAGGTTGTGAATGTCATAAGTGCATATGCGCCACAAATAAGATTAGATGTCTCTATAAGACAAGCCTTTTGGGAGGACTTAGAGGAAGTGGTGCAACAGGTTCCTAGGGATGAAAAGATGGTACTGGGTGGTGATCTAAATGGACATGTGGGTTCTAGGCGAGATGGGTTTGAGAGTGTCCATGGAGGGTATGGTTTTGGAGATAAAAATGAAGCAGGAAATGATATCTTGGAATTAGCAGCAACCTATGACTTGAGTATCATGAACACATGGTTTATGAAAAGAACATCCCTAGTGACTTATCGGAGTGACGGTAATGCGAGCCAAATTGACTTCTTCCTAGTAAGGAGTGCTTGGAGAAAGAGTTATATTGATTGTAAGGTGATCCCTGGTGAGAGTACGACAACCCAACATAGAGTAGTGGTGCTTGATTTTCGAAGTAGGAGATGTATGAGAAAACGAACACCACAAGTGGAGACTAGGATTAAGTGGTGGAAATTGCAAGGGGAGAATCAACAAAAATTTGTGGATGAGATGGTCAAAAAAGATATTTGGACTTGTAATATGGATTTAGATATAGATTCGATATGGACTAAGATGGAGTATAGTATAAGGGAAGTAGCGAAGGAAGTTCTAGGGGAATCTAAAGGTAGCATGCCACCGGGTAAGGACACATCTTGGTGGACAGAAGAAGTACGACAAGCAGTAAAGAGTAAGCGAGAATCCTATAAAATATTAGGGAAGTGTAGGAGTGATGAGAACTACGAAAAGTACAAAGAGGCTAAAAGGGAAGTAAAGAAGGTCATACGAGAGGCTAGAGCAAAGGTGAATCGGGATCTGTATACAAGATTGGATACGAAGGAAGGGGAAAGAGACATATATAGAATTGCTCGGATGAGAGATAGGAAGACGCGAGATCTCGGAAAAGTTAAATGTGTGAAGGATGTTGACCAAAAAGTCCTAGTTGGAGATAAGGATATCATGGAACGATGGAGGTCCTATTTTGATAACTTATTTAATGGAGATCGCGGACAAGATGTGGGAGATATAAGTATCACTCACGATATGGTAAATCGTGAATGCATACGGAGAATTCAAAAGGGTGAAGTCAAAATGGCATTAAATAAGATGAGATTGAAGAAAGCAGTAGGACCTGATGGCATCCCTATTGAGATTTGGAGATGTTTGGGAGAGAGAGGAATTGAATGGTTGACGACGTTCTTCAACAAAATTTGGAGAAACAATAAGATGCCATCAGAATGGAGGAAAAGTATCCTAATCCCTTTGTATAAGAACAAAGGCGATGTCCAGGATTGTGCCAACTATCGAGGAATCAAATTAATGAGTCACACTATGAAACTTTGGGAGCGAGTGATCGAACAAAGGCTAAGGAGGACGGTGAAGATCTCGGAAAACCAGTTTGGCTTTATGCCGGGAAGATCAACTATGGAAGCCATCCATCTAATGAGACAATTAATGGAGCACTATCGAAATAAAAAGAAAGACTTGCATATGGTTTTCATTGACTTGGAGAAGGCATATGATAAGGTACCAAGGGAAGTACTTTGGTGAGCCTTAATAAGGAAAGACATTTCGCGGAAATATATTGACATCATAAAGGACATGTATGAGGGAGCATGCACGAGTGTACGTACCAGTGTTGGGAAGAGTGAAGAGTTCCCTATTACGATTGGAGTGCATCAAGGTTCTGCACTAAGCCCATTTCTTTTTGCGTTATGGATGAACTAACGAGTTCACTTCAAGATGGTATACCATGGTATATGTTGTTTGCAGATGATATTGTGTTGGTTGATGAGGCGAAAGAAGGCGTGGAGAGGAAGTTGGAACTATGGAGACAAACTTTAGAATCTAGAGGCTTTAAGTTGAGCCGAAGTAAGACATAAGTTTAGCGGCGATAGGAGTATGGAGGCAGGGACAATCACCCTAGATGGGAGAGTGGTTCAGGCATCGGATTCCTTTCGGTATTTAGGATCTATTATCCAAACAGATGGAGAAGTAGATGGAGATGTTGCTCATAGGATTAAATCTGGTTGGGCGAAGTGGAAGAGTGCTACGGGTTTCCTTTGTGACCCCGGCATGCCTAATAGATTGAAGGGAAAATTCTACCGCACGGCAATCAGACCCGCACTGTTATATGGTACGGAGTGTTGGGCAGTTAAACACTGTCACATCCATAAGATGTTGGTGGCAGAGATGCGTATGTTGAGATGGATGTGTGGTCATACGAGAAAGGATCGGGTGAGTAATGAAATAATTAGGACAAAAGTAGGGGTTACATCTGTTGAGAATAAAATGAGGGAAAACCGACTAAGGTGGTTTGGCCATGTAAAACGAAGAGCGCTTGATGCGCCGGTTAGGAGGACTGAAGAGTGGCAAAGGGATGCAGTGGTGAGGGGTAGGGGAAGACCTAAGTAAACTTGGAGGAGGGTGATCGAGAGTGATATGAGTTTATTGGGGATTGAGGAAAATATGGTAGTGGATAGGACAGAGTGGAGGGGGAGAATTTGTGTCGCTGATCCGACTTGATTTCACGGTTTTATATGATGGTTCATGTTAGCCGACCCCGAATCATTTCGGGACTAAGGCTTTGTTGTTGTTGTTCCTACAAATCCTAATCAATTGAGGATTTCCAATATTCTAATCTCTCTTTGACAGAAACACTTACAAAGCTTTAAAAGCTAAGAATATTAACCCAATCTAACTTCTAATTTAAATAATGAAGCAACTAATTCAAAGCAAGACCACAAAAGAAATTATCATATGCAGTATTATGTTTAAAAGGATTGGTACAAAAGAGAGCAAGATTCAGTAAGAAAAACCTTTTCAAGGATGGAAATTGCTTCTTTAGTGGCACTTTTTTCCCTCTCTGATGAAAAGAAAAGTATTTCACAACTCAAATTCAAATTCAATATAGGAAAATAATCGCTTCGCATAAGCAAAAGAAGAGTAACGAATTGAGATTAGAAAAGTGAAAAATAGAGGAAACGCACTGATAGAGCAGGTAATGAGGAACCCGGAGTGAGATTGATTGGAAAGAGCAGAGGGTGCATTGTAATCGAAGCGAGGTATGCTAATTACAGCAGCGTGCTGCTCCCATGGCTTCATTCTTTCTATTTCCTTCTCTTTCTCTTTCAGCTCTTCTCCTATTGCTACTGCTGCTTGAGGTTGAATTTCATTTCCATTTTCTGACTTTGATTCTCCTTCCATTGTCTTGTTCTCATCTTTTTGTTCTCCGGCCATTATGATTTCGTTTACTTCAGGTTTCTATGCGGTTAATGTACAGAGCTCCCAAAACCCTTCTTCTATGTTCTTCTCTCCGCAGAGGAGGACGAACTTGGAAAAAGAAGAAAGAGTTTGGGTTGTTAACAGCAATTATAGCCCAGCCCACTTCCTTTTCTGAAAAAAAAAGGGAAAATTACACAGAAATTCATATTTTAAAAACTATTTAGGACTATATCAATTACATAGTCAGTCCCTTCAATTTTCAATAAGGAAAATTTACATTCACATCCACTTTTTAAAAAATATCTACAACTTTATAAAAAAGTAATTTGAATTTTATCAAATTAAAAAACTGTCATTTTTATTAAACAAATCACGTTAACAATCCCAAAAAGGTAGGAAATTCATAACTACATCACTGTGACATTTTTCAAATATATTTAATGCTTTTGATATATTGTTAATTAAATTGTCATAAATATAATTTCTATTCATTCATGTGTTTTATATAAAAGACCCTTTCAATAAATGCCTAAAGGCCCATATATATATAGAGTATTTGATATAAATTATGAGCCTCTTTACTTCAAATTATTCATATTTATTATTTTGTTGTTTTTATATAGCTGGTACAAATTTACTTATTTTTATTCCAAAGAACTAAACATTTTTATTATATTGTTTAGAAAAACAAAAAAAAATTTAAAAAAGAAGAACTAAACAAACACAACATCATTTCCAAATATAACTACCTAATTTTGTATTTTTTTCCTATTATTTTACTTTATTTAATTTGAAATTTTGAAATCAAATCCAAAATTTCTTCTTCTTTAATTCTTCAGAATTCTAAATGTCGAACGGTTGTAAATTTTAGAATTAAAAAAAATTAAGAAGAAGAAAAAAAGAATGAAGATGAAAAAGAAAGAGAAAGGATTAAGAAGAATTAAAAAATAAAAATAAAAATAAAATTTTTGTCTAAACAGATTCCATCAATTTACCTTGGTTTTGGTAATGGTGATAACCACAAGGTTGTGTTTCTAAAAAATAAAAAAACACCACAGATACCCATCTGTAAATCGATCAAATCATATGGTAGGTATTTGTAATTAACCCTGCATGGTATTGCATTAAAAAAATTTGGCCCCCTTGATTTTATGGACCTCGACCTGCGCCCCTCATTTCAAGGCCCAGGGGTAGGGATGATAACAGATAGGGCACCCTCATGTAGTTCCAATCCCAAAGCCTTACCCATTTATTTTTTAACTACCCGTACCAATCTTATTACCCTAACATGTATATTTAGTGCCAATCCCAAACCCTTACCCGTTAAAAATAAATACATAAAATAAAAAATATTACAAATTTAAAAAAAAAATATATAAATTTAATAAATCACCCATCTAAAAATTGAACAAATTGAACCTTAATCAATAAAAATAGTTTAATAATATCAATGGTTAAAGAAGAAAAAGTTGGAGTTGGAATCAAACATTTTACATCTAAAAAACAATAGTAATATCTTTTTAATATAAAAGATTTATGATGCGTAACCGGTACCCTAGGGGGGTATTCCCATACCCGTCACAAGAATGGTTTTGATCCCAGATCTTTTTATACAGGTACGAGTAGTCCCATTAAAGTTTGATAATGTCGGGTGCCCACTGGTACATTACATGTTGCCATCCCTACCCAGGACCGGCCCTAGTAGTAACGATTGCACTTGTGATTTCAAAAACCACGACGTTTGACGCGGGTAGGAGTATGCATGATATTGATGTCTCTTTTGACTAGTCCACGTCACTTTAGCAGTTACTTTTGAAGAAGGAGAGTCTCATTAGTCCACATGTATTATGATAAACAGTGACAACTCTAGTATTTTAGACGATATAGGTAACTCTGATACTCCATTTTTTTTACAAACTTAAATTTAATATATATAGAATTTAATTAATTTTGATGAAGAATAATCAAATAAAGCTAAAACTTTTGGGACAATTTTCAGAGAACGAAATAATTAACAACTATATTATTATGAGATGAGATACACATTTAGCCACATAATTATTAAAGAATAGCGAATTTAGCCTACACGTATAAAATAAAATAACCTTAAGCCTACTAAAGGGACAATTTCAAGCATTATTAATAAAAGATGAGTTTTTATCCATGTGCAATATTAAGTTCTCGCTACCTTCTAACCTCTAGCATTCTGACCACCCAATAAGGCTTGAAATTGCACATCTTCTGTTAATAAAAAATCAATTTCTATTAATCAGGTTTGAAATTGTATTGTCTGATAAATGTTAGACTTCAAATTGTATTATTTTGTACGTGGACACTAAATATGCTATCTCTCAATAACCATATAGATAAATTTGTAATGTATCCCTATTATTTTTAAAAGAGAAGTTGTGAAATAAATTTTAGAGATTCATGTTGTGCTATTGTTGTTAAGTGGCGATGATTAAAGAAAAAAAAAACAATATATGTAATTATTGTCGACTTTCGATTTTTTTTAGCATGGTGTATTCCTGTTTTCAATACATGATTACTATTAAATTTAGATTCAGATAATAATTATTTATAGAGATAATTTTTAATAATTAGAATCTCATTTTTTTATATTGTAATTGAAATAATTTTGAATTTTATAAAAAAAAAAAATCGGGGACCTATAAATGGGAGGTCTCCCTAATGATAAATTGTACGATTTCACTTATAAATCTAAATAATATAATAGATTGATTAAAAAAATAAAAAATATAATAGATCAATCAGCAACAAGTACAAATTAGTGAAATAGTTCATAATCTCTTCTATTTTTTAATATGTACTCATTAACTTTTAAAAGAGTACAAATTAACAAAAATATTGCGGTAATCCTAAACCGTTTTATATAAGATTTGAGTAGTATAATTATCAGTAATGTTTACCCTGAACCCTAAATGACCAAATGAATTTGGTCAAGTCACTATTGGATCTATGCTTATTCTAATCCTACGGTTGATATCTAAAACATCGTAAAGTGTAGATTATAATGAGCATAGATCCAACGGTGATTGACCAAATTCATTTGGCCATTCAAGGTCCAGGTGAACGCTACTGAATATATTAAAGTCTAAGGGTCCGTTTGGTATGCCGTAATGTAATCAAGATTGTAATGTAATCAAAGTTGTAATGTAATGGAATGGAATAGTGATTCTATTACAATGTTTGGTTGACAATTATGATGAAATGTAATAACCATTACAATACTTATATTTTCCTAATTAAATGCAATCATAAAATTTTATTTATATAATTAAAATTAACGAAAAACATGAAAAACGTGAAAAGCACGAAAAATGTGAAAAATCGAATCGAAATCAAATATAAAATTAGATTAACCGAAATCAATAAATTAGTATATAGTTTTTCGCTTTTTCACTTTTTTTTATATATTTCTCGTTTCTTTTAATTTCCATTTTCAACATTTTTCACCGTTTTTTCAATTTCCATTTTGCAACATTTTTCACCGTTTTTTCTATTTTCTATTTTCTCCTTTTTCCGGTTTCTTGTTTTTTTTTTCATTTTTTTTTTCATTTTTATCGTTTTCAATTTTCATGTTTTTCTACGTTTTGCGTTTTTGACAAGAATGAGAGGTATTGAGATGTGAGATTTGAGATATGAGAGGTTAGATGACAATGTAATGAGAATTCAAATCATTTTTCTATGTAACGAGGATTACAAGATTTCTTCAACAAAATTTAATTCAAGGTTTTCTCATTCAATTACAATGAAATTGTGACATGCAACCAAATATGGTAATAAGGCCTTCTATGTAATGGTCATTCCATTATGAAGGTCGTTACATTTTACCGAACGAGACCTAATAGTATTAGTACTCACAAAATCTGTATCCGTTGTAATTCCTAGAAATAGGTTAAAACACCAACTAATAAATTGTTTACTCTTAACGTGGGTAGAAGATATAGGCCCTGTTTGGTAAAGAGCGTTTTGGGATAAAAAGAGCAGTTTTGACCAACTTTAGAGGTTTGACCACTGAAACCGCTAATTGGAGTGTTTGGTGGAGAGAGGTTTGAGAGAGAGTTTTGGGATGAAAACGCTAATTTAGAAAAAGCTCTTAAAAGGAGCTTTTTCAATTAGCGTTTTGCAATATTAAAATTAATGGACTTCTTTAACCTTAATAAATAGACTCACTCTTTTCCTGCGCCAAAATTAATGCCCTTATTCGTCTTTTTGCACAAACCGCTATTATCAATCAGCTAATTTTTACCAAACAGGTCTACACAAACAGCTAGTCAAATCAGCTAGTCAAATCAGCTAATGTAATCAGCTAACAGCTAATTCCCAAACAGGGCCATGATATGGACATTCTTTTGAAAACTAAACATTGCTAAATTCATAATTACATATTTTTATCATTTAGAGTTCTTTTTCACAATCACGAGGATGTTGTTAAATCATTGCAATCGGCAGCAAGTGTTTTTTTCAGTTTTAGCGATGATTGTAATATGAAATTAGAATTAAAAGAAAGATCAGATGCTTAAAAAAACAACATATAATATAATTGCACAATTTTAGCAAAGGCTTTCTAATTCTTAATACTAATATAAATATAGCTATGATGAATATAATAAGTCAATCTATTTCTAGAGCTAAGTCACAGAACTGAGCTTCAAACTGAAAGTTGCAGACGACTAGTTTTTTTCCCCCAAAACTTGAAGTTGCCAACCGAATACTTCATATTCAATTGAACATTCCTCTGAAGTCTCCTCATGGTTCACTATGTTACAATTTGATAGGGATGGGCACAGTTCGGTTAACCGGTTCATAGGGAAAAAAAAATTAACTGAACCGTTATCAACGGTTTTTGAACCATCTAAACTAAAATCGGTCCATATTTATTGGTTAACCGTTGATTTTGGTAAGGTTTTTCGGCTACCAATTCTCATTGGTTAACCAAAAATCAACGGTTAACCATAATTTTTACCAAAACCTAAATTTTTAAACAATATCAAAATACATCTAATTTCAAATATCTAAATAAAATGGATTCATATAAAAGTTTAGAATTCAAAACATAATTACCAAACTAAAAAATAATACATTAAGTTTACATTTAAAACATAAAAAAAATACAAATATTTAAATCATTAGCAATCTCAAAACATTAAAGTACTTATTACAATATTAATTCATCACATTTTCTTGGATCACATGCAATCTGGAGCTGCCCAAGCTTCATTTAGTGTAGTTAAAATAACAGTCCTATCTTCCATTGCTGCATCTTTCAGCACCATCCCAAGATTTTGCTCATTACTCACCTACAAGAAGAACTATTACCCAAGTCAATAATCGAAAAGTTCAACCACAGGTATAAGCTTACTATTTTACACAAACCAGAATGGCATAGGCGGAAAAAAAAAAAAAAGCAACAAAGAATACACATTTCTACTAATAAAATCCGGTTTTCCGGAAAGCGAGTACGAGAAAGAAAATCGTTTTTTCTACAGCAAAGCTAGCATAAGCCCTGATCTTCCATTTCTTAAGCATAAGCAGGGGCGGAGACAGGGGCGGACCCTGCGGCCGCTGGAACCATTATGGTCACGAGTAGTTTTGGTCACACTGTCTCCACAAAATTTAAGGTTGTGGTGATTCCGGCCTCGTATTTCCAAGAAATTTAGTTCGGGTGCTATATTAGTACACCAAAATTGATCCCGTTAAGCTCTCTCTAAATCCAAAATTTCAATTTTTTTGGGCCTGTTACGTCTTCTCTAAGTCTAAATTTCTAATTTTTTAGTCTGTTAGGCATTTTTTAAATCTAAATTTCTAATTGTTTTGGCTTGTTAGGTCTTTGTTAAATCTAAATTTCTAATTTTTTCTTATCTATTAGGTCCTTTAAACCCAAATTTTTCCTATTACATACTGATTTAGCAATTTTTTTTTACATACCACATATAAAATCGGACCCCCAACCGAGCAGTCCTATATTCGCCATTGAACATAAGAATCAATGCAAGTCGTAGTTAATTGCATAAAATGTGGAAACAATAGCTACACTAAAATAGAAATGGAAAAGTATAACTCTGTGATTGCCTAAGTTCATTAGAGAGAAATTTCGCTAATTACACGAAGAAAACTACTAACATGCGCCAAGATATTCAAAGGTCGGCAATAAAAGTGTGAGCCAAATCATTCATTCAATTAAACATGATAGTTATATTTCCCTCTTTATGTGCACTAAACATGAAATCAAAATGAAAAGAAAAAGCATACTAAACGGATGGAATGGAGAGGAAACCAAGGGAACCAGTAGCTCCGTGGAGAAGAAAACAGGAGATCATAATGAAAACAAAGAAAAGGACGGCCCGGATAAGGATAGAATCCGGGAAGATTCTGAAGTTAGAAGACACGTTAGGAGCGAAGTCTGGTAGGCGGCAAGTGGTGCTGTGAAACCAGAAGAAGAATGGTGGACCACGATTCATGAGGGAGCATGGTTTAGGTGAGATTATAAATATAATTCAGTTAGAGAGATCCTCTTGATTTTGATTCTGATTGAATTTGTTAGGAATTAATTTGGTCACATCTGGTCTTCTTCTCTTCCCTGTTGATCACAAAAATTATGCTAAAAACTCCAAATTCAATATTTTTTTTTTTTGATAAAACATAAATTAATCTTCTCATTTATTGCTTTTTCTACTCCCTAATTAATACATAATCAAATAATATCATCAAATTTTACAGCAAACCTAAATTTTTATATATATATATGAATGAGATTAAATGGTTTTTACAGGTCAAGAGATTCATATGACCTTTTTGTATTTTAACAGCATCTCCAACAAATGTGCTATTAAATTGGGTGTTTGATAATAGAAAATGACTGTTTGATTATTTGGTAATTGTTTTGGTAAGTTTCACAGTGTTACGAGTGTTTGAAATTAAATATGAAATGTTTTTGTTTTTTCATAAATATCACTCCTTCCATTTCTTTTTATAAGTCATGAGTAAATGGATTTTTTTCCAAAATATAAGTCTTTCTAACTTTTTAAGAACTTGATCCATGTGTTTTTCAAAATTACAAGACTTATTCATCAACCATTACATGAGAGAGAATTTTTTTTGGCTTAATACATCATTTGCCTCCTGAACTTGTCCAAAAAGGTTGATTGGCCCCATGAACTTTTAAAGTGTTTCGATAGCCTCCTGAACTTGCGTAAAATGTAATCAATTAATCACTCGGTCGTAAAAAAGTAAGTTAAATGTCGAAGATGTATTCCACGAGTCTTAAAAAAAGTAAAACGACCAAAATCGTAGTATACGGTTTTAATATTAGAGAAGACAAGTTGTATAGTTGAGCAAACAATAACTTCATTTTTAATCTATTTTTTAATTATGTAATAACATTTTAAGATGCGTGGAATACATCTTCCGCATTTAACTTACTTTTTTACGACCGAGTGATCAATTGATTACATTTTACGCTAGTTCAGAGGGCTAACTGAACATTTTATTCAAGTTCAGGGGGCTATCGAAATACTTTGAAAATTCAGGGGGTCAATCAACATTTTTGGACAAATTCAGGGGGCAAATGATGTATTAAGCCATTTTTTTTAGTTAATCAATGTAAATTTATTAATTTCACTTTATATTAATTAGATTTCTTAATTTGTGTGAAACAACCTGACTTATATTTTGGAATGGAAGGAGTATAGTTTAATATGATGGGTTATGTTTTGTTAATTTTTATAAGGCAAAAAGCACCTTGAGGCCCCTGATCTTTCATTGTTTGGTGCATTAAACCCTCGATCTTTCAGTGTTTGGTGCATTAAGCCCTCGATCTTTCATTTAGATATATTGAGCCCTTGATCTTTCATATATGGGTGTATTAGGTCCTTTTGTAAATCAATTTATATATGAGTGTATTAAGGGCTTGTTTGGTTCAACTGTTAGCTAATAGATGTTGATGTTGCTGTTAGCTATTTGCGGTTGTAGTAAACTGTTTGTTATTAGTTGTTTAATTATTAGCGTTTTACTCCAAACTGCAGGAAACATAGCATTTGGTTAGGTTAATATAACCGCATCGTTTAATATTTTCTCTGGACACTGCAGCATTTTGGAGCTTTTCACGAAAAGTTCTTTTTATGGATAGTTGTTTGTAGTTACTTATTATTGACAAAATTATCTTTCTTATTTCCACAAAATGTGTTCCTTTTTGACATTATTTTTATTTCTAGAACAAAATTATCGAAAAACAAAGTTTTGTTGCGTTCAATTTTTTTATTTTTTTATTTTTTATACAATTTATTTTTATTAATTTGTATAATGTATTTTTTATTTTATAATTTATTTGTAGATTAATTTAAAACATGTCCATATTAGAAATAAATATAAACTAACAGTAACAGTTCAGTATAATTTTACCAAACACTAATAATTAAACAATTAATAACAAACAACCAACAGCAACAACAAACAGCTTACTACAACAGCTAACAACAACAACAACATCTATTAGCTAACAGTTGAACCAAATAGGCTCTTAATACACTCATATATGAATTAATTTACAAAATGACTTAATATACCCATATATGAAAGATCAAGGGTTCAATGTGTCTAAATGAAAGATCGAGGGCTTAATGCACCAAACAATGAAAGATCAGAGACTCAATATGTCCAAATGAAAAATCGAAAGCTTAATGCACCAAACAATGAAAGATCGGGGGCCTCAAGATGCTTTTTGCCTTTTTATAATAGCCTCGTATTCTAATATTATTTGATTAATGTATTAATTAGAGAGTAAAAAAGGCAACCGAACAGATTAACAATTAGTTAACATTCTTAAAAAAAAAAAAAAAAGCAATTTGAATTTACATTAAAAAAAGAAAAAAAAAAGTTGAATTTACATTTCTTCCTGGTTTTCAGCAGTATAAAGTTTTTGTGATCAAGAGAGAAAGAAAGAAGACGAGATGCGACCAAATTAATTCCTAACAAATTCAAATAAATATCAGAATCAGGATGGAAGATCTTTCTCCCTAACTGAATCACATTTATAGTCCCACCTAAACCATCATGCTCCCTCATGAATCGTGCTGGACCATTTTACAGGTTTCACGGCAGCAGGAAACTGTTGACGCCTACCAGGCTTCGCCGACCTAATACCATGTCTTCTAGCTTCAGAATCTTCCCGGATTCCGCCCTTCCCCGCGCTGTCCTTTTCTTTGCTTTCGTCTCCATTTGCTGTTTTCTTCTCTATGGAGCTACTGATTCCCTTCGATTCCTCTCTTTTCCCTCCGTTTACCCTGTTTCTTTCCCTCACATTTTCCCTTCCGTGGCCGATAACGATCTTCTTCCTGTGAGTATGCTTTTAATTTTTTTTTTCCTTTAGTTTCATTGAATGAATGATTTGGCTCACACTTTTATTGCCGACATTTGAATGTTTTGGCGCATATTAGCAATTGTTTGCTTGTAGTTGTCGATGATGATGATTTCCTTCTTCATTTTGTGTAATTAGCGAAATTTCTCTCTAATGAACTTAGGGCAATCGCATTGTTATGCCTTTTATTTTCTATTTTAGTGTAGCGGTTGTTTCCACATTTTATGCAACGAACTTCGACTTGCATTGATCCTTTCTTATGCTTATGAAATGGATCTGGGCTTATTCTAGCCTTGCTGTAGAAGAAAAGATCTTCTTTAATGAGATCTTGAGCTTGACTCATCGATGGAAAATCTATCTTTCTACGCTTTCTGGCACCGCCTAACATCTCTCATTCCTTTAAAATTACCTATTTTATTAGGAGAAATGTGTATTCTTTGTTGCTTTTTTTTTTTTTGCCGCCTATGTCATGTTTGTTTGTGTGAAATAGTAAGCTTATACCTATGGCTGAACTTCGATTATTGACTTGGGTAATAGTTCTTGTTGTAGGCAAGTAATGAGCAAAATCTTGAGATGGTACTGAAAGATGCAGCCATGGAAGATAGGACTGTTATTTTAACTACTCTAAATGAAGCTTGGGCAGCTCCAAATTCAGTTATTGATCTGTTCCTGGCGAGCTTTAGAATAGGGGAAGGCACTCGTAGGCTTTTGAATCATTTGGTGATTATTGCATTGGATCAGAAGGCATATACACGTTGTACAGAAGTGCATAATCATTGTTTTGCTTTGGTCACTGAGGGGATTGATTTTCGCAAGGAAGCTTATTTTATGACCTCTTCCTATTTGAAGATGATGTGGAGAAGGATTGACTTTTTACGGTCTATTCTTGAGATGGGGTATAATTTCGTTTTTACGGTAATCTCGAAAATTCATTTGCAGATATTGATGATAATGTAATCTGACTTGTTCATGCATAAGTAGCTCTGTTCATCTCTACCACTTTGTTACTTTAATATGTTCTGTGAAGCATTAATGGAATTACACCTTTTGACAATTAAATGAGCGTTTTATTAACGGTCATAAACATACTTTTGCACCGCTGCTTTCAAATATAGGCATTCAAATTCTTATTCTGTTTTATTCTTTACACAAACACTCATATAGAGAGAAACCCTGAGAGGAGACAGTTTTGACCACCAATATTACTTGCATCATTTATTGGATATTTTGAAAGGGGCTCTGTGTGCATGTGCAGCATTCAAGCTATTCCTATCTATATTTTGATGTTGATATATTTGTATGCTGCCTTATTTTTGATAAGTTCTGCAAATTCAATACCAATTTTATTCCTCCCCCAGGATGCCGATGTCATGTGGTTCAGGGATCCTTTTCCACAGTTTTACTCAGATGTGGATTTCCAGATTGCATGTGATCATTTTGCAGGCAGTTCTGATAGTATAGAGAACAAACCCAATGGAGGATTTTCCTATGTGAAGTCCAATAACCGTTCGATAGAGTTTTACAAGTTCTGGCACTCTTCAAAGGAGACATATCCTGGAAATCATGATCAGGAAGTTCTTAATAGAATTAAGAATGATACTTTTGTTGATGATCTTGGGTTGAAGATGAGATTCTTGGACACAGTATACTTTGGTGGGCTTTGTGAACCTAGTAAAGATTTAAATTTAGTATGTACGATGCACGCAAATTGCTGTCTTGGATTGGACAGCAAGCTCCATGATCTTAAAATTATGCTTCAGGACTGGAAACACTTTTTGTCATTGCCACCAAGTTTGAAAACATCATTGATAGTCTCTTGGAGCGTCCCTAAGAATTGCAGGTTAGATGGACGTATTAATCTTGTCTCATTGTATTGTTGTATTTGATCTGCATCCCCTGAATGGCTCTTGTTTTCTGCTAACTGAATTTCAGTCTTGATTCCCTCCATCATCACGAGTATCCGGAAGGGGGTGTCCAACTAGAACTGCGAGAATGATTGAAATGAATATGAAATAGAGGTGCTGTAGATCGCTGCAAGGAAAATGAGAAGGTGAAATTTCGAGTTTTGATACGTGCTCCATGTTTTTATGCATATAATGTAACGACACATCTTAATGCATTCACAACCCTTCTAATTTCTACGGCAGAATTATTGAGCTAGGGTATTGGAATTGAGTGGTGTGTCTTCTATTGCCATGGCCAGTTGGAATTATTGTTCTTTGTTGACATTAGTTTTTTGTGTTGCATTTACAGATTGTAACAAAGTTAATCATGAGGAGGCTTCAGTGGAATGTTCAATGGGATATGAAGTATTCAGTCTGCAAGTCCAGTTGGCAACTTCAAGTTTGGGGGAAAGAAACTAGTCGTCTTCAACTTTCAGCTCGGAATACAATCTGATTGTACTAAAATTGAAAGATATAAAATGCTAACTGTTATATTAGTTATTGTGGAATTCATTGATCTAGTTCTGTCAGTTAGCTCTAGGAATAGATTGATCTATTATATTCATCGTAGCTATATTAGTATTGAGAATTAGAAGTCTCTGCTAAAATTGTGCAATTATGTTATTTGTTAGTTATTTTTTTAAGCATCTTATTTGATCAGTATGCATGAGGAAGCAATTATGTTTTATGAGAATCTATGTTTCGACATGGCCATTTATCAATTTTGCTAGAACCATCATGTTAATTCAACTTCTTCTCCTTTAAAACTGAGATATCAACGTCAAAATCAGCATCTAGCTTTGATTTTTTCACCTTTGAAATAGAGGCACTAACACCAACATAGATTCTTACAAACAAATTCAATCTTGATAACCCGCGAAGCCCAAAACGGGTTATATTCATTTCGCAAGCCCAGCCCATATTAAAGCCCCATGGGATAAGATTGGACGGGACCCGAATGAAGGCAGCGGGCGCAGCGAGTAAACCGCCCCGAATTCCTAAACGGAGCGTCAAGACTCCCACTCAGAACCACGTTCGTTGCCATGAAAGCCACGAAAGGGACATGGCCTAAAAAGGGGTAACCGCCCTCAGAACGTGGCCCACTAAGGAGTAACCGCCCTCGGCGGTTATCCAAAAAACACCTATAAAATGCCTTAAGAATAAGGGGGGAGGTACGTTCACATTTTTTCCCACAAAGCTATTGTTAAATTATAGACTCATTCTTACAAAAACTGACTTGATCGTCGGAGAGTTTTCCCGGAGATCCTGTCTCCGGTTTTGTTTTGCAGGTAACTCCGGCAAAGAATATCAAAGCGGATCCAGCAAGTTATCAAATCTGTATTGCCAAATGAACCACAACCCATAAATTCTTGCTCATTCTAATTTCATATTACAATCATTGCTAAAACTTAAAAGAAACACTTGCTGTCGATTGCAGTGACGATATAACAACATCCTATTTTTCTATTATTAGGAGAGAAAATAAAAACATATGAAAAAAGAGACAAAAGAAGAAAAAAAATATCAATGATAACTCCCCGAAAAAGAACTCTAAATGATGAAAATATGTTATTATGAATTTATGATTGTACTTTCTTAATTTAAAGGCACTCGGTATTTTTATTTCTAAAAGTTTGTAGTTTTATAAAATCTACTTTTAATTTCTTTTTTAATAATGTTACAAATAAAATAATGGGTTTTATACATGAATAATTATAATTAATTAAAAATTACAATTAAATCATATTATCAAACTTAATTCTTAATATATCACTATTTGCTATATATAACAAATAAAGTATGCTCATGCACCATACTTTAAAAATTTTAAACCTCTATCTATAAATTCTAAACTTTTAATTTATAAACTCTAATCGTTAAAATATATTAAAAGTAATGATTTTATTAGTTTAATACAACTCAAAATTATGACTTGACATAATTGTAGATAGTTTTTTAAAAGTGAATTACATTTCCAAACTCAGAAAACATCTTAGGAGCTTGAGTAAATGCATCGACTACTATAACTATGAATCTATTTCCAGGGAAACGTTGGTGAACTAACATTGAACTACCTTGGAAAGCGTTTCTTGAATGTTGATCGCCTCCACAGTTGTGGAGTCACGAAGTCTAGATAAAGTCTTTGGAAAAGTCCTAAGAAATCTACCCGTGTGATCCCTTACCACAGCACTACAACCAATCTTAGAGGACCCAAAAAAGAGAGTTGCATTGACATTTATTTTTATTCGGCTAGGAGGTGGAGGAGACTAATGAATGCTACGCACAACCGACGCTACGACTGAACAAGTGGAGATCTGTAACTCCTGAGCTCTGATGTACTGATCAAGAAAATCAATGGACAAGCAGACGGAGAGCTATAGGCTGGGATCAGATTGTTTCCCAGGCACTGGCATTACACTACCTCCATATGCTCCACAGAACCATACTTGCTTTCCCTACTGCTTCGATGTTGTGTCGCTGAAGTAAAGTGTCTATCCAATCTCCGAAGGAATCAACATGAGAAAGGTTTAAGAGGTAAAACGGGATATGGGTAAATGGGCAGCAAACTTGTAAATAAGATGATGGTAAAAGTTGTAAATAAAGGGTGGTAAAATTATAATTAGGAAACAGCTGGAATAGGGGCAAGGTTGATCTGTAGGGCCTTTTTAAAAAGTCCACAAGTCATGTGGGAATATCCACACAACGTGTGGATTAAAAATAAGGAGGTAAAGACTCTCCTTTGGATCTACACGTCATGTAGGCTCTGTTTCCACATGTTTTAGCCATCTTTTTCTCTCGGCGTGTCGTCCCTTTGACTCGGCTTCTCCCACTACCCGTTTTGACACATTCAGTCGACTTGATGCCCTCATTAGGATCCTCCATTATTTTGTTTCTGAGGAGGCATATTCTTGGTTTCTTCGGAAGAGGATGAGGCAATATCTTTTAAGGTCAAGGGTTTATGAAAGTTCTTCTACTTCAACACTTCCATACAGTGAAAAAAGAAAATGGGAGAGAAAGAAAGCTTACGCTTGTTTGAAGGGATAGTTGAAGCTCGGAATCCATAAAGAAATGGAAAATGTCTCGAAAAGAAACCCATCGCCAAAAAATCCCTTTTATGGACGTTCATCGAAGAGTATGTGAAAAATAGCCATCAATGAAAGGACTTTTAGCGTTGACGCTCCTTGGAAATTGTGGGCCTTTCTACCTACTTTTGTGTATGATAAAATGCTTAAAGACACGTGTCGTGCTTTTGATGGAATGGAATGACGGTCATAACACCTACCCAAAGCAATGACATCACCCAGTATAATGATCATCACACTTTTAAAAGTTACGGATCACATATAGCGCAACACATCTTTCATTGTTCTGGAGAATCAAATATCTAGGGAATATCGAGCCATTCCCTGGATGAATGGTCCCTATAAAACCTCTAAAGGATGAAGCCCTAGAGAGTTTCGAGAGTCAATGAGGGTATCTGGTATCATACAAAATAGTATCATTGTACACGTGCCCTCATCATAGGGTAACGAGAGCATTTAGAATGACAGGAGCCATAAAATTAATCTAAATAGAAACATCGCCTACCTTAGACACGTGCACCAGCATGAAAGCATCTGAATCCAACTCGGACTATGCCTCGCCAAATCCGCTTGGGATCAAGGAAACCTAAATCAGGTATAACACAACTTACCTAAATTACGTACTATACACATTCGTTGCAATTACTTTCAATTACTTAGTATTCTATTTTTATACACTGCTAACTTAGATATCAGAGTTAAGTGATTAAAAAAAAATTGGTTTCATAAAACGGTTATAAACACTTCTAATTGTTGGAAATTTTTTATTTTTATATTAATTGAATTTATATCTGATTTTGAAAGGTATGGACACTAAAAAAATAAACCCAAATTGAGGGGTGATGGTGTAATTTACCCCTCAAAATTTATTAGCTTCAAAATAAATAAATCGTGGGTTAATATATCATTTGTTCTCTGAAGTTATCCAAAAATTTGATTCCCTCCTGAATTTTTAAAGTATCTTGATAATCCCTTAAAAGTGTATAAAATATTCAGTTAACCCATTGAACTTGTGTAAAATGTAATTAATTAATCACTCGATTGTAAAAAAAATAAGTTAAATACGGAAAATATGTTGCATGTGCCATAAAATGTTATTACATAATTCATAAAATAGATTAAAACATGTTAAAAAAGTAGTTATTTTTTTTTTGGTAGAAAAGGAAAAGAAAAATGAATAACAACAAACTACCCAGGAATTAGCCTAGGGAAGCTAACCCCAATCCTATCTTCTAAGAGAAGATGAGAGATGAAACTAGGGGAAACAGGAAGGGTAGTAACGCCTAACGTCCCTTCATGGCCCGCCGCCGCCAAGCGATCAGCAACACGATTCTGCTCTCTAAAAATGTGTCTGAACTCTACGAACTCAAAGGAGGAGCAAAGCCTTATAATAGCTTTGATGAGGTTGCGACTGTTAAGACCCATAGAATGATTCTCAGAAATCATTTTGATTGCTTCCAAATTATCAGACTCCACAGAGAGCCTCTTAACACCCAGCCTTTTAGCAAGATTGATTCCAGTAAGAATAGCCCAGAGCTCCGCAGAAAAGGAAGAACCCAACCCTAAATTCTGGGAGAACCCAGAAAGCCAGACGCCCCCTACATCTCTAAGCACACCTCCAGCCGCAATCTTACCGTTACTGAGGCAGGAACCATCAGTATTCAGCTTCACAACCCCCTCTCTTGGCCTGCTCCATCCCACGAGATGGACATCACAACACTGAGAGGCTCTGGCAAGGGACTCTCCTTTGAAACTATCGATAATAGAGAAAAGTTTTTTCGAGAAGAAATCAGCTAAGTTTGTCATAAAAACAGTTTTATCTCCAAAAATCTCCTCGTTTCTCCATTTCCAAACTTGGTGACAGATAATAGCAAAGAAAATGTCACCATGCTCCATGTATGGAAGCAACTTTCCTCTAACACCATCAGAGAACCAGTCGACCTCAGAATGTGCCATGAAGGAAGAGAAAATATGGTGTGGGAGAATTTTCCTCCAAACCTCTTTACTATTAGAGCAATCTCTAAGAGCATGGCACAAAGTCTCAACATGGCCTCTGCATCTACTGCAAGCTCCAGAATCAGCCAAGTGCCTTCTGTGCCTATCCGAATTAGTAAGAAGCCTGTCCTTAACGCCCAGCCACAGGAAACTCCTAATACGGAAAGGAACTTTAAGGGTCCAAATCGACTTCCACACATCCGAGGGAGGATCAGATCTAAAGAGAGAGAAAGCTTCAAAGGCCGATTTGCAAGAATAAACTCCATTGTTAGTCAGCGCCCAACAGTGCCTATCCAAGTCTTCCTCTTGATTACTCACCTTCACTCCCCGCATTCTAAGGAGAGTCTCAAGGCTAAAGAAAGTATCAAACTTTGACCAGATCCAGTCCCCTTCCGAGTCAACCACATCGGCAATCCTCCAGTTGCGTATATCACTAGGCGGGGGGGAAGAACACACCTCAATTAACGGTTTATCCCCAATCCAGTTATCAAACCAGAAACTAATGGACTTACCATTCCCCACCTCCAGGCCAACTCCCGAGCAGAACTCATCAAACACAGCACTAAGTCCTTTCCAGAGGAAGGAACAATTAGCAACTCTCTCTTTCGGGCCCCCGAAGATTTTGTCTTTCCGATACTTACCACAAAGGAGGCGAACCCAAAGAGAGGAGGGGTTTTGCCACATACGCCAAAGGAGTTTCATTAATAAAACTTTATTATTGTCCTTTGCTTTCCTAATACCTAGACCCCCAGAATCTTTAGGCTGGCAAACCTCACTCCAAGGCACAAGATGGATCTTCCTGCCCTCCGCAGCTTCCCCCCACAGGAACCTACGGTTAATCTTGTCAAGATCATTAAGCACAGGATCCGGAAGCTTACAAGCCTGCATGATGTGATTGGGAGCAGCACAATTAACAGATTGAATTAACGTGAGGCGGCCAGCGAGAGACAGAGTCTTGGCTTTCCAAGTGGCACACTTCGAATTAGCTTTATCCAAAGTCTCTTTGAAGGAGCCTTTAGACACACACTCACTATGGAGGGGAACGCCCAGATACTTCCCAAGAGAATCAGTAAGAGGAATACCTGAGAGATCACTTAATCTCTTACAGACTCTCTGATTCATATTCTTAGAGCACATCATCCTAGATTTCTGGATATTAAGCTTCTGCCCAGAGGCCGAACAAAAACAATCCAGAATATCCATAATGACTCTCAACTGCTCCTCATTACCCTCAAGAAAGATAAGGACATCATCTGCAAAGAATAAGTGAGTCACCTGGGGACAGAAGCTGTTGATCGCCACAGGGTGGAAACTCCCATTATCAATCGCATCCTGAATCAGGTGAGAGAGCCTCTCCATAGCAATAACAAAAAGGAAAGGGCTCATAGGATCCCCCTGACGGATTCCTCTGCCCGGGGAAAATTCCTCCGACATATCCCCATTGACCATAACTTGAAACACAGGAGAAGAAATACATACCTTAATTAAACTTCTCCAGCTGTCCGGGATTCTAGCTCTCTCAAGGCTCTCCATCAAGAAATCCCAATTAATTCGATCATAGGCCTTCTCTAAATCCAGCTTCAGAGCCACAATGCCTTTCCTCCCCTTCCTAATCTTCATCGTGTGGACCATCTCTTGGGCGATCACCACATTATCCATCATTTGTCTACCAGGCACAAAGCTACCCTGATTCTGACAAATGATCGCAGGAAGAATGCCACGGATTCTATTAGCCACAATCTTTGTAACAGTTTTGTAAAGAACATTACAAAGACTGATAGGTCTCATATGCAAAAAGGAAGAAGGCTTATCAATCTTAGGAATCAGAACCAGGAGGGTTCTATTAACCAGCTCAATATCCTTCGAACCACTGAACACCCCCAAGACAAAATTATAGATGCCTTCCTTCACTACATCCCAATGCTTATGGTAAAAGCCCGCCGGAAGACCATCAATCCCAGGAGCTTTAGAAGCCCCAATGCTGAAGATAGCTTGGTCAATCTCTTTTCGGGAAATAGGTTGAAAGGCCTCCTGACTACAATCCTCACTGATTAAAGGAAATGTAGCAATAGAGTGAGCCCTCTCCAAAAGAACAGGTTCCTCTTTGAACAGCTCTCTGTAGAAATCCAGGGCTAAGTTTCGAATAACCTCATCTTCATAAACCCAATCACCATTAGAATCCTTAATGGCCTCAATTCTATTTCTCTGCCTTCTAATCAGGGTAGAAAGATGGAAGTATTTGGTATTACTTATTCAATTATAAAACTTTTTCTTCTTTAATATTAGAATAGTATACCTTAACCGTGGTTCGTTTTTTTTAAAATGTATACAACATATCTTTTGCATTTAATTTATTTTTCTACAATTAAATGATTAATTGATTAAATTTTAATTGAATAGTTTATACAATTTCAAAAGGTTATCGGAACATATTGAAAGTTGAGAGGTCATATCAAACTTTTTTTTTTTTTTTTTTTTTTTTTTTTTTTTTTTTTACAAATTG
This sequence comes from Euphorbia lathyris, assembly GCF_963576675.1. Classification (NCBI taxonomy): domain Eukaryota; kingdom Viridiplantae; phylum Streptophyta; class Magnoliopsida; order Malpighiales; family Euphorbiaceae; genus Euphorbia; species Euphorbia lathyris. The sequence goes on along the minus strand of NC_088919.1, from coordinate 43,429,423 downwards.
AGGGCTTAAATAATGTATTAAGCCTAAATCGTGAGAAAGAACTATCTTCCAATTTCTGTAGCTGAAAATCGAAAACAGAGGAGATGACAGTTTGATCTTCAACGAGTAGTCTCGCGGAATGAGCAGATATATTGAGCAAATTGTTTAAATGTTCGGTGGCGAAGAAGCACCTTCTTCATCTTTATCAGCCTCCGAATCAGATATTTTACAGAGATGGAAAGAGTATGTTATTATACCTTCTTCCAATTGATGTTAGTTACCCGATTCCTACCTGCAATACACACGGGTAATTTTGCAGGATTCAGAATTCGCTTAAGCAGAGATTGATAATGGATGATGATTTTACTTGGAAGCCGCCCACATCGGAAACTGTGTCCGCAGGTGACGGCGATGATCAGCCAGTCTTGAAGTATATCGGCGGGGTTGATGTGAGCTGCTTGAAGGAAGACCAATCGGTTGCTTGTGGCACAATCGTTGTTTTGGATTTTCACACCGGCAAAGTTGTGTACCACGATTCTGCTCACGTCACACTCGATGTCCCTTATATTGCTGGTTTCCTTGCTTTCCGAGAGGTTTCGAATTCATGTTCTTGTGTCTTGATTTTGATTTGTGCACATTCAAATTTTCAATTTCATATTTGATGTTCATTTTTAGTGTCAGTGATTTCAGAATATCGACACTGATATGTATGCTTGCTGACTCTTCGTAATTCAGGCTCCCGTACTTTTACAGCTTCTTGAAAAGATGAAGAACAATCATAATCCTTATTACCCGCAGGTGAATTTCTTAATTAGTTGCAGGATAATTTATTTTACCCCTCAAAGAACTTCACTAATTGCTTTTCTTATCACCACCAGGCGATATGTTTTTATTTTAATCTAAATTGAGGCTCTGTGTATGGTTCAACAGTTACTAATGGTTGATGGCAATGGGATGCTTCATCCTCGAGGTAAGTGTCTTTTTAATCATTATTATGAAAGAGAACGTTTTTACCTATAGTTGTAACAGTGTAGTTCTTGTAGGTTTTGGCTTAGCTTGTCATCTTGGTGTTCTGGGAAATCTTCCCACAATTGGGATTGGGAAGAAAGTGAGTTCTCTTATAAGAATCACTATCTAATAGTAAAAGCCAGGTTCCATCTTACTGTTTTTGTTGATACTAATTCTATGAGTATTTCTATTTCTGCTGTTTTAGGATTCAAAACAATCCACTGTTCTTCTTTCTTTTCCGAACATATTCCCCAAATTTGTTTCTTGTCTTTTTCATTTGTTTTTTGTGTTTAACATGAAAAAATCCAATTTCAATATTTGTAGCTGCATTGCATAGATGGTCTTACTGAAAAGGGAGTCCGAAAATCTCTTCTAGACACAGAAAGAAGTGACAAACACTTTGTTTCTTTAACCGGACGCTCTGGGTGCATACATGGTGTGGTACGGGATTTAAAAGGTTTCCTCTACATAGATTACATAAGCACTTTAATATGGATAATAAGCACTTTAAATCAACCTTTATTTGTTTCTTTCTTGTTGGTTTTTTTTTTTGTAACAGGCAATGAGATCAACTGAGGGCTCAGTAAAGCCAATATTTATTTCAATTGGTCATCGTGTATCACTTGATAATGCCGTCAAAATTGTGAAAATGACTTGCAAATATCGTGTACCCGAGCCTATTCGTCAGGTGATGTTAAAAGTTGCAATTTTACATTGTCTGAATGCTCCAGGATACAATGAAAAACATAAGGAGTCATAAACTGATATCCTGGACATACTCCACTATTACAATTTAAACTAGTTTTCTTGTGTTTGATCATGTTAGTAGTAATAATGGACTCGTCAGAGTTGCTAATCATTCTTAAGAAATGCTAATTGTTATGATGCTTATTCCATCCTTGTAGTTTTGGCTAAAATGCCAACTGCAGTATAAAGCAACCAACAATTAAAATTTCGGCATCCTGGTTTCTATAAATCTCTGGTTTAGAGCAATATATTGAAAAATATTTTGAAAGTTTCACATGGAATGCAGTTACAAGAGATGCAAATGATGACTAATAAGTAGCAAGTCTTTACTGTCAGTCAATCTTGTAGATGCTTTAAAAATCTCATGGGCAGATTTCTAGATGTTTTCATGCAAGCTTTTGCTATTCCATGTCCACAAGAAAGCAAAAGGTTCTTGCGCAGGCGTTGAATATGGTTTTTCTAAAAATGGTCCTAATCTTAGTTCAGAATCTTTTTATTTGTTATTGTTAGTAGTACTATCTGAAGTTGGAAGGTAGAACATGGGATTAATGTTGGTGATACTGCTTTCTCCAGGCAGCTTGTCTTTCATAAACTTAAAACTACCACCTACTCATCACTTCGGTGAACTCAGTCAGTTTGTTGCTCTGTTTTAAATGCAGGCTGATAAAAGATCAAGGGATTATGTGCGAAGCCTCAACAAATATTAGAACAGTTTATTAAGTTGAATCTGGTGAGGCTGATCTTTATTTTAGTCAAAAAGTTACTGTATGATATAAAGTTCATTTCATTTCCACATTGTTACTGTGTATGATTAGATGTATCAAAAACGAATTTGACTCGACATTCCGATGAAGCGATTAGCATTCTTCTAGGACAATTCACAATTGCGTCTCTCTTGCTAGGTCTGGAAGTTTAATCTCGAACAAGGGTGCTTTCTTATTAGTTGTGGCTGGCTAGATGGATGTCAATGGGCTTTTTTTATATTTGATCACTGTGTTAAATCTATGCCACCTCTGCTTGTTCAGGAGGGCACCATATCGTGTTGTTGTGTGACTGAGAGGTCACATGTTCGAGTTTTAGGAGCAGCCTTTTGCCAAAAAAATTTGGCAGGGGAAGGGTTGCCCCCAATACATTCTTGTGGTGGGACCCCTCCCCGGACCCTCGCTTAGCGGGGGCGCGTAATGCACCGGGCCAACCTTTTAGTTCTGTCAGGCAAATTATCTCCAATAACTTCAATTTATCCACATGCTTGCTACATAACCATTATCTGGTGTTTTTGTCTCTTATAACTTATGTATCAGTTTGCTCATTTTAGACATTTCTAATACTCAATTTCTATAGAGAACTGTTGTTTCCTGAAATTGTTCTCTACATGGGGATTTCATATGTACATAGAACAGAACACTTGTCATGCTTCTCTAGTTTATCATATTACTTCATCATTGTGGATGATACCCTTATTTGGTATTAGACGGCTAAATACCAAATATGATTACTGGCAATGATCCCTTTGATGACTTGGTGGGTTCTGTGTTATAAGACTGAAAATTTATGTCCTCATGAATGAGTTATGGTAATTTTGCTCTAAACCAGGAGCATATTTTGCTTTGAGGCGTGAGGATTTGGAAACAAACTGCTCAAGTTCTAGTGAGCCTGTGATAAAATGCGAAAGCAATGAAGCTTTTAGTTCATTCGTTGCTTCATCACACTTTCTGAAGCTGATAATTAGTTGGTAGTTTTTGTCCATTTTTAGTTATTGATCTGAATTAACGTGAACATTTTGAAACAAATATGTAGGAACCATCATATTTGTCAGTAAAAGACAAGTTTGATCCTTTTCTTTTTTCTTTTTAAATTTATTTGAATCAAGGCTCCGGCCTCCCTCCGGCCGCCGGCTCCACCCTTAAATAGTGGTGTTTTTATATGTTGTGGCCCCCCCCTAATTTTCGTTCATATTGGTGTATTTGTAGTATTATTACAATACTTTAAGATAATTGTGTTGGTTAGGTTACATTTTTTAATACAAGAGGTTATGGGTTCAAATCTGAAACTTTTTTTTTAAAGCTTTTATTTATTGATTGAATTTTCTATCTCTTTTTGACTTATTAACTTTTTAAAACTAATTTCTTTTTCTTAAATCAGTTTTTTTTTTTTAAACTTTTATGACTAAAAAAACTTAATTTTATGAAAATTATAAGAAATTCATAATTAAAAATAAAAAAATTCTAAGAAATTAGCGTTAGATTTATATAACACTAAAGATATCTACTCCTTTTAAGCCGAGCAATTTTAATCTTTTAGCATTTAATACATCAAAATAATGAAGTTTTAGAAATTAGTTCCCCGAACGTAAATTCCTGGCTCCGTCACTGTTGTTGATGGATGGTCGGATGGCTGGCAAATTACATTTTTGCTAATATTTGTGATTTGGCAGGGAGAGAATTGTGGTGAAGTGCATGGCTTGTAGTTGAAATAGGCCAAAGTTCAATCCGAGTCCAAGGGGAGACGAAAGGGTTGGTAGAGGGAGAGGGATAGTGTAAGAATTTTTTATTTTTCCTCTGAAAATACATAAAAATGATTTAGATATGTGAAACGATAAAAATATGCGAAAAATTATTATTATAATCATAAAAACAGTATGAAATAAACAGAAATTAAGGAGGTGTTTGGTAGCTGCTTTTTAACCTCCTGTTTGCCTTTTCACTTTAAAAAGGAGAGTTTAAGGTGTTCGGTTAGACACCTCCTGTTTGCCTTTTGTAGCCGAAAAGTAGCTTTTTATAAAAGCAGGGAATCCCTGCTTTTTGGAACACCAGCCTTTTCAAACAGCAAACAGCAAACCGTAACAGGAAACAGCAACAGCAAACATCAGGTAAAACAAACGGACCCTAAATATGAAAAAGCTTTAAATTACGACGATAATAATGAATTTCATTGTCCGGATTGGAAATGGAGAGCACACTATCCCTTGTATTGAAAATTCATCCTTTTGTTTATTAAATACATTGGAAAGGAGGACACCATCCATTGTTGAGACAGACATTGCCCTATTTGGAGCAAGACCAGGTTTTTGGTGAAAAGAGATTTCAATTAGTTTTTTTGTTTTTTTTGGAAAAAACTAGTGTTATAAACCTTTTAAATTAGTTTGTTGGTCCATTTTTTTAAATGATATTTTTATTCTCAATTATTATATTTTTATTCAAAATTATATGATTAAAATCTATACTATATATAATTACGGAAGCATAGAGAATTTGCAAGAAGAGTTTTAGAGGCTTTTTGGCTTAGTTGGCACCGTAGGAGCAAAGAGAATAAATAAGTTAATGAGTTCTAATTATCTTTATATAATTAGTACTATAATACATTATTTATTTTCAATTAATAGTCCATCAATTAAGTAATAAAATAAAGTAAGAGTTACAGGAAGATGAACAAACACAAAACGAAGGAAATCCAAAAGTCACAAATAAACCTATATATAAAGCATGATAGATAGCATTCTATCATTATATTCATTGGCCACCGAAAATCAAAGTCATCACCGACCTTTTTTTTTTTTATTATGTATTAGTTTTGTTCTTAATCATATAATTTTTTTTTTTATAATTTTGTTCTGATTTCATAAAGAGATTCAGATTTATTTAGGACCGATTTCCATTGATAAACTGTATTAACAACATTTTCTTCAAGAATTGTCAGAATTTAGACTTTGATATCTCCAATTGAAGAAATCTGATGGAAATAAAAGAGGCATGGACAACTGAAATCAGGAAAAGAAAAAGAGTAAAAATTATAGGAAATCGTTATGTTTCTCAAGATAATATTCTATCGTTATATTCATTGGCCATTGAAAATCAAAGTCATCATCGACCTTTATTTTTTTTATTATGTATTAGTTTTGTTTTTAATCATATAATTTTTTTTTTTATAATTTTGTTCTGATTTCATTAAGAGATTCAAATTTATTTAGGAGCGATTTCCGTTGATAAACTGTATTAATATCATTTTCTTCCAGAATTGTCAGAATTTAGACTTTGATATCTCCAATTGAATAAATCTGATAGAAATAAAAAGAGGCATGGACAAATGAAATTGGGAAAAACAAAAGAGTAAAAAGTTACAGGAAATCGTTATGTTTCCCAATGTAATTATTCGATTTTTTTTATATGTAATAGTTAGTTTGTTCTCAATTCATATTTTGTCATGATTACTATTCTAAGTTTCTTTCTCATTTTTAGTGATGGATTCTATATCTATATTTATATTTTATATATAATAGTAGAAGTAGAGAGAAATTGATGAGGAGAGTTTTAGAGGCTTTTTTGATTAGTTACCAAAATAGTAACAAAAGAAAATTATAAATATTATATTATATCTAATCTAATTTATATTTAATAGGTATAATAAAATAACTTACAAAATATCAAAACGAAAAAAATTATATGATGACAACATATATGTAAGGATCCATTCAAATTCCATTCATTTAATAAATAGTATTAAAACCAATTAACTGAAAAAATTATATTTATATTTAATAGATATAATAAATTAATTTACAAAATATCCCAACGAACACAAATTATATAATGATAAAAAATATGTAAGGATCCATTCAAATTACATTCATTTAACTTTAATAAATAGCATTAAAATCGATATAACTAAAAAATTTTATAACACATTTAATTTTTTGTTGTAATAATTAACACAATATCTAAACCTTCAAACTACTATATAAACTAAATAAAATTTAAAAAGAAAGACATACTTATTTCAAATTCATGGATTTATCAAAGGATTTAGAAAGCACGTGATTTTTTTTTTTTTTGAGAAGAGCTAGAATTTGATTGAAAAAATATCGCTACAAAGTGTAGTAAAATATTTTAAAATGGCAAGATTATATATATAAAAATAATGTACAAGAACGGAAATGAAGGACATTTGCAAACATGTCAACATGGCCAATTAATTATAACTTCAACAACTTCCAAAAATTATTATCAAGGAATTATAAACGGTTCTTAGTTAATTTACTTAAAAATTTTAAATTTAAATTATTTTAAATCAAAATATTAATATCACTATATATAAATGATACAAAATTTTAAAAATTTTAAAATGTTAAATTTATGTACAAAAGATTTATCACATGCGCAACGCTCGGGCACAATACTAGTTAACAATTAAATTAATGAATATTATTAGAAAGTTTCAGAAGAATATAAAAACATTAGATTCCTCTATTTTCTCAACAAAATGGTTCTTATCTTTTTCATTAGAGTCGTCGGTCCAAGAAATGTTCAAGGAAGAAAAAAGTTTGGGCATTTTGTGAAAAACTAAAAGAACACGATAAGAATCTATAGAAATAAAAGTCTAATGGACTTGAACAAGCATAAATGCGCTATAAAAAAAGAGTAGGGTGAAGAACTGGCTTGAATGTTGAAGGTTCTTTTGTTTTGAAGTAAAAATGTAATTATAAACAACCTTTGTGCTTTAAGTCCGAGAATTGCTGAAGGTCAAAGGGCTTCTTATGACCCAACACGAGTTAATCAATAATAACTAAGTCTTGGGATTAGAAACAGAAACATAGTTCAATAACTGCTCCTTCACAATAATGTCCAAAATTAATATTTTGAAGTCTAAAATAAAATGACAATATAATGAATTCTAATTTGATTATTAACTAATAACTAATGTAATGTACACGTTCGCATAAAAAATAGAACAACAACAACAAAGTCTTAGTCCCGAAATGATTCGAGGTCGGCTAACATGAACCCTCATATGAAATCGTAAAATCAACTCGTGTCAACGATATAAATTCTCCCCTACTTCATCTTATCTACTGTCATATTTTTCTCAATCCCCAATAAACTCCTATAACTCTCAATCACTATCTTCCAAGTTTGCTTAAGCTTTGTCCTACCCCTCACCATTATCCCTTTGTCACTCTTCAATCCTTCTAACTGGTGCATCAAACGTTCTTCGTCTTACATGGTCAAACCACCTTAGTCGATTTTCCTTCATTTTAGTATCAATATATGTAACCCCTACTTCCATCTTAATTATTTCATTCTTCACCCGATCCTTTCTCGTATGACCATACATCCATCACAACATACACATCTCTGTCACCGATATCTTATGAATGTGACACTGTTTTACTAAACATTCCGTACTATATGAATTTATTGTTCACATAAAAATAGAACAATATTAGAAAATTGTCCGTGAGATGCAAACATAAGCTACTACATAAGATAAACTGGCCTACAAATCCAATATTTCATATTAATTATTAATCGGTTTTGATATATGCAGCCCTTAGGGCTGCATATAAGCATTAAATACAATGGAATATTCTTTTGTATTTTCAAGATATATATTTATTTGTATTGAACTTTTAAATACACCAAAAATCATTTAATGCAATCATAAATTCTTTTATATTTTCTATATTTGTATTATTTTTTATTTTTTATTTTCTGAAAAGATATCTGCATTTATTATTTCGACACGTTATTTGTAACTGTGTTAGTAACAGAATAAAAGTTAAAAATAACTCGTCGAAATAACACAGTTACGAATAACCTGTCGAAATGATAATATTTTTTGAAAAGATATCTGCATTTATTATACATTGAACTTCCAACATTTTTTGAACAGTGCAGATTTACTCGTAACTATGAATTTGTGCAATTTTACCCTAACAATGTCAAGTACACAACAGAAAATTTGAACTTACTGATTTAACAATTATTTGACTATCACATCAGATATTCCAAAGAAGTTCGTCGATATAATAAAACAGTTAATTGTATTTTGACGAGTTGTATGCAGTTTTTTGTGTGTAACTTTTATCTGTCAGACTTAAACATTATCATTTCGACAGGTTATTCGTAACTGTGTTATTTCGACGAGTTATTTTTAACTTTTATTCTGTTACTAACACAGTTACAAATAACGTGTCGAAATAATAAATGCAGATATCTTTTCAGAAAATAAAAAATAAAAATTAATGCACATATAAAAAATATAAAAGAATTTATGATTGTATTAAATGATTTTTGATGTATTTAGAAGTTCAATGCATAATAAATATACATCTTGAAAATACAAAAGAATATCCTATCGTATTTAATGCTTATATGCAGCCCTAAGGGCTGCATATATCAAAACCGATTATTAATTAATATCCACTTTGTTAAAATTTTAAATTTTAAGTTTATTGACTGTATTGGAAAGGGACAACACATTATCCATTATAGAGACATCATATTAAAAATTCATCTTTTTGCTTTATACTTGGTTGTATTGGGAAGGTAAGACACATTATCCACGCAGAGACACGCAGGGTATTGAAAATTAATATATTTCCTCGATCCGCCAAACGTGAGTAGATCACTAATCTTGAATGCTCCGTTAATCAGTTTGCACAAGTAAGCTGACTTAACAGATTGCCTTATAGTTAACGTTTCCGTACGATATAACATCTCGTGACTATGGCATGCTCCAACATTTCATCATGAAAGGTAATTGTCAATTTTACAATAACGTTTATGCATACCTCGATCAACAACAACTAAATCATGAGATTAGAAACACAGACAAAGTTCAGTAACTACTCCTTCACAATAATGTTCAAGATGGAAACAAAATGGGGAATATGTTTCAGACCTAGTCTAAACAAAATTCTAATTCATCTGACTATAAGAAGTTTCATTGACAAATGAGAAGCCAGAAGCAAACATAAGTTATTACATAAGATGAACCGACATACAAATACAATAGTATTTCATATTAATTAACATCCACATTTGCTTTATTCGTGATTGTATTGGGAAGGGAAGACAATGGGCATATAGTTTTGGAGCATGAGCCGTTTCAAAAACAAAGCTAGATGAAAATTCATCTGTGTTTTATTGACGACATTGGGAAGGAAGACAGTCTATTCATTGTAGACATATCATTAAAAATTTGAGGCCTAATACATTACCAGTTTCCTGAACTTGTCCGAAATAGTAGATTGACTCTCTGAATTTTGCAAGTGTTTCACCAGCTCCCTAAGCTTACTTATTTCGTATCACCAGCTTCCTAAATTTGTCGATAAAAGTATATTAACTCTTTGAACTTTACAAGTGTCTCACCAACTCCCTAAACTTGCTTATTCTGTACGTCTTCATCTATTTGAGATGTAATTTTTCGCTTCTCTTACCTTTCAACCTATTATAAGAGTTAGTGTTGCAGGTTTGAGAGATTGAATGTATGAGGATCAAGAGTTTGTATTATGGTTTTTGTATTTAGTTGTTACAAAATAAACACGTTTAGGGAGTTGGTGAGATACTTTGCAAGTTCAGGGAGCTAATATATTTTTATGGACAAGTTTAGGGAGCTGGTGATACGAAATAAGTTTAAGGGACTGGTAAGACAGTTGCAAAGTTCAGGGAACCAATCTAGTATTTTGATTAAATTCAGAGAGATGTTGATGTATTAGACCAAAATTTGACTTGTTTATTTTTTTTTTATTTTTTTATTTTTTGGATAGCATTGGGAAGGAATGGTGTACTCTATCCATTGTACAAATATCATATTGAAAATTGGTTTACTTCTCTATTTTCTTAATTTTGCCTTTAATCATCAATATTTCAATCATTGGGGGTTTGTAAAAAAACAAAACAAAAAAGAGAGGTTAAAGGGGCTATTAGAATATCTTTTAATTAATTCAGGTGGAAAGCAAAAGGTCAAGAAAGTGACATTAAAGTAGTCTAGACAACGTATGCATTAAGTTTCCAAAGATGAGAAGACTAAAGGACGACTTGAAGTTGAAACCCGACGTTGCAGATTCTCGCAGCAGACCGATCATTAATTTTCTACCCAACATGCAGCAGCAGCATGGGGGATCGTCAAATTCAAATTCAAATTCAAGGATGCCCACTTGGCTAGAGTATGTATATGTTTTTCTTAATTTTACTACTAATTAGAAAATTTGGATGATAATCTCATAATCTGGGTACAGGACTCAACATTCTCTTAAAAAGAGACTGATTGAAGAAGATGATTTCGAATGGAAACTGCCTAATTCATCATCTGAAAAAGATGCAGTAATTAAGTATGTGGGAGGTGTTGATGTGAGCTTCTTGAAAGAAGATCCATCTGTTGCTTGTGGATCACTTGTTGTTTTGGATCTCCGTACTCACCAAATTGTTTACGAAGATTACTCTCTTGTCCGTCTCCGAGTCCCTTACATCGCCGGCTTCCTCGCCTTCAGAGAGGTCACTTAAATTCACTTAATCAGAAGTCATTTTCTCATGTTTATATCATGTTGATCTTCACTATTCCATGTAATATCTTCAATTTTGCAGGTTCCGATACTTTTACCTCTGATTGAGAAGATGAAAAGATCTCAAAATCCATGTTATCCACAGGTGGTTTCTTTTTTAAGTACTTGTTTGAATATGTTTTTGTGTTTTGTCTATCTGATGGTTTTGATTTGGGTAGGTGATCATGGTAGATGGCAATGGAAAGCTTCATCCTCGATGTATGTTTTCTTTCTTTTCATTTAAGTATAGCTTTTTTCCCTTTAGATTTAGCAATGTGATTCCATATATGTTCTGTAGAATGTGAAACAAAACAGAATTGAATGTTTTGTTCAATTTGGTTTCTAATATGATACAAAATTGTTATGATTCATATGTACTTCTAGGTTTTGGGTTGGCATGTCATCTAGGCGTTATGGCTGATATACCTACCATTGGGATTGGAAAGAATGTGAGTTTCCTTTTACCACACTCTTGTTGTCTGGTTGTCCATTCTTTGATGATTTCAGATTCTATGGCCTAATATATCCCTAGCTCATTGTATTTGTCTAGAAAAATTAATTGTCCCCTATACTTTGTATACATCCTATTTACCTCCGAACCTGCCTAAAGACCGCCACTAAGTTCATATGGTAGAGGAAGAGAGATTTTGGACAACTTGAAGTGCGTAGCGCTTTAAACAAGTTCAAGGGTCAATAGATCATGTTTAGAAAGCCACTAGTTCACTTTAAGAAACTTCAGGGAGTTAATAGTCACTTTAAGCAATTCCAGAGGTTAAATACGAGTTTTTCAAAGTATAGAAATGTAGTTTACTTTTTTTTTTTTTACAAGTATAGGGGTCAGGAGGTTAGGGATGTATTAAACCTATTTTGGGAAGTAAACTTGTGAATTTAGTCGACGGAATTTCCTTCATTATTTGAAACCACTAAAGAATTCGATCATCTTCATATAGATAAAGGTCTAATTCACTTCAAAAAAGTACGTCAAAAGGGGGCTGTGGTCATATATATATGAAGAGCCATATAGCTCAGTAATTAAGCAATGTGGATATCTAACACTTGAATCATCTTTGAACACAAAACCCTCTGCTGCGTCGAAACGGCCTTGGGCAATGTGGAAGTTCTTTTTTCTTAATATTTTATCCTTCACCTATCTCTGATTCATGTGTTTTAGCTGCATTATGTGGATGGTCTTGATGAAGATCAAGTGACAAAGCTTCTTCAAGCTAGAGGAAGAAGTGGTGAAGATTTTGTCAAACTCACAGGAAAATCTGGGAGTATTTTGGGAGCAGTAAGTAAGACAAACATTTCTTCTCTTTTTACAGGATCTTAGAATCAAATACAGTTAGTTGATATTGTTAATCAAACATTCAGTTACATAATCAACTTGTTTTGTTCTTCAACAACAGGCAATGTCATCAAAAAGAGGAGCATATGATTCTAATGAGAAAATATACATTTCGATTGGTCATCGCATATCGCTAGATACTGCTATCAGACTTGTCAAGCTTACACGAAATTATCATTTGCCGGAGTCCGTACGACAGGTTCACATCTATTACCTCAATTTGTACAACTCAGTTATATCTTTTGTTGTGACATAACTAATGTCAGAATTTGCTATCTATATGAATGTTACAACTGAGAATTCAATACGAAAATATTCGCAGGCTGATTTAAGATCAAGAAGGTACATCCGGGAGCATAAATCAACATTGTTAACTATGGTAACTCTCTCTGCACCCATTTTGCTGGTTTTTACATTTTAAGTTTGCTTAAAAGTAGGGGTGTGACAGTTTATGACACGAGAACACAATTTAGAGACAATCCGACCGACACAATATGATTGAAACAATTATCATTTTTCTTGGATTTATATCTGTTGGAGAATGAAGTGAAATAGAGTTAAAGTGTGTGAAATCAGGCATCAAGTTGTGATATATTCAGTAGCATGTCCTGGATTTTGTTTAGTAATTGAAGTTAGTTAACCAACACGCGTAAGACGGAGGGGGAAATAGGCGGGAAGAAGTTGTATTACTTGATGAATTCAATAAGAGAAATGGTATTAATATGAAGATGTGCATTTATTTATGCAGGCAGAAGAATGTTGGAAAACTAGAACAGCCATTAATCTGTTCAACGAGTTGGCGAATTCGGGGACACTGGGGGGTTTTCCGCAATACTATGATGAAGGATTAGAAAGATATTGTAGATGGCACCTAACAGATTTGCATACAACAGATGAATGTGGAATGTTTAGGAGTTTTCTTATTGAGAAAATATACTATGAGAACCATGTTCTTAGTGAAGAGCAGCTGATTGCTATGGGACTTGAGGATTTTCTTATTTCTAATGGTAAAAGACTTCTCAGATTCTTGAGAAGCTGATTTTGGATTTAATGGTATTGTAAATTGGGTAGAGGGTGTTGAGTGGCAGCTGTTCTTTATCTTGGACAGACAAAAATTAAATTAATTTTGAAGAGTGTTTCATTTGGAAATTGGAATGCAGTAAAAAATAGCAACTCCAAGATTTTGACATAATGAAGTGTGTTTTACATTAGCTTTTGACTAAAATAAAATATGCTGAATTGTGTTAAATTGTAGATTCTATCTACCAAAACATAGTGTTCTTTATTTTTCTGAGCAAGATTCAATGATGAAAAATCGACAGTAAAAAGGTCTATTCTTTTTTACTCAAATTAAGTAAACTGAACTGAATGCTATTGAACTGAAATTGAGATAATAATAATAATACAATTCTTTACAAATAGCAATAATTAAAATAAAAAGCTTATAAAAGTAATAATGATTCTAATAATAATAATAATAATAAATAATTATAATTATAATAAGTACTGATAAATTACTAAAATTAAGTGATAAAGAACAAAACCTTACCATCGTTAAAATATCAATAAAAAGAGAATACTCAAGTTTTGTATATATGGACCTAACTCACTATCAATCAACTACAGAACAGAATCCAAATTGCATGTATCGATGTTTTTAGATTTCCAATTAAATTTGTTTTTCTTTAAATTTTCTTATTTTAGTCATCTTTTCGCTTAGTCAAAGAATAGAAGTATATATCTGAGATTTAAAAAACATAAATTCATATTCCAGAACTAATAGATTTAAGTTTGTAAATTAATTTTTAGGCTTTTCAAAACAGAGGTAATGTAGTTTTTACCATTGAATTTTAAACCTAGTTAATAACCCATTAATCTTAAAAACAATAGACAATTACAAAACTAGCACCTTTTAAAGGGTTAGTTTTCTTTTCTAACTCCTTTTGAGAAACTCACCAAAACTAACACATTTCATTAACTAAATTTCAACCTTGCCCTCATCTCTAACACTCCGCTTCCGCTCTTCAACATTCGAACTTCCATCACTCTAACCTAACACCCCTTTATTCCTCTCTCTAACTTTCCGGCGATTCATTGCCCGATTCTGTACATTTCATCCGGCGAATCTCTGTTACTTCGAGTGGACATGGTGAGAACACCAAGCTCAGACAACGAATCGAATTCAGAAGGAAGGACAAAAAAGAGGGTAAATAACTTGACTTTACATTTGCGTTTCTCTCTTGTATTGCATGTACATTTGTTGTGTTTGAGAAGAAATATTTCGTTTCGTTTCGTTTCGTTTACTTCTTCTGGTGTTAGGGTTTTTTCTGGGTTCGTCTGGTGTTAGGAAGTCATTTGGTTTGGATGAAATTCGTCGATGTGTATGTTCATCGGCAACCTAATTGTAGATAGTACATAGTCATAGACAGCCTAATGGCCGATAGAACATCCAGATCGACGATATATTGCCGATAGAACATTCATATCGTCGATCTAATTGCCGATAGAACATTCATATCGACGTTATATTGCCGATAGAACATTCATATCGACGTTATATTGCCGATAGAACATTCATATCGACGAACTATTACTGATAACTCTCTTATTTTAGCATACGCTAGCTCATTCTAGCTCAACGTTATAATTAGCTTAATTGTATGTTCCCTGATGATATGTCTACAACATTTTTCAGCATGATCGTGTAGACAAGAGGAAGAGAGATGAGCATGGCTCTCCTTCGAAGAAGAAAGCCAAGAAGAAATCTGGATATAAATACAAAAAAACATTTGGAACGGAAAGCGTCATCACAGTTAGGTGTAACCTAGAAGCAGCAAAAGTTATAAAGGATTGTTTAACAGTAGACCAAGTAAATCTATTTAGGAAGAGTTGCTTCGGCCAGTATTTGGATATGACCAATGTAGTATTTGCAGGAGTCCTTTGTCATACCCTTTTAACAAGGGAGATCATACGTGAAGACCTCAAACCCAGGGAGCTTTGCTTCAAAGTTAGAGGTGTTGAGTTAAGATTTGAGGATTGGGAGTTTGGACTCCTAAGTGGGTTACGGTTTGGAGACATGGAAGCATTTCTGGAAAGGTTCAGTGCGATAAATAAGCCATATAGATTTAGGAATAAGTTTTTTCCAGGCATCCCTACACCAACCTTTAAAGAGGTGGAAACAATTATGCTGCAAACTGTTTGGAAGGATGAATCTGATCAGGATGCAGTTTCATTTGCCATGTTGTATTTTGCCATTGGCTGTGTGTTGGATAACACTGCCGCAAAAAAAGCTCTTCCTTGGGTGTTGGAACTTGCTGAATTTCCAAGATTGTTTAACGAGTTTCCGTGGGGTGTTTGTGGCTGGGATGTGACTTACAAGTCTCTTGTTAATGGGATAGATGGTGGAAAAGACCGAATTGATCAATTGGTCGCTTATAGGGAGAATTTTAGGACTAACCGTGTCTCATACAACCTATATGGTTTTGCACACGTATTTTAGGTATGATGTGTGTATATTCTGTATACTAGAAATGTTGGTAATAGTCATAAATAATGAATTGGAACTTTGTTGCAGGCTTGGTTGTTCGAAGTATGGGATGCCACCCAGGCATGGTATGAGAAGAAAGGCACTCGAATCCCACGATGGCTACGATGGAAAAAGACCAGTATCGCTAAATTGCCCAAAGTTCTAGCCATTTTTAAAGTAAGTTGACCAATCATTGTGCCTTACTTCTGCAACAATTGGTCGTTTTACTTCCGCAACACTTGGTCGCCGTACTTCAGCAACCATTGGCCGCCTTACTTCTGCAACACTTGTTCGAGAAGTCATAGTCACATATAATGGCATCACATCGGGTTTATTCCATCTACAAAACTCAACGAAACCAGCAATATCACTGTCATCCACTATGTGTGCTAATCTTCCAAAAAGTTTATTTGGACCGTATGTTGTGTGCATTGCCATTTGTATGTCAAAACAGGCTGCATCAACATCCAAGGAAGCGTGAATTCTATCTCTCAAAGTTTGATAATCAGTTGGCGTTGAAAAATGGAGCACCTTCGATTGACCACCAACGTATATCATAGTGTCCATGGGCCCCTCTTTTTTCCATTCTCCATCCCACGAAAGCATACACAGACAAATATTCGGGGTGGACATATTTCTGCATTATCATAAACACAAAAGTAAATTATATATTATTGTAACTAAACGAAGAAAGCTAACGAAAATTATATATTATTGGTATACACACTTCAAAATATAAGATATGTCGATATATGTCGACATATGTCGATATATGTCGATACCCCTTAAATATAGACACATATCGGCACATATCTACGATGCATTCTCGTGATAGATGTCGATAGTGATCATGTATCGACTGATTTCGACGGAAGATCAAAAGACGTTTTTCTAGAATGATCTGTTAAGCGGTGCCTTAAATGCATGTAATGATCACTTTAACTTTCACTCTTCTTCGAATATCACTAAGCATTAAATACGAGGCTTGTCTATTGAGATTCCCCATGAACAATACAGCTCTTTCTCCTATAAATAGACGCTTTGTCTGTTCATATTATACTCATTCTAGTAAACTCTCAAAAAACTCTCAACACTCTAGTTTATCCAGAAATGGAAGCGCCACCACCACCACCTCCTCTTCCTGAGTTCGAAGCTTTAATAGCTATGTTCGGCGAATCCTTCCGTGATGGTGACACGGACGAGATAGTCCGATTCATGAGGGGCATGGCGCGCACCATGTCTTTCGCTGCTGAGTCCATGGCTGACCATCTGGAGTCAGTTAGGGAAAGAAACAGGCGGCTTAGGAGGACAATTAGGCGCCTCAAAAGGCAGTTGGAGAAGTCCAAGATGGACTACGCTGACGCCCTTTTGGGTCCTGAGTACCTGAATGTTTAGTTTGTGTATTTTTTGTCTTTCATGTTTATGTACTTTTGTTGTTTTGTGTGTTTGTTTCTGTTTTCTGTATGTGTTTTGTGTTTAAGTGTGTTTTTTTCCGTTTTTTTCCCGTTTTCTGTATTTCTTCTTTATTTTAATATAAAAATATTGTTATTGTCTATGTTTTATGTGTTTTGTGTTTGGATATTATGATTTAGAATGGAAAACATACGTCGATATACGTCGATATTCATCATCTAACGCGCCGATATGTCTGTCGTTATGAATAAGATATCGACGGCTATCGACCTTTTCGGTAAAAAATCGCTGATGAGTGAAGTTCAAAACGAAATGCATCTTCCTACAACAATGTCTCTGTTTCTAGGGATTCGCACGAACAGGAATAACATGAAAATGCAACAGCAACAATATACATTGGGTTTTAGAGAAACAAAATCCTACATCTTAACCTTGAATATGACGAAGCTTTATATTTTGTAAATAAATCAAAGACTTACATGATTGTGTATAAAATCTTGAAGCACAAACTGTGGGTTGGATTGATTGTTGTTCGTTGTCTGTAAATCGATTTGTTCTTTAGAGAGAGAGAGAGAGAGAGCGAAAGAAGCAAATGGGGGGAAAGACAACGTTATAAAAGGATAGAGATGAGGGCAAGGTTAGAATTTAGTTAATGAAATGTGTTAGTTTTGGTGAGTTTCTCAAAAGGAGTTAGAAAAGAAAACTAGCCCTTTAAAAGGTGCTAGTTTTGTAATTGTCCCTAAAAACAACCAAAATGGACAAATATAATGTAAGGGAGAGAGTATTTAGGGCTAATCATAAATCTAACCCAACTAAAAAGGTCAATTTACATATCTAATCCACTTTGCTTCCATCTCACCAAATTAGACACTTTCATCCACTTTGAACAAGAATACCCTTATTTCAGTTCACTTTTTTTCTTAGACTCTCAATGTCTCCTTCACCATCCCAAACCGATAAAAAGACGGTGTTTTATAGAGAGAAGAGATTATGTTTCGTTCAACCTTTGAAGAATTAGTGTATGTGGAAGAGGATTAGGATGGAAAGCTCAAAAAACGATAAAGAAAAAAAATATAACAATTAATCTGTTGCGATGTCGCATTTGTGACGAATCACAAATGAGACAATAGTTGTCGCATTTATTGTCGCATTTGTGACGAAATGCGACAAATTTCGTCACAAATGCGACGAAATGCGATAAATTTCGTCACAAATGCGACAACAATAGAGGAAAATGGTGGAAAATTGAAAAAATTGAAATGATACCATTACAGATGAAGAAAGAGGCAAGACCATCGAAAAAAGCAGACGTGTAAGCTAAAAACATACAATTTCTACGGGAAATTGGACATAATACTTCAATAATCTCAAAAATCGCTAACAATTGGTATCAGAAATTGAAGAAGAAGAAGAAAAAGCAGAAACAGATGGATCAAATAGAATTAAGGGTAATTTTGTCCAAAGTGGATGAAAGTGTCTAATTTGGTGAGATGGAAGCAAAGTGGGTCAGATATGTAAATGGACCCTTTTAGTTGGGCTAGATTTGTAATTAGCCCGAGTATTTATTGGAAGATGTAATTTGTGTATTGACTTGCCCTTTACTCTCTCCTTTACTCTCGATCTCTACGTTTCATAATAGATGCCTTTCTAGAATTGTTTTTTTCTTTTGTTCCATAATACATATCAGTTTGATTCAAAATTCATACACATTAATTGATTTTTTACCAAATATAACCCTATTTAAGTTACATTTTTATTTTGGGAATAGATAAAAATTAATTAGTTGATGCAATTAATAAAAGGATAATAATTTTTTTTAGTTAAAATTAATTATATTTCTCAATTCTTGTGCTTTAACTTTGAAAGACATCTATTAGAGATAGTAACATTTTGGATCTGGATCTCGTTACGGAAGATTTATACCCGAAGGTGATGAGAAACTTACTCAGATGCAACAAGATATGCGAGATTTGAATATTCTTTTTCTAATTAATATAGAGCACGCTCATGGCTGCTTAGACTATTGTATGTTATGTAATTAATACAGAGTATGCTCAAGGCTGCTTAAACTATTGTAGGGTAAAAATGTATAGGTTACTTGTGGGGTAAAGATGTTTACTCGTCCTTTGAAATAACTAGCTAGTTGTGTATATAAATCTATGTCCATGTAATATATGGATGTGGAAGAAATAAGACATACATAGAATTTACATGGTATTAATGCTTTAGGTTCTTTTAAAAAAATTTGGTTTTGTTTATTTGGGTAATATTTCCCAAGTTCAGTGAAGGCTTGGGTCTCTTGAGTATATTTCAATACTTCAGTTTATCTCACCACCCGTCTCAATCATCTTCCCTGCCTCCGACCGGCCTCTTTTCAAAATACAACTGTCGTCTGACCTACCCATAAGCCCCACACACCTTCACCAAATTTTTGCTTCGTCGACGCGTGAAGTCTCCTCCTTGGTTCCGTTTTACCTTCCCGCCGTTAGAATCTTATTTCCGACCACCCCGTGTGCTCGTTGATGTCCGAAAAGTCCCTTCTCTGATACTGTTTTTGTTTTCTGTATGCGTAGTGGGATTTTGAGAGTTTTACTTATTTTAATTTAATTGTGCTACTTTTATATTAAAAAAAGGAAGAGTGAATATACATGTATATATACACACACCTCATTCCATCCTAGATCGGTTTAATGGCAGAAGTGAAAAGAAAATCATCACTAAACTTACATTAAATTTCTCCAAAATTACGTATAGAAAATTAATTGGGAGTCAAAACTATATTGTTTAATCAAATTCAAAACACTCTCGATCCCATTATTGATGATGTTGTGACTCACCGTGAGACTATCAAGAAATTATATTTCTTGATAGGAATATCTAGAGTTTCTGTATGCTAACAAAAAGGATATGCCTCATCTTCATATGTTATTGTTAAAGATTTATCGTGCAGAAAAAAAAATCGATCTCTTTTATACTTTTACACTGAAATGAAACAGTCATACGAGGAAAAGAACAATATGTTTCCAATTGTGTGTGATATGAAACAAATTCAAGCACAAGAGGAACGCGTTGTTGTTTGACAGGTTTAGGTCATAAGTATGATGTGGCCCGTATACAGTTGTTGCCTAGTGGGACACTCGTGTCTTTCGCGGAAGTCTATTCTCGTTTACTTAACGTCTGTAAGGATGGTGTAATGATTTCTGGTACGTTGTCTTTTAACACAGTAGCATTGGTAAGTAATGCTGGTCCAGGTCGTAGAGGTGGAGACAATACTCTTCCTAATGGCAACCGTAGCTCCCCTCATACTTGTTATTACCGTGGGGGAGAAGGGCATGTTAAGAAAAATTGATGGAAACTGCATGGTAAACCACCCCAATACTCAAGACAGAATGCTCCCTAGAGATCTGCAAATATGGAAATTCAACGTGGCATCGTACCAACCCCGTCCTCTGTTACCATTTCTATAGACGAGTATTCTTGGTTTCAGCAGCTTTCTGCGACTTATGATGCAGAACAACCATCAACCTGAACCTCTGTTTTGGCTGATACAGGCAATCACGTTGCATGTGTATCCACCGTCTCTCGTAGTTGGGTTATTGACTTCGCGACTCCCGTGCTACAAACCATATAGCTAATTTTCCATCTGTTTCTGTAATTGGACAAAGGACAACTCACCCAACATCTAATATTCTTTTATCCTCTGTTTTATGTTTACACAATTTTCCTCTAAACTTGTTATCTGTCAGCCAACTTACCAAGACTCCTAAATGTTGTGTTGTTTTTTTTATCCTACCCATTGTCTTTTTTAGGATCTTGGGACGAAGAAATTTATTGGAGGGAAACTGGTGAATGGATTGTATAAACTTGATTCAACTTATCGACAAGTGTTAAGATCCATTTTCTGCACAAATGCGTCTCTTTTACGACTTCACTATCAATTTGGTCATCCGTCTTTTCTAGTTTTGCTAAAGTTATGCCCTAGTCTTCCACGTGATTCTACTCTAGAATATGAAGCTTGTAAATTTGCTAAGCATCATAGAGTTTCATATCCTCCGCGAACCAATAAATGTATCGAGTGTTCCTTTTATTTGGTGCATTCAACTGATGTATGGGACCCGTGTCATATTGTGTCGAAACTTGGTTTCCGTTATTTTGTAACCTTTGTTGATGATTATTCTCATGTTACTTGGTTTTATCCTATGAAATATCATTCAGAATTATTTAGTATCTTTTGTGCCTTTCATGCTGAGATTCGAACATAATTTAACAAATTTATTTGTATTTTGGGAAGTGACAATGCTAAAGAATATATATCTAACACTTTCCAATCATTCTTTCCCAAAATGGTATTATTCATCAGACTTCTTACATCGTTACCCCTCAGCAAAATGGTGTTGCCGAACATAAGAATCATCACTTATTAGAAATCGCTTGAGCACTGTTGTTCATATGCAAGTTCCCAAAGTTTTTTGGACAAATGCGGCCTCCACTGCCTATTTTCTTATCAAATGTATGCCCTCTTCAGTCCTTAACGATCAGATTCCATAGTCCATTCTTTTTCCCTCGTTTTCTTTATTTCCTCTCGGACCACGTGTTTTTGGGTGTACTTGTTTTGT
Organism: Euphorbia lathyris; assembly: GCF_963576675.1. Classification (NCBI taxonomy): domain Eukaryota; kingdom Viridiplantae; phylum Streptophyta; class Magnoliopsida; order Malpighiales; family Euphorbiaceae; genus Euphorbia; species Euphorbia lathyris. Next base: position 43,407,470 of record NC_088919.1, on the reverse strand, counting down.
TCAAGACATGCGACCATAAGTCTCTAAACTTGATCCCAAATCAATCAAGTGTATCTTTGTGGGTTATTATCGGACTCAAAAAAGGTATTGTTGCTACTCTCCTTCTTTGGGTCATTATTTTGTGTCTAATTATTGCTCGCCTGAAGCTCGTTTAGTTGCAAAAGGTTATGCTCAAACTTATGACATCGACTATTTAGAGACATTTTCTCATATTGCCAAACTCTTCTCTGTTTGGTTGTTTATTTATTTGGTTGCTAGCTCTTTATCAACTTGATGTCAAGAAATCCTTTTTGAATGGTGATTTACGCGAGGAAGATTACATGGAGCAACCTCCTGGTTTTATTACTTAGGGGGTCTCGAAAATTTTACAGGTTACGCATGTCCTTGTATGGATTGAAGTAATCTCCTTGTGCCTGGTTTGGGCAATTCAGTGATCCCGTCATTAAATTTGTTATTCGTTGAAGTGCCTATGATCATTCTGTGTTCAACTCATCATCTAGTTCTGGGTGCATTTTACTAGTAGTGTATGTTGATGATACTACAATTACTGGAAATAATGAGTTTGGCATTACAAAACCGAAAGAATTCCTTGGTACTTGTTTTCAGATAAAGGACCTAAGACAATTGAAATATTCTTGGGGATTGAAGTTTTTTGGAGTCGTAAAGAGATTTATCCCACTCAAAGAAAATACTGCCTAGATGTGTTAAATGATGTTGAATTGATGGAGGCAAAGACTTATGATGCACCTATGCTACCAAATGGAAAGCTGAAGACCAGCGATGGAGATTTACTTTCGGATCCTGAAAAATATAGACGAATCGTTGGAAAATTGAACTATCTCGCAATCACTCGTCCTGATATTTCATTTACAGTAAGTGTTGTAAGGCAATTCATGTCATGTCCGAGAACTTCACACTAGGATGTGGTCAGTCACATTCTGAAATACCTAAACGGGACTCTAGGGCATAGTATACTGTATCAAAATCATGATCATCACACTATTGAAGGTTTTACAGATACGGATTACACATGAGATCTTACAAATATGCATTCTACTATGGGTTATTGTGTATTTGTCGGAGGCAACCTCATATCCTGGAAAAGTAAAAAGTAGAGTGTGGTATCTAGATCCATTGCAAAATTTGAGTACATGGCTATGACACAAACTACATGTGAACTTGTATGGCTACGCAATCTTCTTGGTGAGATTGGATTCTCTCAAACGAAATCTATGAAGTTATGATGTGATAATGAAGCAGCTAACTATATCGCCAATAATCATGTATTCAATGAAAGAACAAAGCACATATAAGTTCACTGCCACTTTACTCGGGAAAAGATATAATATGGCACAATCACTACTCCATACATCGAATATGGGGACATTTGGAAGACGTGCTTATGGAAGTGTTACCAAGAAATCAGATTAACTATATATGTACCAACCCGGACATGATTAATATTTATGCTCCAGCTTTAGGGGGAAGTGTAATTAATATAGATCATGTCTATGGCTGCTTAGGCTGTTGTATGTTATGTAATTAATTCTGAGTATTCTCAAGGCTGCTTAGGTTGTTGTAGGATAAAGATGTCTAGGCTACTTGTGGAGTAGATGTTTGCTTGTCCTTTGGGATAACTAACTAGTTATGTATATAAATCTATGTCCATGTATATAGAAATGTAGAAGAAATAAGATATGCTGAGAATTTACACTTTTAATAGGTGTGGTTAAACAGTTGGGCAAATGTTCAGTGTGCAAACATGAAGGGGATTCTAGAGATTCTGCACAAAGCGACCCTACTGTGACACATATGCCATCGGGAGAATCTCAGGGCCAATTCATTCCTCACAGTTCTCCTCCAAACCAACCACCTCCAAAAACTTCAGCGGAGATGTAGTTTGTGATGCAACCCAACCATTTTCCAAATTCTAATTTCTCTTTACTAAAGGTGAAACTCCTAGCATTTTCCAGTGATGATCCTCATTGTTGGATCACTGAAATGAGATATAATTCAACGTTAATGAAATCCCCCCTCTCTGTCGGTTATCCAATGCTCAGATGTGTAAGGAATGCCCAACGATTTATTAGTTCTCCATTCTTCAGAGTTCTTATACAGGGCTCCACTGGGATCGATTCAAGGCGAAGATGATGACCTGATTCAGTAGTAGCACTATGTATAATGTCCGAGAGTAACTACTCCCTTTAAGGTGGTGTATAGACGTAAACCCTCATCAGTCATTCAATTCATTCTAGGGGAAGTCCAGGTAGGATCACGATGAAGCTGATCACCAACTTAAGCACCATTTATGGCATTCGCAGCAACAAATGAAACTGTCTGCAGATCAAAAACACCGTTAACTGGAGTTTGCTGTGGGCGATTGGGTCTTCTTGAAACTTCGACCTTGTCCTCAACAATCAATAGTCAAGCAAATCTAACCCAAATTAGCTCCACGTTTCTATGGTCCTTATCAGATTGTCGCTCAAGTTGGCAGTGTGGCATATCAGTTGCAACTTCCTCCATCTAGTAAAATCCACCTCGTGTTTAATGTCTCACTATTAAATCGTGCTATTGGTCAGCATCATGTTGCTCCTATACCGACGAAGTTAGAATTGGACAGCTCCAAGCAACTGTTTCCAGCTTTTAGCTACTCGAACTGCTCAGAAACATGGTGACACCATTACTCAATGGCTCATCCAATGGTAAGACCAGGAAGTAGACAACACCACGTGGGAAGATGTTTTCACTATTCAAGCAAAGTTTCCTAGCCATGGTCTTGAGGACAAAACTGTTTCTAAAGAGGGTGGTATTGATAAACAAAGGGCTACTACTAACATTCTATATCCCTATCCTGTTAGACCCAAAATATGAAAGGTTTATACCCCAAAGAGGGAAAGACACAACAGAACAAACTAAATGTTAGTTTTGTTGAGCTATAAAGTGAGTAGTTTATTATGAGAAAAGGGCATTTGTGCGTGAGGAGAGAGAGTTGGGTATTGAGAATTTTATCATGCCTAGTGCAAACTTCTCTATCATTCTAGTAGAGAAGGGATTGAGTGAGCTCAATCATTTACCATTTCCTTTCTTCTCTATTATCTGCTTTCTATTTGACTATTTCATCAATGAATACCACAATTTAGTGATTTTGTGCGTGTTTATTGTCTTATTTCCTTCGGTTAACCTGTTTCAGTGAGATTTGTTCACCCAATTCTATATCAGCTACAAGCCTACCAGGAAAAAAAAAAACAATATCTAGGACCGCTAGCTCTTGGAATTTCATCTAAGCAATCATTTAAAACTGTGATTTTATGGTAATTGATAAAAGAACTAGTGTTTATGTACTTCCCTAGGTTTACAACAACAGGAAATGGTTCTGATGTATCGTCCATGGCACAGAAGGATGGGAACAAGTTTCAAATTACTTGCCATCTATTAATAATTAATATGTAAAATGAATAGGGGCTACTATACAAACAAGTGAAAAAAAAAAGGATCCAGAAATTATCTGTTCATGTTTATCCAGCATCACTATCCGAGTCCAGTTGTTTCCGACTCATGAGAACACCCTCATCCCATGTCTCTATGTACCTGTAAATATGCAGAATGCAGAAGACATTAGCTTTGCAAAGACACCACATTTAAATCTGAGGCCAATTAATTGAACCCAGATATGTTTGCAGACAGTAAAATTCAAGGAGTAAAAGCCTGTTTTACGTGAATAACATAAGCCATATACAATAGAGATGTAAAGAAGATTTAGAGAACTATCAACTACTTAATACACCAGCCCAGACAAAGTACAACTTGCACATTCAACTTGCACGATATCTATGGATATTCAACTATAGAATTAGGCATGCACCTTAAACTGAGACTATAAAATGACAATATGGCCCCAAGACTACTTTCTCGAATATTTACCGGTGCATAATCACAAGTCTTTTTCTCATGTTCATACATACATACCTAGACTACTTTCTCGGTGCTTTTGTTTTTATCCTTATTTTCTCTCGCTTCCCCTCAAAACACTAATTTGGAAGAAGAAAAGGCAGCAATGATGATGAAACAAATACTAACCTTGCTCCATCAACATCAATACAAAGGAAATGGCCATGTCGCCATCCATCTTGAAACTGACCGAAAAATACTTCGCCAGATTTTGAATAGAAGCGGCTTTCACCATTGGCTTTTCCCTTCCAAAAGTTTGCAAACCATCGATCTCCAGTATGGAAATAGAACCAACCCTACATGACGACAGAAAACCATATTGAAATCAGACAAACAAGGGAAGGATGTAGGTTACGGGAAAATTTCTGCAAAGCCAAAGGTGCCCAACCACACAACCAGAGTAGAATGAATACATATATACTGCCTCAAGCATATATAAGCGCATACATTTGCCCATGCCTTTTTTTTTTAATAAGCGTGTGCATGTGTGTTACTTGCTTAAGAGTAAATACTCCACTAAAAAGTTCAATATATTTGAATAGATGCCTATAACTTCGGCAATCATTATCTACTGCACTGTTTATAAGGCCAACGATACCAATTGATTTAGAACCAAGAAAGACCGAACAGAAGTACCAAAATAATTTCTTAACTTTCAGCTTCGTTTTTTAGTCACTCAAAACAACCTAACAATGGAAGAGATTAAATACTTGCACAAGTACCATAAAGTAAATTCTTACTCTAGTAGTAGCAAAGTCAAATACAAATAGTAACCAAAGTAATTGTATTATTTTTAAGTCTTTCATAGTCATGAAGTCCTAGAGTCCCTAATGGGTGATCTTGTATCCCATTCCCATGCATTTTTCTTTCCCTTGCACTAATTCTATTCCCGGAGAACTTGTCAGACCTTTTGAAGGATAACATTTTTAAGCCATCCAAAATAAGAATTAATTATTGTGAACTGAGAAAAAAAAAAGCCATAAACATTGCACTAACAAGATATGAATGATGTGGCATAGTATGAGAAAGCCAATTTTATTGGCTAGTCTGTCTTTGAAATTTATCACTGAAGTTTAAAAAATCAGGAGAGGAAGACCGAACCTTGCCATGCATCAAATCATCCCTCCATGACCCTTGGAACACATCTCCATTACTGAAGCAGAAAGCACCTGGACCTGATCTCTTACCATAACGCCAGATACCATCATATAAGCTTCCATCTCCGAGGATAAGTCGACCCTGTTAAATTGACCACTAAGAGATCTTTAAATATCTTTGACAATTAACAAAATTAATATCCTCCACACGTGAAAGCACACACACAAAAGGTGTTAAATATTAGTACCTTCCCTTCAGGAAGCCCTCCTTGGCATCGTCCTTTATAGACCCCTCCTCTGTACTGCATCTCCATAATAGGACTCCACTTTTTGGGGGAATCTCGCTCAGCTTCCTGCAAGGATTTAGACAATCAAGAAATATGCCCTCGAGCACTGAAAAGGATAGGTAAAGCAAACTGGCAAAACTAGAAATTAATGGAACAATTTTATCAGATTAATTTCAAGTCTAAGACCAGAAAGCAAGAAAAGAAAAGGCTAAATGGGAACATGGAATTGTTATATTTTATTTTCTAATGAGAACAGACCTTATATTTACAAACACACACATGAACATACACAGACACACAAAGAGAGAGAGAGAGAGACTGTTATAATAATGATAATAATAATAGTAATAAAGGAACATAAGAAATCCTATTAAAAGAAGGCTAAATGACAAACTTCTGGTAGGGGCTCACCGATCTTGTTGCATAGCTCAAAATAAATCCCTCCAAAAAAAACATTAGGCAAACACCATAATGAATTCATGCAGAATATCCATAATCAGAAGACAAACATTAACAGCAACCAAGTTACTCTCACGTAATCCAATTTTTAACTTTATAGCTCAACAATGATGAAGTAAAGCTGACAAAATAATTAACTTTTAATTTCTTTGAAAAAGCTATAAATAATGCACAGTTTCACTTTACGGTGCATATTAACAAACATGGTTAAACTGAAGGATAGCCAGGTCCTAATAATGACATTAGCCACATTGTAAAATTGGAAAATGTTATGCCTATTACTAAGCCTATCTGGGTGCATCTGTTGCAACCAAATATTACAGAGTTGGTGGATTACCAGCATAGATGCAGCACGGACAGAGAGAACTCCTTGCTTCTTGGGCGCATCATATTGTTTACCCTTTAACATCATGGATGCATTATTATAAAACTCCCTTACTAATAGAAAACCATTATCAGTTAGCGCACCCAAAGATGCAATGCTGGAATTAGCAAGTTTTTGTTCTTTGATCACACCCTCAGCATTTGACTCTGGGATTTCAGCAGCATAGGAGATATCCAGACCCTCTTTAGACCCGTCCATAGGCCTCACACCAACTGGCAGGTGAAAGATGCTCAAATCATCTAGCATTGAAGTATCTCCAGCCCTTTCTTTGGCCCATTCTTGTGCAATCTGATAACCTGGTCCCAAGTTCCACCTAGCAAGTTGCTCCCTTTGGAGAGCAGGAGCTTCTACAGAATACATTTTGAGCACGAATAAGGAAAAGAAAAAGTGTTGTTAGCTAGTTATTGACTCTCAAAATGTACTCCAACAAGAAGTGCAGAGAAAATCGTTCAAATTAAACTGGAATGGGGAGTAAACTTTAAGCTCTACCTTTAGTAGTTTCATCATAAAAATCCAAAGACTCGGCCCTGGCATCTAACAAGTCAATCTCATTTTCATAAGACCCATTATTGTAACTCCTGGCATAGTAAAAAACAATAGAAATAAAATAATTGAAAAGGTAATGGAGTTCTAGTTACGGAAAGTACATCAAATGCAACCCAAGCTTAAGGCAGCAACCACACCCCAAACCATAAATGTCGTTGTAACTGCTGCTTGGTAATCTTTCATGCTCCTCAGAGTCTTTGTCAACACCTCCAGCTAAACCTTCTAAAAAACTAATCTCCATCTCATCAGAATCTGGAGAGTTTGTTGTCTTGGGAACCTCTGCATCTTTATGTCCATTGATCACATCATCATCATCCAATTGTTGATGGTGTCTCCTCAAAAATTTGTTAACAAATGGGAAATGATATGCCAATCTGGATAGCAAGCTACTTTTTTGAGAAGTCTGTACTTCATCACAACTGTTAATAACAAAAAAATTACATCATATATTTAAGAAAAAACCAGGGAAATGATTGATTTAATCTAAAAAATTCAAATTAGCACATTCTAGTCATTTGTACAAGGCCAAGTTTTCTTATAAGAATCAGTAAACCCTATATCCAGCCAGAAAGCACATTAAAGACCATATACCATGTGATAAGCAATGGACAACATTAACAAGGGCGTGAAACTCTGTGCAAAATTTTCTTGAAGACTTCTCACATGTCAAAACTTCGTTGATACAAAGTAAAATGGATTAGAAAAGTTGTGGCCTGAAGCATATGAATCCAAGAATGATTGACCATCCAAAATCTTACTGCAACTGCAGTGCATACTTACGGTAATAAATCAATCAGCACATGCCAATCAATTAAAGCAAGACTTCTTGGTTAGCATTTGTATCTTCTAAACAAGGATCCTTACCCTAAAGTAACAACTGTTGTCACTATTGTGTTGCTATCCAAATTAGGTTCATGAGCAGTAGAAATAATAATTTTCCCCTTGTATTCTGCAGTTTCACGAAAAGTGAGCAAAGACGTTTCAACATCGCATTTCTCAATAACACCTGAACTTGCAATAACGCATATAGTGATGCCATTTGAGTTCTGTCAACATCAAACAAAAGAAGTAAAACGTTAGAAGGAATAGTGGCTATTTGGTAACAATGAGATGAAATGACAAAACATAATTATTCACATTACTGTGACCAAGCAAGAAATTAAAAGGAAGCAACTAGGATGCCCCAAATGTGATTTACATCTGCTAAATCAGTGAAGTGCAAATTTCACTCCTGAAACTTATAAACAATCATACCTCAACAGTGGCACCAATGAAGGGACAGTCGTAGAGAGCTTTTAAAATTGAGCTTTTAATGTTGTCACCAGCTCCAAATCCAATTTTTGCTTCTTTATAGCTTTCTAGAATCTGTGTGCAGTAGCATTATCCAAAAGTGGTCAATAAGAAGCTTAAAAGAGAAAGGGATATAATTAGACAACCCCAGGAATGACTGAAGGAATAAATTCAAGTTTTTTCATGCATTTACCAAGTTCGGAGAAAACAAATTCCAATAAGATTTAACAATAAGCTAAGATAATAGAGAGAAAGTTGAAATGGAAAAAATACACCCTGAATGAAAGAAAAAGAAAAAATAAGATACAGGAAAAATAAAAACGAAAATCACTAACTTGCATCAATGGGATTGCCATCAACCCTTACTTTCATAATCTCTGAAAATTTGAGCTCTTTTATTTTACTATCCTGCATGTCAATTACTTTCTGGTGCATGCTCTGAAAAAATATTCCAAAAATAAGTTATTCAGGGAGAGTATGATATGGAGTCTGGGATCAAAATGAAGAGAGGATATACATACTGAGATGAGGACTGAGATAGTATTTATGGCTAGCAAAACAGCGGTATTTGCAGTCTTCAAAGCCTCATCTAGAGTGACTAGATCCTTCTTGAGTAGAGTGTCAGTGTCAATATCTGTAGAGAGGATTGTTATTCTGCTAGCACAACATAGCACAGATAGTTGATGATAGTATATTGTTCATATTGAAGGAAGAATGTTCAACAGAAAACAGTAATAGTCCTGAGATAGTACTTAGCCAAGAATTCATTTGGCTGAGCAGCTTCTGTTTCAAACAATCATTGCACTGATAAAACAAATTACAACCAGACAACTTCACAATACCCTTTTACTGCTCAATCTTATTAAGCGGGCAATCCTCAATCCACAAGAATCCCATTCATAATGCAGTAAAAGTGAATTGTTTTAGCTAACAGGTGCTTACAGCAATCATCCAAATATGATCAATTGAAGGGCACACGTGATAAAACCACAAGAAAGAATATACAAGCTTGATGGCCCATTATTCCGAACAAATTAATAAACATTCTAGAGATCCTTTGTGCCTTTGGAAACCTAGCAAGAAGATGCTATTTAGCACAAAAGATAGAGAAAACTTCAAGAAAAAAAAATCAAGATATTGCTTCTGAGCTACCACCTTTTAAGACTATGCTTTCTACTATAAAATTTTCTTGAAAATGGACTGGAGTGAAATAATAACTTCTTCTCATCCTAGCTATCTTCATTGAACCACCTTGCTAAATGTCAAGGAAAAATGCTCTACTATCTCACAGGCAAAGTGCCTACCAAAAAAGCCTTGTCTGCAAAAGGCTGAAGCCCCTAGTAGAAGAGCTCAACCGGCATGGTAAACAAAATGCTCTTAGTTGCAGTTTAATACTTCGGGAACAACCTTCCTGGTGGCCTTATTAGGATGACAGGTATTTATCAAGAGGGTTTACCTTCATACCAACAAAGCAGCTGCAATACATTAGGAAACTAATGGCATTTTATTACTGGAATGGTCCCTCTCTAACAATGTTATGATAAAAAGGGCCCATCTATCTGGGAGCTCCACCAATGATAAGAGAAAAAGTCTAGGGGATGATGATCACAAACATATTTAGCATTTTCACATGACAGCAAACAAAATCTCCATTTCTCGAAAGATATAATGCAATACTCACCTATCCAAAAGTTTGTATGTGCTTGAAGTTTTGCCACCAAATCTTTCATCTGCAGATTGGATGGAAAATTACAATTTTGGGGCAAAAACTCAATTAAAAGATGCAACCAAGGGAATGTTATCTTTTAACGGGAATGTTATCTTTTAAAGATAAGATAAAACATGGGAATTTTCTCAATGATGAAGGAACTTTCAAATCATGAGGTAGCTGATTAAAGAATTAGAAGTGAAAAATTGAAATAGCATGTATAAGTACATTAAACGTAAGTGCAGTTGCTTTTGTAGGAAATCCATCTCTATAAGAGGTTCAATAGAGAAAATAGTTCTTCTGCCTAGCTGTAACTGGTTTGGATTTAAGATTTAGCTATATTGAGTTTGTTTTTTTTTTTTGAACCAAGCTATATTGAGTTTATGAATGCCAAAAATTGTCTTGTTTTACTGTGATATTATCACAATCCATGCTCCTAACTGAAGTTACCTTCTTTTGTTTTTTATTTTTTGTAACAAATTGAAATATGAAAATAAATTCTTCCAGAACTTTTCATAAATTTATAGCAGTTCAAAAAGAAAAGTTAGTCTTAAATAATACCATGCCATGGTTTCTTTCGTACATTTGCAAGTTGAGGAATGTAGTATTTTCGTTACAAAAGAGACCTTTGTGCTTTACAGTGTTGGCGTATAGCAGTTCAAAAAGAAAAGTTAGTCTTAAATAATCCTATGCCATGGTTCCTTTCGTACATTTGCAGGTTGAGGAATGTAGTATTTTCGTTGCAAAAGAGACCTTTGTGCTTTACACCGTTAGCATAAATAAGAAATTCGATCAACAGTGTTAGTATTTGCTAATGTGGCACATCAACCTTGCTGACATGACAAGTTAAAATGTTGACTTTGTTGACCTGCATTTTCTGTGTTCCTTTTTTGATAAGCACAAAGTCCCGTTTGCATGAAAATACCACATTCCACGGCTTGGAATTTTTTTTACTTTTCCCTATTTAATATTTGACTGTTTCAAAGTTTAATAAAGCTATCAAATTACTAGGCTGTTTTGCTTTACAAAGTGTAGAAATGAGCTTAACTTTTAGAGCTCACAGCAAATGAATGAAAATCAGCAAGGAAATAAGGAAATTGGTGAAAAACAAAAACGTGTGAGAACCTGACTCTAGCAACATTTTTCAAGAGGAAAATATCCTCAAGGTGTTCTTTTATAGCTCTAGAGCTTGTTTCTTGACAACTAGGTCACTCTCAAGCTCTCATGGCATAGGCAATGGCGCAGAAGTATATGACTGATAGGTATCAAGATCAAATAAATAGTTGTAGAGTACTTTTTGGTAAATCAAATATATGATATAGTGTTTCCTTAAAATTCAATAAACGACCCTTAAGAAGTCTTATTCTATAAGAATTCCAATATGAATTCAGTTTTAGATGGTCTAAAGACATACAGAAATCCCCAAGCAAATGTATAGTTAACGTCAGCACATTTTATATTTCCTTGCAAAAGGAGAAAATACCAGGCAAGTAATCTAACTCTAAAATGGAAGTGCATAATATCTCTCACCCTCAAACCTATAATGAAGAAAACTAGCTTCTTTTGATTCGCTATAGACTCGTCAAATAGTTCAAATGCCTAACATGCATGGAATAATTTCTTAGAAGCTTCCCAAAGAAAATAGACTCCCATCAACTATCAATATTTTTGTCCAAAATAATCCCTCAACAATTAGCGGTTATTTGAACATGATCCAACCAACTATTAAAATAATCTGCAACTAAATATCAACTTTTAGTTGTGCTATAGATGAGTCTTGCTCCTAAGAGGCAAAATGAAAAGATAAAAAAATGATTTTCTTCTAATAGTTAAGTTATTTTATTTATTTCTTGCTGGAAAGAAGCATTACATATAAAAAAAATTCCTAAGTAAATGGCCTACCTCATCTTGGCGCCTTTGACCTTCAAAGCTGAAAGGCCTCAGAAAGATAGCCACAGCAAATCCATTCCTTGATCTTATTGTTTTAAGTATATCTATTGCTGTCACATGATCTAAGCCATATCCTGCACTAGCTACCTAGCACAATCACACATGCAAGCAATACAAAACAAAAATCAGATACAGATCAGATTCCACTGCACTCATGACATAGGCATTGGAAATTGAATATTTCTAGAACAAGCATAAGGCAGTGTAATATAAAATTTTGCAGTTTTCACCCTTTGTTGCTATCTTCAGAGGCTATAGAATGCAATGAAATCTGAATAGCCTAACACATTTGTTCATGGATGCTTAAATGTTTTTGAGTTCCTCCCGACATGTATATGAGATACAATTCTTAGTTCGGTACAAAACAATTTAGTCACAAATTATCCAAAATAGATAAATCCAGAAAATCACAGCATTTACAGTAAAAATGTTAAAAATGTAGATAATTTAGACTTAATCAAGAGCTCATTTCTATACCCTATTGCTAGAGTTTATGTCAATCCGTTCATCTTTATTATACATTTTCTGTAACTGGATTTTGATTTCTACCATTATTCTTGCACAACAATTCCTCTAATAAATAATTGTTAGTCCTACTACAACAAAAGACAGCACTATAGTTCATATATATGAGAATGATAGGTAAGAAATGTACAAACAATGATAATAGCCGGGGAACATGACTGCAGAAATTGGGAAGCTTCAAGAATTCTCGGATTAAGATCTACAGCAAAAAATAAAAGAAAAATGTCATGTCAGTCAAAGAGTAGAACAATACGGAGTCAGATTTTGACTCCTTTACAGGATAAAAAGACAATAGCTGAAATATTATACAGTACATTTTCCATCCACAATTATCAAATATATAAGGTTTCTCCAATTATGTACGTGATCAACTAAAGAGAGCCTTCTTGATTTATGATTGCTCCTAACTAATATAGCTTTCAATTAACGTTCTTAACATTGCAATATAACTGCTTAAATTTGGAACTAATTCTGCATCAAACAACGATTTTCAAACCATGTAAGCATGAACCATATCTTATATAATTGGGAACACACCTCAACCTTTACACAAAATTAGCTCACCCCTGGCATGCAAAACTTTTTTTCTTTAAACACATAGGTGTCAGTTCTAAATCTATCCTCTCTCTTCTGTAACTAATACAAGTGAAGAGTGACAAACAAAAGAGCACCTTGAGTAACTATTCATCAATTGACATGTGGACATAACTTAGACGCCTATAAATAGAAACCAAGACTCTATCCTTTGTATGTTGTTAATTGTGTAATAAGAATTTTATGGATAATTGTTAAAGTGAGGGATATTAATACACATTAGTTAAAACGCAGTATTTTAGCTAATGATAGCCTATTACCATTCTATCCTTGTATTTTTCTGTTATGTTTCAGTCTATCTTTCTCTGTTACTTTCCCTTTTACATAGAGGCAAGCAAGAATGTGAAAGCCTATATAAGGCTTGTAATTGAGCTGTATTGATTTGGGAAATTTGAATTCCAATTCTTACTTTCTTCTACATTTCTACTTTTGCTCTATTTTCTTCCTAAATCTTATCAATAATTCTATATTAGCCGAACAAATATACCATCAAATATTACAGCTCATGGTACTGCACTCCATTTACACAGGCAACATGAAGTCTACTCCAAATTATGAGAATTCAAAGCAGATGTAACCTAATCCCCAGCAAAAAATAAAATAAAAGAGCACCGTGCCAGAATCTAACTATGCATTATCTTCATGTAGCAATACCATGAAAAAAAAAATATGCCTATAAAATTAACAGATTCAAAAGAACAGCCTACAGTTGAAAACCGTTTGTTAAAAAGGAATTGAAAAACAGAACAGAACAAAAAAAAAATGAGGCATTGCAAATTTTTTAGAACAAATGCACCGAGACAATTGAACCTTGTCGAAACACTCTTTCTTGTAATTGCACATTCAGAGGATCTATGGCATGAATATTCCTGCAAAAAAAAAAAATGATTTGGTCATAGCTCGAGGAATAACTTAACGACAGCAATTGAAATAAAAGAAGTAAATTAGTAGGAATCAAACAAAGTTATATTTACTAGCAGTGGCATTCAGCTTTAACTTCCAACTCAGATGAGAGAGTGCAGATGTATCATAAAATTAAAACAACCAAACGAAGAATTTAATTGCCAAATTACCAGAATCGCAGAGATGACGATAACTCGAAATGCGAATCGGAGCAGAAATCAAGAACAGCGTCCTTCCTGCTTCCAACGCCAATGACTTCAACAAACTGAGAATCCCCAAATAAACTCACGCCACTATCAGCTCTATACTCCTTCTCTTCAAAGCTCATTGAAACGCGAAGAGAGCGGTTACAGCTACAACCATACCGTAATCTCTGACTCAAATTGACACCCCGAAGGAAGCGCTGATAGAAGACATGTTTCGGAGAAAGGAGGCACGCAGAGACGCGAGAAACAGGTATAAAGGTTGTGAAAACAGGAAACTGCCTTCCAGTGGACATCGTAGATGAAGTGTGTAATGGAAGCAGTTACTCGCTAAGACAGTGATTGCATCACGTAGAAGTTAAAGCGATTGAGTTTTCTGGATTGATTATGAAGCCCACAGCCAGAAATCTTTTTTGACACTGCTCCTCTATCACTCATCAGTTTGGACAAACAAGTAAAAAGGTGGAGTAGGTGAGTTCAATGAAATAATAGGAGTGGCAACGGGATGCGGATTATCCAAGCATCTATCGGAACCGACCGGAACGGGAGGGGATTGCTATACGGGAATAAAAAAACGAAATAAGTTAAGTTGTCTCATGTTTATTTAGAAGCTAAGATAATGAGACAGATGATGGATAAGTCTTTTATCTCATATCTAAGAGTAGAGGGGCAAATAAACTGATCAAACTGGTAACCGAACTGAAAACCAATAATCCGAATGGAAAAAATCGGTTAACCGAACCAGCGGTTTCAGTTTAGGGTTGAAAAATAAAATAGTTTCGGTTTCGGTTCAAAATATTAAAAAACCGATGGTTTTCGGTTAACCGAAACATTTACATATATTTATATATTGTTTTTATGTTATATAGTATATCAAACAAAAACCCTAACATAGTATATATATAATAGAGTAAAATAAATTCTTTAGAATGCGGAAAACATCCCCAAGTTCTCTTTTTTCACTTTTTGGGTGCCTCTGTTTGTAGTCCCGCGAAACTTCCTCCTTGTTTGGATTTTCTTTTCTTCCTAATTGTTTTACAAAGAAATGGGTTTCCACTTCTAATCATGCATTTTATTTTTTGGGATTTTCACTTATTTAACGAAATTGATTTAATAATTAAATCAAGTGACTAGTTTAGTTGATGGTTTTTTTTAAAATGTGAACTTATGGTTGACCATTAATTTTGATTAATCATTTTAATCATTTTGAAAAAACAATGTTTAAATGGTTAAAAATCGATAACCGAAAAACCTAACCAAAAATATTGGTTAACTATTGTACGGTTAACCGATATTAATGGACTGGTTAACCGAACCATGCCCACCCCAACCCAAGAGGGGATGATATAAGGATGTGAGATAAGTTCCTGCGATTTCAATAGGATGGAAAAATCTATCTTATCCCTCAAATTAATGTTATGTAGTTTAAATAAGATTAAAATAGTAAAATGTATTATTTTATCTTTATCTCTATTCCACGTACTAAATATTGAAAAATAATTCTTAACGATCATATTTTTATCCTTGTCCCAATCATTTATCCTTATTCCTATACCAACATTTATCCTTATCCCTATCCCATAAAATACCAAACACGTCGTAAGAGTATATGAATTAGAAACCAATTTAATTGATTCAATGTAATCAAAACAAACTCGCAAGCAAAAACTAATTTAAAATTTAAAAATCGGTAAACAAAATAAAAAATAATATAAAATCATTCTTTTTTTTTGGTAGAAATGGAAGGCAAAAGCCTAGAAACAAACAAACTAAAAAACAATTAACTAGTCACTATTCTCAATGTCAAATGCCCGCAGCGGTCCGCAAAGAGGATGTTCTGGAGGCCTGCAGGAAGCACACCACGCTCATGATGACCCAGAGGAAAAGTACCTGCGAAATTCATCATCCAGTCGGCTGCTTAATTTCCTTCCCTTAAAGTGTGTGAGAACCGAATATCCCATGATCTGTCCCGAAGGTCCTGACACTTGTAAAAGAGCCACGCGTGAGGGTGGTGAATCCGTGTCGTGGAATTCATGAAGAGGACCACAGAGGTTGAATCCAATTCAACAACAACCTTACGAAAGCCTTTTTTCCACGGAAAAGATAAGCCAAGGAACAATCCCCACAACTCAGCAAGAAAAGCAGAACAAATACCAAGATTAACGCAAAAGCCCCCAAGCCAACTGTCACTAGAGTCCTTAATCAACCCTCTAGCCGCTACGCTACCCGGATTGCCTCTACTTGACCCGTCAATATTAACTTTAACCCACTCTACTTCTGGAGGTCACCATTGAACCCACTGCGACCCTTTTACTAGACCCCGGATTCTGTCGATAGCCTGGAAGGCTTTGTAGGCTTCACAAGCTCTCAATCTGATGAAATCGCATCTTAAAGACATTACCAAACGTCCCTCAAAGATCCGTATGTTCCTCCATTTCCAATGCCACCAGAGGATGATGGAGAAAATAATCGACCACGAGACTGCACCAAGCTGCTCCTGACATTGAAGATTTCTCCGCAGCTAAACTAACCAGGCCGTAAAAAAGAAAGATGCGTGGAACTGGCTTGGAAGAATTTGCTGCCAGCAGCTACTGACCCGAGGGCAATCACGAAGCATATGAAGTAAAGATTCCTCCGTGTTGCATGCTGCACACCTCGAGTCCATCGAGATATGCCTATGGACTCTTTCGCTGTTGCAAAGCACCGCCTTTTTCATAATTAGCCAGACAAAAGCATGTACCCGTTCCGGCACCTGCAGTTTCTAGACCACCTTTTCCAGACCAGACGGTTCCTGGTTCTGAAGCTGAGCCGCCAAACACTTAGCTCCGGAAGCAACACTATACACGCCCGTCGTCGAGTGAATCCAGAACCACTCATCGATCCTATCGCTTTCCACATCCAATACCAACGACGACATTTGCAGAAGTACTGCTTCTAGGAGATAATCTGCAAGCGTAATCCAGTTCCAGCCCGTCCCCTCGGTCCAGAATTCCTGAACGCAGTGAGATGTCCAAGCCGATGGGATTAGGTTAGTGGCTTTAGTTATTAGAGGGGTATCACCGCACCAAGTGCCGAACCAGAAAGACGTATTTAAACCATTGAACACAATCCGACCCAAACCTGACTGCAGGACAAGCTTGACTCTCGCCATGATGCTACACCAAACCCGAGAACTCGAAGAACGGGTCTCAAAGAGACGAATCCCCTGGTTGGAACTCTTATATTTACTCAACACTACCTTGACCCACATAGCCTGTTTATCCGTGAGTATTTTCCAGCCAAGCTTGGCAACCAGCACTACATTGGAGTTTCTAGAGCCCGAATGCCCAGACCCTCCGCCATTTTAGGTTGGCACACGATCTTCCAATTTACGAGATGGATCTTTCGATTCTCCGCCGTAGAGCCCCATAGAAAATCACGGTTTAACGCATCCAGTTTTGAGCACACTCGCATAGACAGCAGAACATGTTGCATAACAAATGTGGGAATGGCCGAGGTGACGGACTTGACAAGAGTAATTATGCCAGCAAACGAGAGGCACTTAGCCTTCCAACTAGGGGTGAACATCGGTTCGGTTCGGTTACTAACCGAACCGAACTGTCGGTTAACCGAACCGAAATTTGTCCTATTTCCATAACCGAACCGAACAAGTTTGGTAACCGAATTTCATTTAACCGAAAATTTTCGGTTCGGTTCGGTTCCCGACCGAATAACCGAAAACATAAAATATTTAATTTTTTCTACATTTTTATTTAATTAGTTTTCAAATAATATCCTTGTACAAAAGTTACAATTGAATAAATTAAAGACTACTAAACCAAAATATATATATACAAAGATAAAAGTGTATTTTTTAGGGTTGGAATTTTTATTTATATAATATAAAGATAAAATTATATTTTTTATATTTATATATGAAGTTCGGTTCGGTTATCGGTTATACCGGTATTTTTTTTTCAATAACCGAACCGAAAACCGATTACCAAATTGAGCTAAAATGAAAATCGAACCGAACCAAAATGTTAAAATAACCGAACCAAATTAAAATTTCGGTTCGATTATCGGTTTGGTAATCGGTTACTGGTTATTTTGCTCACCCCTACTTCCAACCTGCCAACCTATTCAGGACTCTATCCACAAGATAATTAAATGTTGCATGTGTAGGTGTTTTGTGAAACAGGGGAACCCCAAGATAGATACCTAAATCCTTAGTGCGATTCACATTCAAGACATCACAAATCCCACGGCTAACCGTTTCAGAGACATTAGGAGAGAAGAAAGTCTTTGACTTACCAAAATTGATCTTCTGACTCGAGAAATCACAAAAAGGAATCAATGATTTGACGAATAGAAACTGCCTGGGCAACACTAGCTTCAGCCAATAGAATAATATCATCAGCAAAGAGGACATGGGACAACTTCAGCCCCCCTCTTGAAATCTGAACAGGCTTCCAGTCTCGCTATTGAACCGCATCTTCAATGATATGGCTCAATCTTTCCATACACATGACAAAGAGGTAGGGCGAGAGGGGATCCCCTTGCCTAAGACCTCTAGAAGGCTTGAAACCAGGAAGTTGTTCTCCATTCCATAAAACCTGCATCGAAGAAGCCTCAACACAGCTCATGGTCAGATTAACCCAGTGAGAATCAAGCCCAAACAATTGCAGGGTATCCCGAAGGAACTGCCAGCTGATCCTATCATAAGCTTTCTCAAGGTCCAGTTTAATGACCATGCTCCCTTTCCTTCCTTTTTTCTTCTGAAGAGAGTGGACTACCTCTTGAACAAGAATTATATTATCTGAGATGGACCACCCCGGAATGAAACTACTCTGCATAGGGCCAATCATGCTCCCAAGGAAAGGCTTCAGCCGATTCACAATACACTTTGTAACCATCTTGTAGATGGTGTTACAAAGGCTAATCGGTCTGAACTGGTGTAAGAATTCTGGGGATTTGACCTTAGGAATAACTGTGATGAAAGTGGAATTAACACCAGGATCTATAAGCCCCGAGTGGAGGATATTGATCACATACTCACACAAAATCAGTTCCAATAAGCGCCCACTGACGCTGAAAGAACAAAGCTTGCATTTTTTTTATCATGTTAAATCACTAAAAAAATACACTGTTTAATTATTTACAAAACCATGAACAAGATCACAAGTTCACAACACCTAAAATTAATTATTTATAAAAAAAAAAAAAAAAGGGCGGCCCGGTCGCATAAAATTAATTATTTATATTCTAATTATTTATTTACTATCCAGGAAAACACTCTAATTTTCTCAAAAAAGAAAAAAAAAACTCTAATTAATTATTTACTCAAATAAAAGACTAACTAATTTTAGTGGTTATAAACCAGTAATCAGTTAAAACTAGTGTGATGTGGTTTCGATATATATAAAATTAACGTTATTATTTTATTGGATATGAAAATTTCCTATGGGAAGGAAATGTGGATGAAAAGATCTCTGAATCATTTAATAGGGATTCTCCAAAACCGTTTCTATAAACATTGGAGGACATAGTGGAAAATGTATTTCCGTCTCTGCTTAGCACCATTGCCACCCATCAGGGCCGGTCCTGGTAATTTATGGGTCCTAGACAGAATAATAAATAAAGCCCCTTTTAATAAAAATATTTTACGTAAAAAAATTAAAATATATTTCAATACATGATAAATAAAAAAAGTATTTCATTAATTCCTTATTTATCTACATATTAAATCTATTTTATAAAAAAATAAATCAATTGTCACATGTATATAAATGTTATCATGTAACAAAAAAAAATCTTACAAATCGATTAATTTTTCATCCAAAATTGGTTAAATGTAACTTAAGGAAATACTTCAAGGAAAAATATTACAAAATAATATGATAAAATTTTGCATACCACAGAGACTGAATATGAGTTTAATTATTAAATTAACTCTCAATCTATATTTAAAAAATCAATTGGATTTCTTTTAAGTTTACATTATTAATTATTTGGACTCTTTAAAACCTAAATAATTTTTAGGGCATTTTACATAAATATCACATTTTATTATAAAATTATAATTAAATCATATCATTAAATTTACTTTTCAATATATTATTATTTTTCATATATAAGAAATAACGTATTATTTTTTATTCTAATTTAAAAAATTTAAACTCAAATTAAACTCCAATTCATAAAACCTGAGAATTATAGGGGACTCAAACGTAAAACCTCTTCAAAAGAGAGTTGCCAATATAACAACTAGGACACTTTTGACTTTAGTATAAATTTTGTTTTATTATATATATATATATATATATATATATATATATATATATATATATATATATATATATATATATATATAATTGGGCTCTACGCTAGGACACTCCTGGCTTAGGTCCAGGACCGGTCCTGCCACCCATATGAAATAACTTGTTGTGTTTGTGCGGAAGGTAAGCTAAACGATGGTTTAGTAATGTAATTATATGTAAAATTATTTTTATATCCTTTCATTTGTGGAAATAAAATAAAACACAAAAGGTAATTTTGGAAGAAAAAAATATATACCATGATTCCCCTTCCATTTGAGGTGTAAGGAAAATAACCCAAAATTCACTTTCATCTACCCTCACTTACTATTACATCTCAAAACAAAATTTTTTTTTATCTAATTACACTTATCATCACCTACCTTTAAATACCATCATCCAAACAAGGCCTAGCGATGAAGTTGTGCACACCCGTCCGGACTGTAGGAGCGGAAACCTTCGGAGTGGAAAATGTGGAAACCACCAAAATCGAATTTCAAAGTTGGAAAAAAATAAGAATTGGCAATTACAATTTGTTGTTTTTCTTTTATTTTAAGTTTCAAAATTGGAAAAAATTATGAATAGATAACATATCAAGTGATTTTTACTTGTTTTCACAACTAATATAAAAGTCGTTTAACTTTAACTAATACCTTAAAATGATACTTGACGACCTTAAACTTATAACATTTAAAAATTAAAATTGTTTAAAATGGTATTTGCTATGAAACTTTTATTTTCTAAAATGGTAAAAAGCATTTTTAGAGTATATCTAGGAGTTATATTATAAAATTTAGTGACAATATAGTAAAAAATGAGTAAAATTCAATAAACATGGATATAATACCTAATAGGTAATTACAATTTAGTGTTTTTGCTTCAGGTAATTACAACTTGGTTTTCCTTATTGTTGATTTTCGATTTATACCCAATAGATAGTTACAACTTGGTTTCCCAAAAGGTAATTACAACTTGGTGTTTTTGCTTCATGTAATTATAACTTGATTTTCCTTTATTATTGATTTTTTATTTAAACCCAGTAGGTAATTACAACTTGGTGTTTTTACTTCAGGTAATTACAACTTGATTTCCTTTATTGTTGATTTTTTATTTATACCCAATAGGTAATTACAACTTGGTGTTTTTGTTTTAGGTAATTACAACTTAGTTTCCCTTATTGTTGATTTTTTATTTATACATAATAGGTAATTACAACTTGGTTTCTCTTATTGTTGCTTAGGAAATGATAAATTGGTTTTCCTTATTTTCGATTTACTGATGTGTGCTTGTGGAATGTTCTATCGCAAACAAATTATTAACGTCTTGAAAGAATAGATGGCCTTTCAATAGCCAATAGCATCATATGTACTAAAGGAAAAGAATAACATCTCTAGAACCATTAAGTGGTTAATGTGAACTTGTTTGAGGTAAAGGGAATATGATAAAGTATTAATAGCAATTTGTAAGAAATAATAAACAAACCTTTATTATTGGATTTCTAAATTTAAGGATCTTAATTTGATGACATCAGGGCTCCATTCAATCCAAAATTTTCAAAAATATGTTGTTAGGAATTAAGGCTTACAACCACCTCTACAAAGGGTTAATTTCATCCTTTTTAACCTGTCTTCCATGATCAATAAATCTGGCACAAATTTTAGATATAAATTGAATTAACATGTCATTTTTCAACATATAATTTGTAAAAGACATTTATCTCTTGTGTTAAACTCCAAAATGTTGTTGTATTCTTGCAAAATATAATAACAATGGAAGAAACAAGTTTTGCATATGATACAAAAATTAAAGAAACAAGTTCTTGCACGATGAATTGTACTTAATATCTAAACAAGAAATAATTAAAGCCAAAATAACACCTAAAGCAATATTCAAGAATTTGTAATTAAATTAAAAAGTCGAAGTCTTCATCAAACTTGCACCTACGAAATTGTTTCGACGCTAGAGCAACCCAATCCCTTGTGATATTTTGAGCATCAATGACCTACATCCATTTAGAACTTCCATTTAGAATAAGTCATGTTTTTATCCAGAAAGAGACACATTGATAAGTAAGATTGTACCTAAGGTATTTTCATTTGGCACATAACATAAATTGGTCTGGGAATGGAGTTTACTAATATTTTGTACGTTCATAACCTACAAGAAGTAACTGAAAGCTGAAGCATTATTCCCAAAATACAAATTGTTACAGCTGTGGTAAGTTTATACCTGACTTGGAAATGAATTCCCTTTCCACAAAGCACAATAAGGTGGAGTTTCGTGTCTTCCATAAGTTTCAGAGCCTAGGTTACAAAGCACAAAGCTCATGAAAACATAATAAAAAGAACGTACATTGTTTTATATAATGTATTTTACTATTAATTACCAAGAGTAATTTTGTATAACTACTGCAAGGTCTTTCAGAATTTTGATAGTTGTTCCCAAATGACATAAATTGTTGTTGTAAAACCATCTGATTTTCTCCTTCCTAATTTAAAGGTTCCATAAGAAAACATCTGTTAGTAATAAAAAATAATCAAGAATATATTACAACATTTATTCATACATACCTGTATCGAGATATTTTCTTTATCTGGTTTATTTGACACCTTCTTACTTTTTTTTTGTCTGATGAAATTTTTCGGTCCAACTTTTCCTTCGCTTACCCCCCTTTTTTTCCGCCTTCGGCTTCAGAGTAATCTTATCAGGAATAAAGGCATGTGTTTCACCTTGCTGTTCATTTTCATTCATCTGTGAAATTATAGGAGCTCCACTCTTTTCTATTTTAAGGTTCAACAATAGCTTCTCAACCTCAACAATCATATTATCCAAGCCAATGTCTACTAATGATGATGATTCCACAAAGTTGGATGCCCTCGAAGCCATTTTCACAAATTTTTAACATAAAGCTTTGTATCTACATGTTGCATCCAACTGAGGGTCCTCAAGAATAGTCCTCCCAGAAATATCTTTCACTGGTTCAGCCCTTGCTTCTCTTGTCCAACGTTTCAAAATATATTTTTCGGAACCAATTTAATATTCATAGTATCGAGGACTTTTAACGCATGAGCACATAATATGCCCAATCTTTCAAATATTTTGCAACTACATGAAATTGTATCATTCAAAGGATCACTTAATACTTTGTATTCTTCTTCGATAGAGTTATTAGTTTTAGGGTCTGAAATTCGAACTTTATATTCATTGTTTAGTTGGCCTTCAACATGCTGTTCAACATAAGCTGCCGTTGACCAATCATACTCATCTTGAAAGGCTTCGAATATCTTAGGAGTATAAATTTGGCCAACTTGTCTAAGTAAAGGTGATCTCCGCATCTTAATTCTTGGAAGTTTTTCCCGCGACTCAAACTCATTATTTGTCTCATTTTACCGCTTTATCCTAAGAACTCTCTCAAATTGTTTGAAAAAACGCATTATATCAATAGTGCATTTCAGATAACCTTTTAAATCCCTGTTGAAGCTTTCACTAAATTGAGTACTATGCATCCCCAAAGAAAATACATTGGTCATATAACATTCTGCCCACTTTTCTTTTACGGCATAAATACTATCTAACCAACTTTGTTTTATCACTTTCCCACGCAATTCTTCGAATGATTTTTCAAACTCTACCTCTTCTTTAATCTCATACATACAAGATTTGAATTCTTGAAGAACAGTTGATCCATAAGGTAGCAAGTGCTTGGTTGCATTTTCTGTGATCTGCCAAGTACACAATCCATGCCACACATTGGGCATCACCTCTGCAATAGCATTTCCCATAGCGATATCTTGGTCGGTGAACATTGTCTTTGGATGCTTATTGCCATGTGTTGCTAGAAATGTTTCAAACAACCACTTAAAAGATTCAGTTGTTTCGTCATATAACAAAGCAGCACTAAAAACTGTTGTCTCCCTAAAATGGTTAAAACCAATAAATACGCCAAGGGGTCGATTCTCTTTGTTTGTACCAAATGTAGTGTCAAAGGCAACTACATCTCCAAATGCAGCATAATCAATAAGCATCCTTGCATCAGCCCAAAAAATGTTTGTTACTTGTTCTTCACAATCCAATTGAATTGAATATTGGAATGAAGGATTCTCAATTGTTTGTAAGTGAAAGTATTTTAATAAACTTTCGGCTTCCCTATACATATAATCTCTTTGGCGCTTACTCCGTAGATAATTTTTATTGTCCCGATGGGTGTAGCCAAGATTTGTTGATCCACCAACATGTGCACCAATGAACTCATGAGCTGCTCTAGGCCTAATTCTAGAATCATCAGCAAGTTGAATTTCAACAGCTTGTACTTCTGTTATCTTCCTTTGTGATGACAACAAATGTGTGGTATTTGGACAATGAAGTACATGATTGTGTTCGGACACAAATTCATGAACATGATATTTTCCCGTACACTTAATTAAATTAATACCAAGACGAACCTTACAATCAGTTATTGTTTCAGCTCGAGGATTAGTCGTCAAATGATCGCGCTTGTCAGATCGGCGAAAACCCTCTTTTGAACAAAGAAATCTTCGAGAAGTAACTTGTCCGTCCTTATTCTTGTTCGCATAATGCTTGCGGACATTAAAACCCATCTTCCCTCCATATTCTAACCAAAAATTCCAAGCATGATCCACCGAGTCAAATTCCATACCAACACGAGGAATCCAATTTTCTGATAGGTCTACATTATCGCTGAGCTTTTTTGCTGTAGAATTATTCATCATTCTATGAACAAAAAATTTGGTATTAATATAAATAATTAAATATAGATTCAATGATACACAGCAAAAAAAAAGTTGACTTAATTAAGAAAACTCTGCACTCAAATTACTGATACAAACCAAATATTTAATTTAGCAAGTAGGTTCATATGTTCTAAAGCTAGCAATTTTAACTGCATTCTGTTTATGCTGCTGGGATCTATTTGTTTAAATATTATATTGCTTGGCTTAATTTTTGCAAGTATTATGTTTACTGGATCTGATTTAAATTAAAATTCAATCAGATTAAAGCTAATTATACATATTATGCCTGCATGTAAGTTTGTGGCATAAGAGTTAACAATTCATTCATTGTCCTCTTAAGAGTTTGGAGTGATAACAAATATAATTAAAATTATGTCCTCTTAAGATTATGTTCACGCAAATTAAAATTCAATCAGATGAACAAGCACCTTACAATGGCTACTTTCCCACCCGCACCTCTGGAGAGGATTTCAATTTCAATTAAAGCTAATGTATAATTGGGAATAATACATTATTATAAGCTTGGATCAAATACAATTAAGGATTAAAGCTAATGTAAATATAAAAATCAAGCTTTGACAGTAAAGCTAATGTTAATATGAAAAATTAAAGCTAATGTAATTAGGGATTTCAATTTCAATTAAGCAATCAATAAAAAAAGCAAACAACTGATAATACTACTTGTGCGGTCGCCGAAGATAAATTCTGGCATCTGTGTGGTCGTCGGAATTAAAATCCGACGTCTGTGTGGTGGTCGGCCGTAAAATACGATGGCTGGAAAGTTGAAAGGGAAGGAAGAGGGGGGGGGGGGGGGGAGAAGAAACGCGTGCGTGAAAGAGAGAGAAAAGGGGAGTTAATTATTCTATTTTAATTAGGATAAATCTGGACTATTGATTTATTTTTGGAGGGCTGGGATTTGTTTAACTCTACCTTGTAGAGTTTCCTCAAACTCTAGAAGATCTGTACGCAATGTTTTGATACCGTTTTTCGCATTTTTCACCTCCTCACTGTTTCACGTTATACGTTTTTCATGCAAAATGTGAAACAAATAATTAATAGATACAAAAGAGTTATTTTGAAATTAAATAAAAATATTAATTATGAACTAGTTTTTTAGAGGAAATAGCGCTTTATTTAAATAATATCAGTATTTAACACATTATGAAAAAGTTTTAATGTTCTTAAATATCAAAGGAGGAATTATAGAAAAATTTTTATCAAAAAAAGAAGGATTTGCATATGATTATTTGAAATTACAGAAATTTTTTTATTTCCATCTACGGGTTTGGATACTTTTTTTCTAAAGCAAAAGTTGTAATGTTTTTAAATACCTAAAGAAGAATTATAGAAATTTTTTTATCAAAAAAGGAGGTTTTGCATATGGTTATTTGAAATTACAGAATTTTTTTATTTCCATCTACGGTTTTGTAACTTTTTTTCTAAAGCAAAAGTTTTAGGGTTTTGTAACTTGGCATGATTTGGTACCTTGATTTTAGGGTTTATATTGAATGGTGGTGATTGAAGATGGTTTTGATTGTGTGTGTTGTGATGCACATGCACTATATCATGTGCACTAGCTTCTGGAGTTTGCTATTGATGTGTTTGGACATAAATGCCCTTGATTGGATGTGTAAGACCGAAATACCCTTGGCAACCCAAGAGTCAGTTTCAGTCAAATAAGAAGCCTTGGGTCTTTTAGATTTCTTCATTTTGTACTTTGTAATGTTGGAGACTCTTCTTTTGCCTTCTTCTCTTTCTCTTCATCTGTAAACACTTTTCCAGAAAAATAAAACTTCTTCAAACCTTTTGCATGCTAATATTTTGATACCGTTTTTCATATTTTTTACCTTCACGCTGTTTCACGTTAAACGTTTTTCATCCGAAATAAATAATTAATAGATACAAAAGAGTTATTTTGAAATTAAATAAAATATTAATTATGAACTAATTTTTTCAGAAGAAATAGCGCTTTAATTAAGATTACAAAATTGAGAAACATTAATGCAAACTCTCAAGAATTCTTTTAATTTTTTTTTTTTTTTTTTTGTCTCTTTAAAAGCCCACCAATATTAATCTTATTTTATTTTTCACACTTGAACTACTCTTTTTAGGCTTTTATATAAGCCTTTTTTATAGAGGCCTCACTGAATCCTCACATGAATCATTTTTCCATTTTTTTCAGAATGAAAATAAGAACAAATTGACAGAATTTCCATAGATGCTGATGTGGCAAAATCATATCTATTTATTTTTGGTATCTAATTTAATTAATCTCTTGGGTAATTAATTTTGGAATGGAACTCTTATGAATGTGGGTTCTGGGCCCAAGTTAAGAATTCAGCCCACAAGCTACGCTGATAAGGCTTTTGGAGTGGAAAATATCAATCTTGGGCTTGTGGAGCGGGCAGTTAAATGCTAAAGTGTTATGTGCCTGCGATTAGAATCTCGTCACAAGTCCGTTAATTGGAAAATTCCCTTGATTTCCCTCGTTATTTCTGTTCTTCGTAGAATTTATTTTGAAAACTCAATAGCAATTTGTAAGATATCGCTAAACTTCCTATATTAATTTTTGGTCTATAAAATTCTCTTCATTTATTCATCAAAAAAATCTTTTTTTTTTTTATAGAAGAGTACAAAGTTTATTAGGGAACACTGTAGGGTCCTAATGGGTTGAGGATAGTAACCCTCATTCCGTCCATACATTTAGGTTTCGAGAATAAAATATTCCTCGTCTCTATTCTTAACAGTAATTTTCTATTCTTATCGATTCGAATCGCTGCAAGTTTTGAAAAATCTCGCTTCATTGTCATATCTAAATATATGCTACATATTATTATTATTAGTATAATTATGTTTTTTAAAATATTATTAGTATAATTATGTTAACTTATATACACTAACCAAATTAAATAGTGTATTATATTAACAATAATTTAAATACATTTAAAAATAATTAAAAGAATATTTTTAATGTTGTAGCAAGTAAGTAGCTAGTTGAAGCGGTGATTAGTGAGAAATTATACTGCATGCTAGAGTGTACTACATCATTCATATGTTGGGTCTAGAATTCATAATTTATGGTTTAGCATGTATTATTTAGGGGTAAAATTTACATTTTAGGATTTAAATTGGTATAATAATTAACTAAAATATAATTAATTAATTATTGGGGTTAATTACACTTACAATCCTCATTAGATGGAATGTCAATATCATAAAGTTTTATTTTTTAATATTAAATTTATCAAACTTTGCATTAGTCATTTTAAACAGATTTTGAACAAATTTTCCTTGTCGGTTAATTTTTTTAAAAAACATGTCACCAAATCCAACTTAATTAAACCGACTCGACCGGATTAAAAGAGGAATTGATCTAGGTTGAATTAAAGAACCAAATTAGCTTGAAGTTTTTGGAAAAGTTGAAATTTAGTCCTAAACAATATAATTACAATGTCAAAGTTTATCAGATCTATTCATGGATTGGATCGGGCCGGTTCGGGATGGATCTAACCAGACTTGTTACATAATTACTTTGTCCAATCCCAACCCAGCCCGCACTATATTTACATCGGGTTTGGGCTGGGTTGGACCAAGCGAAGAGAACTAATTCCTAAGCTCAATTCGGCCCGATCCAACTAACATCTTTGTATTTTTTTTTTAAAATTTAAAATTAAACTGAAAATTATACTATCATTATAAATAATAAAATACACTAAACTAAACGTTAGAGGATTATTTCAATAAAAATCAATTAACGCAATTCTAAATAAAAAGTACTGATGTAGATTGAAATCGACTGAAGGTTTTAATCGTAAACCAACAAAGAATCCGATCTTCTCAAGCTAGACTTGAAGGTTGAGTTAACCCAAAGGATATGAAAATCCAAGCTCTCAATGGAGGCTATTGTTTTAAATTTATCAAAAGTTCTTAAACATTACAAAGAGGGGAGCTTAAATACTCTCCCAAATAAGAAGGGAAAAGACCAAAAGCCCATGAATAGGGTTTTGGCCAAAACATGTGCACAAGAGTATAATAGGAAAATAGGAGAGTCCATGGCAGTTTAGTAATAAGAGGGTAATGGCAAAACAGTAAATAAAGAGTAACAGAAATTGGTCCCCTCAAGGTGAGAACTTGGAGGAGAAGTATTCTCCTGGACAAGTACGCCCCGCGCCCTAGTGCTACGCCCCGCGTAGATGCGCTCCTGAACTTGGAGGTGTTTGCTCGTACTCATTACGCGTGGCGTCCTGCGGAATACGCCCTGCGTCATTAGGCTCCTGAGTTTGATGGCTCTGTGGACGGGAATCTACGCGTGGCGCCCAAGGCGTACGCCCCGCGTGTTTGACCTTCTGGGAAGCTTCCTGCTCGAGATTGCTATCCACGCCCCGCGTCCCCGCATTACTTGATCCTCCTCCCAGGACAACACTCCCCATGCCTAGCGTCCTGCTAGACACGCCCTGCGTGCCCTCTGTTTTGGCTTGGTCTTCGCTCTCCTTAGGTGGGTTCTCTCGAGTAGCTCCTCGTTGCTCCGGGCTCGGGTCTAGGGATAAGATGCCCTCATCATTCTCCCCTTCTTTGAAAGAGTCGGGCTCTGTCTCGGGTACCTTAGTTGGCAACGATCCCTCCGGCTTCCACAAGCTCAAATCCTGCACGTTAAAAGAAGAAGACATTTTCCCAAGCCAATTGGGAAGGGTTAGTTGGTAAGCGTTGGCACTGATTTTCTTTGTGATCCGGTAGGGGCCATACTTCCTCGGCCTCAATTTGCTACTCGGGGCATGACTAAGTCGTTCCTTCCCCAAGTACACCATCACCTCATCCCCAACCTCAAACTGCACATCTCTTCGGTGTTCATCGACCTTGGCCTTGTTCTTATTATTTTTCTCCTCAATGCTATGTCGAACTTCTTGGTGCATTTGGTGGTAGTCATTGGCCAAGTTCTGAGCCGCAACACTCTTCTTCTCTCCCTTCGGAACTTCCCCCAAATCAAGCGAATGGTTCGGAGCTTTGGTGTACACAACTTCGAAGGGTGACTTCCCGGTGGTTGAACTCACGGTGGAGTTGTAGGCGAACTCGGCTTGGGCAAGCACATAATCCCACATCTTGGGTTTGTCCCGACACTTGCTCCTTAATAAGTTACCCAAGGTCCGATTGACCGCTTCAGTTTGCCCATCCGTTTGAGGGTGAGCTGTGGTACTAAACTTCAATGTGGTCCCGAGAATAGTCCAAAGAGTTTGCCAAAAGTGGCTAATAAACTTGGTGTCCCGATCCGACACTATACTCTTTGGGACCCCATGCAACCTCACCACTTCACGAAAGAACAAATTGGCGATGGCGGTGGCGTCATTAGTCTTCCTACACGGAATAAAGTGTGCCATCTTCGAGAATCTATCCACCACCACAAATATGGAGTCCATACCCCGTTAAGTCCTTGGCAGCCCCAATACAAAATCCATGGAGAGGTCTTCCCAAATAGTCTCCGGAACCGGTAGGTGCATACGTAGTCCAGCATTAGTAGTGTGCCCCTTGGATGTTTGGCGTGCCTCACATCGCTCCACGATGTAGGCCACGTCCCTCCTTACTCTAGGCCAATAGTAGCGGGAGCTAACCGCTTCAAAGGTTTTGTCTCTTCCAAAGTGTCACCCCAACACCCCTCCGTGTAGCTCTCGGATCACTCTTTCCCGTATGGATGTGTTCGGAAGGCACAATTGGCTACCCCTCATGAGGAACCCATCCACAAGCTGATATCCTCCCTCTTCGGTGCCTCTTCTACATTTCTCCCATTCAAGCCCAAAGTCCGGATCCTCCTCGTATTCTCCCCTAATGTGCTCAAAATCCACTATCTCCAAGGCCACTGTTTTCAAGAGGGCTACCCTTCGGCTTAAGGCATCCGCCGCTTTATTCTGTTGACCCACTTTGTGGAGAAGTCGATAAGGAAACTTATCCACGAAAGCGGCCACCTAGCATGCATGGAGCTCCGGAGTTGCTTTTGACTTCCCAAGTATTTAAGGGCTTGGTGGTCGGTGTACAACATAAACTCCTTCCAGATGAGGTAGTGCTCCCACGTCTTGAGAGCCCTCACTACCATATAGAACTCCTTATCATAAGTGGCCCACTTCTGACTTGAATCACACAACTTCTCACTGAAGTACGCTATGGGCCTCTTCTCTTGCATTAATACTCCCCCAACTCTGACTCCACTCGCATCACACTCAACCTCGAAGAGCTTCTCAAAATCCGAAAACGCTAAAACCAGAGTGGTACTTAGCTTTTCCTTAATCAAGGCAAAACTGCTCTCTTTCTCATCTCCCCACTTGAACCCTCTACCCTTCTTCAAACACTCGGTCATAAGAGCCACGATAACGCTGAAATTTCGGATGAACCGCCTATAGAATGTAGCCAACCCATGGAAACTCCTAATATCCCCAACTGTCTTCGGAGTCGGCTACTCCCGGATAGCACTCACTTTCTCTTCATCCACTCGGATACCACTCCCACTGACCATGTACCCAAGAAACACCAAGCTCTCCATCACAAAGTCACACTTCTTAGTGTTGGCAAAGAGTTGGTTTTCCCGGAGCAAAACTAATACGACCCTCAAGTGCTCCACATGCTCTTCTAACGTCTTACTATGGATGAGAATATCATCAAAGTAGACCACCACAAACTTCCCAATCACCGGACGTAATACTTGGTTCATCAACCTCATGAAAGTGCTCGGTGCATTGGTCATCCCGAATGGCTCACTAACCACTCATATAGTCCATCACGCGTCTTAAACACCGTCTTCCACTCATCTCCCACATTGATCCGGATTTGGTGGTACCCACTCCTCAAATCGATCTTCAAAAAGACCTTGGAACCACCCAATTGATCAAGCATATCATCAAGTCGGGGAATCGGGAATTTGTACCGAATGGTAATCTTGTTGATGGCTCGGCTATCCACACACATCCTCCACGATCCATCCTTCTTGGGTGTCAACAAAGCCGGCACTGCACATGGACTCATGCTTTCCCTAACATAGCTGTAGACACCGAGTCGGAGGACCTGTGACGAAAACCTGAAAACAAGACGGTTGAAGCGGTTGATTCCGGAAGTTTTGAAAAACAAAAAAAAAATAAAAATAAAATAAGGAAGGAAAAGTTACAACGGGTCGCTGTTGTCGATCGGATGGCTCGCGAGTGCTTAGCAGCGTGGTGCGAGCACCTAGCGGCAGCCGACGCGCGTCCGACGACAGTCGGACGCCCGCTCGACAGCACGAGACGCACGCTCGGCGTCCATCGGACGCACGCGTCCGACCGCAAATGGCGCACGCTCGACGTCCGGGCGACGCACGAGCCCGGTAGCACGGAGCGCGCGCTCGTCGGCCACGGGGCGTGTGCGTCCGGCGGCGCGGAACGCGCGTTCGGTGGCCACGACATATGGGCGCCTGGCAGCGCGGGACGCGCGCTCGACGGCCACGGGGCGTGTGCGCCCGACGGCGCGAGACGCGCCCCGGCGGCCGTTGGGCAAGCGCCCGACGACGTTGGGCGAACGCCCAACGGTCGTTGGGCGAACGCCCAACGTCGGCTGGGCGCGCGCCCAACGATAGTTGGGCGGCCGCCCAACTATTGTTGGGCGATAGCCCAACGAAGGTTGGGCGGCCGCCCAACATCGCTTGGGCGGCCGCCCAACCCTTTTGGGCGACGCCCGATCTTTCTCGGGCGTCGCCCATTTTCTCCGGGGATCCAAATGCCTATAAAAGGCACGGATCCCCATGCATTTGAGAGGAGGGATTCTTTGGAGCTTTCTCACTCTAAACATTTTTAGAGAGAGAAAGTCAATTTTTTGGAGAAAATATTTTTTTTCCCAAAAAAATCCAAATTTTCCCAAAGTTAAATTTTTACTAAAAAAACATAAAAAACCGGAAAATCACGACTCGTGGAATCAATCGGCTTCGACTGTCAGATACCGAACTTATGGTATTATCCGAGGACTAGACTCGTTTTATTTTATTTACTTTATTTCTTTTCCTTTATTGATTTTTATGTTATAATTTTATTTATTTAGCTATTTATTTATTTACCACGTTTTATTTAATTTTGCGTATTTATTTAATTTTCGTCTCGTGTTGAATAAAATTTGGTTTTGTTTTAAAATAAAAACGTCGTTTTGATATCCCAATACGAACCGTGATCCGATAAAAAGGTAGTTCGGGTATTAAAAGATGTTGTAATTATAAGTTTCTTAAAAAAGAAATTTCCAAATAACGTTTTAAAATAAAAACGTCGTTTTAGGAACTTCCGTTATTGACTATGATCCATTTTTGGTAGTTCGGAAATCCAAAACGAGTGAATTAGACTTAATTTAAAGCTTTTGAATAAATCTGGAAATAATTGGAGCAGTTCTGTAATTTGCGTTTTCTGTCCTAATTGCTGTTTACCGACGGATTTTCCGTCGGTAAATCTGCTGGAATGTAAAAAATGCTGTTTTGGTCCCTCTTTCTCAACTTTTAAGCTTTTAATCCTTGGTACATATATGTATTATTATGTAATATTTGCTTTCAAGTTATTTTTAAATGCTTTATACATATAGTTATTTAATGTGTTTATAAATTATTTTCAATTAATTAGACTTAATAAAGTATATACATATATATATAGATTTTTCTTCTCATTTCATTTAAGTTATATTGGGTTTTATTTTAAAATGTTATTTACTTGGGTATTTTGAGGTAATTAATTAGTGGATATTTAGAGGATAAATAGGTACTATTTTAATGTTTAATGTATATTTGGGAAAGTCATTTTCTATATATTACAATAGTTATTTTGGGATATAGAGTTTATTTTCTTATTAACAATGAATTTTGTTTATTATTTTACATGTTTTTTTAGTAAGGTAAAAGTATATTTAGTATCTTTCATTTTCATTATTATGAATATATTTAGCTATTGAGTAGCATCCTTTACTTGGTTTTCTAAAGTTAGATGTATATCATTATTTTCAAATAAATGTATATATATATATATATATATATGCCTATATTATTTTCTTTATTCTTTGGACATTTATGGGTCCATACTTTAATGAGTTTTATTTGGAGTGAATTTTGATTTAATATGTTCATTGTTGTAATTATGACAAGTAAAGAGTCTATTGAGTAAAAAGGGGAAAATAAATCACAAAAAGAGTTTTCAATTTAATTATTTAAACTAAAGGTTTTTTAGAGGTTCCTAATGTAAATAAATAGTGTCTTCTTGACATTTTAAATCATTTCTTAAAACATCACGTTTTAAAACCTTAGTCCGTTCCAACGACGGATTAAGTGAACATTGTAATTATAATCGTTTTTTCATTGTAAATAATAGAGTTTTGAATCGTTTTCTTAAATGATTTGTACAAAATAAATTGACTTGTATGCTTAACCACGTTTTCTTATTAAAGGTTTTTATCTTGATGTTTTCAAACGCTTGAGTCGTTCCAACGGCGATTCGGGTGAACTTCATCAAACGGGGTTTTGAAACGTACCTAAATCGTTCCAACGGCGATTAAGGTGCGAACCAGGTAAATGAACTCGTTTTGGGGAAGTGAATTAGTATAGAATTAGTATGTAACACGAAACATAAATCACGTTGTAAATAAATCAATTCTTCTTTCTCCCCCTCTCTTTTCCATGTATTTTTGAACTGATGTAAATGGGTGATTCTTTACCAAAGTGGCTTTTCAATAATATATGCTCAAAACGTTTTTTTTTCAAAACGAGAAAGAAAAGGTTTCAAATGAATTTTAAACTTAAAGAAATATACGATTAGTCCGTTATCGCCTAACATGCTGAGTAGGAGGCCGGTGGTTTATAACCGGGCGATGTCGGGGTGCCTAGTAGCCTTTCTCCGGAAAGGAGCTAGCCTTCTCGGCTCGTACCTAAGTTTCCCGAACCCACACCGGTCTCCCGCAAGGGATCGGTGTTCATTTTCCCATTCGTGGGTGGCGACTCTTCCATATCTCCGAGCTCCGGTCCTGCCGAGCAGCTTGATTCCACGATTGGTTGCTTTCGGCGCCAATCACCGCTTACGTCGCCATGAGGTGTCCACCCCCCGGTCCGTCCGGGAGATTAGGCCGCGGCACCTCGTCTAACAAGTGGCGACTCTGCTGGGAAAGCGAGAAATTTGATTCCGGAAGGCGTGTATTAAGCCCTTAACGGGGACGGATCGTATTATTTCTTTTCGTATGCATTCATGTGCATTATTGCAAACCTTTTGGGTAATTTCCGCGAAACCTCTAGCGAGAGTCCATTCGTCGCTCGAAAGAGGCTAGTGTAAGTTCCCCCTTACAGTAAGGCGCCAAAGGGTCCCCATCCATTCATTAGGGGCGAATTTGTGCGGTCATGTGAGGTCCCACGATCAGTCGTGTCAGCATATAGTAGCCTTAGAAGTTGCCATAGGATTACCCGTTACTATTTTTGGCGTGATAAATGAATCAGTTCGTGTTTTCAAATCGCCATGATACGTGTCTAAATTCTAAAGTATGTAAAGAAAATGAAATGATGCGTTAATATATACTCTTGAGTCGACATACTAATTACCCTAAAACATCGAAATGATTTAAACTAAAGAAGACTTAGTCATGTCGTATGAATGAACATGTGCGGCCCGCCTTGTCCCTTTCTGTGTCCCGACGAAGGCACATGTTCAGGAAATGCGTTACGACGTAAGCACATATTAGTATGCGTCGGTTTGGTGTTAAGGATAGTTACATTTCGATACAAAAGACTATATTAACAGTAGCCGTTATTCACATTCTTTAAATAAATTGGGATAAAACGAGATCATAACGAAATGAAAATGAAGAACATTTCTGTTTCGAACGACCCTGTCATAACGTGAAAAGTTTTGCGCACGTAGCCCGTCCCTTCCAAATAAAAGACGAGCTTTTACGTTATGCCCAGTGTCGTTGTTAAGAGAAATGGACGTGTCTGCAGAAGCGACTAAGAAAAGAAAAGCGAAAAATGAACTAAACGACCAAAATCATTCCGAATTTACGATATATGTCAATCCCGAGCGTAGTTAAAGAAAATAAACCAATGCCGTTGAATACGTGCCTCGAACGAGTGTATACCCCGTTTAAAATCTCAAAGCCGAATTAAGCCAAACCATATAATTGCGCCATATGGACGAGACTGCGGGTTTTGACTAACGACTCGATCATTTCGACCGTTACCAAAACTGTAAGAAATATGGCCCGATGTACGTGTTTGCTTAAGTCGTGCCTAAAGGGAAAGAGAACGGTGATATCCTCGCTTTGAATAAGCATGTGATTCAACGAAATGTTGATTTTCTATAACCACACTAAGATGATATATCCCGTGGATTGGGAAGAACAACGAATTGTTGCTAGCCGAAAGGTTATCGTGCGCTCAAAATAAGACTCGCCATCTTTTCACGTAGCTAAAATGAGCAAACGGATCCTCAACGCTAAGAACAAACGCGTTACGCGATGAGCCCGTTCCCTAAAATAAAATCCAAAAGTGATTCCATCACTAAATAAACATGTGGTTACGTCTCTTGATAGATCCAAAAGATCCCGTTGTAATCCAAAAATCGAGACACGAACCCGCGCGAACAAAAGGGAACGAGTCATTGACAATAACGAACGATTGGACTAGAAGAATAACTCGTACCACGTCTAAAAACTGAGATGCGCTCAAAGGGAGTCAAAACCCGAACTAATGCGTCTCACGAAAGGACGAAAGACGAGTTATTCCGAAAGGACAATCCAACTTGGTCGATTTCTTAGTCACTGAACGTTGATACGTCAAAACGAACTGTATTGTCTGATGAATGATCTACTTTTCCCTAATAATCGATGGCATCACGCGTCCCCTGGACCGCAATGTGAGCCCCAAAC
The DNA here is from genome assembly GCF_963576675.1 of Euphorbia lathyris. NCBI lineage: Eukaryota > Viridiplantae > Streptophyta > Magnoliopsida > Malpighiales > Euphorbiaceae > Euphorbia > Euphorbia lathyris. Next base: position 43,370,645 of record NC_088919.1, on the reverse strand, counting down.
CAAAATCCTAGAAAAGAGACTTGGACCATCGAGTGTGTGGAGGAATAAGGGTGGAAGAGAGATGTTGTGATACGTGTAATTAGACTAACGTTTGTTCTTCTTATCTTATATATCCGTAAATAAATAAACGCACACACCACGAATCATGCATATAAAATCATGCATACATACTAATGGATACCGTTCGCGCAGACGTCATCATTAAGCGATTGTGGTACCGAGAGAGCAGTCGGCTAGTTAGGCAGTTTGACCAGTTATAGATTGACAGTTCTGAATCGGCAGTTGTGGCTTCGGAATCATCTTCGTCCGAGTATACTCAGTCTTCAGCTAGTATGTCTGCGACCGACAAAAAAGTGGCCGGATTGGAAAACTCTGTGAACAACATTAATGAGCAGTTAGCTGCGATAGTGGCCCAGATAGCTAAGCTGGCCATGAAGGATGACAAAAGTGGCAGTAAACACGCTGAGAATGAGGTGAATGATGGACCTCGCTTTGGGAATGAGGATGACTATCAAGATTATATCCGGAAGCAGCTTAAGAAAGAGAAAGCTAAGGAAGAGGAGTGGAAGCAACACATCACTCAGGAGGTGCAGGATCTATATGGGGGAAGTTTCGGGAGTCAGGACTTTTATAACTTGAAGAATTGTTTATCGGCAACGGCTTTGCCTTTGAAATTCCGGCTCCCTGACATGAAAAAATTCGATGGAACTGGGGATCCCGCTGCCCACATGAATCAGTATGTCGTTGTAATGAAGCACACGATCCTGACTGAGGATCAAGTCCTTGGACTATTTAACACTTACCTAGAGGGGGCTGCCCTCACATGGTTTCATGCATTGCCGATGGTAACGAAGAGGGATTGGAAGGAATTAGCGAAGTCATTCATCGCTCAGTATAGCTTCAATACCATGCTTGAGGTCACTTTGAAAGAGCTAGAGAGCACTAAGCAGCAGACCGGGGAGTCATTTTCCAATTTTGTAAGGAGATGGAGGGCCAAGGCCGCGGTTATGAAACAAAAGCCGCTTGAGCAGGATCAGATCCGAATGGTAGTCGGTAACACATTGCCATATATTAAGAATGAGTTGCGGTATATGCCTTTTACCGATTTCAATCAGATGTATAGCTGTGCCTTGACCATTGAGGGGGATGGAGAGCCGAAGAAAGCATATACCAAGTGGACGAAGTCTGGATATAGTGCCGGAGGGCCAAGTGCGAGTACAGACTCTGCTGCAGTAAAAGTGCTTGATCTTAATGCTATCGAAAAGAGGCGGTTCGCCAAGTTTGATCAGACTTACGCAAAAGTTTTTGAACGTTTGCAGAAAAAGGGATTGTTGAAAGCCCTTACCCCTTATAATAAAGCTCCACCTACTTCGCAGATACAAGCTAGAGGGTATTGTGAGTTCCACAGCAGTTATGGGCATACAATTGAGAATTGTGAGAGGCTGAAACACGAAATCCAAGATTTAATCGAGGAGAAAAAGATAGCTGATCCTTCGTCAGCGAACCCTTCCACTAGGCGTAATCCATTGCCTAATCATAGGGTGAGCATGATCGGAGTCGGTCTGAAAGAAAGTGTAGTGATGGAACCCTTCGGGGAGGACAAGGAGGAGTTATTGGACTCCGATGAGAAGAATAATGTGGGAAATGGTTTGTATGTGTCGGCTTTGGAAGAGGAGCCAACGGAAGAAGTGATGGATGATAGAACTGAAACTGAGGAGACCGAGGAAGTCTCATCTCGGAGGATCATGCCTGTGTTGAAATTGTTTAGTGGGGTAGAAGACCCCAAAGCTCATTTGTATGGATACGTGTGTGCTATGTTTAGAGAGCCATACAAAGTGGAAGAAGTCGCTCCATGGTTCCATCTTTCGCTGGTGGGCGAACCTTTGAAGTGGTTTCAATCGCTACCTGACGCGACTAAGCATGATTGGTCACTGGTGTCAAGCTTGTTTTTAATGAAGTATCGAAGAGACAAAATACGGGCAGGGGAATATAGCGCGATGCAAATTGGGCCTATCAAATGTCCGTTTTCGACTGTCAGCAAGTATAATGAAGGGAAGGACCCCATGGAGCACTTGAATTTTTATCTGTCGGCTATGGGTCCTCTAGGTTTCAAAGAGGAGGAGATCACGAGCTTGTTTTGCAACTCATTGGCAGGAGATTCACTAGTGTGGTACATGTCTCTTCCAATGCACGTTAAAGCAGATTGGGCAAAAATGACTAAGAGATTCATCAAGAAATACGCCGCACAGGAATGTCCAGAGGAAATGCCGGCATTACCCGAAGAGGAGACACCTGAAGCAGTAACAACCATGTCTAAGTATAAGGGAGATGAGAACCCCATTGATCACATAAACCGTTTCCGTGCCTACATGTTTGACACGGGACTCTACCGAAGTGAGTTAGTCCAGCATTTTCCAAAGACACTCATAGGAGAAGCTTTGACGTGGCACTGAATGCTCTCGGCAAAGACAAAAGGGGACTGGGGATCCCTCATGGAGGCCTTTGTGCAGAGGTATGAGAGGTACATTCCGTGGACAGGGTCGTTGGAAGATTTAGAAAGAATCAAGCAGTTTCCTGAGGAAGCATTCGTGGATTATGCTAGAAGATGGAGGTTCAAGTATGCCTCGTGTCGGGTCAACTTGAGTGATCAGGAGCAACTCATGTGCATCCGGAAGGGTGCTATTCCACTCGTGGCTAGAAGAATGAATGGAGTGTTCCTCAAGGACTATGAAGAACTGATAGGCTGGGCTCGGTATGGATCGTCGGACCCTTCCTACATAAATCCGAATGTCCCTCACATAATGGATCTGATGGTCGTGGACATTTGGGGAAGTTCCTCCGACGAGGAAGGTATCAATCAGAGGGTTCCGATCAACATCTGGGATGAGTCTGATGATGAGTCGGAAGTGGTTGTTAGCGCCGAAGGAAAGGTTCTGCCAGGTTTTGAGATCTTCGATGATGTTGCCGACTGGGGCAAAGGAAAGGCAAGCTGCTTCGTCGAGGAGATTATGATGTTAGATTTGAATGCCGAGGAGCAGGTCGTTACTATTGAAGCAACTGCGGGAGCGGTGCACGAGCCCAGTACCTCCAAAGCTTACGAGAAACCCGAGAACCCTGATGATGAAAATTGTATTACTGCTTTATTTGAATCTGATGATGTACTCGCCAACACTATCGATGAAATGAATTCTGATTTTGCTTACTTGCTTGATGTTGATCGTGATCATTCCATGCATTCTCATTCATATAACATGCCTATATTTGAAATCAATGCAATAGAAATGTCAACTTTCAATCTTGGCACGGATGAAAATCCTAAACTTATACAAATTGCTCAAGAATTAACTATTGAAGAGAGGAAAGAATTTGAGAGAATAATAAAAAAATACGAAATAGTGTTTGCTTGGACATACAAAGACATGCCAGGAATTGATCAATCAATCGTAACTCACCGCATTCCAACATATCCCGAGGCGAGGCCCGTAAAACAGAAGCTCCGACGCATGAGACCAGAATGGGCAGATAAGATCAGAGAAGAAGTGAAGAAGCAGTTAGAAGCAGGGTTCATCGAAGTAATCGACTATCCCCCTTGGGTCGCAAATGTGGTGCCCATCGCAAAAAAGGACGGCAAAGTAAGAATGTGCGTCGATTATAGAGATCTTAACAAAGCATGCCCGAAAGATGAGTTCGCATTGCCCCATATTGACGTATTGATCGATAGTGCGGCATCGAGCGTCTTACACACGAATGTGGACGGTTTCATGGGCTACATGCAAGTTCAGATGGCCGAGAAACACAAAGCAAAAACCTCGTTCACAACTGAGTGGGGAACATACTGCTACAGGGTAATGCCGTTTGGTTTGAAGAATGCCGGGGCAACTTACCAGCGAATGGCTACAGCAATGTTCCATGATATGATACACAAGGAGGTAGAAGTTTATGTGGATGACATGATGGTCAAATCAGAGATGAGAGAGGGGCATTTTGCTGCACTCGAGAAGTTTTTGGCCCGAATTGCAGAATTCAAACTAAGGTTAAACCCGAAGAAGTGCTTCTTCGGGGAAAATCTTAGGCTATATAATCGGAAACAAGGGAATTGAGGTAGATCCCGATAAAGTGAAGGCCATACGAGAAATGCCGGCACCGAAGAATGAGAAAGAAGTGAGAGGGTTTCTGGGGCAGGTTCAGTATATCAGCCGGTTCATAGCAAGACTCACTGCAATCTGCGAGCCGATCTTTAAGTTGCTACGGAAAGATCAACCCACGATTTGGAATGATAAGTGTCAGCAGGCCTTAGAGAAGGTCCGGGATTACTTGTCTAATCCGCCAATTCTGAGACCGCCTAAACTGGGAAAATCGCTGCTCCTCTATATGGAAATCGAGGAGCGATCCATTGGGGCAATGCTGGCCCAAGAGGGAGACACCGGTGTTGAGCACGCAGTGTATTATCTGAGTAAGAAGTTCTTGGATTACGAGCTCATGTACAACATGATCGAAAAGACGTGCGTGGCAGTAGTATGGCTAACAAAGAAACTACGGCACTATTTTCAATCATATAAAGTGATCATTATTTCTCGGATGGACCCCGTGAAGTATCTGCACCGAACTCCGTCTTTGACAGGGAAACTAGCCCGATGGTTACTACTTTTATCCGAGTTTGACATAGAATATGTAACGAAGAAGGTTATCAAAGGGAGGGCCGTGGCAGAGTTTCTGGCCAACCAACCTCTGAATACAGAAGAGGAAGAGATAAGCTATGATTTCCCCGATGAACACTTGAACGCGATAGAAGTTATACCATGGAAAATGTTCTTTGATGGAGCAGTTAATTCGAATGGAGCCGGAGTAGGGGTATTACTTATCTCACCAGAGGGAGAAAGGATCCCGATGGCCAAGAAGTTGTCATTCCCTCTTACTAATAATATGGCCGAATATGAAGCGTGCATTTATGGCTTAGATTCATTAGCAGCACTGGGAGCATCATATGTCGAAATTTGGGGTGACTCCAAGTTGATCATCGAACAGGCACAAGGAAACTGGGAAGTGAGGGAAGAAAGGCTACGTCCATATCTAGATCAGCTAGAAGGGTTGGCACAAAGATTCAAGGAGTGTCGTTTCTATCACATTCCTCGAGTGCAGAACCAGGCGGCAGATGCTTTGGCCACTTTGGTGTCAGTTTGGGACAACCCCCGGAACCTTGCCTCGAAACCGTTGGTATTGAGGAGATCGCACAAACCATGCTACGAGGACGTAATGCTGTTAGGGGCAGATGAAAAACTGTGGTATTTCGATATCGTGAACTTCATGAAGCATGGAACATATCCGGCAGAGTCAGAACCGAGGGATCAAGCTGTGATTAGAAGGTTAGCTCGGTAGTTCGTCATCCACAACGACTTACTTTACAAAAGGCACATCGATGGGTTACAACTAAGGTGCTTGGATGCGGGAGAAGCCCACGAGGCAATGGAATCAGTACATTCAGGAATTTGTGGGGCCTATATGGGAGGAGCAGTGTTAGCCAAGAAAATCATCAGACAAGGCTTCTATTGGCTCACCATGGAAAGAGATTGTAGCGAGTATGCGAAGAAATGCCACGATTGTCAAATCCACGGCGATTGTAGTCATCTTCCAGCCATGGAATTACATGTGTTAGCACCTATTTGGCCATTCGCGGCTTGGGGCATTGACATCATTGGTGAGGTAAGGCCTAATGCTTCGAACGGGCACAAGTTTATTGCAGTCGCCATCGATTATTTCACCAAGTGGGTAGAGGCAGAGTCGTTTAGCAAATTGGGATCCAAGCAGATGAGAAAGTTCATTGAGAAACACTTGGTCACCAGGTTCGGAGTGCCTCATCACATGATCACGGATAATGGGGTCCAGTTTCAGGGGGAAGTAAGAAGTCTCTTCCGAGAATATGGCATTGTACATCACAGATCTTCTCCGTACCGTCCACAAGCTAATGGGGCAGTAGAAGCAGCTAATAAGAATCTTAAGAGGATTCTCGTAAAAACGGTGGAATCACATCGGAATTGGTATGAGCAGCTCCCACTCGCATTATGGGCTTATCGCACGACAGTCAGAACCTCGACTGGGGCAACGCCATTCTCCTTGGTATACGGAACAGAAGCAGTCCTGCCGATTGAGATCGAAAAGCGATCGTTGAGAATCGCAGCGGAAGCAGAAATCCCCGAGACGGAATGGGTGAAGAGGCGATGTGAGCAGTTGGCTTTAGTTGACGAGAAAAGGATGGAAGCCCTTTACCATGTACAGTTATATCAAAGAAGGATGGCTCGAGCTTTCAATAAAAAGGTCAAGACCAGTCCTATCAAAGAAGGAGATTTGGTGCTGAAACAGATTCGTGTGACGCACACCGACCCTAGGGGCAAGTTTAAACCTAACTGGGAAGGGCCATTCGTCGTGAAGAAGATACTAAGCAAAGGAGCGGTGAAGTTAACTACCATGGACGGCATGGAATTCTCCGAACCTACCAACCTGGATAGGCTTAAGAATACTTTTCGTAAGAAAAAAAAGAAAGAAAAATTCCCGATAGGTTGAAAACCCGCAAAGGGCGGCCTATGCAACAATAAGGGACATCCCAGTGGGTGAAAACCCAAAAGGGCACTCATTTGAAAATTCCGGGATAGTAAAAGGAGAGGAGAAAAATCGCTGGGATCTGAAAACCGAAAAAAGGCAGGTCTTGGTAACAGTAGTTGTATCTTGAGCAATTATAAAAATAATGTATAAGCGGCTAAGTATTTCTGTTGTTTGTAAATAAATAAAGGCATGAATATATTTGAAGAGGATGATTGGAATTATTATGATCGACTGAATGCATGGTATTGTAAGTCATGAGTTATACATTTCTTTTCCCCACCACCAAATAAAAAGCCTACCCAAATATCTTTTTCACATATACCCGCCGTACATCACGGTAGTACTAATAAAGTTGTAAACCAAAATAATGACGGGACTATCAACAAGAAGGAATCCCAAAGTCCCAAAAGCCCTCAAACGAATCAAAGCCTCCGAAGTAAGGTTCCCGCTCCTCGACAACTCGGTGGCTCTCCGCCGCAATCAACAAACTCCCCTCAGCAGCTTGCTGGGCTTCTATATCCACACGGCTCCTCTCCTCGGCTGCTCAACTTCGCTCCTCCTAGTTGGAGCGCTCATCCTCCCTATCCCGACAACGACATCCGATCTGAATGTCAGCGTCCAGTAGCCACTCCCCTTGCCCAACCGCCACGTTCTCCTGTAATCTTCGGTCAATAGAATGGAGGTCTCCCCGTAAAGAAAATAGGAGGGAAGCAATGTATATAAAAAAAAAAGAGAAAAAGAGAGGAAAATATTCATTCATAATCATATGCATACATATCACTACACTAGGTCATACCATAAAAATATTCACCAGGTGATGGGCGTCGAGCCGCATGCAGCTCCAGGAAATCCGTGCGAGTTTAGGCAGGCTCCGATAGGTAAAGTAAAATTCGATCAATGGGCACGGGCCCCGCTACGGACTGCGATCCACGGCATCATCAATAGGCACAGGCCTTGCTACGGACTTCGGTCTACGGCATCATCGACTCCGGTCAAACGCAAACGATTCTGGTAAAAAGAAACGACTGCGGTCACAAACTCTCGGACGAGTGATAAAGCCCAAATATCAAAGCTACTGCGGTCACAAACTCTCGGACGAGTGATAAAGCCCGAATATCAAAGCGACTGCGGTCACAAACTCTCGGACGAGTGATAAAGCCCAGCTATCATCAACGAAAGGACGCCTACGATCGATGTATAGATTAGGGTCGAATATTCGATTTGGAGATCTACAATACAAGAAAACGCATGCGATCGATATAGAGATTAGGGTCGAACAGTTGATTTGGAGATATACAAACGAAAGGACGCCTGCGATCGATGTATAGATTAGGGTCGAATATTCGATTTGGAGATCTACAATACAAGGAAATGCCTGCGATCAATATAGAGATTAGGGTCGAACGATTGATTTCGAGATATGCGAACGAAAGAATTTTACCTGCGGTTGATTTAGAAACTAGGGTAGCTAGAAAGAGCAACTTTACCTGCGGTTGATTCAGAGACTAGGGTAGCTGGAAAGAGCAATTTTACCTGCGGTTGATTTAGAGACTAGGGTAGCTAGAAAGAGCAATTTTACCTGCGGTTGATTTGAAAACTAGGGTAGCTAGAAAGAGCAACTTTACCTGCGGTTGATTTAGAAACTAGGGTAGCTGGAAAGAGCAATTTTACCTGCGGTTGATTTAGAAACTAGGGTAGCTGGAAAGAGCAATTTTACCTGCGGTTGATTTAGAAACTAGGGTAGCTGGAAAGAGCAATTTTACCTGCGGTTGATTTAGAGACTAGGGTAGCTAGAGAGAGCAATGTTACCTACGGTCGTAGACCGAGGTCGCTTTTGAGCCATTTTACCCACAGTCGTAGACTAGGGTCGCTTTTGAGCCATTTTACCCACGGTCGTAGACCGGGGTCGCTTTTGAGCCCTTTTACCCACGGTCGTAGACCGGGGTCGCCTTTGAGCCATTTTACCCATAGCCGTAGACTAGGGTCGCTTTTGAGCCATTTTACCCATAGCCGTAGACTAGGGTTGCTTTTGAGCCATTTTACCCACGGTCGTAGACCAGGGTTGCTTTTGAGCCGTTTCCACCTACGATCTTAGATCGGGGTTACTCTTGAGCCTTTCTTGCCCATAGTCAACATAGGCTAGATTCCGAGAGAAGAACATCCACCGACGGCCGATTCAGAGGCAAGGCTGGAAAGAATCGGAGAACGACACCGGGACGCGCAGCGCGAAGATCAGGTATTCTCCCTCCTACTCTTTACATGTCTTTTACTTTTTATATGTTTTACATTGCATGTGTTGCGTTAGCAAAAAAAAAACGTTTTCAAAACACACACATCACTGTCAAAATAGCAAAGTAGGGGCAACTGTAGACACCGAGTCGGAGGACCTGTGACGAAAACCTGAAAACAAGACGGTTGAAGCGGTTGATTCCGAAAGTTTTGAAAAACAAAAAAAAATAAAATAAAATAAAATATAAAAATAAAAATAGAATAAGGAAGGAAAAGTTACAACGGGTCGCTGTTGTCGATCGGATGGCTCGCGAGTGCTTAGCAGCGTGGTGCGAGCGCCTAGCGGCAGCCGACGCGCGTCCGATGATAGTCGGACGCCCGCTCGACAGCACGAGGCGCACGCTCGGCGTCCATCGGACGCACGCGTCCGACCGCAAATGGCGCACGCACGAGCCCGGTAGCACGGAGCGCGCGCTCGTCGGCCACGGGGAGTGTGCGTCCGGCGGCACGGAACGCGCGTTCGGCGGCCACGGCACATGGGCGCCCGGCAGCGCGGGACGCGCGCTCGACGGCCACGGGGCGTGTGCGCTCGACGGCGCGAGACGCGCCCCGGCGACCGTTGGGCAAGCGCCCGACGACGTTGGGCGAACGCCCAACGGTCGTTGGGCGAACGCCCAACGGTCGTTGGGCGAACGCCCAACGTCGGCTGGGCGCTCGCCCAACAATTGTCGGGCGATCGCCCCACAATTGTCGGGCGGCCGCCCAACAAATGTTGGGCGGCCGCCCAACTATTGTTGGGCGATAGCCCAACGACGGTTGGGCGGCCGCCTTACCCTTTTGGGCGACGCCCGATCTTTCTCGGGCGTCGTCCATTTTCTCCGGGGATCCAAATGCCTATAAAAGGCACGAATCCCCATGCATTTGAGAGGAGGGATTCTTTGGAGCTTTCTCACTCTAAACATTTTTAGAGAGAGAAAGTCAATTTTTTGGAGAAAATATTTTTTTTCCCAAAAAAATCCAAATTTTCCCAAAGTTAAATTTTTACTAAAAAAACATAAAAAACCGGAAAATCACGACTCGTGGAATCAATCGGCTTCGACTGTCAGATACCGAACTTAAGGTATTATCCGAGGACTAGACTCGTTTTATTTTATTTAATTTATTTCTTTTCCTTTATTGATTTTTATGTTATAATTTTATTTATTTAGCTATTTATTTATTTACCACGTTTTATTTAATTTTGTGTATTTATTTAATTTTCGTCTCGTGTTGAATAAAATTTGGTTTTGTTTTAAAATAAAAATATCGTTTTGATATCCCAATACGAACCGTGATCCAATAAAAAGGTAGTTCGGGTATTAAAAGACGTTGTAATTATAAGTTTCTTAAAAAAGAAATTTCCAAATAACGTTTTAAAATAAAAACGTCGTTTTAGGAACTTCCGTTATTGACTATGATCCATTTTTGGTAGTTCGGAAATCCAAAACGAGTGAATTAGACTTAATTTAAAGCTTTTGAATAAATCTGGAAATAATTGGAGCAGTTCTGTAATTTGTGTTTTCTGTCACTAATTGCCGTTTACCGACAGATTTTCCGCCGGTAAATCTGCTGGAATGTAAAAAATGCTGTTTTGGTACCTCTTTCTCAACTTTTAAGCTTTTAATCCTTGGTACATATATGTATTATTATGTAATATTTGCTTTCAAGTTATTTTTAAATGCTTTATACATATAGTTATTTAATGTGTTTATAAATTATTTTCAATTAATTAGACTTAATAAAGTATATACATACATACATATATATATATATATATATAGATTTTTCTTCTCATTTCATTTAAGTTATATTGGGTTTTATTTTAAAATGTTATTTACTTGGGTATTTTGAGGTAATTAATTAGTGGATATTTAGAGGATAAATAGGTACTATTTTAATGTTTAATGTATATTTGGGAAAGTCATTTTTTATATATTACAATAGTCATTTTGGGATATAGAGTTTATTTTCTTATTAACAATGAATTTTGTTTATTATTTTACATGTTTTTTTAGTAAGGTAAAAGTATATTTAGTATCTTTCATTTTCATTATTATGAATATATTTAGCTATTGAATAGCATCCTTTACTTGGTTTTCTAAAGTTACATGTATATCATTATTTTCAAATAAGTGTATATATATATATATGCCTATATTAATTTCTTTATTCTTTGGACATTTATGGGTCCATACTTTAAATGAGTTTTATTTGGAGTGAATTTTGATTTAATATGTTCATTGTTGTAATTATGACAAGTAAAGAGTCTATTGAGTAAAAAGGGGAAAATAAATCACAAAAAGAGTTTTCAATTTAATTATTTAAACTAAAGGTTTTTTAGAGGTTCCTAATGTAAATAAATAGTGTCTTCTTGACATTTTAAATCATTTCTTAAAACATCACGTTTTAAAACCTTAGTCCGTTCCAACGACGGATTAAGTGAACATTGTAATTATAATCGTTTTTTCATTGTAAATAATAGAGTTTTGAATCGTTTTCTTAAATGATTTGTACAAAATAAATTGACTTGTATGCTTAACCACGTTTTCTTATTAAAGGTTTTTATCTTGATGTTTTCAAACGCTTGAGTCGTTCCAACGGCGATTCAGGTGAACTTCATCAAACGGGGTTTTGAAACGTACCTAAATCGTTCCAACGGCGATTAAGGTGCGAACCAGGTAAATGAACTCGTTTTGGGGAAGTGAATTAGTATAGAATTAGTATGTAACACGAAACATAAATCACGTTGTAAATAAATCAATTCTTCTTTCTCCCCCTCTCTTTCCCATGTATTTTTGAACTGATGTAAATGGGTGATTCTTTACCAAAGTGGCTTTTCAATAATATATGCTCAAAACGTTTTTTTTTTCAAAACGAGAAAGAAAAGGTTTCAAATGAATTTTAAACTTAAAGAAATATACGATTAGTCCGTTATCGCCTAACATGCTGAGTAGGAGGCCGGTGGTTCATAACCGGGCGATGTCGGGGTGCCTAGTAGCCTTTCTCCGGAAAGGAGCTAGCCTTCTCGGCTCGTACCTAAGTTTCCCGAACCCACACCGGTCTCCCGCAAGGGATCGGCGTTCATTTTCCCATTCGTGGGTGGCGACTCTTCCATATCTCCGAGCTCCGGTCCTGCCGAGCAGCTTGATTCCACGTTTGGTTGCTTTCGGCGCCAATCACCGCTTACGTCGCCATGAGGTGTCCACCCCCCGGTCCGCCCGGGAGATTAGGCCGCGGCACCTCGTCTAACAATAGCCCATTCTTATCAATTCGTCCACCTTCTCCTTCATCACTTCACTCTCCTTGGGACTCATCCGGTAGTGAGGAAGACTAGGCAAGCTAGCTCCCGGCACTAGGTCAATGTGGTGTTGGATGTCGCGTAGAGGTGGCAACCCATATGGTAACTCTTCCGGAAAGATGTCACGGAACTCATTGAGCAATCTTCCCACATCTTCCGGAACTTCTTCAGCTTCGCTTCCTACCCCATCCGTCGGTGTGCTCGACTTCACCATCACTACATAGACCGTTTGGCTTTCCTCACACTCGTTAATAAACGCCTTGTGAGTTGGGCAAACGATTAAGGTAGACTTCCCTTTGTCTTTAGTCTCTCCCAATAGAGGTGTTAGCACATACCGAATGCCGTCCTTCATAAACCGATAAGTGTTCTTCCTTCCGGCATGGGTAGCATCCCTATCAAATTGCCACGGGCATCCCAACAGTAGGTGGCAAGCATCCATCTCCACAACGTCACAATATACTTCATCCCGGTACTCCCTTATCTCAAGAGGAACCCTACACCTTTGAGTGACTTTCAGCTCTCCGACGTTCTCGATCCACCCCACACTATACGGACTAGGGTGCGCTTCAATCTCTAACCCAAACCTCTTGGCTGCGGTATCGCTGATAATATTCTCTTAGCTCCCACTATCAATGATCACATTGCAATTCACCCATTGCACTAGACATCGAGTTCGGAACAATTGATGTCGTTGATCCAATTCCACTTTACTTGAAACCAATAGTCTTCTCACAACATGTATGGCTTGCCCACCATCATACTCTCCCTCGTACTCATCATCAACGGGGTCACAACAAACATCCCCTTCGTCATCATACTCATAATCATCTTCGTACCTCTCCATGTTGGTGTTGGGGTTTAGTGTCCTATAGTCAATTGTTGCGGGATACAAACTTATTGTAAATGAATTGTTCTTTATATCATTTATTTTAATGAGATATATGTTTTATAACTATATAAAGGCAATCCCTTTTAAGCACTGAATAAAGTCTAATAAAAGGAAATCCGTAAGTTTGTTTAAAGTGATTATAAAGTGTTCATACAAGCATGAAGTGAGACAAAACTTTATAATAAACTAATAAACTTAAAACCACCCCAAGTCAAGTGATATGTTTAGGATTGATATATCATGGTTGAGACTTGTATGTAACAATGTCTTCTGTCCGACAGAAATCTGATCTCACAAGCTTCATATAGATAGATATCTGGACAGTTACATAGATCCGGTGAAACGTTGTTCATTAGGATTGGGGATCCGATTTGAGATAACAGGATGGGTAGATTCATCCTTGTCAACTGTTCATCTCATTGGTATTACTAGGTATAACTAATCCTCAGACTCAAAAGAATGTTAATTGGTCATCCTGAATTACTGAATGTGAGACTTTGATCCTGCGGTCCCACGATCCTTAACAGAGATGACTCTAGGGTGTGAACTGCAAAGGTTGGGTGTCACAGGAAGTAATGTCAGGGTAGTTATACATTGGATTGAGCATTTATCACTCCCGATTAATGGGAGATACATCCAAGGATCGCTTGTGGAAGACTCGACTCTAAACCCTTGCAAGGTGATAGCTTAAGAGTAGAAATACAGATTTCACTTAACCTATCTTTTTGAGTTGACTCGGCCAAGAACAAGTAAAACGAACGTCTCGCTATATGTGACTTGACATTACCCATAGTCATAAGATTCAGTTCAAGGATGTAGTTGATAAAGGATCGTATTATACCGTAACTAATACGGAAGGGTTAACGACAGAATCAACCTGTCTTCTTAACGGACTCTGGGGGAATGATTACAGACTTGCCAATAACATACTCAGTACATCATTCCATTATGCAAGGATTAAATATAATTCTTGAAGAAATTAATTTAATAGTTGCATACGGCCAGAAGTAGTAAGAAGCTAATGGATCACACATAAGACTTGGAACCAAAAGAGAGATGGATATGATTAATAGATGGAAGCCCAATTGAGCCCAGTAAGGCCCAAATATATGGAGGGGGGCGAAATTTGTATATAGAGATAAGGAATTGATTTTATTCCATTAATCCTAATTTGATTAGGATTATGAATTAAATTAATTAAGAGATAATTAAATTAGGAGTTTTTTTTTTACCTGAAAGTGACGCTTAAATAGATGATGGATTTGCATCCATGTAAATAATGTTCACAAGCCAGTCTGGCACAACAGTTGAAACAAAATCGCTAGCATTGGAACAGGCAAGCCTAGCTACCAAATGGGCCGCACTGTTCGCTAAACGAGAAATAAAAGCTAATTTAAAAGAAGGGGTGGATCTTAGCAGGACTCGACAATCTTCCACAATCATGCCAAATTCAGAAATGTCCTGCTTTTCAGAGTGAATGGCATCTACCACAGCTTTAGCATCAGATTCAAAAATAACAGCAGAATAACCCAAATTAGCAATCCATAACAAACTTGTGCGGATTGCAAGAGCTTCAATGACACGTGGCTCCTTAATGCTTGGGATAAGACTGCTACTACAAAAGAGAAATGCTCCCCTTTCGTCCCTAATAACCGCTCCCATGCCACTGCTCTCTAATTCATTGAAAATGGCCCCATCTATATTGCATTTGATAAAGCCCGGGCTAGGCGTGTTCCATCTATGTAGAGGATTTGGCAAAAAGTGGTTACCTCTCATCTGTGTGCCCTGTGTATGCGGGAGTGGCTAGGGGGCCATCGGCGGGGCCATCTGTATGTGCGTTGCTTGCGTGTGTCGATTGCCCAAAGTTGGCGCCTTCTGTTGATAGGCCTTCCAATCCTGAACATCCTCCAGACTGATTCGCCAAGCCGTGTCTGCCGGCCACCATCTCATGTGCCACAGGACTCTGTTTCTGTGGTCCCAGATTGCTTTGAGTGCACAACAGATTCTGACTATTTCTTCCAGATTTGAGTTGCTCAAGGCTTGGAGAAGCCACTCGTCAAGGTAACTGTTATCCACTCTAGGCACAGGAACTCCTGCTACACGCCAAATGTCACCTGCGAAACAACAATCAACAAATATCCGTCTCTTCTTGCTCCACACATACTGGGCATTCAGTTGAAATAGGGACTCTTCTCTGGGCCAATCGAGCTCTAGTGGGTAAACACTTTGAACACAGACGCCAAATAAACTGTTTCAGTTTAGGGGGAATCATCAACTTCCACAACCTCTTCCAACCCTCCCGGGCTCTGCTAGCTTCTACTAGCCCCATACCTGACAAGTAGCCTGAGTGAACATTGTAGTGTCCATCCTTTGACCAATGCCAGATCCTCATATCTTCCCCTGCATTGTATGGCAAGATAATATCACTAATGGCTTGCACTTCCACTTCGCTAAAGCAGCCATTTAGTCTCTGCATGTCCCACCCTCTCCCATTTTCAAGGAACAAATCCGCTACCCTCAAACTTTCCATTCCAGGGACCAAAAAGGAATTTATGCAAAAACCCTCTAGATTAGGAACCCACTCATCCTCCCAAACTCTGATTGATCTACCATCTTCCACTCTCCATCTAACCCCTATTTTCAATATACTAATGCCTTCCCATATGCTTCTCCAAACCATACTAGGATTATTGCCTAATTTGGAGAGAAGTAAGTCCTCCCTAGGGTAATATTTATCTTTGAACATTTGACTCACTAAAGTATTTGGGAATTTCAGTAATTTCCAGCCCTGTTTACCTAACATTGCTAGGTTAAACACATGTAGATCCTTAAATCCCATCCCATAAATTAGGAGTTTTAATTGGATTAATATACTCCTATTATTATCCAATTAGGTTATTTATTATTATCCTAAATATATTAGATATATAGTGAGATAATAATTAGGAATCCTTTTCCGAATTGGATTCCTATTAAGTAACCTATTCCTATCTAACTAGGGTTTAGATTCAAGCAACTATATATACCCCCTCCCATGTGAATTTCGACTAAGCCTCTAACCTCCCCTATAGTGATTTTCGAAATTACTAATTAGAGAGAGAAAAAGAATTCCCATCCCCTAGTTCGTGGACAAGAATTCATACGGCATTCCATCGATTGATTAATCTTATTCATCCCTCTTTCTCTTTGATCTTGTGTTGGTTAATTAGAGGCAATCTATTTTGGTTGCATCTCATAAAGGTTGATTTCATCTTAACCTCTCCGTGTTAAACTTTGTGGTTGGAATCCCGGAGAAGAATTGTGGGCGCTTCTTTAACAATGGTAGATTGTTCATCGAAAGGTATTCCTTCTTATCCCTCGTGGTATCAGAGCCATCGTTAAATCCGTTATTTCATATATGAAAATATAGAAGTTTTCAATAGGATTGAATAAATATTTATGGTTAGGATTAATTGACAAATAGTTTTGATTAATTAATTCTAAGGATAAATAAAGTTTTGATTAATTGTTAATTAAAACTGATTATGCTTATGTTCCTAATTATTTCGGTTGATAATCGTTATAACAAAATCTATTAGTTTTATAGTTAGGTTGATAAAATTAGTTTTATTAATTCTAAATGATAAAACGGAAATCTATTGTAGTTTTTCCTATTTCTGAAAATCGTTTTAAAATTGTTTTAGAACTGATATATATACATACATATATATATATATATATATATATTTAATAAAAAAAATAAAAATAAATATATAACGACAGCAGCCCGAGTCGCGCCTCACGGCGCGACTGGCCGCTGTCGCGCGCAGGGGCGCCGCTGCCGCAAGGCAGCGGCGTCCAGCGTGCCCTAAGGGCTGCTGCCAATCGGCAGCATCCCGCTCTCGGGCCCGGCCCGATACCCACTTGATTTTAAATGGTTTAAAATCGTTTTGTATTAAATGTATATATATATGTTTCAGAAATTAGTAGTTTTCTGTTTTGATTATCGAATGAAAAATTCGTTTAAATGTTTGTTTTTACCAATATGTAAATCAAAGTGTTAAATGAATTGAAATCAAAATAATTGGGACGTGCATAATCAACGTTTTATATGGTTATATTAATCTAAGGATTAATATAAAGATACAAAACGATTAGAAGTAAAATTGGATGAAAGTTAATTTGACGAGTTAATGTGATTAACCTGAATATTACATAAGCCGGTTATGTAATCAACCAATTAAATTTATTTAATTGAGTCTATGCATGTTTGGAGTTATGGACATATTTGGACCCTCTTTTAGTCTTTTGGTATTTTTGAAATAGGGCCTGCGTGTCCTGCCTTTCTACTATCTATTGTAATTTCTCCTCTCATCTGATTCCCTTCAATTCAATTGAAGTTTTCTTATAGTAGTATAGAAATTAATATGTAATTTCAAGGCGCCATGGAGAAGATGGAGGACCTAAAGAGAAATATGTAATAGTTAGTATTTCCTTAGGTTTGGCCTTTTATTCCGTCTCTGGCTCGACGGAATAATTTAGATGATATGTCCATAACGCCAATGTATGTGAATGTATGTATGTCTGATGTATGCTAAAGCAAATCAAGACTAAGTTAGATTATGAGACTTAAATAAAATCCCTCGTTAAAAAGTTAAGTAAATAAGCAAGTTATTAAAATCGGTTGCCCCTCCCTAATATTATAATTCAGCCGGTAGTACTGGGGGCCTTTGGGTTGTTGAGCAAACTCAAGCTCGGGGTCTTATGGTAACACCTGAATTATCGAAAGTCATTCTTTCATAAATATGGGGTAATACTTAAATTAGATTATGATAATTGGATGAGCAAACTCATGTTGTCATAAACTAATGGGCAATATGGTTGGGATTAATATGAGTAACATATTAGTTACTAATGTGGTTAGTAACCCAATAACCTAGGAGTCACATTCAAGATGTGATTGATTACATGAATCTACCTAACAAATGGGACTAGCTTGTTGAGCAAACTCAAGGCAAAATCTCAGGAGTTAGGATCCTAGCTCACTAAAGGATTTGTGAAATTCTTCGAATTAATATCGAGGGCTATTAATTTGACAAAATAGTGGGAGCAATCTGAAATAAATTAAAAGGCCTATAATTTTAGATTGTTATACTTTAAAGCAAATGAATGACATACGTTTACTCTTTCTCACTCCCAGGTTTTGTTTAAACAAACACTCTTAAAATCATGACTAAAACCAATCTGCAAAACATTCTTACCGATAACAAATTGAATGGTTCGAACTTCACCGACTGGTTTCGTAACCTCAAAATTGTTTTGAAGTTTGAGAAAATTGGGTATGTACTTGATACATTGATACCCCCTGTCCCTGAAGATGATGCTCCCATCGAGGAAATTGATGCTTATCAGAAGCACAAGGCTGATGATGATCATGCCGCTTGCATCATACTTGCATCGATGACATCGGAATTACAAAGGCAACATGAGGAGATGAATGCCTATTCCATCATCATGCACCTAAAGGAATTGTTTGGGAAACAAACCAGGTGCGAGCGCTACGAGATATCAAAATTGTTATATCGTTGCAGGATGCAAGAGGGCACATCTGTCATGACACATTGTGTCAAGATGATAGGCTATATTACCAAACTTTCTAGTATTGGATTTGTGATGGACAACGAATTAAGTACCGACTTGGTTCTTCAGTCCCTCCCAGAGAGTTATTCACAGTTCATCATGAACTACCAAATGAATGACTTGCAAACCTCTCTTGAAGAGCTTGCAAACATGCTCAAATCAGTTGAGCCCAATATGAAGAAAGACAAGGCCATACCAGCTCTTGTAATCGAGGGATCGAAGAAAAGGAAAGGGAATTTTCCCAATCCTAAACATCCCAAGAAAGTTAAGAGAGATGTGTCCAAGGGAAAGGAAGTGAAGAAGCCCAAATGAGAATGCCACTTCTATGGTAAAGACGGGCATTGGAAGAGAAACTGCAAGGAGTATCTAGCCACACTCAAGAAGGGAAAAGGCGGTGCTTCTACGTCTGGTATGTTCTATATTGAAATAAATACGGTTTCATTGTCTGAATCTTGGGTACTTGATACCGGATGTGGATCTCATATTTGTACAAATATGCAGGAGCTAAAACAGACTAAGGAACTAAAGAAAGGAAGCATAAACTTGCGAGTGGGAAATGGAGCAAGAGTTGCTGCCCTCGCAATTGGAGATTATGTTTTACTTTTGCCCTCTGGGCTTGTAATAGAATTAAGGAATTGTTTATACGTTCTTGAGATGTCTCGTAACATTATTTCTATTAGCCGTCTCGTTGACGACGGTTTTCATATTTCAATAAAGAACAATAGTTGCAATTTTTATAAAGATTCGATCTTTTATTTTTCAGGAATATCACAAAATGGGATTTATGTGTTAGATGATAAAACTCCTGTTTTTGCAATTGATATCAAAAGACATAAGCTAGATAATTCAACTTACTTGTGGCATTGTCGTTTAGGCCATATAAACAAGAGACGCATGCTAAAGCTACATTCAGATGGGCTTATAGATCCAATCGATTCTGAATCATTGGAAACATGCGAATCATGTTTAAAATGTAAAATGACAAAGACACCCTTTAGCAATAAAGGTGAGCGTGTATCAGACACTCTAGGACTCATTCATTCAGATGTATGTGGTCCTATGTCAGTCCAAGAAAGAGGAGGATTCAGATACTTCATTAGCTTCATAGATGATCATACTCGCTATGGTTATATCTACTTGATGAGGCACAAATCAGAAGCCTTTGACAAGTTCAAATGCTTCAAGAATGAAGTGGAAAATCAATTAGGAAAGAAAATAAAAACACTTCGATCTGATCGAGGTGGCGAATATCTTTCTGATGATTTTCTGAATTATCTAACTGAATGTGGGATATGCTCACAATGGACACCTCCCTATACACCACAACACAATGGTGTATCCGAGAGGAGAAACCGTACCCTATTAGATATGGTACGATCTATGATGAGCATGGCCTTACTTCTAAAGACGTTCTGGGGCTATGCCTTAGAAACTGCCCTCTTCACCCTGAACCGAGTACCAACTAAATCTGCTGTTTCCACACCATATGAATTGTTCGTTGGTAAGAAACCCGTGTTCTCGTTCATGAGAGTATGGGGTTGTTCAGCATATGTCAAACGCGCTGCGTCCGACAAATAGATTCTAAATCTGATAAATGTTTCTTCATTGGATATCCCAGGGAAACCATAGGGTATTACTTCTATCATCCAGATGATCAGAAAGTAATAGTATCCAAACACGCAACCTTCTTAGAGAAAGAGTTTCTCGAAGAAACACAAAAGGGAAGCGTGATTGAACTCGACGAAATTCAAGAGGAAGAAACAACGATGGAAACAACAGAAGCGGTTGAGGTACCCGAAGAAGTCCCATTAGATGAGACTCCAGTGGCACCTATTCGTAGATCACGAAGAGTTCGTGAACTCCCAGTTAGATATGGTTTTCTAGTGGGAGATGATGACGAGGTTCCCGTGTTAGACGACGAACCCGAAAACTACGAAGAGGCTCTTACTAGTCCAGATTCTAAAGCATGGCTTGAGGCCATGGATTTTGAAATGGATTCCATGTATACTAACCAAGTTTGGACTTTGGTTGATCCACCCGAAGGGATAAAACCCATTGGGTGCAGGTGGATCTTCAAAAAGAAGACTGACATGGATGGAAAGGTTAGCACCTACAAGGCTAGGTTGGTAGCGAAGGGATATCGTCAGAAACAAGGTGTTGATTATGACGAAACCTTCTCTCATGTTGCTATGTCCAAATCAATCAGAATCATGCTTGCAATTGCCGCTCATTTTGATTATGAGATTTGGCAAATGGATGTGAAAACAGCTTTCCTAAATGGAAATCTGCTTGAGGATGTATACATGATGCAGCCTGAAGGTTTCATATCAAAGGATGCAAATAAAGTTTGCAAACTTCAGAGATCCATTTATGGACTCAAGCAAGCATCTAGAAGATGGAACAAGCGTTTTGACGAAACCATAAAACAATTTGGTTTCGAACAAAATTGCGAAGAAGCTTGCATTTACAAGAAAGCAAGTGGGAGCTCTATAGCATTTCTCATACTATATGTGGACGATATACTGTTAATGGGAAATGACATTGCTCTATTACAATCGGTGAAAGTTTGGTTATCTGGTAACTTCTCAATGAAAGACCTTGGTGAAGCAGCCTATATACTTGGTATAAAGATCTACAGAGATAGATCGCGTAGACTGCTTGGTCTTTCACAGGCTACATACATTGAAAAGGTGCTAAATCGGTTTAGCATGCTTGAATCGAAACGAGGTAACTCACCCATGGTACATGGAGTAAAGTTAAACAATCATCAATGTCCTAAAACTGATGATGACAAACGACGCATGGCTGTAGTCCCGTACGCCAGCGCGATCGGTTCGATTATGTATGCTATGCTATACACTAGACCTGACGTAGCGTTCGCGTTATCTGTAACGAGTCGTTACCAAGGGAATCCGGGAGACGAGCATTGGATTGCCGTCAAGAACATTCTTAAGTACTTGAGAAGGACTAAAGATATGTTCCTAGTGTATGGAGAAGGAGATCTGAAAATACAAGGATTTTCAGACGCTAGTCATCTCACAGATGAGAATGATTTTAAATCCCAATCAGGATACCTGTTTATCCTAAATGGGGGCGTGGTCAGTTGGAAAAGTTCCAAGCAGGGAAGCGTAGCTTTCTCTACGACCGAGTCAGAGTACATCGCTGCTGCGGAAGCGGCAAAGGAAGCAGTTTGGATTAGAAAGTTCATTACAGAACTAGGTGTGGTGCCTGACATTGTCAATCCCATTACTCTGTACTGTGATAACAATGGAGCCATTGCGCAAGCAAAGGAACCACGGTCTCATAATGCATCCAAGCACTACCTAAAGCGATACCACATCATAAGAGAGATTGTGGCTAGAGGAGATGTGGGAATAGAAAGAGTACCTACAGAGGACAACGTTGCAGATCCGTTGACAAAGCCTTTAACCCAGAAATTACATGATCGTCATTTAACTTCTACTGGGATAAGTTTTAGAAACAATTGGCTTTAGTCCAAGTGGGAGTATGTTGGGGTTTAGTGTCCTATAGTCAATTGTTGCGGGATACAAACTTATTGTAAATGAATTGTTCTTTATATCATTTGTTTTAATGAGATATATGTTTTATAACTATATAAAGGCAATCCCTTTTAAGCACTGAATAAAGTCTAATAAAAGAAAATCCGTAAGTTTGTTTAAAGTGATTATAAAGTGTTCATACAAGCATGAAGTGAGACAAAACTTTATAATAAACTAATAAACATAAAACCACCCCAAGTCAAGTGATATGTTTAGGATTGATATATCACGGTTGAGACTTGTATGTAACAATGTCTTCTGTCCGACAGAAAGCTGATCTCACAAGCTTCATATATATAGATATCTGGACAGTTACATAGATCCGGTGAAACGTTGTTCATTAGGATTGGGGATCCGATTTGAGATAACAGGATGGGTAGATTCATCCTTGTCAACTGTTCATCTCATTGGTATTACTAGGTATAACTAATCCTCAGACTCAAAAGAATGTTAATTGGTCATCCTGAATTACTGAATGTGAGACTTTGATCCTGCGGTCCCACGATCCTTAACAAAGATGACTCTAGGGTGTGAACTGCAAAGGTTGGGTGTCACAGGAAGTAATGTCAGGGTAGTTATACATTGGATTGAGCATTTATCACTCCCGATTAATGGGAGATACATCCAAGGATCGCTTGTGGAAGACTCGACTCTAAACCCTTGCAAGGTGATAGCTTAAGAGTAGAAATACAGATTTCACTTAACCTATCTTTTTGAGTTGACTCGGCCAAGAACAAGTAAAACGAACGTCTCGCTATATGTGACTTGACATTACCCATAGTCATAAGATTCAGTTCAAGGATGTAGTTGATAAAGGATCGTATTATACCGTAACTAATACGGAAGGGTTAACGACAGAATCAACCTATCTTCTTAACGGACTCTGGGGAAATGATTACAGACTTGCCAATAACATACTCAGTACATCATTCCGTTATGCAAGGATTAAATATAATTCTTGAAGAAATTAATTTAATAGTTGCATACGGCCAGAAGTAGTAAGTGTAACGCCCGCAAAAAAATATTATTATATTCATACATAAATAGAATTTTAAGATAATTAATTATCTAGAAGAAAATATTATTATATATTTATATTTGAAAAAAAAATATTCTATAGTAATTTCGTATTTTATTTAAAAGGTAGTAAATTAATATTTAAATCTTACTAATGCTTTATATATATATATATATATATATATATATATATATATATAATATAAATAAATAAATAAATAAAGATCTTCCTAATGCTAAGTGGAAGAGAACGGAAAGTAAGTGTAATTACTTTGTATTAGTGGTTGAACAAATCTATTATATCTTTATGTTTATTAAAAAAGAAAAAAAAACAATAATGGTTCCTTTTAAACCAATTTTAATTAGGGTAAACTTCTTATCCTACCTATATATATGGAACTTATTTCTTTTGGGAAGGGAGTCCGCAAACCACCACATTTATATTCTGGAAAATTTCTTTTTATGGTTTGGGGATAGGAAACGATGTATCAATTGAAGATAGATCATCATCGCTTGCTAATTTACTGTTGTCTTTCGGAATAGAGGTAAGTGGTTAATTATATACGTAGTTCTTTGTTGTTTGCTTGTTTGTATGTCTATTGTAATTGACTGTTATACTTCTAATGAATGTGAGTAGTTAATTAAATATATGGTACCTTTGATTGTATATTTGTTGTTATACTGACTAATTGATATAAATTGTGTAATTGGTTTGATCTATGTGTTTGACATGTCTATATGGTATGTTAATGATGATCATGTTGGTAGAAAAATATTTGATAATGACATTGACGATGATGGCATGACAATGAGAAATATATATATGGTAAATGTGAATCGGACTCTAGAAAATATCAGAGATATGAGAATAAAAGCTTAAACTAGGATAGTATATTCAATGGTTGCGATTGAAACGAGAAAAAAAAGAATATTATGATCACGTGAAACATAAACACCGGGTATTTGTTACGATAGGGTGTTAAGGTACTGGGTATTTGTTACAACAGGGTACCTAGAAGACGGGATACCGGGTATTTGTTACGACAGGGTATCCCTGGATATGATTTTTATTGGCCAAGCAACCATTAGGTATTACTAGACTAGAGTAAGCAGGGCCCTTTAAATAAATTAATAATAATATTTATTTATTGGATGTTTGCTTGATAACTAATAATTATTAAATGCTTGTAAACTGAATTGTATGCGTGTGTGGTTGTGCTATGTATTTAATTGGCTATCTTACTGGGCCTCCCAAGCTCACCCCACTCTCCATCAGTTTTCTTGTCAGGTTAATGTCATGAAATGTTTAGCGATGCTCGTATGGATCGGCCAGTATGTGGAGTCGTCAGTCTTTAAGTGTTTGCGTTTATTTCATAAGTGACATTATTCAGTTTGTGTGCATCAATTTGAGGATACGCTGAATAAAAATTTATTATTATCTGTATATTTGTGGTTTGTAAAAGTGGGTGTTACAGTAAGAACCTAATGGATCACACATAAGACTTGGAACCAAAAGAGAGATGGATATGATTAATAGATGGAAGCCCAATTGAGCCCAGTAAGGCCCAACTATATGGAGGGGGGAGAAATTTGTATATAGAGATAAGGAATTGATTTTATTCCATTAATCCTAATTTGATTAGGATTATGAATTAAATTAATTAAGAGATAATTAAATTAGGAGTTTTAATTGGATTAATATACTCCTATTATTATCCAATTAGGTTATTTATTATTATCCTAAATATATTAGATATATAGTGAGATAATAATTAGGAATCCTTTTCCGAATTGGATTCCTATTAAGTAACCTATTCCTATCTAACTAGGGTTTAGATTCAAGCAACTATATATACCCCCTCCCATGTGAATTTCGACTAAGCCTCTAACCTCCCCTATAGTGATTTTCGAAATTACTAATTAGAGAGAGAAAAAGAATTCCCATCCCCTAGTTCGTGGACAAGAATTCATACGACATTCCATCGATTGATTAATCTTATTCATCCCTCTTTCTCTTTGATCTTGTGTTGGTTAATTAGAGGCAATCTATTTTGGTTGCATCTCGTAAGGGTTGATTTCATCTTAACCTCTCCATGTTAAACTTTGTGGTTGGAATCCCGGAGAAGAATTGTGGGCGCTTCTTTAACAACGGTAGATTGTTCATCGAAAGGTATTCCTTCTTATCCATCTTTATATGAAATAACGATTAACGGATCCTATGGTTAAAAGGAAATAGGCTAAAAAATTTATATTTCCGCTGCTATACCTTAGCCCTAATTTCCTTCAGTTGGCACTTCTCCTCTTAGGACACTCATTGGAACGGTGACCTGACTCATTGCATCGAAAACATTTGAATGGAGCCGGTCTAGCATAGGGGTTGTTGCCCCTAGGGGGTTGTGTCGCCTTAAAAGGCCTCACATCTCCACTAGGTGTCTTTCCCGCACTTGGCGCCTTGGGATCACTTGAACTTGCGATTCCCTTACCCTTGTCAATTCCCCTGGGAGCTCCTCTCCCTCCATAAGTATTCTCAACCCCGGCTCTCCTATAGCCTTCACGTCCCCTCAAGCTCAACTGTACCTTGGCCTTCAATGCTAAATTACGGGCATCTTGCACCCGAATCACCATTTGCATTCCAATCCGGTCCTGAATGTTGTATCTCAGCCCTTCAAGATACCTTGAAGTCTTTTGGCTTTCGGTTTCCGATAAGTTAGCCCTTGCCGAAAGCCGCAAGAACTCCGAGGTGTACTCGTGCACACTCCTAGCACCTTGAGAACAATTCCGATAGGAACTGTAAATGTACTGCTCATAGTCGGGTGGTAGAAACCTCTCCCGCAACATCGATTTCATCCTTAGCTAAGATCTAATTGGTTCCCTTCCTCCTCTTCTCTTTCCTTCCTTCATGTTATCCCACCAAACTGAAGCTCCTCCTTTCAACCGGTAAGCTACTAGCCGAACTTTCCGATCTTCCGGTATTCCTTCATAATCAAAGAACCGCTCTACCTCGAGCAACCAATCGAGGAAACCCTCTATATCGAGTTCTCCCCCGAATGATGGTAAGTCCACTTTCAATTTGAAGGCATCATCTCTATCAAAATTTCCTCCATACCCCATTCTCACATTCGGTTCGCCTCTATATCCGCCCCTCTCATTACCTCGGCCCCTATACGGGTCATTTAAACCAACATTTCCCCTTTCATAACCACCTACAACATCATTATGCACAATATCCATATTCCCGGCACGCACATGCGTGGGACCAATAACATCATTTACATGCACATCATGCCTAGGTCTATCATTCATGGCATTATCATCCATTCTAATCCCCATATTCCTAGCAATCCTAGGCATATCGTAATCATCAAATAACTCCCCATCACTATCACTATCCACATTTCTAATGATTACGGGATTAGTCCGCCTTACCTCTTGAACCCGAGGGTCCATTGCTTGGGGTGTATAAGCTATTCTTGGTGGTGGTGTCGGTTGCCGTTCAAGTAGATGGCGGGTTTGTTCCTCTTGTCTCCGGTGAGGTTCTCCGGCTAGAAGATTGTTATTGTGGCGGGTTGCTATTGTGAGTTCTTCAATGAGGCGGCGCAAATCTCGGGTACTCGTCTCGTGTTTCTCCTCCATCGTTCTTAGAGACTCCGTGATATGTTTCATGTTGCCTTCTAGTGACTCAACTCGTTGCTCCATAGATCCGGTGGCTTCGTTTGTGATACGAGGTTGAACCATTCCTGAGAAGAAGTCTCCGGTCAAGGAAAACGACTCGGCTCTGATACCAACTGATGTAGATTGAAATCGACTGAAGGTTTTAATCGTAAACCAACAAAGAATCCGATCTTCTCAAGCTAGACTTGAAGGTTGAGTTAACCCAAAGGATATGAAAATCCAAGCTCTCAATGGAGGCCATTGTTTTAAATTTATCAAAAGTTCCTAAACATTACAAAGAGGGGAGCTTAAATACTCTCCCAAATAAGAAGGGAAAAGACCAAAAGCCCATGAATAGGGTTTTGGCCAAAACATGTGCACAAGGGTACAATAGAAAAATAGGAGAGTCCATGGCAGTTTAGTAATAAGAGGGTAATGGCAAAACAGTAAATAAAGAGTAACAAAAATTGGTCCCCTCAAGGTGAGAACTTGTAGGAGAAGTATTCTCCTGGACAAGTACGCCCTGCGCCCTAGTGCTACGCCCCGCGCATATGCGCTCCTGAACTTGGAGGTGCTTGCTCGTACTCATTACGCGTGGCGTCCTGCGGAATACGCCCCGCGTCATTAGGCTCCTGAGTTTGATGGCTTTGTGGACGAGAATCTACGCGTGGCGCTCAAGGCGTACGCCCCGCGTGTTTGACCTTCTGGGAAGCTTCCTGCTCGAGATTGCTATCCACGCCCCGCGTGTTAATGGTGGCGCCCCGCGTCCCCGCATTACTTGATCCTCCTCCTAGGACAACACTCCCCACGCCTGGCGTCCTGCTAGACACGCCCCGCGTGCCCTCTGTTTTGGCTTGGTCTTCGCTCTCCTTAGGTGGGTTCTCTCGAGTAGCTCCTCGTTGTTCCGGGCTCGGGTCTAGGGATAAGATACCCTCATCAAGTACTCTTTTAGTAGCAATAAATAAAACAGTAACAAAAATATATATATGTTCACTAGTTTAAAAAATTATAGATTTTGTACAACAAATAAATGGCAACTTTGGTTTCATAATAAATGGTAATGTTCCTTTTTTAATACTATTATAATAAATGGTAATGTTCCTTTTTTAAAACTACAAATAGTAATAATGAAATTAATTATACATAGTTTTATAATTTGTTTTGTATTTGAATGGTATAGAAATTTTTATGTTTAAAAAATTTACAATTTTTATTTTGAAATATAAAATTTATTAAACTATAAAATTTATTAAATTAAAATTATTATAAAATTTCGGATCGGATTGGATTAGTCCTGAGTTTTGAGATGAATCCTAAGCCCAATCCATTTTGTATTCGGGTCTAAACGGGCTTGGACCAGGTCGAACCTATTAAGAAATATATAAATCCAAGCCCAGTCTTTGAAAAGCAGGTTTGGACAGGCTGGACGGGCTAGTGGTCGTTTGAACATGTCTAGTCAAATGGTACAATTAGAGCTCTGACTAACATAAATCGACACATCAGATGATTGTGTCGTTAACCTCTCTACGCCTAGATGATACATATTTCAGTTTCAATATCACTTTAATTTTTCAACATTACAAATTGAGAAACGTTGTGCCACCTGATGTATCAATTTCTCCTAGTGATAATTGTATCATTTGACAAACATTAAGATTGAAATTGTATTAGTTTGCACATGAGAGCTAAATTGGCTCTTCCTCCAAAAATCTTGAAATTATTTTGACACTTTAAAGGACTACAAGAGGAATCAAATATAAAATGTCTATTTTATTATATTTTGGTAAAATTTTATGGAATTGATATTCGATTATTTATAATTAAAAGGCCATTGGTGCAATTAATATAATTAGTCGGATGCAAAATCACATATAGATATATAAAGGGATATCCAATGGAGCCAACGAAGAATTAGTTGTAACCAACTATTATACACTTTATTACTTATTTTGGGTTTGTTAACAAATTTTATTGTATTCCCTTAAAATCCAAGAAGCCAATATAAATTGAAAGCCACGGACGACGCCAAATGAGGCGCGTCTGGCGCCATCCGAACTTCTGAATCATTTGCTTATTTACAAAGGTAAATTACGTTTTTAGTCTTTTATTGTTTAATTAATATGTTTTACCCTAATCAATTGCTTATAAGGGAATGTTACTTTGGTTTGTTAGTAATCCTAAGTGCAATAAAAGAATTAGAAATTTTGTTAACTAACACTCAAGTTGTTCTAAAATCTCATGTGATTGAGTTTAGTGGTCAATGACCATTTTTTTTTCCAAAAATAACCAAACATGTATAGTAAATACAGGCCCAGTCCATGGCCCAACATGTTAGAATAATTAGTAAATTACACAAAATGATCATTTTAATAAATATTTGTAAAATTACATTAATTTATTTTTTATTTTTCAATTTTAGGTTCTCTAACTTTATAAATCTTTCACAAACAATGAACTTATGTACATTTTCTTTTAAAAATATTTGTTTACAAAAAATATCCACAATTTAGTATTATTTTAACTTTAAAACATAAAAAATTTAGTTATAGTATTTTAATTTTTATATTAAGCTTCAATTTTCATAATCCACTATGGGAAATTTCACCTAATGATGTTTATTTTTGGTCAAATATATAATTCTTCCTTATCCTTTCAAAATATATGTTATATAACTTTTGAAAAAAAAAAATCTAACAAAATATATGTTATAGTATTTACGATGTGATTTTAACAACATAGTTCATCAATTTTGATTTAATATGCTTATGTTAATTCTGTGCATCCTGGGTATAATTAATTATGTTAATCATCTAAATTCTACAATATATATGCTTTATTTTGGAGATTTAGATTGTATGTTTCATATTAAGCTATAGGAAATCGTTTACATATTTTTATTGAGATGCATATTTTTTTTTTATCAAAAATTACATTAATTTTTTTTTTTCATTTTTAGTTTCTCTAACTTTATAAATCTTTCACCAACAATGGAATTATATACATTTATTTAAATGTTTGCAAAAAAAAAAAAAAAATCTACAGTTTGAGTTTTTTTATTTAAAACTTTAATACATAAAAAATACTAGTTATTGATATTATACGAAATGACATCATGGCACCATGATGTCATGATCACCCCTTTTAGATAAAAGACCGCGTAAAGACTGGGACCAAACTCATAATTAAGACATCAGCTTGTGCCCAACCACAAAATGCCTAACTTCCTCTACTCTCAACCCACACCCAATACGCAGAGCTTTAGATCCAATCACCAAGAGAAACTTTCGAAAGCCTATGAGATAAAGGATTCCTCATAGGATTCAGACTCTTTAAGGGAATAGTAATGCTAAACTCATAAGGATTTCTAATGAGGTGACAACCTTAATCTAATCGAACACTATAAATAGACAGGTATAAACACAAGGTTAGGTACATTAACTACTATCTTAAGACCTATTGTACCCTCTTATTTGGTCCTAAATCATAAACTGACTTAGGCATCGGAGCGGGTTTGCCGGACTCCGATCCCGTTTGACCTACTTATTGTTTTGTAGAGCCATCACGACGTCGGATCATAGCTATGACCTTGACACGTAGACATGATCAGTTAACAAGTTATCATTGGTGCGGTGAGCGTGGATTCGAACAATTTGCCGCAACTCAGAATATAGTTATGGCGACATCCCATCGAATTCAGTCAAAAGTTTATCAAAACAACGAAGAAGTGGTTCAACAACTGGCTTAGTACCAGTTGTTGGCAGACGAAGTTTCTTAGAGATTTGGCCAGAATGTGATTGCCATACAAAAAGAGATGGACGAAGCGAAAGCAACCTATCAACGGGAGATGATCGTTCTCCAATTGCAACTGAGAAAGGTAAGGGAAGACCTTCATAATAAAATCGTTTAGGCAGTGGAATCTGGTCAGGAATCCACTAAAACTCCGAAGGCACGCTCCTATAATGTATCACCAATAAGGAGATATTCCCAGTCAAGAACTCCCCCACACAGGCAAGAAAAGCCCAAGGAGAAAGATCGGTATCGGGGCCGTAGCAGAAACTGTTCCTCATGTAAACATTCCGGCCATCGACATAATCGCCGAGAGAAAGATAAGCCGAAGCAAAAGGAGGTTGCACCCCTTAGCGATGAAGATATATTAGAACTCCTTGGAAAATGCGCTGAAAAGAAATAACTCAATGGATGGATATTTGGGTTTCTCGGATAATTGCACACTTTTATCCAGAGAAATCCAGAGGCAACTGATGCCCTTGGGTTTTCGAATCTCAAATTTTGGCCAATATGGAGGAGTGGGCGATCTAGTTACACATGTTAATAATTTTCAAAGAATCATGGAAGCAACCACGACCATAGACGTAGTGTTGTGCCGTCTTTTCCCTATGACCCTGAAGGAATCGACAGCCTTTTGGTATGAGCAAATCTTGCCTGAATCAATTTACAACTTTAACCAAATGGCTGAGTCGTTTGTGAATCACTTCGTCACTTCAATACTTGAAAGAAAAACGATGCAAGATCTCAATCGTAAGTGACTAAGTCCGAGTTGTTACAAAGGGAATCAACTAACTAAATAGAAATAGAAAAAGATCAAAATACGCTAGCATTAGAACGGGCATGTCGTGCAACGATATGTGCAGACCCGTTCACTATTCGAAGATAAAAAAAGACACGATAATCGTGTCTGTTAACTGTAAGAAGCTTACTGTCTAGGATAAGGTTTCGAATTCTAACCAATCTGTTGTATTTGAGTTAATGTTGTTTACGATTTCCTTCGCATTGCATTCAAAGACGACGTTGGCAGAGTTCAAAGACAACGAGATATGTGATAAGTGTATAAATTGTTAATGTTGTTAATTAAAATGAATTTTATTTTAATTTTTGTTGATAGATTAGGAATAATTAACCTGACATATTATGAAATGGCTAAATTTGGCATTCTGTTACTTTCTATATATAATATTTTTGTGTCTCAAAATTAGTTATCAAGTAGAAAATAAATAACCATTACCTTAAATTAAAATAAGAATGGCAAATGTGTGTATGTTAATTAAGTTTTTTTTTCATAGATAATTGAGAATTTCTTTGTCTTGTATTAATTGGAATAAATTAAAATAATTTGTCGGTATCCAAATCAAGTTACAAGTTATCATTAGTGCGATGAGCATAGAGTTCGGTATCCACAATTTGTCAGAATATTCAATGATGGCTCAATCTAGTCGCGTTCACTCAGAAATTAATCGAAACAACGATCAAGAAGTCAATCAACAACAAAAGCCCTAGCTAGGGGTATGCATCGGTTCAAAACCGAACCGAACCGAAAAAACCGAATACTAAAATTACCAAAATAATCTACACCGACACCGAACCGAATAATATATAAAACCAAAATATTCGGTTCGGTTCGGTCTTAAATCGAACAAACCGAATTTAATTAAAAAATAACATCAATAAATAAAAATCACTATATTTCATCATTAAATTTACCTTAACAATAACAAAATTTGAAATACTTTCAAAATATATTCATATTACATTATTATCCAACAACTATAAACAAAATTAAACTTGTAAATTCAAATATATGTGTGTATATATATAAAATAATATAGAATATGTGTAATTCGGTGCGATTTAATTTTTTTTATGAAACCGAACCGAACCGAACCCATCCATGCAGAAGAATCTAGCAGGGAGTCCACCCAGGATCCCTAGGGCATATTCCTGAAGCCCATCTCTTAAGAGAAGAGATTCCGGTCGAGGAGCCCACTAAGGTATCAAGCGAAACCGAAAAATTCGGAAGACAAGGAAAAAGACCGATCCCGTAAGTGAAGCAAATGTCATTCCCCATCACAGCCTCCCAGCAACCGTCACCAGAAATCCGAGCCTGAAAAGATGAAGTCAAATGTAGGGATGGCAATGGGGCAGTGCGGGGACGGGGATGCATTTCCCATTCCGCCCCCAATACTTACGGGGGCGGTTTCGGAGAATCCCAAAAAAGATTCGGGGATTTTTTTGCCCCTGTCCCTGCCCACACGGATGCCCACGGGTGACGGGGAATCCCCATCACCCAAAAAATAAATGTTGATATACCTCTAAGTGACTCGATACTTTCGATTGTCTAGAAAAGTTTCATGCTTGTGGAATTAAACATTATAACCATGAGCAAAATTGTTATTAGAAAAAACTGACTCAGATCTGTTCATAAGCAAAATTGTTTGGATTACAATAATTCCATATTTCCACTCTTGCTTTTTGGACGTTCTGTAGATTACAATATTCCAATAAATTCTTTACACGAATATATAACTATTTTACTTATTAATAAGTTAGTGTTATTCCATTTCGACTTTTTTCCATGTATACATAATTTGTAGAAATAAAAGATATAAATATTTAATAATAATCTTGGCTATGAACTGATAATTTTTCTTGGTAAAAAGGTGTGAATGCTCATAATCATCACGTTTTGAGTTATATATCTAGAAATAAATATGTGAAATTTTCTATGATTATGTCAAAATCCATATCCTCGCCATTTTAATGCATATATTATTGGGAAAAGTACAAAAATAAACCTTGTGGTTTGGCCCATTTTCAAAGTGCATCCCTGTGGTTTAAAAGTTTGCAAGTTGGTGCCTTGAACTTCATTCCGTTAACAAAGAGTGGTAAATTAGGGAAACGCCGTTAGAAGTGATGAGCTGGCAAAAAAGGCACGTGACATGCTGGGGGCATTTTCGGAAGACAAGAGATGGAGTGGTAAATGAAAAGTCTTTAATTCCTCTTACCTTTTTCGTCTTAACTGTCATCCCTAACCTTTTCTTATTCTGAAACCTTTCATCTTCAAGCTTCCATCACATTTAAAGAATCAAACGAATTTGAAAAACGTAATTCTTTCAACCTCCACATCGCAGATGAACCATCTGTACGAAGAAGAACATGGTGGTTGTGTAAGAAAAGCGGGGATACTGGTTCAGCTCACTTTGTTTTACCAGGTTCGAACGCATACTCTGTTTATTTTTTATTCTTTCTACTTCGTAATGATTGTTTTGCATGTTCGGTGTTATAGATACAAATGAGTTTCAAAAGGGGGGAAATGGGTTTTGCCGGGTGATATAATGGGTTTTGAACAGTAATTAAGTAGGTTACGCAATGTAAAATTATTGTCGTTTGAACTCCTTTTGCTAAATGTTGTTTTTAACTATCGATTGAACATATGTTTACCGTTTCAATTGATTAATCGCTTTTTTTTGTTTATCTTTTCAATCGCGATGTTGTTTTGTTTATCTTTTACCGCGTTGATCGTTTTTATACTGTTGCTTAATCGATTGAACATGTGTTTATCATTTCAATACGTTTGATTATCGTTTCAATGCTTTTGTTTATCGTATATCATGTTTATCGTTTACCATGTTTAATGTCCTGTTGAATAAGTGCTTCTTTGTTTATCGTATATCACTCTGTTAACAAGCAATTGCTGTTTAATGTTAGTTTATGTTTGTATAGCTCTGTTTGGATATGTGAGTATTTGTTTATGTTTACTCATTTTGACCAACTGCTTGTTTGCCTGTTGCTGAGTTATTTGGTTAATGTTGGTCTTGATTGCAATTGTGGTTTAAAAATCATGTTTATTTCGTATAGGTGGTGATAATGTTTGAGTATGTCAAGTTAGTCATACATCATGGAGGAAAATGGGACATTACAGAGGATGATATGGTCTACAATGGGGGTAGTATCAATATAATAGAGGAGACGGACGTGGAGTACTTATCATTATTTGAACTACAAGCTATTGGGTTTGAGCTGGGTTATGCAAATTGCTGTCAGATATGGTTTAAGATATGGGGACTGCGAGGTGAGATAGCGTATGAGGAAATAACATCGGACAAAGACATATTCAACATGTTTGATTACAATAAGCCGCTTAAGACGTACGATCTGTTCTACCAAGAAGTAGTGCCTGTTGCAGTTGTCAATGAAAACCAACCAGCCCCACAGCCAAACCATCCAGAGCCACAATCACCACCACCTATGCAAACTGAGCCACAATCACCCCCACCAATGCAAACTGAGCCACAATCACCCCCACCTATGCAAACTGAACCACAATCGCCACCACATTTTGAAACTGAACCACAATCACCCCCACCAATGCAAACTGAGCCACAATCACCCCCACCTATGCAAACTGAACCATAATCACCCCCACCTATGCAAATTGAACCACAATCACCACAAACTTTTGAAACTGAACCACAATCACCTATGCAAATTGAGCCACAATCACCATTTCATCAACAGACACAACATGAAGAGCCACAAACACCAATCCAGACTCAAACTGAACCACAATCACCAATTGTGACTCAGCAATCACCACAACCTTTTGATGATCCATATGGAGATCCATCTGAGCAATCAAACAATGATGCTAGCACTGGGGAAGATGATTCCGATGATGGCGACTATGACTATACGAGGGATGAGGTTGATAGTGACACCACTGATGTTGATCTGGACTTGAGTGAAGAGTTTGTGGATCTGGAGGGGAGTGATGATGATATATTCCAAAACTACACAAGAAATGTTGATGGAGAAGAGGGAGATCGACAAGAAGGTGAAAGTCAAACTGGAGCTGAACCTGCCCTGAATGAAGAAGACTTTCGAGAATTCAATGAGAGCCCGTGTGATGAAAATGACTTGAACAGCTTGAGTGAGTCTTCTGATGATGGTAACCCTAAATTTGAAGAATTTAATGAAGTCACAGGGATGGCAGATCCTAAGTTGTCTTTGGGTATGAGTTCTCGAACGTTTATGTGTATAGGAAGGCACTGAAGGAGTGGGCAGTGAAGCAAGGATTTGATTATAAGTTGAGCAGGAATACTAAAACAACTGTGACTGCCATATGCAAGCAGAAATGTGGTTTTAAGGTACATGCATCTTCAATGAGAAGGACAAGGACATTCCAGATAAAAACTTTCAAGCCAAAACACGAGTGTCCAAGGGACAATGTCAATCGATTGGTTGGGTCAGCTTACATTGCTGAAAAGTATAGGTCAGATTTGCGGGAAAATAAAGACTGGAGCGTGGAGGCAATGCAGATGAAGATCTAGAGGGAGTTAGGAACTGAAGTTAGACCTTCTAAATGCTATAGGGCAAGGAGAAGGGCCGCAAAACACTTTGAAGGTGACCTTACATTGCAGTATAAGCGGTTGTATGATTACGCGAAAATGATCAAGGTATCAAATCCTGGAAGCTTGATCAAAATTCAGACAGAGCTGCAGTTTTTGGAAAACACAGGTGAAGCAAGTGCATCAAATGCTATACCTAGGGAGATTGTTTTTTTTCAGTACATGTATGTGCGGTTTACAGCTCAAAAACAAGGGTATTTTGCTGGAATGAGGCCATTAATTGGTCTGGATGGATGCTTTCTCAAATCACCAATGGGTGGCCAACTGTTATGTGCTGTTGCTAGGGATGGTAATGAGAACATGTTCCCAATAGCACTTGGATGTGTGGACATAGAGTGCAAAGCCTCTTGGCAATGGTTTTTGGAATTATTGGTTTCTGATTTTGGTACACCACAGGAGACCAAATGGGTCTTCATGTCAGACCAGCAAAAGGTACGTCCTTAAATTTGATTCACTATTGTAATTAATTAGATATGAGTGTTTAATGTCATTCACTGAATCTGATTATTTTTGTTTGTTTATTGTTTGGTCAATATTAGGGGTTGTAGAGGCAATGAACACAGTCATGCCAGGTATAGAGCACAGGTTTTGTGTAAGGCATATGTGGGAGAACATGAAGTTGCAATTCAAAGGGACAAAATACAAGAATCTATTATGGAGGGCAGCAGGAGCTGATACTGAATGTTCATGGGAATTCCATATGCAAACAATTAAAAACCTTGATGAGTCTACTTACAATTGGGTTATGAAGCATGATCCAAAGACATGGGCACGATGTCATTTCTCTACTCACATGAAATCGGATGCGTTGCAGAATAACATATGTGAGTCATTCAATGCCTATATCAAGTTAGCTAGGAACTTACCTGTTCTTGCTATGTTTGAGTGGATAAGAAAAAGGATTATGAAGAGATACCATATTAAGTCAGAAGGGATGAAAAGGTACAAAGGCGATATTTGCCCTGCAATTCAAGAGCAATTGGAAAAGCTGAAGATTGAAGCTAGGAACTGTTTCTGTACTGCAGCGGGTCAAGATAAATACTCTATGGATTGTTATGACACCACATCTGTTGTGGATTTGGGAGCTAGGACTTGTAGTTGTAGGTTGTGGCAATTATCAGGAGTGCCTTGCAAGCATGCTATCTCTGCCATATACACTAACAGAGAGAAGCCTGAATCTTATGTTGATAGATACTTCTCCAAGGATGTGTACTTAGGAGTGTATAGTCATGTAATTAACCCTATCCCTAGTCCTGAAGAGTGGGTGAGGACTGAATTACCAGACATACATCCATGGGTTGTTAAGAAACCATCAGGGCATCCCAAGAAGAAGAGGAATAGGCAAGCAGATGAGCCACGAAACCCATTCAAAGTTACAAGGGTTGGTGGTAAAATTCTATGTGGTAGATGCAAGATGGAAGGGCATAATTCTAGGGGATGTAAGGCAGCCATTACCGGAGAGACAGCGTGGCAGAGACGAATCCGAAAAGAGAGAAATAAACGTTTGGGTAATACCGGAGAGGTACGTGCATATAAATATGTTTGTGTGGTTTATATGAAGTTGAAATTGTTGAATGTTTGTGTGGTTTGTATGAAGTTGCAATTGGTTGATGGTTTACGTATTGATTGTTTGTGTGGTTGAATTGGGTAATTTATAAGTTGATTGCTTATGTGGATTAAATGGTGAATTTATGAGTTGATTTCTTATGTTGTTTACATGTATATTTACAAGGTATCTCCATTAAGGAGGAGAGGCAGACCTAGGAGGAACCCAACTACAACTGGCCAATCTTCACATGCAGGGCAATCATCACAGCCAGCTCCAACTGCATCAGGCCATGCTTCACAGCCAGTTCAAACTGCAACAGGCCAAACTTCACAGCCAGCTCAAACTGCAACAGGCCAAACTTCACAGCCAGCTCAAACTGCAACAGGCCAAACTTCACAGCCAGCTCCAACTGCAACAGGGCAGGCTTCCCAGCCAGCTCCAACTACAACAGGGCAGGCTTCCCAGCCAGCTCCAAACGCAAGGCAGTCTTCACATCCAGCACGTACCACAAGGCATTCCTCACAACCAACTCCTACAACAAGTGTGTTCAGAAACTTCAGAAGGGCAAGTGAATTACTAGGCATTGCCAATGCTAGCGGACAGAAGAAACAGAAGACCAAGAAAAATTAGAATGTTATAGGATATGCTGTTTTGTTCGATTTTGTAGCTACTTTCTAGCTATTTTGGTTCCAATGTGGACAGTTTTTTGTTTTGTAACCCAAATGCATACTTTGCTATGTTTGGCATGCTTGAATTGTGGGAAAGTCGCATGTATTGCGCGGTACCCGTTTTTTTTATGTTGAACAGTTGTGTTGAAGTAATGCAAATGGTCATTTCGTATCTTAATTGTGTTGGATATTTGCTCTGTTTTTTGGACGAAGCTAAATTACACAAAGCTATGTACAAAGCTACTTGTCCGAATTGTAATTACACAAAGCTAAATTACACAAACCTATACACAAAGCAGCTAAATTGCACAACAATATACACAAAGCCATTAGTCACAAATATAATTGCACAAGAATAAACCTATGCACAAAGCCATTACTCTCAAATGTAATTGCACAAATAAACCATATACCATGATCACAAGCTGGACATTAACCAGTACCACTAAAGCCAATAGTCACAAATGTAATTGCACAAAGCTGAATCATAAATATTACAAAAATTCAGATTCAAAACACATTCATCTTGTTAACACCCTAAACTTTTAGTCTGGCAACTTCTTCATCACCTCTACCCTTTCAATATTAACACCCAACACAATTGCTATTACAAAAATTGCTAAAATGAAATATCCACTAAACTTCAGGCTGTTAACTACATCAAATTTTCTTTTTCTGGTAAACTCCAACTTCAGTGCCTCTGTTTCCTCCATCTTCGTCTGCAGCTCTTTCTCCATTTTATGATTTTGAACCTTACACCTATTGAGTTCCACCTCCATCTCCGCCACCCTTGCATAAGCTTCTTCCATCTGTTCCTCACATTCCTTCATTTTTTGCTTCAGCTGCTGAATAACCTCCCTCCCTCTGTCACATATTGGATGATCTAACCATACGAAATAATCACATTTCGCTTGTTCTCTGTATCTTCCACAACCAACAAATCTTCGACCAAAATTAGGATTAGTTGAAGCTGTTCGAACAGGGGATATCAAGCCACATCGACATTTCATTAAATTCTCAGTGTCTGTTCTGCTACCCAAAGACGAGTCAACACTTGAAGCTATTGCAGACTATCGATTACACGCACCAATTCAAAGACCGTATCAATCGTAATCCAGAAGAAGTTGAGAAGAAATCACCAAGCAGTTAAATTAGGGTTGATAAGAAATTACGAAGCAGTTAAATTAGGGTTTAGCAAACATACCAGTTCGTCCCACCTTCGCCAGATGATTTCAGCAGTAGAATCGACTCCGTTGTTTCGTGCTTTTTGCTTTTCAATTTAGGGATTTCACAGACTTGGATTTAGGGATTCGATTTTCATAAATTGGGGGTTTATTATTTGTAATCTCGTGTATTTATAAGAGTTACCCATCTTTTGTCTTCCAAAAATGCCCCAACAGTCACATGCCTTTTTTTTGCCAGCTCATCACTTCTAACGGCGTTTCCCTAATTTACCCCTCTTTGCTAACGGAATGAAGTTCAAGGCAACAACTTGCAAACTTTTAAACCACAGGGATGCACTTCGAAAATGGGCCAAACCACAAGGTTTATTTTTGTACTTTTCCCTATATTATTTGTCTTCACATACTCTTTCTTTCAAACTAATTGTTGGTATTTACTTTTTAGATAAGTTAAGTTATTGAAATAAAAAAACATTATATATAATTTATTATATTATTTTTTGGGAATATTTCGGGTATCCTCACGGGCAGTTTTTCGGGGGCGGGGCGGGGATCCCCACGGTTCGGGGGTAGTAATATCCACCATGTCCAAATTTAATATTCGGGGGTAAAACTTCCCCTACCCCCAGTCCCGCACCCAAAAATTTCGGTTTTTACCTGGCCCATCGGTTTGGATCCCCACGGTTTTCGGTTTTTCCCCGCCCTATTGCCACCCCTAGTCAAATGACACCACACCACTAAGCAAGG
The DNA here is from genome assembly GCF_963576675.1 of Euphorbia lathyris. Taxonomy (NCBI): domain Eukaryota; kingdom Viridiplantae; phylum Streptophyta; class Magnoliopsida; order Malpighiales; family Euphorbiaceae; genus Euphorbia; species Euphorbia lathyris. Next base: position 43,330,401 of record NC_088919.1, on the reverse strand, counting down.
AGACATATTGGAGCTCCTAAAAAATACTTTGCATAAATCCAGCTCTTGGGATGGATATTTTGATTTAGCAGAGACAAACACACATTTGTCCAAGGAAATCCAGCGACAACCAATACCTCGAGAATTTCGGGTTCGGACCTTCGGACAGTATGGAGGAGTAGGAGACCCTGTCACCCACGTCAAAAACTTTCGGCGGATAATAGAGGCAACTACGGCTAGTAACGCGGTACTATGCCGTATTTTTCCCACGACACTAAAAGAATCTGGAACCTTTTGGTACGAGCATCTCTTACCTGAGTCGATCTACAACTTCAACCAAATGGCGGAATGATTCGTTGACCTCATTAAATGGATGTTTTTTTAAAGAAATATCTCTAAGGGAAGTTAGTTGGCATGCTTCACTGCTAAGACACGTAGAGTTGTCCGGTCTTTTTGTGAATAACTAAGCTACTGAATGAGTGTCTGGAATATGACATATAAAACCTGAAATAAATTTATTTTTCAGGTAAAAAAAATTGCCTTCTATATTCTCTCTCTATATAATTTAATTATACGGTTGTTTTTAAGAAAAAGATCAACTACAGTAAGTGACTGAGTCCGAGCCGTTACAAAGGGAATCAACTAACTAAATAGAAATAGAAAAAGATAAAAAAAATGCTAGTATTAGAACGGGCATGTCGTGCAACGACATATGCAGCCCCGTTCACTATTCGAGGCGAAAAAAAGACACGATAATCGTGTCTGTTAACTATAAGAAGCATACTATATAGGATAAGGTTGCCAAATTCTGACCAATCTGTTGTATTTGAGTTAATGTTGTTCACGATTTCTTTCGCATTGCATTCAAAGACGACGTTGGCATAGTTCAGAGACAACGAGATATGTGATAAGTGTATAAATTTTTAATGATGTTAATTAAAATGAAATTTATTTTAATTTTTGTTCATAGATTAGGAATAATTAACCTGATATATTATGAAATAGCTAAATTTGGCATTATGCTACCTTCTATATATAATATTTTTGTGTCTCAACATTAGTTATCAAGTAGAAAATAAATAACCACTACCTTAAATTAAAACAACAATTGCAAATGTGTGTATGTTAATTAAGAATTCGAAAGACAAGGAAAAAGACCGATCCCGTAGGTGAAGCAAATGGCATTCCCCATCAAAGCCTCCCAGCAACCGCCACCAGAAATCCGAGCCTAAAAAGATGAAGTCAAATGACACCACACCACTAAGAAAGAAGGACATATTGGAGCTCCTAAAAAAGAATACTTTGCATAAATCCAGCTCTCGGGATGGATATTCTAATTTAATAGAGACAAACACACATTTGTCCAAAGAAATCCACTGACAGCCAATACCTCGAGAATTTCGGGTTCGGACCTTCAGACAGTATGGAGGAGTAGGAGACCTTGTCACCCACGTCAAAAACTTTAGGCGAATAATAGAGGCAACTACGGCTACTAACACGGTACTATGCCGTATTTTCCACATGACACTAAAAGAATCCGCAGCCTTTTGGTACAAGCAGCTCTTGCCTGAGTCGATCTACAACTTCAACCAAATGGTGGAATGATTCGTTGACCTTATAAATGGATGTTTTTTTTAAAAAATATCTCTAAGGGAAGTTAGTGGGTATGCTTCACTACTAAGACACGTAGAGTTGACCGGTCTTTTTGTGAATAAATAAGCTACTGAATGAGTGTCAGGAATATGGCATATAAAACCTGAAATAAATTTTAATTTTCAGGTAAAAAAACTACTTTCTATATTCTCTCTATATAATTTAATTATACGGTTGTGCAATTTATTTATTCAGTTGAAATAATTTTTATTTTTATTTTTGAAGAAGAGTTGAAATAAATTTAAGTAATTATGAAAATATATTTATTCACATTGTAATTACTTTTAAAAAAATGAACACTTTTATGTGTTAATTAAATGATTTTTTTTAGAAAAAAATCAATTGCAGTAAGTGACTGAGTCCGAGCCGTTACAAAGGGAATCAACTAACTAAATAGAAATAGAAAAAGATAAAGATCAAAAGATACTAGCATTGGAACGGGCATGTCGTGCAACGACATATGCAGCCCCGTTCACTATTCGAGGAGAAAAAAAGACACGATAATCGTGTCTGTTAACTATAAGAAACTTATTATATAGGATAAGGTTGCCAAATTCTGACCAATCTGTTGTATTTGAGTTAATGTTGTTCACGATTTCTTTCGCATTGCATTCAAAGACGATGTTGGCATAGTTTAGAGACAACGAGATATGTGATAAGTGTATAAATTTTTAATGATGTTAATTAAAATGAAATTTATTTTAATTTTTGTTCATAGATTAGGAATAATTAACCTGACATATTATGAAATAGCTAAATTTGGCATTATGCTACCTTCTATATATAATATTTTTGTGTCTCAAAATTAGTTATCAAGTAGAAAATAAATAACCACTACCTTAAATTAAAACAACAATTGCAATTGTGTGTATGTTAATTAAGAATTTTTTTTCATAGATAATTGAGAATTCCTTTGTCCTTTATTATTAGAATAAATTAAAATAATTTGTCTATATCCAAATCAAGTTACAAGTTATCATTAGTGCAGTGAGCGTGGATTTCGGTATCCATGATTTATTAGAATATTCAACGATGGCTCAATCTAGTCGCGTTCACTTAGAAATTAATCGAAACAACGATCAAGAAGTCAATCAACAACAAGAGCCCCAGCTAGGGGTGTGCAATGGTTTAAAACCGAACCGAAAAAACCGAATACCAAAATTACCAAAACAATCCACACGGACACCGAACCGAATAATATATAAAACCGAAATATTAGTTTCGGTTTTAAACCGAATTTAATTAAAAAATAAAAACAATAAATAAAAATCACTATATTTCATCATTAAATTTACCTTAACAATAACAAAATTTGAAATACTTTCAAAATATATTCATATTACCTTATTATCTCAACAACTATAAACAAAATTAAACTTGTAAATTCAAATATATGTGTGTATATATATAAAATAATATAGAATATGTGTAATTCGGTGCGGTTTAATTTTTGTGTGAAACCGAACAGAACGGAACGCATCCATGCAGAAGAATCTAGAATGGAATCCACCAGGATCCCTAGGGTATATTCCCAAAGTCCATCTCCCAAGAGAAGAGATTCACGGTCGAGGAGCCCACTAAGGCATCAAGCGAAACCGAAAAAATCGAAAGACAATGAAAAAGACCGATCTCGTAGGTGAAGCAAATGGCATTCCCCATCAAAGCCTCCCAACAACCGCCACCAAAAATCCAAACCTGAAAAGATAAAGTCAAATGACACCACACCACTAAGAAAGGAGGACATATTGGAGCTCCTAAAAAAGAATACTTTGCATAAATGCAGCTCTCGGGATGGATATTCTAATTTAGTAGAGACAAACACACATTTGTCCAAGGAAATCCACTAACAGCCAATACCTCGAGAATTTTGGGTTCAGACCTTTGGACAGTATGGAGGAGTAGGAGACCTGGTCACCCACGTCAAGAACTTTAGGCGAATAATAGAGGCAACTACGGCTACTAACCTGGTACTATGCCGTATTTTCCCCACGACACTAAAAGAATCTGCAACCTTTTGGTACAAGCAGCCCTTACCTGAGTCGATCTACAACTTCAACCAAATGGCGGAATGATTCGTTGACCTCATTAAATGGATGTTTTTTAAAGAAATATCTCTAAGGGAAGTTAGTGGGTATGCTTCACTACTAAGACACGTAGAGTTGTCAGTCTTTTTGTGAATAAATAAGCTAATGAATGAGTGTCTGGAATATGGCATATAAAACCTGAAATAAATTTTATTTTTCAGGTAAAAAAACTACCTTCTATATTCTCTCTATATAATTTAATTATACGGTTGTGCAATTTATTTATTCAGTTGAAATAATTTTTATTTTTATTTTTGAAGAAGAGTTGAAATAAATTTAAGTAATTATAAAAATATATATATTCACATTTTAATTACTTTTAAAAAAATTGAACACTTTTATGTGTTAATTAAATGATTTTTTTGAGAAAAATATCAAGTGCAGTAAGTGACTGAGTCCGAGCCGTTACAAAGGGAATCAACTAACTAAATAGAAATAGAAAAAGATAAAGATAAAAAGATACTAGCATTGGAACGGGCATATCGTGCAACGACATATGCAGCCCCGTTCACTATTCGAGGAGAAAAAAAGACACGATAATCGTGTCTGTTAACTATAAGAAGCTTACTATATAGGATAAGGTTGCCAAATTCTGACCAATCTGTTGTATTTGAGTTAATGTTGTTCACGATTTCTTTCGCATTGCATTCAAAGACGATGTTGGCATAGTTCAGAGACAAAGAGATATGTGATAAGTGTATAAATTTTTAATGATGTTAATTAAAATGAAATTTATTTTAATTTTTGTTCATTGATTAGGAATAATTAACCTGACATATTATGAAATAGCTAAATTTGGCATTATGCTACCTTCTATATATAATATTTTTGTGTCTCAAAATTAGTTATCAAGTAGAAAATAAATAACCACTACCTTAAATTAAAACAACAATTACAAATGTGTGTATGTTAATTAAGATTTTTTTTTTCATAGATAATTGAGAATTCCTTTGTCCTTTATTATTGGAATAAATTAAATAATTTGCTGTATCCAAATCAAGTTACAAGTTATCATTAGTGCAGTGAGCGTGGATTTTGGTATCCATGATTTGTCAGAATATTCAACGATGGCTCAATCTAGTCGCGTTTACTTAGAAATTAATCGAAACAACGATCAAGAAGTCAATCAACAACAAGAGCCCCGGCTAGGGGTGTGCAACGGTTTAAAACCGAACCGAACGGAAAAAACCGAATACCAAAATTACCAAAACAATCTACACGGACACCGAACCGAATAATATATAAAACCGAAATATTCGGTTCGGTTTTAAACCGAATTTAATTAAAAAATAAAAACAATAAATAAAAATCACTATATTTCATCATTAAATTTACCTTCACAATAACAAAATTTGAAATACTTTCAAATATATTCATATTACCTTATTATCTCAACAACTATAAACAAAATTAAACTTGTAAATTCAAATATATATGTGTATATATATAAAATAATATAGAATATGTGTAAATCGGTGCAGTTTAATTTTTTTTGTGAAACCGAACAGAACAGAACTTATCCATGCAGAAGAATCTAGCAGGGAGTCCACCAGGATCCCTAGGGCATATTCCCAAAGCCCATCTCCCAAGAGAAGAGATTCATGGTCGAGGAGCCCACTAAGGCATCAAGCAAAACCGAAAAATCCGAACGACAAGGAAAAAGACCGATCCCGTAGGTGAAGCAAATGGCATTCCCCATCAAAGCCTCCCAGCAACCGCCACCAGAAATCCGAGCCTGAAAAGATGAAGTCAAATGACACCACACCACTAAGAAAGAAGGACATATTGGAGCTCCTAAAAAAGAATACTTTGCATAAATCCAGCTCTCGGGATGGATATTCTAATTTAATAGAGAGAAACACACATTTGTCTAAGGAAATCCACTGACAGCCAATACCTCGAGAATTTCGGGTTCGGACCTTCGGACAGTATGGGGGATTAGGAGACCCTGTCACCCACGTCCAAAACTTTAGGCGAATAATAGAGGCAACTACGACTACTAACACGGTACTATGCCGTATTTTCCCCACGACACTAACAGAATCCGCAGCCTTTTGGTACAAGCAGCTCTTACCTGAGTCGATCTACAACTTCAACCAAATGGCGGAATGATTCGTTGACCTTTTAAATGGATGTTTTTTTAAAGAAATATCTCTAAGGGAAGTTAGTGGGTATGCTTCACTACTAAGACACGTAGAGGTGACCGGTCTTTTTGTGAATAAATAAGCTACTGAATGAGTGTCTGAAATATGGCATATAAAACCTGAAATAAATTTTATTTTTCAGGTAAAAAAACTACCTTCTATATTCTCTCTATATAATTTAATTATACGGTTGTGCAATTTATTTATTCAGTTAAAATAATTTTTATTTTTATTTTTGAAGAAGAGTTGAAATAAATTTAAGTAATTATAAAAATATATATATTCACATTTTAATTACTTTTAAAAAAATTGAACACTTTTATGTGTTAATTAAATGATTTTTTTGAGAAAAATATCAAGTGCAGTAAGTGACTGAGTCCGAGCCGTTACAGAGGGAATCAACTAACTAAATAGAAATAGAAAAAGATAAAGATCAAAAGATACTAGAATTGGAACGGGCATATCGTGCAACGAAATATGCAGCCCCGTTCACTATTCGAGGAGAAAAAAAGACACGATAATCGTGTCTGTTAACTATAAGAAGCTTACTATATAGGATAAGGTTGCCAAATTCTGACCAATCTGTTGTATTTGAGTTAATGTTGTTCACGATTTCTTTCGCATTGCATTCAAAGACGACGTTGGCATAGTTCAGAGACAAAGAGATATGTGATAAGTGTATAAATTTTTAATGATGTTAATTAAAATGAAATTTATTTTAATTTTTGTTCATTGATTAGGAATAATTAACCTGACATATTATGAAATAGCTAAATTTGGCATTATGCTCCCTTCTATATATAATATTTTTGTGTCTCAAAATTAGTTATCAAGTAGAAAATAAATAACCACTACCTTAAATTAAAACAATAATTGCAAATGTGTGTATGTTAATTAAGAATTTTTTTTGATAGATAATTGAGAATTCCTTTCTCCTTTATTATTGGAATAAATTAAAATAATTTGTCTGTATCCAAATCAAGTTACAAGTTATCATTAGTGCAGTGAGCGTGGATTTTGGTATCCATGATTTATCAGAATATTCAACGATGGCTCAATCGAGTCGCGTTCAATTAGAAATTAATCGAAACAACGATCAAGAAGTCAATCAACAACAAGAGCCCCGGCTAGGGGTATACATTGGTTAAAAACTGAACCGAACCGAACTGAATAAACCGAATACCAAAATTACCAAAATATCTACACCGAACCGAATAATATATAAAACCAAAATATTCGGTTCGGTTAGGTCTTAAATCAAACAAACCGAATTTAATTAAAAATAAAATCAATAAATAAAAATCACTATATTTCATCATTAAATTTACGTTAACAATAACAAAATTTGAAATACTTTCAAAATATATTCATATTACCTTATTATCTCAACAACTATAAACAAAATATTGTAAATTCAAATATATGTGTATATATAAAAAATAATATAGAATATGTGTAATTGGGTGCAATTTAATTTTTTTTGTCAAATCGAACATAACTTAACCCATCCATGCGGAAGAATCTAGCAAGGAGTCCACCAGGACCCCTAGGGCATATTTCTGAAGCCCATCTCCCAAGAGATGAGATTCACGGTCGAGGAGCCCACTAAGGCATCAAGCGGAACTGAAAAACTCGAAAGACAGAAAAAAATACCGATCCCATAGGTGAAGCAAATGTCATTCCCCGTCAAAGCCTCCCAACAACCGAAGCCGGAAATCCGAGCCTACAAAGGCGAAGGCGAAGGACACCACACCACTCAGCAAGGATGACATATTGGAGCTCCTAAAAAAGAATACTCTGCATAATTCCAGCTCTCGGGACGAATATTCTAATTTAGCAGAGATAAACACACCTTTGTCCAAGAAAATCACGCGACAGCCAATACCTCGAGGATTTCGGGTTCCGATCTTCGGATAGTATGGAGGAGTAGGAGACCCTATCACCCACGTCAAGAACTTTTGGTGGATAATGGAGGCAACTACGGCTACTAACGTGGTACTATCCCGTATTTTCCCCAAGACACTAAAAGAATCCGCAACCTTTTGGTACGAGCAGCTCTTACCTGAGTCGATCTACAACTTCAATCAAATGGCGGAATGATTCTTTTGACCTCATTAAATGGATATTTTTTTTAAGAAATGTCTCTAAGGGAAGTTGGTGGATATGCTTCACTGCTAAGACATGATCGGTTTTTTTTCATGAACAAATAAGATATTGAACGAGTGGATGAAACATGGCATATAAAACATGAAATATATATAATTTAATTATATGGCTGTGCAATTTGATTATCCAATCGAAATATTATTTTTTATTTTTAAAGAACAGTTGAAATAAATTAAGTAATTATAAAAATACATTTATTCACATGGTAATTGTTTTAAAAAACTTGAAGACTTTTATGTCGTTAATTAAATGAATTTTTTTTAGAAAAAGATCAATTGTAGTAAGTGACTGAGTCCAAATCATTAGAAAGAGAATCAACTAATCAAACACGAATAGAAAAAGATGAAAAAACATTAGCATTAGAATGGACATGACGTGCAACGATATGTGCAGTTCCGTCCGCTAAACGAGGAGAAAAAGAGACTATAATTGTGCCTGTTAACTATAAGAAGCTTATTATTTTGCCGAATTCTGACCAATCTGTCTTATTTGAGAATGTTGTTCACGATTTCCTTCACATCGCGTTCAAAGATAGCGTTGGCATAGTTTAGAGACAATGAGATATGTAATAAGTGTATGAGCTGTTAATATCATTAATTAAAATGAATTTTATTTTAATTTTTGTTAATAGATTAGGAATAATTAACCTGGCATATTAGGAGCTGAAATCAAACGGTTAAATTTAGCATTCTTCAGGTAAATAAACAACTAAAATAAACGATTAAATTTATCTGCTACCTTCTATATAAAACATTTTTGTGTCTCGAAATTATCTACTAACTTCTATATAAAATATTTTTGTTCAATAAACGGCTAAATTTATCTGCTACCTTTTATATAAACAGTAGTGTTCACATGCACCCTGATGACCACGTGAATTTGGTCATTCACCGTTGGATCTAGGCTGAATAAAATCCAGCGTAAAATTTTAATCAGCCTAGATCCAACGGTGAATGACCAAATTCACGTGGTCATCAGGGTCTATGTGAACACTACTGTCTATATAAAATATTTGTATGTCTGGAAATTATCTGCTGTTTTCTATATAAAATATTTTTGTATCTGGAAATTATCTGCTACCTTTTATACAAAATATTTTGCTCTGAAAATTATTGCTATTTTTCTATATAAAATATTTTTGTGTCTATAAATTAGTCATCAAGTAGAAAATAAATAACCCTTACCTTAAATTAAAACAACAATTGCAAATGTGTGTATGTTAATTCAGATTTTTTTTCATAGATAATTGAGAATTCCTTTGTCTTGTATTAATTGGAATAAATTAAAATAATTTGTCTGTATCCAAAAGCAGCAGAATGTTTTTTCAAATGAGATTTCAGAGGAATATTATTATATATTTTATTTTATGTAACTGTTGGGTATATATTATTTAAACCGTGAACTGAAGTTGTTCAGTTTAAAAATAATAATAATAATAATAATTAAGGCATCTCCAATATTCCAAACAGGAACGTCCATGACTAATTTTAAATTAATATACAAATTAAAAATTTAATTGAGGTTTTAAAATTATTGGGTCAGCAGATTATCAGCATGATCATGAATGACATTGGATTGCATGGCTATGGTTAAGCTGTCATTGTTATAGAAGAATGACAGCCATGACAATCATACTTCCACATATATATAAATATATATTACAAAAATAGTTATTTTTTAATAAAACTAAAGGTAAAATTCATCCTGACATTAAATCTATAATATTGTGTTCAACATATAGAGATATAAACGGGACGGGACGGAGCCGGGAATGCATTTTCCATCCCCGTCCCTGCGAAATAGACGGGGAAAGATTTGTCCCTCATTACTGTCCTATGGGAAATTTCCATCCTCGTTTAAAAACATTTTTTCTCTATTCCATATTTCCGTTCCCGCGGAGAATCACCATTTATATTTTAAAAAAATCAGTATATATTAAAACTAAAACTTTTAAGAAATATCAAGTATAAGTAATTATTTTAAAAATATTCATTTAGCCATTGTTAATAAAAATACTCATTTAGTTCCATTTAATTTTTTATTTGAAAATAAGTCTATTTAATTTAAGTTAATGTTATAAATTATAATATTTAAAATATAATTTTAATTATAATGGGGAATAATTGCGGATCCGTCGGGGATTTTCCATCGGAGATTAACGGGACGGGATCAGGGATCCCACGGGACGGGGATACCATTCCCCATCCCCGTCCCATCTCCGTTACGGGGGATAAAATTATCCCCATCCCCGTTCCATGAGGATTCTTATCGGTGATTCCCCATTTCCGTTGGGATGGATCACCGACGGGGACGGGGACGGAAAATCCCCGCCCCACTTGTATCCCTATCAACGTATTAAGTTTTTGAACTTTTTTTTATGTATTAAGCCGCTCATTATTAAGAAAGTCAGTATTGAATATAAAATTTGATTTACAAAGCGTTAATCACAATGTTTAAAAACAAGTTCGTCTGAACCGTTTAGACCCCGTCTAAGTGATCAAAATCGAGATCCAATCCTATTTTTCCTGTCTAGACCCCTGACCTTTTATGGTATACCGGTATTTTTTGGTCATCTCGCCTAGATGTCATAGGGCCATGCCAAAATCCCATGTGGCTCTAAGACTTTCTCGAGTCTCAGGCAACCAACTCCTACTAAAGGGGTCTATCCCCTTTTAACGTCCCATATATATTAATACGTCCGTCGGTATTCCATTCTAGAGGGTCTCATGTATATGAACCTTGCCCTATAAATGGCATGCACTATGGGCTTTCTCGGAGCCCATATCAAGACATCTGCCTTCCTTTACGAAGATTGAATGCGCGATTCTCCTAGTACGTAGTAGACAAGGTTGGATCGCTTAAACCAGTACTGACTACTGACCTAGGGGGTGATGGAGATCCGATGCCAGGTGTAGTCCTTGCTCCCTATATTTTAGTAGCCGAACTGAACCGAATAAAATTGGTAACTGAATATTATAAAACTGATTTTTTTTGGCTCGATTCGGTTACCAATCGAATAACAAAAATACATAAATTTCTAATTTAAGTGTTTAATAATAATAAAAAATTATACTTTATGAAGAAAAAAACATTGTGCTTTTTATAATTTAAATTTCATTAAAGTTAAACATTAATTATTTGAAATTTTTAAAACCAAATACATCTATATATACACTTTGATTTAGTGAATAAAAAATAAAATTATAATTTTTTTAGGGTTAATACACATATTTGCTCCTGTATTTTCGTGGAAAAATAGATTTACCTTTAAATCAAATAAACCCACAAAACTATCCTTGAATTTTCCATAAACCTGCAATTATACCCTAATCTGACGGAGCTGCTAAACGGCGATGACATCAAACCTTCTTGTCTCCAAAAAAATTGGATGACGACAATCAAAATTCATTTGGTTTCTTATTATTTTCTATTGTTGTTGCTTTTGGATTAATTAGGAGGTTTAGACGTCATTTTATTAGGTTGATTGAGCTTTTATGAAAATGAATTTTGACCAATCTGTTCTTCTAACTTGCTTTTAATCGAAATTGAATGTGCATATTTTTTTCTGTTTGTGATTGGTTGTTCTTTTCTGAAGTTTTTCTGGAGATAAGAAGGTTTGATGTCATCGCCGTTTAGCAGCTCCGTCAGATTAGGGTATAATTGCAGGTTTATGAAAAATTCAAGGATAGTTTTGTGAGTTTATTTGATTTAAGGGCAAATCTGTTTTTCCGAGAAAACACAATGGCAAATATGTGTATTAACCCATTTTTTTTATTCATTTATATATTTCGGTTCGATTAAACAAATATTTTTTCGGAATAACCGAACCAATTATCAAACTAAATCTAAATAAAAACCAAACCGTACCAGAGAGTAAAAATAACCGAACCAAATTAAGATTTCAGATTATCGGTTTGGTCATCGAATACCGATTATTTTACTCAATCCTAGGCTTGCCAATACTTGGGGTTGAGTCTGCCTATGGCCAAACTCCCTCCTTACACTAGGTTGCCTCGAGTTCGTGTTGAGGCCGGGTAGGGTCCGCTTGAGCGGTGATCAAAACGAAAAGATATATTTTTTCCATTATTATTTTGATTTTTTTTCTTTATTATAATTCATTTTTGAGCATTATCGCAGAGTTTTTGGTGAATTGTGTTTATATTTTCGGATATTTTTGTTTAATTGCATTCTCTACTTGTTTTCATGATATGGTTGAAGACTTTAAAGACATATTTTCATAGTTTTTAGTTAATTATATTACTTTGTTCAATTCTTTCAACGATTGATGTTGAAATATTTTCTTTTGCACATTTATATTAAGTAATTTTATATTATTATTTTTAGATAAAATAATACATATTTTTTTTTGAAATCTAATAATACATATTTTAATTGTATTTAAATATAATAAAATGAAAATACAAATCCGATTATTTCCCGGCTATACTCCTCAAAGCTCTTACCGCTCTATTAGTGAAAAATATAAAAATACAAATCCGATTAATCTCGGAAATCCGCCCAGTGTCAGCATGAAGGAATGAAAACTGTCAATCATGGTAAAGGAAATTAAAAAAGGAAAAAGAAAAGTGTCCTAATCATATATCACTTTATATATTATATCATCATCATCATCTTATTGACTATATGTGAGTCCTATAATTCACTTTATAAATATGTATATATATCTATAAAATCTATGGTCAATTTGCAGTTGTCATTTAGTTCAAATAACGGGTATGTGACATTAGAAGTAATTTATAACAATCAATCTATATTTATAGCTACAAACCTAAAATTCATACTCCAATTCTTTAATCCTCAGTGGTTGGATTAGGTCTTTTCTTAGGTCTTGATTGTGATTTTCCAACTTGTTTTTTATTTACTTTTCTACCCCTTCTTCCTATATAATATAATACAATATAATAGGCATTATACCCATCAATTTGGCTCCCCAAATTAAAACTTTAAAGTTAATTAGGATCCCTAATTATCAAAATCATCAATCAGGTCTCTAAACTAAGCAAAAATCACCAATTGATTCCTCATCCTATCCTAAAATCAGAAACTGTGACTATTGGATATAAACTGTAATAATCTACGTGCTGGTTTAAAATGAGGTTGGAGAAGAGGGTTTGAAACTGTACATTCGAATGATTTTCGATAAGACCTCAATTGATGATTTTGTTTAGAACTCAATCGATGATTTTTACTTAGTTTAGATTGTTCGAAACGAAGGCCGCCTAAGCGCTCGAAATCGAGAATCCGCCTGATTTTCTACAATTAGTCCCTCTAGGCGTTTTATTGACTCATAGGCGATTTTCAGCCGCTTGGGCTCCGCCTAGGCCGCCTCGGCACCGTCTACGTACCGCCTATACGATAATGAACAAAAGCATTTTTAATTATAAATTTATTTTTTTTGCTTTATTATAATTCACTTTTAAGTTATTTTAATGATATTGTTGTTGAAATGTTGATGTTTGCACAATTTTAAAGATATATGTTACAAATATACGTGTTTTCTGTATTAAATAATTTTATATTATTATTTTTATATAGTATAATATATAAACTATACAATAATTTGTTGATTAATAAATAAAAAATATAAAAATACAAATCCAATTAATTACCGATTAATCTCCGACTAATCTCCGGTTAATCATCGATGAATCTGTCCGTCCGACTAGCGCCTAGCATTTTTTACAACCTTATGTTTGATGATTTTGATAGTATAATGACCTAATTGACTTTAAAGCCTTAGTGTAAGGAGCTAAGTGTATATTATGCCTTATATAATATAATATAATATAATATATTTATTTATTCCCTCAGCTAGTATAATGTGATTGGTTGTCAAGTAACCGAACAACCCAGATACCAAGTTTGCATGTCCGTTTAGTCTTCTGATGATTGGTCAGTCTGTAACCTTCTCATAATTTCAATTTTAGTTAATTAATTGGATTAAGTAAATTAATTAACCTCAGTTATTAATTACACTGGCAGTTTCTGGCTAAAACAAATCTGAGTATTAAAAAATAGGGTTGATTTTTTATTCTTTTTACAGGATATATCAGCTTTACCTGCAAAATAGCATCAATATATGAGTTTAACCTTTAAAAAAGATAATAATTTAGTCGGTAACGAAACATGACACGTCATTCATATTACTCCGTTAAGTTCTGTCAATTATACGTAGAGAGAGAAATCAGAACGTAACGGAATAATATGAATGGCGTGTCATGTTCCGTTATCGATGCATAAATTGATATTCTTTTTTAAACGTTAAGCTCATATTGGTGTTATTTTTGTGCGTAAAGTCTAAATTAATAATTCTCCAAAAACTATAGATCAATTTTGGTAATTTATAAAATTAATACAACGGCTTATAACTAAAATCGTTTCAGATTATTCAGGTGGTGACACATAATTACACGTGTTATCTTTCGAGTAATCTGGTAACACAATAATATAGAAAAATTCAGGAGGATTTCTTGGAATATAATTTAAATATTCTAGAAATAAAATAGAAAAATAGATCAAAAGAGGTACAAAAACCGACCATCATATTCTAACACATACTCTATATTAGTCAACAATCTTAATATATGGATGTTTGTTAGTCCACGCGGTATACTAAGTTATTTACCTATTATATGAGAATATATATTTTTTAATATAAGAGGTTTTCTAGAATATAATTTAGATATTCTAAAAATAAGAAAGAAAAATAAATCTTCCGTGTTTAATTTAATTTTTCGAAACCGGATGATCAATTGATTGTATTTTATGCAAGTTTAGGATGCTAACTGAAAATTTTATGTAAGTTGATGAGGTTATCGAAACACTTTGAAAATTTAGGAGGCAATTAAGCTTTTTGGACAAGTTAAAGGGTAAATGGTATATTAAGCCAATAATATAATATAGTATAATATAATATAATATAATATATATACATACTTATTTATTTATTTATTCTGATGTGATTGGTTGTCAATATAAATTAATTAAGCTCAGTTATTTTTTTTTGACAGTAATTAAGCTCAGTTATTACACTGGCAGTTTCTGCCTAAAACAACTCAGAGTATTAAAAATTAGGATATGTTACCAAAAATAGGGTTTATTAATTTTTTTAAAGGATATCAATTTAGACTTTACATACAAAATAACATCAAATTTAATGTTTAAAAAAGGTAATAATTTAGGTTTCGGTAACGGAACGTGACACATTATTCATATTAATTCGTTAAGTTTTGTAAATTATACGTGGAGAGAGAAATCGGAACTTAATGAAGTAATATGAATGACGTGTCACGTTCCGTTATTGAGACCTAAATTGGTAACATTTTTAAAATATTAAATTTATATTGGTGTTATTTTTGTACGTTGAACCTAAATTGATACTTTTCCAAAAATCATAGACCTATTTTAATACTTTATCCCTAAAAATTAATAGAACGGTTTATAACTAAAATCATTTCAGATTATTCAGGTGGTGTCACATAATTAGACGTGTTATCTTCTGAGTAATATGGCAACATAATAATGTAGAAAATTCAAGAGGATTTCTTGGAATAGAATTTAAATATTCTAGAAATAAAACAGAAAATTGATTAAAAGAGGTGCGAAAACCGACCATCACACTCCAACACAGACACTATATTAGTCAACAATCTTAATATGGATGTTTGTTAGTCCACGTGGTATGCTAAGTTATTTACCTATTATATGAGAATAATTTTCTTTTTAATTTAAGAGGTTTTCTGGAATATAATTTAGATATTCTAAAAATAAGAAAGAAAAATAAACACGAAAACTGACCATCACACTTCAACACATATTCCATTAGTCAACGATCCTAATATGGATGTTTGTTATTCCATCGTTGTATGGTAAGTTATTTACCTATTATATGAGATAGTATATTGTTTTAATGGATTTAGTAGATTGTTTTAATGGACCCGTATGGATCCTAAATATATATATAACTCATGTATGGATCCTAAATATGTATAAAGATATGAAAGTCTCAGATGATGCTAGAATATAATTTAGATATTCTAGAAATAAGAAAGAAAACTAGATTAAAAGAGGTAGGAAAACCGACCATCACATTCCAATGCATATTCTATTAGTCAACGATTCTAATATGGATGTCTGTTATTATGCTAGGTAATTACCTATTATATAAGAATAATTTTTTTTTAAATCTAGAGAGAGGATTTCTTGGAATATAATTCAGATATTCTAGAAACAAGACAACAAAAAAGATTAAAAGAGGCATGAAAACTGACCATCATAATCCAACACATATTCCATAGTCAACGATCCTAATATGGATGTTTGTTATTATGCTAAGCTATTTACCTATTATATGAGACAATAATTTTTTTTTTTAAAAAATCTAGAGAGAGGATTTTCTGAAATATAATTTAGATATTCTAAAACTAAGAAAGAAAAATAGATTAAAAGAGGTACGAAAATCGATCATCACACTCCAACACATTCCATTAGTCAACGATCTTAATATGAATGTTTGTTATTCTACGCGGTATGCTAAGTTATTTACCTATTATATATATGAGACATTAAATGTTTTTAATCTAGAGTGAGGATTTCCTGAAATATAATTTAAATATTCTAGAAATAAAAAATAATAATAAAAAAAGATTAAAGAGCCACAAAAAGATCATCACATGCATATTCCATTAGTCAACAATCATAGATGTTTGTTATTTCACACGATATGCTAAGTTATTTACCTATTATACCAGATAATAATTTTTTTAATTTATAGAGGATTTCCTAGAATATAATTTAGATATTCTAAATAAGAAGAAAAATGGATTAAAAAAGGCAGTACAACCGACTATCACACTCCAATACATATTCCATAATAGTCAATGACTTTAATATATACGTTTGTTACTCTACGTGGTATGCTAAGTTATTTAGCTATTATAAACTGTAATTTTTTTTTTTTAATCTAGAGAGAGGATTTCCTGGAATTTTAGTATGAAAGTTTTTTCAGTCCACGCGACATGCCAACTTATTTACCTATTATGACGTTTTTTTAAATTCTAAAGAGAAATAGGCTAAATGATTAATGTAATTTAGAGAGTTAAAATAATTTAGAGCATTTTGTGATGCATTGGCACAAGAGAGTGCAAGAAACCCTCCATCCACCTTGAACACTACAATTGGGAGCCATTTATATGGGGGCATTAACATGAACATTGGTTTATCTCAAGTGGGCACTTAATTACAGAATCATAGTAACCAGTCTAATGATCTTTTACGCCTCGGGGGAGGCGGATGGACACGGCAATTCAACCATCTCCTCCCACCATCAATGACTTCATCACCATTCCGGCCACCTCAGCCTTATGCCGTCACCACCAATATTCTTTATGCAGGATTCAGACCACAATTTTTATGATGAGTATCAAACTCAACAAGGGTTATTGCAGAACAAACCCTTTCATCACGGGCTAATGCAGTTCACGGACATCCAACACAACCTGGAAAACCCTAACCCTCCTCCCTCAACTTCCAATCTGTTCAACCTCAGCTTTCTCTCAAACAGCAACACTATTAATGGGAATACCTCCCCGTCCGGGATGCTGATTTCGAATCATTTCAGAAACCAAAACGGGGGGAGCTCATTGAACTGAAACCACTCAATAAACTCTATTTTATTATACTATCTATCTCCAATAGTTAAACTCTACAACCACTTAATGACATGAGATCCATTATTAAATTATAATTTTTTTATTAATTCTTTAAGAATAATATTATCCTTAGTTAATTAATTTATAGGTTAAGAATGGTTTTTTCGTTAATTAAAAAATAAAAATTAATAAAAAATTGTAATCTCTTTTTTTATATATCTTTTAGTTTTTTTTTTTGCTGCTAATATATGGAACCTAAAATGTTATTATTTTTATAATGTATATGTTTTTGGTTGAGAATGAATGCTACACATCACGTTATAATTGGTCAAGTTTTATATTAAATTTTAATGGGTAAAACGCTATTATTTAAAAGGAAAAAAAACTTTTACTGCCATCATTAATGTAGATGGCAGCAAAACCAAGTTATCAACCGGTTGATAACTATCAACTGGTTATGGAGAGTATGATGAAAAGGGGTATAATGAGTGTTCATTATACCCCATTAGAGAGTTCAGATTAAAAGAGAAAGAGTTGGGCCAGGGCCTGGATCTAGGAAGATGTCGTTCCAAAAGAGGAGCAGAAGAAAAGCGAATGCCGTTCATGAGAGGCCTTATGACTTAGGTCGGAAGAAAAACGCAGAGGAGAGAAGAGAGAAGAGAGAGACGTTGAGAGAGACGTTTAGGTTTAGGTTTTACTTTTAATTTAATTTAATTTCCTTTTTCTTTTTAATATATATTTTTTTGGTTTTTCCTATTTTGCCACTAAGGCTTGGTCGCTGGATGAAATTTCCAGTAGCTGCATTGGGCGCCAATATTTCCGCCTTGTGCAGCGACTAGGAAAAGCTATAGGCGACGAAACTAGTCAGTAAATAGTGAGCAAAATCAATACGGTCGGTAAAAACAGTAGCTAACTAGCTATTTTCTTGTAGTGGATGCTTTTAGAGGATGAAAATCGACTACTTTAGTCTGACGTGTATCCAATTGGTCAACGGTTTTTTTTTTTTTTAAGGGGTATAATGAGTGTTCATTATACCCTATTAGAGATGTTTTTAGATGATGAAAACCGACTACTTTAATATTGTTATAATAGATTCATTGACCCCACAAAAATTAAATAGTTAATATTTTAATGCTTGAAATTTTTATTTTTTTTGATAAAATAATGCTTGAAAATAGTGTTATTTCTGTTTTTTTTTTTGAGAGAGTTCTGTAATTATTTTTAATGTTATATATTCTAAATTTTAAAATATTTTCATTATTTTTCAAGTTATGTGTTATTATTTGAAAAGAGTTAAATAATAAAAAAAGTTGAGTTAATGTATTACTTAAATTTATCTAGTGTTGTGAAATAAATAATTTATTTTTTTTTATTTATATTAATAAAATAACTAAAGGTTTTATGTTTGTTTCAATAAAATTAATTTAATCTTTTTTAAAAAATAAAATCAATTTGCCTAAGGGGCGTAGCGTTCGTTACCCGCTCGAAGGGATAGAGGAAGCCTGTGTATAATATATAGTAAGGGAAGAAAATTCTTTCTCTAAGTAGCTAACTTCCAATAAATAGTTGTTACCCGACAACCACAAATAAGACTCGTTATGCCGCACTAACTAGTTACCTTGAACTGTGGATGACATGGAATGCTAAAACCGGGGAAGAATCCACCCCTATTAGTGCACCAAGCTCTAGCCTCGATATACTTCTTTCAGTTCAGTCGGGCGGCAGTTGTTTCTTTATGGTTATACCTTGATTGGTGACCTATCGACACATACTTCTTTCTCACCTGATCAGTTTTTTTGAAGGAGTGATTATTTTTAGCAAATTATAATGTTGGAATGTTATAAATTAACTATTATATATGTCACATCATCATTACGTATTAAAAAAATATTATACCACATAGAATTATGGGTTAGAAAATTGATAAAATAAATATTTTTTTATTGTGTTAAAAATTAGTGAATTTTACGTGATATAATATTTTTAATATGATAAAAATTTATTATTAAATATTTGAGACCCGACTCATATTGGATTCTGGTTCCGCCACTAACTCTAGTCCAACATGTATCCAATTAATCAAAGGGATTTTAATATGGAAGTTTGGCATGCCACCTCACTTACCTATTACCTGTAATAATAATTTTTTTTTTCAAATTCTAGAGAAAAATGAGAATTAATCTAATTTGGAGAGTTAATTTTTTCAATTCCATATATTTTTAAAACTTGTATAGTATTGTTCTAATAGAAAACATTATATAAATATATGTACTAGTTTAAAATTTATTTATACAAAACGTTTAAAATTCATATATCGTCTAGGGCCTCCAATGATCCTGAGACGGCCTTGCCAATTGGTCAACAGATTTTAATAGGCCTAATACACAAATAACCATGAACTTGTCTAAATGTTGCAATTGCCCCCTCCAACTTTCAATTGTAACAACTTACCCTTTAAACTTTTTAAATTGTAAAACATAACCCCAAATTGAGAATTTTTTTACCCCGTACTTGAAGCAGCAGTAAAAACGTTTCCCCGGATTCGTATCACGTCAAAGATCTGATTATCACACTCCACGAGTATTGCAGCTTTTGTATTTCACGAGTTTCTTCAATTACAGTCCATGTCAGCAATTTGGGGTTACGTTTTACAATTGAACAAGTTTGAGGGGTAAGTTGTTACAATTGAAATTTCGGAAGAGGAGGGAGGCAATTGCAACATTTGATAAGTTGATGAGTTATTTGTATATTAGACGATTTTAATATGGAAGTTTGGCATGCCACCTCACTTGCCTATTATGCATAATAGTAAAAAAAAAAAATTTAATTAAAGAGAGAAATGGGAATTAATGTAATTTTGGAGAGTTAATTTTTATTTTTTTTACAGCTAGGTCCACACATGAGAGGGAGTGATGAAGGGAAGTTTGTCAGGAAGTGAAGAGAAGAAGATACGAATTTAGAGAGAGAAAGTGTAGCTGTTCTGTTCATGCTACCTTCACACACCATACTCATGTCGTTTTATGCCTATGGATTGGGTCCACCGACTTTATCAAAAAAAAAAAAAATTTAATTTTTTTTCATTTTACAAACTTCAATTTATCCCAAAACCGGGAAATATATATGTGTGACATAAATTATTATTTAAAAAAAATGTGAAGTTTTTGAAGTGTATGTGTTAGCTTATGTGCATGACACCAAATCAAAAGGGGGGAGGGAGGAGGGAGGAACACACAGTAACCTCAAAATCTGGCATTTAAAACAAAAGGAATAGAGGAATCTATTGTAGCTGTGAGGATGAGTGTGTTTTGTGGTTTTTTAATTTCTCCTCCTTCATCTGAGATGATTTTTCCATTTTAGTCTCATCATTAATTTAAATCTCTATTTGGTAAGTTCATCCTTGTGGGGGGTTTAGCCTTCTATATATTGCTGTCAAAAATTGGGGAGGTTTCAGAAGGAAAAAAAAAGAGTGTTTCTTTGTTTCTTTTACAGAAAAAATGGCTGCTTCATCTTCTTCAGTCCCTTTCTTTGGTATCAGAGATGAAGATCATCATCATCAGTCTCTAATGAAATCAACCCCAACTTCATCTGCAGCAGCACCGGGAGCAGCCCCGGTGGCTCCGAAGAAGAAGAGGAATCAGCCAGGAACACCAAGTAAGTATTGAGTTTTTGAGATTGTGATACTGTGAGATTTGAGTTGTGAATTGTGATGAATTAATGCAGATCCGGATGCTGAGGTGATAGCACTGTCTCCGAAGACGCTGATGGCAACAAATAGATTCATATGTGAGGTGTGCAACAAAGGGTTCCAAAGGGAGCAGAACCTACAGCTACACAGAAGAGGACATAATCTACCTTGGAAGCTTAAGCAGAAGACAACAAAAGAGGTAAAGAGGAAGGTTTATTTATGCCCTGAGCCCACTTGTGTTCACCATGACCCTTCTAGGGCTCTTGGTGACCTTACTGGCATCAAAAAACATTACTCTAGAAAACATGGTGAGAAGAAATGGAAGTGTGAGAAATGCTCCAAGAGGTATGCCGTTCAATCAGACTGGAAAGCCCATTCTAAGACCTGTGGAACTAGAGAATATAGATGTGATTGTGGCACTCTTTTCTCCAGGTAAAAGGCCTAAACTTTCTTATCCTTTTCTTGTGAATTTTTTTTCAATGGTGAAAGAGAGAGCATAAACATGCTCCCACGTGAACAATCTTCAGAAACTGAGAGGGTTTTTTAATTAATTTAATTTTCAGAAACAAGAAAAGAAAAGCAGTTCATCTTTTTAATTTTCTTTTCATTCACCTCGGAACCAACGCCCCCCTTTTTGGTTTTCCTATTCACGTGTTGCTATGCCATGTAGTAGAGCTTGTGTTTTACCATGTTTGTTCTCTTATGGCTTGGCCACTTGTGATTATCTCTTTTCTTTGCTCACGTAGGCCCTAACCAAACCAACCTCTCCATCTTCTTCTTCTTTTTCCTTGTTTTTCTCTGGCCATGGATGCAGATTTTCTAAGTTTCTAGGTCTGGAAAATGACAGCAATGTCATTATAATGGGTACAAAGTCATGAAATTGACTGGTTTGAATACATTCTCTAGTTGCATTTATGGTGGATTCCATTCCAGTTCTATTTGATTGCTTAATTATTTATTTTTCAATTTCACCTACCCTCATGTAATTATGTTTCTGTGTCTTCTTTGGCAAATATAGTTCAATTTCATGCTTTCACACTCTTCTCTACCTTTGTTGATCTTTTGCCTACTTATAATATCATAACTTGAAAAATTTACTCCCCCAAGAGTACACATAATTAGCCTTATTCTCCGGGGGCCTGAGATGGGACATGTCAACAGGAAATTGTGTATGTGTATGTGTATATGCTAAAATGAAATTAGATTATGTCTACTATTCAGGGAAATTGTCATCATTTTCTGCAATTGATCTATTTGGACTATATACTTTTGTCTTTACAACATCACATGTGCAATTATGTAGATTGGGTGTGTTACAGTTTTTCAATTTCTCTATAATTTGATGTCACAAAAACTGTATTTTAATTGAATCAGACTTTTTATTGTGGTGTAATTTCACTAATTTACTGTTTTTCTGTGTGGCAGGAGGGATAGTTTTATCACACATAGAGCGTTTTGTGATGCATTGGCACAGGAGAGTGCAAGAAACCCCCCATCCACCTTGAACACTACAATTGGGAGCCATTTATATGGGGGCAGCAACATGAACATAGGTTTATCTCAAGTTGGTACTCAGTTACAGGATCATAGTAGCCAGTCTAATGATCTTTTACGCCTCGGGGGAGGCGGACGGACGGGGCAATTCGACCATCTCCTCCCACCATCCATGACTTCATCACCATTCCGGCCGCCTCAGCCTATGCCGTCACCACCAGCATTCTTTATGCAAGATTCTGACCATAATTTCCATGATGAACATCAAGCTCAGCAAGGGTTGTTGCAAAACAAACCCTTCCATCACGGGCTAATGCAGTTCGCCGATATCCAGCACAACCCGGGAAACCCTAACCCTCCTTCAGCTTCCAATCTGTTCAACCTCAGCTTCCTCTCCAACAGCAGCACTACTAACGGGAACACCTCCCCGTCCGGGATAATGATTTCGAATCATTTCAGCAACCAAAACGGGGGGAGCTCCACCGGGGAAGGGTCTAATTTGTTCTCGAACACCATGATTGGTGACCCTATGACTACAAATGTGGGTTCTTTATTTAATTCTTCAGTGCAAAATGAGAGTATTGTGCCCCATATGTCTGCTACAGCATTGCTTCAAAAGGCGGCCCAAATGGGTTCATCTTCAAGCACGAACAGTGCTTCATTGTTAAGGAGTTTTGGGAGCTCTTCGTCCGGCGGGATCAAATCGGATAGGGCTCCGATTGTTGGGGCAAATTTCAGTGGGATGTTCACTGAAAATGAGAACAATTTGCATGATTTGATGAATTCATTTGCAAGTGGGAGTTCTTCAATTTTTGGATCGGGTCATGGACAGGAAAATCCATATGGAAATATGGATCAGGAAAAGTTACAGCAAAGTATGAACGTAAGCATTGGAGGTGGGTCTGATGGATTGACCAGAGACTTTCTTGGGGTTGGTCAGATAGTTAGAAGCATCAGTGGAGGGTTTTCACAAAGAGATAAGCAGCAGCAGCAGCAGCAGCAGCAGAGCGGCGTAGACATGGGCGGCGGCGGCGGCGGTGGCGGCTCTTCCTTGGATTCAGAGAGAAATATTGCTGCGCAGACAAGTCAATCTTTTGGAGGAAGTGGGAACTTTCAGTGACGGAGGAGAAAGTAAAGATCACGACAAAGTACGGGTACGTAATAAATTAAATAAATAAATTACCAAAAGGGATCTAACTTTATTTTAGTAAGTATCAGTTTAAGCCCACATATAAAATAATACTACAACCGTAGGTTTAAGTAAAAAAAAAATATATTAATTTATGTCTTGATAATGAAACGTGACACGTCAAGTAATATAAATAACGTGTCACGTTCTGTTATCGACACCTAAATTGATATTTTTTTTAAATGTTAAGCATATATTAGTGTTATTTTATACGTGAAAGCTAAACTGATTTTCTAAAAAAAAAAACGTTAGGTCTATTTTGGTACTTTACCTTTAAATTAAATAAATAAGTTTAGAAATAAAATTCGAATTTGTCACTGTTATTTTTCGGAAGGATAGAAATTTATCTCTAATATAAGAAACAGTATAATTTTATCCTAACTTTTTAAAGCAAAATCAATTATATAAGTACACAATAGAAAATTTAATTGAACGGATTGATTTTGACCATTACACATCAGACTTTCAAACAATTTTGTCAATAAGTTAGATCAAACATGATTTGTGCATTGCGGCACTTAATATTATCGTAAACATTTTAAATAGTTTTGTGTGATTAATTCAGATGTGAAAAATTTAGTTATTGACATTTTAATTGTTTATTTCTGACTATGTTAGTGACATAAGAAAAATTTCAGGGAGAATTGATGTTTTTAAAAGTCTGATCAAATCGTCAAATGATAGTAAACTAGATTGTTCAAATTTCTGTTGAGTATGTGTACAATTGATTTGATTGAAAAGCATTAGAGGTGAAATTGCATCATTTTTTACGTTAGGAATCAAATTTGCATTTATCCGCAAATGATAGGGGTATGTTATCGTAAACATTTTAAATAGGTTTCTGTGTGTGATTAACTCATATGTGAAAAACTTAGTTATTGACATTTTAACTGTTTATTTTTAACTATGTTTTTTTTTTGACAACTTTTTTAACTATGTTAGTGATACGGAGAATTGATGTTTTTAAAAGTCGGATTAAACAGTCAAATGATAATAAATTAGATTGTTCAATTTTTCTGTGTAAAATTGATTTGATCGTAAGCGTTAGGGATTAAATTTGTATTTATCCGCAAACGATAGGGGTATATTTGGATATTTATGGGATAAACCTATTTAGCTGCTGGGTATGACGTGTGACGTGTTAAATGATTGGATTATATTATAGATGATTAAAAAGTAAAAAAAAGAAAATGAGATATTCATAGGTAAATGTGCCTTGAATGCTTTTTACTGTTGAATTGGAGTTGTTTTTTTTAAAATAAAAAAAAAAAGGGAAAATGTGATGTCTAGTTTGAAAGGGGACAGTGGGTTATTGTTTGATTTCTTGTCTTTTTGTTTTTATATCTTTTATCTTGTTTTCACCTTTTAACATACACATTTGTTAAAATGCTCAGAGTCACGAGTTTCGGTCTTAGGATGCTCAAACAAAAATATGTCTTTTCTCTTTTCTTTTGCACATCATTAAACTCCTACCTTCTTTTTCTAATCTTTATGTAATAATTCACTTTTTTCTAAATCATTATTTCACTGTTCATTCTGCTGACTCATTTTTATTTTTCTTTTATTTTTTTATTTTTTTTTTATTTTATACCCACTTCCCAAAAGACAGGACCATACATGATACAATACTCACACTTTCTTTCTAGGGTTTCAATTATCAAAATTATTACTGTTCATTCATTTTCATTCAAGAAAAGCATCTGATTGGTCAATCTCACTGTTACCTTTCTATTTTTTTAGGTGAAATAGTTCTTCCATAATTAAATTAAGGGTTAATTACAAAAAAAAAGTATCCGGTGGTTTGACCGATTTGCAATGTGGTACATGTGGTATTTTTTTTAGAAATACAACCATGCGGTTTGCAAAATTTTATATTTGAGTTCACTTTCTCAGAATTTGATCGATAATGACTTCGAAATGAAAATTTTCAAGAGTTAAATGATATTTTAAACAACTTTAATTCTCCAACTTTGTAGGTTTGAGGTCATTTATGATTCTATAGTAAATATGATACTAAACAAGTTTAATTCTTAAAAATTTTCATTTTGAACTCGTTATCGGTCAAATTTAGCAAAGTAAAATAACATGTAAAATTTTGCAACCATAGGACTATGTTTGCAAAAAAAAAAAAAATACCACAGGTACAATATCGTAAATCGGCCAAACGACATGATACTTTTTTATAATTAACCCTTAAATTAAGTGACCGACAATTTAAATCCCGATAATTTTATACATTATAAGATGAGTCTGTGTTGCACACATCCAAAAGTTAAGATGATAGATAATGTTCATCCTGACATACGAATCCCCTTTAAGTTTGTAGCGTGTACAAAGATACGTCTTACTAGGTGTTTGAAATTAGATTAACAAATGGAATTGCCGTGATTTGCAGGAACGAAATGCAATGGAGTCATGAAGTGGCCGAGAAATTTATATAACATCGAAAGTTTAAATATCAGACACCACAGAAGAATTTTGTTGAAGCTGTAACTTGTCTTCTTCTTCCATCAAATGTACCTAAGAGTTTCCTCCAGTTTCATTTAGCTTCAACATTTTCTTGTCTGGTATTGAATTCATGTTTCTTTATTTCTTTCTTTCTTTATTTTCTAGTTGTCACAACGAAATAGAAAGGTTCCAAAACTTTCATATTTCATAAACAAATATTTATGCTTTTGCTTTAGATTAGATTTTTTTTTTCATGAAGAAACTTTATAGGCATGGAGGCCAATTTTTCCTTTGATCAAATTTTGGAGGATATATAGATTATATATATGAAGAAAAAACATAGGAATTCATCGTTATGGCATTTTGTTCTTTTTTTTTAATTATGACATGTGTTTGGAAATTTAGAAGGATGAATCTAGATGGTATTCGATCTATATTTTTTTTAGGGTAAATAAGGTCTGTATTTTTACCTAATACACTACTTAGTCTCTCTGTTTTTAGAAATAATGATATAGTTCTCTAGTTTTTGTTTTTGTTAACTCCTTAGTCCTTATGCTTGGATCAATGGTCAAACTATACTAAAAAATTTGAAATACCAAAATTACCCTTATTTTATGTTTAAATAAAACATTTATTTTTCCTATTATATATATTTTTTTTTCTCTTTTTTCCTACATAATCACGATCTCTCCAATATAAACTCCATTATAAAGTAATTGATTTATTAATTTTTATATAACGTAAAATTTATTGACTAAAAAATGAATGAAAAATATTTCAAAAATTATTAAAATAGGAGTAAGACTATCATTGTAAAAAGTTTTTACAACTCTAACAAATTTTACGAATGAAGAAAAAAATATATGATTTTTAAAAAATTATATAATAATATTTAATGTCAGTTTAAAGATATTCTATTAAAAAATAAAAAAATAGTTGAAACTTAAAAAAATTAATAATAAATTTTTTCAAGTACATTAATTTTGGTGTATATGTAGTTCAAAAACTTCATCAAAACTAATTAGATTAAATTTAAAACTAAAAGATAAATTTTTTTATGTATATAATGAGGGCCAATTTTAGAATTTCATTTACAAAAACAAGTTGAAGGACTAAAGAATTGATTAAAATAAAACTTAAGGACCTTATAATAATATGATGGACTTACTAGCGTGTTAAGTAAAAATATAAGGAGTTTATAATTATTTACCATTTTTTTCGAGTCCTCTAACGGGCGTCCCAGGACGCTAGATAAAAATTATATTTTATTATTTTTTTATATAACACATATTAAATGATTTACATTGTAATTAGTCAAATTCTATGCATTAAATATGGTTGTAATTGAGTAGTCTATTTAATGGTAATTTAGCCGTCATTTATACCACTTCTTCTTCTTGTCTCTCTCTCTCTACAATCTAACGTTTATTTCTCTCTAATATCAGTTCTTTTTTTCTTCTTCTTTAATTAATTTAGCCATCATTCAAATCATGCACTTGTGCTCTAAAAAAATCAGAAAACCAAGTATTAGGAAATTAGTAAAGAATTTGAGATTGTGTAAATAATAATCCAAAAATTCGGATCATGAGTTTGTTCTGCATTATTTGGAGGCTGCACTGAAAATTTTGGTAGAATGTAATGAATTTTCTGATACAGATTAATTCGGGACGAGTTAGTTTTAATCCTAAACTAATAAATATATTTCTTCTCTAGCTAAACTAGAAGGAGTTAATCCCGGTTTTATGGACCAAATCCATAGGAAATAAGAATTCCCCATTATTGAAGGTAAAACCTTAACAAGCTTTTTGAAGAAGATGATAAATTGTATTGATAAAAAGTTAAAGATTACAAAGAAAGAGATGAATTTATATCATCTCAAAACCCTAAAGGGCAAATTATCTAAAAGCCTAACTTACATATCAATTAAAGGGTAAGGTTAGGGGTAAATTGGGATAATAATAAAGGGTTGCATAAATAAAGAGGAAGCTGGAGTAAGGATCAAGTTCTTTAAAATGAATCCACACGGAGCGTGGATTGGTTGCTGGAATTTTTTTCTTCGGATCATTCCTTCATTCACGCGGAGCGTGGTTTTACTCAAGCGGAGCGTGCTTAATCCAACCGGAGCGTTGATTGGCTGCTGGACTTTTCTCTGGATCAAACCTTCTTTCACGCGGAGCGTGTTTTTATTAACACGGAGCGTGCCTTAGCTGCTGACCAGCAGTGTGGGACTGTTTTGGCCCCTTTACTCGTATGATCGTTCGTGCTTAGTTCTTTCTCCGACTTTCTTCGTCCGGATTCGATCCTCAAGGAGATGCCCCACATCATTTTCCAAATTCGAATCTTTCCCCATGAACGCAACTACATTTTCATTGGATGGGAGTACATTCAAATCAAGCATTTTGCTTTCAAAAATCAGAAAATCAAGTATCAAAGAAATAAGTGGAGAATTAATTTAAGGGTAAATTCCAAAAAAATCCGATGTGGTTTCATGGATTTCAAAAAAAAAAACCCCGTGGTTTCTTTTTATAAAAAAAAGGAATGTGTTATACGCCGTTACCCAAAAAACGAAAAATGGCTTAACACCATTAGTTTGGATGACGTGGCAAGGGGTAAAATTGTTCGAATTAAAATAAAAAACAAAATAATAAAAATAAAATTAAAATAGATAAAAAAAAATCCACCATTTTCTTCTTCTTCTTCTTCTTCTTCTTCTTCTTCTTCTTCTTCTTCTTCTTCTTCGTTTGAAAACCCAAGCGTCTTTCTTCTTCTTCTTCTCTCTTCTTCTTCTTCATCTTCTTCTTCTTCTTCTTCGTCTGAAAACCCAAGCGTCTGAAAACCCAATCGTCGGCTGCCCTATGAATGTCTGGATTTCTAGAAATTCTGGAAATTTCCGAAGAATTTCTGGAAATTTCGAGATCCTGGAATCATAATTTAAAAAAAAAAGAAGAGAAGAGAGGAGGAAGAAGAAGAGAAAAGAGAGAGGAAGAAGAAGGAAGAGAGAGAGAAAAATAAAAAAATAAAAAAATTTGGTTTTTCCAATTTTACCCCTTGCCACGTCATCCAAACTAACGGTGTTACGCCATTTTTCGTTTTTTGGTAATGGCGTATAACACAGTCTTTTTTTTTTGTAAAAACAAACCACATAGATTTTTTTTTTGAAATCCATGAAACCACAAGGTTTTTTTTTTAGAATTTACCCTTAATTTAATTAATTTTGGCACAATTTATTAGAGATATATATATTGTATTTATGGTAATTATCCTATATTTATGCTTATTTAGCATAAATATAGGATAATTACCATAGATACAATATATATCTAACACAATTATTTAAACTTTTGTATGTAATTAATTAATTTGTGTCCAATCACTTAATGTATATTATATAAAAAATAATAAAATATATTTCTTATCAAGCGTCCCGGGGCATCCGTTAGTTTTTGCCTTTATATATTGAAAAAGAATGATATATAGAATTAATATGAATAATAAGTCTATTGCATATATGTAGTTTTTTATTATTATTTTATTTATAAAAGCATATATCATTAGTTACTGAAAACGTGGGTTTCTTAAAAATTGAACAAAAACATTCATAAAAATAATTAAACAAAAACGTGGATTTCAAAAGGTAAGGGAATACAAATTGATTAATAGGGAGAGAAATGAATCAATAATTTTATATATGGGGAAATGTGATTCCCATTACTAACTTAAATTAATAAAACCAAACATTAAGAAAAGCAATAAACCATTCTCATTCTCTATCATAAATTTATCTAACCAAACACATCCTTATAGAATAACCATTACTATAATTATTATAGAAAGTGTAAGATAATGATATTTTATTCTTTTTTAATTATTATATATGTTCGAAAATTTTGACTCTTGATGGAATTCAATGTGTTTTTTTATAGGATAACCGTTGGTATAAAAATTATAGGAAGTGTCGGATAATGATTTTTAAACATATGCTTCTTTTTTATTTTTTCAAAATACATGGTTATGTTACTTTTAAATAAGAAAAGAATCTAATAAAATCCAATTTTTTATTATTTTAATATCGGAAAACACCTTTCATTCTATAAGTGGATTCAATATTTGCATTAAAATAAATATAAAAAGTATTTATGATCTATTTTTTTAAATTATTATGTATGTTTAGATATGGATTTAGATTCTCTTCCATTCAACTAAAATTGGAGAGACCCGGTTAAAGAAATCCAATCCCTTTATTTTAGATGAACGGCGGTGGTTACTGTTGGACGTATAGTTTGATATACAGAAATATTATGGAGATAGAGAGAGAAGTAATGTGTACAATAATGTTTTGAATCACGTTAAGTGTGATTAGCTCTAGGACCTTGTATTTATAGTGAGACAATAAAAGTTTGTATAGGAATATAATATATAAGTACAGAAGTATTGGAACTCTACCTAGTTAGTAATATAGGCAAATTGAGACTCTAACTAGATAAAGATCTGATTACAGGATAATAAGGAATATTATCTCTAACACCCCCCCCCCCTCAAGCCGATGGCGGGCACGAACAAAGAGTCGAGAGCAGAGCATAATGAAGCGAGAAGGAGCTAGCGGCTTGGTAAGAATATCTGCAACTTGATCATCAGTCGGAATGAATCGGACGTTGAGAAATCCATTTTGCACTAGTTCACGAACAAAATATAGTCAAGCTCTATGCGTTTTGTACGAGCATGGAATACCGGATTTGAAGTGAGATAGATTGCCCCAACATTATCACACCACAGTTGAACTGGTGTGGGTAGAGGGAAGCCCAGATCCGAGAGAAGCGATTTGAACCATAGAAGCTTTGCCGTGGCATTGGCCACTGCCTTGTATTCACTCTCAGTGGAGGATCTAGCTATTGTTGGTTGTTTGCGAGTCTTCCATAATACAATACTGGAGCCAAGGTAGACACGAAATGCACCCGTAGATCTTCCATCATCAGGACACCTTCCTCAATCGCTATCTGAGTAACAATGAATATGATCCAGTGGTTTGGTGGACATGACTATCCCAAAATCAGATGTGCCTTGAATGTAGCACAGGACCCTCTTAACTCCTTTCTAATGTTCATCAGTTGGACAGTGCAGAAACTGACATAGTTTGTTAACCGCAAATGCAATGTCAGGAAGAGTGAATGTTAAATATTGAAGTGCTCCCACAATGCTTCTGTATTCATCTCCAGAGGACAAGCTGATGCCAAGATCTTTGGAAAGTGTTGGTGTGGTAGCCATAGGAGTTAATGTAGGTTTGGAGTCAATCATCTTTACTCTGTCGAGGATGTCAGCCACATACTTGGCCTGACACAAGTGAATGCCATCTTTCTCATATCTTATCTCGATTCCCAGAAAGTACTCTGCCTTACCAAGGTTACGAATGGGAAACTCATGTTCAATAGCTGCAATGGTGTTAGTAATGTGTGCAGGATTATTACATGTGATGAGGATGTCGTCAACATAGCACAGAATGTAGGTCTTTTTAGTTTTGGTGCGTCTGATGAAGAGAGAGTTGTTAGCTTGTGACATCTTATACCCATGCGAGAGTAGGAATGTTCGGAGCCGTGTGAACCATTATCACGGGGCTTGCTTTAACCCATAGAGACTCTTTTTAAGAAGACATACATGATCCGATCTGTCACTGTCCCGGAACCCCTGTGGTTGTTCATATAGATTGACTCAGATAAGTTTCTATGGAGAAACACATTAGAGACGTCAAGTTGATTGATGAACCAGTTATTTGATGCTGTAATGGAAAAGACAGATCGAATGGTCGTAGCTTTGATCACGGGATTGAATGTTTCTTTGTAGTCAATACCGGCTTTCTGAGTGAATGCTCGTGCTACTAGACGAGCTTTGTACCGATCAATGGTTCCATCTAACTTCTTCTTTGTGCGAAAGAGCCACCTAGAGGTGGTGATATGTTGATCATTTGGTCGTGGAACAAGTTTCCAGGTGCCATTGTCAAGAAGGGCTTGAATCTCGTCAGACATTACCGTGCGCCATTCGGGTTGTTTGTTGGACTTGATGAAACACGTGGGGTCAATCGTGCCATTTGGATGTGTAGCGAGAAGTCCCTTAAAATGCCCTTCCTAATAAAGAAAAGACTCTCGAAGTTGCATATAATGTTGACGTGGACCAATTATAGATGCAGTACGAGATCGTGGTCTTGTAGTATGAACAGGAGCAGGTGGTGCAACTGGTGCAACTTCATGAGGAGGAGACTGTGTTTGTGGCATGGTGTGTTGTTCATGAGGTGTTGCAGTTGGTGCATCTGGTGTGGTAGGTGTGTCATTGTCCAGAGAATCAATAGGTGTAGCAGGATTGTTCTGAGGAACTGGTGTTGGTGCAGATGTGATGGCTGGTGACAAGGTCTGACGTGGAGCTAGTGGAGCAGTGTTTGTTACTTCATAGTCAGAGAGGGCATTTGGAGTACCAGGATCAGGCCCAGAGTGGACATGTGTGGTTAGTTGGGAACAAGGGACAAATTGTAAAAGAGATAATATAGGATTGGGAATAGAGAAATTACCTGGATACGGGCCGAGTAGAGATGGGAGTTGGTATGATGTGCTTACCCCAGAGTTGCTAGAGGAAGATGATGATGTAGTGGTTGCTGAAGCAGGAAACATATCTTCACTATACTGAACAAATTTACAGATGTATATACGTCCGGTGGCATACTCAAGATAGAAATCCCCAGAGTGATTCTCCGATGGACCAAGGTAGACACACAACTTAGAACGAAAATCAAATTTATGCGGATTGTATGGGCGAAGGAGAGGATAGATGCCACTTCCAAAGATATTCAATGCATTATAGGCATGTTGTTTGTTATAAAACATAAAATATGGAGATTTGTTTTTGAGAACTTTGGTGGGTAGATAGTTGATTAACCTAATACTATGAATCATGGCATAGTTCCAGAATTTTAGAGGCAAAGATGCATTGGCTAACAGAGTAAGACAAGTATCAACAACGTGTCTAGTTTTTCTCTCAGCTATACCATTTTGTGCATGAGTGTGAGGGCACGCAATTTTGTGTATAATGCCATGTCTTTTGAAAAAAGTGTTGAAACACCTTTCCACAAGATTTTGATTTGACAAAATCATTTAAGTTTAATCCATGATTAAGAGACAATTAAATTTAAGTGCTTTGATTTAATTGTACTAATTCGTTTGTTCAATATTGAGTATAAACATAAATGCAAAAGGAAATAAAAGTTAAGACAGGACAAAGTCAGCATGAGAACACAACACAAGCTGAGTGAAGAGCAACTCAGCACAAGAGAAGATAAGTCATCTTCAAAACAACAACTTAAGAATGGAGCTGACCAAAGAAGCTGAGTGGAACGAAGCTCAGCATAAAAGAAGTCTGCTTCAGAACTAGATCTTGCAGAACGAAGCTGACCATGGAAGCTGAGTGAAAAAGAACTCAGTATGAGATTTGGTGACAATCAAAGATAATGACTATCGAAGTGAAGCTGAATGATCTTCAAGACAGCATGAATGATCCGTTAGCTAAAAGACAAATCCGACAACTGTCTGCACCAATAATTAAAGCCTTGGAATTACGCAAAAGCCAAATTCCGAGATGCATGTGTCAACTGTTCGTTGCTATAAGACAAACTTCCGCAAGAGGACAAAGCCTGTAGGAAGAAGACAAGCCTGACATCTGAAGAAATCAGAAAACAAGATTGGCCTACACATCTGAAGCTGACCAGAAGGTTGTCCCCCAAAAGAGCAATTTTGGATTCAACGGACAAATCAAATTCAAATCATTTGATCCTCAGAATACAACTAAAAAGGACAAGTAATTCTCTTGGATCATTGTCGAATCACAGAATATACAAGAGAGAAAAATACAAGCTCAAAGCACTCAAAAACAAGAAAGCAATCTTACACCAACTTTCTATTCCTGTGTAAATGCTACATTGATTGTTTTGTAATCATCTAAAGTGTTCTTTAGCTGAAAAAGAGCAAACTGTATCAATTGTGAATTGAGAGTGTTGTGCTGAGTATTTGGTTGTAAATACTCAGTGGTAGAGAAATCTAGGTGCTGGGTTGTAGCACTTAGTAGGAGTTGAGTAGACGAATAGAGGAAGGTACTCTTGCATATTCAACTGCCTTGTAATCGGTTTGTGCTCTACCTTTAAAGAGCTCGGTATTGGATTCTAAAAGCCCGGAGGAGTCTGGGGACTGGACGTAGGCGGAGAGGCCGAACCAGGATAAGTGATACTGAGTAATTTCTAACTCTCTTAATATATATATATATATATATATATGTGTGTGCATGTGTTGCTTGTTATATTTACTCAGCATATAAACTGTTTAAAGCTGACACTGAGTAAATTAAAGTGCTGAGTTGGAAGCTGACCACAAAAGTGTCAATTCCCAACTCACAAGTGAAACAGTCTTAGTCAACATCTGACTAAAGCTGTCTTACACTAAGATCGGCCAAGCTGACCAAAGCTGAGTTAATAAACTCACCAAAATTATCAAGTCAGCAAGATTAATTAGCGAAAAAGTTACATTAGTTCCTAACCCCCCCTGGAACTAATCACACGGGACCAACAAGTGGTATCAGAGCCTAAGCTCACTACTCAAAGATATAACTATCTTGAGCTGATCCCGATAAATGGGTGAGAACAACACTCGTTTCCTTTTCGGGAACCAAACAACACAGATACTCCCTGAGGGATTATCAATTAGTCGGCCTCCCCTATTCTTTGGATCTAATTATACATTCTGGAAGAATAAGATGAAGAACTTTATCCAAGCCACAAACATGAGTGCATGGCTTGTAATAGTTCAAGGCCCATACGTGCCATATAAAACTGTTAACAATGAGAAAGTTGTTAAGAGTGAAACTGAGTGGTCAGAAGATGACCTTAGAAAACTTCAAAACAATTCTTCGGCTATCAATATGTTTCACTGTGCTTTAGATGCTGTAGAATACAATAAGATTTCAGGTTGCGAGTCAACACATGAGATTTGGAAAAAGCTTGAAGTAACCTATGAAGGCACAAGCAAGGTCAAGGAATCAAAAGTAAATCAGCATATGAGATTATACGAGTTGTTCGAGATGAATGATAATGAGTGTTGGTCCCTTGTAAGGTTGCAAGTATAGTTCTAAGGGGGGGTTAGGAACTATTTAAACTTTTTCGCAATTAGGGCAGACTCCTTTTTCTAAGGAAAAAGGTTTTAACAGCGGCGCTGGGTAAACAGCAAGATACTGGCTTAGTCAACTGGTGACTAGGTCAGTTTCTTAGCTTGAGTCAGGAGATAGCACTTAGAGTCTATTCCTGAGCTCAGACATTTAACGCGCACAACTCAACTTGACCTCTTTAATTGGTCAGTTTTTGGTTATTTTAAGCAAGCAATATAAATAAGGAGTTAAAGGTAAGAAATACTTTACTCAGCAGATTTATCCAGGTTCGGCTTCTTCTAAGCCTACGTCCTGTCCCCGGAACACGTTTCGAGATTTCGAATCCTCTACTGAGCTCTTTAAAGGTAGAGCCTCAAACCTTTTACAATCTTAGCAACTAAGTATAACAAGAGTACCTTCCTCTATACCTCTACTCAATCCTAATCTCTCACTGAGTACTATAACCGAGTACTCAGCCTCTCATTTCTATCTTCTAGAAATGATAAGTGTTTGTCCTATACAAAGATTTGCTAAGACACTTTAGACGATTGAAATAATCACTCTAGACTTTTACACAGATATAAGAATTGTAGTGTAAGATTTGCTTTGCTTCTTTGCTTGCAGAACTTGTGTAGAAATTTGGTCAGCGTAATGGCTTGATCAAGTTCTGTGTTGAATGAAGCTTCTGATGGCACTATTTATAGAGACATCTGGGCATCGGTCATTTCGAATTTCGAAATAACCGTTGGAGGGAAACGGCTACCTATCGTTGTCATCCTGACTTGCTCAAAGCTCTCGGCCAATCAGAATTGTGTATCTTCTGTCCTCGGTCAGCTCAGCAGACTGTCTCTCCTTTTATGGTAAAGTCAACTGGACAGCATATTGTGTCGTCTGAACTTTACCCAAAGTAGAAATACGTTGTCTGGAGGTTTTCATTAGCCAGCTGCTGTCTTGTACGCTTTGTCGAGACTACTCAGCAGCTTCATCTTGAAGTTGTTCCCGAAGGTCTTCTAGATCCTTCTCTTGCTGAGTTGCGTTTTGTCCAAAGCGACAACGTTTTAACAAACGCGGGCCGAGTTGTACTGAGTTGTTTGACTTGGGCTTTAACACTTGTATTGGGCTTGGGCCTTTTAATTCTTGTGTCTTATAAACAGTTTTAACTCAACATTGAACAAACACATTAGTATAATAAATCAAAGCATTTAAACTTAGTGTGTTTAGAATATGTATTTCAATTATACTTAAACAATTTTGTCAAATCAAAATTATGTGGAAAGGTGTTTCAACAAACTCCCCCATTTTGATGTTGGCAAAACTATTCAGCGAAGAACTCAGTATTGAGCTCCCCCATGATAGTTGACCTATTTCTACTTAGCAAACTCCCCCATAAGGGTTGAGCTACTGACTTAGTTTTACTCTAAACATTTAAAGGTTTAATTCGAGTAAGTCTAAGGTCAGTTTTTAGATATAGGTTAGCTTATTAAACATATTCTATTTACTCAGTATAAAGCGGAAGGTTTGATCATATAGAGTGCGCTGAGTAATTTGTTGTTCAATGGAATCTTAACAAACAATGTTTTATAAGCACATAGGACAATGTTAAACATGTTATCAGCATTTGATTCAGTCAATAAGATTTATAAGTATAAAACATAGCTGATTTAATTGAAGATACGTAATGACTCAGTACACAGTAACATATATTAACATATATCATAACTCAGGAATAGGAATGAAAGATGCAGATATGATATATTGATAGTAGTCAGTGGTTACACAACAAAACTTATAGATAAGGCATATAGATTACATCTGACTTAGTCTATACTGAGCTAGCCTATCTATTTCTTTTTCTTGTGTTGAGACTGACTTCGCTCATGCTGAGCTCTAGCTGCTTGTTCTTTCTCCCCCGTTTTGTCAGCATCAGGAGGAGGAAGTCTGAAAGCATCAGTTAAGACAGCTCGAGTCATTTCTTTAGACAGCTCCTTAAGTTTCTCAGCGCTTTCGTTGACACCGTCAAAAATTGCAACTCCATCAGCTGATACCTCTTCGGGTACGTTGAGTTCAGTAGCACTGAGCATGTTTACGCTAAACGCTTGAGCTTTGCCTTGCCAGATGAGAGCTTCAGTAAGACCAGCAAAGATTTGGTGAAAGGTCTTTAAGAGGGCTGTGTCATAATACTGACGTTGAATATTGTTATGACGAATGTGGTTGAAGGTTTGTTGTATGATAGACTGCATCTCATTCTGTTTCATTGCGTCAGTATCCATCTCTTGTTTATTCAGATTCAGCAAGCGAATAGCCTCACCAATTTGCTCTACTGAGCACTAATTGTAAGAAACCATTTGCTCGTTGGTCTTGAGTTGCTCGGTGTGTAGCTGAGCAAAGAGCATCTTGACTTTAGATGAAGTGGCATGGTCGGGGTTCACAGCTGACAAGTTTTGGATTTGTTGTTGTAAGGAGGTCAAGTACTGCACGGTTGTCAGCTGGAACTCAGCTAGCTTGGCGATTGAATCCTGCTTGGCTTGCTGTGCTTGAAAAGAAATGATGAGATTCAGCAAGTCCTTGAGTCACTTAACTTCGTTGAGAAGCTGAGTGACCTGGGAGAGCTGAGTAGTCTCAATAGATGAAGACCCAACAGCAGGAGGAGTGGACTGTTGAAGGTCTCTGATCAATGATTGCACTGAGTCAATGATCTTTTTGCCGGACTCAGTGGCATTCAGATAGCTTTGTGAGCCTTCAGGGACATCAGTGTGACCGGAAGGAAGAGGAGTGAAAGGAGTGACCTGGTCAGTGACTGGAATAGCATTTTCAATCTGCACTTGAGTTTTAGGTATAGTTGATTGATCGGTAGAGAGTTGAGTTGGAGAAGTGGTAATCCGAATACTGTCTGTGCTGATGGCAGCAGTGTGTGTAGTCAGCACCATGCTTGAAGAAATAGCATTCACAGTAATCGGCTCAACCTGACTGGTTGAGGTGGCGGAAGCATTTTGGTCGGCATGTTCCTGTTGAGAAGAAACAGAGGCTTGCTTTTCTAAGGACGCTGAAGCAGTAGAGGGTTGTTGGCGTTTGAAAAATGTCAGCTTGACTGTAGAGGGGTCCTTAGTTGTTTTTGAGATGACAAAGTCAGGAAGAGTTGGTGGTGGCACAAAATCTTCACTGACAGGCTTCTCACTGGCCTTAACCAACTTTCTTCTTCTACGAGGTGGAGTGACAGTTTGACTAGGATCTCCTGAGTGAGAAGGAGAAGATTCGTGTTGCTCATCATGGGGCTGGTCAGCTTGTTCTTGGACTGGATCAACATTGTGTTGATCAAGTACTTGCTCATCTCCAGCAGCAACCCCAGCATTGGCCTGCTCAGTCTCATGTTCACTAGCTGTCGCCTCAGAGTCCTCAGCGTCATCCTGACCGCTGGCCTATTCTTCTTCTTCTGTACTGTCACCATCAAGTTCTTCCTCAACTTGTGAGATGAAGTGATCATCCAGTTGTACCTCATGTTCTTCAGACTCAACTACACTACCTTGACATTGGGTGAAGTGAGAGTCACTCGGTACTACAAAGTCTGTAGGTATGGCGTTAAGGGGAGTCAGTGTAGAAGATTTCTGCTTCTTCTGAGGTTGCTCAGCAGTTTCCTCAGTTCTAGGCTCACCTTGCCTGCTTCGTTTCTCAGCTGACTTGCCAGCTGACTTCTGTCTTTTTGCTGGAGACTCAACATTTTTGGAAGGAGTCTCAGCAGTTTTTCTTTTGCGGGAAGCTGGGGCCTTAGTCCTTCGCCCTTTCTTTGGCTCAGCAGTTCCCTCAGCTTGTCCAGCAGCAGCAGCAGCTTTACCTTTCTTTAAAGGCTGTCCAAATTTTAATGCTCTCAGCGAGGCAGCTGTTATCTCAGATCCTCGAGTCTTCTCCTCACCTTCGAGATCAACCTTGTGGTCAAGTAGGATTCTGGTGATGAGCGATCCTAGCCTCAACGTACCAGAGCTGCGTAGGAAGCCAGCGACGAGAAAGACTGGCATATTGATCAGTGTGTACGTCAGCATATGCCATATAAAGCATTGCTCGAAGTTTGTTGCTGATGTAGTGCAGTTGATCTTCGGGTAGATGAAGTAGGTCAGCAAGTAATGAGCCATCTTCTGGTGCTGACCCATGGATGAAGCTGAGACTTCTCCTGAGTGGCCCTCAGGTTTGCAGAAGTTGTGTGCATACCCAGTTCCATCCTGATCTCCAGATCTCCTCAGCCTTGCTCCCTCAGTTTTTAATTTGAGAAGATTTCCTAAGTAGAGAGGGTTGATGAAGATGGTTTTCTGTTTCACCACTGTACACAGGTAGTCAGTGTTGTCATTTGCAACGCGGAGATTGTGGTAAAACTCCCTTACCAGGTCAGGGTAGGTGTCATCCCTAACCGAAAACAGCTCCGTCCAGCCATTTTGTGAAATCCACTCGCAGAAGGGTTGTTCGTTTTGTATGAAGTTTTCTGATACCCATCTTGAGGGCTTAACTTTCCATTCGCGGATGTTCTCAAAGACCTTAGAGTAGGTCCTGACTTTTATAGGCTTTCCCTGACCAGAGGTTTGACCAGCTTGTCCTTTGCTCAGTGAGGTTACTTTGGTTGGTTCCGGCACAGAGGTTTGCCTGGAAGTGTCATCGGAGCTGGGCTTAGAGTGGCCAGCACCGGAGATGTTATAGGTAACCTTAGTCATTGTTGAGGATGGGAAAGCTTAGAGGAATTTTTAGAGAGAAAGAATTTCTTTGCCAGAGTATTCGATAAGCGTAAAGAATAAAAATGGGGAATTACCCATTATTTATAGAGGTGAGAAATGGATCTTATCGAATCCATGTGTCAGTTTTGCCTCGGGATTGTGAACCGACAATAATCCTGGCATTTATGACACATTCGGCGCGTACGTCATCCTAGGTGGCTATACGCGTGCTTTTGCAATGATTCTAACGGATATAACACTCAGCGTTTAGAATACTAATCGTTTGATATTCTGAGTGGTCAGTATTGCATAAAGGGATGATTTCTAAGTTTAAGTTTAAACTTATTTACTCAGTGTGCAAGTTTACTCAGTATTTGTTGTTTAATTAGTTTCAATGAGTACACAACAAAAACAATCATTCAGCATAGTAATTCACTCAGCATTCATATTCATTTAGCACAGGAATTTTACTGAAGAGGATTAAACATACCAATTGCTTCTCTCAGTATGCTGAACTGCTCACGGGCCAGTGGCTTCGTGAGGATATCCGCAAGCTGTTCCTCCGTTGGGACAAAGGTCAGCTTGATCTCACCTTTGAGTACATGGTCTCTAATGAAGTGATGTCTGATGCTGACATGCTTCATTCTGCTGTGTTGAATTGGGTTCTTTGAAAGATCAATTGCACTTTTGTTGTCACATTTGACTTCAATTGTCTTTGTTTGAACACCATAGTCTTCAAGCTGTTGCTTAATCCATAGTACTTGAGCAACACAATGACCAGCAGCAATGTACTCAGCTTCAGTGGTAGACAAGGCTACTGACGCCTGCTTTTTGCTGAACCAGGATACAAGACAGCTTCCTAAGAAGTGACATCCTCTAGAGGTGCTTTTTCATTCCAGCTTATCCCGTCCATAGTCAGCGTCAGTGTATCCGATGAGTGTAAAATCATGAGTATTGGGATACCATAAACCTGCGTTCACTGAGCTTTGCAAATATCTAAGGATTCTTTTTACAGCAATGTAATGAGATTCCTTAGGGTTAGATTGATATCTAGCACAGTAGCATACTGAAAACTGAATGTCCGATCTACTGGCTGTTAAGTAAAGTAGAGAGCCTATCATACCTCGATATAATTTGCTGTCTACTGACTTACCATTTTCGTCAGCGCAGAGGACAGTGTCAGTGCCCATAGGAGTGGATATTGGCTTGCAATTCTCCAAGTCATATTTCTTTAATATCTCCTTGGCATATTTGGCTTGACTGATGAAGATGCCATTCTTTCCTTGTTTAATTTGAAGACCGAGGAAGAAGTTGAGTTCTCCCATCATGGACATTTCAAACTCAGTCTGCATTTGTTTGCTAAACTCCTTGCACATTGATTCGTTAGTTGCACCAAATATTATATCATCAACATAAACTTGGGCCAGCAGGGTATCTTTACCCTTTTTCTTAATGAATAAGGTTGTATCAGCTTTGCCCCTGACATAATTTCTAGTCAGCAGGAAACTGGTCAGCCTCTCATACCAAGCACGTGGTGCTTGCTTGAGGCCGTACAGAGCCTTTTTGAGTTTATAAACGTGGTTAGGGAATTTAGG
Organism: Euphorbia lathyris; assembly: GCF_963576675.1. Classification (NCBI taxonomy): domain Eukaryota; kingdom Viridiplantae; phylum Streptophyta; class Magnoliopsida; order Malpighiales; family Euphorbiaceae; genus Euphorbia; species Euphorbia lathyris. The sequence goes on along the minus strand of NC_088919.1, from coordinate 43,288,431 downwards.
GTCCTCAAAACCTGGAGGTTGATTAACATAAACCTCCTCGTTTATAACTCCATTAAGAAATGTACTTTTGACATCCATTTGGAATAATTTAAAATTCATGTAAGATGCATATGCACATAGAATTCTAATTGCCTCTAGCCTTGCCACTGGGGCAAAGGTCTCACCGTAGTCAATACCTTCTTGCTGACTGTAGCCCTGAGCTACAAGCCTTGCTTTGTTCCTGACTACATTCCCTTGTTCATCCATCTTGTTCCTGAAGACCCATCTTGTTCCAATGGCCTTTTGACTCTTTGGATGAGGCACTAGCTCCCATACATCATTTCTTCTGAATTGATCGAGCTCCTCTTGCATTGCGTTCATCCAGAATTCATCGTACTCAGCTTCAGCGAAATTCTTCGGTTCTTGAACTGAGACGAAAGCAACATTGCTGAGGTACTTCCTGAGTTGATTCCTCGTCATCAGGGTATTCCCATCAGAATCAAGGATCGCACTCTCTGAGTGCCCTCTTGGGATCCTTATCTCTTTAGGTAGATTCATGTCTTGTGCTGTCTGTGTTTCAACAATCTCTGCAGAAGTAGATGGGTCAGTAAAAGTAATCTTAGGTTCACTCTTACTCTTGGTCAGCCTTTTCGTGAATGACTCAGTAGCTGGTTCTTGGTCAGCAGTGGTTACTGAGTGTGGATCATCTTCGGTCAGCGGCTGGTATCTACCTGCAGGGTTAGTTTCATCGAACTCTACATGTACTGACTCTTCTAAAACTTGAGTTCGCTTATTAAAAACTCTGTATGCTTTGCTGTTTGTTGAGTAGCCTAAAAAGATAGCCTCATCAGCTTTTGAATCAAACTTTGCTAAGCTATCTTTGGTATTTAAAATAAAACATCTACAGCCAAAGGCACGAAAGTATCCAATATTGGGCTTTCGTCCTTTCCAAAGTTCATAGGGGGTTTTCTTGAGTATAGGTCTAACTAGAGCCCTATTAAGAATATAGCACGCTGTGTTAACAGCCTCTCCCCAAAAATACTTTGGAAGCCTATGCTCATCCAGCATTGTCCTGGCTATTTCAACCAGAGTTCTGTTCTTCCTTTCTACAACCCCAAAAATACTTGTGGTCAATGCCGCTGGCTTCACAGAATTCAACAAACTTTTGGTTTTTGAATTCTCCACCATTATCGCTACGGATGTGAGCTAATTTTAGGTCTTTTTCATTTTCAATTTTTCTAACCAAATTTGAAAATGTCTCAAACGTTTCATCCTTGCTGGTCAGCAAGATGACCCACGTATACCGAGAGAAGTCATCTACAATGACCAAGGAAAATCTTCTTCCACCCAGACTCAGTGGCTGGACTGGACCGAAGAGATCCAAGTGTAGTAACTCTAACGGACGCTTAGTTGAGACAATATTTTTGCTATGAAAAGATTGTTTGGTTTGTTTTCCAGCTTGGCAAGCGTGGCATAATTGATCTTTTTCAAATTTAAGTTCAGGCAGTCCCTCAACCAATTGCTTTCTTGATAGTTTGGCCAGGAGGTCCATGCTTACATGACCAAGTCTCCTGTGCCATAGCCAGGAATTTTCTTCCTTTGATAATAAGCACACAGTTTTTGAAAACTTTTTCTCTAAGTCTAGCATAAAGACATTATCTATTCGAGGGGCAGTTAATATTAACTCATTTGTTTTACCCTCGTATATTTTACATCCAGTAGCATCAAATATAACTTTTCTCCCATTGTCACATAGCTGAGCTACGCTGAGTAAGTTATATTTGAGTCCGCTGACTAGGGAGACAGATTCAATAGTAGGATTACCTCTGATGGTTCCTGACCCTACTATCTTTCCCTTCTTGTTGTCTCCAAAACTTACACTTCCTCCTCGTTTACGTTCAAACGTGATGAACTGAGTTTCATCACCCGTCATATGCCTTGAGCATGCGCTGTCAATATACCACATCTTTGACTTCTCGGTACATCTCAGGCTTACCTGCATTGTAACTAGTTACTTTTAGGTACCCAATTCTTTTTGGGTCCTTGCTTGTTAGGTGCAACAGGTAAAGCATCATATTTCATTTTATGGCGACATACATGGACAGTATGGCCATTCTTTCCACAGAAGTCACAGCTGACCTTCTGTTTAGGATGTTTCACTGACTTGTCAGCACCCCAGTGCTGAGCATGCCAGCACACCTTAGTGGTGTGTCCTAACTTCCCACAAAAGTCACACTAGACTTTTCGCTGGGGATTCCATCTCTACTGAGTACCTTGGTACTGAGTTCTCAGAGGACTGTTTCTTTTATTTGGAACCTTTAGTTGGTTCTGGATAGTTGTGACGTCCTTTCTCAGTTTCTTTGAAACTGACTGGACTTCAGAAACAGACTCATGTATGATCTTCATGTTTTCATGTAGAGTTGTATTGTCCTGAAGAAGGAATCTGAGGTCACTCAGTTTGACCTCTTCCACTTCGTCACAGCGCCTGCTGAGTGCTCTAACTTTCTTATTACACTTCTTGACAAGTGTGTAGAGATCACTCAGGGCATTAACCATATCGTTTCTGAGCTGGGGAAGAGAAATTACCTCATTTAATTGCTCCTCGTCATCTGATGCGACGGATAGGTCAGCATGCTCAGAGACGCATGGCTCAGCAAGTTCGTCAGCCATGAAGCATATCTTCGCTGACTCGGTGGCCTCAGTTTCTGTAGATGAAGACTCATCACTGTCGCTCCAAGTAGCCATCATTGCCTTCTTCCCGCTCTTCTTGTCTTTCCTTAGTGTGGGGCAGCTTGACTTAATATGGCCAGTTTGATGGCACTCAAAGCATGTAATGGGCTTTGAGCTGTCCTTTTTGTATTTGCTGTCGCTTGAGTCAGCTTTATACTTATCAAACTTTCTGTAAGGCTTCTTAGAGTATTTGTCATTTTTCCTGAATAGCCTTTTCATCTTCCTTGTGAACATAGCCATCTCCTCATCATCAGTTGAGCTCCCGTCGGTAGAGTCAGCTTTCATGACAAGGGATTTCTGCTTCTTGTCTTCAGATTTTTCCTTCACCTCAAAGTTTTTCATGGATATTTCATGGGTCAGCAACGAGCCGATGAGTTCGTCATATTTGTAGGTGGTTAAATCCTGAGCTTCCTCAACCGCTGTCTTCTTTGCTTGCCAGTCTTTAGGAAGTCTCTTGAGCTCATTAATGATGTTGGTGAACCTTGCATTCATATCTGAAATGCCCTCATTTTGTGCCGACTCACAACCTGAGATTTTATTATATTCTGCAGCATCGAGCGCACAGTGAAGCATATTGATAGCCGAAGCGTGATTTTGAAGCTTCTTAAGATCATCCTCTGTCCATTTGGCCTCAGCTTTTACAACTGTTTGGCCAGCCACAACTTCGACAGGTACAAATGGGCCTTGGACTATAGATAGCCAGGCACTCATGTTTGTAGCCTGAATGAAATTTATCATCCTATTCTTCCAGAAGGTATAGTTTGACCCGAAGAATAGGGGAGGCCTAGTAATGGACAGCCCCTCAGGTAGTATCTGAGTTGTTTGGTTTCCAGGGAGAAACCGAGTGCTGTTTTCGCCCATGGTAGGGATCAGCTCAAGGTTGTTAGACCTTTTACAGTGAGCTTTTAAGCTCTGATACCACTTGTTGGTCCCTTGTAAGGTTGCAAGTATAGTTCCAAGGGGGGGTTAGGAACTATTTAAACTTTTTCGCAATTAGGGTAGACTCCTTTTTCTAAGGAAAAAGGTTTTAACAACGGCGCTGAGTAAACAGCAAGATACTAGCTTAGTCAACTGGTGACTAGGTCAGTTTCTTAGCTTGAGTCAGGAGATAGCACTTAGAGTCTATTCCTGAGCTCAGGCGTTTAACGCGCACAACTCAACTTGACCTCTTTACTTGGTCAGTTTTTGGTTATTTTAAGCAAGCAATATAAATAAGGAGTTAAAGGTAAGAAATACTTTACTCAGCAGATTTATCCAGGTTCGGCTTCTTCTAAGCCTACGTCTTGTCCCCGGAACACGTTCCGAGATTTCGAATCCTCTACTGAGCTCTTTAAAGGTAGAGCCTCAAACCTTTTACAATCTTAGCAACTGAGTATAACAAGAGTACCTTCCTCTATACCTCTACTCAATCCTAATCTCTCGCTGAGTACTATAACCGAGTACTCAGCCTCTCCTTTCTATCTTCTAGAAATGATAAGTGTTTGTCCTATACAAAGATTTAGTAAGACACTTTAGACGATTGAAATAATCACTCTAGACTTTTACACAGATATAAGAATTGTAGTGTAAGATTTGCTTTGCTTCTTTGCTTGCAGAACTTGTGTAGAAATTTGGTCAGTGTAATGACTTGATCAAGTTCTGTGTTGAATGAAGCTTCTGATGGCACTATTTATAGAGACGTCTGGGCATTGGTCATTTCGAATTTCGAAATAACCGTTGGAGGGAAACGGCTACCTGTCGTTGTCATCCTGACTTGCTCAGAGCTCTCGGCCAATCAGAATTGTGTATCTTCTATCCTCGATCAGCTCAGCAGACTGTCTCTCCTTTTATGGTAAAGTCAACTGGACAGCATACTGTGTCGTCTGAACTTTACCCAAAGTAGAAATACTTTGTCTAGAGGTTTTCATTAGCCAGCTGCTGTCTTGTACGCTTTGTCGAGACTACTCAGCAGCTTCATCTTGAAGTTGTTCCCGAAGGTCTTCTAGATCCTTCTCTTGCTGAGTTGCGTTTTGTCCAAAGCGACAACGTTTTAACAAACGCGGGCCGAGTTGTACTGAGTTGTTTGACTTGGGCTTTAACACTTGTATTAGGCTTGAGCCTTTTAATTCTTGTGTCTTATAAACAGTTTTAACTCAACATTGAACAAACACATTAGTATAATAAATCAAAGCATTTAAACTTAGTGTGTTTAGAATATGTATTTCAATTATACTTAAACAATTTTGTCAAATCAAAATTATGTGGAAAGGTGTTTCAACAATGAGGACATCTCGGGAATGAACGCTAGATTTACCAACATTATAAATGAGCTGAAAAGACTTGGAAAGAACTTCACCGAGGAAGAACAGGTGAAGAAGATCTTGAGAAGTCTTCCCAAAAGCTTGCATGCCAAAAAGACTGCAGTGGAGGAAGCTCAGGACCTGACTACGTATAAGTACGATGAGATGATTGGATCGTTGCTGACTCATGAGATATCAATGAAAAACTTTGAAGAAAAAGAGAAGTCAGAAGACAAGAAACAAAAATCACTTGTCATGAAAGCTGACTCCACCGAAGCTTACTCATCTGATGATGAGGAAATGGCAATGTTCACCAGGAAGATGAAGAAGCTGTTCAGGAAGAATGATAGGAACAACAAAAGGCCATTCAGAAGAAATGACAAATACAAAGCTGAGCCCAGCGTAAACAAATATAAGAAGGACAGCTCAAAGCCTGTCACTTGTTTCGAGTGCCACCAAACTGGGCACATTAAGTCAAGCTGTCCCATGCTGTAGAAAGACAAGAAGGGCAGCAGAAAGGCTATGGTAACCACATGGAGTGATAGTGATGAGTCAACCTCATCAGAAGCTGATGAAAATGAAATAGCAAATATATGCTTCATGGCCGATGATGCTGACCACACTTATTTTGAGCAAGTTGACCTCTATGATGAAACTGACCAGGAGGAACACAATAATGAGGTAACATCCTTACTTTTGCTTAGAAATGAGATGATAAACGCCCTGAGTGATTTATATGAGCTAACTAAAAAGTGCAATAAGAAAGTAAAGGCACTCAGCAGGCGGTGTGATGAGATTGAAGAGGTCAAGCTCAGTGACCTCCGATATCTTCTCCAAGACAATTCAACTTTGCACAGTAACATAGAACTTATGCATAAGTTTGTCTCAAAGGTCCAATCAGATTCAAAGAAACTGAAAAAGGATGTCACTACCCTACAGAGCCAAATAAGAGGCTCAAATAAAAATAAATCCCATGCTGAGTACTCAAGTACTAGTCAGCATAAACAGTTCACGCAGTGTGACTGTTGCGGGAAAAAGGGGCACACAAGAGATGTGTGTTGGTACAATAAGCGGATTGTCCAATGTGACTTCTGCGGAAAGAAAGGACATGCCACTAAGGTATGTTGGCATGCTCAGCACAATAATGCTGACCACACTCAACATCACCCTCAAAGGGTAATTCACTGTGACTTCTGTGGTAAAAGTGGCCACACTATAAAAGTATGTCGTCACAAATTAAAATATGACTTTGCACCTGTTTATGCTAACAAACGAGGACCCAAAAAGAATTGGGTACCTAAAGATGAATAGTCTAAAATGCAGGTGAGCCTGAGATGTGTGGAGAAATCAAAACTGTGGTATATAGACAGCGCATGCTCGAGGCACATGACTGGTGATGAAACTCAGTTCATCACACTAGAGCTTAAACGAGGTGGAAGTGTAAGCTTTGGAGACAATAAGAAGGGTAAGATAGTCGGCTCAGGTACTATCGGAGGTATCCCTACTATTGAGTCAGTCTCCTTAGTTAAATGTCTCAAATGCAATCTGCTGAGTGAAGCTCAGCTTTGCAAGAGCGGTAGAAAGGTTGTATTTGATGATACTCAGTGTCAAATACTCGAGGGAAAAACAAACGAATTGATTTTAACTGCCCCTCGTGTAGACAATGTATACATGCTGAGTTTAGAAAAGCAGTTTTCTAAAAATATATGCTTAGTGTCTAAAGAGGATAACTCCTGGCTATGGCATAGAAGACTTGGTCATGTAAGCATGGACCTTCTTGCCAAATTAGCTAGAAAGCAACTAGTTGAGGGATTGCCCAAACTTAAATTTGAAAAAGATCAATTGTGTAATGCTTGTCAGCAAGGTAAAAAAACTAAGAAGTCATTTCAAAGTAAAAATATTGTCTCAACCAAGAGACTATTGGAATTACTACACTAGGATCTTTTCGGACCTGTCCAGCCACTCAGCTTGGGAGGTAAGAAATTTTCCTTAGTCATTGTAGACGATTTCTCTCGGTACACTTGGATCATCTTGCTGAGTAGCAAGGATGAAACATTTGAGATGTTCACAACATTGATTAAGAAACTTGAAAATGGCAAAGATCTAAAAGTAGCTCATATTAGAAGTGACAATGGTGGAGAATTCAAAAACCAACAGTTTGATGAATTCTGTGAAGCCAGTGGTATTGACCACAATTTCTCTGCTCCTAGAACACCACAACAAAATGGGGTTGTTGAAAGGAAGAACAGAACAATTGTCGAAATTGCTAGGACAATGCTGAGTGAAAATAGGCTTCCAAAGTATTTCTGGGGTGAAGCTGTCCACACAGCATGCTACATTCTCAATAGGGCTTTAGTTAGACCTATTCTTAAGAAAACCCCATATGAACTTTGGAAAGGACGAAAGCCCAACATTGGCTACTTTCGTTCCTTTGGGTGTAAATGCTTTATACTCAACACAAAAGATAATCTTGGAAAATTTGATGCCAAAGCTGACGAATCGATCTTCTTAGGGTACTCAACTAACAGCAAAGCATATAGGGTGTATAATAAATGAACTCAGGTTGTAGAAGAGTCTGTCCATATTGAGTTCGATGAAGCTGACCCTGCAGGGAAGTCAACTCAACTCGATGAAGATGAACCAAGCTCAGCTTCCGCTGAACAAAATGGAGCCTCTGAGTCATCAATACAAGGGCTGACCAAAGGTAAGCAAGAAATTGAAATAACCTTTGCTGACCAATCTATTCCTGCAGAGATTGTAGAAACACCTGTTCCAAACAACTCAACATTGCCCAAAGAAATAAAAATTCCAAGAGGACATTTAGAGAAGTCCATTCTTGATGCTGCTGACAACAAGCTGATGACAAGAGATCAGCTTAGGAAGTATCTCAGCAATGTTGCCTTCGTCTCAATGCATGAGCCAAAGAATTTTGCTGATGCTGAACACGACGAATATTGGATCAACGCTATGCAAGAAGAGCTTGATCAATTCACAAGAAATGAGGTATGGGATTTAGTACCTAAACCTAGGAATCAAAAGACCATAGGAACCAAGTGGGTCTTTAGAAATAAATTAGATGAGCAAGGGAACGTAGTCAGAAATAAAGCCCGACTTGTAGCCCAAGGCTTTAGTCAGCAAGAGGGCATTGACTACGGTGAAACCTTTGCACCCGTTGCTAGGTTAGAAGCTATACGTATACAGTGTGCCTATGCTAGTTTTATGAACTTTAAATTATATCAAATGGATGTTAAGAGTGCATTTCTTAATGGCTTTATAAACGAAGAGGTATATGTTAGTCAGCCTCCAAGGTTTGAAGATCCAAAATTTCCAAACCACGTTTATAAACTCAAAAAGGCCCTATATGGCCTAAAGCAAGCTCCAAGAGCTTGGTATGAGAGGTTGACCAACTTCCTACTGACTAGGAATTATGTCAGAGGCAAAGCTGACACAACCTTGTTCATTAAGAAAAAGGGTAAAAATACCCTGCTTGCACAAATTTACGTAGATGACGTAATTTTTGGTGCTACTGACGATTCTATGTGCAAAGAGTTTAGTAAACAGATGCAAACTGAGTTCGAAATGTCTATGATGGGCGAACTCAACTTCTTCCTTGGACTTCAAATCAAGCAAGGTAAGAATGGCATCTTCATTGGTCAGTCTAAGTATGCCAGAGAAATTCTAAAAAAATTCGATATGGAAGAATGCAAGCCTATATCAACCCCAATGGGTACTGACACAGTCCTGTGTGCTGACGAGAAAGGTAAGTATGTAGACAGCAAGTTATATCGAGGTATGATAGGCTCTCTACTTTATCTTACTGCCAGTAGACCTGACATTTAGTACTCAGTATGTTATTGCGCAAGATACCAAGCTGACCCCAAGGAATCTCACTTAATAGCTGTAAAAAGAATTTTCAGATATTTGCAGAGCTCAGTTAATGCAGGTTTGTGGTATCCAAATACAAGTGACTTCACACTGATTGGATACACTGATTCTGACTATGGACGAGATAAGCTAGAACGAAAAAGCACTTCAGGAGGATGTCATTTCCTAGGAAGCTGTCTGGTTTCGTGGTTTAGTAAGAAGCAGTCATCAATGGCCTTGTCAACAACTGAAGCTGAGTACATTGCTGCCAGAAGCTGTGTGGCCCAAGTCCTATGGATTAAGCAACAACTTGAGGATTATAGTGTCAAAACAGAAACAATAGAGGTCAAATGTGACAATAAGAGTGCCATTGACTTATCTAAGAATCTAATCCAACACAGCAGGATAAAGCATGTCAGCATAAGACATCACTTCATCAGAGATCATGTACTCAAGGGTGAGATCAAGCTGACCTACGTATCAACAAATGAACAGCTTGCGGATATCTTTATGAAGCCCTTGGCTCGTGAGCAATTCAACATATTAAGGGAAGCTATCGGTATGTCTAATCCTCTTCAATAATTCTATGTGCTTAATTGAATGTTGAGTGATTACCATGCTGAGTGATTTATGCTAAATTAGTAACTATTGCATGCTGAGTTTAAAATGACATGAAATCACCCCATGCTGAGTAGACATACATGCTGAGTGATTATCCTACGCTAAGTTACTAAGCTCACAAACAAGTATCCTACACAAAACTGACTACTCAAAGTTCCAAAACGTTTGATATTCCAAATGCTGAGTAAAGTTTCGTTGTGTAATTAATGCTAGCACGCGTATTGAATAGCCACCTAGGATGACGTAAGCGTAATTATTGGAAAGATACATACGCCGTATGTGTCATAAATGTCAGAATGATTGTCGATTTATCATCTCGAGGAAAAACGACCAATTCAACGAATCAGATCTCCTCGGTAATAATATAAATAGTGGAAGAATCCCTATTTCCTACTCTTTATGCTCAAAAATCTCTGGCATTCTATTTCCAACACTCAAATATCCCAGATCCTTCAAGAACTCTTAAGAAAATGTCTGACTCCCAAAATCTCTCCGGAGCTGATTACGATTAAAATCACTCCGATGAAAATCCTTCATCTTCCACTCAGGAGGAATATGAAGAAACATCAACAGAATCCCAATAAGGTGGTCAGCCTGACGAAACTCAGGTCAGCACCGTCGCAAAAAACCCTAAAGCTGACCAAGCTGGCTCATCGAAGGAGACTCAGAAGGAGAAAGGCAAGAAACCCAGAACCTACTCACTAGTATACAACCACGTTAAGGGGGACAAGATTGATCATTCACATTGGTTCTCAAAAGGGTTTGTGGAAGCAGAAATGCCTTTATGCGAATGGATATCTAAGAACGGCTGGGAAGGACTATTCTCCATTCGTGAGGCAACTTATCCTGAACTGGTGAAGGAGTTCTACACCAACCTGAAAGTAGCCAATGATAATAGGGATTACTTGGTCACTGAGGTCCAGGGAAAGAATATTTTCATCAATCCTCCTTATCTGGCTAAGTTGCTGAAGCTGAAAAACGAAGGGACAGAACTTCGAACCACAAACGACCATGGTAAGATTAAATTCCCAGGTGAATTCTGTAGACCTCCCGGTTACGTAGGAGAAGTATCTAGTACTTGCATGGGTCGAGACCAAAAGATGGTCCATTACATCCTAACCAATTTTATCTTTCCAAAAGTCAATTGCGCCTCCTCAGCAACGAATTTCGAGCAGTGCTTCATCTGGCACCTGCTGACCTACCAGCCTCTGAACATGCCAGTCTTTCTCATTGGTGGATTTCTGCGAAGTTCTGGTATGCTTAGGTTAGGATCCCTCATCACCAAAATCCTCAAGGATTATCAAGTCAGTTTGGTTGAAGAGATCGAAGTCTGGGGAACTGAGATCACTGTTGGTATCCTGTTTGGTTTGGCTTTTGACCAACCAAAAAAGTTGAAAAAGGGAAAGAAGGTAGCAGGTGAAGCTGAGGAAGACAATGGTATGCTAACCAGGAAGGGAAAGCAAGTGAAAAAGGCTAATGCTGACCGAAAAAGGAAAGCTCTGCAAACCTGTTCAAAAGATGTACTTGCTGTCCCAAAGAAGTTTAGAATTGTATCAAGGTCAAAGCAAGTTGCTACAGAGGAAGGACAGGAAACACCTAAGTCAGCAGGAAAACTCAAAAGGCAAGCTGAGCCTGAAGAAGAGAGTCAAGATACTCCTGAGATGCCCCTGAAGAAGAAGAAGAAGTCCTCTGAACCCAAACCGATCGAAGCCCTTCCTACTGACTTCGTCATACCTGAAGACTCACACTTTGTGAGAAGTCAGGAGGATAATGTTGAAAAATCACCTACTGACCAAGGTGATGACTTTGAAAATCTTGGAGGTCAGTTTAATGATGATGCTGACGCAGAGAACGAAGTTGATATTGAGCCAACTAATAAAGCTGATGCTGATCAGGTTGAGGTCATTGATCAAGTTGGGATGCTAATCCTATAGGTGATGCCGAGCAAGTTAGGAACACTGAGCAGGTTGAAGAGGCTGAGCAAAGTGAGGATATTGAGACAATTGTCGTTGATCCCTCTCCTCCAAAGAACCGTTAAAGACGAAGACTCAAGAAAAAGGCTCAAAAGTCTTCTGTAGAGGATATCCTGGATGACTCTCCACCACAAATCCAACTTGCTGCTCTGACTAATTTCTTCAACAAACCATGTCCTGAAAAGCCAAAGGAAAAGCCAGTCTTTGTTCATCATGCTGAGGAACAAGCTGCTCCCAAAACTGCTGCCGAGCAAATACTCGATGATTCTGCTATTCCAGCTAAGGAACCTCCTACTCAGGTCAGTTCTAAACCGTTTGGTCAGCTTCAGACTGATCCTGAGTTAGTGAATACTTCTGCTAATCATCCCCTTCCAAAACCATCCACACAGCCTGAAAACCAGTCAGTTCCTGCTGGTAATCAAAATACAAGTCCAGTTGCTGACCCTGCTGGCAACTCCAACTCTGACCAGCCCCAAACCACTCCGGCCGCTGAGCAAAATCCTCCCACTTACACCTACCTGAATGCAACTGCATCTGGGCGAGGAATCATTGACTCTGCTCAATCCTTGCTTCAGGATCTGAATCAGACTCATACTGAAGCTGCTGGATCAAGTCATGCTGAGCCAAACCAAGTCTCATCTGTCACTCAGCTTTTAGCTGAAATCAAAGGACTGAAAGATCTTCTAAGTGTCGTAACAACTTTCCAAGCTCAGCAGTCCAAGCAAGAATCTGTTGAAAAGCTGGCAGAACTTCAACTAAAGATGGTGCAGCACATGGATTCCCTTCAAGGACAAATCAACAATCTTCCTGCTGCCCACTCAGTATATGCAACCTCTGTTCAGATTCATCAACTCTTCAGCCAGCTCAATTCTGAACAGAAACGGACCAGTGAGTTAATCTCCTCCACCTCCCAATGTTCCATTGAACAGATAAGTGAAGCTTGTTGAAACACCTTTCCACATGATTTTGATTTGACAAAATTATTTATGTAATTGATAAAAAATATTCTAACACATTAAATTTAAATGCTTTGATTTATTCATACTAATGTGTTTGTTCAATGTTGAGTTTATTGATTAATAAGACATTAAGATATAAAGTCTAAAAGCCCATAAGTGGAAGTCAAGCCCAAGTCAACACATCAAGACCTCACGGCCCAAGATTTCAAAACGTGGTCGTTTTGTACAGCCTGAAGAAGGATCGAGAAGCCTTCTCTCAATTGCTTCAAGATGAAGCTGCTGAGTGGAACGACAAGAAGTACAAGACAGCGGCAGATAAGAACCAACTTCTAGACAAAGTATTTCTACTTTGGGTAAAGTTCAGAAGGCGCAGGAAGCTGTCTGGAAGACTTTGCCAAATATGTCGAAACATTCTGTTTACTGGACGAAAAGCTGCCGAGCACTGCCGTGGACAGAAGATGCAGGAATCTCATTGGCCAACAACACTGAGCGCGTACTGAGTGACAACGACAGGAAGCCGTTTGCCTCCAATGGTTATTTCGAAATTCGAAATAACATGTGCCTCAAGTGTCACTATAAATAGGCCTCTCATTTGCTTCATTCGATGTAGATCTTCAATTAGTCGAAACGCTGTCCAAATTCATACTTGAAGTTCTGTGAGAAAAGCAAAGCAAAAACCTTACACCAATTTCCAATTATTGTGTAAAAGTCTAGAGTGATTTTCAATCATCTAAAGTGTCTTAGCAATTATTGTTTAGGACAAACACTTTATCATTTCTAGAAGAATAGAAAGGAGAGGTTGAGTACTCGGTTATAGTACTCAGTGGTAGATATAGGAGTGAGTAGAGGTATAGAGGAAGGTACTCTTGTATACTCAGCTTCTATTGTAAAAGGTTTCGTGCTCTACCTTTAAAGAGCTCAGTAGAGAATTCAAAAAGCTCGGACGAGTTCCGGGGACTGGACGTAGGCGGAGAGGCCGAACCAGGATATGTCTGCTGAGTAACATATTTCTAACCCTTAAACTCCTTTATATATTGCTTGCTATAAAACTGACTAAGTAACGAACTCACGCTGAGTTGATTGCACTAAGAAGCTGAGTTCAGGAATAGACTCTAAGTGCTATCTCCTGACTCAAGGAAAGAAACAGACTTAGTCACAAGTTGACTAAGCTTGTGTCTTAAAACTACTTAGCGCCGCTGTGTAAACCTTTTCTTAAGAAAAGAAGTCAGCCTAAACGGATAAAATTTTAATTAGTTCCTATCCCCCCCCTTGGAACTAAACTTGTCACGTTATAAGGGACCAACAAGTGGTATCCGAGCCTAACAGCTCACTGAGCAAGATATAACTATCTTGAGCTGATCCCCACAATGGCTGAGAACAGCACTCGTTTCCTCCCAGGAAATCAGACAACTCAGATTTTACCTGAGGGACTATCTATAACTCGGCCTCCTCTATTCTTCGGGTCTAACTATACCTTCTGGAAGAAAGAATGAAAAATTTCATTCAGGCAACAAATATGAGTGCATGGCTTTCTATAGTCCAAGGCCCATTTGTTCCTGTTGAAACTATTGACGGCCAAACGGTTGTTAAAGCTGAGACTAAATGGACAGAGGATGATCTCAAGAAGCTACAAAATCATGCTTCGGCTATAAACATGCTTCACTGTGCGTTAGATGCTGCAGAGTACAACAAAATTTCAGGTTGTGAGTCAGCGCAGGAGATCTGGAAGAAACTAGAGGTCACCTACGAAGGAACCAACAAAGTTAAGGAGTCCAAGGTGAACCAACACATGAGGTTGTATGAGCTGTTTGAAATGAATGATGATGAAGGAATCTCTGAGATGAACGCAAGGTTCACAAACATTATCAACGAGCTCAAGAGACTTGGCAAGATCTTTACTGAGGAAGAGCAAGTCAAGAAGATACTGAGGAGTCTTCCTAAAAGCTGGCAAGCCAAGAAAACTTCTATTGAGGAAGCTCAAGACTTAACCACTTACAAGTATGATGAACTCATTGGCTCGCTGCTGACCCATGAGATCTCAATGAAGAACTTTGAGGTGAAGGAGAAGTCTGAAGACAAGAAGCAAAAGTCTCTTGTCATGAAAGCTGACTCCACTGACGGGAGCTCAACAGACGATGAAGAGATGGCCATGTTCACTAAAAAAATGAAAAGGCTGTTCAGAAAGAATGACAAGTATTCAAAGAAGCCTTACAAGAAGTTTGATAAGTACAAAGCTGAGTCCAGAGACAGCAAGTACAAGAAGGACAACTCAAAACCAATCACATGCTTTGAATATCATCAAACTGGCCATATCAAATCAAGATGTCCTACCTTAAGGAAGGAAAAGAAGAACAACAAGAAGGAAATGGTGGCAACCTGGAGTGATAGTGATGAGTCATCATCATCAGGAGACGATGCCGATGAGTCAGCAAAGATCTGCTTCATGGAAGATGAGCTTGCTGAGCCCTGTGTTTCTGAGCATGCTGACCCCTCCGTTTCATCTGACGATGAGGCACACTCACCTGAGGTAATATCACTACCCTTGCTCAGAAATGAAATGATAAATGCCCTGAGTGACCTCTACACACTTGTCAAAAAGTGTAACAAGAAGGTTAGAGCACTCAGCAAGCGATGAGACGAGATTGAAGAGGTCAAACTGAGTGACCTTCGATATCTTCTCCAAGACAACTCAACTTTGCATAGTAATGTAGAAATTATGCAATAGTTTGTCTCCGAGGTCCAATCAGATTCTAAGAAACTGAAAAAGGATGTCACATCTATTCAGAACCAACTCAAGGTTCCGAATAAAAGAAATATTCCTCTGAACACTCAGTACCGAAGTACTAGTCAGCAGAGATGGAATCCTCAGCGGAATGTCCAGTGTGACTTCTGTGGGAAGAAAGGACACACCACAAAGGTGTGCTGGCACGCTCAGCACTGGGGTGCTGACCAGTCAGTGAGATATCCTAAACGGAAGGTCAATTGTGACTTCTATGGGAAAAATGGACACACTGTCCAAGTGTGTCGTCATAAGATGAAATATGATGCTTTACCTGCTGAGCCTAACAAACAAGGACCCAAAAAGACTTGGGTACCTAAAGATAACTAGCTATATTGCAGGTAAGCCTGAGGTGTGCTGAGAAGTCAAAGATGTGGTACATTGACAGTGCATGCTCGAGGCATATGACTGGTAATGAAACTCAGTTCATCACATTTGTGCGTAAACGAGGTGGAAGTGTAAGTTTTGGAGACAACAAAAAGGGTAAGATAGTAGGGTCAGGAACCGTTGGTGGTAATCCTACTATTGAGTCAGTCTCCCTAGTCAGCGGACTCAAATATAACTTACTCAGCGTAGCTCAGCTATGTGACAATGGGAGAAAAGTTATATTTGATAACATTGGATGTAAAATATTCGAGGGTAAAACAAATGAGTTGATTTTAACTGCCCCTCGTATTGATAATGTCTTTATGCTGAACTTAGAAAAGAAGTTTTCAAAAACTGTATGCTTAGTGTCAAAGGAAGAAAATTCCTGGCTATGGCACAGGAGACTTGGTCATGTAAACATGGACCTCCTGGCCAAATTAGCAAGAAAGCAATTAGTTGAGGGACTGCCAGAACTTAAGTTTGAAAAAGATCAACTATGCCACGCTTGTCAAGCTGGAAAACAAACCAAACAATCTTTTCATAGTAAAAACATTGTCTCAACTAAGCGTCCATTAGAGTTACTACACTTGGATCTCTTCGGTCCAGTCCAGCCGCTGAGCTTGGGTGGTAGAAGATTTTCCTTTGTCATTGTAGATGACTTTTCTCGGTACACTTAGATCATCTTATTGAGTAGCAAGGATGAAACCTTTGCGACGTTTTCAACTTTAGTAAGAAAACTTGAAAATGATAAAGACCTTAAGTTAGCTCACATCCGAAGTGATAATGGTGGAGAATTCAAGAACCAACAGTTTGTTGAATTCTGTGAAGCCAACATCATTGACCATAATTTTTCTGCTCCTAGAACGCCTCAACAAAATGGGGTTGTTGAAAGGAAAAATAGAACCTTGGTTGAAATATCCAGGACAATGCTGAGTGAGCATAGGCTTCCAAAGTATTTTTGGGGAGAAGCTGTCAACACAGCGTGCTACATACTTAATAGGGCTCTAGTTAGGCCCATATTAAAGAAGACTCCCTACGAACTTTGGAAAGGACGAAAGCCCAACATTGGATACTTTCGTGCCTTTGGTTGTAAATGTTTTATTCTAAATACCAAAGACAGCCTAGCTAAGTTTGACTCAAAAGCTGATGAAGCTATCTTTTTAGGCTACTCAACAAACAACAAAGCATACGGAGTTTTCAATAAACGAACTCAGGTTTTAGAAGAGTCGGTACACATTGAGTTTGATGAAACTAACCCTGCAGGAAAAGACAAGCAGCTGACTGAGGATGATCCATACTCAGCACCCGCTGACCAAGAAACAGCCGCTGAGTCACTACCTCAAGGGCTGACCAAAGGTAAAAGCGAAACTCAAATTGTCTTCACTTAACCAATCTACACCTGCAGAGATTATTGAAACACAACCAGCTCAAGACATCAATCTTCCAAAAGAGATCAGAATACCAAGAGGACACTCAGAAAGTGCCATTCTTGATGCTGCTGAAAACACCCTGATGACAAGAAATCAACTTAGGAGATACCTCAGCAACGTAGCATTCGTCTC
Source organism: Euphorbia lathyris (assembly GCF_963576675.1). Lineage (NCBI taxonomy): Eukaryota > Viridiplantae > Streptophyta > Magnoliopsida > Malpighiales > Euphorbiaceae > Euphorbia > Euphorbia lathyris. The sequence continues at coordinate 43,271,319 of NC_088919.1, read as the reverse complement.
AATTCAGGAACCAAAGAACTTCGCTGAGGCTGAGTATGATGAGTTCTGGATGAATGCAATGCAAGAAGAACTTGATCAGTTCAGAAGAAATGAAGTATGGGACTTAGTGCCAAAACTAAAAAGCCAGAAGACCATAGGAACAAGATGGGTCTTTCGCAACAAGATGGATGAACAAGGGAACGTGGTCAGGAACAAAGCAAGACTTGTAGCTCAGGGCTACAGTCAGCAAGAAGGTATTGACTACGGTGAGACCTTCGCCCCAGTGGCAAGGCTAGAGGCTATAAGAATTTTATGTGCTTATGCAAGTTATATGAACTTTAAATTGTTTCAAATGGATGTTAAGAGTGCATTCCTTAATGGAGTTATAAACGAGGAAGTCTATGTTAATCAGCCTCCAGGGTTTGAGGATCCCAAGTTCCCAAACCACATTTATAAACTCAAAAAGGCTCTGTATGGTCTCAAGCAAGCACCACGTGCTTGGTATGAGAGGCTGACTAGTTTCCTGCTGACTAGAAATTATGTAAGAGGTAAATCTGATACAACCTTATTCATTAAGAGAAAGGGTAAAGATACCCCACTAGCTCAGATATATGTTGATGACATTATTTTTGGTGCCACTAACGAGTCAATGTGTAAGGAATTTAGTAAGTAGATGCAGACTGAGTTTGAAATGTCAATGATGGGAGAACTCAACTTCTTCCTTGGACTTCAAATCAAACAAGGGAAAAATGGCGTCTTCATCAGTCAAACTAAGTATGCTAAGGAGATATTGAAGAAGTATGAACTTGCGAATTGCAAGTCAATGTCTACCCCTATGGGCACTGACACTGTCCTCTGCGCTGACGAAAGTGGTAAGTCAGTAGACAGCAGATTGTACCGAGGTATGATTGGTTCTCTACTTTACTTGACTGCTAGTAGGCTGAACATTCAGTTCTCAGTATGTTATTGTGCTAGATATCAATCTAACCCTAAGGAATCCCATTACATAGCTGTAAAAAGAATCCTTAGATATTTGCAAGGCTCAGTGAATGCAGGTTTGTGGTATCCCAACACTCATGATTTCACACTCATTGGATACACTGACGTTGACTACGGACGAGACAAGCTTGAACGAAAAAGCACCTCAGGAGGATGCCACTTCCTTGGGAGCTGTCTTGTGTCCTGGTTCAGCAAGAAGCAGGCGTCAGTAGCCCTGTCAACCATTGAAGCTGAGTACATTGCTGCTGGAAGCTGTGTGGCTCAAGTCCTATGGATTAAGCAACAGCTTGAAGATTATGGTGTTCAGACTAAAACAATTGAAGTCAAATGTGAGAACAAGAGTGCCATTGACTTATCAAAGAACCCAATCCAGCACAGTAGGATGAAGCATGTCAGCATAAGACATCACTTCATCAGAGATCATGTACTCAAGGGAGAGATCAAGCTGACCTATGTCCCAACGGATGAGCAGCTTGCTGATATCTTCACAAAGCCACTGGCTCGTGAGCAATTCAACATACTTAGAGAAGCCATTGGTATGTTTAATCCCCTTCAATAAATTCCAAGTATAATATGTGATATATGCATGCTGAGTGATTTACCATGCTGAGTGATTTATGCTAAATAAATAACTATCACATGCTGAGCAGATATACATGCTGAGTGTTTATCTTAAGCTGGGCTACTAAGCATACGAATTATTCCTTGCATAACACTGACTGCTCAGAACTTTAAACATTTGAAATCCTTAACACTGAGTAAAAATCCATTGCAAAACTTAATGCATAACACACGAATTAAATAGCCACCTAGGATGACGTATGCGCAATAATTAGAAAATACATGCTCCGAATGTGTTATAAATGCCAGAATATTTGTCGATTGAGTATCTCGAGGTCAAACGGCCACCTCAACGCTTAGGATCAATTCGACACTTCTATAAATAGTGGATGATTTCCCACTTTTATCTCTTTACGCTTAGAAATTTCTGGTATTCAAATACTCTTCTCTAAAATCTCCCAAACTTCTCAAACTCTCTAAGAATCATGACAAAAGATTCTCAGAATGTCTCCGGTGCCGGTTACACTGATAATCGCTCCGATGAAAACCCTCAAATCCCTGCTCAGCAGGAACACGGTGAGACTCCCACCAAGTCTCAAAAAATGAGTCAGCGTGACCACTCAAAGGTCACTACACCAAGGACACAAACCCAGACTGACCAAGCCGCCTCTTCGAGAGGAAAGCAAAAGCAAGATAAGGCGAAGAAACCCGTTGAACGCACCTACTCTAAGGTTTACGAAAGTGTGAGGGGGTGTAAAGTTGACCACTCTAGATGGTTTTCAAAGGGTTTTGTGGAAGCTGAGCAACCCTTTTGTGAGTGGATCAAAAACAACGGCTGGACAGAGCTGTTCTCAGTTCGCGACGCTACCTATCCAGAGTTAGTTAAGGAATTCTATGCTAACCTAAAAGTCGCGGATGATAATCGGGACTACATGGTCACCCAGGTTCGAGGGAAGGATATCTTCATCAACCCCGCTTATCTTGCCTCACTACTCAAGCTGAAAAACGAAGGAGCAATACTTCGTAAATCTGGTGACCAAGATAAAACCAACTACTCCGTTGAATTCTGTAAACCTCCTGGTCATGTAGGAGAAATTTCGAGTACCTCCATGGGTCGGAATCAGAAGATAGCCCACTACATACTGAGAAATTTCATCTTCCCCAAGATCAACTGCACCAACTCAGCAACAAACTTTGAGCAGTGCTTCATCTGGCACATGCTGACTTACACGTCGATAAACATGCCTGTCTTCATAATCGGTGGGTTTCAAAGAAGCACTGGAACCTTTAGGTTAGGCTCCATAATTACCAGAATCCTCAAAGATCACAAGGTGAGCTTGGTTGAGGAAATCCACACTTGGGGCACAGAGATAACTGCAGCTGCACTGTTTGGTCTATTCTACGATCAACCAATTATGCCCAAGAAAGGGAAAGCAGTCGCTGTCCAGGAAACCGATGGGATGCAGACCCGTAAAGGGAAGAAGGAAAGAAAGAGGAAAGCTGTTCAAAGCCCCTCTAGAGACGTTGTTTCTCCACCAAATAAGTTTAAATTTGTGTCCAGAGGAACAAAGCCTCAAATTCAACAAGGTCAGGATGGACCTAGGTCAGCGGAAAACCTCAAGAGGGAAGCTGAGCCTGAGGTAGAAGAGAATGAGGACAATGATGAGCAACCACTGAGGAAGAAGAAGAGGATCTCTTCTGAGTTAAGTCCTATCAACGTTGCACCACTAGGAGTTGTCATCTCTAAATACTCTTATTATGTGTGAAGTCTTGGCGTTGATATTGACCAACCACAGGTTGAACAAGATGAAGAAGAACTGGGTGGTCAGTTCGATAATGAGGAAACAGTGGATGATGAGCATGATGAGCCATCAGATGTTGACCAACATGGCACAATTTACACTGAGGAGATTGAAGAGGAAGAAGCTGAGCCAACAGAAAAGGAACACACTGTTCAAAGGGAAACTTCACCTGCTGACTCTATTGAGTATATTCCTGCTGACCCCTCTCCTCTAAAGACCAAGAAATTAAGGAGACTTAAGAAGAAGGCACATCGATCCCCAGTCATTGACCTAATGAGTGACTCGCCTCTGAGGGATGAAATCACTGACCTATCTGATGTGCATATTAGGTTCTTCTCTAACCCTATTGAGTCTCCACCAAAGCAACAAGAAAATCAAGCCTCTGTTTCTAATCCTAAGGAACATGCCGACTTAACTGCTTCCCCAAGCCAAGATGATGTCGAGCAAGTGCTCGAAGATCCTGCTCCTCAACATGTTGAGCAAGCTAAGGAAATACCTGCTTAGGTCAATACTGAACTTCCTCAACTTCCCTAATCCAGTCAGCTTCAGTCTGACTCTGAGCAAGTAACACATTCTGCCGATCATCCTCTTCCATAAATCCAAGTGCAGAATCTAATCCAGTCAGCTTTTACTGGAAATCTCAACTCAAGACCAGCCGCTGATCATGCCGGCACTTCTAACATTGAGCAGAACCAAACACCGCCTCCATTCGGATCTACTCCTCTTCCGGCATCTGGGCCAACAAATGATGGATCCTTCAGTTATCTTACTGCCTCTGAGTCTGGTGGAAGAATCATTGACTCAGCTCATGCCCTTCTCCAGGACCTCCATCAAACCAACACCGATGCCGCTGGGTCTATTAATGTTGAGCCAACTCAGCTTTCGTCTGTCACTCAACTTCTTACAGAGATCAAAGGTCTTAAGGATCTTCTGATTGTCATGACTTCATTACAATCTCAACAGCCCAGGCAGGAATCCATAACCAAGCTGGCCGAACTCCAGTTGACCATGGTTAATCACATGGACTCTCTACAGGGTCAACTTCATCAATTGTCAGCTGCGAACACAATGTATGCAACTTCTGCCGAAGTTCATCAACTCTTCAACCAGCTTCACACTGAGCAAGAGAAAACCAATCACCAACTCTCTTCCTCCTCCCAATGCTCCATTGAGCAAATTAGTGAGGATGTACGTCTACTAAACTTAAGCAAGGAAGAGATGGAAACTGACCAGCTCAAAACGAACGAAATCCTGAAGTACTCTCGAGTTACTTTCAACCACGTGCGCCACTCAAATGCTCAACGTTAGTATTTTGACACGTCCTTGCTGAAGATGTTTCATCAAGCATTTTCCATGCTCACTGAGTTGGAAAGTCTCAAGCATATATCCTGAGTATGCTCAGTGTCGCAGCTATCAGGATTCCACGTTCTATTTTGGATGATGGTGTTCCAGTTTTTGACGGCATAAATGAAAGCACACGAAAGCTTAAGGCATTCTCTAAACGCCTAACTCAAGCTGCCATTGAAGACACCTTCATTCCTCCTCCTCCCGATGGTGGCAAAACGGGGGAGAAAGAACAAGCTCAAAGAACTCAACATTCAGAGGAAGCTTCAGGAAGTCAGCAAAAATACAAGGGAAAGGGAAAAGCTAAAGAGCATGAAGCCCAACTCAACTACAAGAAAAAATAGCTTGGCTGGTATTGCTAGACTTAGATTTTCAAAACTTGTAGTCTTTCTTTATGTATTTTGTTGTGCTGACCCTGAATACAAAACTATGCATGCATCTATCCTTTTTAAATTTGACCAATCTTATGTGATGCTTACTTATGTTTTGTGCTAAATAGTTAACGCATCTTCACTAAATCAACTGTGCTATTTGTCTACATTGCTTTATGATTGTGTGCTGTGTTGATCAATATGTTGATCTCTTTTATATGTCTTCTTAAACACATTGAACAAAGAAATACTCAGCGCTCTCTGATATCTAAATCTTCTGCATAAACTGAGTTAAAAGGAATATGTTCCATGAGCTGACCTAATTTTGAAAACTGACCTTAGACTTACTTGATTAACCCTTGAAATGTTTAAAGTAAAACTAAGTCAGTAGCTCAACCCTTACGGGGGAGTATACTGAGTAATATAAGGTCAACTATCATGGGGGAGCTCAACACTGAGTTCTTGACTGAATATTTTTGCCAACATCAAAATGGGGGAGTTTGTTGAAACACCTTTCCACATGATTTTGATTTGACAAAATTATTTATGTAATTGATAAAAAATATTCTAACACATTAAATTTAAATGCTTTGATTTATTCATACTAATGTGTTTGTTCAATGTTGAGTTTATTGATTAATAAGACATTAAGATATAAAGTCTAAAAGCCCATAAGTGGAAGTCAAGCCCAAGTCAACACATCAAGACCTCATGGCCCAAGATTTCAAAACGTGGTCGTTTTGTACAAAGCACAAGCTCAGCCTGAAGAAGGATCGAGAAGCCTTCTCTCAATTGCTTCAAGATGAAGCTGCTGAGTGGAACGACAAGAAGTACAAGACAGCGGCAGACAAGAACCAATTTCTAGACAAAGTATTTCTACTTTGGGTAAAGTTCAGAAGGCGCAGGAAGCTGTCTGGAAGACTTTGCCAAATATGTCGAAACATTCTGTTTACCGGACGAAAAGCTGCCGAGCACTGCCGTGGACAGAAGATGCAGGAATCTCATTGGCCAACGACACTGAGCGCGTACTGAGTGACAACGACAGGAAGCCGTTTGCCTCCAACGGTTATTTCGAAATTCGAAATAACCTGTGCCTCAAGTGTCACTATAAATAGGCCTCTCATTTGCTTCATTCGATGTAGATCTTCAATTAGTCGAAACGCTGTCCAAATTCATACTTGAAGTTCTGTGAGAAAAGCAAAGAAAAAACCTTACACCAATTTCCAATTATTGTGTAAAAGTCTAGAGTGATTTTCAATCATCTAAAGTGTCTTAGCAATTATTGTTTAGGACAAACACTTTATCATTTCTAGAAGAATAGAAAGGAGAGGCTGAGTACTCGGTTATAGTACTCAGTGGTAGATATAGGAGTGAGTAGAGGTATAGAGGAAGGTACTCTTGTATACTCAGCTTCTATTGTAAAAGGTTTCGTGCTCTACCTTTAAAGAGCTCAGTAGAGAATTCAAAAAGCTCGGACGAGTTCCGGGGACTGGACGTAGGCGGAGAGGCCGAACCAGGATATGTCTGCTGAGTAACATATTTCTAACCCTTAAACTCCTTTATATATTGCTTGCTATAAAACTGACTAAGTAACAAACTCACGCTGAGTTGAGTGCACTAAGAAGCTGAGTTCAGGAATAGACTCTAAGTGTTATCTCTTGACTCAAGGAAAGAAACAGACTTAGTCACAAGTTGACTAAGCTTGTGTCTTAAAACTACTTAGCGCCGCTGTGTAAACCTTTTCTTAAGAAAAGAAGTCAGCCTAAACAGACAAAATTTTAAATAGTTCCTATCCCCCCCTTGGAACTAAACTTGTCACGTTATAAGAGACCAACAAAGTTGTCCGCATACTCAACCTGAATAAAGCAGAAATGGACACTGACCAACTGAAGACCAATGAGCTTCTGAGATACACCTAAGCTGTTTGGAAACATGTTAGGCACACTAACGGACAATGTCAGTATTATGATGCAAACTTACTCAGGATGTTTCATAAATCTTTCGCCATGCTGACAGATTCTATGTCTTGGGTGAGCAAATCTCAGGAATATTTGCTGAATATGATCAGTGCCGCCATCAGAATACCAGGTACAACTATCGATGAAGGTGTAGCCATTTTTGATGGCCTTCGGGAGAGTATTTATCAGCTGAAAGAGTATTCCTCCAGACTGGATCATACAGTTGAGACCGATGCCTTTATTCCTCCTCCGCCTGATGGTGGCAAAACGGGGGAGAGAGCACAAGCTGATGGAACTCAGCCAAAGGCAGGAGAAACTTCAGGCAGTCAGTAAAAGAGGAAAGACAAAGGCAAAGGGGTAGCTCAAGTCAATAGAAAATAGATTAGCGTTAAGAAATTGACTTGTGTATTTTGTATGCTGACCATTTATATTATCTTAAGCATCTTTTCATAAGTAATGCTCACTATTATGTTATATGCTGATCTGTCTAAAATTGAACAAACAAATAAATTCAAATTAAAAATATACTCAGTACACATTAACTCTGATACATCCACACCTAAACTCTGATACCAAAACTATTCATGTATCAAACTGAGTAAACATTGAACTCTTCTGAAAATTGACCTAGGTTCATCTGAATTAGATCTTAGAAAGTCTAGGATTGAACTAAGTCAGTTTAAACAGGTCTTCCCTTATTACTCAATTAAATCTTAGAAGGTTTAGAGTTAAGTTAAGACAATATATGCAACCCTTACGGGGGAGTAATTTCAGAAGAATAAAAAGTAATTCAATCATGGAAATTTCAATACTGAGTTCCATAAATTAAATATTTTGCCAACATCAAAATGGGGGAGTTTGTTGAAACACCTTTCCACAAGATTTTGATTTGACAAAATCATTTGAGTTTAATCCATGATTAAGAGACAATTAAATTTAAGTGCTTTGATTTAATTGTACTAATTCGTCATGATTAAGAGACAATTAAATTTAAGTGCTTTGATTTAATTGTACTAATTCATTTGTTCAATATTGAGTATAAACATAAATGCAAAAGGAAATAAAAGTTAAGATAGGACAAAGTCAGCATGAGAACATAACACAAGCTGAGTGAAGAGCAACTCAGCACAAGAGAAGATAAGTCATCTTCAAAACAACAGCTTAAGAATGGAGCTGATCAAAGAAGCTGAGTGGAACGAAGCTCAGCATAAAAGAAGTCTGCTTCAGAACTAGATCTTGCAGAACGAAGCTGACCATGGAAGCTGAGTGAAAAAGAACTCAGTATGAGATTTGGTGACAATCAAAGACAATGACTATCGAAGTGAAGCTGAATGATCTTCAGGACAGCATGAATGATCCGTTAGCTAAAAGACAAATCCGACAACTGTCTGCACCAATAATTGAAGCCTTGGAATTACGCAAAAGCCAAATTCTGAGATGCATGGGTCAACTGTTCATTACTATAAGACAAACTGCCGCAAGAGGACAAAGCCTGTAGGAAGAAGACAAGCCTGACATCTGAAGAAATCAGAAAACAAGATTGGCCTGCACATCTGAAGCTGACCAGAAGGTTGTCCCCCAAAAGAGTCGTTTTGGATTCAACGGACAAATCAAATTCAAATCATTTGATCCTCAGAATACAACTAAAAGGATAAGTAATTCTCTTGGATCATTGCCGAATCACGGAATATACAAGAGAGAAAAATACAAGCTCAAAGCACTCAAAAACAAGAAAGCAATCTTACACCAACTTTCTATTCCTGTGTAAATGCTAGATTGATTGTTTTGTAATCATCTAAAGTGTTCTTTAGCTGAAAAAGAGCAAACTGTATCAATTGTGAATTGAGAGTGTTGTGCTGAGTATTTGGTTGTAAATACTCAGTGGTAGAGAAATCTAGGTGCTGGGTTGTAGCACTTAGTAGGAGTTGAGTAGACGAATAGAAGAATGTACTCTTGCATATTCAACTGCCTTGTAATCAGTTTGTGCTCTACCTTTAAAGAGCTCAGTATTGGATTCTAAAAGCCCGGAGGAGTCTGGGGACTGGACGTAGGCGGAGAGGCCGAACCAGGATAAGTGATACTGAGTAATTTCTAACTCTCTTAAAATATATATATGTGCATGTGTTGCTTGTTATATTTACTCAGCATATAAACTGTTTAAAGCTGACACTGAGTAAATTAAAGTGCTGAGTTGGAAGTTGACCACAAAAGTGTCAATTCCCAACTCACAAGTGAAACAGTCTTAGTCAACATCTGACTAAAGCTATCTTACACTAAGATCGGCCAAGCTGACCAAAGCTGAGTTAATAAACTCACCAAAATTATCAAGTCAGTAAGATTAATTAGCGAAAAAGTTACATTAGTTCCTAACCCCCTCCCCTTGGAACTAATCACACGGGACCAACAAAAAGGTTGTAATTTTTGAAATTCTCCCCCAAGACCGGAATAGATATTTTTAACCCTTGCACTATACTGATTAGAAATCATTGCATAAAAATCACAAAAGGTTGAGAAAACATTACTCTTGTTCTTTAAACAAAACACCCATCCAAATCTAATGAATTCATCAATGATAATTAAGAAATAACAGTGACCAAGGCAAGATACGACTGGAGCTGGTCCCCAAACATCCAAATGTAAGTTTTCAAAAATAAATGTGCTAGAGCGACTAAGAGAGGGTAAAGAGCTTCTAGCAAGCTTGCCTAAAGGACAAAAAGAGCAATTGCTAACTGGACTTAAAGAGGATAGATTGTTGCCTTTGAGAATTGTACTGACTGTATGATTTTGACAATGTTCAAGCCGTGCATGCCACCTTTCAAAAGACACCTTCTCTCCTACAAGCGCCTCCTTCAGGGTGGGTGTAACCACATATAGTCCATTTTTACTCGGGCCGCGTAACATGATTTCCCCAATTATTTGGTCCTTCACAAGAAAATGGTTAGGCCAAAATTCAAAGAAACATGAATTGTCACGAGAAAATTTTTGAACAGACAAAAGGGATTTAGTGAGTTTAGGAACAAGCAAGGCATCATTAATTTGCAGATTATTTATATGAGAATTTCCAAAATGAGAAATTTTCAGACCTTGACCGTTGCCAAATTGAACTATGTCATATCCTTGATATGGTTGCATCTATTAAAGCTGAGTTGGATTGGCTGTCATGTGATTTGTGGCTCCAGTGTCAGGATACCATGGATGATTAGGCCCCATGAACGGATTCTGTCGGTGTTTCCATACCATGTGTGCTTGCGGTCCGAGATTGTAGTTTGGATGTGAGTAGTTCTCCGGTCGTTTGCACTTGTCAGCCCAGTGACTTGGATCTGCACAGTTGTAGCACTTGCCACTTTTTGTCTTCTTTGGATTTTGCTTCTTTGACAGTGTTGATGAAACTGCGGAGACATTGGCTTCATGGTGCATAAATATACCATCAGAAGGGAGCAGAGTTGATTTTCTTATTGATTGAATCATGCCTTCAACAGTCTTCAAACTATTCAGAGGCTCATGGTAATTGATATTGGTGCCGCGCTGGGTAACGAGATTCTGAATAGTGAAGCGATATTCTTCTCCCAAGCCTTCGTAAAGCACAGATGGTAGTAAATGTTGAGGATATGGATTCCCTGAACCAGCCAGATCATCAAGGATACACTATACTTTTTGCATGGAAGCAGTTACTGACATCCCCCCTTGCTCGAGTTCATGTAATTCAATACCTAACTGAAACTGTTTGGTTTCTGTGATAAGGCCATAGGCATCTTCCAAAGCTACCCAAATATCATATGAGTATTTGAGATACGCGATATCAGGAAAAATTTCTTCAGTGATGGAATTTAGGAGCAAAGTCCTAACAATATTTTCTAGATCATCCCATTGGGAAAAAGATGGATTTATGATTAAATCCACAGTAGATGTCATAAAACCTATGCGAGAAAGGAATTAGGGTGGAGGAGGTGTTGTACTAATCATATGAGAAAAAGGTGATAGGTTTTGAGGGTAGATTCCATAGACATTCTCCATGCTTTGTAATTGTGAGGGGTTAATTTGATGGTAATGGTAATGTTGGTGGGAGGTTGTCTTGGTAGGGTGACAAAGGAAGAAATAGGTCCCATATAGACAGGATTAACTGTATGTGAGGGATTGGAAGGAGGAATAAAATTAGGGAAAATTAGTCGAAGGTGCATCTAAAGTATTATGAAAATAATTTGAGAAAAAAATGGGGATGGATCACAGGCTGATTGAGTATGAGAATTGTACACAAACAAAGAGGTATTGGATTCAAAATTAACCTGATGCTGATTACTGGTTTCGGTTCCTTGATAGGTGGCTAGGGCAGCAAGAATAGATGGAGAGAACAAGGTTTGAGTTGCTGTGGTGACGGACGACTGCTGCAAAGGGATCTGCGGCTGCTGCGGAGGGATATACGGCTATTGGGAAAGGGCCGGGGTGTCGACTTGATATGTCGCAAGGGCGGCTAGAATCGCAGCATCCGGAGAGGCGACCGACGGCTGGTGTGCAGAGACGTTTGGCGTTTGTCGATCAGAAGGACCAAGGGTGTGAGGAAAGGCACTCTGCATGGCAGCCTGGTGTGCTGTGATCGCAGCCAAGACGGAGGGTGGTAGGGAACCCATCGCTGTCGGCAGATTGGGCGGTTGTGCTGCTGTCGTTGATGCTGCGATTGTGGCGAGGAAGACGGAGTCTTCCATGTGGAACCGTGATGTAAAACGCCATCTAGAACTTGGATTGAGAGAGGCTCTAGAGTTGGCAGTGGGATTCTGACCAGGGGCAGCAGTCGAATGCGGTTCAGTGGCGGCGGCGGTGATGGACGCATAAGCATTCGCGGTGGTGAAGGTGGCAGCGGTGACGCCGGTGGAAACCAGATTGTAGGAGGTTGATTGAGGATTATCGATGGATTCAAAGGAAGTAGAAGTTGAGACTACTGATACCATGTTGGATGTATAGTTTGATATACAGAAATATTATGGAGATAGAGAGAGAAGTAATGTGTACAATAATATTTTGAATGACCTTAAGTGTGATTAGTTCTAGGGCCTTGTATTTATAGTGAGGCAATAAGAGTTTGTATATGAATACAATGTATAAGTATAGAAGTATTGAAACTCTACCTAGCTAGTATTATAGACAGATTGAGACTCTAACTAGATAGAGATCTGATTACAGGATAGGGAATATTATCTCTAACAGTTACAAGATGAGTATAAAAGCTTAGTTTTAATCAACATTCCAATTATTGGCCTTGTTTATTCCAGCAGATTAGGCATATAATAAAAGCTAATTTATAGTATCTTTTTAATAACACAATAAGCATTTTATGCAGTTTTTTTTTATTAATTTGTATTTGACTAAATATTGTCATTTTGACATGTTATTTGTAACAGTGTTAGTTTTTTTTGTGATTAACGTGTATCCGACGTACTTAGATATTATCAGTTCGGTAGGTTATTTATAACCGCGTTAATAACAAAATAAATATTTTAAACATAATTAATATTTGCAAAGTCTGATGTGTTAATTAAATAACAAGTTAAATAACAGTAAAATGATTTATTTAAATTTTCAGTTAAGTAAGGATACAATCGATCTTCCTTGACAACGTTAACGGTAAAATTGTATCATTTCAAGGTAAAAATCTACATTTTCCCAAACGTTAGAGGTAAATTTATACCTTATTTATTTATTTTAGTAAATTTAGTTGATCAGTTGAAACAAACACTTTGTGATATGTTCTTAAAAAAAGCACTTTGTGATATGAGAAAAAATAAAAAATGTAAAAATTAGCATTTATTTATCACTAGTACAGAAATAAACAAAGGCAGTGATTGGGCTTTTAATTAAAACTAAAGCTTTTTTACTCATCTTGTAATCACCGCCCTTCATCGAAAACGAAGGGTTTAGATTTCTTTAACAGGATCTCCCATGTTCTAGTTGAACGGGAGAGAATCCGAATCCATTTAGATATTTAGATAGATCACACCATATCCATTTTTCTTATAGGATAACCTCAATTGTAGTAATTATAAAAACTATCAAATAATGAGATTTAATTTTAGTTAAATATTTATTTTTTCTTATCCTTTCAAAATATATGTATGTAACTTTTGAATAAGAAAACAATATAATAAAATCCAAATTCTATTACTTTATATCTCGTTTAAAAAAGAAAATTTACTTTATATCTCTTAAACAACTTTTCATTATGACATTTTATTCTTTCTGAATTTTTATGTATGTTTGGAAATTCAGCAAGATGACTTTTAATGGTATTCGATCAGTTTTTTTAATTGAATAACCGCTACTATAATAATTATATAAAGTGTCAAATAATAATATTTTATTCTTTTTTAATTATTAAATATGTTTGGAAATTTAGAAGGATGACCCTTGATGGTGTTGAAACACCTTTTCACAAGATTTTGATTTGACAAAATCATTTAAGTTTAATCCATGATTAAGAGACAATTAAATTTAAGTGCTTTGATTTAATTGTACTAATTCGTTTGTTCAATATTGAGTATAAACATAAATGCAAAAGGAAATAAAAGTTAAGATAGGACAAAGTCAGCATGAGAACACAACACAAGCTGAGTGAAGAGCAACTCAGCACAAGAGAAGATAAGTCATCTTCAAAACAACAGCTTAAGAATGGAGCTGATCAAAGAAGCTGAGTGGAACGAAGCTCAGCATAAAAGAAGTCTGCTTCAGAACGAAGCTGACCATGGAAGCTGAGTGAAAAAGAAATCAGTATGAGATTTGGTGACAATCAAAGACAATGACTATCGAAGTGAAGCTGAATGATCTTCAGGACAGCATGAATGATCTGTTAGCTAAAAGACAAATCCGACAACTGTCTGCACCAATAATTGAAGCCTTGGAATTACGCAAAAACCAAATTCCGAGATGCATGGGTCAACTGTTCATTGCTATAAGACAAACTGCCGCAAGAGGAAAAAGCCTGTAGGAAGAAGACAAGCCTGACATCTGAAGAAATCAGAAAACAAGATTGGCCTGTGATGCGTCCTCGGTGAAGACTCACTAAGGGATAAGTGTACCCCGTCGTTATCAAGTAATAAATTTCTGGTTTAAGTCCAGGTTATCGTCCACAGGATTTATTTCTGCAAGTACCGAGCTACTCGATCTCGGATGTTATCTAGGCTTAGGGGGTTTTGAGTTGGTTTGTTTTAATTAATCTACTCCTAGGTTGATTTGTACTAATCCTAGCTAAGTTATCTAATTCTAACTAAGTTATCTAATTCTAACTAAGTTATTCTACGCCTAACTAAATTACTCTACCCCTAATTGATCTTTCATTAATGAAATTATCCGAAGGAATATGGTATGAACGATAATAATGAAGATAGGTTATCAAGTCTATTGAATAAAAACCTAATCTGAGTCACTTATATTCAAGGCGATTAACCCTACTTACCCTCCTGAGGTTCCTAGCGCGTGATTCCCTAAGGCCGAAACTAGGTCTAAGGCTCAGTAAATTGGCGCTTAATCAACTAAGAGGTCGTCAATCTCCTAGGCTCTGACTAGGTCAGATTCAGCTCGCAATATGTGCCTACTAGATTTTGGGGCTTTTGAATGAGTTAAACCAATTGAATAAAGCGTAAGACAAAGATTAAACAAATAATCATAGAACAAAACAAGAGCTAAATTATTATTAAAGGCGAAGATAATTGTCACAAGATACAATAAGTCAAGTTCGGCAACTGTATCAAAGAGTACAAACGAGGAAAGATAAAAGGAGATACAAAAATCCCTTTCAGGGAACCTGTTTACTCTGCAGCCGACGACTTAATCTTAAGGACGAACCTTGATAATTCCTCGAGGAAAAGCTTTGAAGGAGCTTCAATGGAGGTTGAAGAAGACATGGAGTAGATGGAGAGGAATTACAAGGGGAAAGCTAAAATAATTTACAAAAACGAAAGATACTAATTTACATTGGAAAAACTCTATTTATAGGCGCGGCTCGGCCCCTTTTCTTGACCTAATTTGTATCCTTATTGATGTAGGAAGTTGTGGGGTCCATCGTGGCTTCGTGGGGGCGGAATTGGTCTTTTTGACAAATTCCCGCAGGTCTGCTCGCCGAGCAGGGCGAGCTGCTCGGCGAGCAGGGCTACTCGCGACGAGCAGCGCCCTGCTCGGCGAGCAGGCACAGTGCCTGGGCAGTGCCTGGGCTGCTCGTCGAGCAGCGCCCGGGCTGCGCGCCGATGCTCAATTCGCCGAGCGACTGCCGGGGGTCCCCGAGACTCGATTTTTGCCTGAAATTTGATCATGTTTTAACCCGCACACGCACATAAACTCCAAACAACATTAGTCCAAGGGCTAAATTGACCCGCCAATCACTTATTTGAGCAAACGATTCGTTTGGTGCGACTTTTGACGGATCAATTAGATTCAAAAGATAACGGAATTATGATATGCATGCCATTTTGGCCGTATTTGCCTAAATTGATCATAAAACGAGCCTAAACAATGAAAAGTAAATAAAACGTTTCCAATTTCTAACTAACTCACACAAAAGCATTTAAATGCGAGAATTGCTCGCTTATTAACTAAATAACGCTAAAACCCGTCCTAAAACCGTACCCAAAGATAGGGGTTTTTGACCCCTATCAGCCTGCACATCTGAAGCTGACCAGAAGGTTATCCCCCAAAAGAGCCGTTTTGGATTCAATGGACAAATCAAATTCAAATCATTTGATCCTCAGAATACAACTATAAAAGGACAAGTAATTCTCTTGGATCATTGCCGAATCACAGAATATACAAGAGAGAAAAATACAAGCTCAAAGCACTCAAAAACAAGAAAGCAATCTTACACCAACTTTCTATTCCTGTGTAAATGCTAGATTGATTGTTTTGTAATCATCTAAAGTGTTCTTTAGCTGAAAAAGAGCAAACTGTATCAATTGTGAATTGAGAGTGTTGTGCTGAGTATTTGGTTGTAAATACTCAGTGGTAGAGAAATCTAGGTGCTGGGTTGTAGCACTTAGTAGGAGTTGAGTAGACGAATAGAAGAAGGTACTCTTGCATATTCAACTGCCTTGTAATCGGTTTGTGCTCTACCTTTAAAGAGCTCAGTATTGGATTCTAAAAGCCCGGAGGAGTCTGGGGACTGGACGTAGGCGGAGAGGCCGAACCAGGATAAGTGATACTGAGTAATTTCTAACTCTCTTAAAATATATATATGTGCATGTGTTGCTTGTTATATTTACTCAGCATATAAACTGTTTAAAGCTGATACTGAGTAAATTAAAGTGCTGAGTTGGAAGCTGACCACAAAAGTGTCAATTCCCAACTCACAAGTGAAACAGTCTTAGTCAACATCTGACTAAAGCTGTCTCACCAAAATTATCAAGTTAGCAAGATTAATTAGCGAAAAAGTTACATTAGTTCCTAACCCCCCCCCCCCCCCTTGGAACTAATCACACGGGACCAACAAGTGGTATTAGAGCCTAAGCTCACTACTCAAAGATATAACTATCTTGAGCTGATCCCGATAAATGGCTGAGAACAGCAATCGTTTCCTTCCCGGGAACCAAACAACACAGATACTCCCTGAGGGATTATCAATTAGTCGGCCTCCCCTATTCTTTGGATCTAATTATACATTCTGGAAGAATAGGATGAAGAACTTTATCCAAGCCACAAACATGAGTGCATGGCTTGCAATAGTTCAAGGCCCATACGTGCCATATAAAACTATTAACAATGAGAAAGTTGTTAAGAGTGAAACTGAGTGGTCAGAAGATGACCTTAGAAAACTTCAAAACAATGCTTCGGCTATCAATATGCTTCACTGTGCTTTAGATGCTGCAGAATACAATAAGATTTCAGGTTGCGAGTCAGCACAGGAGATTTGGAAAAAGCTTGAAGTAACCTACGAAGGCACAAGCAAGGTCAAAGAATCAAAAGTAAATCAGCATATGAGATTATACGAGTTGTTCGAGATAAATGATAATGAGGACATCTCGGGAATGAACGCTAGATTTACCAACATTATAAATGAGCTGAAAAGACTTGGAAAGAACTTCACCGAGGAAGAACAGGTGAAGAAGATCTTGAGAAGTCTTCCCAAAAGCTGGCAGGCCAAAAAGACTACAGTGGAGGAAGTTCAGGACCTGACTACGTATAAGTATGATGAGCTGATTGGATCGTTGCTGACTCATGAGCTATCAATGAAAAAAATTGAAGAAAAAGAGAAGTCAGAAGACAAGAAACAAAAATCACTTGTCATGAAAGCTGACTCCACCGAAGCTGACTCATCTGATGATGAGGAAATGGCAATGTTCACCAGGAAGATGAAGAAGCTGTTCAGGAAGAATGATAGGAACAACAAAAGGCCATTCAGAAGAAATGACAAATACAAAGCTGAGCCCAGCGACAACAAATATAAGAAGGACAACTCAAAGCCTGTCACTTGTTTCGAGTGCCACCAAACTGGGCACATCAAGTCAAGTTGTCCCATGCTGAAGAAAGACAAGAAGGGCAGCAGAAAGGCTATGGTAGCCACATGGAGTGATAGTGATGAGTCAACCTCATCAAAAGCTGATGCAAATGAAACAGCAAATATATGCTTCATGGCCGATGATGCTGACCACACTTATTCTGAGCAAGCTGACCTCTCTGATGAAACTGACCAGGAGGAACACAATAATGAGGTAACATCCTTACTTTTCTTAGAAATGAGATGATAAATGCCCTGAGTGATTTATATGCGCTAACTAAAAAGTGCAATAAGAAAGTAAAGGCACTCAGCAGGCAGTGTGATGAGATTGAAGAGGTCAAGCTCAGTGACCTCCGATATCTTCTCCAAGACAATTCAACTTTGCACAGTAACATAGAACTTATGCATAAGTTTGTCTCGGAGGCCCAATCAGATTCAAAGAATCTGAAAAAAGATGTCACTACCCTACAGAGCCAAATAAGAGGCTCAAATAAAAATAAATCCCATGCTGAGTACTCAAGTACTAGTCAGCATAAACAGTTCACGCAGTGTGACTGTTGCGGGAAAAAGGGGCACACAAGAGATGTGTGTTGGTACAATAAGCGGATTGTCCAATGTGACTTCTGCGGAAAGAAAGGACATACCACTAAGGTATGTTGGCATGCTCAGCACAATAATGCTGACCACACTCAACATCACCCTCAAAGGGTAATTCACTGTGACTTCTGTGGTAAAAGTGGCCACACTATAAAAGTATGTCGTCACAAATTAAAATATGACTTTGCACCTGTTTATGCTAACAAACGAGGACCCAAAAAGAATTGGGTACCTAAAGATGAATAGTCTAAAATGCAGGTGAGCCTGAGATGCGTGGAGAAATCAAAACTGTGGTATATAGACAGCGCATGCTCGAGGCACATGACTGGGGATGAAACTCATTTCATCACACTAGAGCTTAAACGAGGTGGAAGTGTAAGCTTTGGAGATAATAAGAAGGGTAAGATAGTCGGCTCAGGTACTATCGGAGGTAACCCTACTATTGAGTCAGTCTCCTTAGTTAAAGGTCTCAAATACAATCTGCTGAGTGTAGCCCAGCTTTGCAAGAGCAGCAGAAAGGTTGTATTTGACGATACTCAGTGTCAAATACTCGAGGGAAAAACAAACGAATTGATTTTAATTGCCCCTCGTGTAGACAATGTATACATGCTGAGTTTAGAAAAACAGTTTTCTAAAAATATATGCTTAGTGTCTAAAGAGGATAACTCCTGGCTATGGCATAGAAGACTTGGTCATGTAAGCATGGACCTTCTTGCCAAATTATCTAGAAAGCAACTAGTTGAGGGATTGCCCAAACTTAAATTTGAAAAAGATCAATTGTGTAATGCTTGTCAGCAAGGTAAACAAACTAAGAAGTCATTTCAAAGTAAAAATATTGTCTCAACCAAGAGACCATTGGAATTACTACACTTGGATCTTTTCGGACCTGTCCAGCCACTCAGCTTGGGAGGTAAGAAATTTTCCTTAGTCATTGTAGAAGATTTCTCTCGGTACACTTGGATCATCTTGCTGAGTAGCAAGGATGAAACATTTGAGATGTTCACAACATTGATTAAGAAACTTGAAAATGGTAAAGACCTAAAAGTAGCTCATATTAGAAGTTACAATGGTGGAGAATTCAAAAACCAACAATTTGATGAATTCTGTGAAGCCAGTGGTATTGACCACAATTTCTCTGCTCCTAGAACACCACAACAAAATGGGGTTGTTGAAAGGAAGAACAGAACAATTATCGAAATTGCTAGGACAATGCTAAGTGAAAATAAGCTTTCAAAGTATTTCTGGGGTGAAGCTGTCCACACAGCATGCTACATTCTCAATAGGGCTTTAGTTAGACATATTCTTAAGAAAACCCCATATGAACTTTGGAAAGGACGAAACCCCATATTCTGAGTGTTGGTCCCTGGTAATTAGTTCCAAGGGGGGGTTAGGAACTAATATAACTTTTCACGTTTTAATTAAGCTGACTGGAAGTTATTTTTGAGAGTTTATTAACTCAGCCTTTGGTCAGCTTGGTGAGATATATCACAGGACAGCTTTAGTCAGATGTTGACCAAAGTTGTTTCCTTGATAGTTAGGAATTGACACTCTTGGAGGTCAGCTTCTAACTCAGCACTACTTACTTACTCAGGATCAGCTTAGGCAATTTATATGCTGAGTAAATAAAGCAAACAACACATGCAGTTATAAGAGAGAGTTTAGAAATTACTCAGTATCACTTATCCTGGTTCGGCCTCTCTGCCTACGTCCAGTCCCCAGAGTCCTCCGGGCTTTTTGAATCCAATACTGAGCTCTTTAAAGGTAGAGCACAAACCAATTACAAGGCGGTTGAATATGCAAGAGTACCTTCCTCTATTCGTCTACTCAACTCCTACTAAGTGCTACAACCCAGCACCTAGATTTCTCTACCACTGAAATGCTTACAACCAAGCACTCAGCTTTACACTCTCAATATTCCTACTAATCACAAACTTGTTCTTTTTGAACTAAAGAACACTTTAGATGATTACAAATCAATCTAGCATTTACACATAGAATAGAAAAGTCGGTGTAAGATTCTTTTTGTATTTGAGTGCTTTTTAAACTTTCTCTCTTGTATTTTTCTTTCGATGCTTCAGTGTATATCCAAGTTTTTCGATTGTCCTTTTATAGAAGGAAATCTGTAGATTTGATCGTTTTGAAATGTCCTAACCGTTAACATCAAAACGGCTCTTTTGGGGAACAATTTCTGGAAAGCTTCAGACTGCACCTCCATTCCCTTTCTCTGTTTTCTTCAGGCGTCAGGTTTGTCTTCTAGCGTCTGGTTTGTCTATTTGTGCCAGTTGTCTATTTCCAATAATCCAACGTCCCATGACTCTTGGAATTAGTCTTTTAGGTGTCTTCGAGGTTCCAATTATTGGTGCAGAAGATTGGCAGACTTTGTCTTTTAGTGAACGGATCCTTCATGCTGTCCTGACTGTTACTCAGCTTCGTTTGTTCTTTTCGAATGTTCAACGTTCATGCTGAGTTCCTTCAAGGTCAGCTCCGTTCTGTTTAACCGCTCCTGAAGAAGTCTTCAACTTTAGTCAGCTTCGTTTTGCTTCTGAATTTTAACTCCACTCAGCTTCTATTCTGTCATGCTGAGTTCCGTTCTACCCAGCTTCGTTTGTGCTGACTTTTGTCCTGTCTTTACTTTATATATTTTTGCACTCAATATTTAACAAACATATTAGTACAATTAAATCAAAGCATCTAAATTTAATTTCCTCTTAATCATGGATGATTTTGTCAAATCAAAATCTTGTGGAAATGTGTTTCAACACTGAGTTCCTTCTTGGCTTGTCTCCCCCGTTTTGCCATCATCGGGTTTATAAAGGAAGGTTTCGTTTCTAGATGCATTGGAGAGGTAATGGGAGTAGCGCTGGAGCCTCATAGTGCTTTCACCCAAGCCATCAATTACAGGGACACTGTCATCTTGGACATGCCGAGGAACCCGGAGGGAGCTGCTGATCATGCTAAGTAGGCATTCATGTGATTTGCTAAGCCAGGTGAGCGAGCTGGTGATCTGAGCAAAAGATTGGTGGTACATATTTAGCAGGGCAGAGTCATAAAACATGCGCTGAGCATTGTTGATGCGCATTGCCTTCATAATTGCTTGGGAAAAGCTCAAGAGTTGACTGTTTGTGACTGGATCAACATCCATTTAGGCTTTGTTGATGTTGAGTAAATTGACTGCTTCACTCAGTTAGTCAATTGTACACTGAGAGGAGGAGGAGACTAACTCACGTGTACAAGTCAGTTCAGCATTGAGCTTGGTAAAGCATTCTTGTAACTCAGCAGAGGAAGCATACTCAGGATTGCCAGTTGCGCTTGATGTGGTCAGTTCTGCAGTCAACTTAGCAAAATATTCTTGAAGCTCAGTGGAAGTTGCATACACTGGATTGACTTCCGGCAGTTGTTGGATTTTCCCTTCAAGCGAGTTCAGATGATTCACCATGGTGAGTACCAGTTCAGTCAGTTTTGCTATTTGGTCTTGGCTTGGTTGCTGAGTTTGAACGGTGGTTATAATACTTACCAGATCCTTGAGTCCTCTTAGTTCATTGAGAAGCTGAGTGATACCAGACAGTTGGGAGGACTCAGCATGAGAAGATCTAGTGGCATCAGCTTGAGGAGGGTTCAAATCTTGAAGCAAGGACTGAGCAGAGGCAATGATTCGTCGTCCTGACTCAGTAGCATTCAAGTATTGGAATTGAGCAGCATTTGACTCAGAGGCTGGAATTGAGCTTGATGGTGGTGGAGTTGGCTGTTTGCTAGATTGATTTTCTTGATTGGTGACAGGACTTTGATGCAGGTTGGTTTCATGAGCTGAGTTATCAACATGCTGTGTAGGAGGTGGAGTTTGGTTAGTCATGTTGACCTTCTCATCCTGAGTGGGTGAAGTTGAAGCAGGATTTGTTCCATCTTGAGCAGTTTTTGGATTCTCCGGAGTCTTGGCTTGTTCCTCATTATGAGTAATAGAGGCTTGTTTTTGCACAAGATCCGTTGGAGGGGACTCAGGCTCAGCATCATGAGAGAAATATTTGAACTAAATTTTGGAGAGTTCAGCATCAATATCTTGTGGAGGGGAATCATCCCAGAAGATCAATTTGCTTTTGTGCTTTCTTCTTGAGTCGTTTGAACCTCGTTTCTTTAGGAGGAGATGGGTCAGCATGAATATTTTCCTCGTCAGTATCAACTGTCTCTTCTTCCTCAGTTTGATTCTCATGTTGCTCAACATGATCCTCAACAGCAACATTTTCTTCTTCCTCAACTCTTTGCTCAGCATCACCCTGAGGTTGCTCAACATCAGCAAGTTCTTCCTGCTCAGTATGGACGTCTTTCTCAACAAAAGTTTCTTTCTCAGCTTCCCTTTCTAGGTCAGGTCCATGACCTTTGGAAGATACAACCCAATCTAGGGGATCAGCTTCAACTGTCTTTAAGGTGTTAACCTTCTTCCTTTTCATCAAAGGGGATTCCGGAGTTCCCTCTTCTTCATCCTCAGGCTCTTCTGGCCTCTTTCTTTTCTCTACCGACTCAGCTTTCTCCTTAGTCTGGTCAGCTTTAACTTTTTCTTGAGACACTAGTCTCACTTTCTTTGGGACAGCATTGATGTCTTTGGAGCATGTTTCAATGGCCTTTCTCTTCTTCTTCTTCTTTTCCTTAGGGGACTCAGCAGGAGCCTCCACTTCTTTCTCAGGCTCAACTTCTTGCTCATCTTCATCATTTTCCTCAGCATCTTCAACTTCTTCATAGCCTTTCAAAGGCTGATTGTATAACAATCCAACCAGTAGAGCTGCTGTGATCTCACTTCCCAAGGTATCAGTTTCATTTATGGTCTCGATCTGTTTATCCTCCAGAATCTTAGTGATTAGAGAGCCCAATCGAAGTTTCTTACCTCCTCGTTGAAGAGCTCCAACTAAAAAGACTGGAAGGTTGAGAGGAGTGTAGGTCAGCATGTGCCATATGAAACACTGCTCAAAGTTGGAAGCGGATGAGGCTGAGTTGAGTTTGGGGAATATGAAGTTGGTCAGTATGTAGTGTGCCATCTTCTGGTCTTGCCCCATACACGTGTTGGGTATTTCTCCCTTGTGATTCTTGGGTTTACAGAACCCCTTGATCTTGTCAAGCTTTTCCTTTGGTACCTTCTCTTTTGTTGTCCTAAATTCTATTCATTCGTCTGGTAAATTTAGCAAAGTAGCTAGATAGGCAGGGGTTATGGTGATTTTCTGACCTTTGACTGTAGTCTCCAAATAGTCAGCATCCTCTTCATCAACAAACATGTTGGAATAAAATTCTCTGACCAGTCTAGGATATGTTTTTCCGGCGAGTGAGAAGAGACCGGTCCATTTGTTCTTCTCGATCCAGTCACAGAACGGTTTCTCAGAAGTGACGAATCCTGGAGAGAACCATCTGCATTTCAGAACCTCCAAGTTGTTGACCTTCTTATGGACCTTGACCATGTTCCTTTCTACTGGTTTAGATGAACCGGCGGGGTCAGCTTGAGTGGGTTTGCCAGATGTTTGGCCAAGCTGAGTGGTGATGTTAGGGATTTCGTTTTTGCCGAAAGCCATTGTTACAGATGAAGGTTTTAAGGTTTAGAGAGAGAGAAGAATTCGATTTCAGAAGATTTTAAGCGTAAAGAGTAATGAGTGGGGATCCTTCCACTACTTATAGAGTTTTGAGTCATTAATGAACTAGCCGTTTTCATCTTGGGACTTTAATCGACAAAGATTCTGCCATTTATGACAGGTTCGGCGCATGGGTATTCATTATTACTTGCGTTTTCCTAGGTATGATTTGTTACACGTGTCATTGTTTATCGGTGCAAGTGGGCTTTTACTCAGTTTGCCAGAATATGAGTCGTTTATGATACTGAGTATTTAATTCTATGTAGATGGATTTCCTATCTCTTAGTAACTCAACATACGTTAATCACACATCATGTACATCTACTCAGCATAAGGTGATTACTCAATATGTCTATCTACTCAGCACAGAATATTTACTCAACATTTGTATCTACTCAGCATAGACTATTAAGCTCAATGTGCAGTAGTTACTAGATTGATATCAGTCAGCATGACAATCACTCAACATTTATTCAAATACTTAGAATTATTGAAGAGGGTTAGACATACCGATAGCTTCCCTTAGTATGTTAAATTGCTCACGAGCCAAAGGCTTGGTGAAGATATCTGCAAGCTGTTCATTTGTTGGCACATAGGTCAGCTTGATCTCACCCTTTAGTACGTGATCTCTGATGAAGTGATGCCTTATGCTGACATGCTTCATCCTGCTGTGTTGGATAGGATTCTTGGATAGATCAATGGCACTTTTGTTGTCACATTTGATCTCTACTCCATAATCCTCAAGCTGTTGCTTTATCCATAGGACTTGAGCTACACAGCTTCCAGCAGCAACGTACTCAGCTTCAGTTGTAGACAGAGCAACTGATGACTGCTTTTTGCTGAACCAAGATACTAGACAGCTTCCAAGGAAATGGCATCCTCCTCAAGTACTCTTACGTTCTAGCTTATCCTGTCCATAGTCAGCATCAGTGTATCCTATGAGTGTGAAGTCATTTGAGGCTGGGTACCACAAACCTGCATCAACTGAGCTCTGCAAATATCTAAAAATTCTTTTTACAGCAATTAAGTGAGATTCCCTTGGGTCAGCTTGATATCTTGCACAATAACATACTGAGTACTGTATATCAGGTCTACTAGCAGTGAGATAAGGTAAGGAGCCTATCATACCTCGATAAAGTTTACTATCTATTGACTTACTTTTCTCATCTTTGCATAGGACAGTGTCAGTACCCATAGGGGTTGATATGGGCTTGCAATCTTCCATATCAAATTTCTTTAACATCTCCTTGGTGTACTTGGACTGACTAATGAAGATGCCGTTCTTACCTTGCTTGATCTGAAGTCCAAGGAAGGAGCTGAGTTCTCCCATCATAGACATTTCGAACTCAATCTGCGTCTGTTTGCTAAACTCTTGACACAAGGATTCGTCAGTAGCACCAAATATTATGTCATCTACATAGATTTGTGCAAGTAGGGTATGTTTACCCTTTTTCTTAATGAATAAGGTTGTGTCAGCTTTTCCTCTGACATAATTCTTGGTCAGCAGGAAGTTGGTCAACCTTTCATACCAAGCTCTTGGAGCTTGCTTCAGGCCATATAAGGCCTTCTTGAGTTTATAAACGTGGTTTGGAAATTTTGGATCTTCAAAACCGGGAGGTTGATTAACATATACCTCTTCGTTTATAAAACCATTAAGAAATGCACTTTTAACATCCATTTGATACAATTTAAAGTTCATGAAACTAGCATATGCACACAATATACGTATAGCTTCTAACCTAGCAACTGGTGCAAACGTTTCACCATAATCAATGCCCTCTTGCTGACTATAGCCTTGGGCTACAAGTCGAGCTTTGTTCCTGATTACATTTCCATGCTCATCTAGTTTGTTTCTAAAAACCCACTTAGTTCCTATAGATTTTTGATTCCTAGGTTTAGGTACTAAATCCCATACCTCATTTCTCGTGAATTGGTCAAGCTCTTCTTGCATAGCATTTATCCAATACTCATCATGCTCAGCATCAGCAAAGTTCTTTGGTTCATGAACTGATACGAAAGCAACGTTGCTAAGGAATTTCCTAAGCTGGTCTCTAGTCATTACTTTGTTGTTTGCATCATCAAGGATGGACTTTTCTGAATGTCCTCTTGGAATTTTTATCTCCTTGGGTAATGTTGAGTTGTTTGGAACAGGTGTTTCTACAATCTCTGCAGGGACAAGTTGGTCAGCAAAGGTAATTTTAGTTTCGATTTTACCTTTGGTCAGTTCTTGTGCTGATGACTCAGCATGTCCATTCTGGTCAGCAGAAGCTGAGTTGGGTTCTTCCTCTGTGTGTTGAGTTGTTCTTCCTGCAGGGTCAGTTTCATCGAAATCTACATGGACTGACTCTTCTACTACCTGAGTCCTTTTATTATAAATTCTATATGTTTTAGTATTTGTTGAGTATCCCAAAAAGATCGCTTCGTCAGCTTTGGCATCAAACTTTGTCAGATTATCCTTAGTGTTGAGTATAAAACATTTACACCCAAAGGCACGAAAGTATCCAATATTGGGCTTTCGTCCTTTCCAAAGTTCATAAGGGGTTTTCTTTAATATAGGTCTTACCAAGGCCCTATTCAATATATAACATGCTGTATTGACAACTTCTCCCCAAAAATACTTTGGAAGCCTATTTTCACTCAACATTGTCCTAGCAATTTCTACTATTGTCCTATTCTTCCTTTCAACAACTCCATTCTGTTGAGGAGTTCCAGGGGCAGAGAAATTGTGGTCAATACCATTAGTTTCACAGAATTCATCAAACATTTGGTTTTTCAATTCTCCACCATTATCACTTCTAATGTGAGCTACTCTTAGGTCTTTGTCATTTTCAAGCTTTTTGACTAATGAAGTAAACATCTCAAATGTTTCATCTTTGCTACTCAGCAAGATGACCCAAGTATACCTAGAGAAATCATCTACAATAACTAAGGAAAATTTCTTACCTCCCATGCTGAGTGGCTGGATAGGTCCGAAAAGATCCAAATGTAGTAATTCCAATGGTCTTTTGGTTGAGACAACCTTTTTGCTATGAAATGACTTTTTGATTTGTTTACCTTGCTGACAAGCATTACATAATTGATCTTTTTCATATTTTAGTTTGGGTAATCCTTCAACTAGTTGCTTTCTAGCTAATTTGGCTAGGAGGTCCATGCTGACATGCCCAAGTCTCCTATGCCATAGCCAGGAGTTGTCCTCTTTAGACACTAAGCATATACTTTTTGAAAATTGTTTTTCCAAACTCAACATGTAAACATTTTCTACACGAGGGGCTGTTAAGATCAAATCATTTGTTTTTCCCTCGAGTATTTGACACTTAGTATCATCAAATATAACCTTTCTTCCACTCTTGCAAAGCTGAGCTACGCTTAGAAGATTATATTTGAGACCTTTAACTAAGGAGACTGACTCAATTTTAGGGTTACCTCCGATAGTTCTTGAGCCAACTATCTTGCCCTTCTTGTTGTCTGCAAAGCTTACACTACCTCCTCGTTTAAGCTCTAGTGTGATGAACTGAGTTTCATCACCTGTCATGTGTCTTGAGCATGCGCTGTCTATATACCAAAGTTTTGATTTCTCCACGCATGTCAAGCTGACCTGCATTTTAAACTATTCGTTTTTAGGTACCCAATTCTTTTTGGGTCCTTTCTTGTTAGCGTAAATAGGTGCAAAGTCATATTTCAACTTGTGACGACATACTTTTATAGTGTGGCCAGGCTTACCACAGAAGTCACAAAAAGGTACCCTTTGAGGGTTGTACTGAGTATGGTCAGCATTGGTGTGTTGGGCGTGCCAGCATACTTTTGTGGAATGCCCTTTTCTTCCGCAGAAGTCACATTGGACAATCCGCTTGTTATGCCAACACACATCTTTTGTGTGCCCCCTTTTTCCACAACACTCACATTGAGTGAATTGCTTATGCTGACTAGTACTTGCATACTCAGCATGGGGTTTATTTCTACTTGAGCCTTTCACTTGACTCTGCAAGGTTGTGACATCCTTTCTAAGTTTCTTTGACTCAGATTGAACCTCCGTGACAAACTTATGCAAGATTTGCATGTTGGTATGTAAATCTGAGTTGTCCTGGAGGAGATATCGGAGGTCACTCAGCTTGACCTCTTCAATCTCGTCACATCGCCTGCTGAGTGATTTAATCTTTTTTTTACACTTCTTAGTTAGTGCATATAAGTCACTCAGGGCATTTACCATTTTGTTTCTAAGCGAAAGTAAGGATGTTACCTCATTGTTGTTTTCCTCCTGCTCAGAATCTCCAGAGAGGTCAGCTTGCTCAGATTGAGATTGGTCAGCTCCATCATCTACCATGAAACATATGTTGGCTGTTTTATTTTGCTCAGCTTCAGATGATGTCGACTCATCACTGTCACTCCACGTGGCCACCATTGCCTTTTTGCTTCCATTCTTATCTTTCTTCAGATTAGGATAGCTTGACTTAATATGCCCAGTTTGATGGCACTCATAACATGTGACAGGCTTGGAGCTGTCCTTTTTGTATCTGGTGTCACTGGACTCAGCTTTATATCTGTCTCCTCTCTTGTATGGCCGCTTACTATTTCTTTCATTTCTTCTGAACAGCCTTTTCATTTTTCTAGTAAACATGGCCATTTCCTCATCATCAGTTGACTCAGCTTCAGTGGAGTCATCTTTCATCACTAATGATTTCTGCTTCTTATCTTCGGTTTTCTCCTTAGCTTCAAAATTTTTCATGGAGATTTCATGGGTCAGCAAGGAACCGATCAGCTCATCATATTTGTATGTGGTCAGGTCCTGAGCTTCCTCTACAGCTGTCTTCTTAGCTTGCCAGCTTTTGGGAAGACTTCGTAAGATCTTCTTCACTTGTTCTTCTTTAGTGAAATTCTTACCGAGTCTTTTAAGCTCATTTATTATGTTGGTGAACCTGGCATTCATTGCTGAGATGTCCTCATTGTCAGTCATCTCGAACAGCTCATACAATCGCATGTGTTGGTTCACTTTGGATTCCTTGACCTTACTGGTGCCTTCATAAGTTACTTCCAGCTTTTTCCAGATCTCCTGTGCTGACTCACAACCTGAAATCTTATTGTATTCTGCAGCATCTAGAGCACAGTGAAGCATATTGATAGCCGAAGCATTATTTTGTAATTTTCTGAGGTCATCCTCTGTCCACTCAGCTTCACTTTTAACAATTTTCTCATTGTTAACAGTTTTGTATGGCACATGTGGACCTTGAACAATTGCAAGCCATGCACTCATGTTTGTGGCTTGTATAAAGTTCTTCATCCTATTCTTCCAGAATGTATAATTTGACCCAAAGAATATGGGAGGTCTAGTAATTGATAATCCCTCAGGGAGTATCTGTGTTGTTTGGTTTCCTGGAAGGAAACGAGTGCTATTCTCACCCATTTTTCGGGATCAGCTCAAGATTGTTAGATCTTTGAGTAGTTAGCTTAGGCTCTGATACCACTTGTTGGTCCCTAGTAATTAGTTCCAAAGGGGGGGTTAGGAACTAATGTAACTTTTTCGCTTTTAATTATGCTGACTTAATGTTATTTTAAGAGTTTGATAACTCAGCGTGTTGGTCAGCACGGCCGATTGATTAGTCAGACAGTTTTAGTTCTATGCTGACTAAGACTGCTTGACCTGAGAGTTGGGAATTGACACTTGAAAGGTCAGCTTCCAACTCAGCACTCAGATTTACTTAGTTTCAGTTTTAACAATTTATAAGCTGAGTAAATTTCACAAGCAACACATGCACATATATATATATATTGAGAGAAAGAGTTTAGAAGTTACTCAGCACGACTTATCCTGGTTCGGCCTCTCTGTCTACGTCCAGTCCCCAGTTCCTCCTGGGATTTTCAATCCAATACTGAGCTCTTTCAAGGTAGAGCACAAACCCTTTACAAGGCAGTGAGTATGCAAGAGTACGTCCTCTATTCGTCTACTCAGCTCCTACTAAGTACTACAACCCATCACTTAGATTTTTCTACCACTGAATACTTACAACCAAGTACTCAGCTCAACGCTCTCAATATTCCTATTGATTACACACTTGTTCTTTTTCAAGTAAAGAACACCTTAGATGATTACAAAACAATCAATCTAGCATTTACACAGAGAATAGAAATGTTGGTGTAAGATCTTTTTGTATTTGAGTGCTTTGAAGATTTTCTCTCTTGTATTTTTCTTTTGATACTTCGGCAATGATCCAAGGCTCTTGATTGTCCTTTTATAGATGGAAATCTGCAGATGGATCATTTGAATTATTTTAGCCGTTAACACCAAAACGGCTCTTTTAGGGAACATCTTCTGGTCAGCTTCAGACTGTTCCGCCATTCCCTTCCTCTGTTTTCTTCAGGCGTCAGGTTTTGTCTTCTTGCATCAGACATGTCTTTTTGTGCCAGTTGTCTTTTACCAATAGGGCGAACTCAACTTCTTCCTTGGACTTCAAATCAAGCAAGGTAAGAATGACATCTTCATTAGTCAGTCTAAATACGCCAGAGAAATGCTAAAGAAATTCGATATGGAAGAATGCAAGCCCATATCAACCCCAATGGGTACTGACACAGTCCTGTGTGCTGACGAGAAAGGTAAGTCTGTAGACAGCAAGTTATATCGAGGTATGATAGGCTCTCTACTTTATCTTACTGCCAGTAGACCTGACATTTAGTACTCAGTATGTTATTGCGCAAGATACCAAGCTGACCCCAAAGAATCTCACTTAATAGCTGTAAAAAGAATTTTCAGATATTTGTAGAGCTCAGTTAATGCAGGTTTGTGGTATCCAAATACAAGTGACTTCACACTGATTGGATACACTGATTCTGACTATGGACGAGATAAGCTAGAACGAAAAAGCACTTCAGGAGGATGTCATTTCCTAGGAAGCTGTCTGGTTTCGTGGTTTAGTAAGAAGCAGTCATCAATGGCCTTGTCAACAACTGAAGCTGAGTACATTGCTGCCGGAAGCTGTGTGGCCCAAGTCCTATGGATTAAGCAACAGCTTGAGGATTATGGTGTCAAAACAGAAACAATAGAGGTCAAATGTGACAACAAGAGTGCCATTGACTTATCTAAGAATCCAATCCAACACAGCAGGATGAAGCATGTCAGCATAAGGCATCACTTCATCAGAGATCATGTACTCAAGGGTGAGATCAAGCTCACCTACGTATCAACAAATGAACAGCTTGCGGATATCTTTATGAAGCCCTTGGCTCGTGAGAAATTCAACATATTAAGGGAAGCTATCGGTATGTCTAATCCTCTTCAATAATTCTATGTGCTTAATTGAATGTTGAGTGATTACCATGCTGAGTGATTTATGCTAAATTAGTAACTATTGCATGCTGAGTTTAAAATGACATGAAATCACCCCATGCTGAGTAGACATACATGCTGAGTGATTATCCTACGCTAAGTTACTAAGCTCACAAACAAGTATCCTACACAAAACTGACTACTCAAAGTTCCAAAACGTTTGATATTCCAAATGCTGAGTAAAGTTTCGTTGTGTAATTAATGCTAGCACGCGTATTGAATAGCCACCTAGGATGACGTAAGCGTAATTATTGGAAAGATACATACGCCGTATGTGTCATAAATGTCAGAATGATTGTCGATTTATCATCTCGAGGAAAAACGACCAATTCAACGAATCAGATCTCCTCGGTAATAATATAAATAGTGGAAGAATCCCCATTTCCTACTCTTTATGCTCAAAAATCTCTGGCATTCTATTTCCAACACTCAAATATCCCAGATCCTTCAAGAACTCTTAAGAAAATATCTGACTCCCAAAATCTCTCCGGAGCTGATTACGATCAAAATCACTCCGATGAAAATCCTTCATCTTCCACTCAGGAGGAATATGAAGAAACATCAACAGAATCCCAAGAAGGTGGTCAGCCTGACCAAACTCAGGTCAGCACCGTCGCCAAAAACCCTAAAGTTGACCAAGCTGGCTCATCGAAGGAGACTCAGAAGGAGAAAGGCAAGAAACCCAAAACCTACTCACTAGTATACAACCACGTTAAGGGGGACAAGATAGATCATTCACGTTGGTTCTCAAAAGGGTTTGTGGAAGCAGAAAAGCCTTTCTGCGAATGGATATCTAAGAACGGCTGGGAAGGACTATTCTCCATTCGTGAGGCAACTTATCCTGAACTGGTAAAGGAGTTCTACACCAACCTGAAAGTAGCCAACGATAATAGGGATTACTTGGTCACTGAGGTCCAGGGAAAGAAGATTTTCATCAATCCTCCTTATCTGGCTAAGTTGCTGAAGTTGAAAAACGAAGGGACAGAACTTCGAACCACAAACGACCATGGTAAGATTAAATTCCCAACTGAATTCTGTAGACCTCCCGGTTACGTAGGAGAAGTATCTAGTACTTGCATGGGTCGAGACCAAAAGATGGCCCATTACATCCTAACCAATTTTATCTTTCCAAAAGTCAACTGCGCCTCCTCAGCAACGAATTTTGAGCAGTGCTTCATCTGGCACATGCTGACCTACCAGCCTCTGAACATGCCAGTCTTTCTCATTGGTGGATTTCTGCGAAGTTCTGGTACGGTTAGGTTAGGATCCCTCATCACCAAAATCCTCAAGGATTATCAAGTTAGTTTGGTTGAAGAGATCGAAGTCTGGGGAACTGAGATCACTGCTGGTATCTTGTTTGGTTTGGCTTTTGACCAACCAACAAAGTTGAAAAAGGGAAAGAAGGTAGCAGGTGAAGCTGAGGAAGACAATGGTATGCTAACCAGGAAGGGAAAGCAAGTGAAAAAGGCTAATGCTGACCGAAAAAGGAAAGCTCTGCAAACCTGTTCAAAAGATGTACTTGCTGTCCCAAAGAAGTTTAGAATTGTGTCAAGGTCAAAGCAAGTTGCTGCAGAGGAAGGACAGGAAACACCTAAGTCAGCAGGAAAACTCAAAAGGCAAGCTCAGCCTGAAGAAGAGAGTCAAGATACTCCTGAGATGCCCCTGAAGAAGAAGAAGAAGTCCTCTGAACCCAAACCGATCGAAGCCCTTCCTACTGACTTCGTCATACCTGAAGACTCACACTTTGTGAGAAGTCAGGAGGATAATGTTGAAAAATCACCTACTGACCAAGGTGAGAACTTTGAAAATCTTGGAGGTCAGTTTAATGATGATGCTGACGCAGAGAACGAAGTTGATGCTGAGCCAACTAATAAAGCTGATGCTGATCAGGTTGAGGTCACTGATCAAGTTGGGGATGCTAATCCTATAGGTGATGCCGAGCAATTTAGGAACACTGAGCAGGTTGAAGAGGCTGAGCAAAGTGAGGATATTGAGACAATTGTCGCTGATCCCTCTCCTCCAAAGAACCGTAAAAGACGAAGACTCAAGAAAAAGGCTCAAAAGTCTTCTATAGAGGATATCCTGGATGACTCTCCACCAGAAATCCAACTTGCTTCTCTGACTAATTTCTTCAACAAACCATGTCCTGAAAATCCAAAGGAAAAGCCGGTCTTTGTTCATCATGTTGAGGAACAAGCTGCTCCCAAAACTCCTGCCGAGCAAATACTCGATGATTCTGCTATTCCAGCTAAGGAACCTCCTACTCAGCTCAGTTCTAAACCGTTTGGTCAGCTTCAGACTGATCCTGAGTTAGTGAATACTTCTGCTAATCATCCCCTTCCAAAACCATCCACACAGCCTGAAAACCAGTCAGTTCCTGCTGGTAATCAAAATACAAGTCCAGTTGTTGACCCTGCTGGTAACTCCAACTCTGACCGGCCCCAAACCACTCCGGCCGCTGAGCAAAATCCTCCCACTTACACCTACCTGAATGCAACTGCATCTGGGCGAGGAATCATTGACTCTGCTCAATCCTTGCTTCAGGATCTGAATCAGACTCATACTGAAGCTGCTGGATCAAGTTATGCTGAGCCAAACCAAGTCTCATCTATCACTCAGCTTTTAGCTGAAATCAAAGGATTGAAAGATCTTCTAAGTGTCGTAACAACTTTCCAAGCTCAGCAGTCCAAGCAAGAATCTGTTGAAAAGCTGGCAGAACTTCAACTAAAGATGGTGCAACACATGGATTCCCTTCAAGGGGAAATCAACAATCTTCCTGCTGCCCACTCAGCATATGCAACCTCTGCTGAGATTCATCAACTCTTCAGCTAGCTCAGTTCTGAACAGAAACGGACCAGTGAGTTAATCTCCTCCACCTCCCAATGTTCCATTGAACGGATAAGTGAAGTTGTCCGCATACTCAACCTGAATGAAGCAGAAATGGACACTGACCAACTGAAGACCAATGAGCTTCTCAGATACACCCAAGCTGTTTGGAAACATGTTAGGCACACGAACGGACAACGTCAATATTATGATGCAAACTTACTCAGGATGTTTCATAAATCTTTCGCCATGCTGACAGATTCTATGTCTTGGGTGAGCAAATCTCAGGAATATTTACTGAATATGATCAGTGCCGCCATCAGAATACCAGGTACAACTATCGATGAAGGTGTAGCCATTTTTGATGGCCTTCGGGAGAGTATTTATCAGCTGAAAGAGTATTCCTCCAGACTGGCTCATGCCGTTCAGACCGATGCCTTTATTCCTCCTCCGCCCGATGGTGGCAAAACGGGGGAGAGAGCACAAGCTGATGGAACTCAGCCAAAGGCAGGAGAAACTTCAGGCAGTCAGCATAAGAGGAAAGACAATGGCAAATGGGTAGCTCAAGTCAATAGAAAATTGATTAGCGTTAAGAAATTGACTTGTGTATTTTGTATGCTGACCATTTATATTATCTTAAGCATCTTTTCATAAGTAATGCTCACTATTATTTTATATGCTGATCTGTCTAAAATTGAACAAACAAATAAATTCAAATTAAAAATATACTCAGTACACATTAACTCTGATACATCCACACCTAAACTCTGATACCAAAACTATTCATGTATCAAACTGAGTAAACATTGAACTCTTCTGAAAATTGACCTAGGTTCATCTGAATTAGATCTTAGAAAGTCTAGGATTGAACTAAGTCAGTTTAAATAGGTCTTCCCTTATTACTCAATTAAATCTTAGAAGGTTTAGAGTTAAGTTAAGACAGTCTATGCAACCCTTATGCGAGAGTAATTTCAGAAGAATAAAAAGTAATTCAATCATGGAAATTTCAATACTGAGTTCCATAAATTAAATATTTTGCCAACATCAAAATGGGGGAGTTTGTTGAAACACCTTTCCACAAGATTTTGATTTGACAAAATCATTTAAGTTTAATCCATGATTCAGAGACAATTAAATTTAAGTGCTTTGATTTAATTGTACTAATTTGTTTGTTCAATATTGAGTATAAACATAAATGAAAAAGGAAATAAAAGTTAAGACAGGACAAAGTCAGCATGAGAACACAACACAAGCTGAGTGAAGAGCAACTCAGCACAAGAGAAGATAAGTCATCTTCAAAACAACATCTTAAGAATGGAGCTGATCAAAGAAGCTGAGTGGAACGAAGCTCAGTATAAAAGAAGTCTGCTTCAGAACTAGATCTTGCAGAACGAAGCTGACCATGGAAGCTGAGTGAAAAAGAACTCAATATGAGATTTGGTGACAATCAAAGACAATGACTATCGAAGTGAAGCTGAATGATCTTCAGGACAGCATGAGTGATCCGTTAGCTAAAAGACAAATTCGACAACTGTCTGCACCAATAATTGAAGCCTTGGAATTACGCAAAAGCCAAATTTCGAGATGTATGGGTCAACTGTTCGTTGCTATAAGACAAACTGCCGCAAAAGGACAAAGCCTGTAGGAAGAAGACAAGCCTGACATATGAAGAAATCAGAAAACAAGATTGGCCTGCACATCTGAAGCTGACTAGAAGGTTGTCCCCCAAAAGAGCCGTTTTGGATTCAATGGACAAATCAAATTCAAATCATTTGATCCTCAGAATACAACTATAAAAGGACAAGTAATTCTCTTGGATCATTGCCGAATCACAGAATATACAAGAGAGAAAAATACAAGCTCAAAGCACTCAAAAACAAGAAAGCAATCTTACACCAACTTTCTATTCCTGTGTAAATGCTAGATTGATTGTTTTGTAATCATCTAAAGTGTTCTTTAGCTGAAAAAGAGCAAATTGTATTTGGTTGTGAATTGAGAGTGTTGTGCTGAGTATTTGGTTGTAAATACTCAGTGATAGAGAAATCTAGGTGCTGGGTTGTAGCACTTAGTAGGAGTTGAGTAGACGAATAGCGGAAGGTACTATTGCATATTCAACTGCCTTGTAATCGGTTTGTGCTCTACCTTTAAAGAGCTCAGTATTGGATTTTAAAAGCCCGGAGGAGTCTGGGGACTGGACGTAGGCGGAGAGGCCGAACCAGGATAAGTGATACTGAGTAATTTCTAACTCTCTTAAAATATATATATGTGCATGTGTTGCTTGTTATATTTACTCAGCATATAAACTGTTTAAAGCTGACACTGAGTAAATTAAAGTGCTGAGTTGGAAGCTGACCACAAAAGTGTCAATTCCCAACTCACAAGTGAAACAGTCTTAGTCAACATCTGACTAAAGCTGTTTTACACTAAGATCGGCCAAGCTGACCAAAGCTGAGTTAATAAACTCACCAAAATTATCAAGTCAGCAAGATTAATTAGCGAAAAAGTTACATTAGTTCCTAACCCCCCCTTGGAACTAATCACACGGGACCAACAGATGGTATTGTTATAGAATAAATGTTTTTATAATAATTATAGGAAATAATGAGATTATCACACAAATAAGAGAAGAAATAGAAGAAGAAAGGTTCAGTCTTTGGAAGAAGAAGAAGTCAGTGAAAAGTCTTTTGAGATGAAGTACAAATGAAGCCAACAAAAGCTTTCTAGGCTTCTTAACTTGATCGAATTAGACCTTTGGATTCCTAAGGCTATTTCGGTCATTTCTCACAGCTAGGGGCATTTTTGCTTTACTATCCTTTAGCACATTCCAGAAGCTTGGCAACCTTACTATGGTGCACCACAATCATCTCAAATCAACACCATCTATCACAAACCCTAAAATCAAAGCACCATGTTATGCCAAGTGTCATAGTCCTTTTTGTCATTTAATTCCTTAATGTAGTGGTATTGCTTGGAGAGCAAACCTCAGAAGAAATATAAATATGTAAGCTATAAGCCTTTATGTTTTAATGAGAATCAAATACAGTAAAAGTGATTTATCCTTTTACCTCATTCACCTTTTCAGGAAATGTCAGATAATGACATTTTATTCTTTCCTAATTATTAGATATGTTTGGAAATTCAGAATGATGACTCTTGATGGTATTCAATCTGTTTTTTTTTTTTATAGAATAAGCGTTACTATAATAATTATAAGAAGTGTCAGATAATGACATTTTATTCATTCTTTTTTTTATAAGACATTTCATTCTTTCTTAATTATTATATATGTTTGGAAATTCTAACAAATCACACTTGATGGTATTCGAGTTGTTTTTTTTATAGAATAACCGTTACTACAATAATTATAGGAAATGTCAGATAATGTTATTTAATTTTGATTAAATATATGCTTCTTTTTTTATTTTTATTTTCAAAATATACGTTATGTACATTTTGAATGAAAAAACAATCTAATAAAATCTAATTTCTATTATTTTAATATCTAAAGCAACCTTTCATTCTATATGTGGATTGAACATTTGTTTTAAAATATTTACAAGAAGTATTTATGATTCATTTTTCTAAATTATTATATATGTGTAGATATTTAGATGGATCCTACTATTACGCCTAGGATTGTAGGGTGACCCTATCGGGCCAAATGAGTCCCTATATGGCAACGCGACTTTGTTATGGAATACTCTCTCCGTTTCATAATAATTGTCGTTTTGAGGAAATTTTTTTTGTTTCAAATTATTTGATGTTTTACACTTTTCAAGGAGCATTAAATGTGTTTTTTTTCCAATTGTGTTAGCATATAATAAGAAGGACGAAATTTGCAGAGAAATTTAAGCACTAATTGCAAGAGGGTAATAATGTAATGTTTAACTACTTTTTAGGTTAATGAATATGTTTCTTAATATTTGTGTAGAAACCTTAAAACACAATTAAAATGAAACAGAGGGAGCAATTGATTTATTCTTATTTAGTAAATTGTTTTGGAGTAAGAGTCTTTTGATGTTTTTTTTTTCAATTATGGTTGCTGTAATATAGGAAGTTTAGTTGTCCTATGTTGTCATAGGTCTATAAATACCAAAACCGTGTGTCTTTTATGGGCAATCAATAAATAACAATATATACTAATATAAAATATCATTATCACACACTTATTCCACCAACATTCTTTATGCAAGATTCAAACCACAGTTATCATGATGAACATCAAACCCAACAAGGATTATTGCAGAACAAACCGTTTCATCACGGGCTAATGCAATTTGCGGATATCCAGCACAACCCAACAAACCCTAACCTTCCCTCAGTTTTCAGTCTTTTCAACTTGAGCTTTCTCTCAAAAAGTAACACCACTAATGAGAACACCTCCCCGTCCAGGATGCTAATTTCGAATCAATTCAGCAACCAAACGGGGGGAATTCCGGCGGCGAAGGGTCCAATTTGTTCTCAAACAGCATGATTGGTGACTTTAATCATCATCAAATGACTTCAAATGTGGATTCTTTATATAATTCTTCAATGCAAAATGAGAATATTGTCCCCCCCATATGTCTGCTACTGCATTGCTTCAAAAGGCTGCCTAAATGGGTTCGTCTTCGAGCACAAACAGTGCTTCATTGCTAAGAAGTTTTTGGGAGCTCATCATCGAGTGGAATCAAATCGGATAGGGCTCCGATTGTTGGGGCTAATTTTACTAGAATGATCAATGAAAATGAGATCAAGAGTGATCCGTTAAGAATTTCCAAACATGTATATAATAATTATGAAAGAATAAAATTTCATTATCACACGCTTCCTATGATTATTATAATAAAAGTTATCCTATAAATAAAAGAGATTGAATTCCATCAAGAGTCTTCTATCACCATTTCCAAATACAAATAATAATCAAGAAAGAATAAAATATCATTACCAAAAACCAACGCCAATGAGCCAAATAATAGCGTCGGTTTATTTTGAACCGACGCTAATAAAGGGTCATTGGCGTCGGTTATGCTTTTAACCAACACCAATGACCAGCTTTAGAGTCAGTTAATGTAATAATTATGATTTTGGGTTTTATCCATTTCATGCACTGTAAAGTCACTATATAGTTTTGATGCATTTTTGCATATGCTATTAATTCTAGTGAAGATAGAAGAGCTTTATGGAACTCTTTTCCTTTTTTGCTCTGTTTGGTTTTGGGAGTTTGGATGATATAGGGGAATTTTAACTTTTATCGGTACTATAATGAGAAAATTAGAGACAGTGAGGAAAATGTGTATAGAACTAGCAAGTTCTCATGGACTAACAATCAGAGTGGTAGTAACATAATTTGGTGCAAGCTTGATCAATTTTTATGCAATAAATCCTAGTTGAATATCTTTTCTAATTCTGTATGCATGGTTTTAACTCCTGAGATTTATGACCATTCACCATTAGTGATTAAGAAATGCATAATGCATGCTATCATAAGGTTGTTTGAATAGCTTTTTGCTTGGTGTATAAAGTTTGTGTTGTTTTTACAACTGTCTGTTTTGATAACTTGTTTACCTATTCAAACAACCTTATGATAACATGCATTCTGCATTCCTTAATCACTAATGGTGAATGGTCTGAAATCTCAGGAGGTAAAACCATGCACACAGAATTAGGAAATACATTCAACTAGGATTTATTGCATAAAAATTGATCATGCTTGCACCAAATTATGTTACTACCACTCTGATTTTTAGTCTAGGAGAACTTGCTAGTTCTATACCCATTTTCCTCATTCCCTCCAATTTTCTCATTATAGTACCGATAAGAGTTCAAATTCCCCTCCATCATCTAAGCTCCCAAAACAAAACAGAGCAAAAAAGGAAAATAGTTCCATAAAGCTCTTCTATCTTCACTAGAATTAATAGCATATGCAAAAATCCATCAAAACTCTATAGTAACTTTGCAGTGTATGAATTGGATAGAACCCAAAATCATAATTATTATATTAACCAACTCTAAAGATGGTAATTGGTGTCGGTTACAAGTATAACCGATGCCAATAACCCTTTATTGGCGTCGGTTTAAAATAAACCAACGCTATTATTTGGGTCATTAGCGTTGGTTTTTGGTAAAAACTAACGATAATGACCCTAAAAAAATGTGCTCTCCAAAAAATGACATTTAGAGTCGATTATTGCAATAACCCAACGCTAGTAAGGCCTTATTTGAGTGAGTTTTTTTGAAATAACCTTCCTAATAACCTTTAGCTACGGTGTTTATAACAACTGTAGCTAATAAGGCATAGATATAGGTCATTTTAGTACTAGTGATCAAACTCTACAAGGATTGTTGTAGACCAAACCGTTTCATCACGGCCTAATGCAATTTACGGATATCTAGCACAACCTAACAAACCCTAACCCTCCCTCTGTTTCCAATTAATCTTTTCAATTTGAGCTTTCTCTCAAACAGTAGCACCACTAATGAGAACACCTCCCCATCCAGGATGCTCATTTCGAATCAATTCAGTAACCAAATGTAGGGAATTCCGGCGGCAAATGGTCCAATTTGTTCTCAAACAGCATGATTGGTGACCTTAATCATCATCAAATGACTTCAAATGTGGGTTCTTTATATAATTCTTCAATGCGAAATGAGAATATTGTCCCCCCATATGCCTGCTACTGCATTGCTTCAAAAGGCTGCCTAAATGGGTTCGTCTTCAAGCACAAACAATGCTTCATTGTTAAGAAGTTTTTGGGAGCTCATCATCGAGTGGAATCAAATCGGATAGGGCTCCGATTGTTGGGGCTAATTTTACTAGAATGATCAATGAAAATGAGATCAAGAGTGATCCGTTAAGAATTTCCAAACATGTATATAATAATTATGAAAGAATAAAATTTCATTATCACACGCTTCCTATGATTATTATAATAAAAGTTATCCTATAAAAAAAGAGATTGAATTCCATCAAGAGTCTTCCATCACCAGTTCCAAACACAAATAATAATCAAGAAAGAATAAAATATCATT
The DNA here is from genome assembly GCF_963576675.1 of Euphorbia lathyris. Lineage (NCBI taxonomy): Eukaryota > Viridiplantae > Streptophyta > Magnoliopsida > Malpighiales > Euphorbiaceae > Euphorbia > Euphorbia lathyris. The sequence continues at coordinate 43,230,482 of NC_088919.1, read as the reverse complement.
ACTAAAAACCAACGCCAATGAGCCAAATAATAGCGTCGATTTATTTTGAACCGACGCTAATAAAGGGTCATTGGCATCAGTTATGCTTTTAACCAACACCAATGACCATATTTAGAGTCTGTTAATGTAATAATTATGTTTTTGGGTTTTATGCAATTCATGCACTGTAAAGTTACTATATAGTTTTGATGGATTTTTGCATATGCTATTAATTCTAGTGAAGATTGAAGAGCTTTATGGAACTCTTTTCCTTTTTTGCTCTGTTTGGTTTTGGGAGCTTGGATGATATAGGGGAATTTTAACTTTTATCGGTACTATAATGAGAAAATTAGAGGCAGTGAGGAAAATGTGTATAGAACTAGCAAGTTCTCATGGACTAAAAATCAGAGTGGTAGTAACATAATTTGGTGCAAGCTTGATCAATTTTTATGCAATAAATCCGAGTTGAATATCTTTCCTAATTCTGTGTGCATGGTTTTAACTCCTGAGATTTATGACCATTCTCCATTAGTGATTGAGAAATGCATAATGCATGCTATCATAAGGTTGTTTGAATAGCTTTTTGCTTGGTGTATAAAGTTTGTGTTGTTTTTACAACTGTCTGTTTTTTACAACTTGTTTACCTATTCAAACAACCTTATGTTAACATGCATTCTGCATTCCTTAATCACTAATGGTGAATGGTCTGAAATCTCAGGAGGTAAAACCATGCACACAAAATTAGGAAAGACATTCAACTAGGATTTATTGCATAAAAATTGATCATGCTTGCACCAAATTATGTTACTACCACTTTGATTGTTAGTCTAGGAGAACTTGCTAGTTATATACCCATTTTCCTCATTTCCTCTAATTTTCTCATTATAGTACCGATAAGAGTTCAAATTCCCTCCATCATCCAAGCTCCCAAAACAAAACAGAGCAAAAAAGGAAAATAGTTCCATAAAGCTCTTCTATCTTCACTAGAATTAATAGCATATGCAAAAATCCATCAAAACTCTATAGTAACTTTGCAGTGTATGAATTGGAAAGAACCCAAAATCATAATTATTATATTAACCAACTTTAAAGATGGTAATTGGTGTCGGTTACAAGCATAACCGATGCCAATAACCCTTTATTGGCGTCTGTTTAAAATAAACCAACGCTATTATTTGGGTCATTAGCGTTGGTTTTTGGTAAAAACTAACGACAATGACCCCAAAAAAATGCGCTCACCTAAAAATGACATTTAGAGTCGATTATTGCAATTACCCGACGCTAGTAAGGCCTTATTTGAGTCAGTTTTTTTGAAATAACCGACCCTAATAACCTTTAGCTAAGGTGTTTATAACAGCTCTATAGCTAATAAGGCATATCTATAGGTCATTTTTGTACTAGTGATCAAACTCTACAAGGATTGTTGCAGAACAAACCGATTCATCACGGGTTAATGCAATTTGCGGATATCCAGCACAACCCAACAAACCCAAACCCTCCCTTAGTTTCCAATCTTTTCAACTTAAGCTTTCTCTCAAACAGTAGCACCACTAATGAGAACACCTCCCCGTTTGGGATGCTAATTCTGAACCAATTCAACAACCAAATGAGGGGAATTCCAGCGGCGAGGGGTCCAATTTTTTTCTCAAACAGCATGATTGGTGACCTTAATCATCATCAAATGACTTCAGATGTGGGTTCTTTATATAATTCTTCAATGCAAAATGAGAATATTGTCCCCAATATGTCTGCTACTGCATTGCTTCAAAAGGCTGCCTAAAATGGGTTCGTCTTCAAGAACAAACATTGCTTCATTGCTAAGAAGTTTTGGGAGATCATCATTGAGTGGAATCAAATCGGATAGGGCTCCGATTGTTGGCGCTAATTTTACTGGAATGATCAATGAAAATGAGATCAAGAGTGATCCGTCAAGAATTTCCAAACATGTATATAATAATTAAGAAAGAATAAAATTTCATTATCACACACTTCCAATAATTATTATAATAAAAGTTATCCTATAAAAAAAGAGATTGAATTCCATCAAGAGTCTTCCATCAGCATTTCCAAACACAAATAATAATCAAGAAATAATAAAATAACATTACCAAAAACGACGCCAATGACCCAAATAATAGCGTCAGTTTATTTTGAACCGACGCTAGTAAAGGGTCATTGGTGTCGCTTATGCTTGTAACCAACACCAATGACCATCTTTAGAGTCTGTTAATGTAATAATTATGATTTTGGGTTTTATCCGATTCATTTTAGCAACCAAACTGGGGGGGAATTCCGGTGGCGAAAGGTCCAATTTGTTCTCAAACAGCATGATTGGTGACCCTAATCATCATCAAATGACTTCAAATGTGGGTTCTTTATATAATTATTTATTGCAAAATGAGAATATTGTCCCCCATATGTCTGCTGCTGCATTGCTTCAAAAGGCTGCCTAAATGGGTTCGTCTTCAAGCACAAACATTGCTTCATTGCTAAGAAGTTTTGGGAGCTCATCATCGAGTGGAATCAAATCGGATAGGGCTCCGATTGTTGGGGCTAATTTGATTGGAATGTTCAAGTGATCTGTTAAGAATTCCAAACATATATATAATAATTAAGAAATAATAAAATGTCATTATCACACACTTCCTATAATTATTATGATAACAGTTAGCATATAAGAAAGAGATCGAATTCCATCAAGAGTCCTCCATCAGCATTCCCAAACACAAATAATAATTAAGAAAGAATAAAATATCATTATCTAATACTTCATATAATTATTATAGTAACGGTTATCATAATAAAAAAACAAATCAAATTCTATTAAGAGTGATCTATAAAAATTTCCAAACATATATAATAATTAAAAAGGAATAAAATGTCATAATGATGAATTTCTAAGGGCTTTTTTCTATAACCTATATATCATCCAAAATTTGATAAAAAGAAAAATTGGCCTGCATGCTTATAAGGTTTCTTCAGAAAAAAAAATTACTGTCTAAAGCAAAAGCGCATATATATATATATATATATATATATATGTGTGTGTGTGTGTGTTTATGAAATATGAAAGTTTTGGAACCTTTCTTTTTCACTATACCAACTAGAATAGAAAGAAAGAAAGCAACATCAATCCTATACCAGAAGCTAAAACACTACCAAATTATGAAATTGGAGAAAACTCTTAAGTACAGTTGAGGGAGGAAGAAGACAACTTACAACTTATAACTGTTAATTATAGGAAGTGTGTGATAATGCCATTTTATTCTTTCTTAATTATTATATATATGTTCGGAAATTCTTAACAGATCACTCTTGATGTCAAAAGTCATTATCCGACACTTCCTATAATTTTTATAGTAACGGTTCTATAAAAAAAACACATTGAATTCCACGAAGAGTTAAAATTTCCGAACATATATAATACGTAAGAAAGTATAAAATATCATTATCTAACACTTTCGGTTATCCTATAAAAAATAATCGAATTCCACCAAGAGTCAGAATTTTCAAACATATATAATAATTGAGAAAGAATAAAATGTCATTATCTGTCACTTTCTATAATTATTATACTAACGATTATCCTATAATAAAACAGATCGAATACCATCAAAAGTGAGTTGTAAGAATTTCCAAATATATATAATAATTAAGAAAAAATATAAAATGTCAACCTGACACTTCCTATAATTACTATAATAACGGTTATCCTATAAAAAAAACAAATAAAGTACCATCAAAAGTTATTTCTCAAAATTTCCAAACATATACATAATAATTAAGAAACAATAAAATGCCATTATCTAACACTCTTTATAATTATTATAGTAACGGTTAACCTATAAAAAACAGATCAAATACCATCAATAATGATATGTCAAAATTTCCAAATATATATATTAATTAACAAACAATAAAATGTCATAATTCCTAATTTTTTTTTATATAATCTATATATTCTCCAAAATTTGACCAAAAGAAAAATTAACCTCCATGCCTATAAAAGGTATAAAAGGTATAAAAGGTTCCTTCACAAGAAAAAAAAAATCTAGTCTAAAGAAAAAGCATAGATATATGTTTATGAAATATGAAAGTTCTCTAACCTTTCTATTTCATTGTGACAACTAGAAAATAAAAAATAAAAAAGAAACATCAATTCAATACTAGACAAGAAAATCTTGAAACAAACACTACCAAATTATGAAATTGGAGCAAACTTTTAGGTATACTCAGTGGCGGAGCCATGACTCAAACTTCAAGGGGCTCCATGTACGTAGAATTTTTTTCGTACGGCGATTTAAGATTTTGATTCTGTAAAAGTGTGTATATATATATAAGTTGTTTTGGATTTTTTTATACTGTTCACAAGTAATTGATTGAGCTAAAATATAAAAATACCTAAATATCACCAATTCAATTCAATTCATCAATTCAATAAATCTCAAAATCAAAACCCCTAATTTATCATCAATTCAATAAAGACCCTAACTATCACATATTATCAATTCAATTTAACCAAAAACCCTTAAAAATATCACATTCAATTCAATTTAACCCTAAAAATATAACATTCAATTCAATCAATTCAATAAATCTCAAAATCAAAACCCCTAATTTATCATCAATTCAATATAAACCATAACTATCACATATTATCAATTCAATTTGACCAAAAACCCTAAGATTAAAACCCTAAAATCAAAATCCCTAAAATCAGAATATTAAATTAAAAACTAACCTTTATATTTCTCTTCCCCCAACTTCCGGTGGTGGGGAACAGTGGAGACGACAGCAGCAGACAAACGGCGGCCGACCGACATCAGCAAGATAAAGGCAGCAGGCAGGCGCAACTCTCCTTTCCTAGAAGTAGAGGCGGCGATTTGGAAATTGGAGGAGTGGTGTGGAGTAAATAGAATGATAAATAAAAACACATGTTTAATTTTTAAATGAAGGGCATAAATGGTATTTTCATGATTTTTTAAAACCCTAATAGCACTAAAACGACGTCGTTTTAGTGGTAAAATTAAATTTTTTTTTAACAATTACAAAGATAGGACCTCTAGCTTCTCCTTTGCCATGGCTGGGGGGCTCCCAGCTATGGCTGCCTCTGTTTTTTTTACAGGGGCGAAGCACCCTACTATGGGGTTTTTCGGAGGGCCGGAGTGTCGGCCGACCCTCCGTGACCCTCCCTAGCTCCGCCCCTGGGTACATTTGATGGAGGAAGAAGACAAGTTACAACTTCAACAAAATTCTATTAACTTTGGATGATATGTAAATTTCTTAGCCACTTCATGACTCCATTACATTTCATTCTTTTCATAGAATTAGCCCTGCAAATCCACCACAAACTTAGATAATGAGGTTGCTAATTGTCAAATGGGTAATTTACATAGTATCATCAGAGTCTTTTAAATCAAGTTATTAATTGTTCAAATTATGAAACCTAGCAAGATGTATCTATGTTGTACAAGCTACAAACTTAAGGAGAATTCTTCTGTTGGGATGGACATTATCTATCATCTTAAGTTTTTGGGTCAAATGGTTTCTTGACAACACAAACTAATTATCCACTTGTTTTTTTTTTCAAGGCTACATGTATCCTCATTGAGATAAATCCTGATCGAAACTTAGTCATTGTTAAATATATTGTATTTAAAAGTTTAAAATAGAAAATTTTAACCCATTTTAGATCTAAAATATCATATTATTTAGTCTATTTTTAGGCCTGAACTTGGTATTATAACTATATTTACAATAAAATAATTACTATATATTTAGACCATTTTACTATATATATATATACATATAATTTTGTTTTTGTTTTAAAGAAAAACAATTTTTTTTATTATATATATATATATATATATATATATATATATATATATATATATATAGAGCAAAAAGTAAAAATTAGATCCCTTTTAACTTTGGGCCCTGGGCAGGCATACTCCTAACCTATGTTCAAGGCCGCTCATATGTGACACTCATAGAATTATTATAGTAACTGTTATCCTATTAAAAACAAATTGAATTCCATCAAGAGTTAGAATTTCTAAACATATATAATAATTAAAAAAGAATAAAATGTCATTATGTGACACTTTCTATAATTATTATAGTAACGGTTATTCGATAAAAAAAGATCGAATTCCATCAAGAGTCGGAATTTGCAAACATATATAATAATTAGGAAAGAATACAGTGTTATTATTTGGTACTTCCTATAATTGCTATAATAACGGTTTCTGTAAAAAAAACAGATTGAATACCATCAAAAGTGATATGTAAGGATTTTTAAACATATATACTAATTAAAAAAAGAATAAAATGTTCCATTGATCTTCTTGTTTAGTGAATCCTAAACTTCCCCCTGTTCCATTACTACCGTGAAGTTTGGGGTTTGGATCCACAGCTAAACCATTGAATTTATTTGTTAATGCATCCAGTTGTTGTTTCATGAGTATGAAGGAAATTAAGGCTAAGGTATATCAGCGGAAATATAAAAATTTTAGCCTACTTCCTTTTAACTATAGGATCCGTTAATCGTTATTTCATATAAAGAGTGATAAGAAGGAATACCTTTCGATGAACAATCTACCGTTGTTAAAGAAGTGCCCACAAAACTTCTCCGAGATTCCAACCACAAAGTATAACACGGTGAAGTTAAGATAGAATCAACCCTTATGAGATGCAACCAAATTAGATTGCCTCTAATTAACCAACACAAGATCAAAGAGAAAAAAGGATGGATGAGATTAATCAATTGACGGAAGCCGTATGAATTCTTGTCCACGAACTAGGGGATGCGAATTCACTCTCTCTTACTTAATGTAGGTTTCGAAAATCACAATAAGGGGATGGGATTAGCTTGGTCGAAATTCTCATAGGGAGGGGGTATATATAATCGCTTGTATCTAAACCCTAGTTAGATAGGAATAGGTTACTTAATAGGAATTCCATTCGGAATAGGATTCCTAATTATTATCTTATAATATATCAAATACATTTAGGATAATAATAAATAACCTAATTGGATAATAATAGGAGTATATTAATCTAATTAAAACTCCTAAGTTAATTATCTCTTAATTAATTTAATTCACAAACCTAATCAAATTAGGATTAATGAAATTAAAATAATTCCTTATTTACTATATATAAATTTCGGCCCCCTCTATATAAATGGGCCTTACTGGGCTCAATTGGGTTTCCATCTATTAATCATATCCATCTCTCTTTTGGTTCCAAGTCTTATGTGTGATCCATTAGGTTCTTACTACTTCTGGCCGTATGCAACTATTAAATTAATTTCTTCAAGAATTATATTTAATCCTTGCATAACGGAATGATGTACTGAGTATGTTATAGGCAAGTCTGTAATCATTCCCCCAGAGTCCGTTAAGAAGACAGGTTGATTCTGTCGTTAACCCTTCCGTATTAGTTACAGTATAATTCGATCCTTTATCAACTATATCCTTGAACTGAATCTTATGACTATGGGTGATGTCAAGTCACATATAGCGAGACGTTCGTTTTACTTGTACAGGCCGAGTCAACTCAAATAGATAGGTTAAGTGAAATCTGTATTTCTACTCTTAAGCTATCACCTTGCAAGGATTTAGATTCGAGTCTTCCACAAGCGATCCTTGGATATATCTCCCATTAATCGGGAGTGATAAATGCTCAATCCAATGTATAACTACCCTGACATTACTTCCTGTGACACCCAACCTTTGCAGTTCACACCCCAGAGTCATCTCTGTTAAGGATCGTGGGACCACATGATCAAAGTCTCACATTCAGTAATTCAGGATGACCAATTAACATTCCTTTGAGTCTGAGGATTACTTATACCTATTAATACCAATGAGATGAATAGGTGACAAGGATGAATCTACCCATCCTGTTATCTCAAATCGGATCCCCAATCCTAATGAACGACGTTTCATCGGATCTATGTAACTGTCCAGATATCTATATATATGAAGCTTGTGAGATCAGCTTTCTGTCGGACAGAAGACATTGTTACATACAAGTCTCAACAGTGATATATCAATCCTAAACATATCACTTGACTTGGGGTGGTTTTAAGTTTATTAGTTTATTATAAAGTTTTGTCTCACTTCATGCTTGTATGAACACTTTATAATCACTTTAAACAAACTTACGGATTTCCTTTTATTAGACTTTATATAGTGCTTAAAAGGGATTGCCTTTATATAGTTATAAAATATATATCTCATTAAAACAAATGATATAAAGAATAATTCATTTACATTAAGTTTGTATCCTGCAACAATTGACTATAGGACACCAAACCCCAACAGAGTAACTGTAATTCAGTCGTCTCAAACATCGTCTTTCAACGAGATCACCAATTTGTTATGCTCACTCGAAATAGTAAATCAAGCTGATCTGTTTACCTTCAGAAGCACAACTTGCTTATATCTTCACAAAGCTTATGGCAAAAGAGCAATTCTGCGCTCTGAGAGAATCAATAGGTATGTTCAATCCTTTTCAATAGTTCTGTGTGCCACGTATGTATACTTTGAATGATAAATGCTTCTTGCTACTTGTCTCTTCTGAATGCATGCCATGTCTTCTAGGGTTAGCACGCCTATTAAACCTAAGAACTAGGAACGACAAATTCATTATTAACTATAGCCTCCTTTTGCACCGTCACTGATATAATGTCAGAACCTAGGTCATAATTGCATTTGTTTTTTGAGACCTCTAATATTCCAACCTCTCACCTGTCCTAATTTGCCTATAAAAGGAAGATAAATCACATCACAATTATTTTACGCCTGAAATTTCTTCTGCCTTATCTCTCTCTTTTTCTCTCTGCAAATTTCACTCTTTAAAGAGTCCATCTTCAAGCTTCGAAGTTCATCATTGAAGCATCGCCAATGGGGTCAGACAATGAAGATAGAACCTCAACCAATGCTTCCAAGAGTGAGGATCTTCACTCTTCAGAAGTAAATCCTTCCTCACCGGAGGAAGAGCTGGTGGATTACAAAGATTCACCAGAAAAACCTTAGACTCCTCCTTCAGAACCATTCAACCCATTACCTATCTACCTAGATCTTCACGAAGTAACAAACCCTCTAGTACACAAATCGAGATACTTCGAGATGACATTTATGAACTCCATAGAACCTTTTGCCACTAATGCATGCCATACCATTTACAACTTTCATTTCAGCCTTCGGCTCCTTCTAAACATTTATTCTTGACTTCCTGAAGTTTAAATTTAGCCTTTTACTTTTCTTGATTCCGTGTTAATCAACATTCGTACGGTCCCTCCAAAGTGGAAGGTCAGATCTGCCTCATACTTACGTACTACAATCACAAATTTTCTAGATCAATCCCGCTCTTGCCAACCGATCGCTGCACCTGAGGACCTCAAACCGACACCAAATTCAATGTCTAACCGAGATAGCTATTGTGGCTCCGAGTTTGTTATTGAATTTCAATTTTTATTATTATTTTTATTTAAATTCATATATATTGATTTGTTTTCTCAATTCAGTTGAATTAGATATATGTTAATATAAAGATATTTCAAGGTTCACAAAGTAACGAGCAGTTGAGAGAAAATTGAAATCCTCTCTGCAGAAAACCAAAAAAACTCCTCATCCTTTTCTTCTTCCTTCCTCTTCCCTTGTTCTGTCAATTTTCCTATTTTGTTGATCTCCTTTGAGGAGGATGAAGGATTTTCATTCTTCCTCCTCACAGCGGGTTAGGTTTCTGTATTTTTTATTGTCTTTTTAGTTTGTGTTCATATATTTCTTCGGAACTCTTTATCCGTCTGATTGTATCTGTTCTCTATTATTCTGTCGTTTATGCTTTTTTCGGATTTAGCAAGAGCGGAAATGATTTATCTTGTCCGTAGATTAATAAATCTACGCGGTTGCAATAAAAAAAGGGACTCAGATCCGAATGTTCGGAATAGTTTAAAGGATGAAGTTTGGATTGCGGATGTCTTTCTACAGATTTGGATTAACGAGAAATATATTGTTATTTTGTGTTTTTTGTGCCTTTTATGGGCTCTTTTTGCTCTTTGTAGTCATTTCTATCCCTTTGTGGATATTGTATTTGCTTTAGTCTGTAATTATGTGAAGTTTTACTCCTTACATTTTGCTTGTTGTACTTTTTTATGTTTTATCTAATGAAATTACAAGCATTTCTCAAAAAAATATAAAGATATTTCAATTGTAATCAGTTTCATTATTTTTTATGAACACATGTAATCACATCAACATCTATATCAATAAATACCCATTTTTCACCAAATCTCGTGTCAATTTCGCATCTTTAATTTCCTTTATTTTACCCGTCTTTCACTTCGCATTAGTTTAAATAAAATAATTATCTAGCAAAATTTCTATAACAGCGCTAGAGATCAAAGATGGACTTTTTCAATCCTTGCGTCCCTAGCTAATCGCCTCGTTTAGATTTCAAGTTTTGGCGCGCAATTTCATAATACTTTACCATCCATTTTTAATTGAGAAACAATTTCTCTGGCACGCCCGCACCCTAACCACACATGACAATGTTGAAAATTAGCCTATTCACAAAATATCGCTAACACGTATATAAAAAGATTTTTTTTATTTGATAACTATGAACAGACTCATTCTATCGAAAAGTGCATTAGATATACATAGTACTCTTTTACTTCTAGTGCAATACTACGTATTAGTTATTATTCTATTATATATCTTTAGATTAGAATTAATTTAAGCGTCAGAGAGTCCATCACCAAGACCCGTCCAATCTATTACATGAACATTAGAGAAGTCCAATACCAAATCATCCAAAAAAAATTACCAAATTCCTGAATGATATTACATATAATTATCAATTATTTTTTCTTTTGAAGTACATATATTATAATAATAATAAAAGGAAGACAAATCCAGAATGCAATTAAAATAGGCAATATATTAATTAACAAGTGCAACTCGATCCCCAAAAATAAATAAATTAAGGTACATTGTCCTAATCCGATATGATATATTTAATTAGAGGATGGCATGGCATGTATATCAGGATTTAAATATGACCAAAGGCTAGTAATAATTGGAATTTTGGCCAGTTGAGCTGTGCAGAGAATATATATTTATTATAATATATAGTTTAATTTTTTGAATTTAAAATGTAGCGTACGTGATAATATTTTATATGTATGAACTCGTGATCAAATAATTCGGGAATCTTTGGATATAGTGTTCCTTGGAGTACACTTTTGTGTAGTGTTTCCGTAAGATTGAGACCTCACCTAGGAACAGGAAATGTCTCATTTCAACTACTACAGGATCAAATTCGTTTTTTTTTTTAAATATAAATATCATGACCACATTAATATACCCAACACTCAATTCGTTGCACCAACACTTATTTATCTAGTGTTTTGTGTGACTTTTCAAGGAGTGTCTTACGCTCTCCGAGTCAAAGTCAGTATATCTGTCTTAAGCACCGGAGATTATAGTTTAGAACTTATTTTTAATTCTCTATGTATAGTTCTCTCATAGTCCCTGCTAGAGTTTTAGGATGTCATCTTCATTTAGAGGATCATTGTCTTAATATTAGACTTCCACGTGTATCACATTTCTTTGGTTGTGTTCATATTGAACTGTCCTGGACGCATGTGTTATGACCTTCATCCGGGCCAGTCATCTGAATCCCGAATATGGGACCATGAGATATTCAGATGGTCATATGTTGGCCATTGTATGTACCCTTAACACATAATCTAGCGATATGTCGACATTCATTCATCGGCCATTATCCGAATTATTGTGAGGCAATTCCAGAACATCCGACTAAAACCTTCGTCTAAAGTTCAAATGATAACATTCGCATGTTACCAAAAGCTCCCCCTCAAAAAGAGGGAGGCTGTGATGATGTTTCAATTTCTGTGCTCAACTATTCAGTCCCTGATATGAAAAAATGCCCCTAAGATGGATTGATGCACAACATGTGTCACACCGGACCCTAAACAGCATCAGGTACGACGGGGAACAAGTTTGACGAACTCCTGCTAGACTAAATGACAACTTTTTGCTACGAATTCAACCTATCACTTATTAACGGTAAAAGTTTATTAATTTATTTCAAATAAATTATCTTATAGTTAATTATATTCTTAATCCAATTTTCGAATATACCATAACTAAACATTAATTTAGACTACCTAACAATTTATTAGTTATTTGGCTTGAAAACTCAACTCTGCCTGTGAGAGTCACTTGGTGGTCTTTACAGCCGGTCCCCAGCCCGGAAAAAGGAGGAGGGTTGCGGTAGGTTTGTGGCGGCCAGCGTAAAACTTAGCCACATCTTATGACATGAACCAATATATAAATATCGTGGGGGCGTTCCCTACTCAGCGACGCGCTGCACTTCCTAGACCCGGGTGTAGTGATAAATATGCAAGGGTTGCTAGGTCGTCGCCCCGAAGCGACGCGCCACCCCAGGACCCGGGGGTGGTGTCAAATATGCAAGGGTTGCGGGTAAATAAGCTAGTCCACGGTAATGGTAGGGGTATGGGTAAGGGTAGCACTAGTAGGTTACGCTTTGGGACATGGAACATAGGTTCTTTGACAGGAAGATTAGTTGAAATTGTAGATGTTATGAAGAGGAGGAGAATAAATATAATGTGCCTACAAGAAACCAAGTGGGTTGGAGCCAAGGCTAGAGAGATAGCTTCTTGGGGTTATAAGCTTTGGTACTCAGGAAAGGATAAGGGTAGAAATGGAGTAGGTATTCTTATTGATCGGGAGTATATTGATGATGTAGTAGCGGTGTCTAGGAAGAGTGATAGAATTATGAGTATTAAGCTAGTGATAGGGGATGAGGTTGTGAATGTCATCAGTGCATATACGCCACAAATAGGATTAGATGTCTCTATAAGACAAGCTTTTTGGGAGGACTTAGAGGAAGTAGTGCAACAGGTTCCTAGGGATGAAAAGATGGTACTGGAGGGTGATCTCAATGGACACGTGGGTTCTAGGCGAGATGGGTTTGAGAGTGTTCATGGAGGGTATGGTTTTGGAGATAAGAATGAAGCAGGAAATGATATTTTGGAATTCGCATCAGCCTATGACTTGAGTATCATGAACACATGGTTTATGAAGAGAACATCCCACTTAGTGACTTATCGGAGTGGCGGTAATGCGAGCCAAATCGACTTCTTCTTAGTAAGAGGTGATTGGAGAAAGAGTTATATTGATTGTAAGGTGATCCCTGGTGAGAGTACGACAACCCAACATAGAGTAGTGGTGCTTGATTTTCGAAGTAGGAAATGTATAAGAAAACAAACACCACAAGTGGAGACTAAGATTAAGTGGTGGAAATTGCAAGGGGAGAATCAACAAAAATTTGTGGATGAGATGACCAAAAAAGATATTTGGACTTGTAATATGGATTTAGATATAGATTCGATATGGACTAAGATAGAGCATAGTATAAGGGAAGTATCGAAGGAAGTTCTAGGGGAATCTAAAGGGAAGTAAAGAAGAAGTACGACAAGCAGTAAAGAGTAAGCGAGAATCCTATAAAATATTAGGGAAATGTAGGACTGATGAGAACTACGAAAAATACAAAGAGGCTAAAAGGGAAGTAAAGAAGGTCATACGAGATGCTAGAGCAAAGGTGAATCGGGATCTGTACACAAGATTGGATACGAAAGAAGGGGAAAGAGACATATATAGAATTGCTCGGATGAGAGATAGGAAGACGCGAGATCTAGGAAAAGCTAAATGTGTGAAGGATGTAGACCAAAAAGTCCTAGCGGGAGATAAGGATATCAAGGAACGATGGAGGTCCTATTTTGATGACTTATTTAATGGAGATCGCCGACAAGATGTTGGAGATATAAGTATCCCTCGCGATATGATAAATCATGAATGCCTACGGAGAATTCAAAAGGGTGAAGTTAAAATGGCATTAAGTAAGATGAGGTTGAAGAAAGCAGTAGAACCTGATGGCATCCTTATTGAGATTTGGAGATGTTTGGGAGAGAGAGGAATCGAATGGTTGACGACGTTCTTCAACAAAATTTGGAGAAAAAATAAGATGCCATCAGAATGGAGGAAAAGTATCTTAATCCCTTTGTATAAGAACAAAGGCGATGTCCAAGATTGTGACAACTATCGAGGAATCAAATTAATGAGTCACACTATGAAACTTTGGGAGCGAGTGATTGAACAAAGGCTAAGGAGGACGGTGAAGATCTCGGAAAACCAGTTTGGCTTTATGCCGGGAAGATCAACTATGAAAGCTATCCATCTAATGAGACAATTAATGGAGCACTATCGAAATAAGAAGAAAGACTTGCATATGGTTTTCATTGACTTGGAGAAAGCATATGATAAGGTACCAAGGGAAGTACTTTGGTGGGCCTTGATAAGGAAAGTCATTTCACGGAAATATATTGACATCATAAAGGACATGTATGAGGGAGCATGCACGAGTGTACGTACTAGTGTTGGGAAGACTGAAGAGTTCCCTATTACGATTGGAGTGCATCAAGGTTCCGCACTAAGCCCATTTCTTTTTGCCATCATTATGGATGAACTAACAAGTTCACTTCAAGATGGTATACCATGGTGCATGTTGTTTGCAGATGATATTGTGTTAGTGGATGAGACGAAAGAAGGAGTGGAGAGGAAGTTGGAATTATGGAGAAAAACTCTAGAATCTAGAGGCTTTAAGTTGAGCCGAAGTAAGATAGAATATTTAGAGTGTAAATTTAACGGCCATAGGAGTAGGGAGGCAGGGACAATCACCGTAGATGGGAGAGTTGTTCAGGCATCGGATTGTTTCCGGTATTTAGGATCTATTATCCAAACGGATGGAGAAATAGATGGAGATGTTGCTCATAGGATTAAATCTGGTTGGTCGAAGTGGAAGAGTGCTACGGGTTTCCTTTGTGACCCCGACATGCCTAATAGATTGAAGGAAAAATTCTACCGCACGGCAGTGAAACACTGTCACATCCATAAGATGTCGGTGGCGGAGATGCGTATGTTGAGATGGATGTGTGGTCATACGAGAAAGGATCGGGTGAGTAATGAAATAATTAGGACAAAAGTAGGGGTTACATCTATTGAGAATAAAATGAGAGAAAACCGACTAAGGTGGTTTGGCTTTGTGAGACGTAGAGCGCTTGATGCGTCGGTTAGGAGGATCGAAGAGTGGCAAAGGGATGTAGTGGTGAGGGGTAGGGGAAAACCTAAGCAAACTTGGAGGAGGGTGATCGAGAGTGATATGAGTTTACTGGGAATTGAGGAAAATATGGTAGTGGATAGGACGGAGTGGAGGGAGCGAATTTGTGTCGCTGACACGACTTGATTTCACGGTTTTATATGATGGTTCATGTTAGCCGACCCCGAATCATTTCAGGACTAAGGCTTTGTTGTTGTTGTTGTTGTATTTGGCTTGAACTCATTAATTCTATCAAGTTTCCTATATATCCCGAATCATCTTTTAATATTTTTCGGGAATCAAAGCCACGTAGTTCTACCTACGTTAGTATATGTATATTTCTCTTAACCTATTGACACGTTGATGATTTAATTGTATACTTTACTTTACATTATTACTATTTGATTTTATCACTATACTATTCATAATAGTGTTATCGTCCACAAACAATGTTTAATATCCCGAATTTATTTAATAATTTGTATAAAATAACCTTCTTAAAATATAAATATATTTTATAAAATATATACACAAATATTCTTTTTTTGAATCCAAAAATATACAATTTAAAAATTTCAACGTTTTATCAAACCAGCTCGTAATCAAACAAATGTTTTGTCAAACCAGCTCGTAATAAGATAAACTTAAAACATTATATTCATCTTAGAGTTTCTTCCCTTACGTACCAATCCATAAACCACATATATAGTTAAGATGTCTCTTTAACCTTGCCTAATCCCGTATTGGTCTTACCCCACACTTCGCTGTCAATGCCCGACTAGGTCTTTAGACTGTAGTCATGTTCCTTACTGAACATGGTCTTCAAATATCGAAACCACCCGTCCGGATGACTCTAGTATGGATATCAAAATCACTACCATAACATTGTCAAATAAATGGATCTTTAAATCATTACCGTAAAATTCTGAAACAAATTTTCTCAATAAAAAACATTTTACATAAGATTCTGAAATTTATTTCCTCCACCCAATTTTCAAGTACCACAATCACAAATAATTATCATTTAATTAATTATTTTACAAACTAAAATCAAAACTATTGAATAATATATTTTCCATAAAAATCATAGATTTATAATTTCATCAAACTCTAAAAACTCTTATCAGACTATTTTTTTATTTGTCAGTAGAATAGTAACGTGTAACTTTAAACCGGTATAGTTAATTCAAACTAATGACACTGTTAGACCCACTAAACTGTCAGGAATCTATTCGTACTAGTTTTTATATACAAATAATTGTACTTTTTATTTTTATTTACTTTATTTTTTTTTCACATCCTAACAAGAGTATAATTCAACCACAAACTATAAATACATATTAATAATTAAAAAAAATCCATAAATTCTTTTAAAAATTACTTTAAATTTTTAATTTTCTCATAAAGATAAAACAAGTCTCTGAACTATATTTATATTATTCAACCAAGTATTCACCAATCTAAAACTATAACCCAATCTAATAATAAAGTATAAACATTAGATATTTTGGATACAGATGTGACAACATGTGTATGCTTCTGATGTGAGGACAAACCAAAAGTTCATCTTACGTAAGCTTGGGAGAGATTTAAAAACCTATTTAGAAGAGTGCCAAATCACGGGATGCATATGTGGATGCCAATGCAAACATTTTAGAATGAGTGGACCAATATGCACAAAATCCGACTTGAATATTGCCAATGGTGATCTAGAAGAATTGGATCCCAAAGCACTTCATATACTCATTGAGAAATTCATGAGTACTAGTTACAAATGGTATCCAAGGATAAGTGATGAAAAAAAGAGTGAGGATTTTCATGGATATGGATTTGTATTGCAACTTTCAAAACAAGTTGAAGCAATGTCAAAACAAATAAGGAAAACGGAACAACCTAAAATCTCAGTTGTTCAAACACACTTTTATGTTGTGAATTTTGAGGGGGGATCATAAAGATGTTGAGTGCCAAATGAAGGAAAATGTACAATTGTTTCCTAGGATAATGTTTCCTTTTGGGTACTTCTCTAGGGCAGCAAGAAAATTCATTTCCCAATACTCACAATTCTAGTTGGAAAAGTTACCCTAACTTTTTGCAAGAACAAACACAAAATGCCCATGAACAACTTGTTCCTCAACTCAAACATGTTCCTCCGAGAGAAGAGAAGATGTCAAAATTGGAAATAATGGTCAAAATAATGAAGACAGTCTTCCAAGAAGTATCGGGCCAAATCCAAGTGAGGAAGTACAAGCTATTACTTATCTGAGTACACTAAAACAACATCATATGGATAGAGAATTTGAAAATTTCTATAAAGTGTTCAATAAGCTTCATATAAGCATACCTTTTAGTAAAAGGTATATTTATATTGTTGGTCCCGTGTAACGTGATGATATTAGTTCCAAGGGGGGGTTAGGAACTAATTAAACATTTTAATAATTGAGACTGACTTATTTTAATTTTAATATTTTTACTCAGTCTCTAGGTCAGCACCGCTGAGTATGTTTTGAGACAGCTTTAGTCAATTTACTAACTAGAGCTGTTTCAATCGTGAGTTGGGAAGTAACACTTTAAGTTAGTTTTCAACTCAGCACTCAGATTACTCAGCTTCAAGGTGAGTAATGTTAAGCAAGAAACATATAGATATATATTAAGAGAAATGGTTAGAAGTTACTCAGCAGACTTATCCTGGTTTGGCCTCTCCGCCTACGTCCAGTCCCCGGAATCCTTCCGAGCTTTTTCAATCCTCTACTGAGCTCTTTAAAGGTAGAGCACAAATGTAACGAACCGGTCCGGAGTGGGTGGCGCCGAGGTAAGAAGGCCTGAGCAAGGAGCGGCCCTAAGGGATGGCGATGGGGGCAGAAATGAACTGAATCCCACATCGGAAATGGAGAGGGGGTGATTGGGGCTTATTAGTAAGATGTGAATCCAATACATGCAGACGCGTTTTAAAGCCGTGAGGCCCAATGTGTTGGAATTGGGCCAGAGCGGACAATATCTACATGGTATTGGACCAGGGTGTTACAACTGGTATCAGAGCCGACTCTCCACGTACGATGTGTGGTTCGGGGACGAACCAGGCGGAAGCTGGTGGGCCTGTAACGAACCGGTTCGGAGTGGGTGGCACCGGGGTAAGCAGGCCTGAGCAAGGAGTGGCCCTAAGGGATGGCGATGGGGGAAGGAATGAACTAAATCCCACATCGGAAATAGAGAGGGGGTGATTGGGGCTTATTAGTAAGATGTGAATCCAATACATGCAGACGCGTTTTAAAGCTGTGAGGCCCAATGTGTTGGAATTGGGCCAGAGCGGACAATATCTACATGGTATTGGACCAGGGTGTTACAATTTATATACAGGAGGTGAGGATCAAGCGGACTATAACCGAATACTCAGCTTCTCTAACCTTTTACAGATGATACAAGATTTGTTCTCACTTAGTGAAGAACACTTTAGATGAATATAATCACTCTAGACTTTTACACAAAAATAGGAGTTGGTGTAAGATCTTGCTTTTTCTTTTCAGACAGCTTCTATTTTGGATTTTGCAAGTGAATTGACTTGATAAAGATTTGCTTTTCTGTCTTGTATTCTTTGTATGTGATCCTAGTGATGAATTGGCCTTTTTATAGTGATCTTTGAGGCGCCAATGATTTGAATTCTGACATAGCCTTTGTGGGGAAACGGTCTTCATTCGTCATCACTCGGTCAGCACTCAGTGTTGCAGGCCAATCCTATCTTCTGTTTTCGTCAGGAGCCAGGTTTGTCTTCTAACGCCAGATTTGTCTTCTTGCGCTAGGTTTGTCTTCTAGTAATTATCAAATGGTCCATGCTTCTCGAAAAGGTCCTTCTGACAGAGTTCTGAGTCTTCTGAATTTTGCTCAGACCTTGTCTTTTAAGTTGACGGATCATTGATGCTGACCTGACGACTACTCAGCTTGACTCAGCAGCTTTGCCTTCAAGCTTTTCTGAAGAAGACATTTCTTTCGCTTAAGCTGAGTTGTATTTTACTCAGCTTCTTGCATCTGCTGACTTCGTCTTGACTTTCTCTTATAGATTCTTAGTTCCTGTTCTTATTACTTAACTTACTCAATATTGAACAAACACATTAGTACAATTAAATCAAAGCACTTAAATTTAATTGTTTAATCATGGGATTAACTTAAATAATTTTGTCAAATCAAAATCATGTGGAAAGGTGTTTCAACATATATGTGTTCAATAAGCTTCTATAAGGTGTTCAATAAGCTTCAAAATTTGTCATATATGTGTTTAACTGCTCACTTTGTGGATAGTGATTGGTGTGTACAAAAGAAAATTCTGAATTTTTGTGTGGTAGAGAGTCATAAAGGGGTTCATCTTGCTAATTCTATTAGTTCTTGCATGGATGAGTGGGGGTTGACTAGGGTCATGTGCATTACTGTTGACAATGCTTCAACAAATGATGTTGCTATTGAACAATTGAAGAAAAGATTAGTAAAAAAGAATGCACTTGTATTGGATGGAGTGTCTTTTCATATGAGATGTTGTTCTCACATTCTTAATCTAATTGTCAAAGATGGTCTTAAACTAGTGGATGGTTCAATCAAAAGAATTAGAGCTGTGGTTAGATATATCCAAAACAGCCTACAAAGATTGGCTATGTTTAAACGTTGTTGTATGTCATCGGGTATTAAGTATAGAAGAGCATTATGCTATGATAGCCCCACTAGGTGGAATAGCACATATTTGATGTTAGATATTGCATTAGGATATCAAAAGGCATTTGACAAGTTAGAAGATCTTGATAGGAAATATGCGGAGGATTTTGTGAATGATATTCTTGTTGAGAATGATTGGTTGAGTATTAAGAATCTTTGTAGGTTGCCAATGAGGGTTGGTCCAAGTGGTAAGGCATTGAATCTCTGCTTGACAGGTGTAGACACCGAGTCGGAGGACCTGTGACGAAAACCTGAAACAAGACGGTCGAAGCGATTGATTCCGGAAGTTTTGAAAAATATATAAAGAATAATAAGCTGAGGAAAATTAACGGCACGGCGTGGGCACGCAACGGCATCCCGCACGCGGACGGCGATGGTCGAACGCCCGCTTGACGGCTCGAGACGTGCGCGCGGCGTCCGTCGGACGCACCGCGAGCGGCACGCTCTCGACGTCCGAGCAATGCCTGGGACCGCTGGCGGTGCGCGCCCTCGTGGGCCGTTGAGCACACGTGCCTGGCAGCGCGAGGCGCGCGTTCGGCAGCCGCGACGTGCGAGCGTCTGGCTGCGCGGAACGCGTGCTCGGCGGCCACGGAGTGCACGCGTCCGACGGTGCGGGGCACGCCCCGAGGGTCGCCGGGCGGGCACCCAACCACGTCGGACGAACGCCCAACGCGTCGGGCGGACGCCCAACGTCGTTGGGCGATCGCCCAACATTGTTGGGCGGCCGCCCAACATTGTTGGGCGGCAAGGTTGGGCGGCCGCCCAACCACAATGGGCGACGCCCAATTTTTTTTGGGCGTCGCCCATTGTTCCGGGATCCGTTTCCCTATATAAGGGCACGGATCCCAAGGTGAAGAGAGGCCTTTTTTTTTGGAGAAAAACTTTCTCACTCTAAACATTTTTAGAGAGAGAGAGTGTGGATTTTTTTGAGAAAAATATTCTTTTTTTCTCAAAAATTCCAAATTTCCTAAGTTCAATTTTTACTAAATTTTTATTAAAATCGGGAGCTCGCGGTTCGTGGAATCAATCGGCTTCGACTGTCAGATACCGAATCAAAGGTATTATCCGAGGACTAGACTCTTTATTTTATTTAATTTATTTCTCTCCTTCTATTTATTTTTTTTATGCTATAGTTTTTATTCCTTTTGGTCATTTATTTATTTTGTCACGTTTTATTTAGTTAGCGTATTTATTTAATTTTCGTTTCGTGTTAAATAAAATTCGGTTTTGTTTTAAAATAAAAACCTCGTTTTGGATATCCCCATACGAACCGTGATCCGATAAAAAAGTAGTTCGGGTATCGAAAATGTTGTAATTATAAGTTTTTGATTTAAAAGAAGTTTCCAAATAACGTTTTAAAATAAAAACATCGTTTTAGGAACTTCCGTTTTCGACTATGATCCATCTTTGGTAGTTCGGAAGTCCAAAACGATTGAATTAGATTTAATTTAATGCTTTTGAATAAATCTGGAAAATGTTGGAGTGCTGCTGTAATTTGCCAATTCTGTCAGTAAAGGGTGTTTACCGACGGATTTTCCGTCGGTAAATCTGCCAAAATGTAAAAAATATCATTTCAGTCCCTTTTTCTTAACTTTTAGACTTTTAATCCTTAGTATATATATATATATAATTACGTAACATATTCTTTTCAAATTATTAAAGAATTTTAGTATATATATTTATTTTAGAATATTGGTATATCATTTTTATTTTATTTTACAATATAAGTATAAATATATATATAAGTATTTCCTTTTTATTAACTTAGGCTATGTTTAAATATTAGTTATTTGATATTTTGAGAAACAATGGATGGATATTAGTATATGTCATTTTTGGTATTTAAACTATATTAATTATGTATATATATGTATAGTTTTAGGAACATTTGGGTTATTTTGTTGATTATTACATGAAGTTATTTTGGATAAAGGTTATTTTCTTATTTAGGAGATTTATTTACTATTTTCACATCTTTAAAATATAAATGTATTTTATCTAGCATTTTCATATATGTATTATATAGTTTCCTTTTATTAACTCTTATTTTCTTATCTTCTCCTTTTTTAAAATGTATATATATATGTGTCTAAACTATTTTCTTTATTCTTTTGGCCCATTCATGGGTCTATGTTCCAAGAAGGCTTTATTTGAGTGTGAATATTAGTTTAAATAAGTTTATTGTTGTAAGTATAACAATTAGAGAGTTCATTAAATAAGTAGGGAAAATAAATCACAAAAAAGAGAATTTTCAATTGAATTATTTAAACTAATGAATTTTTGGAGTTTCCTAATGTGAATAAATAGAGTCGTTTTTGTTAGCATTTCAAACCGTCTTCAAAACACCACGTTTTAAAACCTTAGTCCGTTCCAAAGGCGGATTAAAGGATTATTGTAATTAAAATCGTTTTCGTTGTGAATAATAGAATTTTCGAATCACTTTCTTAAAGAATTTGTACAAAATAAAATTGACTTGTATGTTTAACCACGTTTTCTCGTTAAAAGGTTTTTATCTCAAATGTCTTCAAATACTCGAGTCGTTCCAACGGCAATTCAGGTAAACTTCATCCAACGGGGCTTTAAAACGCACCTCAATCGTTCCAACGGCAATTAAGGCGCGAACCATGTAATAAACATCGTTTTGGGGAAATAAGTTAAGGCAGAATAGGCACACAACATAACATTTAAATACGGTTGTAAATAAATCACTTCTTTCTTCCCCCTCTCTGTGTATGTATAAACATAAATGGGTGATTCTTTACTGATGTGGCTTTTCAATATCATATGCTCAAAACGGTTTCCAAAAAGAGAAAGAAAAGGGTTTCAAATGAATTTTAAACTTAAAGAAGTATACGATTAGTCCGTTATCGCCTAACATGCTGAGTAGGAGGCCGGTGGTTCATAACCGGGCGATGTCGGGGTGCCTAGTAGCCTTTCTCCGGAAAGGAGCTAGCCTTCTCGGCTCGTACCTAAGTTTCCCGAACCCACACCGGTCTCTCGCAAGGGATCGGTGTTCATTTTCCCATTCGTGGGTGGCAACTCTTCCATATCTCCGAGCTCCGGTCCTGCCGAGCAGCTTGATTCCGCGATTGGTTGCTTTCGGCGCCAATCACCGCTTACGTCGCCATGAGGTTGTCCACCCCCCGGTCCGCCCGGGAGATTAGGCCACGGCACCTCGTCTAACAAGTGGCGACTCTACTGGGGAAGCGAGAAATTTGATTCCGGAAGGCATGCACTAAGCCCTTAACGAGGACGGATCGTTTTACTTCTTTTCATATGCATTCGCGAGCATTACTGCAAACCCTTTGGGTAATTTACGCGAAACCTCTAGCGAGAGTCCATTCGTCGCTCGAAAGAGGCTAGCGTAAGTTCCCCCTTACAGTAAGGCGCCAGAGGGTCCCCATCCATTCGTTAGGGGCGAATCTGTGCGGTCCTGTGAGGTCCCGCGGTCAGCCGTGTCAGCATATAGTAGCCTTAGAAGTTTCCATAGGATTACCTGTTACTATTTTTGATGTGATAAATGAATCAGTTCGTGTTTTCAAACCGCCATGATACGTGTCTAATCCTAAATTATGTAAAGAAAATGAGACGATGCGTTAATATATACTCATGAATCGACGTACTAATTACCCTAAAACATCGAAACGATTTGAACTAAAGATGACTTAGTCATCTCATATGAATGAACATGTGCGACCCGCCTTGTCCCTTTCGGTGTCCCGACGAAGGCACGTGTTCAGGAAATACGTTATGACGTAAGCACGTATTAGTATGAATCGGTTCGGTGTTAAGGATAGTTACATTTCGATACAAAAGACTATATTAACGGTAGCCGTTATTCACATTCTTTAAATAAGTTAGGATAAAACGAGATCATGACGAAACAAAAATGAAGAACATTTCTGTTTCGAACGACCCTGTCGTAACGTGAAAAGTTTCGCACAAGTAGCCCATCCCTTCCGAATGAAAGACGAGCTTTTACGTTATGCCTCGTGTCGTTCTTAAGAGAAATGGATGTGCCCGTACAGATGACTAAGAAAATAAAAAGAAAAATGAACTAATCGACCAAAATCATTCTGAATCTGCGATATATGTTAATCCCGCGAGTAGTTAAAGAAAATAAACCAATATCGTTGAATACGTGCCTCGGACGAGAGTATACCCCGTTTAAAATCTCGAAGCCGAATTAAGCCAAACCATATAATTGCGCCATATGGACGAGACTGCGGGTTTTGACTAACGACTCGATCATTTCGACCGTTACCAAAACTGCAAGAAATATGGCCCGATATACGTGTTTGCTTAAATTCACGCCTAAAGGAAGGAAAACGGTGATATCCTCGCTTCGAATAAACATGCGATTCAACGAAACGTTGATTTTCTATAACCACACTGAGATGATATATCCCGTGGATTGGGAGGAACAAAGAGTTGTAATTAGCCGAAAGATTATCGTGCGCTCAAAATAAGACTCGCCGTCTTTTCACGTAGCAAAATGAGCAAACGGATCCTCGACGCTAAGAACAAACGCGTTACGCGATGAGTCCGTTCCCTAAAATAAAATCCAAAAGTGATTCCATCACTAAATAAACACGTGGTTACGTCTCTCGATAGATCCAAAAGATCCCGTGGTAATCCAAAAATCGAGACACGAACCCACGCGAATAAAAGGGAACGAGTCATTGACAATAACGAACGATTGGACTAGAAGAATAACTCGAACCACGTCTAAAAACTGAGATGCGCTCAAAGGGAGTCAAAACCCGAATTAATGCGTCTCATGAAAGGACGAAAGACGAGTTATTCCGAAAGGACAATCCCACTTGGTCGATTTCTTAGTCACTAAACGTTGATACGTCAAAACGAACTGTATTGTCTGATGGATGATTTACTTTCCCGCAATAATCGACGGCATCACGCGTCCCTTGGACCGCAATGTGAGCCCCAAACCAAAATCCTAGGAAAGAGACCTGGACCAACGAGTGTGTGGAGGAATAAGGGTGAAAGAGAGATGTTGTGATACATGTAAATAGAACTAACGTTTGTTCTTCTTATCTTATAATCGTAAATAAATAAACGCACACACCATGAATCATGCATATAAAATCATGCATACATACTAATGGATACCGTTCGCACAGACGTCATCATTAAGCGGTTGTGGTTTCGCGAGAGTAATTGGCTTGTCAGACAGTTTGATCAGTTGCGAATAGACAGTCCCGAATCAGTAGTTGTGGCTTCTGAATCATCTTCATCCGAGTATACTCAGTCTTCCGTCAGTATGTCTGCAACCGATGAGAAGGTGGCTGAATTGGAGAATTCTGTGAACAATATCAACGACCAGCTGACCGCAATCTTGGCCCAGCTAGCTGAGTTAGCACTGAAGGACAACAAGAGTGGTAGTAAGCGTGCTGAGAATGAGGTGAACGATGGCCCTCGCTTTGGGAATGAGGAGGATTATCAGTATTATGTCCGAAAACAGTTAGAGAAGGAGAAAGCTAAGGAAGAGGAGTGGAGGCAACACATCACACAGGAAGTGCAGGACTTGCACGGAGGAAGCTCCGGGAGTCAAGATTTCTATAACTTGAAGAATTGTTTGACAGCAACAGCTTTACCTCTGAAATTCCGGCTCCCTGACATGAAAAAGTTCGATGGAACTGGAGATCCCACCGCTCACATGAATCAGTACGTAGCAGTAATGAAGCACACGATCCTGACTGAGGATCAAGTCCTGGGGCTGTTTAACACTTACCTGGAGGGGGCTGCCCTCACATGGTTCCATGCGCTGCCAATGGTGACAAAGAAGGATTGGAAGGAGTTAGCGAAGTCATTCATCGCTCAGTATAGTTTTAACACCATGTTGGAAGTCACTTTGAAAGAGTTAGAGAGCACTAAGCAGCAGACTGGGGAATCCCTTTCAGACTTCGTGAAGAGATGGAGGGCTAAGGTCGCGGTCATGAAACAGAAGCCGCTTGAGCAAGATCAGATCCGAATGGTGATAGGCAATACGTTGCCGTATATTAAGAATGAGTTGAGATATATGACGTTCACAGATTTCAATCAGATGTATAGTTGTGCCTTGACTGTCGAAGGCGATGGGGAGCCGAAGAAAGCTTATACCAAGTGGACGAAGTCTGGATATAGTGCCGGAGGGCCTAGCGCGAGTACGGAATCTGCGACAGTGAAAGTGGTTGATCTTAATGCTATCGAAAAGAGGCGGTTCGCCAAGTTCGATCAGACCTATGCGAAAGTTTTTGAACGTCTGTAGAAGAAGGGGTTGTTGAAAGCCCTTACCCCGTATAACAAAGCTCAACCTACTCTGCAGATTCAGGCTAGAGGGTATTGTGAATTCCACAGCAGTTATGGACATACGATTGAGAATTGCGAGAGGCTGAAACACGAAATCCAAGATTTGATTGAGGAGAAGAAGATAGCTGATCCTTCGTCAACAAACCCTTCCGTTAGGCGCAATCCATTGCCTAATCATAGGGTGAGCATGATCGGAGCTGGTTTGACGGAAACTGTAGTGATGGAATCTTTTGAGGAAGATGTAGAGGAGTTGTTGGACTCCGTCGAAAGAAGCAATGTGGGAAATGGTTTGTATATGTCCTTCTTGAGTGAGGAACAAGAGGACGAACCAATGGAGGAAGGATCAGATGGTGGAGCACCATATGACGAGGATAGTGCCGAAGAGACTGGTGAAGGGTCGTCTCGGACTATCGTGCCAAATTTGGGTTTGTTCAGTGGAGGAAGGGATCCCGAAGTGCACTTGCGTGAGTATATGCACGACATGTTTATTGAATCCTTCGGGGTAGATGAAATTGCTCAGTGGTTCCACCATTCACTGGTAGGTGAGCCTTTGCAATGGTTCCATTCATTGCCCGACTCTTGCAAGCACGATTGGGATCAGTTGTCGGATTTGTTTCTTGAAAAGTATCAGAGAGCTGAGGATAGAACTGCGGAGCACTTTGCAATGCAGATTGGACCCATCAAGCGTCCATTGCCAAGGGTGAGCAAGTATAACGGCAATAAGGACCCTATGGAGCACCTTCACTTCTATTTGTCGGCTATGACAGCCTTGAGTTTCAAAGAGGAAGAGATCACTAGCTTGTTTTGTAATTCATTGATGGGTGAACCGCTGATGTGGTATATGTCGCTGCCAATGTATGTTAAGACCAATTGGGCAGCTATGACAAAGAGATTTATCAAGGAGTATACAGTATGGATGCTAGCAGAGCAAACCCCTGATTCCCCGTCTTTCCAAACACCCGATGCGGTGTTAGCGATGCCTAGGTATGGTGGATACCGGGATCCTGTGGAGCATGCAAGGATATTCCGCGATCATATGTATAACGCTGGATTTCCACAGTGTGAGTTGCATGAACATTTTTCGGAAACCTTGATGGGTGAAGCCTTATTGTGGCATCAGGGTCTGTCAGAGGAAGAGATGTGCCATTGGATACCGCTCCAAAATGCCTTTGTGGCGAGATATGAAATATACATTCCGTGGACGGGATCCCTGGATGATTTGGACAGGATTAGGCAATTCCCCGAGGAACATTTTGTGGATTATGCTAGAAGGTGGAGGCACCGTTATGAGCAGTGTAATGAGACAATGAGCGATAAGGTGCAGCTTATGTGCATACAACGAGGTGCTATTCCGTTGGCCGCGAGAAGGATGAGTAGGGTGTCCCTCCGTGACTATGATGAGTTGATAGGTTGGGCTTTGTATGGATCAACGGATCCCTTTTTCCTGAATCCGAGTGTTCCTCACGTCATGGATTTAATGGTCGTAGACATTTGGGCAAGTTCCTCGGACGAGGAGGATGCCACTCGGAAGATCCCTATCAACATTTGGGACGAGTCGGATGACGAGCCGGAAGTTGCGGTGATGACGAGATCAGGTCGTGTGGCCGAGGGAAAGGCACCAATGGTAGAGATTGAGATTGGAGAAGGTTCGGCTCCTAAGCCCGACGACCAAGTTCTTGAACAGTTGAAGAAGACGCAAGCTAAGTCTACGGTCTGGGAAGTTTTATGCCATTCTAGGTACCATCGTGAAAATCTGATGAAAGAGTTGCAGAATTTGGTTATTTCCACCGATACCGAGCCGACAGCGCTAGTAGGGGCAATTATGGCTCGAAAGAGGACTGAGATCACATTTACCGACGAGGATCTCCCAGAAGAGGGGAAGGCTCACAACAAGCCATTGTATATCCGAGCGGAAATTAATGGGAAGAAGACTAGCTGTGTTATGGTCGATGATGGATCGGCCATTAATGTTTGTCCTTTGAAGCTCTTGTCCAAGTTAGGAGTGGAGAGAGGAGATTTGACAGCTTCTGAAACAGTGATCAGAGCATACGATGACAGCCGTAGGTATATTGAAGGAGTTTTCAAGGCCAAATTGAAAGTAGGGCCGCATGAGGAAGAGACTGAGTTCACAGTGTTGGACATCCCGGTAACTTTTGCTGTGTTGTTGGGACGCCCTTGGTTCCACAAGCTGGGAGGTGTTCCCTCCACGCTCCATCAGATGATCAAGTTCCCCTTCGGGGAGGAGATGGTGACAATTAGAGCTGAGAAACTGAGCTCGGTGGCAGCATTGGGAATTGAGCCTCAACTCTTCTCCGGATTCCAAGTCTCTGGGATTTACGAATCGAGCATGACCACCGATGTGGTGAAGATGATGAAGGGAGGTTTCATCCCGGGAATGGGATTAGGAGCACACCATTAAGGGTTGTCAGAGTTTCCGAATTTTAAAAGTCAGAAAACCCGGAGGGGTTTGGGATATGAGCAGGGGAGTCCATCCAACATGAGTGTAGAAGGAAAAATAGGCTTGAGGAAGCATTTTGTAAGCGAGGGGCATGGAAAGCCATATTCGGGAACCTCCGAGTCGTGGACTAGCACGGAAGGAAAGATTCTGCCAGGGTTTGAAATCTTCAATGATGTCGCCGACTGGGGCAAAGGAAAGGCAAGCTGCTTTGTCGAGGAGATCATGATGCTGGATTCAAATGCCGAGGAGCAGGTCATTACCATTAAACCGACTATAGGAGCTGAAATTGAGCCTAGTACCTCGAGAGTATATGAGAAGTCCGAAGATATTGAGGATGAAAATTGTATTACTGCTTTGTTTGAGTCTGATGATGTAATCACCCACGCTATCAATGAAATGAATTCTGATTTTGCTTACTTGCTTGATGTTGATCATGATCATTCCATGCATTCTCATTCATATAACATGCCTACATTTGAAATCAATACGATAGAAATGTCAACTTTCAATCTTGGTACGGATGAAAATCCTAAACTTATACAAATTGCTCAAGCATTAACTATTGAAGAGAGAAAAGAATTTGAGAGAATAATTACAAAATACGAAATTGTATTCGCTTGGACATACGAAGACATGCCTGGAATTGATCAATCAATCGTAACTCACCGTATTCCAACATATCCCGAGGCGAGGCCCGTAAAGCAGAAGCTCCGACGTATGAGACCCGAATGGGCAGATAAGATCAGAGAGGAGGTGAAGAAGCAGTTAGAAGCAGGATTCATCGAAGTGATCGACTATCCCCCTTGGGTCGCAAATGTAGTGCCCATCGCAAAGAAGGACGGCAAAGTGAGGATGTGCGTGGATTACAGAGATCTTAACAAGGCATGCCCCAAGGATGAGTTCGCATTGCCTCATATCGATGTATTGATCGACAGTGCAGCGTCAAGCGTCTTACACACGAATGTGGACGGTTTCATGGGCTACATGCAAGTTTAGATGGCCGAAAAGCACAAAGCGAAAACCTCGTTCACAACTGAGTGGGGAACATACTGTTACAGAGTGATGCCATTTGGTTTGAAAAATGCCGGGGCAACCTATCAGAGAATGGCCACGGCACTGTTCCATGACATGATACACAAGGAGGTAGAAGTCTACGTGGATGACATGATGGTCAAATCAGAGACAAGAGAAGGGCATTTTGCCGCACTCGAGAAGTTTTTGGCCCGAATTGCAGAATTCAAGCTAAGGTTAAACCCGAAGAAGTGCTTTTTCGGCGTTTCGTCGGGAAAAATCTTAGGCTATGTAATCGGAAATAAGGGAATTGAGGCGGATCCCGATAAAGTGAAGGCTATAAAGGAAATGCCAGCGCCGAGAAATGAGAAGGAAGTGAGGGGGTTTCTGGGGCAAGTTCAGTATATCAGTCGGTTCATAGCAAGACTCACCACAATCTGCGAGCCAATCTTTAAGTTGTTAAGGAAAGACCAACCCGTCGTTTGGAATGATAAGTGTCAACAGGCGTTGGAGAGTGTCCGAAGTTACTTGTCTAATCCGCCAGTGTTGAGACCGCCTAAACTGGGAAAGCCACTTCTCCTCTATGTAGCAATTGAGGAGCGATCTATTGGAGCAATGCTAGCTCAAGAGGGAGACACCGGTGTGGAACACGCGGTGTATTATTTGAGTAAGAAGTTCCTAGAGTATGAGCTCAAATACAACATGATCGAAAAGACATGTGTGGCAGTCGTGTGGTTGACGAAGAAACTGCGGCACTATTTCCAATCGTATAAAGGGATCATTATTTCTCGGATGGACCCCGTGAAGTATCTATACCGAACTCCATCCTTGACGGGGAAGTTAGCTAGATGGTTGTTGCTTTTGTCCGAGTTTGACATTGAATATGTGACAAAGAAGGTTATCAAAGGAAGAGCCGTGGCATAATTTTTGGCTAATCAACCCCTGAATACAGAAGAAGAAGAGATAAGCTATGATTTCCCCGATGAACATTTGAATGCAATCGAAGTTATACCGTGGAAAATGTTCTTCGACGGAGCAGTTAATTCGAATGGAGCCGGAGTAGGAGTACTACTTATCTCCCCGGAAGGAGAAAGAATCCCGATGGCGAAGAAGTTATCCTTCCCCCTTACCAATAATATGGCCGAATACGAAGCATGCATTTATGGTTTGGAGTCATTAGCAGCACTGGGAGCGTCATATGTCGAAATTTGGGGTGACTCCAAGTTGATTATCGAACAGGCATAAGGAAACTGGGAAGTGAGAGAAGAAAGGCTACGTCCGTATCTAGATCAGCTAGAAGGGTTGGCACAAAGATTCAAGAAATGTCGTTTCTATCATATTCCTCGAGCACAGAACCAGGCGGCGGATGCCTTGGCTACTTTGGTGTCAGTTTGGGACAACCCCCGGAACCTTGCTTCGAAACCATTGGTATTGAGAAGATCTCACAAACCGTGCTATGAAGACGTAATGCTGTTAGGGGCAGATGAAAAACCGTGGTATTTCGATATCGTGAACTTCATGAAAGATGGAACATATCCGGCAGAGTCAGAACCTAGGGATCAAGCTGTGATTAGAAGGCTAGCTCGTCAGTTCGTCATCCATAACGACTTGCTTTACAAAAGGCACATTGACGGATTACAACTAAGATGCTTACATGCGGGGGAAGCCCACGAGGCGATGGAATCAGTACATTCGGGAATTTGTGGAGCCCATATGGGAGGAGCAGTACTAGCTAAGAAAATTATTAGGCAAGGCTTCTATTGGCTCACCATGGAAAGAGATTGTAACGAGTATGCGAAGAAATGTCACGATTGTCAAATCCACGGCGATTGCAGTCATCTTCCGGCCATGGAACTACATGTGCTAGCACCTATTTGGCCATTCGCTGCCTGGGGCATTGACATCATCGACGAAGTAAGGCCTAATGCTTCAAATGGACACAAGTTTATTGCAGTCGCCATCGATTATTTCACCAAATGGGTTGAAGCAGAGTCGTTTAGCAAACTGGGATCCAAGCAGATGAGAAAGTTCATTGAAAAACACTTGATCACCAGGTTCGGAGTGCCTCATCACATGATCACGGATAACGGAGTCCAGTTTCAGGGTGAAGTAAGGAATCTTTTTCGAGAATATGGCATTGAACATCACAGGTCTTCTCCGTACCGTCCACAGGCTAATGGGGCAGTAGAAGCAGCTAATAAGAACCTTAAAAGGTTCCTCGTAAAGACGGTGGAATCACATTGGAACTGCATGAGCACCTCCCACTCGCGTTGTGGGCTTATCGCACGACAGTCAGAACCTCGACTGGGGCAACACCATTCTCTTTGGTGTATGGCACAGAAGCAGTTTTGCCAGTTGAGATCGAAAAGCGATCGTTGAGAATTGCGGTGGAGGCAGAAATTCCCGAGGCGGAATGGGTAAAGAGGCGATGCGAGCAGTTGGCTTTAGTTGATGAGAAAAGGATGGAAGCCCTTTACCATGTACAGTTGTATCAAAGAAGGATGGCTCAGGCTTTCAATAAAAAAGTCAAGACCAGCCCTATCAAAGAAGGAGATTTGGTGCTGAAACAGATCCGTGTGACGCACACCGACCCGAGGGGGAAGTTCAGGCCTAACTGGGAAGGACCATTCGTCGTAAAGAAGATACTAAGCAAAGGAGCAGTGAAGTTAACCACAATGGACGGCATGGAATTCTCCGAACCTACCAACCTGGATAGGCTTAAGAAATGCTTTTCGTAAAAAAAAAAGAAAAATAAAGAAAAATTCCCGATAGGTTGAAAACCCACAAAGGGCGGCCTATGCAACAATAAGGGACATCCCAATGGGTGAAAACCCGAAAGGGCACTCATTTAAAAATTCCGGGATGATAAAAGGGGAGGAGAAAAATCACCGGGATCCGAAAACCGAAAGGCGGGTCCTGGTAACAATAGTTATGACTTGAGCAATTACAAAAACAATGTATAAGAGACTAAGTATTTCTGTTGTTTGTAAATAAATAAAGGCATGAATATATTTGACGAGAATGATTGGAATCATTATAATCTACCGCATGCATGGTAATATGAATCACGGGTTATACATTTCCTATCCTACTTTTCACAAAAAGCCTACCTACTATCCACCCCACTCCCTATACATCAGCTATACATCAGAGAAACCCTAATAAAAGCTACAAAGCAACAATGAAAGCTACGAGCCTAATACGGAGGGAAGTCCCAATAGTTCTCAAAATCTCTCAGGTGAGATGCCCGCTCCGCAGATAGTGTCTCCTCGGCAGCACGCGCTCTCTCATCAGAAACTCGCGCTCTCTCATCAGAAACACGTGCTCTCTCATCAGCAGCTCGTGCTCTCTCCTCTGCAGCAAGGCGGCTGATCGACTCATCACGCGCCCTCTCCTCGACGGTAAGGCGACCCTCAGTCTCCCGTCGCATCATCCTCGACCAGTGGTTGTTCCTCTCTTGATACACGTGACCAACTCGGGCATCAGCCTCCCGTACTATCTCGCTCTGTCTCCGCTCATGGGCATGTAGATCACTCTACAGAAAAAGAAAAAAGAACAGATAAAAGGCAGCATAGGCAAAAAAACATAAATCATACATACATGCATACATTTCACTACACTAAAGTACAGTAATGATACATACCAGGTGATCGGTGCAGCGCAAGCTGAGGCGGTCTCGGAGATAACCAGACAGCCCTACGTAATCAGTACAAGTCTCTCTCGTGGTCAGAGAAGTGTCCGAGGGATCAAACGGGACCCTCGAGGAGAAGATAGGAGGGGCCGCCTCAAATCCCGCGTAAGGTACCCCGGACTCATCATAGCGGATCGTAGTATAATCCCTCTCGTAGCCTGGTATAGGCACGCCTATGGACGACCCCTCCGATCGAGCTGCACTGGAGGACTCGCCGAAAAAATAGGGCTGCTTGCACACCGGGGTTTGAGCCCGAGTATCGTCGAAAAAATCAGATAGGTGGGCACTCCGCCAGGATCCCTCCTGCAAAAAAGCAAAAAAAAAAAAAAACAAAAAAAAACACACAGTAAAACCTCCGAGCATATCATGAATAAAATGAGGCGGAATCACTTACCGGAACCTCCGCCTGACCAAAGACGGCCTCGACCGCCTCTCTCGAAAACACGTCCGCCACCGGATCTACCTCCATCGCTGCCGCCGGGGCATCCCTCGCGCTCAGTAAAGTGGACAAATAAGGCTCGCGGCCCCCGGTGTGAACCCAGACTACTCTACCGACAAAATGACGGGTCAGATCTCGATGAATGGTCGATAAGGGCAGAGTCCGCACAGAAAACATGGAAACGGGAATCTCCCCCGGCGTCCAGTGAACATCACTCACTCCAGTGATGCCTCGATCTCCCAAATACCACGCCCGCACACAAGGGCCGGTGAGCACGCACTGCTGCTCCTGGATCATCGATGTGTATGAATACTCGGGACCGAAGTCAAGATCGTCCCACCTGAACTTAATCTAAAAAATATGCACAAAGAAAAGGTCAGAAGGGCTCAAGCCAAAGTCTAGCGAGACTAAGCGAAATCTACCTGTGTGAGGACCAATGAGTCAATCCGATCTAGGAGCCATGGCACTGTCCGCCTCCTCTCAGCGCTCAGATCAAAATCTCTCCATCGAACCATAAAAGGCGGCCTCTGTGCTCTCAATCGAGGTCGAGATCGACTGGGAAGGATGCGTCTCTCGTACGCCCACACCTGCGGTATAAACAAGGACTAGGAGTGTGAGAAAAAAAAAACAAAGACGGGCGAATCAAGAAGGCATCACGTACCAGTAGAGCAAAGGTGTAACCACCGAAATCCTTGCGCTTCCGGCTAGTCAGGTCCAGAAACTTGTAGAGAAAAGCTAAGCCTGCCCCCGCCCAATCGTAGGAAGCTGCGGCATCTAAATCACTAAGGGCCTGGATGAGACTCGCATGTACCTTTTCGCCCTTCGTGTGGAAAATCGTCTCACTCAGAGCATATATAAGGAAGCTACGAACCGCCAGATCAGTAGCATCTGTCTCACAGAAGTCCCGTCTACTCAAAAGGCTAGCAGTCGAAATAAACTTCACCGGGGTAGATCTGGCGCATAGGGGAACTCGTGGTCCTATCAAGGCGGCAAGCCTAGCAGGGTCGACCCGCGGTCGCATCATGCCATTATGGAAAGGGATGGGGGTGTTGCTCCCTCGTAATCCGGTCAATAATGAGAAATCTCGGGGCGAGATGGTCATCTCCCCGAAGGAAAGGTGGAAGGTGTGGGTCGAGTCAACCCACCGCTCACACAGGGCCCGTAGGCCAAAGGGATCGCACACCCCGTTGGTGCGGGCAGCGCTGCAATGAAGGGTCCGAAGCCCAACTCCTGCACGCGGGCTCTCGCCGCGACGCTCAGCCTATCATACCATGAAAGAACCTCGGCAATGGTCCCGAAAATCTCGATGAGCTAAAGAGGAACAAGATAAAAAAATTTTAATACAACTCCTAAGGCAAGCGAGTGATAAGAACGCGTTAAGACTAGGTATTCTTTCATCCGGTCAGTTAGGACCAATTTTCTGTAAAAATCTCTCATGTAGGGTCCTTCACGTAAGGTTGAGTCAATTCTTTGATCCACCCTCGTCTGCGGTGACGAGGAGCATAGATTAGGCTTTACTATTCACGTGAATTAGTTAAGTTTTTACTATTCACGTTTTCACTATTCACGTGCACTATTCACGTTTTTACTATTCACATGCATATAGCGTGCATTCTTACAAAAACAAACAGGTGTTACGTGTAAATAAAGGATTTCACGTTTTCTAGCTAAAGTCCTCTAAGGCAGTCTAAGAGTTAGCATGCAAATCATGTTCGTATAGGAGTGCTAAAGCCTAGATTTCAAATCAAATAAAAGTGAGGAACCACTTACCTCGTTGCAGTGTGTCCTGCTCAAGTGTGTCGTAGGGTCGTGGAAGGTATCCACTCTATCCAGGTTTACATAAACCTCGTCCATGTCTCTGGTGCCATCCCATTCGTCTAAATCCATCCCGAGAATAATCCAAATTGAAGTCTAGTGAGAGAAAGAGGAGAGAGAAGGTGTGCGGTTGAAATGAAACCCCACCACCTTATATAGGAAAAGGGAATGACATTCCCGTAAATAGTGAAAAAAGTACGATTTGACATAAAGGTAAAAAGTAAATAATTAATTACCAGGTGCACAGACCTCCGATTTGTAGTCCGTTTCAGCCTTCGTTTCTCCCAGACAGTAACCAACATCGTCAAAACATCAATTCTAGACAACAACTAATTTTTACAGAACAGTGACACCAGTCAAAATACAGACGACAGTCAACAGAAAAACAATCAGTAGTCTATTTCATTTCGGACTAAGACGTGTGCCCATCGAATCGTCGAGATGATAGCTCCAGTGAGAAAATACAGACAACAGTTTGGTAAGAAAATCCAGAAACAGCCCCCGCTTTTTAGCCATTTGACTCACGGTCGCAGACCGGAGTTGCTTTTGAGCCATTTGACTCTCGGTCGCAGACCGAAGTTGATTTTTAGCCATTTGACTCACGGTCGCAGACCGGAGTTGCTTTTGAGCCATTTGACTCTCGGTCGCAGACCGAAGTTGCTTTTTAGCCATTTGACTCACGGTCGCAGACCGGAGTTGCTTTTTAGCCATTTGACTCTCGGTCGCAGACCGAAGTTGCTTTTGAGCCATTTGACTCTTGGTCGCAGACCGGAGTTGCTTTTTAGCCATCTGGCTCGTGGTCGCTGACCGGAGTTGCTTTTTAGCCATCTTCACCACAGTCGCAAATCAGGGTAGCTATTTAGCCATTATCCCCGTGATCTTGAAGTAGGGTAGCTGTTTAGCCATTATCGCCGCAATCTTGAAATAGGGTAGCTGTTTAGCCATTATCCCCGCAATCTTGAAATGGGGTAGCTGTTTAGCCATTATCCCCGCGATCTTGAAATAGGGTAGCTGTTTAGCCATTATCCCCGTGATCTTGAAATGGGATAGCTGTTTAGCCATTATCCCCGCAATCTTGAAATAGGGTAGCTGTTTAGCCATTATCCCCACAGTCGTAAATCAGGGTAGCTGTTTAGCCATTATCCCCGTGATCTTGAAATAGGGTAGCTGTTTAGCCATTATCCCCGCAATCTTGAAATAGGGTAGCTGTTTAGCCATTATCCCCACAGTCGTAAATCAGGGTAGCTGTTTAGCCAATATCCCCGCAATCTTGAAATAGGGTAGCTGTTTAGCCATTATCCCCGCAATCTTGAAATAGGGTAGCTGTTTAGCCATTATCCCCGCAATCTTGAAATAGGGTAGCTGTTTAGCCATTATCCCCGCAATCTTGAAATGGGGTAGCTGTTTAGCCATTATCCCCGCGATCTTGAAATAGGGTAGCTGTTTAGCCATTATCCCCGTGATCTTGAAATGGGATAGCTGTTTAGCCATTATCCCCGCAATCTTGAAATAGGGTAGCTGTTTAGCCATTATCTCCACAGTCGTAAATCAGGGTAACTATTTATCCATTATCCCCGTGATCTTGAAATAGGGTAGCTGTTTAGCCATTATCCCCGCAATCTTGAAATAGGGTAGCTGTTTAGCCATTATCCCCACAGTCGTAAATCAGGGTAGCTGTTTAGCCATTATCCCCGCAATCTTGAAATAGGGTAGCTGTTTAGCCATTATCCCCGCAATCTTGAAATAGGGTAGCTGTTTAGCCATTATCCCCGCAATCTTGAAATGGGGTAGCTGTTTAGCCATTATCCCCGCAGTCGTAAACCAGGGTAGCTGTTTAGCCATCATCCCCGCAGTCGTAAACCAGGGTAGCTGTTTAGCCATCATCCCGGCAGTCGTAAACCAGGGTAGCTATTTAGCCATTATCCCCGCAATCTTGAAATAGGGTAGCTGTTTAGCCATTATCCCCGCGGTCGTAAACTAGGGTAGCTATTTAGCCATTATCCCCGCGTTCGTGAACTAGGGTGCAGCCCGAAGCAGAGTCTAATGCAGTCAGAGAGCAACGCCAGAGCGCGCAGCGCGAAGGTCAGGTATGTTTCCTCCTACTCGTTACGTGTCTTTTACTTTTATATGTTTTACATTGCATGTGTTACGTTAGCAAAAAACGTTTTCGAACCACACACATCACTGTCAAAATAGAAAAGTAGGGGCAACTGTAGACACCGAGTCGGAGGACCTGTGACGAAAACCTAAAATAAGACGGTCGAAGCGATTGATTCCGGAAGTTTTGAAAAATATATAAAGAATAATAAGCTGAGGAAAATTAACGGCACGGCGCGGGCACGCAACGGCATCTCGCACGCGGACGACGATGGTCGAACGCCCGCTTGACGGCTCGAGACGTGCACGCGGCGTCCGTCGGACGCACCGCGAGCGGCACGCTCTCGACGTCCGAGCAATGCCTGGGACCGCTGGCGGTGCGCGCCCTCGTGGGCCGTTGAGCACACGTGCCTGGCAGCGCGAGGCGCGCGTTCGGCAGCCGCGATGTGCGAGCGTCTGGCTGCACGGAACGCGCGCTCGGCGGCCACGGAGTGCACGCGTCCGACGGCGCGGGACACGCCCCGAGGGTCGCTGGGCGGGCACCCAACCACGTCGGGCGAACGCCCAACGCGTCGGGCGGACGCCCGACGAGGGTTGGGCGCGGGCGCCCAACCTCGCGTTGGGCGCTCGCCCAACGTCGTTGGGCGATCGCCCAACATTGTTGGGCGGCCGCCTAACTCATGTTGGGCGGCCGCCCAACAAGGTTGGGCGGTAGCCCAACATTAGGTTGGGCGGCCGCCCAACCACAATGGGCGACGCCCAATTTTTTTTGGGCGTCGCCCATTGTTCCGGGATCCGTTTCCCTATATAAGGGCACGGATCCCAAGGTGAAGAGAGGCCTTTTTTTGGAGGAAAACTTTCTCACTCTAAACATTTTTAGAGAGAGAGAGTGGATTTTTTTGAGAAAAATATTATTTTTTTCTCAAAAATTTCAAATTTCCTAAGTTCAATTTTTACTAAATTTTTATTAAAATCGGGAGCTCGCGGTTCGTGGAATCAATCGGCTTCGACTGTCAGATACCGAATCAAAGGTATTATCCGAGGACTAGACTCTTTATTTTATTTAATTTATTTCTCTCCTTCTATTTTTTTTTATGCTATAGTTTTTATTCCTTTAGTCATTTATTTATTTTGTCACGTTTTATTTAGTTAGCGTATTTATTTAATTTTCGTTTCGTGTTAAATAAAATTCGGTTTTGTTTTAAAATAAAAACCTCGTTTTGGATATCCCCATACAAACCGTGATCCGATAAAAAGGTAGTTCGGGTATCGAAAATATTGTAATTATAAGTTTTTGATTTAAAAGAAGTTTCCAAATAACGTTTTAAAATAAAAACATCGTTTTAGGAACTTCTGTTTTCGACTATGATCCATCTTTGGTAGTTCGGAAGTCCAAAACGATTGAATTAGATTTAATTTAATGCTTTTGAATAAATCTGGAAAATGTTGGAGTGCTGCTGTAATTTGTCAATTCTGTCACTAAAGGCTGTTTACCGACGGATTTTCCATCGGTAAATCTGCCAAAATGTAAAAAATATCATTTCAGTCCCTTTTTCTTAACTTTTAGACTTTTAATCCTTAGTATATATATATATATAATTACGTAACATATTCTTTTCAAATTATTAAAGAATTTTAGTATATATATTTATTTTAGAATATTGGTATATCATTTTTATTTTATTTTACAATATAAGTATAAATATATATATATAAGTATTTCCTTTTTATTAACTTGGGCTATGTTTAAATATTAGTTATTTGATATTTTGAGAAACAATGGATGGATATTAGTATATGTCATTTTTCGTATTTAAACTATATTAATTATGTATATATATGTATAGTTTTAGGAACATTTGGGTTATTTTG
Source organism: Euphorbia lathyris (assembly GCF_963576675.1). Taxonomy (NCBI): domain Eukaryota; kingdom Viridiplantae; phylum Streptophyta; class Magnoliopsida; order Malpighiales; family Euphorbiaceae; genus Euphorbia; species Euphorbia lathyris. The sequence goes on along the minus strand of NC_088919.1, from coordinate 43,190,903 downwards.
TTGATTATTACATGAAGTTATTTTGGATAAAGGTTATTTTCTTATTTAGGAGATTTATTTACTATTTTCACATCTTTAAAATATAAATGTATTTTATCTAGCATTTTCATATATGTATTATATAGTTTCCTTTTATTAACTCTTATTTTCTTATCTTCTCCTTTTTTAAAATGTATATATATATGTGTGTCTAAACTATTTTCTTTATTCTTTTGGCCCATTTATGGGTCCATGTTCCAAGAAGGCTTTATTTGAGTGTGAATATTAGTTTAAATAAGTTTATTGTTGTAAGTATAACAATTAGAGAGTCCATTAAATAAGTAGGGAAAATAAATCACAAAAAAGAGAATTTTCAATTGAATTATTTAAACTAATGAATTTTTGGAGTTTCCTAATGTGAATAAATAGAGTCGTTTTTGTTAGCATTTCAAACCGTCTTCAAAACACCACGTTTTAAAACCTTAGTCCGTTCCAAAGGCGGATTAAAGGATTATTGTAATTAAAATCGTTTTCGTTGTGAATAATAGAATTTTCGAATCACTTTCTTAAAGAATTTGTACAAAATAAAATTGACTTGTATGTTTAACCACGTTTTCTCGTTAAAAGGTTTTTATCTCAAACGTCTTCAAATACTCGAGTCGTTCCAACGGCGATTCAGGTAAACTTCATCCAACGGGGCTTTAAAACGCACCTCAATCGTTCCAACGGCGATTAAGGCGCGAACCATGTAATAAACATCGTTTTGGGGAAATAAGTTAATGCAGAATAGGCACACAACATAACATTTAAATACGGTTGTAAATAAATCACTTCTTTCTTCCCCCTCTCTGTGTATGTATAAACATAAATGGGTGATTCTTTACTGATGTGGCTTTTCAATATCATATGCTCAAAACGGTTTCAAAAAGAGAAAGAAAAGGGTTTCAAATGAATTTTAAACTTAAAGAAGTATACGATTAGTCCGTTATCGCCTAACATGCTGAGTAGGAGGCCGGTGGTTCATAACCGGGCGATGTCGGGGTGCCTAGTAGCCTTTCTCCGGAAAGGAGCTAGCCTTCTCGGCTCGTACCTAAGTTTCCCGAACCCACACCGGTCTCCCGCAAGGGATCGGTGTTCATTTTCCCATTCGTGGGTGGCGACTCTTCCATATCTCCGAGCTCCGGTCCTGCCGAGCAGCTTGATTCCGCGATTGGTTGCTTTCGGCGCCAATCACCGCTTACGTCGCCATGAGGTTGTCCACCCCCCGGTCCGCCCGGGAGATTAGGCCGCGGCACCTCGTCTAACAACAGGTTTGAAGTTCGATTCCCCACTCCGTCAAAATTTAGCCCTCATTGGTAGGTGATCTGTAAATTCCACTGTAAACCCTCATCGAGGTCTGTGGTTTGCCCTGACCTTGGGAGTGGGTAGACCTGCCCTTACCTAAACTTTTCTCTACCAAAAAAAAGAATCTTTGTAGGTTTTTGAAAATATTTTATGATATAACTTGTAAATTCTCAGATTCATCATATCCTACCTCTAGCCTTTATTTTCTTGAGGAAATGAAAATTCTCAAGGATATTACATTATGTCAAAACAGTAAAAATCCTTTCTTAAAATAGATGGAAACTCAAATGAGGGAAAAATTTGATAAGTATTCGGGTTCTATTGACACAATGAATGTGATGCTTTTTGTATCGGTGGTTTTTTTTATCAAAGGTATAAAATTAAGTACTTGATGGCTAAATACACTGAATTTTATAGTGAGAACGATGCTAATGAGTTGGTGGCACAAGTCACAAAGATTATTATTGCATTGTTAGATGAGTATATAGTGCAAAATGTGCAAGAAAATGTGAATCTTGGAGCACATTCTTCTAGTTTAGATGAAGCGGATGATGACAGTAATGATGATATTGATGATTATTTTTTGAATATTGATAAAGATATGTCAATTGAGGTAGACTGGGAAAGATATGTCAATGAGGCACCTGAAAAATATGTAATTGAGTTTGACCTTCTATTGTGGTGGAAGGTTAATGCTATAAGATATCCTGCTTTATCCAAAGTTCTAAAAGATGTTTTTGCAATTCAATGCTCAACTGTGGCTTCTGAATCTACGTTTAGCACAAGTGGTAGAACTTTGGATCAATTTAGGAGTTCTTTAACTCCTGCTACAGCTGCGGTTTTGATTTGTTGTCAAGATTGGTCGAAAACTTCAACTCAAGCTTTCAAGCATGAAGAGGAAGTTGAAGATCTTGAAGCTATTGAAGAAGGTAATATTTACTTAGCAATTATATTTCATAGTTTTATTTTAATTAAATGTTTATGAATACTAACTATATAAATGTTATTTAATTTATAGAAATTAGTTCTGATCCTGAAGTTGCATCGTTTCTTTTATCCATATTTCAATTGGATATCTAAGGTTTTTTCATTGAAACAAATGCACTTTGGTAAGCATATTTTTTTCCTTTTACTTTTTGCTAGTGTGTTGATTAATTTTATTGAAGTGAAAGCTAATTAATTTAACATTTGTTGATTCACTAATATGGTAAATTTTATATGTTCAGGTTGATGTTTGGCTTTTACTGCATTTCCTTTGGAAAACAAGGAATTTGTTGTGTTAAGAAGATTCAATTACAAATTGGGATGATGATTAGAGAGATTGTGGTCTGATCTTATTTTGCTAATGAAGTGTTGTCTTTTTGGAATTAAATGTTGTTTGTTTTTATCGATTTGTTATTTTGTAACTTTGATTTTTGTGGTTTTTTAGCCTTGTTGTCTACTATAACTTTTAATGAATGTTGTTTACTTCTTAAAAAAATATTATTTATTTCAAATTATGTAAGATAATAAAATTCTATATTTTATTATCTTGTAAATTAAATTTTTAATTTATTTTTTAGGACTTAAAATATTATATATTTATCCGAATCACCGAAAAGTTATATTGGATTGGACCGGAACCGAATCTCCGAATCCCCGAACTGGACTGGACTAAAATTTTGAGACAATTCAATTCTAGAGATTTATTCTTTCAATCAAATTCTGGAGATTTCCTTTTATTAATCTCCGAATTTCAATCTAATACTGGAGATTCATGAATCTCCTACTTGAACCGAATTGTGCCCAACCCTACCTTTTACTAAAGCAATAGCCCAAATGCCCAAGTATACAAAGTTTTTGAAAGATTTGTTGGAAAACAAGAACCTAGAAATTTCCTTGGTGCAACTAATACGTGAATGTTCGTTCATTGTGCAAAGTCCACATCCCCTCCCCCAAAAATGAAAATGTTTTTTCTATTTGTTAATATTTGGTTATTTAATATTTAATGAGAATGAGATTCACCTTCCCTTGAACATGGGAATCATAATTCCTTTCTCATACCTCATCAATCAACTTCATTTCCTCTTCTGCTATTAATTTATTATGTAATTAAACATAAATCTCACTAAAACCCATGATCTAATTTCTTTTCTCGATTTTTTTTCTCACATCAGTTGTATTTCACAATTTATATACGGATAGTTGGAATAAGTAGATGTACATTCTTTGCTCGAGTATACCTTACATGTACCTTCATATATATATATATGAGTGAGATCCAGTGCGACAAGGGGTCTAGGTGTGGCAAAGAGCTTATTGTGTGACATAACAAAACTACGTAGTTCTGATGATAATTGAAAAGGGCAATGTGACAAATTTGTAAATAAAAGGAAAGAGATGATAGAGAAAATTGTTTTATTTCTTTTCTTTAAAATACATTTTTCCAACATTTCTAAGCTCGTTTTTCGAAAATTTTTATACTATTAGACTCGTCTAAATTATACGGTCATTTTAAGATCCCTGAAGCTCAAGTAAAAAAAAATCAGGTGAACAGAATCCGGGTGGACGTTTTCTGGCCAAAAAAATTGCGTAGAAAATTCTCAAAAAATTCCAGAAAATGTAAAACATTATTCTGAGAAACTTTAATTCTTGGGTCGAAGCGAGATTTCTTACGGTTTAGTCCTAATAAAACTTGTTCCTTAATTTTATCCATTTTACATGCTTCAACAATTTGTTGGGTCAAAACCGTAAGGAATCTCGTTTTGAGCCAAGAATTAAAGTTTCTTAAAATGATGTTTTACATGTTTTGGAATTTTTTCATAAGTTTCTGGGTACATTTTTTTTCATACTTACATTGTTCCGACAGTGTACGAAATTGTTCCAAATCAGTGTACCATTTGTTCCAACATCATACTTATATTGTTCCAACAGAATAAATCAGCGTACCAATTTTTCTAACAAAATAGTTCTATTATTCCAACATAATACTTATATTATTCCAACATAATAAATCAGTTTACCAATTGTTCCAAAAATTTTATTATCTATGTCTTCAATTTCATTTTTGTTTCTTAGTATTTAATATAGTATCTTCAAATTTATATTAGTTATATTATATAGAAAATAATTCTAATTCTTATATTCTTCCAACAGAATAATTATATTGTTCCAACAGAATAGTTATATTGTTCCAACAGAATACTTATATTGTTCCAATACAATTGTTATATTGTTCCAACAAAATATTGCAACACATAGTGCTGAAAGGTAAGTCAAAAAATTGCCCAGAAAATTATCAAAAAATTCTAAAATATGTAAAACATCATTTTAAGAAACTTTAATTCTTGGCTCAAAATGAGATTTCTTATGGTTTTGATGTAATAAATTGTTGAAGCATGTAAAATAGATAAAATTAAGGAAATTGTTTTATTGAGACTAAACCGTAAGAAATCCTGCTTCGATCCAAGAATTAAAGTTTCTCAAAACAATGGTTTACATTTTCTGAAATTTTTTGAAAACTTTCTGGGTACTTTCTGTTTTCTCACCGGAAAACGCCAACCTAATCGCCGGATTCCGTTGATTTGGGACTAAACCGTAAGGAATCTCACTTTGAGTCAAGAATTAAAGTTTCTCAGAATGATGTTTTACATTTTCTAGAATTTTTTAAAAATTTTCTGGGCATTTATTTTCTCACAGAAAAACAAATCGCCGGATTCTATTCACCGGAATTTTTTTTACTTGAGCTTCTGGAATCTTAAAATGACCTTCTAATTAAGATGAGTCCAACAGTATAACAGTTTTTGAAAAATGAGGTTGGAAAAGTCGGGAAAATGCATTTTAAAGAAAAGAAATAAAACAATTTTCTTTTTCCTTTTATTTACAAATTTGTCACATTCCCCTAGTTAATTACAAAATTGGTCATTGTCACACAATAAGGTTTGTCACACCATAAGAAATGTGTCACACATGATCGCTCCTCTATATGTATATATAAATATCAGGGTAAATTTCAAATAAAACCTCTGTGGTTTCACTAATTTTCAGATAAAGGACTATGGTTTACTTTTTGTCAAAACGGGGATTGAGGTTTCACACTTGGATTAATGCTATTAAAACTATCTTTAACGACCTTAAAATGAAAATTTTCAAGAATTATTGTTAAATGTCATATTTTCTATGGAACTACATTTTCGATTTTCGAAAATCATCTTTTTTGGAATTTTCTCTCTAAACATTCACTTTCTCTCTTTTTGCCAAACTTCATCTAAATGATCTCAAAATAAAAAAGTTGAAGAATTAAAGTTGCTTAAAATATTAGTAATTCTTAAAATATGTCATTTTGGAAGTCCTCAAGGGTGATTTTAATAGTATCAATCGAAAAAATCGTTATTTTGCTAAAGTTGAAAACCTCAATCCTCGTTTTGATAAAAAGTAAATCACAATCCTTTATCTGAAAATTAGTGAAACCACAGGGGTTTTATTTGAAATTTACCCTAAATATAAAGACATTTACTAATTATTATAATATAATATATTATAGTCTCATAAGTACTTTTTCATTATAATTTTTTTAATCAAAATTTCATACATTTACAATATATCGAACTTGATATTGATTTTTTTTATAGTTTTTATTAAAGTAATAATAATTATTAGGAAAAAGTACAAAAATAAACCTTGTGGTTTGGGTCATTTTTAATCATATACTATGTGGTTTAAAAGTTTACAAACTGGTACATTGAGGTTGATTCCGTTAGCAAATAGGGTATAAAATGACTAACGGTGTTAAAAAAGCTGAGGTGGCAGTCAAAGTCAAAAAATCTAAAGGTTATTTTTGTCCATTCATTTATTTTAGGGTAAATTCCAAAAAAAACCCCTGTGGTTTGATGTTGTTCCAAAAAAACCCTTGTGGTTTGTTTTTACAAAAAAAAAAAAAGGACTGTGGTTTCACCGTTACCCGAAAAACGGAAAATGACTTAACACCGTTAAAAATGCTGACGTGGCAAGGGGTAGAGTTGAAAAAATATTTTTTTTATTTTTCTTTTTTCTTTTTCTCCTTCTTCCTCTCCTCCTCCTTTTCTTCTTCTCCTCCTCTTCCTCCTCCTCCTCCTCCTCCTTCTTCTTTTCTTCTTCTTTTTTCTCTCTCTCTTCTCTTCTTCTTCTTTTTTCATCTTTTTTTTAATTTTCAGAATTCTGGAATTTTTCCAGAATTCTGGACGTCCTCTTCCTGTTCATGCCCAATTCCAGAATTTTTCCAGAATTCTCTCTCATTTTTTTTATTCTCTCCTCTTCCTGTTTATGCCCAATTCCCCTCATAACAGCAACATTAATTGTCGATTCCAAACAGATCTCCTCCTCATTTAATTTCTTCAAATCCCTAAATTTCAGAAAAATACTACCTACATGCCCAATCAACTCAGTCGAGGCGCTGATTTTTCCTAAATTTTTCAAGTGTTTATCATCGATCAATCCTGCTTTTGCCTGAAATCCAGACGTTATTAAGAACGTCTGGGTTTCAGACGTTGAACGTCTGGATTTCAGACGTTCAATGTCTGAAATCCAGACGTTGAACGTCTGAAAACCAGACGTTAATGTCTGGGTTTTAGACATTGAACGTCTGAAATCCAGACGTTCAACGTCTAAATTTCAAACGTAACGTCTGGATTTCAGAAATTTAAAAAAAATAGAAGAAGAAGAAGAAGAGGAGAGGAGGAAGAAGAAGAGAAGAGAGAGAGAGGAAGAAGAAGAGAAGAGAGAGAGAGAGGAAGAAGGAGAAGAAGAAGAAGAGGAAGAAGAAGAATAGGAGGAGAGGAAGAAGGAGAAGAAGAAAAAGAAAAATAAAAAAAATATTTTTCCAACTCTACCCCTTGCCACGTCAGCAACTTTAACGGTGTTAAGTCATTTTCTGTTTTTCGGGTAACGGTGAAACCACAAGGGTTTTTTTGGAACAACATCAAACCACATGGGTTTTTTTTTGAATTTACCCTTTATTTTATATTTTATAATTTAATTATATGTTTACAATTTTAGAACCTCCAATCCCCAATTGACACCTCACCTCTGCTCTTTCTCGCCTATCTCTCTTCTCCTGAACCGTCCTCCTCGCCTTCTCTTCTTCGTCCTCCTGTAATGGTAAAGTAGTGAAATTCTTCCTTTCTTTCTTTTTTATTTTTTTACCCACTCCATTCTTGCTATTTGAGGACCTTCCTAATTAGAAAAAAATAACTTTCTCACAGCTAGAGAGAGAAAACTGCTATCCCAACATTCAAATACATACAAAGAAAATCTCAAAACCAGTGGCAATTTCTGCCATTTTTGAGCTCAAATAAAAAAATGGATTTTATGATGTTTCTCTTCACACTCTTTATGGAGGAATACCTAATGAATTAGCTAATTTCTCCTGCAATTTCTGGGTTGAAGAACTTGACTGGTCTCTACTTGTATTATAACTCTCTTTATGGAGGAATACCCAATGAATTAGCTAATTTGACGGAGCTTACTGATTTGTACTTGAATGTGAATAATTTCTCCGGGGAAATACCTCCTAAGATCGGAAACATGGGGAATTTGCAAGGTTAGTTGTCATTGCGCTGCGGTCCGTTTTCCAGCTTCGCTTGCGCGATTTGGACTTCTGATTGGTTTCATCCATCTCCGACCCTAATGAATCGAGTATGAAGGGGTTAGCCAGTCAATCAGTTCGGGTTCTCGGTCGGTTCCCATTTGCCTGTCCCCCCCCCCCCCCCTTTCTTTTCCCGGTCAAGATAGATGGGAAGGAGCCCTCTCAAGTAAAGGCCATAACCAGCCTCTTATTTATGTACGTACACAGGTTCTTTTCTGTACCAGCTCACTGTGATTATCCTATGCCTATTTCTTGCTTCTGTTACTGACTTGCAGTCCTTTGACCGATTAGAACCATTAGGCCGCCATTCGTAACCTTTTAGCCTCCATTCGGAACCTTTAGGTCAGCTTTCAGGTTTCCCGCAGCTTGCTACTTTCTTTCCCGGCTTAGGCCTTCGTTAAATGGTTCAAATCATGTGTGAAAACCCCATATTTATGCTTTATCTTAAGCTTTTACTTTACCATTAGGAAACAGAGAAGAGCGGATGTTTATAGCTATGGAGTAGTATTATTAGAGATTAGGAAGGTCCTCAAATGACAAGTATGGAGTTAGTAAAAAAAATAAAAAAGAGAGAAAGAAAGAATTTCACTATTTTACCGTTGCAGGAGGACGAAGAAGAGAAAGAGAAGACGAGGAAGAGGGGTTCAGGAGGAGAGAAAGAGGAGAGCTGAGTTGTCAATTGGGGATTGGAGGAGGTTTAAAATTTTTTAAAATATAATAAATTATAAAATATAAAGTATTTGAAAGGACAAAATTACCCTTAAGACCTTTTGACTTTGACTGTCACCTTAGCATTTTTAACACCGTTAAATAAAAATGCCTATGTTTGGTAACGGATTGAAGTACATGGTTGATGCAGCGGAAATAAACAGACTTTCGTTCTAAACACTTGCTCGCGCACGAACAAAGCTTAAAACCGTCAACTATCGTTGAATCGCGCACGACTAACGAAAATTGGAAGAAAGAGAATAAACTCTGAAATTATTATTAATAAAAAAAATAACTCCTTACATAAGGTGGAGGTCGAGCCTTTATATAGGCTGACAAAATAAAAACCTAATCCGAAACCTAAAAGGAAAAGGAAAACAACAAAAATAAGAAAAGTGCGCTAAAACACAAAAAGGCCGATTTGAGGCCCTAAACGACCTCGGATGGCTAAAAAACACGTCCACCATAGGTCAATAGACCAATGGGTTTGATTCAATGGGCCGAATCCAACAAAATTAGGGTCCGAAATTGCTAAATTCCAACAACCCATTTTATCTTCAAAATCTCAATTTCGGGTCCGCTTTCTCCAAATAGTTGAAGGCCCGCTCCACTTCATCATTCTCCCCTGGGTGAAGAGAATTCGCCCTCGAATTGTCATCATCAGAAGAATCGCCAGAAAACGGAATGAGGTACATTAAAAACATCTGCGGTGCGAATATGACTAGGCAATTTCAACCGTTAAGCATTTGGGTTGATTTTCTCCACAATCTCCAAAGGCCCTATCTTCTTAGCAGACAGCTTGTTATAATCTCCCACGGAGTATCTTTCCTTAGTCAAAACAGCCCAAACAAAATCCCCAACTTTAAATTCTAAGTGGCGGCGCTTTGTATCCGCATGTTTCTTGTAATTGCTTGCTGTCGTCACAAGATTATCATGAACTTGCTTATGTACTTCCACCAAGCTGTTCACAAAAGTTTCTGCCTTCCCATGCACGCGTGTCTTATCTGGCAATGACACCAAATCCAGTGGGCTTCGAGGAACAACAGAATAAACCACAGCAAAAGGGCTGAAACCCGTACTGTGATTAACAGCATGGTTGTGCGCAAACTCAGCTTTGCTCAACACTACATCCCATGTCTTAGCCTTGTCACCAATCAAACAACACAACAGATTGCCTAAGGACCGATTCACAACTTCAGTCTGCCCATCAGTTTGAGGATGGTAGGCACTACTAAAATTCAATTGCGTATTGACCATTTTCCACAAACTCCGCCAAAAGTGACTAACAAATCGAGTGTCCCGGTCAGACACAATGGATGCTGGCAAGCCGTGCAGCTTGTAAACCTCTCGGAAGAATAATTGAGCTACTTGAACAGCATCAGTCGTTTTTTTACAAGGAATAAAGTGTACCATTTTAGAAAAACGATCCACCATAACAAAAATAGAATCATTACCCCGTTGTGTACGCGGTAACCCCAACACGAAGTCCATACTGATGTCTGCCCACGGCTGTGTAGGAACAGGAAGTGGACGATACAATCCTGCATTAGTAGCTGTTCCCTTCGAAACCTGACACACGCGACACCTCTGTACCAATTTCTCCACTTCTTTCCTGATAGAAGGCCATAAGTAATTGGCCTGAACCAACTGCAAGGTACGATCCCGGCCCACATGACCTTCTCCGTGCAGCTCTTCAATAATTTTTAACCGCCAACTACAATCAGGGACACACAACTGGTTGCCTTTGAACAGAAAACCATCTTGAAGGTGGTAACCTGTACGTTCTCCAGCTCGTACTTTTGCTAAAACACCAGCAAAATATGGGTCAGTATCATACAATTCAGCGAAAGAGTCGAATCCAAATACCTCAACCGACAGTTTGCTGAGAAACCCCCTTCTCCTACTCAATGCATCTGCCACCTTGTTGGCAACCCCAGATTTATGTTTTAGAACAAAGGTGAACTGTTGCAGATACGCAACCCATCTCGCATGTCTGGCTGAAACTTTGTCTTGACTATGCAAATGCTTCAACGCTTCGTGGTCAGTGAATAATACAAACTCCCGCTGGAACAAGTAATGCCTCCAATGCTTAATGGCATGCACAACTGCGTAAAACTCAACATCATAAGTACTGTACTGCAGTTTCGCTCCTGACAGCTTCTCACTGAAATACGCCACTGGCCTATTATTCTGGCTGAGTACAGCTCCAATTCCCATCTTGGAAGCATCAGAATGAAGCTCGAAAGGCTGCTGAAAATTAGGAAGGACTAGAATTGGGGCCGAAGTAAGGCGATCCTTGATAAGCTCAAAAGTTGACTCCGCCTCGTTGGTCCACACAAACTTCCCGCTCTGCTTCATACAATCAGTAATAGGAGCCATGATACTACTAAAATGAGGTATGAAATGCCGATAAAATGACGTCAGCCCATGAAAGCTTCGAACTTCAGTAATAGTATTAGGGCGGGGCCAGTGTCTAACAGCCTCAATTTTGGACCCATCTACCTGCAAACCCACATCTGAAACAACATAACCAAGAAACAGCACCCTGGTTGACATGAAAACACACTTTTTGACAGAAGCAATAAATTGCTCTCTCCTCAAAACAGTGAGAACCTCTCTCAAGATAGCCAAATGTTCAATGGGATTTTTACTGTAAATCAGAATGTCATCAAAATAAACGACAACACTAGTACCAATAAAAGGTCTCAAGACCTGGTTCATAACTCGCATAAAAGTGCTAGGAGCATTTGACAATCCGAATGGCATCACCAGCCACTCATATAGCCCTTCGCGTGTTTTGAAAGCTGTTTTCCACTCATCTCCATCCCGAATACGAATCTGATGGTACCCACTCTTCAAATCCAGCTTTGTAAACACAGTAGCTCCACTCAACTGATCCAACAGGTCATCTAAGCGAGGGATAGGAAAACGGTATCTGATCGTGATTTTATTGATAGCTCTACTATCCATGCACATTCTCCAAGTGCCATCTTTTTTTGGAATCAATAGGGCTGGTACTGCATAAGGGCTCAAACTCTCTCTAATGTACCCCTTTGCTAGCAAATCCTCTACCTGTCTCCTCAACTCTTCATGCTCGCCCGGACTCATCCTGTAATGTGGACGGTTGGGTAATGCAGCCCCTGGCTCAAGATCAATCTGGTGTTGAATTTCCCACATGGGTGGTAAACCATTGGGCAATTCTTCTGGGAACAGATCATGAAATTCTGACAGCAATGGCTTAACTTCGTCTGGGATCACCCCTTCTTGATCTGCTCGCTTACCCATCAACAAGTACACCACCTCAGTATCCCGAAGCTCTTCCTCCAGTTGTACCCGATTCACCAATAAGACGCTTCCATTGGGCGCTGCTTTACTGACTTCCTCCTTTGTAGGTACCAACACAATTTTAGCACCATTGAAAACAAAACTGTAAGTATTGGCCCTACCATTGTGGAACGCGATCCGGTCAAACTGCCACGGTCTCCCCAATAGGAGATGGCACGCATCCATGGGTACCACATCACACCACACCTCATCTTTATATCTAGTTCCCATAGAAAAAGATACCAAAACTCGTTTGGTCACAGTCAACTCACCTCCCTGCTTCAACCAGGCCAACTTGTATGGTGCAGAATGTTTCTCGGGTACTAGTTCCAACTTCTTAACTGCCTCTGTTGAGATGATATTCTCACAGCTTCCAGAATCAATAATAAACTTACACACCTTCCCCTTAATAGTGCAAGTGGACAGAAATATATTATTTCGTAGCCACCGTTCCTCCACAGCCCGGGGCGTGAAGCACGATCGCCTTACAACCAGCGAAGTCCCAACATCTCCTATCACGATCTCTTCATCTACAGGCTCCTCATCATCAAAGACAGGTTCTCCATCAATTTCTCGATAATGGACATTCTCCTCTCCTTCTTCTGCATCAGCAAACATCACTCTCTTTCCTGCCTTTCGACAGTCAGCCTGTCTATGCCCAACCTCACCGCATGAGAAACACTTTATAGAGCTACTGCTGGGTGCATTCCTTCTGTTAGCACTAGGTGTTGCTGCTGTTGTAGGGGCTGAAGTTTTAACAAATTCCCGCGTTCCTCCTACAGACTGCCCGAACCCGACAAACTGCCCGAACCCGCTAACACGCCTCTTTTCCAGTTGGACTGCCCTTTGGTGTGCGGCAGAAACCGATATGGAATCAAACATATTGACGGTTTCCCTTATCTGTTCTCGCAAACCACCAATATACCTGGCCACCAATTGATCTTCTGTCTCATGTACCTCGTTCCGAGCAATGAGCTGGTAAAAGTCGGTCGTATATTCATCAACTGAACGACTCCATTGCCGCAGATTCTGCAACCTCTGGTACATAATACGCTGGTAATTGTATAGCAGGAACGTCGCCCGCAACTGCTTCTTCATCTTCTCCCAACTTGTAATATTCGACTTGCCCAGTCGAACCCTAGTTTGCTTCAACTGCTGCCACCACGCCATCGCCCTATCTCTGAGCCGAGTAGCGACTAAAGGCACCCTTTTGTTTTCAGGAACACCCTTAAACTCTAGGATTTCTTCCACAGTGGTCAACCAATCAAGGAACTCTTCAGGTTGAAGGGAACCTCGAAACTCAGGAATCTCCGTCCTCATTCCAGCCTCCCAACGCCTATCGTCTCCCACATTACATGGTGGACGAGGCCTCCTGACTTCTTCATAATACTCCTCATCAGTCCCTTCTTCGTCAAAATCAACAGCGAACGGATTCCTTTGCTGATGATGATACTGCGGATTAGGGTTTCGTTGTCCGTGAGTTGCGAACATGTCACCCAACCTCCGTGTCAGCTGATCCACGATGCCATCGAATCGCTGTTCGAATCGTTGCCCTATCGCTTGCTCAACCCGCTGTCCAATCCTTTGTTCCAGCTGTTGTTGATCCTCTCACGCGTTAATCTCATCCACCACTCTTCTTTTGGGCGGCATGACGATAACGGTTTAGGCTCTGATACCAACTGATGCAGCGGAAATAAACAGACTTTCGTTCTAAACACTTGCTCGCGCACGAACAAAGCTTAAAACCGTCAACTATCGTTGAATCACGCACGACTAACGAAAATTGGAAGAAAGAGAATAAACTCTGAAATTATTATTAATCAAAAAAATAACTCCTTACATAAGGTGGAGGTCGAGCCTTTATATAGGCTGACAAAATAAAAACCTAATCCAAAACCTAAAAGGAAAAGGAAAACAACAAAAATAAGAAAAGTGCGCTAAAACACAAAAAGGCCGATTTGAGGCCCTAAACGACCTCGGATGGCTAAAAAACACGTCCACCATAGGTCAAAAGACCGATGGGTTTGATTCAATGGGCCGAATCCAACAAAATTAGGGTCCGAAATCGCTAAATTCCAACAACCCGTTTTATCTTCAAAATCTCAGTTTCGGGTCCGCTTTCTCCAAATAGTTTAAGGCCCGCTCCACTTCATCAATGGTACCAGTTTGTAAACTTTTAAACCACATAGTATATGATTGAAAATGGCCCAAACCACAAGGTTTATTTTTGTACTTTTCCCTAATTATTAGTATTATTTAATAAATATATATTCCGATTCTAAAAATTAGACAACCAAACAAGTTAAAAAGGAATTAGATTTGGATTCCATATTGAACCAAATAAAATAAAAAGGGTTAATACACATATTTGTTCATGTATTTGTCCGCTTTAACACATATATCTCTATATCAAATAAACACATAAATGTATTCTTATATGTTTCAAATAATACCAAAAATACCATAATCTAACAGGCTAAGCTTATTTGACTAATGGTGCAAGACGGTCAGCCTCCACATCAACTTTAGCGTCAACACCTTCTTCATCGTCACCAAACGATGCCGTTTTTCCTCACCTTCTGCGTTCACCTCCACTGCCTTTTCACTTGCCTCCACCTCTACTGTCCTTTCATTTGTCCATCTTTTCATCCTCTCCGTCCCCTTTCTCTCAATCATCACCCGTTGCTCCGATTTACTCATCTTCACATGATGATGTTGCTCCGCTTCCTCTGCCCAATCAATCTGATCCTCAACCCGTTCCGGTTTAGGTTCACCTCATTTTCTTTCAGCTTCCCATTAACATCGTTAATCCTTATTTAGAAGTCCAAGAACCCAAACAGTAACTATCGTAAGTGGCTCACAGTCTTTCTGGATTCCTTGGTTGATAATTACTTTTCCGCTTCTCCCATGTCTAGGTAACTATCTCTTTCTTATTATTCTTCTTGAATCACATTCAATCTTTATTATGCATCTTCTTTTTTTAGGGGTTTGGTCAGAATGCTCTCGATTTGCTCTTAATCAAGTTGGGCGTGAATGATTATTTGAATAATTTTCAATATTACTGTTGCTATTGTTTTTTCTGATTTCCGACTCCAAGCTAGCTATTTTGTTTCCGGGTTCTCACTCTTTCTCTAGTTTCTGCCATTGCCGGCGTATTGAAATCGAACAACGCCATCGTACTGAAATCCCATGCCCACGACGAATAATCGACCATCGCTATCGTACTGAAATCCCATGCCCACGATGTAGATGATGAAAGGTCATGCATGATTTTAGATGTACAGAAATTTTGAGCTTTGAGAAGATGAATTGGAGACGATGAAAGACCCTATGCCATGTGTTATGATTTTTAATTTTTATTAGGATTTAAAATTAGCTTTGATGTTGTGTAATTTGTTAATTGGTGTTATACCAGTGGTGTGATGACTAGACTAATGATGTTATGTTAAATAAACTTAGTCTATTAGATTAGGACATTTTTTTGTGTTATTTGAAAAATATAAGGATACATTTGTGTGTTTATTTGATATAGGAATATATGTGTTAAAATGGATAAATATAGGGGCAAATATGTATATTAACCTAATAAATAAATAGTCATTCTAACCAATTCTAATTCTGATTCCAAAGTTTAAATCAAACACACACTAATTACAAATTATAAAAAGCTTCACTTTCCTAGGTAACTCACTCCAATCCCCTAAGCTTTTAGCCATTATTTTTATGCCAGTTTCACATATTTCCTTTTTTATCCTTTTTTTAATTTTTTCCTCTTTTGAGAGCTATTCCACAATTTTTACAACCCATTTCTCACCTTATCTTACTTTCTATTTCTTTTGTGAGTTTTTTTTTCTTCCATTCCATTTTTGTTGTTTTTGTGTGTGTGTTTTCTATAAGTGAGTTGCAGTGAGGAAGGAGAAGACCAAGGTGACCGAGTGATACAGTGGTTATTAACTTATTTTTATAGTTTCTACTAAGTTGTGGAGTTTAAGATGTTTCATTGGAAGATTTACAATTAATTACAATTAATTTAGTATTAAATGTAATTAATTGCGAAAAGTAACAAAAACATATTAAGAATAGTTGGATCAAATTATACTACAACTATGCACTGAAAGATAAAGGGCAAATATCAACTTCACTTTTTACATCTTTATGGGAATAAGACACTTATTTCTTAAGTCGGTGCACTCATTTCGTTACACGTTTGATTGGATTAATTTGATACAAATTAATAGATACAAATTAAAGATGTAATTTACTATCCAATTGAATTGAATTGCAAGAAATGTATATGGCTAGCTGCGGTAAGAACCTAATAAATCACACATTAAAAATTAAGAGCAATGAGTAAAATGGTAATTTGGAAATTAGTTCCAAATGGAGCATTATGAATAGATTGAGATTCTGAGAATATTGGATTTTAATGTCTATGTTAATTTAGATTAATAAATTACATGGATAATTATAATTATCTAAATTAACATTGTGCCTATTATTAATTAGGAATTTAAATGGTTTAATCTTTAACGAAAAGATAAATGTGATTTATTTAATATTAATTAATAATTATTTATTTATTATCGAATTTGATATAAGATAATGTGGATATTTATTTAATTAAGACTAACTCAAATTAGAACTCGTAATTCAATAACATCTACGGTGGATCGTTCCCTCAACAGTAGAACACTTTAAGAGGTATTTCGTGAAATCCTTCTTGATATATAAATCTTTTGATATCGAAAAACGAACATAATTGGTCTATGGTTTAAAAGGAAATAGAAAATTTTGGTTTTCGTCCCTGACTTTGCTTATATCTGTTTCCATATAAGCCACCAATTGATAAACATGTGGCAAAAAGCAAGAGCTGAAGGCCACCAATTGATCACAGAGGAAGAGACTCCAAACTTTGCCAAAGCATCAGCAACGCGATTTCCTTCCCTAAAGATGTGAGTAAAAATAATGTTCATCCTAGAACAAATGTCGAGACAGTTCAACCATTCTTGACGAATACTCCAAGGAACATCCATGGATCGAAGTCGAAGCAGATTAACTACGTACATGGAATCTGACTCAACCCAAAGCTGATGCCAATTTTTCTCCCAAGCAAGTTCAATTGCGAAAATATCGGCTCTCAATTCAGCCATATAAGCAAAAGAAGGAGGGGTAGAAAAAGCAAAGCAACCTTTGGGAAAGCCGCGATAATTACGAAAGATACCGCCCGCTCCCACCTTGCCAGAAGTACCAAAAGAAAAAGGGTTAATACATATATTTGTTCGTGTATTTGTTCGTTTTAACACATATATCTCTATATCAAATAAACACAGAAATGTATTCTTATATTTTTCAAATAACACCAAAACTGCCATAATCTAACAGGCTAAGCTTATTTGACTAATGGTGCAAGACGGCCAGCCTCCACATCAACTTTCGCGTTAACACCTTCTTCATCGTCACCAAATGATGCCGTTTTTCCTCACCTTCTGCGTTCACCTCCACTTCCTTTTCACTTGCCTCCACTTCTACTGCCCTTTCATTTGTCCATCTTTTCATCCTCTCCGTCCCCTTTCTCTCAATCGTCACCCGTTGCTCCGATTTACTCCTCTTCACATGATGATGTTGCTCCGCTTCCTCTTCGCAATCACTCTGATCCTCATCTCGTTTCGGTTCATGTTCACCTCTTTTGCTTTCAGCTTCCCATTAACGTTGTTAATCCTTATTTAGAAGTCCAAGTAACTATCACAAATGGCTCACAGTCTTTCTGGATTCCTTGGTTGATCATTACTTTTCTGCTTCTCCCATGTAGGTAACCATCTCTTTCTTATTATTCTTCTTGAATCACATTCAATCTTTCTATTATGCATCTTCTTTTTTTTTAGGGGTTTAGTCGGAATGCTCTCGATTTGCTCTTAATCAAGTTGGGCGTGAATGATTATTTGAATAATTTTCAATATTATTGTTGCTATTGTTTTTTCTGATTTTCGACTCCAAGTTAGCTATTTTGTTTTCGGGTTCTCACTCTTTCTCTAGTTTCTGCCATGGCTTTTAATGAATGGATTTTAATTTCATTGTTTAGTTGATCAGATATGGTTTTTTCGGATCATCGGTTTCCGTTTGACGGCGTATTGAAATCGACCAACGCCATCGTATTGAAATCCCATGCCCACGACAAATTGAAATCGACCAACGCCATCGTATTGAAATCCCACGCCCATGCCCATGATGTAGATGATGAAAGGTCATGCATGGTTTCAGATTTACAGAAATTTTGAGTTTTGAGAAGATGAATTGGAGACGATGAAAGACGCTATGCCATGTGTTATAATTTTTAATTTTTATTAGGATTTAAAATTAGCTTTGATGTGTAATTTGTTAATTGGTGTTATGACAGTGGTGTGATGACTAAACTAATGATGTTATGTCAAATAAGTTTAGTCTGTTTGATTAGATCATTTTTTGTGTTATTTGAAAAATATAAGGATGCATTTGTGTGTTTATTTGATATAGGGATATATGTGTTAAAACAGACAAATATAGGGGCAAATATGTGTATTAACCCAATAAATAAATAGTCATTCCAATTCTCATTCTAACCAATTTCAATTCCGATTCCAAAATTTAAACCAAACGCATCCTAATTACTAATTATAAAAAGCTTCACTTTCCTAGACAACTCCCTCCAATCCCCTAAGCTTTTAACTATTATTTTTATGCCAGTTACACATATTTCCTTTTTATCCTTTTTTAATTTTTTCCTCTTTTGAGTGCTATTCCACAATTTTTACAACCCATTTCTCACCTTATCTTATTTTCTATTTCTTTTGTGAGTTTTTTTTTTCTTCCATTCCATTTTTGTTGTTGTTCTTTTTGTGTGTCTGTGTTTTTTATAAGCGAGTTGAAGTGAGGAAGGAGAAGACCAAGGTCACCGAGTGATATAGTGGTTATTTTGTAATTTCTACTAAGTTGTGGAGTTTCAGATGTTTCATCCAAATTCGGAGATTTACAATTAATTACAATTAATTTAGTATTAAATGTAATTAATTACGAAAAGTAACAAAAACATATTAAGAATAGTTGATCAAATTATACTACAATTATGCACTGAAAGATAAATGACAAATATCAACTTCACTTGTTATGTCTTTATGGGAATAAGACACTTATTTCTTAAATCGGTGCACTCATTTTGTTATACGTTTGATTGGATTAATTTGATACAAATTAAAAAGGTAATTTACTATCCAATTCAATTGAATTGCAAGAAATGTATACCACTAGTTGCGGTAAAAACCTGATACACACTAAGAATTAAGAGCAATGAGTAAAATGGTAATTTGGAAATTAGTTCCAAATGGAACATTATAAATAGATTGAGATTCTGCGAATATTGGATTTTAATGTCTATGTTAATTTAGATTAATAAATTACATGGATAATTATAATTATCTAAATTAACATTGTGCCTATTATTAATTAGGAATTTAAATGGTTTAATCTTTAACGAAAAGATAAATGTGATTTATTTAATATTAATTAAAAATTATTTATTTATTATCGAATTTGATATAAGATAATGTAGATATTTATTTAATTAAGACTAACTCAAATTAGAACTCGTAATTGAATAACATCTATAGTGGATCGTTCCCTCAACAGTAGAACGCTTTAAGAGGTATTTCGTGAAATCCTTCTTGATATATAAATGTTTTGATATCAAAAAACGAACATAATTGGCCTATGGTTTAAAAGGAAATAGAAAATTTGGTTTTCGTCCCTGCCTTTGTTTGTATCTATTTCCATATAGCTAACTGTTTGGTGTTTTCATAACTTAGCTATTTTCGAGGGTAGGGATCCGCTTATTTTTCAAGCTTTATGTAAGATTTGGATTTCCATCCAAGAGGTCAGTTGGTATAGTGTGGGTACTATGAACTTTATTTTTATTAATGAGGTTTGAGTTTTACTCCAGTTTGACATTCCCTCAAGACCGCTAAGAGCTCCTCCAACTGGAGTTCGTTGGCTTCCCCCTTTCGGGTTGGCTTAAGATGAACACATATTGCTTTGCACTGAGCTCTCTTGGTGATGCGGGTGTAGGAGGAATTTTTACAACTTTTAGGGGCTTTCCTCGTTGCTCCTTTGTGTGTCATGTTCCTTTGTCTTTTGCTTATATAGATAAGCTAAACGCAACAGTTTTTGCGATCCAGATTGCGTAAATTCGTTTAGTGTGTACAAGATGCCATTTTGATTGTGACGTCTTGCCTCTATCTTTAACTCAGTTTTTACAAAGTAAATCTATCATCATTCTTTTACAACTTACAAGGCATTCCTCGTAGCTACTTTGTATTTCATATTTCTTTGTCTTTTGCGCATATAGGTGAGCTAAAAGCAGCAATTTTTACAATCCAAATTGCGTAAATTTGTTTAGTGTATACAGGATGCCAATTTGATTGTGACGTCTTGTCTCTGTCTTTAGCTCAGTTCTTACAAAGTAAATCTATCATCATTTTCTTACGACTTATGAGGCTTTGCTCGTGGCTCCTTTGTGTTTCATGTTCCTTTGTCTTTTAGACATATAGCTAAGGTAAAACAACAAGTTTTACAATCCAAATTGTGTAAATTCGTTTAGTACGTACAAAATGCCAATTTGATTGCGACGTCTTGCCTCTGTCTTTAACTCTGTTTTTATAAAGTACATTTATTATCATTTTTCTTACAACTTTTAGAGGCTTTCCACGTGACTCCTTTGTGTTTCATGTTCCAAGGTAACTTAAAAGCCGCAAATTTTGCAGCCCAAATTGTGTAAATTCCGCTCATTGTATACGTGATGCCAACTTAATTGTGACGTTTTACCTCTGTCTTTACCCAACTAGCCTCCGGACTTTATTAAAATAAAATGATGATAGATGTACTTTATAAATGAAAATGATGAAATTATTAATCTTGGCCATCTATCTAGTAAGGCCAAGTCTCTAATAATAGAAATCATCATCACAGTTAAAATGTAGAACATTATCTTAGATATATATATATAAATAAATTATGAAGACACACGAAGTGGATTTGAAAATTGAAAAAGTAAAATCAGAGTAATGTAGTCACGGACTCATGATTCCAAAGAAAGAAAGAAAAGACAACGTTTACGACAAAGCTGGCACATGAGTTTCACTATAATTGCAATAACGAACATTTCTTTTCTTTTTTTATTTTTATTTTCTTTTCCAGCACAGCATATATATATATATATATATATATATATATATATATATATATATATATATGGGCACCACTGTGTCAGCTTCAGTCACACTCTCTACCTCAAGAATCCTATTTTTTTTTAATCTTACGTGGAGCTCAGTTAGGGCAACATTTTATTCTTTTTATTTTACATTTACTACGTACTAATTTTTGCTTATTAAATAGGATTTGCTTAAATTCTGCAATTACTTTTGGGATTTTTAAGGATTTTTAATGTTTGGATTAGGTATTAGGTGAGCAAACAAATTCTTTTAACCAATATATTAGTAATTTATACGTATATACTTTAAAAAATGTGAAATTATATTATTTTAAATATTTGATGTCCGAAAAGAAATAGAGAAAATAGTTACTTTGTGGATGGTGTAGTGAAGTAGTTAGGATAAGATTCTCTACTCATAACCTCGTGGACTTGTTAATAAATACCTGGAACCAAGTCTGTGTTTTCTTTCTAATATTAATCAACGTACCTTACCTTAGCTTAGCTTCCATGTTCTTAATCATGAGTTTAGGTTCGGTTTGGTTTAGCGATAGTTGTTTACTGTTTGGTGTTCGTGTTAAGTGTTTACGGTCTCTTGTTGCGGGTACTTAATAGAAGCTATATTTCTTAATTGATGTTGTTTGTTGTCTATTGTTGTTGTTAGCGGTTTATTACTTTCTATTAGTAACATAGATATGTTAGTTTATTTTCTTTTAAAATAATTATCGAAGTAATTATTTTTCAATTTTAATAAAATATTTCCGTCTATATTATTTTGAAATAAAACAATAAAAATGGGCTACAAAAACCAAGATAAACCCGCATTTTTTTCAACGTCTTTTTTATTAGTTCGAGGTGGATAAAAACACTTCTTAATGAAGATAAGGTACGTAGGGTTGCAAACAAAGCGTGGATTCTCTGTTCCTATTAGGGATGAGGAATCCTGCTCGGTTAGAATCCTCATGAGCATGGATGTGGATTGTTTTTCCCAGGAATAGGTATCTCCGTCCTGTTGGAATCACCATACGTGTTCCCGATATTGTCCCCACGGTGATCCCCGTGGATATCCGAATTAATTCCCCATTTAACATTTACTAAATTTCTTGATTTTTTATATATATTTTTTTGTGATTCTTTTTTAAAATTAATAGGTTAGGTCAATTTTATTATTTCTTTCCACTACTTGACTCAAACTTAATCTTATTTTTTATATATTATGACAAATACCAACAAAATATAGAAAAAATAGAATAGAAATTATAAATACATCAAACAAAATGAAACGGGATATGAGGATTAGAGATTCCCCGTGGAGCAGGAGAATGACAAAAAAATTCCGATTTAGCATTCTTGGACGGAGTCAGGAATTCCCAATAGATTCGAGAGTAGGGATGGGGAACGTAATCTCCGCCCTGCCTCGTTTATATTGGTGAATATATGAAGTTTTAGCATTCCATAACTTTATATATAACATAAAAGATAGACTATAACCGGTTAGATAACAAAGAAACAACAATTTCACCTAGAATTATTCTGTTGACGTTAGGTAAGACTACAGTACACATGGAATTTGACTTCATGTTCATCTAATTCTCAACATCAAAGAGTCAATTTTTCAATAACATAAACCTAATATAATTGGCCAAACATGATTATATATCATAATATACTCTTGAGAGAATGTTTTAGCTAGACTCATTTTCACTTCAAATACTGTTTTTTACACAGTATAAACAGTACTTGTTAGCAAAACTTTATCCCATTCTTATGGTAAAATACTAAAAGAAGAAACAACAAACAAATTATAAAAAGCTGGTTTAATCCTCCCAAAAAAAAAAACACCAATAAAGACAAAAAAAAAAAGTTGATTCTTGCTACATATTTAAACATACATATTGCATAAATACACCTAAAAACTATTACATTTCTTCTCAATTGATGATCAAAATGGTTTATTATTTGCTTGAGCTGACTTTATTTCTGTGTCCAATGAGCTCATATTGATTCCATGTTGATGTTGATGTTGTCTTCCACCAATGTTTCTCACCATACCTCCAACTCCTAGAAAATCCAATGTCAATTTATCAGACTCCCCCATATTTACTCCAAGACTTTGATGCAACTTTGCCTCATCAAACCCTCCTGTGCTGTTTTGGGGCTGCTCTAATGATATACCACTGCCTGCAAACCCACCAAAGCTCCTGTCTTGCCCGTGTCCGCCCCCGAAAATCGATGACCCTCCGTGAGCAAGAGAGTTCATTAATCCTTGAAGCTGGTTTTCACTTTCAAGTTGATGATCCCCAAAACTACTGCTGTAGTTAGGGGAAATAAGGGACGGTCTTTCGGACTTATTTCCGGAACCTCCTAGGCCTCTTAGTAGTGTAGTTGAATTGTTGGTGCTGCTTGTAGTTGAGCCCATTTGAGCAGCTTTTTGAAGCAATGCAGTTGCAGACATATGAGGAGTCATGTTTTCTTGCTGCATAGATGAGCTATAAAGAGAGGAGAGACCAGAACTAACATGATCACCGATGTTTGAAAAGAGTCCGGTTGTTGTGCCTTGGCCGGAATTTCCATAAGGGTTGTTAGGATTCATGAAGGTGGAACTGGAATTGGTGTTATCAGAACCTGAGTTTGTGTTTGAGAAGAAGCTAAGGTTGAAGAGATTCGAGGCGGACGGGTTGTTATTGCTGTTGTTGTTGTTGGTGGTGGTGGAATGAAGATCATGAAGTTGCATCAAACCATGTAAATGTTTATTAGGATATGAAGATTGGTTTCCATCAGACATGAAAAATGCAGATGAAGGCATTGTGTGCATTGAAGAAGAGTTTGAAGGAGATATAATGTGCTCAAATTTAGGTCCCCCGGCATTTCCTAGCCTTAACATATCAGTAGATGGATGATTCTGATCTTGCAATGAAGGAATCTGAGAACCCACTTGAGATAAACCTAAACTCATGTGATTGTTTCCATACAGATGACTTCCTAAGCTCGTTGGATGCCTTGCACTTTCTTGAGCCAGTGCATCACAGAATGCCCTATGTGTAATGAAACTGTCACGCCTGCATCAATTTCAATTCAGCAAAATCAAACATTAGTAGTCCGCAGCTGCGTGCAATAAACCCGACCAATAAAAAAAAATACATACCACCTCATTAGGAGAGTTTTGACTATACTTAAGACGCACCACATCAGCCGTACACCCAACTAATAATCTAGACCCTAAAATATAAGCCCTAAACTCTAAATTATAAACCTTTAGAGTTAAAATATATGATATGTCATCAAATTATTATCCGGTGGACCACGTTATTTGTACACTTATCACATTTTCATTGGTAAGATCTAATAGACCAGGATTATAATATAATTTAGCCTACTATACAAGACTTTCTACTATACTCTTGGAGTAATACACTCGACGAATCAAAGAACGGATGTATATATGATTTATGAGATTCAAGTCTTACTTTCTTCATGAAGAAATGCAGCTTTATTTGTGTAATTTAACTGGAGTATTCTAAAAAGTTTGAACCTTATAAGAGACAGAAGAGAATTAAAAAGAAAAAGATGAAGAAAAAGAAGGAAAGCTTTAGTTAGGGTAAGGGTTTCTATATGAAGATAAGAAAAGAAGTAATGATGAAAGCAATCAAAAGTGTGAATACCATATAAAGAACTGGGAGTTGAGTAAATGAAGAGATAAAAAAAGATACTAGTTTGATGAAAAACCAGAAACTCAAAAGCTATAACTTCAATCAATAGTAATAATAACCCTCTTTTTCCATACAAGGAATAATTTCCATTATCGTGAAAGTCATCAATAATGAACGACCACATTCTCACCAGACCTTTCAAAAAAACACATTCAAACATTCTCTCTCTCTCTCCCCCATTAAATGTAACAGACCCCAGTCCTCTACCTAGCCCCATAGTAGCCTGAAACTGAATGAAAGTAGCTGAAAGTGAATGAAAGTAGTAGATAGATAGATATGGAGAATTGGGGAGTTTGTTAATTATGACATGCTATAGAAAGGAGCATCTTAATTAAATTCATACAGCCCTAAGTGGCTATACAAGGAAAGAATTGGAGAAGAGCCAACCCAGAAAAGAACAAACTAAATAACAAAATCCAACTCATATCCTTGCTGACACTCTTTAACAACTACACGTGAATAGAGAAATAAGACTAATGGCGTTGTTACCAAGAAAACACATGACACTTTTTTTTTTCTTTCTTCTTCTTCATTTCTATGAAGACCCTTCTCTCTCTCTACACCATTTCAGTTTCTCAGGTTATTCACATGGAACCACTCCTTCTGAGAGAGTTCTGCCATGTCAAAACATAGAAAAGAGAACACTAAAACAAAACCCCTAAACAAGGCCAAGACAAAGAGGTAAAATAAAATCTATGATTAACCCTTTTTCCCCTCTACAGTTTCCCAAAACAAAAGTTTTTGTTTTGGGTGCCCAAAAGTTTCAACTTTTAAATCATTTCTTCAATTATACTTTTATTGACATCATAGCAACAAGGAATTGTTGAAACCCATGACTGTAATTTTATGGAGGAGAAAGAGAGAGAAGATGATGGAGAAGATGATGATAATAAGTTACCTTGAGAAAAGAGTGCCACAGTCACATCTGTATTCTCTAGTTCCACAAGTTTTAGAATGGGCTTTCCAATCAGATTGAACAGCATACCTCTTGGAGCATTTCTCACACTTCCATTTCTTCTCACCATGTTTTCTAGAGTAATGTTTTTTGATGCCAGTAAGGTCACCAAGAGCCCTAGAAGGGTCATGGTGAACACAAGTGGGCTCAGGGCATAAATAAACCTTCCTCTTTACCTCTTTTGTTGTCTTCTGCTTAAGCTTCCAAGGTAGATTATGTCCTCTTCTGTGTAGCTGTAAGTTTTGTTCCCTTTGAAACCCTTTGTTGCATACCTCACATATGAACCTGTTTGTTGCCATTAGAGTCTTCGGAGATAAAGCTATCACCTCCGCATCTGGATCTGCATTAATTCATCACAATTCACAACTCAAATCCCATCAATCTTAATAAACCCCAATCCCAATCCCCAATTCACTTACTTGGATTCCCAGGTTGATTCCTCTTCTTCTTAGGAGGTGGGGGTGGGATTGTTGAAGAAGTAGTAGTAGTTGTGGATGAAGAGTGCTGCTGCTGCTGCAACATCTGCTGCTGGTTTTGAATTTGACTCTCATCCCTAGCCCGGAAGAAAGATGTAGATGAGGAAGCAGCAGCCATCTTTGAAAATTGGACAAAGAATCCATTAGAATTGGTGGAATGGAAAGAAACAAAGAAAAGAGATTATATATATATAAATAAAGAAAGACTTACCAGATGAAACCCAGAAGGAACCAAGAAGAAAGATTGAGTTAAAACCCAGAAAGAACCAAGAGAAAAGTATAAAAAAGAGACAGCTACAATCCGGAGATAGAAAAGAAGAAAACAAGTAATCTTTAGACGTATTTTGCTTGCTACCTCTTTGTTTCAGAGAAGTTGGTTTGTTTTTATAATACATCCATCCATCTATCTCTCACACACACTCTCTCTTGCTCTTATTTCTTTATAATTCAATCATTTAATATTTCCATGTATATACATACACACAACACATACATGCCTATCATACACATAGGAATAATAATATCATTTATTTTCCGTTACATATGTAATTTTACAGAAAAAGGCAAACAGTAAATTTATAGAAAAAGGGGGTTTATATATGTCACTGTATAAGGCAGCTCTCTCTCAGGCAGGGAAATGTGTCTGTATTCGGCGATAGTTAGGGGCCACCTTGCCTTCGTTCCCATAATGGACTAACCTTGTTCCCATCTCTTCTTCTCTAATTTCAATCAATACGACAACTCTTTCACTCGTCACTCTTTCCTTTTTCTTTTTCTTTTTCTTTTTCACTTCTACCCTTATTGTGAATCCATTTTCATATCTGTAAAATTTTATAACTTTTTATTTCTCCAAGTTTAGTTATATGGTTATTCGGATATAGCAAATCTTATGGTGTTTGAAATTACATTGTCTCGATTGCACTATTTTAAATCGCTCATTATACTCTGACTATCATAGATGAACAACAATACCATAAAACTTCAATTCTTAACTCAAAAATCATTCAAATTTGAATAAGATGGCATTTGTCATCCTTTTGATGGTAAATTATTAGAAGCACCCGATTCTCCATGTCAAATAGATGAATAAAATCCAGTTAAACGCCAACACTAATCGGATCGTGACTCTCAATCACAGCATCCACAAAGCGTAACATGGACCCACACATATTATAAGAGGCTCCACTATTTAATTATTATATGGGGTCACAATATACGTGTCCAAATGTGAATTGAAGGTCACGATCATTCCTTCCTTGGATTCAGTGACGGATTAATGACATGTGACGTGAAACTGGTCGATGACCTGACTGTAGTTTGAAAAATAGTTAAAACTGTTATTCTTCTTTGTTGCTTCAACGCTATTTGTTGAGGGGCAATTTGGCATGCTTGCATTTTGGGCGTAGGGTGTTGCGTTTTGATGATGGATGATAGAGTTCGCTTTAGTACCACCCCTCAAACTTGGCAAGAAAGGATTTTGTAAGCCTAGTTTGGATAATAGAGAAAAGAAGACTGAGGAACATTGAGCTTTGTCCAAGGATGGAGAAGATGAAGTATCCAATGTAATTTACATGATGTAGATGTCATGCTTCTATATTCTTCTTATATGGATGATCGAGAAACTATACTTTGTTTATTGGAACGCAATGAAATCAAGGAATTACCTAGAAAAACTTCATATAATGTGAATGATCTTCTATTATCTGGACAATTGCCCCAATCAACATTAGAAAAACTATGTAAGGTTAAGTGATTGTTGTAAGGGAAGAATAAGCCAAGGCCTGTAGTTCCCTTTAAGATATCTCAAGATTTTAAAAACTTTAGTGGGACACTATGCCATTTTCTCTTTCACATGACACAAGATACATGATAGACATTTGTTTTCGTGTCGTCTGAATATTTTTCGTGACAATATTTTAACTGTATGTCATCTGAAGGCGAAATAAAAAATGCGCTCGATTCTCAGATGACATTACGACTACAGAATCTTGTCATCCAAAGAAAACGCGCGTTTTCGTTAAATTTGATGCGCTCAACAGATGACACCTCTAATAAATGAATGTCATTATATGCCGAAAACAAAAAAGCGGCAAATGAAATTTCACTTACGCGGCCATACCAAATTGTAGGCACTCTATCGTTTGACTGAAATTTCAGCTGATATATAAACCCTCTCTAATCCCAAACCCCAGTTTAGGTTACGCAAGCTTCATCCCTCTCATCTCTCTCTATCTCCATGGTTGATTTAAACATGCAATCACTGGGTGAGCTCGAAACACGGTACTGGTAAGCCATATTTTCTTCGTTCCTAGATGTATTAAAGTATCATTGTTCCTTACTCTATCTTTTCCTCATCCGATTTACTTTTGTGTATGTCGATTTCAGCAGCTGGAATAAGGATCTTGTGATTTTCAGACCTATCGTTGAAAGGTGTAGGTCTCTCGCTTAGCTACATTGATTTTATTGTATTCAGATTCACTGCTGAAAAGCTTGGGTCTTTATCTTTTTAACCTAGGGAAATACAGTGCCAGATGTTAAAGATGGTATGAACTCATCTGATTCCTTTTTATTTGAACATAATATTTGCACAGATAGTAAGAATGCTTCAGTACATGGGAAGACTGACTGAAGAGATTGTCAATCGGTTCATGCCTTTAGCATATGGAAAGATTTCTTTAACTTAATGAATATATATTAATGTTATGTTGGTTTGAACTGATTGGTCATGCCTTTAGAAGTGATTGAGTATGTTTGATGTACTATTTAGGAACCTAGAACTCATTGATTTAGGAAACTAGCCCGATTTAGTATATATATTGTTATGTGGGTTTGAACTGAACGATTACATATATGTATGATGTTGTGGGTGATGACGAAATGATTGGTATGAACTGATTGGTTAGATATAACTGTTTAGGAAGCTAGGACTCATAGAGTTTATGTATGAATGATCATTAAGTATGTGGCTGATTAGACATACTCTAAAGATTTGAATGTTCATTGTGATTGGAAATACTTTTACACCTATGAGTTATACTGCTATAAGTGATTGAGTATGTGTATGAAACATGTTTATGTTTGATGTTTTGTTTAGGAAGCTAGACTGATTGAGTATGTGTACGAATTTTCATTTGGGCATGTAGCTGATTAGTTACATGTATGATGTTGTTGTGATTGGCCATACTCTTATGTTATGAATGTTCATTGAGTGAAATAATGTTCATGCCTACAACATATGGTTTGTGAAGCATAGTCATATCATACACTTCATCACCATACTCCTTTTTATTTGAACATGAGCTATGCTGATAAGTAAGGAATAAGTTGTCTTGAATAAGTAAGGAATAGACATGCACGAATAAGTTGTCTACTTGTTATAGCATGTTAGGCATACTCTTAAAGCTGAAAATGTTATGAACTCAACTGATTCGTTTTTATTTGAACATGAGTTATGCTGATAAGTAAGGAATAGACATGCACGAATAAGTTGTCTACTTGTTATATAGCATGTTCACTTGAATATACATATGTCTACTTGAATAAGTTGTCTACTTGTTATAGCATGTTAGACATACTCTTAAAGCTGAAAATGTTATGAACTCAACTGACTCCTTTTTATTTGAACATGAGTTATGCTGATAAGTAAGGATTCTGAATGCAATTCGTTTACAATATACCTTAATCATGCATCAAGTATTAAAAGAACATTGTAAAAGGGTCATTGAGCATGTATGAAGCATGTATTAAAGGGTAAATTTAGGCTAATTGCATGTACTGATATGGCTTGCAAATTATAAGATATATTTTGAATAGATAGAATATACATATACATACGAACTGAATAACAAGCTCTACGTAAAGGGTTATGTATATGCATTGGCCATACTCTTACTATGTTCTTTTCCACTCAGTTTGATATCGTAATAACAACATTAAACATGGTGATAGGTTTATGATGCATTAAGCACAAATAGAGTCCCTTATGGTGTCAGCATCATAAACCTCATTACCAAGTTTAGAGTACAACGAGTACAACCCAAGTGGAAGGAGCATTGTAAAAGGGTCAGTTTAGTCTACTTGAACATAGATACGAACTGAATAGTAAAGCTCTACATTATATTACAAAAGGGGGGGCATGAGTGTTTCCTTTCGATTGTAATTGAAGGTCCAAAGCTCTTTAACTATTTTGACTAGAGAAAGGAAATTTGGAATTGGAATGAGAACCACATTTGGAGCTCACATTGCCTTCCAATTCTCCTTTCTCTTAGCCAAGACAGTTTAGGAGATTTGGACACCCTCATATGCAGCACAAACAGAGTCCCTTATAGTGACAGCATCATAACCCTCATTACCAAGTTCATAGTACAACAAGTACAACCCAAGTGGAAGGAGCATTATAAAAGGGCCAGTTTAGTCTACTTGCATAGACATACGAACTGAATAACAAAGCTCTACGTTATATTTAAAAAGGGGGGATGAGTGTTGCCTTTCGGTTGGAATTGAAGGTCCAAATCTCCTTAACTATTTGGAGTAGAGAAAGGAAATTTGGAATTGGAATGAGAACCACATTTGGAGCTCACATTGCCTTTCGATTCTCCTTTCTCTTATTCAAGATAGTTTAGGAGATGTGGACACCCTCAAATCCACTTTGCATACCCCTCAGTCCATATCCGGGCGAGCCCTTCATACTCTTCCCTGTTGCTACGGTATTGCTCAGCAACTGCTTCTTGCCCAGGATATGGCTCCTCACTGTGGGGCTGTAGAAGTAGATCATATAGGTGCCACAGACACTACAAAATGCATAGAATAATTAGATCAAAAATATGATGTTGTGTGTTTATCAAATGAAATAGATAAATGGTTGCATTATACTGTGGCAGTGGATAAGTGATGGGTATTAAGGATACGGGGAAGACGAATCAAACCATGAGGAGCAACGTTAGGATGATATATCCTATTCTAGAAGTGAAACTGAGAATAAGAGGAGAGATTTATTAGTGTATGTTTCATGTAGGTGATTATATCTTACTGATCTGAGTTAATATTACTCTTGCAGGACTATTTGGGAAATCCGGAGGGTAGCTGATTCTGATTTCAAATACACCCCTTTCATATGGGGTGTATTGGGGGCCTTTCATTCTAATCGACCATTTGAAGAAGTTACCATTGAGAGGGTCTGTATGTTATCATCTAAGAAGAATCATTAGAAATACACAGAAGAAACCAGGAAGAGTTACGGAACAACTATGGATTGACATACGTACCATCGATGGACAGAAGCCACTCTGGGTTCTCCATGTATAATTTCTCCAAGTGAGCAATTATTTCTTGTGGAGTTTCAACAAGGGGATCCATTGTTACAGCGTAAGTTTTCTGGGTTGTTGAAGGTATGTATTCTGAACACGTATGATGCATATATTTATAGTGATATGATTGTGGTAAGTGAAAGGCCGTGAAAGGGGAAGGGTCTGTAATTACTGAGTTTAGGGTTGTGTGTAATATTAATGATCTGCTTTGGCTTTTGTAGATACCAAGACCTTTGGGATTATAGGCCTAATTATTACTCCAAGATATGGATTGACGTTATGGAAGATATTGATTATTTTTTTGTGTTTTAATTCAGAAATGTATTGGTTATTCAATATATGGATTGACGTTATAGGCATAAATGTAAACATATTATGAGTATTGGTCTCCAATAAAATTAAAACCATTGATATATAGAATTTTATGTTCATATTTTAGTATGTTTCAGTATTCAGGTAAAAACCAGAAATTCAAATGAAGAAGAAAGCAAAAAATGACATTTTAATTTTTAAAAATGTCATCTAAACAGCAATAAAAAGACATTAAAATAAACGTATCTGTCATCTGAAAAAAAAATCCTTCGACATGATTGATTAAGACCTATGCCATCTAAACAAGCTATAACGACAGAAATTATTATACGAACTGTAATCTCAAATTCAATATGCCAATTTCCCACACGTTAACCTGGCGGTTTTAATTATTAGAATGTCATGTGATGACATTAAAGGTGACGGCAGTAATAAATAAGCTGCATCGTAACAAGGGTAAGATGACATTAAGAAAATAGGCTAATGTCATGTGTGATGACGAAACATGACAGAACCTGACCGTCGTCTGAAGGTGCAATAGACGGCAGCGAGCCCCGTGACAGATTTATATCTCGCGGGACAACAGTTTTTAACCGTCGTTTGAAGAGGGTTTTGGCATAGTGAGATCATTTGCTGTTGGATTAACTAGCTGTTGAGAAATAATGGTAACAATGTAAGCAATCGCAAATCTAATGTGTGTAACATATATGACTTTGCCAATGTAGATATATTTATTAAAGGTTGGGTGTTTGATGATGGTTTGTGATAAGGTATAGCTGGTGTAAGGACATATTTTCAATTTAGGAAACCAGTTTCATTGAATTGCTCTAATATATATTTCCTTTGACACATATGCAGGTCTATAGGTTTTCTGAGGAACTCGAATCCAAGGAAGTGATGCAAAGGACCTAAGTCTTTGATGCTGAAAGGTGATGAAGGTGACTTTTGATGTGTTATATATTATTGTAATGATTACATCATCCACATAGATTAATAAAACTGTGAAATTAGCTCATATTTTATGACTCGACAATGAAGTATTAGTTGTGGATTGTTCATAACATGCATCCTTAATAACTGAACTAAGCTACAAATTGGATTACCTTCCTACTTGGTGTAATCCATATAAGGGCTTCTTCAGTCTACAAACTTGATTGTGTTGTGCATTAGGTATTTCAGGTGGCAAACTCATGTAGACTTCTTCTGTCAAGTCTCCATGGATATATGTGTTATTTATATCAAGTTGTTCAATGAACTAGGACTTAGTTACTGCATTTTCCAACAAAACTCGAATGGTAGTGAATTTTGCAACTAGAGCATAAGTTATAGTGAAATCCACCCCTTAATTTGTATGAATCCTTTTACAATTAGTCTTGCCTTATATATGTCAATGACGCCATCAAATTTATGATTTATTCTCTAAACCTATCTACAACCAATGGATATATTTTTTGGAGGTAGAGTATTCAATTCCCAAGTGTCATTTGTCTCAAGAGAATTCCACTTGCATTGTTTGCTGCTATTTAAGACCCTTAAACGCTTGGGGATATGTTTGGGGTTCTAAATTACAGGTAAAAGTCGATTGATAAGGCCATTTTTAGTGATGATAAATGGTCATATGTGAGAGTAGAGGAAAGAGAATGAGGTGGAAAAGCAATAAGTGAAACCCGATTTTTTAGTTTGGTATGATAATCCTATAACTATGTAGGTAGATGTTTGTTTCGTCTAAAATGCATTTTTATAGGTAGCGTTGGTGGTTATAATATTTATGGAGTTCCATTAATATGTGGTTGAGGAATAATAATAGGTGATTAATGTTATTCCTCATTATCTGGTATAGTTTCATGAATGTGATCAAGGCCTTCTTTGCAGAATGGAATGCTGAGATTTGTAGTTGATGGAGTAGCAAATGAGAATGTTGGATCAAAGAACTTCACATTCCTGCTAAAAAAGATAGTTTTAGCAAGAAGATTCAATAATTTGTAACCCTTGATGCATGTTTAATACCCTAGAAAACAACATCTTATGCATGGGCTAAAAAACCAAAGGGCTTAAAATTACTAATGTCAGAAGCTTGGATATATAATTTGTGAAATGGTGTTTGGTTGTTTAGAATAGTAGATGGTAACCAGTTAAGCAAATAGACAGAATAAACTACTGCATTTGCCAACAAAGCTCGGGGATAATATGGAATTTTATGTATAACTTAGCCATCTAATAAATTTTCAAATTGAAAATCTGATAGCGTTTGAAATTACATCGTCTCTTAAGCATTAAAATTAAGCTCGCACTATTTTAAACGGCTCATTGTACTCTAACTATCATAAATGGAACAACAATACCATAAAACTTCAATTCTTAATGCAAAAATCATTCAAATTTGAATAAGATGACATTTGTCATCCTTTTGAGGGATTTCCGGTAACTAATGTCAGATGCCACGTGATAGTTAGGTAAGAAAAAAATTGCCAAATGGAATTACTTATGCCTAGTCACCAACTAAATATAATAGCCCAACCCGCTTAAGAAAACCCACCCGACCCAATATATTTACATTGTGATTAGTCCAATTTTGTCGCATTTAATAAGAAAACCAAGGAAAATGAAAAACGAAGAATATGAGAATTATCATTCATATCTTGCTTTTACATGAAAGAAATCTCTCTATTTATAAATGAATGATAGCTAACAGAAATCTATATAAGGAGAAGCAATATGCAGAAAATACAAAAAGTATGTGATGTAATCATAATTGATGGTCACGATTATTCCTTCTTTGGATTCAATGAAGGATTAATGACTTGTGATGCGATGATTGATGACCTACTATAGTTTGAAAAACAGTTAAAATGGTTATTCTTCTTTGTTGCTTCAACGCAATCTGTTGAGAGGAAATTTGGTGAACTTGCGTTATGGGCATAGGGTGTTGCGTTTTTACGGTGGATTATAGAATTAAGTTTAGTACCACCCTTTCAACTTGGCAAGAAAGAATTTTGTAAGCCAAGTTTGGATAATAGATAAAAGAAGGCAGATGAATATTGAGCTTTGGTGAACATATCAACTAGTCCAAGAATGGAGGAAAATTAAGTCAGCCTGAACTATTCTCGAATCACATGGCAATTGATGTCTATGTGTTTGGTTCTTTCATAAAAAACATGATTTTATGCTATGTGAATAGCTGACTGATAAGCCCAAAATATACATAAAATATCATTAATAATTACATCAGGTTTGTAGTGAAATCATGCTGATTATATTCAATTAGAGTACTTTTACGTCTATATATGTTTCTTTGATGCAAGGTACTTAATTATTTGGTAAAATCCAAATAGGAGCTAAAACGGAGCAAAAACGAGAGAAAAATCAGAGTTACGAGCTAAAAGTACGAGTAATTCAGAAGACCGACATGGGGAGACGGGAAGCGTTGAAGACCGGGAATCAAAGCCCGTGTCGCGACCGAGATTCTCACATTTCGGTCGCGACACGCTAAATTCAGGCACCAAACATTATTTCATTTGGAGCAACTTTTTACACCCCAGGTCGCGACTGAGATTCCATAATCTCGGTACGAGCAGCAACAATTCTAGCAATGTTTTCACATGAAAAAATTCCAAGTAACACGTATGTTCGTTTGGATAAAAACGACCCTTCACCATGAGACACGACCCTTCAAACACAACCCTCCAGCATCTATAAATAAAGAGTTCATTTCAGAATTCAAGAGGTTGATTGTTATAGTTTGGGGAGTAGATATTATGTTGAAATTCTGATTCAGAAGAGAACCAAATATTAGATTACATTTCTGTAAAAGCAAACTTGTTGTACACAAGTTATTCTTAGATTAATTACAAACACAGTAGAAATTAGTTTAGATTTAAGAGTTGTTCGAAGACAAGTTCACATTCGGGTAGTAGATCCAACGATCTCTATTCCGAGGATCCAGCAAGAAGGATTAGCGGCTGAAGCGCCCCAGGGTCTGACAAACCTACGAAGTTTGAGGAAAGGATTGACAACTCAGAACTCAAATTAGTTAAAATGCTATATATGTTTCTTCTTCTCTGTTAACTTGTGAAGATTCACAATTCAATAATAATACATTTATTCTATTCAATATATTCTTATGTTGTTACTTTGATGTTATTCTGACAAAATGATTTTTGAAGTAATGTTCTGGTGTTTTCATTAAAACGTTTTACACAAATATAATTACAAGGAAACTTTGTTGAACACTTAAAAGGATTAGGATTTATGGATGATATGATCGGTAACTCGGCTTATCAGACATAAAAACACCAATTTGATTAAGGTAGCGATCTTGCCCGATCGGAGGAAGATCGTCTTCAGTTCAAAGCCCATTAATTGCGTAAATCAATGAATTGTTACATGTTTATAATCTTACCAAAGTTATAGTTGCTTTCTTTGCTTAATGCGAGTAAGTTTTGTACACTTCCTATTTTAAACACAAAAGTTTATGTCTTGTAATTAAATCTCAAGACAGAATTGCATTCTAAGTTCAACATATTATTCTCATCTAAAACCAGACCAATAAAAACTAATTAAACGATTTTCTAGAGTATAAACCTAAAGACGTGAACTAAACTGAATTAAAATAAGTTTTCGTAAAAAACGTTCTCTGTGGGTTCAATATCTTTTATTATTGCAAGTGAAATTGTGCACTTGCGGAAATCGCTCAACACTAACTGATTGTCACAAAAGAGCAAGGAAAATGTTGTATTAAAATGTGTAAATTGAAGATGAAGTATCTAGGGTAATTCATATTATGTAGAAGCCATGCTTCTATATTCTGCTTATATGGATGATCGAGAAAATGTACTTTGTTTCTTGGAACGCCATGAAACTAAGGAATTACCCAGAAAAAAAATTCATATCATGTGAGTGATCTTCTAGTATCTGGATAAGTGCCCCAACCAACATTAGAAAAATCATGTAAGGTTAGTTGATTATTGTGAGGGAAGAATAAGCCAAGTCATGTAGTTCCCTTTAAAATATCTCAAGATTTTAAAAACTCTAGTGAGATCATCTATGGTTGGATTAACTAGATGTTGAGAAATAGTGTTAACAATGTAAATAAGGAAAAATCTAATTTGCGTAACATTATTGACTTTGCCAATGTAGATATACTTGTTAGAGGTTGGGCATTTGGTGATGGTTTGTGATAAGGTATAGTTGGTGTAAGGACATGTTTTCAATTTAGGAAACCAGTTTCATTGAGTAGCTCCAATATATATTTCCTTTGGCACCTATGCAGGTCTATAGGTTTTCTGGGGAGCTCAAATCCAAGGAAGGAGCATAGAGGACCTAAGTCTTTGGTGCTGAAAGGTGATGAAGGTGACTGTTGATGTGTTCATAAGCCTAGAGGTCTAGGGAAGAGAATAACTAGAAGATAGATGGGCACAAAGGCCTTAGAAGAGTAGAGCTTTTTCTCGAATGAGAAGATAAAAAGCTAAGCAAAAAGTAGTTGTATATTATTATAATGATTACATCATCCACATATATTAATAAAGTTGTGGAATTAGCTCATATTTTATGGCTGAACAATGAAGGATTAGTTGTGGATTGTTCATAGGATGCATCTTTAATAACTGAACTAAGCTACAAATTCGATTGCCTTCCTACCTGGTATAATCCATATAAGGGCTTCTTTAGTTTACAAATTTGATTAGGTTGTGCATAGGTATTTCAGGTGGCAAACTCATGTAGACTTCTTCTGTCAAGTCTCCATAGATATATGTGTTATTTATATGAAGTTGTTCAATGAACTAGGACTTAGTTACTGCATTTGCCAACAGAACTTGAATGGTAGTGAATTTTGCAGCTATAGCAAAAGTTGTAGTGAAATCCACCCCCTCAGTTTGTGTGAATCCTTTTAAAATTAGTCTTGCCTTATATATGTCAATTATACCATCAAATTTATGATTTATTCTCTAAACCCATCTACAACCAATGGATATATTTTTTGGAGGTAGAGTGTTCAATTCCCAAGTTTTATTTGTCTCAAGAGAATTCCTCTTGCATTGCTTGCCGCCATTTAAGAGCCTTAGATGCTTGGGGATAAGTTTTGGGTTCTAAATTAAAGGTAAAGGTCAATTGATAAGGCCATTTTTAGTGATGATAAATGGTCATATGTGAGAGTAGAGGAAAGAGAATGAGGTGGAGAAGCAATAAGTGAAACCCAATTTTCTAATTTTGTATGATAATCCTATAAATATGTAGGTAGATGTTTGTTTCGTCTAAAATGCATTGTTATAGGTAGTGTTGGTGGTTATAGTATTTATGGAGTTTCATTAACATATGGTTGAGGAATAATAATGGGTGATTAATGTTATTTCTCACTATCAAGTATAGTTTCATGAATGTGATCAAGGCCTTCTTCATTGCAGAATGGAATACTGAGATTTGAAGTTGATGAAGTAGCAGATGGGAATGTTGGTTTAAAGAACTTCACATTCCTACTAAAAAAGATAGTGTTAGTAAGAATATTCAATAATTTGTAACCCTTGATGCATGTTTGACACCCTAGAAAACAACATCTTAGAGATTTATTTGTGAGTTTGGTTTTTTTTATTTATGTCCAATGTAGATGCATGGGCTAAAAAACCATAGGTCTTAAAATTACTAATGTCAAAAGCTTAGGTATATAATTTGTGAAATGGTGTTTGCTTGTTTAGAACAGCAGATGGTAACCAGTTAAGCAAATAGAGAAAATGAGCTACTGTGGCACACTAGAAAATTTTAGGCATATAACTTTGTAGTAAAAGAGCTTTATTGGTATTCATGAGGTTTTGATGTTTTCTTTCTATTCTGGCATTTTGTTGGGGTATTTCTAAGAGGCTGTTTGATGGATAATGCTAAATGATTCATAAAAGGCAGGCTTTAAAAATTCTTGGCCATTATCTGATCTAATTGCTTTAATTTGTTTATCGAACATATTTTTAGTATAAGTACAAAACTTTTGTAACAATGGATTGCCTCAGTTTTAGATTACA
The DNA here is from genome assembly GCF_963576675.1 of Euphorbia lathyris. NCBI lineage: Eukaryota > Viridiplantae > Streptophyta > Magnoliopsida > Malpighiales > Euphorbiaceae > Euphorbia > Euphorbia lathyris. Next base: position 43,151,946 of record NC_088919.1, on the reverse strand, counting down.
TTAGTGAGACCCAGAAAAACCTGCTACAATCATCCCTCATTATGAGAAAATAGTTATGATAAGAAAATGATCCTTTAATGGGTCCCCAAATGTCTATATGTAGTAGATAAATGCATTTTGATGCTATGTCGACATTTAAAGTATAAGGCAACTTTTTCCTTTTTGGTTTTTTACAAACTTCACATTGAAAATTAGGAGAAATTAGTGTATCTATTCCAAGTGAGTTCTACAAATCCTTTGCTCTCTCAGATGATGGATGCCCCAATATGAAATGCCACATGTTTAGCTTGGTGTCTTCTATTGAAATTACTTTTGTGAATTGAAAACTAGGATGCTTAAGATGGTATAGTCCTCTCTCCCTAGCATAACCAATCCTCACCTGCCTTCCATGATCTTGTATGATGCAAGTTTCTCATATTATTATAAGAGATGCGTAATTTGATGCCACTAATTTTCTTGGAAATATAAGAATGTATTGGAAAAAATGTATAAGTAACACATCCCTTGAACAAAATATATGTTAAGAACAACTGTGCCAATATGAGAAACTGCAACTGATTCTCCATTTGGAAATTTAGCTTGATAATTCAACACAGTTTTACATGAACCAAAATATTGTTTATCACATATAGTATGACATGTGATTCATGTTTCAACAATCCATGCCTTCTCATTATAACTATTAGTTGAATAGCTTAAAATTGTACTAGAATAATCCACTTTCATGCTAGAATTTGCACTGAAGTGTGATCCTTTACCTTGGACCTTGAAGATAGCAAACATTAGTTATTGATACTAGCCTTTAGTCGATACATGACCGTCGTGAATGGCATTTGCTGGTGCATTATAAGATCTTACACCAGAGTGTGAATCATATGATTCATTGTGCTACTAAGATGCATAATTCACCCTTGAATTATTAGATCCATATTCTACCTATTCATATTACAATAATTTGGAGGGTGTAGGAACGGATTTTTTCGACCTCGATGATTTATGAATTTTTAACCTTGAGCTACAACTTGAGCTGGTGAAAGTATGTCTCAAAGCAATAAGTCAAAGTTCCAAGAAAACGAGTAAGAATGAAAATCGAGGAAATTTTTCATTAAAGATCGATCGCCCTTTGTCCAAAAATATCTAGCCTTTGACCGTTGACGTATTGAAATTGACACGTCATCACTAAATAAGGGATGATCGACCTTAATTGGAATTCCAAAAAAGGGTAATCTCCCCGTAAATGTAGAAGATTGAGAAGACACCATAGCTCAACTAAAGCAATGTCAAATCCCTCAAGTCTCACCTATTTAAACTAAACGCCAGGTCTGAATCAAATGAAGACTTTTGGGAAATCATTTTCTATAGAGAATTAGAGAGAGAAAGAAGGTTTGATGATTAAATCTAGGTTTCTAAGTTCTTGAGAAAAAGGAAAAGTTCTTAAGTTTTCAAGAATTAATCTCGCTTATATACTTCACTAATATGTTATTTTACCTTACTATTGTCGGGTGTGACACTATAAAAAAATCTAAATACGCTCAAGGAACATGTAGAACACGATGGTATTAATGATAATCAGACAATTACAATAAGTTTTTATATATAAATCTTTTGTGTTAAGTCTATTGCATCTTTCCATAAAAGAAAAGTCAAGTGTAACTAACTACTTTAATTGTATTGCGAATGGTTTTTTAATTCCATTGAAGTATATATTGAACAAGTTATGGCTTCAATGGTGGGATAAATTTCATCAATGGTGTACAACATTTGCCCAATTTCACACTTTGGTGTACAACCTTCATTTTGTCTCAGTAATATGTACGAACTTATAGGTGACCTCCCACTATGGTGCATAGCCGGTAAAAATATCCGGTCAATGCAAAGTCAACACGATAACTCAGTAATTTGACAAGTCAAAAAGTCAAAATTTGACCCCTATAATGAAATTACAGCTATACCCTTCTTCCTCCATCACCTTTACTGATTTCTAACCCTACCTTTCTCTCTCTCAAACAATCCTCTCATATCTGAAACAATTCAACCAATTAAAAATCAAATCCTATTGAAGTTTCAAGAATAAAAGAGACTACAATCCATATAAACGTCATTTATTTTAATCAGTCGAAACTCAAGTTGGAGACGGCCAAAGGAGATCTCTGCGACTCAGCCATCTGAATTTGATGGTACAGAGAGAGAAATTGTCCCGAGAAATCGAAAACGACATGTGATTATGTGTGGTATGAGAATCCATTCCAGTGGCCGGCGAGTAGATATTATGCGTGGTATGCGTTGTGTCTCATAAACATCTTACGGTGGAGAGAGCTGTGCAGGATTGGATTTTTCTGTTTGGGTGCTTTGATGATATTATGGTGTGTGAAATAATAATTTATGTTAGGTTGTTTGCATCATTTTTTATTTTTTCTAGCTTTTGGTGAATTTGATTTATGCTTCTGTACTTAATTTTTGAATTCTTGTTTAATTTTGTCTTTATTCTAATTTTTCACCATGAAATTTGAATTGCTAATTTGAATGTGATCTATTTTTTTTAATCTCAATGCATTAACAATGTTAATTTTGAAATCCTCAAAATTCCACCCTAACTTGCTGAAATTTGAAGAGAGAGGTTTGAGAGAGAGAGAGAGGAGTTAGAGAGAGAAAGAAATTAGGGGAAGAAGATGAAGATATGGAGGAATAGGGGTGAAAGAGGAAAAAATATATAATTAATTTTTTTTATAATTTGTGGGTCCTACATTTTTAATGGGAAATGTGAAAAATAGATGAGGTGGCGCGTTGACTGGCGTTAACCGGTCATTTTAACCGGCTATACACCAAAGTGAGAGGTCACTTATAAGTTCGTACATATTACTGAGACAAAATAAAGGTTGTACACCAAAGTGTGAAATGGGACAAAGGTTGTACACCATTGATGAAATTTACTCTTCAATGGTGTTGTTCTCATTGATTGATTAGAATATATAATCAGATACAGAGGTTGGTTACAAAACAAATCAATCCCTAAGATACAGGAGTATAAAAACTATAGACTAATTCAAATAACCTAAATAATAGCTAACGATAATATAGACAATTATCAACAGATAATTAGCCAATTTAATATTTACAAGAGTATCCTTTATCAGTCCCCCTCAAATTGATGGTGGACAGACCTGTAATTTGTCACACAGTTGAAGGTACCGAGCTTTCGAAAGTGATTTTGTCAATATATCAGCTGTCTGGTCAAGAGTAGAAATGTGGCAAACCTTGAGTTCATTCTTAGCAACCTTATCTCTCACAAAGTGGAAATCAATTTCAAGATGTTTGGACCTGTCATGCAATATGGGATTTGCAGTCAGATAAGTGGCGCCCAGGTTATCGCACCAGAGAACCGGTGATTGATTTGTACCAAAACCAATGTCGATTAGTAACATACGAAGCCATATAATTTCAGAAGCCAGAGAGGAAAGGGCACGATACTCGGCCTCTGTAGAAGAACGAAAAACCGTCCGTTGCTTCCTTGAACGCCAGGAAACAAGATTAGGACTAAGAAAAACTGCAAAGCCAGATGTAGATTTACGATCATCAAGATCACCTCCCCAATCAGCGTCTGTAAAACCAACAACATTAAGGTTTTTACCGCGTTGAAGCAAAATCCCATGCGGCGGTGTAGAGTGCAAATAGCGAAGAATTCGCTTAACTGCCTTCCAATGTTCCATGTTAGGACAATGCACAAATTGACTTACTTTGTTAACTGCAAAACTGATATCTGGACGAGTGATGGTGGCATATTGCAAACCACCTACAATGCTGCGATATAAGCCAGGATCATCAAAGGGTTCACCGCCATCAAGAGTGAGGCGACTCGAGGTACAAGAAGGAGTAGAAATGCCATTAGCTCCAGTCATTTGGGATCTGTCCAGGAGGTCTTTGATATATTCATGTTGGTTTAAATGAAGGCTCGAAGTTGTCCAGGAGGCCTCAAGACCGAGAAAATATTTGAGTCGCCCAAGATCACGAATGGGAAATCGAGACTGTAGTTCAGAAACAAGCTTCTGAATTGCAGTAGTGTTAGACCCCATAAGTAATATGTCATCGATATACAGTAGACAAAATAATCGAACATTAGGGGCAGTAAAGCAATAAAGCGGTGAATCAGCCTTACAACATGCAAAACCAAGAGCAATAAGTGCTTGAGTGAGACAGCGATGCCACATATGAGGAGCTTGTTTTAACCCACACAAGCTCTTATTTAAACGACAAACGTGTGATGGAAAGTGCGGATTGACAAAGCCTGGAGGTTGTTTCATATAAACAGTTTCATCCAAGTCACCGTGTAGAAAGGCATTGGAGACATCTAAATGTCGAACCTCCCAATCATGTGTTACAGCTATGGACAAAAGTACCCAAATTGTAGTGGGTTTAATAACAGGGCTAAAGGTTTGCTCAAACTCAAATCTCGGTCGTTGATGGTAGCCTTTTGCAACCCGTCGTGCTTTGTATCGGTCAATTGAACCATCTGCATTGTGTTTGATTCGAAACACCCAGCGACAGCCAATTTGATTAGTTGCCTGATCACAAGGCACTAATTCCCATGTTCCGTTTTCAATCAAGGCATTGTACTCAGAACCCATGGCATCACGCCATTCTTTCTTCTTAAGAGCTTGTGTGTAACAAGTTGGGTCACAGATTCAGCAACAACACTATACATTTTGGGGCGTAAGGAACCAGTTTGGGCTCGTGTTATCATTGTATGTTTTTTGGTATGAATTGGTGGATTGCTGGGTGCGGTGTTGTGTGGAGGAGAGGGTTCAATAACGGAGGCATGGATAGGTTGGTGAGCTGCCAAAATTGGAGTAGGCAGTATATCGGTGGGTGGGGGTATTAGGTCTGCTTGGTAAGTAGATTGATCACTAACCAATGGAATTATGGGTTGTGTTGGTGGGTTGGTATTTGCTAGAGGAGTAATGTTTGGGCGAAGTTGGGTTGGTAATGTGTTAGGGATAGGAGCCAAAGTAGTAGTCTGTGCTGAATTTGAATTTGTAGTGGAAGAGATAGTTTCTCTTGGTGGGATAGCAGTAAAAGGTTCCTTAATTGAAGGAAAAGTCACAATAACGGAGCCACTAGATGTATCCCTTGTTAATAAGGAGCGGGCCTCATGATTTAACTGAGAATAGGGAAACACCTGTTCATTAAACACAACATGACGTGAGACAAAGATTTTATTAGTTAACAAATCATAACACTTGTACCCTTTATCAATTTTACTATAGCCAAAAAACAGACACTTTCTAGAACGAAAAACAAGTTTATGAGTATTATAAGGTCGAAGCCATGGATAACAAAGACAACCAAAGGGTCGAAAAAGATTATAATCATGAGCGATATTAAAAAATTTCTGAAACGGAGTGCAATTGTCAAGAGAAGAAATAGGTAAACGATTAATAACATACATAGCACATTCAAAAGCATATGTCCAAAAGGTATTAGGAATTTGTGCATGGTGTAACAAAGAAAGGCCAGTTTCAACCACATGTCTATGTTTTCGTTCCGCACACCCATTCTGTTAAGGTGTATATGGACATGAAACTCTATGATTTATGCCATTTGATGATAAATATTTGGTAAGAGCCTGAAATTCACCCCCTAGTCTGATTGAAAGGTTTTGATTGGTCTTTGAAAGTGCTTTTCAACAAGGGTTCTGAATTTAATAAACACACTTAGAACCTCAGATTTATATTTAACAAAGAATAGCCAACTAAATTTGCTGTAATGATAAAAAAAATAGAACATAGTAACGACATTGATCGTGTGAAGTTACGGGTGCAGGGCCCCAGACATCGGAACAAATCAAATCAAGTGGACCTGAGGCAATATAATCAGATTTTAGGAAAGGGAGTCTATGCGATTTACTCACAGAACAAGCATCACATAAATCATGAGTTTTATTATTGTAGGAAATTTTATTCAAACATAGTGCTTTCTTAACGATAGGAAAATTCACGTGGCCTAATCTAGCATGCCATTGCGAAAGGGAAACATTGAAAGATTGAACACGATGAGGTACTGTTGACGGAAGTGACATGGTATAAAGGCCATCTTTATGTTGTCCTTTGTAAATTTCCCGCTGTGTCTCCAAGTCCTTCAAAATAAAATAATTAGCAAAGAACTCAACAGAGATTGGATTAGACTTGGTTAGAGAAGAAACAGATAACAAATTGTTGACGGTTTTAGGAACATAAAGTATATCTCGAAACTGAACTGAGGAATTAGATAGACGGATATTAGAATGACCAATATGAGAGATAGGAATTGTATTACCATTGCCAACTGTAACTTCTTCGGGTCCATCATATTCAGAATGAACAGTGAGGTTTCCTAAGTCCGTAGCTAAATGATGAGTCGCTCCAGAGTCAATAAGCCAATCATTAGAACTCGGTACAGATGTTGCAGCAATATTAGAAGAAGGCCAAAACTTTCTGTTATTGTTTCGATTTTGCTTTGGTGAAGGAAACTGTCTAGCGATATGCCCAGTGCCTTTGCAATTATGACATGTCAGCGAACTGACATCCAAAGGAGTAGAGGTAGTATAGTTGGGATGAGGAGAGTAGGTGCCAGAAAAATTACCATGACCACGACCTTTACCTCTACCATTGTTGCGACTGGCAAAATGAACAGACGGAACAAATGCCGGTGATGGGGATTCACGGGCCAGCTGCCTTTCTTCACTTAACAGCAGGCCAGTAAGTTCTTCAAAGGAAATAGGCGTCAATCGGGCCTCTAACGCATGGACAAACGGTCTGTAGGCAGAACCGAGTCCATCAAAGGTGGCCTCAACAAGATCACCTTCAGAGACGGGACTTTGAAGAGTAGCTAATTGATCATTAATATGCTTTGCAATTCCTAAATAAATAGGGATGGAGTCATTCTCATGCCTTAAATTGTGCAATCGATATTTGAGATCTCTAATCTGAGATCGAGAACCTGTTGCATAGGCTCTAACTAGCTTATTATAAGCAGCCTGAGCCGTTGTTGCGCCAATAACCAGTGGCGAAACACTTGCAGACAACGACGAGATAATAACACTGAGAACTTGTTGATCAATTTGTTCCCAGGTCTTGTATGCCGGATTAACAGCTCCGGTGGGCAACTCTTTGGGAAGAGAAACTCTGGTTGCATCAACATGATGTGCCAACCCATGGCCTCTAAGCAGCGGCATGAGCTGCGTTTGCCATAACAGAAAATTGGTCGAAGTCAATTTCTGTGTGACCTGTGATGACATGTTCGTGGAGGTGATGAGGGTTGAAGTGGCGGCAGATGAGGTGTTTGAGGAGGAGGCGGGAATGGTGCCATTGTTTGTCATCGTGAAAGAGAGGGAAAAAGAAAAATTAATCAGAAACCAGGAGGAAGAACGATCGGATACAGTGTGGGATGTTAAGCCTCTTGTAGCTCTGATACCATGAACAAGTTATGGCTTCAATGGTGTTGTTCTCATTGATTGATTAGAATATATAATCAGATACAGAGGTTGGTTACAAAACAAATCAATCCCTAAGATACATGAGTATAAAAGCTGTAGACTAATTCAAATAACCTAAATAATAGCTAACGATAATATAGACAATTATCAACAGATAATTAGCCAATTTAGTATTTACAAGAGTATCCTTTATCATATATAAGTATGGTATTATAACTTTCTATAAAAATAAAAACCAAGTGTAACTAACTTCTTTAATTTTATTGGGAATGGTTTTTTTAATTCCATTAAAGCATATATAAGTATGGTAATAAGTTTAGATTAATATAAGAACAAGTCAGGAAGACAGCAGATGTCAGACAGTATAATTTGTAGAATTATTTCTACATTATTAATTATTATTTATTGATAAGTTATACATTGTTTGAAAAGTATATTTTTTACTTTTATGTATTTGATCAAATTTTAACTTTTAACTTCCGTCTTTCAAAAAAAAAAAAAAAAAAAACTTTAACTTCTGAATTTTAAACTTGAAATCTTTTTAAGTTTTTAATAAAAAAAATAGAATGTGTTATTTAACTTAATTGAACACATGCCAAATATCTATAAATGTTGAATAGAATAAATGAATACTTCATTGTAGTTTCAGCCATTTTCAACGAGTTTGACTTCTGTTTCTTCATACTTTCTAGTTATCTCTTTTGTGAGGCACTACTTTAGCGTCATACGCGTTAGCTTTAATGTTTCACTATCCTATCTGACATCGTTGAAGGTTGAATGTGACACTATAAATAAATTTAAATACACTCAAGAAACATGTAGAACATGATGGTATTAATTATAATCAAACAATTACAATAAGTTATATATATAAATCTTGTGTATTAAATCTATTGTATCTTTCTATAAAAGAAAAGTCAAGTGTAACTAACTTTTTTAATTTTATTGCGAATGGTTTTTTTAATTCCATCGAAGTATATATATATATATATATATATATATATATATATATATATATGTATACAAGTATGGTATTATAGCTTTCCATAAAAAGAAAAACCAAGTATAACTAACTTCTTTAATTTTGTTGCGAATGGTTTCTTTTAATTCCATTAAAGTATATATAAGTATGGTAGTAAGTTTAGATTAATATAACAATTAGTGAGTAAGACATCATACACTAGGCAATATAATTTATAGAATTATTTCTACATTATTAATTATTATTTATGATATGTTATAAATTGTTTGAAAAGTATGTTTTTTTTTTGGTAGAAACAGGAAAGAAAACAAACCAACACCGAGACAAAAGCTAACCTGGGATCAGCCTAGGAAAGCTAACCCCAACTCTGTCCTCTAAAAGGAGAGAAGAAAGATAGATAGGAGGATCAGAAAGGGTGGAAACACCTAACATCCCCTCGTGCCCAGCCGCCGCCAAACGATCCGCAATTCGATTTTGTTCTCTATAGATGTGGTTGAACTCTAAGGACTCAAAGGAGGAGCCAAGACTTCTTATTGCTTTGATAAGGTTCTGGCTACTAAGACAAAAAGCATGATTATTAGAGATCATACTAATAGCCTCCATATTATCAGACTCCACAGCAAGCCTTTTAATACCCAGATTTCTGGCAAGCTTGACTCCAGAAAGAATACCCCAAAGTTTCGCTGAAAAGGATGAGCCCAACCCCAGGTTATGGGTGAATCCAGACAACCAGGCACCTCCCGCGTCCCTGAGCACACCTCCAGCCGCGATCTTTCCATTATTGAGACAGGAGCCATCCGTGTTCAACTTAACCACCCCATCCTTCGGCCTACACCACCCAACGAGTTGAACCTCTTTATTCTGGGTAGAATTGGCAAGGGGGTCCCCTTTGAAGCTCCCCGTAATGGTAAGGAGCTTTTTAGAGAAGAACTCGGGTAAGTTCTAAATAAAAACAGTCTTCTCACCAAATATCTCCTCGTTTCTCCACTTTCAAAGGTGGTGGCAGATAATAGCAAATAAAATGTCTCCCTGCTCCATGCTAGCCATTAACCTACCTTTAACCCCATTGGAGAACCAGTCATTCTCAGGGTAGGCAAAGAAGGAGGGGAGAATATGGTGCGGAAGAACTTTCTGCCAAACCTCCTTACTCTTATGGCAGTCCCTAAGGGCATGGCACAAAGATTCAACTTGGCCTCTGCATCTACTACAAGCACCTGAATCCGCCAAGTGACATCTATGTCTATCCGAATTAGTCAGCAACCTGTCCTTGACTCCAAGCCACAGGAAGCTCCTCATTCAGTAAGGGATTTTCAGAGCCCAAATGGATTTCCAAGTGTCCGAAAGAGGGTCGGATCTGTCAAGAGTAAAAGCTTCAAAGGCAGACTTGCAAGAGTAAGCTCCATTTTTTGTTAGGGCCCAGCAATGCCTATCCTTGTCCTCCTCAAGGTTACTAATCTTCACTCCCCTGATTCTGAGGTGAGAATCAAGGCTCAAGAAGGAATCAAACATAGACCAAATCCAGTCCCCATCAGAGTCCACCACATCGGCAATCCTCCAGTTGCGGAAATTGCTAGGCGGGGGAGAGCAGCAAACCTCTATAAGAGGTTTATCTCCGATCCAGGTGTCATACCAGAAGCTTATGGACTTACCATTACCCACCTCCAGGCCAACCCCCGTGCAAAACTCAGCAAACACAGCACTGAGCCCTTTCCAAAGGAAAGAACAATTGACAATCCTCTCTTTAGGGCCCCCAAAGATTTTGTCCTTTCGATACTTGCCACAAAGCAATCGAACCCAAAGAGAAGAAGGGTTCTGCCACATTCTCCAGAGGAGCTTCATCAACAAGACCTTATTGTTATCTTTAGCTTGTCTGATGCCAAGACCCCCCCTGCTTTTAGGCTGGCAGACCTCCTTCCAAGGGACTAGGTGAATCTTCCTACCCTCTCCAGACTCACCCTAAAGAAAACGTCGGTTGGTTTTATCAAGCTCATTGAGAACCGGCTCAGGCAACTTACATGCTTGCATGATATGATTGGGAGATGCGCAGTTGACAGACTGAATTAAGGTTAGACGGCCAGCCAAGGAAAGAGAATTGGCCTTCCAACTAGCACACAACCCATTAGTTTTGTCCAGAGTCTCCTTAAAGGAGGCTTTGGAAACTCTGTCACTATGAAGGGGGATCCCAAGATACTTTCCCAAGGATTGGGTAAGAGGGATACCCGAAAGATCGCTAAGCTTATTACAGAGGCTTCTATCCATGTTCTTAGAGCAAAGCATCCGGGACTTGTGGACATTGATCTTCTGGCCAGAAGCAACGCAAAAGCACTCCAGGATATTCATGACCACACCAATTTGCTCCTCATTCCCTTCCACAAAGATCATCACATCGTCAGCGAAGAACAAGTGGGAAATAGGAGGGCAAAATCTGTTAATGGACACAGGATGGAGACTCCCCTTATTCACAGCTTCTTGAATTAGGTGAGCCAGCCTTTCCATTGCTATCACAAAAAGGAAAGGGCTCATAGGATCTCCTTGACGGATACCCCTAGAAGGAGAAAACTCATCAGACATATCTCCATTGATCAGAACCTGGAAAACAGGAGAAGACACGCAACCTTCAATCAAACTCCTCCAGTTCTCAGGAATACCAGCTTTACTTAAGCTATCCAAAAGAAAGCTCCAGTTTAAATGATCATAAGCTTTCTCCAGATCAAGCTTGAGAGCCACGATCCCTTTCTTACCCTTCCTCATTTTCATGGAATGGACCATCTCCTGGGCAATTACCACATTGTCCATCATTTGCCTACCAGGAACAAAGCTACCTTGATTTTGGCTAATAATCTCAGGAAGGATCCGCCGGATCCTATTCGCCACAATCTTAGTGATAGGTTTGTATAAAACATTACATAGGCTGATCGGCCTCATTTGTAAAAAGGAGGAGGGCTTTTCAACCTTAGGGATCAGAACCAGGAGGGTTTTATTCACCAGGCTAATCTCGTTGGAACCGCGGAAGATTCCAAAGATAAAATTATAGACACCTTCCTTCACCGAGTCCCAGTGTTTATGGTAGAAACTAGCAGGGATACCATCGATCCCTGGAGCTTTAGTAGCTCCAATACTGGTGAAGGCAAGATCAATTTCTTTCCGGTCGATAGGATGAAAGGCATCAATAATTACCTCCTCCTCCAGCCTAGAAAATGTGACCCTAGAGTGGGCTTTGTCCAGATCCACAACTTCCTCTTTAAAGAGGTTTTTATAGAACTCAAGAGCAAGGCGACGAATATCTTCTTCCTCATAAATCCAGTCACCATTAGAATCTTTAATAGCATCGATCTGGTTCCTTTGCCTTTTACTAATAGTAGAAAGGTGGAAGAATCTGGTGTTCCGGTCACCATCCTTAATCCAAGCCTTCCTAGATTTTTGGAACCAAAGGAGCTCTTCCTCTCTAAGGACCGCTTCCAGCTCGTTCTGGAGAGATCTAAGATGACAATTCATACTGTGGTCAAAACGGATCTCCAAACAGCGTTGAATGCCTTCCATCCTCCTTAAAAGATTATTTTTCCTTCGGATAATATGGCCAAAGATGTTTTTATTCCATCCCACCACATTTCTTCCAAACTCCTTAGCAACAAGGAGAACATTAGAATGGGGTTTCCAATTATCCTTAACAAAGTTCCTAAACTCAGGATTGGTGTCCCAAGCAACAAGGTACCTAAACGGTCTATTCCCTTTGGGCCGATGACCTTTAACCAGCTTAACGAGGATAGGACTATGGTCCGAGTGGCGAAAAGGGAGGTTCAGCACGTTTACCTCAGGAAATCTATAGATCACCGCTACATTCGCATACACTTTATCCAACCGAACAAACACGTTGTTCCTTTTCCAGGTGAACTTATGGACAGCCGCACCAAGGTCCGATAGCCCGCAAAGATCCATATTCTGCTTATGGTTAAGGCACTGGTTGATATAATGATTGCCCCCCCCTTTCTGATCACTCATCCGGGCAATATCATTAAAGTCACCAGCAACCAACCAAGGATCCATCATATTCGTACTAATAGAGAACAGGATCCCCCAAAGCCTCTTCCGGTTAGTCAGGATCGGATCGGCATAGACAAAGGACACAAAGAAAGGTTTGTTGCCAGGATAATACACCTTGCTATGAATGAATTGGTTATCAATAGTAATAATATCAATACTTACACGACCTGGCTTCCAAAAAAGCCATATCCCCCCTGCTCGACCAGTCGCCTCCGACCTGACACACTTCCAATTCTTAAACTTTTTAACCACCTCATCTGCTTTAGAACCACTAACCTTGGTTTCAAGAAGAGCAAAACAAGAAGGGTTAAATTGCTTAATAAGATCATTAATATGGATGCAGGTTGCCTTGCTAGCCGCACCTCTAACATTCCAAACAAAGAAGCCCATCAGAAGGAAGACAATTGATCACAGTATATTTTTTACGTTTATATATTTAATCAAATTTTAAATTTTAACTTTCGTTTTTCAAAATAAAAAAAAACTTTTAACTTCTGAATTTTAAACTTGAAATCTTTATAAGTTTTTAATAAAAAAAATGGAAAATGTGCTATTTAAATTAATTGAGCACATGCCAAATATGTAGATAAATGTTGAATATAATAAATGAATGCTTCATTGTAGTTTCAGCCATTTTCAATGAATTTCACTTTCATTTCATCATACTTTTTAGTTATCTTCTTATATGAGGCACTACTTTAGACTGATACACGTCAGTTATAATGCTTCATTGACCTATCTGACATCATTTAAGGTCGGATCAAGGAACATGTACAACACGATGGCATTTGTTATAATTAAACAATTACGATAAGTTTTATTTATAAATTTTGTGTGTTAAGTCTATTATATCTTTGCATAAAAGAAAACTCAAGTGTAACTAACTTCTTTAATTTTATTGCAAATGGTTTTTTTAATTTCATTGAAGTATATACAAGTATGATATTATAGCTTTCCATAAAAAGAAAAGTCAAGTGTAACTTTAATTTTATTATGGGTGGTTTTTTAATTCCATTAAAGTATATATAAGTATGGTAGTAAGTTCAGGTTAATATAACAAGTCAACAAGACAGCAGACGTCAGACAGCATAATTTGTAGAATTATTTCTATATCATTAATTATTATTTATTAATATGCTATACATTGTTTGAAAAGTATAATTTTTACTTTTATATATTTAATCAAATTTTAACTTTTAACTTCTGTTTTTTTTAAATAAAACTTTTAACTTTCGAATTTCAAACTTGAAATCTTTTTAAGTTTTTCATAAAAAATGGAATGTGCTATTTAAGTTAATTCGGCACAAGGTATTGTCGTATTGTCAAGTAGCTTTTGTCTTGTTTATATGACAATTATAGTGATTTGTTTTTTGCTTTTCTCAATCTAATCATGGCTTCATCGAGTGTTATTGCTAATGATTCTACTAGACAAGCCCACAAAGCATTATGGGCATTTTGAAAGTGAATTGTCGTGGACCGAACAACCCACGGGAAATTCAAGTTCTTTTGGATCCAGCCCGAGAAAATAAACCGGATGTAAATTTTTCTTTTGGAAACAAAGTTTGGCTTTGAGTAGATTAAATGATGTTCGTAGGAAACTAGGGTTCAAAGGGTGCATGAGTGTGGATTGTATTGGTCGAAGTGGGGGCTTAGGGCTTCCATAGACATGTGATAACATAATATAGGTTGTTGATGCTAGTAGGAATGATGTGGGTGTTTTGATTCAATTGGGGGTTGAGCAGTGATGGTGATTTATCGGTTTATATGGAAATCCAGAAAGAGGGAGGCGACATGTGTCTTGGGATACTATTCATCATCTTGCTGCAAGCTTTGATCTTTCGTGGTGTTGATATGAGACTCTAACAATTTATTAAGGTAGGAAGAGAAAAGAGGTTGCATTCCGTATCTGTCATAATTATTACAGGGCTTTCAACAAGCTATCACTGATAGTGGTCTAATCGATATAGGAAATATAGGGAGTTTATTTACATGGGAAAGAGGAAGGGGTACCGATGAGTGGGTCAAGAAAAATTAGTTAGAGGTTTTGCTATGGTTGATATTGGTTGGACATATTCCTAGAAGTGATGATTAAGGTTCTCAATTTTTCATGTTCGGACCATTTACCACCGTTTCTTTCACTCAGGCAGCAAAATATGAGAGTGTTGGTGGTTAACTATTTCGCTGACATTTTTCAAACCAAAAACTCATTTTCTTTTAAAGTATTTAAGAGTGTGACCCTGAAGGTTGCAGAGGAACAAAATGGTCACTTTTTGGAGTAGATTACAATAGATAAAGTAAGAGTTTCTTTATTTGCTATGCATATGGACAAAGCACTTGGACCTGGTGGGATGAATCCAGCTTTCTTCCAATAATTTTGGGCAATTGTTGGTGGGGATGTCGTGCAAATTTGTAGAAGCTTTTTGAGACAGGTGCGTTACCTCACGATTTGAAGCATACGAATATTGTCCTTATACCAAAGAAGGAGCAGGCCATTAGTATGGAAAATTTTTAGCCAATATCACTATATAACATAGTTTACATAATTCTAGCAAAAGTGAGGCAAGATTGAAATGAACTACTGGTGTAGGAGAACCAGTATTGGCGCCAGCAATCTAAGGTTCAGTGGTGTAGAGGGGGCAACTAGAATAGCCAGTACTTCCACCTAGTAGCCTCTGCATGACAATGATGTACAACATCCGAAAAGCTCTAGCAATAAGATAGCTCATGGGTCGAGGATGGAACTACCCCGAGGGAGGTAATATAAAACTATTTTTGTGATTTATTTGATACTGACACTAACGATGTTGCCTCATGTTTGGATTTCCTGAGTGTCTATGTGACAAATGCTATAAACCATACCATAATGGCCCTATTTACTATTGGGGAGTTCCAAAAGGCGACCTTTTTTTATGTAGCATGATAAATCCCTATGGACGGATGGATTATAGCTCGCATACTGTCAGAATTTCTGGGTGAATATATGTATGGATATCTTTCACGCTTGTACACAATGGTTGACCGATGGTCATTTTTCTACCTATCTTGATAATACAATGGTGGCCCTTATTTCAAATACTGACTCTCCAACGTCCATGAAGGACCAGGCCTATATCCTTATATACCGTCCTCTATAAGATCATTGCCAAGGTATTAGCTAACATGATGAAATAGACCCTGCCTCGTTACCTCTGAAGAATAGTCATCTTTTGTGCTGGGAAGATCCATTATTGATAATGTTATTACTGCCTTTGAAATTATTCATTCAGTGAAGAGAAGAATTAAAGGAAAACAGGGAGATCTGGCGTTCAAAATTGACATCAGTAAGACATACGACCACATAAAATGGTCATACCTTTAAGAGGTGATGACTCGAGTGGGCTTCCATTGTATGTTTGTGGATTGGATAATTCTATGTGTGTCTTTTATAGTGTATCAGATGACATCTAATAGTGAGGAGGTCGGCCTTATTTTCCCTATAAGGGACCTCCGACAGAGGGACCTATTATTCCTTTATTTATTCATTTTGTGTAGGGGATTTCACTTGGAAAAGAAAATGTTCCCCGAAATGAATTTTTAGATGTGCATTTAGAGTGTGCCATCTTTTATTCACTAGCGACAATTTTCTGCTTTTTAAGGAAAATATGTCTGAGTGTGAGACTATGAAAGACATCCTTCGATGGTATGAACCCTTATCGGGTCAATCAGTTAATCTACAAAAGTCAAGGATATTCTTCAGTACAAATGCCACTCATGGTGTGTAGGATGAAGTTAAAGGAATCCTAAAGGTTCATGCACCCCTTGATACAGGCAGGTAACTCAGCTTGCCCTCATTGATCGGAAGGAGGAAGAGGTTGGTCTTTAGTTATCTCTAGGATAGGTTATAGTAGCGGATGTTCAATTAGGGCGGTAAGGTCTTGTCACAAGTGGGTCGGGAGGTGCTACTAAAGTTGGTTGCTCAAGCTATTCCATCTTATTATATGAGGATTTTCCTATTGCTAATCACGTTGTGTGACGAGCTCTAGACGATGATGAACTCATATTGGTGGGGCTCGAAGGAAGGTAAGAAGCGTATACACTGGTTATCGTGGGAGAAATTATCTTTGAGAGAGGAGGAATAAGGACTAGGATTTTGGAACACCGTCTCGTTTAATACTACTTTGCTCGGACAGCAAGGTTGAACTTGATCTCCCAAAGCAATCCTCTTGCATGTAGAATTATCAAAGCTAAATATTTCCCAGAAGGGACTTTTTAGACGACTTAAGTAGCTAATAATCTGAGCCTATTTTGGAGGAGGATATGGAAATCGAGACCAATACTTATGGACGGATGTCGATGGCGCATTGGGACAAGTGAAAACATCAATGTGAGGATCGATCATATGATTCCAAACGATAGTGATTTTGGACCAGCTACTGTTATCAAAACTGTCTAAAAAAATATCTGTGTCAGCGAGTTGAGGATTGCGGGTACTGAGGAGTGGGATGTGGAGCTCATCGAGGAAATGTTTGAGGACGAAGATGTTCACAAAATTCTTGCATTGTCGGCGAGTAATCTAGCTGCCAATGCCATATTAATAGAGAATTTTGAAAAGATTGGCAGGTACTCAGTCCGATCCGAATACTATGTAGCAGCGGAGGACAAACTTCCGCATATTGCAAGGATGGCAGGGTCTGTCTGGGGGCAGCTATGGAATTGCAAAGTACCACCTCGAGTCAAGATGTTTATATGGCATTGCTCTTATATTTTGTCCCGAATAGAGAGAGATTAAATCAAGGCATTGAGGTATCGAATGTCTGTGATTTTTGTGATTCCTATGGCGAACATTGTTTGCATATTTTTGTTGACTGTCCTTTTGCAAGAACTGTTTGGGAGATGGGGGGAATTCAGACGGTAGGCAAGGCAACAGATTGCTTTGTGGGATGGCTACCTTCGATGTTTCAGCCAGCACAACAAGCTATGGAGTAATTGGTTGCAGCCAACCTGGGTGTGTGTCCCAAACTGCCTCTAGTTTCTCAATGACTTCTAGACGAGTAATACTAGGCGTGAAATGCTGGTTTCGAGAGCTATAAGGATAACTGCTTCTGTTTAGATACTGCCACGGGCTAGGTGCTCAAGGTAAATTTTGTTATAGCTATTGACCTTCAAGGGAAGCACGTTGGTCTTGGTATGGTTTTGATAATTCCAAAATATACCTACTTTAACATGCATAATTATGTTTGATTTCATGTAAATCAGGTGTTAATTACTTTGTTTTGGAAAGATTTTACGTGAATATTTGATGTTTGTTTGCAATGTATTAATTATTTAGAAAAAGCTAAATCGGAGCAAAAATGGATTAAAATTGAGCAAGATATCAAGCTTTCAACCAAAGTCACGTCTGAGAAACTGAATCACATCGCTAAGGGAAGAAAAAGAGTTTCTGTCACTGACGAGATTGTCAAAATCTCGACAAGGACATGCGCAGGCCATGTCGCGTGCCCCTCCTTCTCCTCTCCCTCGCTTGTCTCGGTCGAGATTCTTGAATCTCGTACGCGGCAGCGAGCAGTTTATGTATTTTTCCATCTTTATCTTCATCTAAACGACACATCCTTTCATACGGATCAAGGTTACTCTTCACTAATGGACATGCCTCTCCAACAGACCTTTTGGAGATTATAAATAGAGGAATTTTTGTAGAGTTACACAAGTTACAAAAAAGTTAGAAAAGTTACACAAAGAGTGACTACAAGATACAAATTTTATTATTTACATTAAGGCTTACCCAAGTTGAGTTTATGCTTCGAAGTTGATCAAAAGATTTCTATTTTGAAGACTCAACGAGAAGATCCAGAATTGAAGACGAACCAAGGCGTGACGAACCTCCGAAGTTGAGTAAAGGTTTGACAACCAGGAATTCTTACTTCGTTCAAATGCATTTCAACCTTCTTCTTCTCTATTAAACTTGTGATGTTTTACAACTCACATTTTAATTCAATTCCATTTTCACTATTGTCTTACTTAAAGTTTGATTTAACAACATTCTTTAAGTAATATTAATTGGTGTTTTCATGTGAAAGTGCTTGGAAAGAAATTTGGTATTCGAATATGCAAACTTTGTTGAACACTTAAGCAAATTCGGATTTAGATTTGCTCATTACGGTAATTCGAGTAGTCGGATTTCGATTCCGAATTTGATTAAGGTTTTCAATCTAAGATCGAAAGTAAAGATTGATAACAGTTCAATTCTTCTAACTGAATCAATTGGTAATTTATTACATTTATTTTAAACAAAGCAAAGTTTAAAGTTGTGTTTTTGGCTAAGCATAAATTAACCTTAGAATAAGTTTTAATTTATATTTAATTTCTGTAATTAGAATTAGAATTAGAAAACATTTAACAAATAACGATTTTCTATTTACCTTAAGAGAAAATGAATTTAATCAAAACAGTAATTTTTAATCAAAATATCAAACGTTCCCTGTGGGATCGATATCTTTTATTACTAAAAGCGAAACCGTGCACTTATGAAATTCGCCCAATAGGTTTGCAGAGATGAGAATGGGCGAGTGGTAGCTAGTGCCTCAAAGCTGGTCGCGGACAGATAGCAACATGTTCTAGCAGAGGCGATACTCAAAGAAGCCATGAACTGGGTTCGGTCGGAAGGATGGCAAAGGGTTCAGATGGAACTTGACGCTAAGCATGTGTTGGATATATTCCATTACAAATGTGAGAATTGGTTGGAGATTGGGAAGATTATAAACACATATGTTAGCTTAGTTAGGCTACGTAACGTGTCAAAAGAGTCTTATATACCTTAGCAAAAGCATCATTTCAAAAGTTCAACCCGATTCATTGGGATTCAGCTCCTCGTCCTATAAGGGATCTTGATGAAGCTGAGTTTGTTGATTTATAAAGAACAGTTTGATTTTAAAAAAAAAAAAACTTGTTTTCAATTGTTTTTTTTTTAAATTTATCTTTTTCTTATATTTTAGTAAAAGAAATAAAATTAAAGTTAAATATAAAAAAAAATCAAAATTCAAGAGCCTATAGTCAAAAATGGACCAAACAAAATCAAAAAATATAATTTCTGCTTACTTTTGTACCTCTTGAAATAGTTTGACTCTGGTTGAATAATATACATACATATGCATGTCGACACGACCACTTAATTTTTTTTTTAGATATGCAAATTTCTAAGAGACATTCTTCTTTAGGTTGTAAAATTAGAATTTTCACCTCATTCAAATATTCTTTGTAACAAAGAAAAAGATATATATATATATATATAAATTTCTTATGATAAAGAAAAATTGCTTGTCAAATATTCTTTAATCGAAAATATTTCAATTCTAGGATGCAATTGCAACTATTATTAAACAAATGTGTTGTTTGTTTGTCAAATGTTATATAACAAACATTTGTCAACGTATATGTTGCAATTACATCCTAGAATTGGAGTATTTTCGAAAATCTTAAATTGGCTGGAGAATAGAATAATTAATTTGAATAATCCCAAACCAACCACCAAGAATCCCATAAATAATTGTAAGATTTTACGAAAGTTATAAAAAATAAATCCAAATTGTTCGGAAATGTGAGGCTGAGAAGAGACAATATATTGATGTTGAAAAATGTATTAATTTGATCTTAATTCTCAAAAAATAGACAATTCAATGGAACAAATATGGATATTTTTGGCAAATGTGAATTCTAGAATTTCTCCTAAATTAAATAAAGACAATATATGGTCGTTTCATAAATAGTGTAATTTGGTTTCGTGACAATCACAAAGTGCCAGCGATTATTTTTTTTAATAAAATAAGAATTTTGTAAGTCAGATAATTTCAAATTTCACTTGATTACAATTTACAAATAATGATAAACAAAATTTTACCAAAAAAAAATGATAAACAAAATAAAAATGTCTAATGCACCCCTGTCCAAATTGGTCATTTTACCCCTCTAACTCATCGAATATCCTATTTATCCCATTAACTCTATAAAAATGGTATTTCTCACCCCTTCGACTTGTCCATTTACCTCCCAACTCATAGAATGTCCTATTTACACTCTTAACTGCACAAAAGTGGTATTTCTCACCTCTTGCAATCCGTTATTGAGACCTAAATTGATACCATTTTTTAAACGTTAAACCTATATTTGATGAGGACAACTTCTCCCTGGACGCGGGGCGTAATTTAGGGCACGCGGGGCGTGAATCCGGAGCCAAGAGAAAGGAGGAAACCACGTGGGAAAAGGGGTCTCTTAGGCATTCCACGCGGGGCGTGTCGCCAGCACGCGGGGCGTGGATCGAACCTTCAAGAGAGAACCAGTTTCAGGAGCTCATGTACGCGGGGCGTGCCTCTTAATACGCGGGGCGTGCAAGACCACTTCCGGAGCATTCAAACTCAGAGACGTTTTCACGCGGGGCGTAGTACGTGACACGCGGGGCGTGTTTCAGCTGAAGAATACTTCCTCCCCAAGTTCTCCATACTTGGGACCACTACCTATTTACAACCCTACCACTCCTTATTTACAAGCATGTCACCCCTTTACCATTAACCCTACTTTACCCTTTTATATTTGTATTGTAATTAGTAGATAGTTTACCCTTTTTGTAATTTGGCAATTAGGTTTTTGAGATGCTATAAATTCATCTCTTTCTCTTTGTAATAGGTTAACTTTTATGAAATCAAATATATATCTTCTTCCTTGTGAAGTTTGTTAAGATTTTATCCTACTATTCCTATGGATTTAGTCCATGAATTAGGATCCACTCCTTCTAGTTTAGCTAGATAAGTTGTTAGCCTTTGTGAGTTTACGGTTTAAAACTCTCAGTGGATTCCGGGCTGCATCAATATTGGTGTTATTTTATACGTGGAACTTAAATTGATATTTTTTCAAAAACCATAGGACTATTTACTTTCCCAAAATATTATTGTAATAAACAAATGAATGCTCAATATAATTATCGAATTAAAACAAAATAAAAAAATTGATATTAAAAAAATATATTTTCAAACTCATTTGAATAACTCCTATTAATTTTTCACTATAAAGAGGTAAGAAACACTACTTTTATGGAGTTAATGAGGTAAATAGGATCATAAGAGGTGAGAAATGTCACTTTTATGGAGTTAATGGGTAAATAAGACATTTGATGAGTTGGGGAGGGGTAAAATGACCAATTTGGACAAGTTAATGGGGTGAGAAATACCATTTTTATGGAGTTAATGGGGTAAATAGGACATTCAATTAGTTGGAGTGATAAAATGATCAATTTGGACAAGTTAAGGGGGCTGGAGAAGCATTAGACCAAATAAAAATTATGTAATAAGAAAATTGCAACATGAATTTTGTAGACTATATATAAGAAGAATTTACATAAATTTATTTTTGGGTTAAGGTGTAAAAATATCCCTAACGTTTTGGGTCAAGAGCAATGTTACCCTTAACATTTAGAATGGTATAATCTTATCCCTATTATTTGTAGCCAATAACAATTTTACCCCTAACGTTAATAATTTGGATCAGTTTCAGACACTATTATAAAACACAGATATTTTTGTTCCTTATTTTGGACCAATTGCATATCAATTCGTTTTAGAAAAAAGATTTCATTTTTTGTAATTTAATAACAGAATTGGAGATTAATATTTATAAATTTGGTGAATTTTTTGAATTTTTTTTTGTCTAATTTGTACAAAAGATAATATTTTTTCCCATCCCAACATATGTTTGTGATTTGTTACTGATAAAATGACTCACGTGCGAGGTGTAGATGACAGGACTTTGATGAATTATTTCTCAAATTAATCCAATTTATCAACGTTAGGGGTATAATTGCTCTTAGCGTCCAACTTTATGGGTAAAATTGCACCACTTTAGATGTTAAGGGTAAAATTACTCATGACCTAAAACGTTAGGAGTATTTTTGCATCTTAAACTCTTTTTTTTTATTAAAAAATATTTGTATTATTACACAAATGTCTTGTTTTTTAAAATTGAATATTATTCGTGGATTTTTCAAAGGCTGTTTTGCTTTTTCTATCCCTCCTTCTTTTGCTTACATGACTGAATTGAGAGCCGTTATTTTTGCAATTGAACTTGCTTGGGAGAAAAATTGGCGTCAGCTTTGAGTTGAGTCAGACTCAATGTACGTTATTAATCTGTTTTGACATCGTTCCATGGATGTTCCTTGGAGTATTCGTCAAGAATGGTTGTACTGTCTCAGCATTTGCTCTATGATGAACATTCTTTTTTCACACATCTTTAGGGAAGGAAATAGAGTTGTTGATGCACTGATAAAGTTTAGAGTCGCTTCCTCAATGATCAATTGGTGGCCTTCAGCTTCTGCTTTTTGCCACAGGTTTATCAATGATGACATTTGTAGTATTTCTCACTTGCGTTTTTCTTGACTTTCCTACACTTTTCTCCTTCCTCTTCTTTTTGTTTGTTCTCCTACCTCTTCTCTCGTTCAAACACTCATTTTTCGTTTCTTAATATATTACGGGTTTGTCAGTTCTTGGGCCATGGGTGCTCACCCCACCCAAGTTCTGTCTCGTCCCAATTTCTATCAAAAAAAATAAATAAGTACTAAAATTTGATTATAAAATAACTCTTGTTATCTTTTTTATTTTTATATTTTATTTTTCATTTTTACATTAATTACTTTCTTTTTTATAGTTCTCTAATTTCATCATAGCTTATAATGGTGTATATAATATACTTGTAACTTTAAACTATTTAAAAATTAGTTTTGATGAAAAAAATTATTGGTTTAGCATTGTAAATGTTTTTTTTTTAATTTTAATTCTGCAAAAAGCACAGAAAGAAAAGTGTAATATCATTTTCAGAGCTCAATTATTATTATTATTTGTGTATACCAAGATATTCTTAGACCCAATCCAGCCCAAGTCTTCTATTTATTTATTTTTTCTAATTTCTTAAAAAACCTGACAGACATTAAATACATTTGTAGAAAGGAACAAAAAAATTTTATTTATGATTTTTGTTATATATATAATTTTATACACATCTACCTCTTAGAGTTGTTAAATATACATGTAATTTGTAAACTGTTTTTACTACTTAAAATTAAGAATGTATTATTTGTAGCCCTGTTGAGAGAATTAGTAGACATAAATATAATTACACAAACACTCTTATATATATCTCTAACATGATTATGTTCCAAATCAAAGTTTCTTAGAAAAAAATATGTGGTTTAAAAAGAAGAAACATGGTGAGGCCCATTTAAATGTGTTAGAATGATTATAGTTTAACATGTTCATATAAGTCTTTCATGTATTGATTTTGTTCTGAAAGGATAGAGTTAGGATTGGAGAAAAAAGAGTTAATAATGGAGTCACGAATGACTTGAATCTCAAATCGAAAATGAGGAGGGAATTGACTCTTATTATAAGTGTTAGAAAGTATAATAATAAAAACTATTATTAAATTTTAACTATTATTTAAAGTTTTAATTCAAATGGGTTTTTATATGATATTAAAGTCTCTCGAATTAATTGGTTGAACCTTCAAATCTTAGTAATTTCTTTGTTTAATTAAACTTCAACATATTATAAGATTGCAGGCCTATGTTGTACACACGTCAATCCACGGACATGACGGATGTATCAGAAATTATAATAAAAACTAAACTTAATACATTATCCGCTTTTAGAACTTGTCCAAAAAGTTCATTGATGCCCTGAAATTTTAAAGTGTCCCCATAGTCCACTCAAATTTCTCAAAATATAATCAATTAATCTTCCGATTGCAAAAAAAAAAAAAAAACAAAAACAAAAAAATTATATGTAAAAAATGAGTTGTACGTGCCTTAGAAAATTCAAACGAACTGACACAAGAGCAACATGTCGGACTTGAACTGACACGTATGAAAAAAAGAAAGGGAGTTAAAAAAAAATTCCACCGTAAAATCCAATATCTCATGTTACTTGAAGAGAATGTTTGATGTACCAAACTATTACAACAAAGCCGAAAGTGAACAATGTTATTACATAATTCACAAAGTTAACGCTTACACAATTAAAAAAAAAAAATAATGAAGTCATTTTATCAGTTAAAATTATTGAGACATGCAGTTAAAATTATTTGCAACCGATTGATTAATTGAGTGCATTTTAAATAAGTTAAGTGAACTATTGAGACATTTTAAGCAAGCTGAGGGATAATCAGGATATTTTGAAAGTTGAGGGGAACAATCAAACTTATTGGATAAGTTTATAGAACAAATAATGTATTAAGTATAAAATATATCGAGCCTTAAATATCAGCTTGAATTTTTAATTCAAATGATTATTGAAAATAAATTATGTTATCAGAGATAACATATGGCATCATCGTTTGTTAGACTAAATGGTAGAAGGAATGCTGACAATTTTTATTTATTAAAAATCAACTATGATGTACACGTTTCAAGTTCAAGGGAATTCGTTTGCGGAAGCGTAACATCCTAACCTATTACCATGTAGACATTGGACGCTTTTCCTATAATTCTCACATCATGATTCAATATTGTGTAAATATTTTCCGCTTTGATCGAAATCCAACCCATTGAATCTCACGGCTTTAAAAGGTGTCTGCATATTTTGGGTACCCACCTTACAAATAAGTCTTCGTCGCTCTCTCTCCATTTCTGATATTGGATTCAGTTCATTTCTATCTCATCGTCATTCTTTATGACCGCTCCTTATTCAAATCTACCAACACAACACCACCGATTTCATACCGGATCATTACAGAAAGTGTGTCAAAGTTATGATAATAAAAATTATTATTCAACCTTATGAGCTCAAATCTTTGAGGTGAAAATGGTTAATTAACAATATCAAATTTAAAGCATCGTACTTGTTTCTTTTTTTCCCCCAAGTTCCCATCAATTCCATAGTGCTTGTTTAATATAGGCCAAGTACTAAGTTTTGCAGTGGGATGACAATTCAATAAGATTGAGCATTAACAAAATAAAAATCGAACTTTCTTACATGTAAATGATGAGAGAGAAAATAAAGAAGGAAATTGGGAAGTGAGAGACAAAAAGAAAAGGATATTGCATGCCAGAAAGAAGAAAGAGGAAAATCATATATATTTGGGTAAATTACACCAATAACCACTACACCTTACTCATTTTTACAGATGATCACTAAATCCAAAAATTACGTAAAATTCACTGAACTTTGCATTTTTCAATATCATAACTATTAAACTTCAATTAACTCTTCAAAATGACAACTGATACCTCAAAATAGAAAATTTTAAGTGTTTATTATATTCTAAACAACTTTAATTCTTCAACCTTTTCGTTTTGAGATTATTTGGATATTGTTTAGTTGAGACAGAAAATGAATGTTTAAAAAGAGAAAGTTGTGTGAATTGTGGTTTTAGAAAATAAAAGACGCGATTTTGTGGTAAATATGGTTCTAAACAACTTTAATTCTTGGATATTTTTATTTTGACGCGTTAATTAAAGTTTAATATAGTTAAAATATTAGAAAGTGTAAAATTCAGTAATTTTTAGGGTAAATTACACCCATAACCACTGAACTTTACCCATTTAATATTATGGCCACTGAACTTCAATTTTTAACGGTGTCACCGCTAAACTTTACACTTTTTAACACCGGTGGTCACTGAACACCTTAAAATGACCATTGACAATCTCAAAATAAAAAAATTCGAAGAGTTAATGATATTCTAAGAAACTTTAATTCTTGAAAATTTTCATTTTGAAGTCATTCATGTGTTGTTTGGTTAGGAGAGATAAAGTGAATTCTTAGAGAGAGAAAGCTCCAAAAAATGTGATTTTGGAAAATAAAAAATGTTGTTTCATATTAAATGTCGTTCTGGGCAACTTTAATCCTTCAATATTTTTATTTTGAGATCATTAACTATTATTTTAAGGAGTTGGTTAAAGATGAGTGGTCATCGGTGTTACAAAGTGTAAAATTCAGTTAACATACCATTAAGAATTGAAATTCAGTAGTCCAATGGTCATGGGTGTAATTTACTCGTCATTTTTATATTAGGTTTTGAAGTTTACTAGTAATATAGTAAACATGTATGGATTTTACCCTATATATATTGCAAGCAAAGAAAGAATGGTTCAAACAAACACTTTTTCCTTCAAAATTTGTTTCCATTGCAAATATATGATTTGAGTTTTTCTTATTGGAAGAAGGAAGGTTCATATAGTTTTAACCCAACACCCAAAAGTTGCAATCTTTACAAATAAATAATTCTTTATTTCTTCTTTATGTTATTTCACAATGAAAGAGACATCCTTTGTAGTTTAGTGAAACCCTAACAATTCTCTTGCCCTTTCCTCTGTCGACGTCTACCTCAAAAAAATTAAATTAAAAATTGCATGTGCTATGAGATGGGACCATATTATATAATAAATTAATAATAATATATATTTCATTGTCTGAATTATGGAATTAAGAGAGATAACTTGTTCGAGGGGACGACTATATGATCTTTTCTTTTTCTGAATAACCCACTTGACAGTGGGTCCATGGTAGGCCATGGGAATATGTGAATTATTATTTTATATTTATATTTAATTTAATTACCAAGAGTCAAATATTTTGATTGAGACTTCCTTGGTCATATCAAGTCAATTTTGATTCTTTTATAACAACCGGATGGATCCATTCCATTGATGAAATTTATAGGAAGAAGAAGAAGGGTGGGGTCCATTCTTCTTCTCATATGTCTAATTTTATGTAATGCCATCCATTATGGTGCACAAAACACTGCCTAGTTTTTCAAGAGGTTGCATATTAATTTTATAATTTTATGTGTGTTTTGGATTTTTTCATATGTAATGTAATGTAATGTTGTCCTCCATCATGTACATAACCATAACACTTTGTTAGTTGTTTGTGTTCTTGCAAAAAGTAAATAAATGCATACATTAAAAGACTTCAATTTGAATATATATTTTTCTCTCTTGTTTTCTATAAACTTGTTGATGTCTGGATTTCCAAACTTAGCTTGTTGATTTTATTAATTACCAGCAATTTGACGGAAAAGTAGTCAGAAAAGTGGTCGGGGACCAACGATTCCACTCTTATGCTTAAATCAGTGAAAGATAATAGTGAGTAAGAACTAAGCTTTAGAGTAGTTTTTTGAGAGATTGAGTGAGTGATTACCTTTTAGTGTTGTACATGATATTTATAGTAGATTTAGTGGTTACCCTAAATTTTAGTAGGTTTCCACCTGGCAATACCTCAGTGGGTGCACCAATTTCGGTTATATTTAGAGAGTGCTTGTTACTTGCTTTTATTTCGGCAGGGAATAAGGGGTAGGGTCACGTGTCTAGTGGTTACACTTTTGGCTAAAGTAACTTTATTGGTCCATGTGTACTTCTTTTATGATAGTATGTAGGGCTTCGTTTTTGTCATTAGCCGAAGGTTTGATTTTAGCTTCGGTATAAATTGGGATTGATTCTAACCTTCATGTTTTCTTGGTTTATGTTCGGCACTTGACATGTCACTATTTTTTATGTTTCATATGCGAAATGGTAGGTAGGTGTGTGGTATGACACCTGATGAACGTATGAGATGACATCATTTAATATCTCTGATTCATCACGTGATGATGACGTTATTTCGTAATGTTTTTTCTGATTGCATACATCATTTGGCGTCATTCTTTTCCACCATCCCTTTGTATTTTTTACCACCATATTACTTTACTTCATTTATTAGCAGTTACCATTACTATTTTGTGGAGCTTTGTGGGTTGTTCGCAAAGTAGGGTGTAATGATAATTGCTTTAAATGTGCGGCCTTTTGGTCTTCTTTTGAATTAGTATAAATATTGAGAGAAAAAGGTTTTGACACTTCTTTTTACGTCTTCCTCCTTATTCATTCTTTCCAGTTTTTGAATTAGTAAGTTTTCTCGTATGTTTATTATTTGTTTATTATTGTATGAAAAGTTTGATTCGCAAGAATTCCAAGAAATCTCATGTTATAGAAATTACTAAGGAATCCTTATCTTGCACCCAATTTTGTTACACCACCTGCCTACAAAGAAATTTAAACCCTCCAAAGCCTCTCATTCTAAAGCTTCCCATAATATACAGGAAAAGCCTTCTGATAAAGTCGATTCTTCCAAGCAAGTAAACCTCCAAGTTTACGAGCAGCCTTCCACTTTGTCTGCATATGACATTTTCGATAGCTTTGTACTCATAGCTAAAAAAGATGGATGCCCAACTTCCAATAGAAACTCAAAGGGCGTTTAACCCATATTAAGGGGGTCAAAGTATGTTTCTCTAATTTCTGAATTGGGACATTGACTTTCCTTTGTCTACAGTCGTGAAAAATGTGTTGAACAAATTTCATCTTTATCCTTGTCAGATTTCTCCTAACGCCTAACTATAACTCCTTTCTTTCTCTAAGGTGTGCTTAGATTTTGGTATTTCTTTTATGAGAGTATTATACTATTCTTGCTAGAAACCTCCTTAGCTGCAACACGCTGAACTAACATAGTTTTGCGGATAGAATTCATGTTAAGCCCTGCATAAACAGGGAAAGGAAAATAAATCAAAAGGATCAGCCAAAAGAGGAAAAGTACATGCAAGAAACTTATTATAGCGAGTCGCCCCTTCGAGAGAAACCATCTCTTTCTCCATCTAGAGGAACAAGGACTTGTCCTCTCGCATATGCTAAAAAAACTCATTCCATGTGAAGGACAAATCAATGGAGGTCAAGTGTTAGCAAAGTTCGTCCTCCTCATCAGTAAGTTCCATCAGCCATGGCGAGAAGGACTTGTTGATTGGGTTATTATTCCACGAGGCATGGAAAGGAAAAACTTTGGGGTATATGACCTCTTCCAATGGCCTAATTTGTTCATCCTTCGATATGCGGATCCAAAACCAATATGGTTTAAAATCCTTCACATTGGAATTCTTATAGTAATAAAAATGCTTCTAATTAGATGAGGATTTGCTAAACCAAACATTATCATTTTGATCTCATATGGCAAGAGACCATAGGTGAAGGAAAGGCCCCAGTCACGACCACGTCTAAATCTTCACATAGCTTGACTAAGGACAATAAATCAAGATAACCATTTGGAGAAATTTGGGTAGGAAAGAGGTCAAATTCATTGAAAAAGTCTAATACGCCATCATAAAAGTGTAGTGTGAGCCCATATTCTAGGAAGATTTATAAAAACCTGCATAGCCTTTGGGAGCCCGTGTGATCTCCTAGTCTAGGGTGGGAAGCAGAGACTCAAATTCAGGGTATTTGGATGTTAGTTGGGCAAGAGTAAACTCATTCATGAGGGGAACTTGCTCAAAATTCTTAGATTTTGGGACATAAGCCTTTTTGGGCTTGATGGTCGAGAGTCAATAGAACCTGGTTCCTTTTTAGGAGCCATAATATAAGAAACTAACAAACAAAGTAAGACATTAAGGTACTTACTTGAACAGAAAAGCTAGATTGTCGGAGCAGAAGAAAACGGTAAGAAAATCCAGTAGTGGTTTAAAAGGAAAAGTGAGCGCATGAAGAAGATGAGTACCAAACCGGAGGTATTTATATGCAGCCTCAATGCGTTCAAAACGACGATGATGATTAGACTACCTATATTTAATGTAGGTAATGATAGGGAATAGTAACCGAAGAGACCTAACCAATGGTATGAAGAGAGAGAGAGAGTGCGGCGTGATTGACATCTCGCATAACGTGCATAGACATAATGGTACAAGTTCCCAAGCTAACTCCATGCTTACAACACAACATGGAAGCACACAGTTTATAGAAACTTCCCAAATAGGATACGATAGTGTTTTCAGTCCTTTAGGGCATCTAAAGGTATGGTAGATAAAGCATCCTTCCTTTGGTAGTCTGGACTCTAAAGAGCTCAAACAATAACAGAGGCATATGATACCCTAAGAAATATTCCATGGAAACATTTTTGACAAACAGATCAATGTTAGCCTTTGGAACTAAAGGATTCACAGGAGCCGCCCGACCTAGGATCGAGAATATTCCCTGAAGATGCGAATGAAACCTTTTGATCACGTCGAAGAATCCCAATCATCCATCCCAGCAACCTTACGATCGGGAAGGATCAATCATTGGATCCATATAGACGGTTGGCAGAGGATATAAGACAAAGCAATGCGCATCACTTGAGGCCTAGAGGTCTGAAGGTCACAGGACTAATGAAACCAAAACACTTGGTAGAACGCTTGTTATATAGCAGAGTGCGCCACTTGACAATGTAGTCTCAGCTTGTCAAACCAACTAAAGCTTACACATGTCTGATGACTCATTATGGAGCATTCCCAGAATGACAAATATTACCCTCAGTAAACATTATAAAAAAAAGGTATATTGTCCCAATCTTTCTTTCTTCCAAATACACATATTATCAATACTTTGATTATCTTCAATCTTTCTTCCACCTTTGCTAACTTAAGTATTGGAGCGGGTTCGCGGGACGTCGACCCATCTCTGACATATTGTTACTCTTATCTCAAGCCAAATGAACAAGGATCTACAAGACTAGTTGGATACAACGATATCATGTTTATTAGATACAAACAAAATACTTATTTATTTGAAAGCTAGTGAAAACATATGAATACATATGAAACTTAGCTTTAAACTTCAACTAATGGTGGAGGCATCTCGGTGTCGGAGCTACCCCTAGGGAATTTCTGACTTTCAGAAATTAGCCCCCCCCCCCCCCATCTCCTTCTCGACAGAGAAGAAGATGAACCATAATCTCCTTCTTTGTTGAGAAAGGGAAGGGAAAATGCTCTATCTAGCACAAAATGGGTTAGGCTAGGCTGGGCACATGTTTTTTATTTGGCCCCATATCCCAAATCGATGTTATTTTGGGTTAGAGCTAAATTAAAAAAAAAAGATTTGAGAGATTCTCAAAATCTTTTATTTTTTAAAATTGGTCTCAATCTAAAACGATGTGGTTTTGGGATATGGGGTCAAATTAAAAAATAACAGCGATTGGAGAGGGGGATTTCTCCCATCCTTGTTTGCAAAGTGGCATAAAGCCACTTTGTAAATTATCAGCTTCTTCCTCCATTTCTCCATTTTCTTTTACCTTCTTGATTGCCTCCATCCTTTCCCAACTCTGGTTGGCCGGCCACCACCAACAGGTAAAGTCTTCTTTTTATTTATCTTTTTCTTTAATATAAATTAAGTTAGGTTTATTTTGTTTTAGGTTTTTAATTTAGGGTTTTTAATTTGTGTAATTAATTGTGGTTCTTAAACTTGTTAATTTAGGTTAATTTAAGTGTTTTTTATTTAGTGTTTTTAACTTAGGGTTTTAATTTGTGGAATTAATTTAGGTTACTTTACTTTTTTTTTACAACCAATGAAGCATATATTAAGAATCAAGAAGAAGCATATTACAAATAAAATCAGGGGGTACAGAAAATCACTCACCCCGATTTAAAGGTAAAATACTACTTCTAGCTAACAAATGAGCAATCGAATTTGCAGAACGACAGACAAAACGAATAGAGCAATTAAATGACTCGTTCAATAAAAAATGACAATCATTGGCTAAGGCGTTAAAAGGAGATGAAACCTCTAACGGGCGGGCCATAGACTGTACCACAATTAAAGAATCTGATTCAATGATTATATCCTTCCATCCGCGGTCTTTGATCCAACTGAGAGCTTCACGGACCGATAGCGCTTCAATGAACGATGCATCTTGATAATTCTGCAAGGTTCCATTTCTGCACGGTCTTTAATTTAGGTTACTTTACTTTAATTTAGGGGTTTTAATTTGTGGAATTAATTTAGGTTCTGTAACTTGTTAATTTAGGTGCTTTAATTTAGAGTTTTGATTTAGAGGGTTTTAATTTTGGAGTTTTGATTTGGGGATTTAATTTAGGAGTTTTGATTTGGGTTTTTTAACTTGCTGTGACATTGAGAATATTTTTTTGAAGAGTGTTGAAGATGAAGCCATTTTGCGAAATTTCCAAAATCCGGGGTCTAGAAAACTAAGTTTCTCAACTATCAATAGCTCATCCGTTGTAAAAAAAAATTAGGTACATTATTGGTAATATAGGATATATAACAAGTACTTTTTAGCATTTATCAATGCAATTAGAGTTTTATATAGTTTGATTTTACTGATTTTTTTTTTTTGGTAAGTTACATATTAGTCATGATTAGGCTAATTATTTACAACAGTTTAAAACTTATAAGAAATTTGTACTTCAAAACTAAAAGTGGTTTTACCATATTTCAAAAGAAAAAAAAAGTAGTTTTAGCTTTTAATAAAACTGTGAAACTGTTTTTTTAACCGAAAAAATAACCGCATGTTTTACAAAAGTATAATAAAATTTTCAAAACTGATTTTATATGTAATTTTTTTTTCTTTTCTAATATTGGGTTAAAATTAGCCCTCTACTAAAAGTATGGCTTCATAATTTTGTCCCCATTAGATTTCGTTGATTTGAATTCCTAGAAAAGTTGAATAAAAAGTATGGCTTCATAATTTTTTGATCCGAATTAGATTTCCTTGATTTGAAATTCATAGAAAAGTTGAAATTACATTTGGAACTTGCATATATTTTATATGCAAGAACTGCAAGAGACTATATCTATATAAAGAAATTGACAAGATCAATATAAGTATCTTCATATGCGTTTAATTGAATAATTACTACAAGATTTCTAACCTTAAAACACTTGACTCACATCTGAGGGGACACTTCTTATATAACAAAGTAAAATAATAAAGAACTCTCCTATTTAGAATTTATGGAACCAGGTCCATAAATTAAAATTAAGATTGAAAGAATAAATCAGATTAAGAATAAATCTGAAGCAACCTCCGTTTGTTTCACTAGTTTTTACTTTTTTTAATTGTAAACAGACTTTTAGAAGAAAAATCAACTAATCATCTACCGTAACAATAATAACAAACAGTAATTGGAACGGTTAAACCAAACCCGTCTTTAATTTTTTATTCTCTTGGACTCTAGACTGAATTGAACTATGGAAGTGTCCACCCTATTTTTGAGGTCTTGCCTTGAGACAATTAATTTTTGTTCATGATCAGAACATCCAATTCAAGGACATATGTTCCCCATCCGAAAGTCTACCCTACCCTATAATTTTCTATAATAATATTATCCTTGGTGTGATGAACCTAGCAGATTTTTTATTCCACCCATAGTAAATCATATAAACAGTGCGGACGATACTCTCCAAAGTTTGCATGCATCCTCAAAAGAATTCAGTGAAAAAATTAGATTCTCTTCGGTTCAGTGCTACTGTTCTGCTAACAAGGTAACGTGATATCTGGTCAGCTATATCACCTCCTGCACTTAGGGCTGTAATCGAACCGAGCCGAACTTTGGCCTGTTCAAGCTCGGCTTGCTATAAAATTAACAAGCTCGAGTCCGAGCCGAGCTTGCTATAAAATTAACGAGCCAAGTTCGAGCCGAGCTTTGGCTTGCTCAACGAGCTTGAGCCGAGCTTCGAGCTTGTTTTGAGCTTTTGGACTTGGTTCATTAAGAAAATTATCTAACCATGAATTATTTGTGAGTAAATTGTTAATTATATTTGTGAAGTTTGCTCGCAAATAACTCTTTAATTATGTACATAAACAAGCTCATTCGTGAATAAATAAACAAGATGCTTACAAATAGTTCGTCTATTACTCATTTATTATGTTTGTGAACGAACTCATCTAATAGTAAATGAAATAATATTAAGTTTAGATATTTGTGAACTAACACAAAACTATATAGTTTTCTACAAAACTAAAAGTTGTTCATAAATGTTCTAATCGAGCCTGCTCGCAAGCTTTCGAGCCGAGCTTTGACCTGCTCAAGCTTGGCTCGTTTACGAACCGAGCCAGTAAATCGTGTTCACCAGCGGCTCGTTTACAAATAGAGCAGAGTCGAGCCGAGCATGAGCGGCTCTGTTCATTTACAGCCCTAGCTGCACCAAAGCAAACTGAAAAATTAAACATTCATGACCAATCCTTCTCTTAGAAACAGAATGTTTGGACCAAAGTTTAAAGAAATTCTCAAACAGATCCATTCGGCTAGGGTTTAATTTGCAGATCAGTTCCGGTTAGGGTTTAATTTGCAGATTAGTTCGGGTGATTACGAAGCACCAAAAAGAAGAAGAATGTTCGGGCAGGCGACCAATTAGTACTTAAAAAGTTCAATCCATGGAGTTGGAGAGAAAAACAAAAAATAGAAAACAATAGTAAGAAACAAGAAGAAGACTGTTCTGTTCTGATACTTGTTCTTTGGGGCCAGATGGTAACATAGCTAGGCAGTGCAGAGAGCATGTGGCCTCATGTTTGGTGCAGCAGCTGCTGGACAAACAAACCACTGTAGATATAAAGCTTCAGGGATCACATTCACTCCTTCCCTAGATTCTCTTATAACAGCGAAATTGATCCTTCGGAAAATAACAAAAAAAGCAAGAAAGCTTCGTAATAAAGTGATAAGATCAAACGCAGAAAATGACCTATCTGTTTCTAACTGAGTCCAAACAAAAAGTAAATTCGTTTTCTAAAGTCAATCCTTCTCTGAAAGGTCTAGTAATGAAAGAAAAGTCCGTAATAGAAGCCGCGGCACCGTTCGGAATAAGGGTAAAATGGTATTTTCACGTTAGTAGATAGTTATAAATCTTCGTTATACTAGATATCACTTTCGAGCTCTGATTGGTTACTAACTTTGACATCAGAATGTACTCCAAGGACTACCCGCTTGCAAGTCAAGGAACAGCCAAAGGAAGTCAAC
Source organism: Euphorbia lathyris (assembly GCF_963576675.1). NCBI lineage: Eukaryota > Viridiplantae > Streptophyta > Magnoliopsida > Malpighiales > Euphorbiaceae > Euphorbia > Euphorbia lathyris. The sequence continues at coordinate 43,116,700 of NC_088919.1, read as the reverse complement.
TTAAAAGTTGGACCAGGCTCAACATTTGATTCGATGAGCGTGGATCCTTCTCCGCGACTTCTAGATTTTCACCCTTCACATCGTGAAACATTTCTTAAAGAGATGTAAGAGAGGTGGTCTGGAGGCACTAGTCGAAAAGGACTCACCTCTTAATCAAAGGGCTTGAGAGATGTCTCTAACTCCACGTTAAGAAGGGAAGAGAGAATCACGGTTTAGAGGATCCAAGCGATCATTGTGCAATATTATTCTGGTGTAGAGGATCCTAACGAGCATTGTGCATCATTCATGAGCATGATGAAATTGTCCAATCAGGATGATGTCATGATGCACAAGAAATTTTCTACTACTATGCTTGGGTAGCACATGAATGGTATAAAGAATTGGTAGCAATATCAATAGATTTGTACTTTAGACATTTAAAGGATTTTTTTGTAGCCCGATTTGTGAGAGCAATAAAGGTTGTGGAATAAGCAATGATGTCTGTTAGTCTAGTATGAATCCTCTTCGTGATTACCTCACACATTTTCCTTTGTTAAAACCCTGAACCTAGAGGTTGCTGCTTTGGCAAAAGGAACCACTTACAAGCCTCTAAGGAAAAAATGTTATACATATCCACCTCAAACTTTCGAGGAACTAATTGAAATGGGACAAGCTTCATCGAGTATGAGGATAGCAAACGTCCTACCGATTATGTTGAGGTATAAAAAGATAAAACTCGTAGAGATACTGCCCGAGATGACTAAAGGAAACAAATTGATAATAGAAGAATCTTGTGAATAAAGGCATGATGATTAGCAAAATGACGAAATGATTGGCACTCTTTTAGGAAGGGAAGAGCGGAAGCTAGACAGATTTGAGGTGAAACTGATGCATCTTTCTAAAAAAGCCAAATACATGGAGGTTCGAGCTCCAACAATCCAAGGTTGTAGACAAAAAGTGGAGCCCAAACAAAGAAATACCGAACAATATCGAGAAATTGATGAGCTTGTAAAAGAAAAGTTTGGCAATTTTCATAAAAAAAAATTAGAGGCACTCGATAGAAGAGTGCAATCACTTTAGTCGAGAAATTGAAAGCCTTCTTAGTCAAGGGTCAAGACCAAGGATAGGGTTACTCTGTCGTGAGGATGAAAAAACAACTTGAGGAATCGTGAGTCTCGAGCAACGCTAACCATTTCTCTTTTCCCCTCTCTCTTTATTTCTCACTTTCTCTCTCTAACTTGTCCCCCTTAGTTTAGGGATTTGAGCCACTATTTATAAAGGATGCAAATCTCTGAAAGAAAGGTAGGGCTAGAAGCCCCAAATGTGGGGGCATTGGTAAAGAGGCCCAAAATAATGGGGTCGTCGCCCTACGGGATAGGATCGTCAGCTTCAACTAAGAGGTCGTCGGTCTTGAACCACTAGGCCATCGGCCCTAGGAAACGGGGCAGGCAGCCCGAATAGTGGGGCCCACAGCTAAAAAATAAGGATTGTCAAACTTGAATAGGAGGCCAATGGCTCTAACTCTAGGGATCAGAGTTCCTCAAAGTAGGCTCTTTGGCCTTCTTGGAGAGAAAATTGACTCATATAGAAGGTCAGGCTGACCCGGTGACACAGATAGACTCGACAATAACATATAAGATAATTTAACGACTCACAACTTACACAAACACTAAACTAGGTATTTCACACCTTTTGAGGTTTCATCATTTAGTGACCTTTGTATTTTCATTATCCTACACTCTTTAGGACTCAACCGCATTCATTCTTGCACATTCAAAGACGGATCAACAATGGTCGGTTCTCCACTTTGTTTCGGTTTCTCCGATTGCCGATGAGAACTCACCGGATAGATTTTCTTCGATTGACTACTAGTATTTGTACTCACCTTGACTTAAACATTGAACGAAAGAAAATCGATTAAAAAATAAAATAAGAATCAATATGAACAAAAACGATGATGAAATTGACAAAATCAACTTCAGAAAATATACATTCCCTAAGGAAATGATTCAGATCAGGGACGGATCTAAAGGGGCGCAAGGAGAAGGTTGAGCACCCATTATCATCAGAAAAACTCCATTGAAGCTTTGAATGAAGTTTAATTTTTTTTTTACCCAAAAATTTTCTATTGAGCACCCATGGATTATTAGGGAGCACCTTAAGTGGATTTAATATATATATATATATATGTGTGTGTGTGTGGTCCTAAGATGAGGTGAGCTACTTGTTGGACTTCTAATTTTATGCAACCTTTTTATTTGAAAATAGTATCCCTAATTACTTTTTTTACCTAGCTTTTACCTTATCAATTTACGTATTTTGTCTCTCTCGTATTAAGAGCATCTATAGTGGGTCTATAGTGGGTGTTACTTTCATATACCAATTTTTATTGGTAACAACTAACCACTAGAAGTCTTGTTACTAATTATTGGTTTATTACCAATATAAGTAACAAGCTTTAGTGGGTCCTCTATTCGTAGTTACATTTTTTTTTTTTATGAGATTTTAATTTTGGTGACATTGTAGTTTTATAGCCTAAATCCTTCAAGTTAATATATTTTTTATACTATTTTTTTTGTTTTTAGTCTCTCAATTTATTTATTTTTCATTTCAATTTTTTGTTTGTTTTTTCATACTAATTTATTGGATAAATAATTTTTATGAAGTTAATAATAAGTATTAAATTAATTATTTTATTATATAAATATTTTTATGAAATTAATAATAAGTATAATTGAGTGGATGTACAGTATTTTATGACAAATGAGTCCTACTAAAATTGGAGGTAACAAAGTTTTTTTAGTAGTGTGTTATTTAAAAGTGTTACTTTTATTTAGGTGAAAGTGATAAGTAACAAAATTACTTACAAGTATAGATGCTCTAACATAGTTGGTATCTATGTACCTCCATCTACTAACTTAGTTGCTATCTCTTACCTCCATCTAGTTTTAAATGACTAATTACACTTTCTTTTTATGTTAAACTATTTATTAGTCCCAACCTTTACCCAACACATTGTTTAGTGCCCTTATTTTGAAAAACACATTATGAGATATCTATCATTCATCAATATTAATCATTTGGTACTGTTAGCGATATTTTGCGAATATGCTAATTTCAACCTTGTCACGTGTGGTTAGGGTGCGGACGTGCCAGAGAAGATTACTTCTCAATTATTAAAGACGGTTAAGTTTATGGAATTGCGCGTCAAAACTTGAAATCTTAAACGAAGCGATTGGCGAGGGACGCAATGATTGAAAAAGTCCCTCTTGGGTCTCTAGCGCTGTTTATGAAAACTTTGCTAGATAAATTGTTTTATTTAAGCTAATGCGGGTAAATTGAAGACGAGAAAATAAAGGAATTTAAAGTGCGAAATTGACACAAGATTTGGTGAAAATTGGTATTTTATTGATGAATAAAGGTTTGAATACATAAAATTGGAAATGAATTACAATTGAGAAATCTCTATATTAAACATATAGGCAATCAATTGAATTAGAACGAACAAATCAATACGAAGAATTGAAATGCAATAAAACAAATTGGAATTCAACAACAAACTCGGAGCCACAATAGCTATCTCGGATTGATGTTGAATTTTGGTGTCGGCGTGAGGTCCTTGGAGAACTGCAACCGGTCGGGCCCGTACGGTATGTGCCTTGTGCAATGACTAAACGTTGGTAGGCAAATGGGGTAGATTTAATCTTGACTTTGGGGAGCTTGGTTGGAGTGCTTAAGAACACGGAATTGGGCAAATAAATAGTGTAAATTGAACTTCGGGATGTCAGGAATAACTTTGTATAAGGGATCTAAGGCCAACACGAATGGTAAACAGACGAAATTGAAGATTGAAAATGACTAGTTGAATCTGGAAACATCTGGGCAGAATAGCTAAAAGAATTTGGGGTATAAAGATCAGCTTGTTATAGGAGTTTCTGGATACGGAATTGAATGAATCAAAAGGCTAAATCGAAATTCAGGACGTTAGGAACAACTTTGTTGAAGGGATCGAAGGCAAAAAATAACTTTAAATGGACAGAATTGAGCTTTGAAAAAGGATGGACGAATCTTTAAAATTACTTTAGAAAGGAAACTCTAATTGAAAACTTGAGCAGAGTAACGACTTAAAAACACTAATTTGATTTGAGAAACTCGAAAAAAAGGCTTTAGAACTTGAATTGAAGCTAAAGGAAGCTAAATGAGGGATTAAAACCAAGAAAAACGAAGAACGAAAGAAAGAACTTTGAAGAACTTTAAGAACTAGGAACTTAAAACTAAGAACTAGAACATTGAAAGGGACCTTTAGAGAGGGGTTTTGTGTTGTGATTGAGTGTGTGTTTTAGTGTAGGGAAGGGGGTCTATTTATAGTATTTTTAAGTGGCGTTTTGGTAATTAGTTAGTGGTATTAGGGTATTTTGGTCTTTTCATCACCAACTAACTCAACTAACTCCAACTAACTCTCCAACTAACTTAACTTCCTCAACTGCCGTTGACTGTTTCCGGAAGAGACGATACGCCCCGCGTATGTCCTACTATGCCCTGCGTGTTGTGGCTCCTGGGCCTTGTGCGTTTCATTGATGATTTTTACGCGTGGCGTCTCTGGTGTTGCATCCCGCGTAAAGGAGTACGCCCTGCGTATTGGCGGATACGCCCTGAGTATTGGAGCTTCTGATCTTGGAACACTCTGCGGATGCGTCTTACGCATGAAGTATTGGCAAGTACGTCCCGCGTAAGAAAATACACCCCATGTAACGTGAAGGACGCGCTGCGTATTTGAGTTTTTGACGTTGATTTCTCCGGACGCCTTGTTTACGCGCTGCGTATAGAGGACACGCCCCGCGTGGTGCCGGACTCTCTCATGGATTGAAGGTTAGCTTACACGTGTATTATTTTCTAGAAAATATAAACTATATCCTGAAAACATAACCCAAGCATTTTATATACATAAAAATAATTATTTTATTTTTTGGGCCAACAATTGCCCCCCTCTTTTGTGCATAAATGAATTAGTAATAATAAAATTTATGTACAAAAGAAGTTTTATTAAATACTTTTTCTTTTTTAAGATAATAGAGAAAAGAATCCTGCAGGATTTTAGAATTTGAATTCCTTAATCAATCTACAACTCGTTTTTTTTTTGTTATCTTTGTTTCTGCCATTTTCTTTTCCCCAAGCTCAAGAACACTCAGAATCAAGCTCTCAGTCTCTCAAGCATGGGTATGCAAACTATTTTTCTTCTTTATTTTCTTTCTTTTTGATTTTTCTTTTGCTTTTGTGTGTGTAGAATCACATTTTATGAGAAAATAAATTGAACTGGAATAAAACATAAGAATTTTAGAGCTTTTACGTGGAGATGGAATTGTATTGCTGAAATTTTGCCTCTGTCTGTCACAGCTGCGAACTCATATTCTGACACCATTCGCGCTGATTCTCGCCTAGGCATAACCTTGGCTTGCAGGAGGTAATTTTTGTAATTTCATGATCATGTATTTGAAGGTAGCATCCATAGGCTTTGATTGATTGTGTCTGTACTCCCCATTTCAGGACAGTGTCTTTACTATTAGCCATGTTGCTATGAATAACTCGCCTTTGCCCCCTTATCCCATGAGTAGTGCTGCCGAATTAGCCCTTCATAGGGAAACTTATCAATTTCCTACGAATAAGAAAGGTCTGGTATTCCCTCGTTGTTACACTGGGTGGAATGACCTTGTATATCGTTTAGAATTGAGGTATACAAATGTTTGGGACCAGGTTGGCATCAGGGATTTTGTTCGTTTGACTCGTCATGAAATTACTCCTTGTGTGAATGTGCTTGAAGGAGTTTTGAATTTTTGGTCACCGACATGCAACTCATTGATTCTCCCGCTGGGTCCTATGTCTATCACTTTACGTGATGTGGTTGCTTTGACGGGGTTGCCTATTATTGGAGAGGAAGTCCCAAGTTGTGTAGATACACACGCATTCCCTGGAGTGCAAGCCATCTTATCTAAAGAGGCTGGGACGTATGTCCAAATAATTAAGAACAAATTGGATAAGGCGGAGTTAGATGATGAGGATCATGTGCATTTCCTGTGGATGATGCTTAGCAATTACATTTTTGAACCGTTGGGTCTTAGGCCTACCGCTGAAATATTGATTATTGCTAAGGCTTTGGCTTCAGGCCGTCGTTCAGCTCTTGGCACCATGTTGTTAGCTTCAACCTTCCACAGTCTAGCTCTTACGGTTGAGGGTAGACCATTTGTAAAACCTCGGGGTGGCTTGTGGTTGTTATAACTGTGGGTTTTTATCTACTTCCCTTATTTGGCTACTATTTCATCAGTGGGGGTTTCAGATCATCTTGGTGTAGACCTTTGCTACAGCTCTTCGAGTTTGGCCGTTGGTGTGGTTGTGAGATTTCTTCGTACTTTAGTGCCATCCTCTCACAATGAGCTGTTTCTCTTTTGGAATAAGAGTAATTCCTGTCTACCATCCTGGGCGCTTTCTTACTTGACTGCTGCCCCCCATGAAGGTACTAAATGGTGGATGACGGTGTGTGCAACACGTCGGTTACACCACGGGGTGAACCGAACTAGAACCTCGAGATCATCAAATCCTGGTCTGACTTTATATGCACCTTGTCTTTGGGCACGTCAATTAGGATTTTTCCAAGCTATTCCAGGGCCACTCCCATTTCCTACCTCTTCTCAGCGGTATGGAGCTAGTGACGAAGATATAGCCGCTGCAGTTCTGGATGCTGGATATGATCAGGGACCACTTCAGCTTGGATCAGATCGACCTTCGTTTGATGCTTGGTGGGATACCGTTTTTCAGCGGTGTATTCCACCCATTGGTAAGCTCTTTTTTATTTTGTCTTGTATGTACATTTTATATATATATATACATTTTATTCATTTTTTTTTAGATTCGAGCGGTAGCTCGGGAAAGGATAACAATCTGACCCTTCTGGTCCCGAATGATCTTGAGATAAACGAAACGGGCAAAGGCAAAGGCAAAGCAATCATGTTGGATGGGGGAGAGCAGGTACTTACCATGGCAGGCCCTTCTGTGAGACCAGGAGAGAGAATTGATTCTGACGAAGACCTATACTTTGGTTTTGAGGATGGAGCGCTGGATCAACTAGGGGCACGTTGGGACGTGACTTCTTCGATTAGAACTCTGTCTCTTGATGATGGCTCGACCGAGGTGGACATGACTCCCTTGCAACTTCCAGCACGAACACATCTTCCTTCTGCATCTTCTTTAAACCGATTGATTGCCGCACCATTGTCTCAGGTTTGTATGATTTTGCGATTTCGTTATTTTATGAACTATGTTTGGGATGCTTGAGTCATATTGTTTGATTGAATTGTCATTTGTGAATATGGCAGGAATCAGCTCTAGTGCGTCCTCCATTAGTTCCTGTCGGTCTTAAGGCTGATAATCCTTTTGCTGGTTTGGATTTTTCATTTTTGAAAGGACTGCCTAACGCCGTAGCTGACTCATCCTTTCCTAGTGATGATTCTTTGAGTGATGCTCGTGCCAATCTCAGTAAGCTGGTCGCCTCCCCTCTTGACTCTTGGACTCCGACCCGTGTTGAAAGAGCTATGATCGATTTTGACCTTATGATGGGTGTGTGTGCTCATCCCTTCAAGACTGAGCCATTGAAATCCGCCAAGAACCACGTATTATTTTGCTATCAGTCCTATGTTACTGAGAAAAATGTGGCAGCAGGTCTCGCAGCTCGAGTTAGATCAAATATGGCAGAGTTAGAGGCCTACAGCAAGAAGTTTAATGCTTTGGTTGATGCTGAAGAAGCGGATAGGCAACGATTGGTTAAAATTGCAGCTGTAGAGGAGCGGCTTGCGGCATTGGAGAAGGAGGTGGCTGAAGCTCGAGCGTTTAAGGAAGATATGGTTAGAGCTAGCTCCGGGTTTAGGGCTTGCTTCCCGCGGATGGAGGAAGAGTTGGGCCGTGAGAAAGATCGATTGGCCAATCATTATGATGAAATGTTGGCATGGCACCGATAGAGCGAGCAACACAAAGAGGCTGCCGCCAAACTTTGTGAATCTTGGGCGAAATACCCAAAGCCTGATTTTTGTTTGTTTCCGTGAGGTACGTTCACGGGTTGCCTGTACTTTTCACCTTTGTTTTAAGTTTGTACGCTTATTCTTTCATTTATTTATTTGTGTAGTTACAAATGGACATTGTTTTGTGAATTGATTGCCGTTTGAACATTTGCTAAGTCATCTATTTTTGGCCATGGCACATTTATTCTTTTATTGATGAAGATTTATAGCACTTGCAAAGACAATATATAAATGCCCAGAAAAAGAGGAAATGCCCAAAAAAAGAGCGCATACGCCCTGCGTGTACCTGGTTACGCCCCGCGTATTTGTGCTCCTGATCCTGAAGCGCTTGCTCGATGATGAATACGCGTGGCATCTTTGATTTTACGCCCCGCGTATTCTCGCTCCTGGAGTACATCTTCTATGCACGTCTAGTACACGTCCTGCGTGTTTGAGGCACGCCCCGCGTATGAGAATGCACGCCCCGCGTATTCTCGCTCCTGGAGCTGTCTTTTACATACGTCTAGTTTACGCCCCGCGTATTGTCAAACATGCCCTGCGTATTTGAGCTTCTGATCTTGGGGCATCTAAAGAAGAAATTTTACGCGTGGCATCTTTGGGATTACGTCGCGCGTAAATGATCCTCTGGGGTGTGACTTTCGTGCGTGCCTGAGTCACGCCCTGTGTGAAATAAAGACGCCCCGCGTACTTGGCTTTTTGAGCTGTCCTTCATGCTGTGCTTCCTCTACGCCTTGTTGGCTGGCTACTTCGCACGTTTACACATCATGTGTTGTGCGTGACGTTCCCATCGGTTCCTGTGTTAATTATGTCCCACATACTTTGAAAATATTTCTTCAAGTATTTACCGTTAATGTATCTCCTATGTGGTTCTCCATTTAAGCTCTTCAACCAATACGCGTTTCCGGGAAGCTCTTTGTGGACTTGAAATGGTCCTTCCCAGTTGGGCGACCATTTCCCAAGCTCACGATCTTTTGTCCCGATTGGTAGAATTAGCTTCCATACTAGCTCGCCTTCTCTGAAGTTTTTCTTTTTTACTTTCTTGTTGTACACATCTTCGACTTTCTTTTTCTGGATCATCATGCAATCGAGCGCTTTTTGTCTCTTATAATCCAATTCTTCGAGTTCCATAGTCATGGCTTGCACATAATTATCCGGCTCTAAATCATGTTGACGCATCACTCGGAGTGAAGGAACGATGACTTCCAATGGTATTATTGCATCATGTCCAAAGGTTAGGAAAAATGGACTTACTCCAGTCGCCCGTGTCTTAGATGTTCGCATAGCCCACAGTGTTTCCGAGAGAACTTTGTGCCATTCTCTAGGATTGTCTTCTAGCATCTTTTCCAAGATTTGAATTAGAATTTTGTTGGATGCTTCGGCTTGACCATTTGCTTGTGCGTAAAACGGAGTGGAATGTATCAATTTAATTCCGTATTCTTCTACGAACTCGTTCATATCTTCGCCTGTGAACATGGTCCCTTGATCCGTGGTGATGGATTCTGGGATTCCGAATCTATGAATCAAGTTCTCTTTGATGAATTGGATCACTTGCGTTTGGCCGACTTGCTTCATTGGTGCTGCTTCTACCCACTTGGAAAAGTAATCTGTGGCAACTATGATGAAACAATGACCTTTTGATGAAGCTGGGAATATTTTCCCTATTAGATCAATAGCCCATCCTCTAAAAGGCCACGGCTTCACCACTGAGTGTAATTCTTCTGAAGGGACTCGTTGGATTTGGCGATACAGTTGACACTTCTTGCAACCCTTCGCATATGTGATGCAATCGCATAGGATCGTTGGCCAGAAGTATCCATGGCGATTGATAAGCCATCGCATTCTCCTTCTAGACTGGTGAGCTCCGCATATGCCTTCATGGACTTGCTTCATGACTTCCATTGCTTTTGGGAAGCCGAGACATTTGAGTAGCATTCCGTCGTAGCTCTTACGGTACAAATCACCTTCCATCAACATGTAATTTCGAGATTGAATGCTTAGTGAATATTTTACTTTTTTGGAAGGATCATTGAGGTAATCGATGAATGGTTTCCTCCAATCTTGAGCTAAGTTAATATCGATGTCGAACGATTCAAACTGGATGCCTCTATCCGCCACAGAAGGATGGCCCTGTCTTCTGATGATAACGACTTTATACGCTGTATCTTTGGAGATTTTCATTCCAGAAGCGATTTGGGCTAACTCGTCAGCTTCCCAGTTGTCATTTCTTGGAATATGCTCCAAACTGACCTCATCAAACATTTCCAAAAGTTGAATTGCAAACGCGAAATAAGGTAGCAAAGATAAACTTGAGCATTTATATTCTCCTGTTAGGTGCCGGATAACCAATTGTGAATCACCGAAAATCTTGACCTCTTTCGCTCCTAGGTCTATCAAGATTTCTAAGCCGATGATTAGAGCTTCATATTCAGCCTGGTTGTTCGTGCATTCAAAATCCAAGTTTACCGCTAATATTGTCTTAGTCCCGGATGGGGCTGTGATGATCACTCCTGCCCCGTTGGAACTGTTTGTGCTTGAACCATCGAACTTCAACTGCCACGGTTCTTTGTGCGTCAGATAAATTGGCAGTTCTGCTTCTTCGGGATATTGAAAGTTGGTTGGGTGGTCGGCCACAAAATCTGCAATTGCTTTCCCTTTTATCGAGGATTGCGGGAGATACACCAACGTGAACTCGGCCAGTGCTAGTGACCATTTTCCTATTCTTCCTGAGAGGATAGGCTGGTTGAGCATGTATTTGATCAAGTCGGTGCTAGCAATCACATAAACTCTCGCTTTGAGCAAGTAATGCCTCAACTTTGTGCAAGCGAAGTAGAGGGCTAAGCACGTCTTCTCAACTGGGATGTACCTCGTTTCTGCCGATAGCAATGTTCGACTTAGATAGTAGATGGCTTGTTCATGACAGTTTGCATTGTCTTGGGCAAGCAAGCATCCAATTGACTCGTCGGTTGCTGATATATAGAGCTTGAGTGGAGTACCCTCCTTTGGTGGCATCAACACAGGTGGGTTGCTCAAGTAAGTTTTGATCTCTTCGAATGCTGCTTGATGCTTGTCGTCCCACTTGAAGATTTCTTCGTCTTTGAGTCTTAACAGATCTGAGAAGGCTCTGGATTTTCCGGCCAAGTTTGATATGAATCGTCTCAAGTAGTTTACTTGGCCCAAGAACCGCTGCAACTCCTTCTTGTTCTTCGGAGGTTGTGCTTCTTTGATTGCTTTTGCCTTATTGTCGTCAATCTCGATCCCTCTTTGATGGACTAAAAATCCGAGGAAATTTCCTGCTTTAACCCCGAAGGCGCACTTTAGAGGATTGAGTTTCAAATTGTATTTACGCATCCGCTCGAAGCTCTTCCTCAAATGGCCGACGTGTTCTGCCTCTCGCTTGGATTTGATAACGATGTCGTCTACGTATACTTCCATGGAGGTGCCGAGTAGATCGTGAAAGATGGCATTCATTGCTCTTTGGTATGTGGCGCCGGCATTTTTCAAACCGAATGGTATGACGACCCATTCGAACGTACCAATTGGCCCCGGGCATCGAAATGCCGTTTTTGCAATGTCTTCTTCGGCAATGGGGATTTGGTTATATCCCGCATAGCAATCGCAAAGAGATATTAATTCATTTTTAGACAGAACATCTACTAGCATATCGGCAATAGGCATCACATAGATGTCTTTTGGCGTAGCTAGATTTAGATCGCGGAAATCTACGCATATGCGTAATTTACCGTTCTTTTTTACTACAGGCACGACGTTAGATAGCCATACCGCGTACTTTGCTGGTCTGATGAATTTAGCCTTGAACAAATTTTCTATTTCTTCCTTCACCTTGCCTTCAACCTCTTTGCTCATCCTTCTTGTTGGTTGTTTGAAGGGTTTGAACTCCGGTTTGATTGGCAATCTATGTTCCACTACGTCTTTGCTCAACCCGGGCATTTCATCATAATTCCAAGCGAAACAGTCTTTGAACTCCTGAAGCAAAATGATGATGGCTTCCTTTAACGTTGGTCGTAGTAAGCTACTGACAAACGTAACCCGAGGTTCCTCTTCTGTCCTTAGGTTCACTTCGTCTAGAGGGTCGACTTCCATGGAACCTTCATCTTCTAACTTCGGGTTCGCCCTTTTCAGATCTTGAAATTGGATTTCTTCTCCTTGAGGATCTAGTTCTGCTATCCCTTTGGGTGCTTCGATTTCTGAGACCCTCACGTCGTCCTCCTGGTATAGTTTCTCCGCTAGTTGTTGTGCATTCAGTTTTGATATAGCGGTTGAAGCCACCGCTTCTTTTCCGGATGTTGTCTTAATCATGGAACTTCTTCGATTATCGGCTCATCACGGAATAGCCTTCGACGGGGCACGATTGCCGTTGGCCTTAGGATTTTCTTAATCTCTTCGCCGCATGATTGCTCTTTGTGATTGGACCCAACTGGGATTGGGCCAACAGATTCCTCGTAGAGTCTGGCTTCGACCACATCGGAGTAAGCTTCGAATGGCTTCTCGTTTGCCCGAACAACTTCCACCTCGTCTCCTTTCCAAAATAGAAGGAATTGGTGTAATGACGAGGGGATGCATGAGTTGGAATGAATCCAATCTCTCCCTAACAGTGCCTGATAACTCGCGGTTGAATTTACCACGAAGAAAGCGGCCATGGCGGTGTGAGAGCCAACGGTGAGTTCCAATGGTAGGACGCCGTATGTCTTTGCAATTTCTCCCGTGAAGGCTGAAACTGACACCTCTGATGAGATTATATCTTCCTCTGATTTCCCTAAGGCTAGGACCATCTTCATAGGCATGATGTTGATGGCTGATCCATTGTCGATGAGCACTCTGGAGATTGGTTTGCCATCTACATGAGCCTTGACGTATAGAGGTTTGATATGGCGAGTCATCCTTGGAGTGGGTTTGTCAAAGTAAACCCTCTTCATGCCCTCTTCACCCGGTGTCTTCGGGACTGTGTCTTCTTGCTCCTTGTGCTCGGATTTGGGGCATTCCTTCTTGGTGTCTTCGCTTCTAAAATCCGAAGGTAAGATTAAAGAGGTAGCTGCACAATCTACCCGTATGATGAAATCTCCAACCCGGATTTGGAGGTTCTTTTCTTGGTTTTTTCCTCCTCTTTCCGCATCGTTGGAGTTGACACTGGATGACTCCTTTTGACTATTTCTCTTTTCTGCCTCTCTTTTCCTTAATCTTCTCTTCGCATTCTTGGAGAGAGGTCTTGGGAATTTCTTATGGCTATTCAATTGCATTGATTCAGGGGCGACGTGCTCGAGGGTGTCACGAAACGTGGCCGTTGTTGTTGTACGTCTCTTATTTTTGTATTCTGTGATTGCCTTGAGCTCTCCTCCAACTTTGGTGGCGTCGCTTTTGGTACCCATATCTGTCGGGTTCTCATGTCACCCTGTTGCTTTCCTTTGCCCCCCCACGCTAGTGAAGTGGCATTGATCATATTGGCTACTAGGAATGGGTCCTCGTCGATCAACATGCTTTCCTTCTTTTCCGGGAATTGGAGTATCCCGCGGTTAATCCTATCCTGCACGGCATTTCTAAAACCAAAACATGCTTGAGTGTTGTGGCTCCAGTTGTCGTGATACTTACAGTAGTTTCGTCCGTGTATTTCTTCTTTGGATGGGATCACATGTCTAGGAGGCAATGTGATGAACTGCTCCTTTAGCAGGTAGTCGAAGATCTCTTCCGTCTTCGAGACGTCAAACGTATATTGAGTGGTTGGGATCCTTTTAACTACCTCGGGCGCTTTGGGATTCTTTACCAACACGGGACATGTTCGAGATCCGGTGTTCGTTAAGTCGGCAATGGCTACCTCATGCGTTTGTACATCCCCTTGGTAGCTTCCTACAGAGTTCTTCTTGTGTCGATGATCTTCCCTCATCAACTCCTCGTACTCTGAAACCTTGGCCACCAACTCGTAGTAGTCGCGGAAATCTATCCCCTGAAATTTCTTCCGGTTTTCGAATTCCAACCCACGTTGGGCAATCTTCACGAACTCGACCTCGGGGATGTTGATTCGACACCGATGTCGCATCTTTTTGAATCGGTTGATAAAACTTTCAACCGGTTCTCCATGTCGTTGCGTCATTCGGGACAGCTCCGCAACACAGATCTCAGGCTCCGTTCGATAAAACTGGTTGTGGAACTGCCTTTCCATTTGTTCCCATCCATGAATGGATCCGGATGGTAAGGTGGTGTACCAAGAGAAAGCTGGTCCCGTTAGTGAACCTGGGAATAGCCGCAAGCGTAACATGTCGAAGTTTGTGTCTATGCTCAAACCGCTGCACTGAAAGGTGAAGCGTGCCACGTGCTCCATAGTGGATTGCCCTTCTTCTCCTGAAAATAAAGCAAAATCGGGTACTCTAAAATTGTGGGGTAAAGGGTATAGCTGATCATAGTGCCGTGGATATGGTTTCTGGAACTCGGGTCGGTATACTTCCCTCACGACTGGCCCATAGATCTCTTGGACGATGTTTCTTATGCGTTGGGCCTCTCCCAAGTTGTTGGTGGGCTCCATGCGTGTATGCGTCGTCCGTTGTGGGTGAAAGTTGGCTTGTCTCACATTGCCCCCCACATTACGAGCATAGCTTTCCTCGTAATGTTCGGCATGGTTACTAGGTCCGGTATGAGATCTAAACTGTTGTTGAGGTGGCGGGACTTGAATAGGTTCTGGGCTGATCCTGTCACCGCGCTCATTGAACCTGAGATTCTCTTCTCGAGCTGGTGGCGGGGTATACCTTTCCCCAGCTCCTGATGTCGGTGTTTTCTTCCCACCGTCTACCGGTCCTTGAGATGTCGACCTTTGTGTGAACAGCTCGGTGCACTTTTTCGGGATTTTGCTGATCTCTCCGGTTAAATCAACGATCCTTTCCTCGAGAGCCGGTCCCTTGTTGGAATTGTTCATCGCCTCGTTGTTGGCTTGCATTGCCTTGCACACATCCTCATAACTTTCTCTCATGGATTGCGAAAATCCATGTAGAAATTGGTCGATCTGCTTCTCTAGTTTTGCTAAAAATGGTGCCATGTCGAATATGGGTGGGCCTTGAGGTTGTTGGTTTGCACCTCCGCTATTGTTCACGGTCTCAGCCGCACAACCTTCAGGCATGGCGGGTTCGTTGCTCTGATCCCGGTTCTGATTTTGACTCTCTTCGGAGTCCGATGGGATGGGATCTTTCCCCGTGTTCTTCCTAGGCGGCATTCTTTGTGAGTACTTATGGGTGAAAATTATGAAATTATGTTAGTAATCTAGTGCTGAAAAAGAAAGAACAAGGAAATAAATAAATGCTTATTAATGGAATGCAAGTAAGGCATGAAAAACAAGTGGGTTAAAAAATGAGCGTGAAGAATATATACGTGGTATGAAAAAACAAGTCTTACAAATTTTTGGCTAAGCCAAAACAAAAAATAAAACGTCCCACCGAGCGTGCCAAAAATTGTTAGCGTTAGCTAATAAATTTTGGTAAAGTGGAAGTGGGATAATGAGTGTGGAAAAATTAAGAACGTAAAAAACGAGTATAGACACAATTTTTGGTAGCAAAAAAAAACAAACGTCCCACTGGGCGTGCCAAAAATTGTTAGCGATATTTTGCGAATATGCTAATTTCAACATTGTCACGTGTGGTTAGGGTGCGGGCGTGCCAGAGAAGATTACTTCTCAATTATTAAAGACGGTTAAGTTTATGGAATTGCGCGCCAAAACTTGAAATCTTAAACGAAGCGATTGGCGAGGGACGCAAGGATTGAAAAAGTCCCTCTTGGGGCTCTAGCGCCGTTTATGAAAACTTTGCTAGATAAATTGTTTTATTTAAGCTAATGCGGGTAAATTGAAGACGAGAAAATAAAGGAATTTAAAGTGCGAAATTGACACAAGATTTGGTGAAAATTGGCATTTTATTGATGAATAAAGGTTTGAATACATAAAATTGGAAATGAATTACAATTGAGAAATCTCTATATTAAACATATAGGCAATCAATTGAATTAGAACGAACAAATCAATACGAAGAATTGAAATGCAATAAAACATATTGGAATTCAACAACAAACTCGGAGCCACAATAGCTATCTCGGATTGATGTTGAATTTTGGTGTCGGCGTGAGGTCCTTGGAGAACTGCAACCGGTCGGGCCCGTACGGTATGTGCCTTGTGCAATGACTAAACGTTGGTAGGCAAATGGGGTAGATTTAATCTTGACTTTGGGGAGCTTGGTTGGAGTGCTTAAGAACACGGAATTGGGCAAATAAATAGTGTAAATTGAACTTCGGGATGTCAGGAATAACTTTATATAAGGGATCGAAGGCCAACACGAATGGTAAACAGACGAAATTGAAGATTGAAAATGACTAGTTGAATCTGGAAAAATCTGGGCAGAATAGCTAAATGAATTTGGGGTATAAAGATCAGCTTGTAAACGGAGTTTCTGGACACGGAATTGAATGAATCAAAAGGCTAAATCGAAATTCAGGACGTTAGGAACAACTTTGTCGAAGGGATCAAAGGCAAAAAATAACTTTAAATGGACAGAATTGAGCTTTGAAAAAGGATGGACGAATCTGGAAAATTACTTTAGAAAGGAAACTCTAATTGAAAACTTGAGCAGAGTAACGACTTAAAAACACTAATTTGATTTGAGAAACTCGAAAAAAAGGCTTTAGAACTTGAATTGAAGCTAAAGGAAGCTAAATGAGGGATTAAAACCAAGAAAAACGAAGAACGAAAGAAAGAACTTTGAAGAACTAGGAACTTAAAACTAAGAACTAGAACATTGAAAGGGACCTTTAGAGAGGGGTTTTGTGTTGTGATTGAGTGTGTGTTTTAGTGTAGGGGAGGGGGTCTATATATAGTATTTTTAAGTGGCGTTTTGGTAATTAGTTAGTGGTATTAGGGTATTTTGTTCTTTTCATCATCAACTAACTCAACTAACTCCAACTAACTCTCCAACTAACTTAACTTCCTCAACTGTCGTTGACTGTTTCCGGAAGAGACGATACGCCCCGCGTATGTCCTACTACGCCCTGCGTGTTGTGGCTCCTGGGCCTTGTGCGTTTCATTGATGATTTTTACGCGTGGCGTCTCTGGTGTCGCGTCCCGCGTAAAGGAGTACGCCCTGCGTATTGGCGGATACGCCCTGCGTATTGGAGCTCCTGATCTTGGAACACTCTGCGGATGCGTCTTACGCATGACGTATTGGCAAGTACGTCCCGCGTAAGAAAGTACGCCCCACGTAACGTGAAGGACGCGCTGCGTATTTGAGTTTTTGACGTTGATTTCTCCGGACGCCTTGTTTACGCGCTGCGTATTGAGGACACGCCCCGCGTGGTGCCGGACTCTCTCATGGGTTGAAGGTTAGCTTACACGTGTATTATTTTCTAGAAAATATAAACTATATCCTGAAAACATAACCCAAGCATTTTATATACATAAAAATAATTATTTTATTTTTTGGGCCAACAGGTACTTCTGTCTATTTTTTAGATTTTTAATAGTTATATTTGGCATAAACAGACAGACGGAAAACAACAGAGTAACATGATCATTTTGTATAGTATTAACGCTATTCTAAAAACTAAGATATATTCTGTTAAAAATCTAAAAAAATAGACAAAAGAACGAAAAGATTAATATTGACAAAAGATATGAATCTTATAATATGTTTTTCAAAATAGGAGTACTAAACAGTGTGTTATGCAAAAAAGATGGGGACTAATAAATTCTTTACCCTTCTTTTTAACATGTGTTTTTTTAGACAAGATGTATGTTTTTTTAGTAGCAACAAAAATTGATTTTTAAATGTAAGGGTCGAGGGGATTCACCGGAAAATTTCATTAGACATGTTCATAGAGTTATAATTTTTAGGGTAAAGACATACAAAAAAAAAATTGCAAATAAGCACGCAGGCATTAAAACACCACCTGTCAATAAATTCTGGATCCGTCACTGATTCAAATGGAATAAATAAATTGAAAATTAACACAAAGCGTTCATTGAGTAATATGAGAACCTATTTACCCTCCGAAATGTATTAAAATGCTATGTGAATCAATTTATCCAAATCCCCTCTTATGACATCTCTAAAATTTAAGAGGCGAAATAGTTTTTTTTGACCAAATTGAGGGTCTTAAAATAGAAAATTCCAAAACTTGATAATATGCTAAAAACTTTAATTCTTCAAGTTTGTAGTTTTGATGTCATTTAGATGTTGCTTAGTAAGGAGAGAAAAAATGAATATTTAGAAAAGGTAAACTTGGAAAATAATGAGTTTGAAAAATAAAAAAAATGATATTAAATAAATTTAATTTTTTGATTTTTTTTTATTTTAAAGTCGCAACCATTAAACTAAAAGTGTTACCTAGAAGATGTGGGGAAGCCTGTGGATGCTACGAACTCCACCAAAAATCTGGCATCTAGTCTGGAGGGCGTTAGCTGGTTATTTACCAACCCGCGAAGCTTTAATCAGAAAATGTGTGGAAATTCCCCATGAGTGCCCGAGGTGCGGTGGGCAAAGAGAGACGACTTACCATGCGTTAGTCGAGTGTCCAGAGGCGAGGCAAATGTGGCTGTTTACCCCAATAGGAGACGTTAGCTTACAGTTTTCGTTTTTTCAGGATTTCTGGAGATTTGTCAAACGGGAGCATGATACTCGTACCCTAGAGATGGCAGCAACGGTGTGCTGGGCTATCTGGAAAGACAGAAACGCTAAAGTTTGGGATAACCGATTAGTCCCCCCGTCGGTATCGTTCAGCAACGCACGGCTTACCTAAGTCGATGGAAGAAAGCGCAGTGTATAGCAGCCCGATCGGAACAACAATTACCAAACATTTTGTGGCAAAAGCCGACACAGCATAGCCTGAAACTAAATGTTGATGCAGCGGTTTTTACGGAGAATAACAGGTCCGGTTTCGGCTTTATTTTGAGAGACCATGAAGGAGGATTTTGTGGAGCAGGGAACGGATTAACAGACAGTACACATGATCCCTTTATGGCGGAGGCAATGAGCTGCAGGGAGGCATTGAGCTGGTTAAAAGGGACAAACTACTCAAATGTTCACTTGGAGATGGATTCGCAGCTGCTGGTTCTGGCGTAAACAGTTCCACGGAGTTAGTTTCCCCATTTGGCATTTTGGTAGATGATTGTAAAGCTCTAATCAATAAGCTAAATGTGTTATCGGTTTGTTTTGTTAAGAGGTTTGTGAACCGTGTAGCCCATGTGTTAGCAAGGGCTGCCGATTCTGAATCCGACCAAGGGAAGTGGAGATCCAACCCACCCCAGTTTATTTGTACTGTACTGTCTGCTGATATTGAATAAATGGAGCTTTTTATTTAAAAAAAAAAAAAAGAAAACTAAAAGTGTTACCTAAAAGTTTTTGTTTTTGTTAACACGAAAAACTTTAATCAACTTTTCTTTTTAATGAAAAAAAAGGACACCCATCCTCTAATCACCAAAATTAGAAAGGTTATTTTTAAAATATCTCTAAATAATGTTGTTAAAGGAAGATCCTCTAGTGATAATTATGGATTAAAAGAAAAGAAAAAGAAAGATTATCAGAATGGAGAGGCATTTAGCGGTTTGTGAGGATTCCCAGTGCCCCACCAACCAGATGTGGTTTTGCCGGCATATCCACAATAACGACACCGTTAAAGACAAAACTCCCTCCCTCCCGCCCTTTTTTTCTATTATATTATTGCCGACCATACAAATTAAAATGACCTACACTCACATCATTAACGGAAAAATTAAAAATTGTCAATGTTTACGCGAAAATTATGACTTAGACTAATACATCTATCTCACCAATTTATATAATTTTTTTGCTAAACGATTTATTATTTCCTATAATTTTATATATATTATATTAGTTAGTCTTAAAAGTAATTATCTACAACAACAACAAAGCTTTAGTCCCGAAATGATTCGGGGTCAGCTAACATAAACCATTATATAAAACCGTGAAATCAAGTCGTGTCAGCGATACAAATTCTCTCCCTCCACTCTGTCCTATCCACCACCATATTTTCCTCAATTCTCAATAAACTCATATCACTCTCGATCACCCTCCTTCAAGTTTGCTTAGGTCTTTCTCTACCCCTCACCACTACATCCCTTTGCCACTCTTCAGTCCTTCTAACCGGTGCATCAAGCGCTCTTCGTCTTACATGGCCAAACACCTTAGTCGGTTTTCCCTCATTTTATTCTCAATAGATATAACCCCTACTTTTGTCCTGATTATTTCATTACTCACCTGATCATTTCTCGTATGACCACACATCCATCTCAACATACGCATCCCCGCTACCGACATCTTATGAGTATGACAGTGTTTTACTGTCCAACACTCCGTACCATATAACAGTGCTGGTCTAATTGCCGTGCGGTAGAATTTTTCCTTCAACCTATTAGGCATGTCGGGGTCACAAAGGAAACCCGTAGCACTCTTCCACTTCGCCCAACCAGATTTAATCATATGAGCAACATCTCCATCTACTTCTCCGTCCGTTTGGATAATAGATCCTAAATACCGAAAGCAATCTGATGCCTGAACAACTCTCCCATCTAGGGTGATTGTCCCTGCCTCCCTACTCCTATTGTCGCTAAACTTACACTCTAAATATTGTGTCTTACTTCGGCTCAACTTAAAGCCTCTAGATTCTAAAGTTTGTCTCCATAGTTCCAACTTCCTCTCCACGCCTTCTTTCGTCTCATCAACCAACACAATATCATCTGCAAACAACATGCACCATGGTATACCATCTTGAAGTGAACTCATTAGTTCATCCATAATGATGGCAAAAAGAAATGGGCTTAGTGCAAAACCTTGATGCACTCCAATCGTAATAAGGAACTCTTCAGTCTTCCCAACACTGGTGCGTACAATCCCTCATACATGTCCTTTATGATGTCAATATATTTCCGTGAAATGTCTTTCCTTATTAAGGCCCACCAAAGTACTTCCCTTGGTACCTTATCATATGCCTTCTCCAAGTCAATGAAAACCATATGCAAGTCTTTTTTCTTATTTCGATAGTGCTCCATTAATTGTCTTATTAGATGGATGACTTCCATAGTTGATCTAGTGTTAGAAATAATTATAAAAAATTTGAATTTTGTTTTCTTCCAACTCATTAGTAGGTTTATTTTGAGGGTTTGAAATAGTAAAAAAAAATCATTAATTTTGTTATATTTATTTTATTAATTCAATTATTGTTTGATTTTTATAGTTTTGAGTTACCCAAATTCTTCTGGTCTCATTTAGGTCGGTTTTGACAATTTTTGGACCTTTGACGAAATAAGACATAAAGGTTCTTTTAATAAAAAAAATATGTAAAAATTTAAAATATATTCTAATAAATTAATAATTATACGGTACGTATTATTACATTTGCTAAATATACTTTTATTTATTCAAAATTCAAAATTAAAAAGATGTTCCATAATTTTTTTTTTAAATTAATTCTTAATCTATATTTAAAAAATCAATTGGGCCCTTTTAAAATTTAAAATTTCAATTATTTGGGTCCTTTATAACTTAAATAGTATCAATATATGTATATAAAAAAATTTACTCTATATGTATTTATAGATCTAAATTTTTTTTGGACCCTTGCAGCCCTAGACCCTAGGCTACCGCACTCCCGGCCTAGGCCCAGAGCCGAGCCTGGTCTCATTATCTAAACTCATTTAGTGATTTTCCCCCTATTTACTACGTCACACATCTATCATTCTCATAAAATTATACTTTAGTGTTTATTTTACTTTTTAATTGTGTATTTGGTCCTTATACTTATTTATTTTTACTTTTTTTATCATTAGTCTAATTTTATTTTTTAACATTTTTCCTTGAAAACTAGTTTTGACCAATTTTTTATTTTATCATATTATTTCACTTTTAATAATTATTTTAAAATAATTATTTTATTTTATTTTTTTTTTGTAGAAAAGGAAAAGAAAAACGAACAACAACAAACTACCCAGGAATTAGCCTAGGGAAGCTAACCCCAATTCTATCTTCTAAGAGAAGAGGAGAGATGAAACTAGGGGAAACATGAAGGGTAGTAACGCCTAACGTCCCTTCATGGCCCGCCGCCGCCAAGCGATCAGCAACACGATTCTGCTCTCTAAAAATATGTCTGAACTCTACGAACTCAAAGGAGGAGCAAAGCCTTTTAATAGCTTTAATGAGGTTGTGACTGTTAAGACCCATAGAATGATTCTCAGAAATCATTTTGATTGCTTCCAAATTATCAAACTCCACAGAGAGCCTCTTAACACCCAGCCTTTTAGCAAGATTGATTCCAGTAAGAATAGCCCAGAGCTCCGCAGAAAAGGAAGAACCCAACCCTAAAAATAAAAATCATATTTTTAATAAAAATATGATTTTTATGTATTTTGTTTGATTAATTTTATTTCAAGTTTTTCAATTTACTGTTTTTAATTTTAATTGTTAAAGTAATTAATTTTAATTAATATAGTTACAAATGATTGATTTTTTTTTGGTAGGACAAATGATTGATAAAAACAACCATTAAGAAAATCAGAAGTATATCATTATCCATTTCTAGAACTAAAACTAACATATAAAAGAGTGTCATTTCTTTCCTTTTTTATTGTTTTTCTTTCTAGATTCATTTTCATTATCTATGTGAAAACCCAAGGTCCTTTAATCCTTTTGTGAAAGTCAATGATCAAATACAATTTTAAATAACAAAATTTTCATTTACCTTATTTTTAATGATGAAACATTTACTTTTCTTGTTTTATGTTTTTTTTCTCACTTAACCTTTTGAATTATTCACATCATATATCTCACATGTCTAATTGCGGTTTAATAGATTAATATTTCTATTTGAAAAATTAAAGTTTTAATGTATTAAAAATAATTTATCAATATTTAATGGTATAATACTCATTTGGTTTCCTAAACTAAAGCTTCAAATTCAATTAGGATCTTAAACTATCAAAATCATCAATTAGATTTTTGAACTAAGAAAAAATCATCAATTGAATCCTCATTCTAATAAAAAATCCATCAATTGATGGCTCATCGAAAATCATTCTATTGAACAGTTTCATACCCTTTTCCACGAACTCATTTTGAACCAGTACATAGATTATTACGGTCTATATCAAGTAGTCACAGTTTCTGATTTTAGGATAGGGTGGAGACTCAATTGATGATTTTTATTTAGTTCAGAGATCTGATTGATGATTTTAATAGTTTAAGATTCTAATTGATTTTGAACCGTTAGTTTGGGATCTAAATAGATGTAATCCCATATTTAATATATTTATTTAGAAGATTAAAATTACAATAACAAAAGAATTTACTGCGGGCTCAATATGGATTTTACTAAATGAAAAAGATAAGTGAAAGGAAGCAAGGACAAAAGGAATATATTTATATATAAAAATAAAATAGAAATATGGGCGTAACATAATAAGATTAAATCATGCGTCATTGTAAGTGAGGCATTTAATGCTTAGAGGCATAAATGCAAAACCAGAATCTAATTCTCATATTTCCCCATTCAATTGTCACGAGCACACACCACATTTAATGCTCAAAATCTTGGGATTTTCTTTGTAGGGTAAATTACACTCATGCCCCCTGATGAAAATTTCACCACTAAATTTCAAAATGTAATATAATAATCATTTAATTTTACACTTTTAATATTATAACCATTAAATTTCAATCAACACATAACATTATCGTTAACAAACTTAAAATAAAAAATTTCAAAAATTGATAATATTCTAAAAAAATTTAATTCTTCCAAATTTTCGCTTTGAGGTAATTCAGTTGATGTTGGTTAGGAAATAGAAAATGATTTTTTTTAGAGAGAGCTCTAGAAATTTCCAAAAACAAAAAGCTTTAGAAATTTTGATCTTAGAAAATAAAAAATATGGTGTGGTAAATTTTGTTCTAAACAACTTCAATTCTTGAACATTTCCATTTCGAGATTGTTAACGGTCATTTTAAGGCGTTAGTTGGAATTTAATGGTTATAATGTTAGCAAATGTAAAGTTAAGTGACTTTTAACTTTTGAAGTTTAGTGGTCATATTGTGAAAATGAGTAAAGTTTAGTGGCCATAAGTGTAAATTACCCTTTTCTTTTTATCAAAATACATATAAATACAAAAAAAAAAAATTATGGATTGCACTTTGTAAATCACGCATTCAATGACATGCATTAAATTGTTATCTCACATACAATGATTCGAAATGAACCACTAAGGGATATCTGTTTGGGATCTAACGTGTTAAAGACCCAATTCTAGATGGACCTGTAAATATCAATAGGCCCATCCAACAGTAGACCAGGAGCCTCACCAGCTTCTACACCATCTCATTTGGTATTAGAGTGTATCTATAGAGATCCACTTCGCCACAGATCAACCTTTGAAGAACAAGTCAACGATCGAGCTCTTGGGACTGACCCAACATAAAGTGCGATGAGCTCGTAACCTACTTAGACAACCTCCAAGACCGTCTGAGAAATACTCTCGCAAGAGGTCCTCATCTGTAATGACGGGAACGCCAGCCGAAATTTTTCAACGATGCTATAGTAAGCACCCCGAAGTTGGCCTCCACCTCGACGACTTCTCGCTCGCGGGGGAAGGAGGATCAACACCCTTTGAAATGAAAACAACAACTATAACCTTGAAGAAACTCTCGAGACTCACCAGGTAGACCCTATTGTGACTTTTGAACATGTCCTATAAAAGTTGCATGAGTCTCATATCAAAATGAAGGAGTTGCAGTTATAACACAATAACTACCAGATATGGGGATGCCTTACTAGGGAAAGATCCCCCACACCGATCAGGTGAGATAGTAGTTGTTTAGAAATTTTACCCTGTTGGTCCCTTTTAACGTGACAAGTTAGTTCCAAGGGGGGGGGATAGGAACTATTTAAAATTTTTGTCCGTTAAGGCTGACTTCTTTTCTTATGAAAAGGATTACACAGCTTTCACTAAGTAGATTCAACACACAAGCTTAGTCAACTTGTGACTAAGTCTGCTTCTTTACTTGAGTCAGGAAATAACACTTAGAGTCTATTCCTAAACTCAGCTTCTTAGTAAACTCAACTCAGCGTGAGCTTTTTACTTAGTCAGTTTTTCACAGCAAGCAATATATATTAAAGGAGTTTAAGGGTTAGAAAGATATTACTCAGCAGACTTATCCTGGCTCGGCCTCTCCGCCTATGTCCAGTCCCCGGAACTCGTTCCGAGCTTTTTGAATTCTCTACTGAGCTCTTTAAAGGTAGAGCACTAAACCTTTTACAAATAGAAGCTGAGTATAACAAGAGTACCTTCCTCTATACCTCTACTCACTCCTATATCTATGCTGAGTACTATAACCGAGTACTCAGCCTCTCCTTTCTATTCTTCTAGAAATGATAAAGTGTTTGTCCTAAACAACAATTGCTAAGACACTTTAGATGATTGGAAATCACTCTAGACTTTTACACAATAATATGGAAATTGGTGTAAGGTATTTGCTTTGCTTTTCTCACAGAATCTTCGAGTATGAATTTGATCAGCGTTTCGACAACTTGAAGTTCTGTATCGATTGAAGCAAATGGATGGCCTTTATACAGTGACACTTGAGGCACCTGGTCATTTCGAATTTCGAAATAACCGTTGGAGGGAAACAGCTTCCTGTCGTTGTCACTCTGAGCGTGCTCAGCGTCGTTGGCCAATAGAAATCTTGCATCTTCTGTCTTCGTCAGTCTTCGGCAGAATGTTTCGCCATTTAAGGAAAAGTCCACGAGATAGCTTTCTGCGCCTTCTGAACTTTTCCCAAAGTAGAAATATTTTGTCTAGAAGTTGAACATTTCCTGCCGCTGTCCAGACTGCTTTTTCGTCCAACTCAGCAGCTTCTCCTTGAAGCTTTTGCCACGAAGGCTTCTCGATCCTTCTTTTGTTGAGTCGTCGTTTTAGTTGATACGGCTTCGTTTTGAACTTTTAAGCCGAATGGTGTTGATGTGTTGACTTAGGCTTGACTTCCACTTTATGGGCCTTTGGGCTTTTTAATCTCAATGTCTTGTACACAATTAAACTCAACATTGGACAAACACATTAGTGTAAATAAATCAAAGCATTATAAATTTAATGTGTTAGAATATTTTTAGCATTACTTAAATAATTTTGTCAAATCAAAATCATGTGGAAAGGTGTTTCAACAAACTCCCCCATTTTGATGTTGGCAAAAATATTCAGTCGAAGAACTCAGTGTTGAGCTCCCCCATGATAGTTGACCTTATTTTATCAAATAACTCCCCCGTAAGGGTTGAGCTACTGACTTAGTTTTACTCTAAACATTTCAAGGTTTAATTGAGTAAGTCTAAGGTCAGTTTTCAGAGATAGGTCAGCTCATGGAACATATTCTTTTTAACTCAGTTTTACGCGGAAGGTTTAAATATCAGAGAGCGCTGAGTAAGCTTTGTTCAATGAGTTTTAGTTAAGTGGACATATAAGAAGTGGTCAACATGTGTGATCAACACAGCAGACATATCATCAATTAATATAGACAGTGTAGCATAGTGGATTTAATGAAGATGCGTTTTAACAAATTATATCAATCACTTAAATAAGCATCACACAAGAGTAGTCGGTATAAAAGAGATAGAGATGCATATAAGGGTTCAAACACAAAAGCTATCCTAGACAATACAAGTTAAGCTACTTTTGTTTGCCCTTTCCCTTGTGTTGCTGACTAACTGAAGCTTGCTGAGTTCTTGGGGCTTGTTCTTTCTCCCCCGTTTTGCCATCATCAGGTTTGGGAATGAAAGTGGCTTCAATTGCAGCTTGAGTAAGGCGCTGAGAAAAGGCCTTAAGCTTTTTCATGCTTTCATCCATTCCATCGAAGATAGGAACACCATCATCCACAATGGATCGAGGAATTCCAATAGATGCAGCACTCAGCATACTCAAGACAGCGGCTTGAGACTTGCCAATCCAGTGCATGGTTTCAGTGAGCATGGCAAAGGCTTGATGAAACATCTTGAGTAATGAGGAGTCATAATACTCACGCTGATCGTTGATTTTGCGCACATTGCTGAAGGTTGCTCGAGAATATTTGAGAATCTCGTTAGTCTTAAGCTCATCAGTTGCCATCTCCTGTCTGTTTAAGTTCAGCAGACGCACAGCTTCACTGATTTGCTCAATGGAGCATTGAGAGGAGGTTGAAAGCTGGTGATTGGTTTTCTCTTGCTCGGTGTGAAGCTGGCTGAAGAGGTTATGTACTTCGGCGGAAGTGGCATATGCTGAGTTCGCAGTTGACAGTTGATGAAACTCCCGTTGTAGTGAGTTTATATGGTTGACCATGGTCAGCTGGAGTTCGGCCAGCTTCAGTATAGAGTCCTGCCTGGGCTGTTGAGTTTGTAGTGTAGTCATGACACTGAGAAGATCCTTCATACCTTTGATCTCCGTAAGAAGCTGAGTGACAGACGAAAATGGAGTTGTCTCAACAACGTTAGATTCAGCAGCATTGGCACTTTGTTGATGCAGGTCCTGGATGAGAGCATGAGCTGAGTCAACAATTCTTCGACCAGACTCAGAGGCAATGAGATAGCTAAAGGATCCATCCTGTGTTGGCACAGATGCCGGAGGTGGAGTAGAACCGGATAAGGGCAGTGTTTGGTTCTACTCGTTATTGGAAGGCCCAGCATTGTCAGCGGCTGGCCTGGTATTAGTATTGTCAGTGGAAACTGACTGAATTTGAGTCTGCTCATTTTAATTGGGAAGTGGAAGATCAGCAGAAGGAGTAGCTTGCTCAGTGTCAGGCTGAAGCTGACTAGGTGATGGAAGGTTAGGAAGTTCAGTATCCACCTGAGCAGGAAGTTCCTTATCTTTCTCAACAGTTTGAGGAGCGGAGTCATCGAGCACTTGCTCGGCATTGCTTTGGTCGGCATGTTCCTTCCGAGAAACAGAGGCTTGATTTTCTTCAGACTCTGGTTGAGTCACAGGTGTGTTGGAGAAGTATTTGAGTTGGACATCTGTAAGATTGGGAATCTCATCCCTCAGTGGTGAGTCACCCATGAAGTCAATGACGGGTGGTTTGAGGGCTTTCCTCTTTCTCAATCTCCTAAGCTTCGGAGGAGTAGGGTCACACGGAATGGACTCAATTGAGTCAGTGGGTGAGGCATCCCTTTGCACAGCAGGAGCATTTTCGTGGTGCTCAGTTTCTTCTTCATCATCAACCAACTCAGTGTTGATTGGTTCAAGATGCTCATCATCTGCTGGTTCCTCAGTGTCATCCTGACCACTTTCTTCTTCTTCTTCAGACTCATCATCATCCAGTTCTTCTTCCTCTAACTGGTCATCCAACTCTTCTTCCTCATCAAACTGACCACCCAACTGGTCTTGGTATTGTTCTTCCTCATCCTGTTGCTCAGCGTCAATCCCTTGACTCTGTGCATAGTGTGAGTTAGGAGGAACGCCGATGTCTGTCGGTATGGCCTCAATAGGTCTTAACTCAAACTTGAGCTTCTTCTGCTGCTTTAATGGTTGGTCATCAACCTCTCTTTCTTCTGTTTTAGACTCAGCTTGCCTAGGTCGTTTCGAAGCTAACTAGATCCACCCGGACTCTGCCCTTTACACAAAACTTTGATCCTCTTTGGGGTAGAGGCAGCTCCTTTAGACGTGCTTTGCACAACTTTCCTCTTCCTTTGTGTTCTGCCCTTTCTAATCACAGCCCCCTCAGCGTTTTCCCCCTCAACATTCTGGACAGCTCCTCCTTTTCCTTCCTTCACAATAATGGGTAGGTCATGTGCCAAACCAAATAGGGCAGCAGCTGTAATTTCGGTTCCCTGAACTCGAATTTCCGACACTGTGTCCACTTTGTGATCCTGGAGGATTCGCGTGATAAAGGAGCCCAGCCTAAGGGTTCCAGTACGTCGTAGAAACCCACCGATGATGAAGATAGGCATATTGATCGGCATGTAGGTCAGTATGTGCCATATGAAGCACTGCTCAAAGTTGGTTGCTGAGTTGGTGCAGTTGATTTTGGGGTAGAGGAAATTTGTCAATATGTAATGGGCCATCTTTTGATGCTGACCCATGGAAGTGCTTGAACTTTCACCTACATGACCCTTAGGTTTGCAAAAGGTTTTAACGTAGTTGGTTTTGTCATGGTCACCTGACTTACGAAGTATAGCTCCTTCGTTTTTTTATTTGAACAGTGAGGCAAGGTACGCTGGGTTGATGGAGATGTTCTTTCCTCGAACATTAGTTGCTAGGTAGTTCCTGTTGTCATTGGCGACTTTCAGGTTGGCGTAGAATTCTCGTACTAACTCAGGGTAAGTGGGGTCCCAAACTGAGAACAGCTCGGTCCATCCATTGTTCTTGATCCACTCACAGAACGGTTGCTCGACCTCCATAAATCCTTTTGAGAACCACCGCGATTGGTCAATCTTCCACCCCCTCACACTCTCGAAGACTTGAGTGTAGGTGCATTGTACTACTTTCTTACCCTTGTCCTTTTGCTGCGGTTTCCCTTTGGAAGAGGCAGCTTGAGCTTTCTTGCTCGGCGTAGTAGCTCCAGCGAGATTACGCTGAGTAGGAGAAGTAGGGTTTTCATCGGAGTGGTTATGGGATAGACCGGCACCAGAGATGTTTAGAGAAACTCTTGTCATATTCTCAGAGAAGTTTTGGGAATTTTGAGAGAGAGAGTATAAATGCCAAAGATTTCTAAGCGTAAAGAAATAGAAGTGGGAATTCATCCACTATTTATAGCGATGTTGAGTTAATCCAAGGCGTTGGGTTGTTCGTCTTACCTCGAGATTCTCAATCGACAAAGATTCTGGCATTTATGACACATACGGCGCGTGTGTTTTCTAATTATAGCCTATACGTCATCCTAGGTGGCTATTTAATTCGCGTGCTTTGCATTTAAGGTTTGCAACGGCTCTTTACTCAGTGTTAAGAATTTCAAGCATTTAAAATTCTGAGTAGTCAGTGTTATGCAAAGGAATAGATATAATGCGTAGAAACTCAGCTTGAGGTAAATACTCAGCATGCAATATCACAAATCATTCATCATGGAAATTCACTCAGCATGCATACAATACTTGGAATTTTATTGAAGAGGATTAAACATACCAATGGCTTCTCTAAGTATGTTGAATTGCTCACGGGCCAGTGGCTTTGTGAAGATATCAGCAAGCTGCTCATCCGTTGGGATATAGGTCAGCTTGATCTCACCTTTGAGTACATGGTCTCTAATGAAGTGATGTCTGATGCTGACATGCTTCATCCTGTTGTGCTGGATTGGGTTCTTTGATAGATCAATTGCACTTTTGTTGTCACATTTGACTTCAATTGTTTTAGTCTGAACACCATAATCTTCAAGCTGTTGCTTAATCCATAGGACTTGAGCAACACAGCTTCCAGCAGCAATGTAATCAGCTTCAGTGGTTGACAGGGCTACCGACGCCTGCTTCTTGCTGAACCAGGACACAAGACAGCTCCCAAGGAAGTGACATCCTCTTGAGGTGCTTTTTCGTTCAAGCTTGTCTCGTCCGTAGTCAGTGTCAGTGTATCCGAGAAGTGTGAAATCTGAAGTGTTGGGATACCATAAACCTGCATTCACTGAGCCTTGCAAATATCTAAGGATTCTTTTTACAGCTATGTAATGAGATTCCTTAGGGTTAGATTGATATCTAGCACAATAGCATACTGAGAACTGAATGTCTGGTCTACTGGCAGTTAAGTAAAGTAGAGAACCAATCATACCTCAGTACAATCTGCTATCTACTGACTTACCATTCTCATCAGCGCAGAGGACAGTGTCAGTGCCCATTGGAGTAGATATTGGCTTACAATTTTCAAGTTCATATTTCTTCAATATCTCCTTAGCGTAATTAGTTTGACTTATGAAGATGCCATTTTTTCCTTGTTTGATTTGAAGTCCAAGGAAGAAGTTGAGTTCTCCCATCATTGACATTTCAAACTCAGTTTGCATCTGCTTGCTAAATTCCTTGCACATTGACTCGTTAGTGGCACCAAAAATAATGTCATCAACATATATCTGAGCCAGCAGGGTATCTTTACCCTTCCTCTTAATGAATAAGGTTGTATCAGCTTTACCTCTGACATAATTTCTAGTCAGCAGGAAACTGGTCAGCCTCTCATACCAAGCACATGGTGCTTGCTTGAGGCCATACAAAGCCTTTTTAAGTTTATAAATGTGGTTTGGGAACTTGGGGTCCTCAAACCCTGGAGGCTGATTAACATAAACTTCCTCGTTTATAACTCCATTAAGAAATGCACTCTTAACATCCATTTGAAACAATTTAAAGTTCATATAAGATGCATATGCACATAAAATTCTTATAGCCTCTAGCCTTGCCACTGGGGCAAAGGTCTCACTGTAGTCAATACCTTCTTGCTGACTGTAGCCCTGAGCTACAAGTCTTGCTTTGTTTCTGACCACGTTCCCTTGTTCATCCAGCTTGTTGCGGAAGACCCATCTTGTTCCTATGGTCTTCTGGCTTCTTGGTTTTGGCACTAGATCCCATACTTCATTTCGTCTGAACTGATCAAGTTCTTCTTGCATTGCATTCATCCAGTATTCGTCATACTCAGCTTCAGGGAAATTCTTTGGTTCCTGGATTGAGACGAATGCTACGTTGCTGAGGTATCTCCTGAGTTGATTTCTCGTCATCAGGGTATTCTCAACGGCATCAAGAATGGCACTTTCTGAGTGACCTCTTGGTATCCTAATCTCCTTTGGTAGATTGATGTCTTGCAATGGCTGTGTTTTAGCAATCTCTGCAGGTGTAGATTGGTCAGTGAAAGTAATTTGAGTTTCACTTTTACCTTTGGTCAGCCCTTGAGGGAATGACTCAGCGGCTGTTTCTAGGTCAGCGGGTGCTGAGTGTGGATCATCCTCGGTCAGTGGCTGGTATCTTCCTGCAGGGTTAGTTTCATCGAACTCAACATGTACTGACTCTTCTAAGACTTGAGTTCGTTTATTGAAAACTCTGTATGCTTTGCTGTTTGTTGAGTAGCCTAAAAAGATAGCTTCATCAGCTTTTGAGTCAAACTTAGCTAGGCTATCTTTGGTATTTAAGATAAAACATTTACAGCCAAAGGCACGAAAGTATCCAATGTTGGGATTTCGTCCTTTCCAAAGTTCGTATGGAGTTTTCTTTAGTATAGGTCTAACAAGAGCCCTATTAAGAATATAGCATGCTGTGTTGACAGCTTCTCCCCAAAAGTACTTTGGAAGCCTATGCTCACTCAGCATTGTCCTGGCTATTTCAACTAAGGTTCTGTTTTTCCTTTCAACAACCATATTTTGTTGAGGCGTTCTAGGAGCAGAGAAATTATGGTCAATGCCGTTGGTTTCACAGAATTCAACAAACTATTGGTTCTTGAATTCTCCACCATTATCACTTCGGATGTGAGCTAACTTAAGGTCTTTATCATTTTCAACTTTTCTTACCAAATTTGAAAATGTCTCAAAGGTTTCATCCTTGCTACTCAGCAAGATGACCCAAGTGTACCGAGAAAAGTCATCTACAATGACCAAGGAAAATCTTCTTCCACCCAAGCTCAGCGGCTGGACTGGACCGAAGAGATCCAAGTGTAGCAACTCTAGTGGCCGCTTAGTTGAGACAATGTTTTTACTATGAAAAGATTGTTTGGTTTGTTTTCCAGCTTGGCAAGCGTGGCATAATTGATCTTTTTCAAATTTAAGTTCTGGCAGACCCTCAACCAATTGCTTTCTTGCTAATTTGGCCAGGAGGTCCATGTTTACATGACCAAGTCTCCTGTGCCATAGCCAGGAATTTTCTTCCTTTGATACTAAGCATACAGTTTTTGAAAATTTCTTTTCCAAGTTCAGCATAAAGACATTATCAATACGAGGTGCAGTTAAAATTAACTCATTTGTTTTGCCCTCGAATATTTTACATCCAGTGTCATCAAATATAACTTTTCTCCCATTGTCACATAGCTGAGCTACGCTGAGTAAGTTATATTTGAGTCCGCTGACTAGGGAGACTGACTCAATAGTAGGATTACCACCAATGGTTCCTGACCCTACTATCTTACCCTTCTTGTTGTCTCCAAAACTTACACTTCCTCCTCGTTTACGCACAAACGTGATGAACTGAGTTTCATCACCAGTCATATGCCTCGAGCATGCGTTGTCAATGTACCACATCTTTGACTTCTCAGCACACCTCAGGCTTACCTGCAATATAGCTAGTTGCTTTTAGGTACCCAATTCTTTTTGGGTCCTTGCTTGTTAGGTTCAACAGGTAAAGCATCATATTTCATTTTATGACGATATACTTGGACAGTATGTCCATTCTTTCCATAGAAGTCACAGCTGACCTTCCGTTTAGGATGTCTCACTGACTGGTCAGCACCCCAAGGCTGAGCGTGCCAGAACAGCTTTATGGTGTGTCCTTTCTTCCCACAGAAGTCACACTGGACCTTCCGCTGAGGATTCCATCTCTGCTGACTAGTACTTCGGTACTCAGTGTTCAGAGGATTATTTCTTTTATTCAGAACCTTAAGTTGGTTCTGAATTGATGTGACGTCCTTCCTCAATTTCTTAGAATCTGATTGGACCTCAGTGACACACTTTTGCATGATTTCTACATTACTATGCAAAATCGAAGTGTCCTGGAGAATATATCGAAGGTCACTCAGTTTGACCTCCTCAACTTCGTCACATCGCCTGCTGAGTGCTCTAACCTTTTTATTACACTTTTTGACAAGTGTATAGAGGTCACTCAGGGCATTAACCATTTCATTTCTGAGTAAGGGTAGTGATATTACCTCAGTTGAGTGTTCCTCATCGTCAGATTCAATGGAGGGGTCAGCATGCTCAGAAACACACGGCTCAGCAAGTTCGTCAGCCATGAAACAAATCTTTGCGGACTCAATGGCATCAGCTTCTGATGATGAAGACTCATCACTGTCGCTCTAAGTTGCCACCATTGCCTTCTTGCTGTTCTTTCTTTCTTTCCTCAGCGTGGGACAGCTTGACTTGATATGGCCAGTTTGATGACATTCAAAGCATGTAATGGGCTTTGAGCTGTCCTTCTTGTACTTGCTATCACTGGACTCAGCTTTGTACTTATCAAACTTCTTGTAAGGCTTCTTAGAATATTTGTCATTCTTTTTGAACAGCCTCTTCATCTTTCTGGTGAACATAGCCATTTCTTCATCGTCTGTTAAGCTCCCATCAGTGGAGTCAGCTTTCATGATAAGAGACTTTTGCTTCTTGTCTTCAGACTTTTCCTTCACCTCGAAATTCTTCATTGAAATCTCATGGGTCAGTAGTGAGCCAATGAGTTCATCATACTTGTAGGTGGTTAAGTCTTGAGCTTCCTCAACAGCAGTTTTCTTTGCATGCCAGCTTTTAGGAAGACTCCTAAGAATCTTCTTGACTTGCTCTTCCTCAGTGAAGATCTTTCCAAGTCTCTTGAGCTCGTTGATGATGTTTGTGAACCTTGCGTTCATGTCAGAGATTCCTTCATCATCATTCATTTCAAACAGCTCGTACAACCTCATGTGCTGGTTGACCTTGGATTCCTTCACCTTGTTGGTTCCTTCATAGGTGACCTCAAGCTTCTTCCAAATCTCCTGCGCTGACTCACAACCTGAAATCTTGTTGTATTCTGCAGCATCTAAAGCACAGTGAAGCATGTTTATAGTCGAAGCATGATTTTGTAGCTTCTTGAGATCATCCTCTGTCCATTTAGTCTCAGCTTTGACAACCGTTTGGCCATCAACAGTTTCAACAGGAAAAAATGGGCCTTGAACTATAGATAGCCATGCACTCATATTTGTTGCCTGAATGAAATTTTTCATTCTATTCTTCCAAAAGGTATAGTTAGACCCGAAGAATAGAGGAGGCCGAGTTATGGACAGACCCTCAGGTAGAATCTGAGTTGTCATATTTCCTGGGAGAAACCGAGTGCTATTTTCAGCCATAGTGGGGATCAGCTCAAGGTAGTTAAACCTTGCACAGTGAGCTTTTAAGCTCTGATACCACTTGTTGGTCCCTTTTAACGTGACAAGTTAGTTCCAAGGGGGGGGGGATAGGAACTATTTAAAAATTTTGTCCGTTAAGGCTGACTTCTTTTCTTATGAAAAGGATTACACAGCTTTCACTAAGTAGATTCAACACACAAGCTTAGTCAACTTGTGACTAAGTCTGCTTCTTTACTTGAGTCAGGAAATAGCACTTAGAGTCTATTCCTGAACTCAGCTTCTTAGTAAACTCAACTCAGCGTGAGCTCTTTACTTAGTCAGTTTTTCACAGCAAGCAATATATATTAAAGGAGTTTAAGGGTTAGAAAGATATTACTCAGCAGACTTATCCTGGTTCGTCCTCTCCGCCTACGTCTAGTCCCCAGAACTCGTTCCGAGCTCTCTACTGAGCTCTTTAAAGGTAGAGCACTAAACCTTTTACAAATAGAAGCTGGGTATAACAAGAGTACCTTCCTCTATACCTCTACTCACTCCTATATCTATGCTGAGTACTATAACCGAGTACTCAGCCTCTCCTTTCTATTCTTCTAGAAATGATAAAGTGTTTGTCCTAAACAACAATTGCTAAGACACTTTAGATGATTGGAAATCACTCTAGAATTTTACACAATAATATGGAAATTGGTGTAAGGTATTTGCTTTGCTTTTCTCACAGAATCTTCGAGTATGAATTTTGTCAGCGTTTTGACAACTTGAAGTTCTGTGTCGATTGAAGCAAATGGATGGCCTTTATATAGTGACACTTGAGGCACCTGGTCATTTCGAATTTCGAAATAACCGTTGGAGGGAAACGGCTTCCTGTCGTTGTCACTCTGAGCGTGCTCAGCGTCGTTGGCCAATAGAAATCTTGCATCTTCTGTCTTCGTCAGTCTTCGGCAGAATGTTTCGCTATTTAAGGAAAAGTCCATGAGATAGCTTTCTGCGCCTTCTGAACTTTTCCCAAAGTAGAAATATTTTGTCTAGAAGTTGAACATTTCCTGCCGCTGTCCAGACTGCTTTTTCGTCCAACTCAGCAGCTTCTCCTTGAAGCTTTTGCCATGAAGGCTTCTCGATCCTTCTCTTGCTGAGTCGTCGTTTTAGTTGATACGGCTTCGTTTTTAACTTTTAAGCCGAATGGTGTTGATGTGTTGACTTGGGCTTGACTTCCACTTTATGGGCCTTTGGGCTTTTTAATCTCAATGTCTTGTACACAATTAAACTCAACATTGAACAAACACATTAGTGTAAATAAATCAAAGCATTATAAATTTAATGTGTTAGAATATTTTTAGCATTACTTAAATAATTTTGTCAAATCAAAATTATGTGGAAAGGTGTTTCAACATACCCTAGGTCAATAATGGATTATGTTATTGGAGTTATTTTGACATAATAAAGATTACGATTATTATTATTAAAGTGTTTGCATGTTAGCTTTATAATAATATCCTTGAATAATAGTTTATTATTCTAAATGTCTCTAGTCAATTATTCTAATGGGAATGATAATAAATTAAGACTACTGTGAGGGTTGATTGATGTTCATGTGATGAACATAATGTGTGAAGATACAATTCAAACTCACGGGTACATGTTGGGGAACATGGTACTAGATAGACCCACTATGACATCATTATGAGTTAGTATAATAAGTGAGCTCAATTATGTATAGTAGTGTCATTAAATCCTTAGACTTGAGGTCACTATGGATTCCTACATGAAGAGTAGTGTGTTCTGACACAATCAAACATTGTCTTTAACCGGACAACTATAAAGGTTGTGATTGGACACAATATGATTCATGTAGAGGAATATGAGTGACAGATATGAGATTTATCTCTCACATTATGAGAGAGATATCATTGTGCCCTTCAATAACTCAGACTAAAAAATGTATGGTCATGCTTAAATAAAAGGGAAAATTACAAAACTGGGTCAAATGGGAGGCCCATTTACATATTTAACCCATTTACTAATTCTACTACATATCTAGACTGATTTTGTGTAACTTTCCAAAAATACCCTCAATATTTATGCGGAGCTCGCCCCATCCCGTCTGACTTCGCATATTCACCCATATGCGAAGCCTGTGAAGTTAATGTTTTGATTTACTTAATGAATTTAGTTCGCATATGCGAAGCCTGCGAAGCTGAAGTTTGTTTTGCTTGATGAATTCAGTTCGCATATGCGAATGCTGGATATGTTTTGAAGCTAATACGCGAAGTGGTATATAACAAAAAATGGCAAACAACAACGGATTCGAACATTAAAATCATAACATTATCAAAATTTACAACAAGATTGCCACAATAACAACATTCAAATCATAACATTATCAAAATTTACAACAAGATTGCCACAATGAACTCTACTAACTAATCATTTTAGGAGTGAATGTGTCGCACGGTGCACGCCAAAATTACTCATCCGATTCAAGATTGGCACCGGATTAAGTTAGGTCCACTTTGAAGATTGGCACCATGGGATGGACGTGTCCCATGGTGCACCCCGAGATTGACACAACCTCTCCTAACGAATCATTTCAAGAGTGAATGTGTCAATCTTGGGGAAGTTCATCCCTATACAGGAAGGAAAATCATCTCCCCTGCAGCCTAGTACGCCGCCTTCCAGAAAGGGATGTTACGTATTCAACCATCTACAGAAAAAATTAATCGTGTTAGCAGGGAAAAAGACGTTTTTTGCTTCGCGAAATGAAAATTAGCGAAGCATGCGAATGTAAATGTGCAGGGGAAGAGGTGATTTTACTTCGCATATCGATTTTTTCGCGAAGTCTACGAGGTCTGAAATGTGACTATCTACGTCGCATATCGATGCTTTCGCGAAGTCTGCGAGGTCTGAAACGTGAGGATCTATTCGCAGACTTCACGAACTAATCGATTCGCGAGGTAGATCCATACGTTTCAGACTCTCTCTTCACAGATCTTCGCGAAATCATCAATTCACGAAGTAGATCATCACTTTCCAGGCTCGTTCTCTTCGCAAAGCTTAGCGAAACCATCGATTGTGAATTGAATTCATGAAAAAACGCAGAAAAAAAAACAGATACTTATATTTTTCGCCCTTTTCACCCCAAAAGCGACAATAACAATATGATAACATGGGAAGAACGAAGGAAATAACGTAGAAAAACCATTTCTTTGATGGTAACAAGAAGAAAGAAACCAAGCAACGAACAGGAAGATGAAAAACCATTTACTCGTTTTCTAGGGTTGGGAAGTTGCAGAATCAAGAGATGAAGAGATGAAAAAGAGAAATTCATTGTGATTTTGACTAAATGGTGCAAATTTCGTGCAATTTAAAGGAAGAAAGGAAGATCAAAAGTCTTGAAATCATTAATGCAGGAGCAACTTTTCGCATAACCAAGGAGATAGGGGGAGCGGCGATTCGCGAGAGGTGGAAGTGGGAAGGTTAGGGGTATTTTTGGAAAGTCACACAAAATCAGTCTAGATATGTAGTAGAATTAGTAAATGGGTTAAATATATAAATGGGCCTCCCATTTGACCCAGTTTTGTAATTTTTCCTAAATAAAATGATAAGAGTATGAATTAATTTGTTTTATAATCTACTTAGAGATCGAGAAACTATATGATTGAATATGATAAGAATCACAAGAACAATGCCTTATATTCAATTTAAGATATCATTAGATATAGGGATTATGGTATCTATACAATAGGCTACATTGGATCATATCCTTCATATAAATAGGGTAGTTATAATGCCTTGCTAAAGACCGTTTGTGACTTGTAGGATAAAATGGTATTTGTCATACTGCCAATTTTATATGAACTTACAGAGTCACACACACAGAACAAGATGTAAAGAAAAGATATATAGGTTTGTTGTATCTAGATTATGACTAGATACAATGAATAGTCTTTGGATTAGGAATCCAAATAGACTAACCACTGAGTTAAATAAAATAAATATGAGATATTCATTTAACCATGGTAAATTCGTATTAGGGTTTTAATAGAATTAAAATCCGAAATAAATAATTACAAAATAAATTTGTTTATTTAGTATCGTTTATTTTCAACCTATAAATATGTGTTAATAAGCAGTTACCGTTACACATTATTTTACTAGCCGAATTTTAAGAAGAAGTCAGATAGGAGATCCTCCAAGTGGTAATAAACCACCAAGGGGGGCATTGTTTTAGACGTAATGTTTTAAAAGCCCAAGTCTAAATGGAACTACAAATATCAAGATGCCCGTCCAACAGTGGACCATGAGGCTCACCAGCTTCTACACCGACTTACAAGACACCGCCTCACTTAGGGGTGATAAGATAATCTCATCCATTGGGACCCTTTACAAAAAAAAAAAGTAATTGTCTCTCTTTTTAGGAAAGATTGTTACATTCCTTTTTATTATATTCTCTAGACAATATTTACTAACTTTGGTATCAAAATGTATTTCAGAGGATCCACCCCAAAACAGGTCAATCTGTGAAGAACAAGTCAGCGATCGAACTCTTAGCCCTGATCCAATATTTATTTTAATAAAAAATTATTAATAACTATCTTTTTTTTTGTAGAAACAGGAAAAGAAGGACAACACAAAATAAAACTAGCCTGGGATCAGCTTGGGAAAGCTGACCCCAATCCTATCCTCTAAGAGGAGAGAAGAGAGGTAGATAGGAGGATCAGACAGGGTGGTAACACCTAACAATCCTTCATGCCCAGCAGCCGCCAAGCGATCTGCAATCCGATTTTGTTCTCTGAAGATGTGGCTAAACTCTAGGGACTCAAAGGAGGAACCAAGGCTCCTGATAGCTTTGATAAGGTTTTGGCTACTAAGACAAACAACATGGTTATTAGAGATCATACTAATTGCCTCCATGTTATCAGACTCCACAGCAAGCCGATTGATGCCCAGATTTCTGGCAAGCTTGATACCAGACAGAATACCCCAAAGCTCCATGGAAAACGAAGAGCCCAAACCCAGGTTATGGGTAAAACTAGACAACCAGGCACCCCCCGCGTCTCTGAGAACACCCCCGGCCGCGATTCTACCATTGATGAGGCAGGAGCCATCCGTGTTCAACTTCACCATACCATCCTTCGGCCTGCACCACCCAACAAGGTGAACCTCTTTATTCTGGGTGGACTTAACAAGGGAGTCCCCTTTGAAGCTCTCAGAAATAGTGAGGAGCTTTTTCGAGAAGAACTCGGGTAAGTTTTGGATGAACACAGTCTTCTCACCAAAGATCTCCTCGTTCCTCCATTTCCAGAGATGGTGGCAGACAATAGCAAAGAAAATGTCTCCCTGCTCCATATTAGCCAGTAACTTACCATTAACCCCATTAGAGAACCAGTCCTTCTCAGAGTAGGCAAAGAAGGAAGGGAGAATGTGGTGCGGAAGAATCTTCTGCCAAATCTCCTTACTTCTAGAACAGTCCCTAAGGGCGTGGCAAAGGGTTTCAACTTGGCCACTACATCTGCTGCAGACTCCTGAATCCGCCAAGTGCCGTCTATGTCTATCCGAATTAGTAAGCAACCTGTCCTTAAC
This sequence comes from Euphorbia lathyris, assembly GCF_963576675.1. Classification (NCBI taxonomy): domain Eukaryota; kingdom Viridiplantae; phylum Streptophyta; class Magnoliopsida; order Malpighiales; family Euphorbiaceae; genus Euphorbia; species Euphorbia lathyris. The sequence continues at coordinate 43,076,110 of NC_088919.1, read as the reverse complement.
GCCTAGCCACAGGAAGCTCCTCATTCGGAAAGGGATTTTCAGCGCCCAAATGGACTTCCAAGTATCCGAGAGGGGGTCGGATCTATCGAGAGTAAAGGCTTCAAAGGCAGACTTGCAAGAGTAAGCACCATTATTAGTCAGGGCCCAACAATGCCTATCTTTGTCCTCCTCAAGATTACTAATCTTAACTCCCCTGATTCTGAGGAGAGTATCCAGGCTCAAGAAGGAATCAAACTTAGACCAAATCCAGTCCCCATCAGAGTCCACCACATCAGCAATCTTCCAGTTACAGATGTTACTGGGCGGGGGAGAGCTACAAAGATCTATAGGCATCATACCAGAAGCTAATGGACTTGCCATTACCCACCTCCAGGCCAACCCCCGAGCAGAACTCAGTAAACACAGCACTGAGCCCTTTCCAAAGGAAAGAACAATTGACAACTCTCTCCTTTGGGCCCCCAAAGATTTTGTCTTTTCGATACTTGCCACAAAGCAGACGAACCCAAAGAGAAGAAGGGTTTTGCCACATTCTCCAGAGGAGCTTCATAAGTAAAACTTTGTTATTGTCCTTAGCTTGTCTAATGCCAAGGCCCCCCTTACTTTTAGGCTGGCAAACCTCCTTCCAAGGGACGAGGTGAATTTTCCTTCCCTCTCCAAACTCTCCCCAAAGGAAGCGCCGATTAATTTTGTCGAGCTCATTGAGAACCGGCTCAGGCAATTTACATTCTTGCATGATATGATTGGGAGCCGCACAGTTGACAGACTGAATTAAGGTTAGACGGCCAGCCAAAGAGAGGGAATTAGCCTTCCAACTGGCACACAACCCATTAGTTTTATCCAGAGTCTCTCTAAAGGAGGCTTTGGAAACTCTGTCAGTGTGGAGGGGAACCCCAAGATACTTGCCCAAAGAGTGAGTAAGAGGAATACCAGAAAGATCGCTAAGATTTTTGCACATACTCCTATCCATGTTCTTAGAGCACAGCATCCGAGACTTGTGGACATTGATTTTCTGGCCAGAAGCGGCGCAAAAGCAATTAAGGATGTCCATGACCACACCAACTTGTTCCTCATTCCCTTCCACAAAGATCATCACATCATCGGCGAAGAACAGATGGGAAATAGGAGGGCAAAACTTGTTAATGGTCACAGGATGGAGAATCCCCTTACTCACAGCCTCTTGAATTAGGTGAGCCAGCCTCTCCATAGCTATCACAAAAAGAAAGGGGGTCATAGGATCTCCTTGACGGATACCCCTAGAAGGAGAGAACTCATCAGACATTTCTCCATTGATCAAAACCTGGAAAACAGGAGAAGAGACGCAACCCTCAATCAAATTCCTCCAGTTCTCAGGAATACCAGCTTTTCTTAAGCTATCCATAAGGAAACTCCAGTTTAAACGGTCATAGGCTTTCTCCAAGTCAAGTTTGAGAGCCACAATCCCTTTCTTACCTTTCCTCATTTTCATGGAATGAACCATCTCCTGGGCAATAACCACATTGTCCATCATTTGCCTTCCAGGAACAAAACTACCTTGATTTTGGCTAATAATCTCAGGAAGGATATGCCGGAGCCTATTAGCCACAATCTTAGTGATAGCTTTGTATAACACATTACACAGGCTGATTGGCCTCATTTGTAAAAAGGAGGAGGGTTTCTCCACCTTAGGAATCAGAACCAGGAGGGTTTTGTTCACCAGGCTAATATCATTGGAACCACAGAAAACACCTAAGATAAAGTTGTAGATGCCTTCCTTTACCGTGTCCCAGTGTTTATGGTAGAAACTAGCAGGAATACCATCAATCCCTGGAGCCTTAGTAGCTCCAATACTGGAGAAAGCAAGATCAATTTCTTTCAGATCGATAGGACTGAAAGCTTCTTCAATAGCATCCTCCTCTAGCCTAGGAAAGGTGATCCCGGAGAGAGCTTTGTCCAGATCCACATCTTCCTCTTTAAAGAGACCTTTATAGAAATCAAGAGCAAGACGACGAATATCTTCCTCCTCATAAATCCAAACACCATTGGTGTCTTTAATAGCATCGATCCGGTTCCTCTGCCTTCTAATGATAGTAGAAAGGTGGAAGAATCTGGTATTTCAGTCACCGTCCTTAATCCAAGCCTTCCTAGATTTCTGGAACCAAAGGAGCTCTTCCTGTCTAAGCACTGCTTCCAACTCGTTCTGAAGAGATCTCAGATGACAACTCAGACTATGGTCAAAACGTATCTCCAAACAGCGTTGAATGCCTTCCATCCTCCTTAAAAGCTTATTTTTCCTTCGGATAATATGGCCAAAGATGTTTTTATTCCATCCCACCACATTCTTCCTGAACTCCTCAGAAGCAAGGAGAACATTAGAATGGGGTTGCCAATTATCTTTAACAAAATTCCTGAACTCAGGATGGGTATCCCAAGCAACAAGGTACCTAAAAGGTCTATTCCCTTTAAGCCTCTGACCTTTAACCATTTTAACGAGGATAGGACAATGGTCGGAATGACGAAAAGGGAGATTCAACACGTTCATCTCAGGAAATCTATAAATTGCAGCCACATTCGCATAAACTTTGTCCAACCTAACAAACACGATATTCCTTTTCCAAGTGAATTTATGACCAGCGGCTCCCAGGTCAGACAGCCCGCATAAATCCATATTCTGCTTATGGTTAAGACACTGGTTCACATAATGATTACCCCCCCCTCTCTCTGATCACTCATGAGGGCAATATCATTAAAGTCCCCAGCAACCAACCAAGCATCCACCATGCTTGTATTGATAGAATATAGGAGTTCCCAAAGCCTATTTCGGTTAGTCAAAACCGGGTCGGCATAAACAAAGGTAACAAAGAAGGGGTTGTTCCCAGGGTAGCAAACCTTACTATGAATGAATTGATTATCCTTACTAATAATATCGATACTAACCCGATCTGGCTTCCAAAAAAGCCAAATCCCCCATGCCCGACCAGTAGCCTCAGATCTGATGCAATTCCAACTCTTAAACTTTCTAACCACCTCATCTGCTTTTGAACCACTAACCTTGGTTTCAAGAAGAGCAAAACAAGAAGGATTAAATTGCTTAATAAGATCTTTAACATGAATGCGGGTAGCCTTACTAGCCGCACCTCTAACATTCCAAACAAAAAAGCCCATCACAAAAGAAGGCTCCTGATCACAGGCCCACCCCCTATGCAAGGTATCAATGTATCCAAAGTCAGATTGTTACATATAATTTGTCAAATAAAAATTAAGTTTAGGCATATTTTTAAATAAAGTATTAAGTGTATTTAAGTAAAATCCAATAGTTTTAATTTGATATTGAGTTTTATTAATTCGTACTTGAATTTTATTAATGTCGATAGTTATTAATAATTTTTTATTAAAATAAATATTATATATTTAAAATAATTGTTTTCTTATTAAAATCACATAGAAGAGAGAAAGAGATGAGAGAAAAAATAATAATTATTTATAGGCATTACACTCATTTGGCTCCCAAAACTAAAGTTTGAAAGTCAATTAGGACTCTAAACTATCAAAATCATCAATCAAATCTCTAAACTAAGCAAAAATCATCAATTAAGTCATCATCATATCCTAAAATAAAAAATTGTAACTATTTGATATGAACTGTAATGATCTCTAGGGGTGTGCATTGGTTCGGTTTAAACCGCATACCGAACCGAGTGAATTCGGTTTTTTGGTTTAGTTTTTTTAAACAATTCGGTTCGGTTTGACAGAAAATATAAAAAAAACTGAACCGCACCGAATTACACGTATTTTACATTTATATATATATACACACATATTTGATTATACAAGTTTAATTTTTTTTATTATTATTGAGATAATAACCCAATATATTTTGGAAATATTTCAATTTTTGTTGTTTTTTTTAAATTTGCGCACAATGCGCTTACATTAAAGAAGAAAGAAAAATCCCCACCAGACCCGGATGTGATTCGAACCCATGACCTCCCTAGTCCAGTGGCGGATCCAGGAATCGACGTCCGGGGGGGGGGGGGGGGGGGGCTAATTTTAGTCCGATTTTTAATTTTTCGAAGTCCAACCTGTTAGGGCTGGATAAATTTTTTAAACCTTTTTCTAGCACACTTAAACTTTATGGTTTTTCTATGTTAGCTAAAAATTGTAACATTTTCACACTTTTTTTTATTTTTAGCTATAATTTTTTTATAATTTTCATAAAATTTAATTTAGAAATTAAGTTAATTGAATCTCAAAAGTAAGAAATTGATTTTTTTTTTATAGAAAAGTGATTTGTTTTATAGAAAATAGATAATAAATTCTTAAAAAAAAGATATAATAAAAATAGTGAATTACTATACCCAGCCTCAAATTCCCACCCCTAGCCCCGTGAAAAGACCGAAATACCCTTTAGACAATTTTTAGAATTCTCAAATCCTCTCAAACAACCTAAACTCTATTTAATCTAATCCGGACTAATTTATCAATAAAAATATGGATCGGTAAAGGAAAGGGACCTATGATACGTATTTCCGTTTGATTTTGATGTTTTTTCGACGTTTTTTGCATCAGATTTTGCTGTTATTCAAAATCGAAATCGGGACATAGAGCGTGTGGAGATCACGCCGTCACCTCTGGTGCGGCGTATGAACATCACGCCGCACCACAGGTGAAGGCGTGATAGCCTCACACCTCACCACATGTGACGGCGTGATATTCATACGCCGTCACCTGTGGTGAGACGTGATGTTCATACGCCCTCACATTGGTGACGGCGTGATGCCCATACGCCCGTGTGGCGTATGGGCAATTTTTTTTTTAATTTAGTTGAATTTAATTAAATTTTTGTTATTTTTAATTTGTTTAATTTAGTTTAACTAAATTTTTATATTGTAAATTTAATTTTGTTTTAAGTTTAGTTGTTGTAAATTTTATTTTGTTTAACTAAATTTTTATTTTGGTAATTTTAGTTAATATTTATTCATGAACTTATATTATTGTTACGGGTTTTAATTAAAATTGTATGTTATTTACAGGTTTTAATTAAAATTGTGTAGTTTGAACACGTAACAGGTATTTACGGGTTTAATTGAATAGCAGACTAAATTTTTTTGCCCTCCCAACACGCGGGCGTGTGGCTATTACGCCCCACCGTGAGGTCGGACGTATGGCTATCACGCCTCACCGTGTGGTCGGGCGTGATAAATTCCCACCCCTAGCCCCGTGAAAGGACGAAAATGCCCTTTCATTGGTTTTGGGTGGAAAAAGCCTCTCTTTTTTGCCTTCCCGACACACGGGCGTGTGGCTATCACGCCTCACCGTGTGGTCGGGCGTGATAGCCACACGCCTCACCGTGTGAGAATTTGTGGCTAAGTATAACAACACCCTAAAAATAACTTCATATAAAACAAAAAATGAACTTAGTGTGGTTTGAACTCATGACCTCTCACTTTAAAACAAGACTCTTAACCAACTCAACTATTTTAAACTTTTGAGATAATACTACATAGGTTAAATATATACTAATATTTGGGGGGCTACATGGGACAAAAATATTGGTACTCAATGGTGGAGCCGATGGCCGGGGGCTTCGGACCCCCGGGCTCTAGGCTGGATCCACCTCTGCCCTAGTCATAGGTAAGCTCTCAACTACTAGGCTAAGAGCTTCAATTTTTGTTGTTGTTGAGGTAAATAATTTACCGTAAATTTAATGAGAAAATATAGTGATTTTTATTTGTTATTTGTTATTTCTAACTTAATTCAGGTTGTTCGGTTTAAACCGAACCGAACCATATATTTCGGTTCGGTTTTAATTCGGTTTTACCTATTATTCGGTTTGGTGTCGGTGTGAATTATTTTGATCATTTCGGTATTCGGTTTTTTCAGTTCGGTTCAATTTTTTGCCGATGCACACCCCTCTGTATTGGTTCAAAATGAGTTTGGTGAATAGGGTCTGAAACTATTCAACTGAATGATTTTCGATGAGACCTTAATTGATGATTTTTTGTCTAGAATAGAGACTCAATTGATGATTGTTTCTTAGTTTAGGAACCTTATTAATGATTTTAATAGTTTAAAGTCTTAATTGATTTTGCGGTATTTTTAAGTGTAAAATTCGAAATCAAAGTATAAAACGGACTAATGTTTTGGTACTATATATACTAAGGGTAAATTAATCTTTTAAATAAATAGAGAGACTAAAGTGTTAAAAAAATAAAATTTAAGAACTTGATAACATATAATATAAATATTGTATTCTGTAAAAACTAAGAGACTAATAAATTATTTATCCATAAATAATAATAATTATTTTATTATTTTTATTATATGCAAAACTTCTTTTGATTTTTGGTGTATTAATTGTGTATATTCTGGTCAATATATATCTGTTATTGAAAGTGATATTTCCAAAACAATGATGTACTATTGAAAGAGGGCAGAGGGGGTATGTATATAGGCTTGAGTGCAATAAATCATTATTTTGTGTACATTACATAGTCAAGTCACTCTACCCCCTTAATTTTTAATCCACATTCATTTTCAATTAATAATATAATAAAATCTTTTGGTTTTGTATTATAATATGCCCCAATTTAAATTGATAAAAATTGCAACGATAATTACTAACTCCTACTTTGTAATAAAATATGTACATGGCATTAATTGATTCGTGAGGTGTATGTAGTAAATACATGATTGAGGTTCAGGGTAATTTTAAACTCACATACGTATTTTTTTTTTTAAATCGAACTCACTAAAATTTATTTTGCATATTTTGTGTTATCATCTAAATGATTCATAACTGATTTTTCTGTAATAGCGTAAGATTTTTCAAAAATAAATTAGGTTTAATCTATAAAAATAAGATTGCATTATTTTGGACAAACTTAGAAAAATTTATATCTATTATATACATTAAATATGAATTTAATGAACTAATTGACCATCCCAACTTTAATTTATCGAAAATAAGAAAATAGAAAGATTGAAACTATTTATGGTATAGGTACCCCTCGATCCCCCTGTCTCCACAACTGGGTGGTATATTAGTTTTGGACTATTCTAATTTTCTTTTTCTATATATTAACACTAATGATATCTAATTTAGAAATGGACAATTATATATACAAAAAGTGTATAAACTGATATAAAAATAAATAGAAATCTGTGGAAACTTTAGAACTTGTCTCTCTCGAATACGCGATAAAGCGTTTGCACCGACGCCGTGCTACCTCGGCCAGGGCCGTCGCCGTGAATCGTTGCCGGTGAGAGGGTCCTTTCCGTCGACCGGTAAAGGTAGTCCCCGTCCCGTTTCTATGGGTCTTGTGTTGTGTGGTTTCGTATTGTGTTGAGGTGGTTAACGGATTCATGCGTTTTCAACCCAGATCAGAGTCGATCTAGTGGTGGCCGTGGGCGGGTGAGAGAGAGGCACATGGGTGTGCGACGATGGTGAGGAGGCGTTTCTATTGGCGCGGTGGGTGTGTGGCCGGTGCTGTGTCACTGTGGTTTGCGGTTTTCTTGGCTGCGTTTTCTTGGTGCGAATTTGGGGGTTCTGGAACCTCATTCTACTGGGCTTTCTGTTTGCTGTTCCAATTGGGATAGGTGTAGTTGGAAAGGATATCAGAAATGGAAGGGGGTTTAGAGAGGCTCAAAATTGAAGGAGATGAAGGAGGACTGATTGATTTGCTTACACCGGCCGCTCCAGAAGCAGTGATTGGTACGGGTCTTCGTTACTTAGGAAGGTTTGTGGCAGATAGACCGCTCAATTTCGTGAGCATGAAAAACCGGATGGCGGTTCTATGGAGACCAATGAGAGGGGTCAAAATTCAAGAGGTAAGCTCTAACCTTTACTCTTTTGAATTCTTTCATCCGATGGATAGAGATAGGGTAATTGCTGGAGGTCCGTGGTCTTTTGACAACTATATATTGATTATGAATGTCTGGAATTGGGGTGTGCATATAGATGATGTGAATTTATTGAAATATTCTATTTGGGTGCAAATTTATGGACTTCCTGTGGGGACTATGTCTGAATTAGTTGGCAAACAACTAGGAAATTTCCTAGGGACCTTCGAGGAGTACGATATAAATAATAATTCTGGTTTCCACAGACAGTTTATGCGTATCAGAGTCAATCTAGACAGTGAACGCCCGTTGAAAAGGTTTAAAAAACTGAGGAGCACTGGAAATGTGTGGTCTTTAGCTACTTTCAAATATGAACGCTTAGGTATTTTCTGCTATGTGTGTGGTTGCCTGGGACATACAAAACGCTTTTGCGAGAGAGTTTTCAATATGCAGGGGGGCGAGATTCTGAGGGAGTGGGGGGATTGGCTTAAAGCCCCAGTAAGAAGAGGCGGAGACAATAGTGGGGCAAAATGGTTAATAGATAGCAATGGGGGAGGGGGGTTGAGGGGATTCGGAGGTGGTAGGGGAGGGAGATCGGGAGCTATGAGGGACATAACTAATACAGGGAGAGGGAAGGATGTGAGGGGGATGAACAAACAAGTGAGGGAAGGGGAGAGAGAAGTCATGATCTGTCCATTTACAGGGCCGTTCTTCAAGCCTTTAGCGAATGATGAGGGTAAAGAGATGGGGGATGAGGAGGAGGGAGATAAGGGGGAAGATACTGAGATGGAACTAAATGATGTTAGAAAAAGAAGAAGGGAGGATAAGGGAAAAGGGAGGGAGGGGGAGGGAGAGGATATGCAGGAGGGGGAAGTCTCTGTTCTTGGAAAGGATAAGGGGAGTTCTACAGAAAATGGTTCGGCGAGCCCTAAAGTACAGGGCCGCCGGGGGGAATGAGTTGTTTAAGCTGGAACTGTCGTGGCCTGGGAAACCACCGGGCAGTTCGCTCCTTAAAGGAGCTTGTTTCTTCCCAAAGCCCGGATATTGTATTTCTGATGGAAACACTAGTGGAGGACCAGAGAGTTAGTTTAATTAAACAACAGTTAAAATTTGAGAGAGCTTTCCCTGTCAGTAGAAGAGGCCGTAGTGGAGGTTTAGCTTTGTTATGGAAAGCAGGGACTCAGGTGGTGATCAAAAGTTTCTCTGATCATCATATTGAGGCAATCATCACTAATTATTCACAATGTGATTGGAGATTGGTGGGCTTCTATGGTTTTGCTGATCGTAGTAGGCATGGAGAGTCGTGGGATTTATTGAGGAGTCTAGCCAGAGATGCTTCTATCCCATGGGTAGTGATTGGAGATTTTAATTGCATTCTGAATTCTGATGAAAAGGTGGGGGGAGCGGTTTACCCAAACCCCTTAATGCAGGAGTTTGCCAAAACGATTGAGGATTGTGGTCTGAGCGAACTGGTTCTGAATGGGAACCGTTTTACTTGGGAAAGAGGTAGAGGGTCTGAGCTCTGGGTTAGAGAAAAACTGGATAGGGGTTTTGCCTCAGCTGAGTGGCTGAATCGATTTGACAATCATCACCTCAAAACTTGTATGACAGGGTATTCAGACCACCTTCCGCTCTCTCTTCATCTGGAAAGGGAGAGAAATAGAAGTAGGGAAAGGAGATTCCATTTTGAGGAGGTATGGCTTAAATATCAGGAGTTTAATAACTTGGTAAGAGGTCACTGGCGAAGTCAGAGGGGCAAACCAGTTCAGGAAAATTTGGAGGAATGTGTCTAGAAAATGGCAGTGTGGGGAAAGAGTTTCAATATGCGGTTCAAAAGCCAAATTAGGAAATGGAGATTTCAAATGGAAAGATTACATGGTAGTAGAAACAGGGATTCCATTGCCGCTTATTTCCTAGCCAAAAGAAAAATTAATGATACCCTAGAAGCTGAGGAGAGTTATTGGAGACAGAGGGCTAAGGTTTTCTGGCTGACAGAAGGGGACAGAAACACACAGTTTTTCCATGCTAGTGTCAAAACTAGACGTCAACAGAATTCAATTACCTCTTTGACAGATGAGAATGGAGAGGTGGTTGATAACCAATCCGAATTATTGGACCTGGCATAGAGTTATTTTCAGGATGTTTTCTCTGCTTCGAATTTGAGTAGGGTTGACACAGTGCAGGTAATTGACACGTGCATCAGTCCTGACATGAACGATTCACTTATTGCTCCTTTCAATCAGGAAGAGTTTAAACAAACTCTATTTTCTATGAGTCCTAACAAATCCCTAGGCCCTGATGGGTTAAATCTGGGCTTTTTTCAAGCCTTTTGGGACACATTGGGAGTAGACGTGGGAGCAGCCTGCGCAAAGTGGCTTCGGGAGGGGGAATTTCCAAGTGGGATAAACGACACCACAATTGTTCTGATACCAAAGGTTGATAATCCTAGAATGCTGAAGGATTTTCGCCCTATCGCCCTATGCAACGTCATTTACAAGATAATTGCAAAGGCCTTAGCAAATCGTCTGAAAAGGGTACTCCCTAAGATTATTGGTGAAACTCAATCTGCATTTGTTCCAGGAAGGTCTATAATTGACAATGTTCAGGTAGCCTTTGAAAGTATACATTTTATGAAGAGGTTGAATAGAGGGAGGAATGGGCAGGTTGCCTTAAAAATTGATATCAGCAAAGCCTATGATAGAGTTGATTGGGAATTCCTTAAAGCAGTTATGGGCAGAATGGGATTTCATGAAACCTGGATTGGCTGGATGATGTTATGCATAACAACTGTGAAATACAAGGTGGCAGTAAATGGGGAGTGCTCTAATCAAGTTGTCCCTGGCAGAGGTTTAAGGCAAGGGGATCCCCTATCTCCCTACCTTTTTATCCTATGTGCTGAAGTTTTATCTAAACTTATCAGAAAAGCTGAAGAAGATGGGCTTATTTCAGGTTGTAGGATCTGCAGAAGGGCACCGGCGGTAACACACTTCTTCTTTGCTGATGACAGCTTTTTATTCTTTGGGGCAACTATTGATGAGTCTAGAAAGGTCATGAACATCCTGTCTGAATATGAAGTGGCTTCGGGTCAGGCAGTAAACTTGAGCAAATCAGGGGTTTTTTTCAGCCTTAATGTGACTGAACAATTGCGAACACAGATCAAAGCAATATTGGGTGTGTGCACTCCTCTCGACACAGGCATGTATCTGGGATTACCATCACTCATTGGGCGGTTCAAACGCAGGATTTTTACTTTCTTGATTGATAGGCTTCGCAAGAAGTTTGGTGCGTGGGGCCTAAAATTCCTTTCCCAGGCTGGGAAAGAGGTGCTTCTCAAGTCTGTAGCTCAAGCCTTGCCAACCTTTTGTATGAGTACGTTCCTTTTACCCTTATCTATCTGTGATGAGCTGCAAAAATTAATGAATTCCTTTTGGTGGGGTATGAAACCTAAGGGTAGAAGAAACATTCATTGGTTTGATTGGGGCAAATTATGTAGACCTAAAGATTCAGGTGGGATGGGCTTTAAGGATCTACATATGTTTAATCTAGCAATGTTAGGTAAACAGGGATGTAAATTACTAAAATTCCCAAATACTTTAGTGAGTCAAATGTTCAAAGCTAAATATTACCCTAAGGAAGACTTACTTCTCTCCAAATTAGGCAATAATCCTAGTATGGTTTGGAGAAGTATATGGGAAGGCATTAGTATATTGAAAACATGGGTTAGATGGAGAGTGGAAAATGGTAGATCAATCAGAGTTTGGGAGAATGAGTGGGTTCCTAATCTAGAGGGTTTTTGTATAAATTCCTTTTTGGTCCCCGGAATGGAAAATCTGATGGTAGCGGACTTGTTTCTTGAAAATGGGAGAGGGTGGGATATGCAGAGACTAAACGGCTGCTTTAGCGAAGTGGAAATGCAGGCTATTAGTGATATTATCTTACCATACAATGGGGGGGAAGATATGAGAATCTGGAATTGGTCAAGGGATGGACACTACAATGTTCACTCAGGCTACTTGTCAGGTATGGGGCTAGTAGAAGCTAGCAGAGACCAGGATGGTTGGAAGAGGTTGTGGAAGTTGATGATTCCCCCCAAGCTGAAACAGTTTATTTGGCGGCTGTGTTCAAAGTGCTTACCCACTAGAGCTCGGTTGGCCTAGAGAAGAGTCCCCATTTCAACTGAATGTCCAGTATGTGTGGAGCAAGAAGAGACGGATAACCATTTATTTGTTGATTGTTGTTTCGCATGTGACATTTGGCGTGTTGCAGGAGTTCCTACGCCGAGAGTGGACAACAGACACATTGACGAGTGGCTCCTGCAAGCCTTGAGCAACTCCAATCTGGAAGAATTAGTCAGAATCTATTGTGCGCTCAAAGCAATCTGGGACCATAGAAATAGAGTCCTGTGGCACATGAGATGGTGGCCGGCAGACACGGCTTGGCGAATCAGCTTGGAGGAGGTTCTTGACTGGAAGGCTTATCAACAGAAGGCACCAGCTTCGGGCAATCGACAATTGCAAGCAACACACATGCAGGTGGTCCCACCGACGGCCGTTCGGCCACTCCCGCACACACAGAGCGAACAGACGAGAGGTAACCACTTCCAACCAAATCCTCCCCAGAGATGGAACACGCCTAGCCCGGGCTTTATCAAATGCAACATCGACGGGGCTATCTTCAAGGAATTAAGTAGCAGCGACATGGGAGCGGTTATTAGGGACGAAAGGGGAGCTTTTCTCTTTTGTAGTAGCAGTCTTATCCCTAGCATCAAGGAGCCACAGGTAATTGAAGCTCTTGCAATCCGCACGAGCTTATTATGGATTGCTAATATGGGTTTTTCTGCTGTTATATTTGAATCTGATGCTAAGGCTGTGGTAGATGCTATTCTCTCTGAAAAGCAAGATATTTCTGAATTTGGCATGATTGTAGAAGATTGTCGAGTCATGCTAAGATCCATCCCATCTTTTAAATTAGGCTTTATTTCTCGTTTAGCGAACAGTGCGGCTCATTTGGTAGCTAGGCTTGCCTGTTCCAATGCCAGCGATTTCTTTACAACTATTGTGCCAGAATGGCTTGTGAACACTATTTATATGGATGCAAATCCATCATCTATTTAAGGTTCACTTTCAGGTTCAAAAAAAGAGTGTAAAAACTCGAAAAATCATGAAGATAAAATAACTTAAGTATTTTGAGTTAAAACTCATTAATTATAGAACTAATTACGGTGACTATGACAGGATTTACTTTTTTTTAAACAAATAACAGAATTACTTAGGTCCTGTTTTTATTATTAAATTTTAGTAACAATCAATTCAGTTCAGTTTTAGTATTCAATTTCAACATCCAGTTTCAGTATTCAGTAATTTATCTTTATTTATTATAATTATAATTATAATTATTTATATATAATTTTTTTTGTAGGAATTTATATATAATTTATTATTATTATTATTATTATTTATCTATAATTTATCATTATTTATTATTATTATTATTATTTATCTATAATTTATCATTATTTATAAATTAGAAAAGTCAAAAAATGATAGTTTATTAAAGTATACATCGTTTAATAAAAAAAATGACGCATGTGTGATGTGTAGATGACAAGATTCATGACCGAGAAGACAATTTGATGAATTATTTTTCAAATTTACCCAATTTATCAATGTTAGGGATAAAATTGTACCATTTTAGACGTTAGGGGTAAAATTACTTCTAACCCAAAACGTTAGGGGTATTTTTTGCACCTTAACCCTTAATCGTAGCGTAGTAGAATGAAGGCTACGCACCGACGCTCTCTTATCTATTAGCCTAAGCAGCGGTTTTCTTATTCTTCGATTTGCAAGAAGAAGTACAGGAAAGCGCTTATGCTTTCTTTCTGCATATAAGCCTTTCCTTCGTTTGTATAATAAAAGTTAAGAGTTTGTATTCATATGAAAATTTGTATTAAATTGTATGTAAATTTGTGTTTGTGTGTAATTTATATTTTTAATTTAAATTAGACTCATTTTTATTTAATTTCATAGGCTTTTATCGAGCCGAGCTTTTATTTGATATTCAATTTAGTTTTATCTTTAATAAATATTTATTTATTATTGATATTATTATTATTATTATTATAAGCTTAGTAATGTCCAATATTATCATTAAAATTATTTTAAAGTCTAATATCATCATTATTTTTAAGTTCGGTAGCATTCAGTTAAGTTCAGTAGCATTCACTTAAATTCAGTTCAGTTCAGTTCAGTATTCAGTAGCATTCAATTCAGTTCAGTTTTTTTCAGCGATAAAAAACAGAGACCAATTCAAATGGGAGAGTTTTTGTTGTTCAACCCAGTTACTATAAACCATTAGAGCAGTTATTTTTAAAATATGCCTGTTACAGATTTAAGTAATAAACAATTGGTAACTCCCTAAAATCCAAAAAGTAGAAAATTGAAAGTCACGGAAGGCGCGTGGAGTACACGCACCAGATATGGTGTGTTGGCGGCTCCCTTCCTCCAACTTTCTGCTTTATAATAGAATGGTAAATTACGGTTTTAGTTCTATAAAATTACAGTTTCGGTTTTTGAAAATTACAGTTTCAATATCTATTATTAATTAATATATATATTTGACCCTAGAAAATTTTAAAAATTTAGAGAGTGTTTGGTTGATGCTTTTTGACATTATGTTTGCCTTTTCATTTTGAAAATGAGAGTTTTAGGTGTTTGGTTAGACACCTCTTGTTTGCCTTTTATAGCTGAAAAATGACTTTTTATAAAAACATGAAAAATTTACTTTTTGGAAAAGCAGTATTTTCAAACAGCAAACAACACACCGTAACAGTAAACAGCAGGTAAAACAAACGGACTCTTTATCCCTTCTAATGGGATGTTACTCCACTTTGTTAATTACCTCACCTAAAGTGCCATTTGATAAAACTGAAAATTAAGTGCTGAATTTTAAGTGTTGAATAATAAGTGTTGAAATTATTAAATGATACAAGTGTTTAATAAATATTAAAAATAAGTGTTGAATATTAAAATATTAGTTGATAATGTTTAACTTAAAATTTTAAGTATTTTTTTCTTTCTATCAAAAAAAAAAAAAATTTAAGTTAAATATTTTAACTTGTCAAATTAAGTGATATGTAACTTAATTAAATAATTTAAGTGGTTAATAAAAAAAACCATTATCAAATACACTTAAACTATATAAGTGTTTCTCTGAAAATAAGGCTTCTTGTTTGGGCAGCCAAAACTTAGTTAAAGGAATAAAAAGGTTATGTTCTTCCTTCGATTCCATCAACTTTGGGCATATCTTCAGGGAGCAGAACAGGGTTGCTGACCGCCTTGCTGCTGAAAGGAAAGATGCTTAGTGTTTCTACCTTCTCATCTCCCCCAGACTTCCTTTTTTCCTTGCTTGCTGATGATTGTGTTAGGGTTAGCTTTTCCAGGCTAATCTCTGGTTAATGTTTTTTGGTTTTTTCTTTGTTTTTTCTTTCCTTTGCCTACAAAAAAAAAACCTAAATAAGTGTTTAATCTATCAATTTAAGTGATTTTTGTTGTTATCAAACATGATCTAAATCTTAATGGTTTAGCAACCATTGTGGATACTCTTGTTTAGTTGCATATTGATACTTGGAATCAGTTGTTTAGTTGCATATTGATACTTGGAATCAGTCGTACCGATAAAATATATTAGTATTTGAATAGTTTTTTTTAAAGAAAAAGTATAAAAATAAACAATTTGATTTAAGTTATTTTTAATTATAAACTATATAATTTGAAATTTGATAAATAAGTATTTTTCTGTTAGCAAATACATAAGAATGTTAAAAACAAAATGTCAAAAATATATATTTACTTTTATATTTATTTTTTATTTTTATTTTTTTCTATCCAATCACTGTGTTCCACCTCATTTCTCTCTTTCTCCTCAAGCTCTCCTATTCCTCATTTGCAAAAATAATACTCTTACGACCAAAAAGGATGTGTCCGTTTGTTTCAAGTGTCTTTGGTAGATTGAGCTTCAATTCCATTTCTGCTAAATTTCCTTTTCTTAAATGAATTCCTTCCCATGTTCTAGTTTTTGTATTGATTACATTCTCAGCATAAAGCACATAAGTTTCCTGATTTCAGGCCTCTTTGTCATAGACCAAAGTGCTGTTTATAATTATATCATGTACTAGTTCGGACCAAAGCCCTTGCAGTTGCAGTATAATAGTGTTGTCTGTTAGACCTCTCTCCAAATTGTGGTCGTTTTGATGGCATGGTGACAGTCGAGAAATATGAGAGCATGTGCCTTATCCCCTCCTGTGACTCTCAAGGTGTAGTCTATTATAATGTTTTAGAACCGGATTGACATCTGGATCAAGGGTCAATTGGTTCAACCAGTTGATTCGGATTGGCATGAACCGGATGACCTCATAAACAATATATATATTAATTTCATTTAAATTATAAAATTTACTAACAGTTTAAAATTTTATTTTATGTATATTTAAAATTTAAATACTAAATTAACTTTGTTTATGTTGTAAAGATTAATTAAGTTTTTAATAATATTTATCAAATTATATAAAAAGTAAATACTAAATAAAATTTTAAATTTTAAATATCAGTATAATATATATTGTTTTTTTTTTTTTGATAGAAAAGGAAAAGAAAAACGAAATAATATATATTGTTTTTAATCACAAGTTGGCTAGCTTATTATCTGGTGGTCACTAAAAGCCTAGGTTCAAATCTCACTTTTCAACTTATTTATATCTTTTAAGTTAAACATGTGTGAATGGTTAACTGGACTAAACCACTTAACAGAACCAGCATCAATCGGACCGAAGATCTGACCAGTTCGCGGTTGAACCGGTCGAACTGGCCGGTCCGGTTTTCATAACATTTATTAAACCTAGAGAGAAGATAAGAGAAATAATGAGAGAGAAAACAAATGGTGAGGGTGGTAATGTGTAGATTCGGTAACCCGAGACAAAAAAAATAAAAAATAAACCTTTAACTATATGATCTATTTTTATACTTTTTCTTTTTTTTAATGTAAATAAATTTTTTTAGGTTTTCATGAATAGTTTTTTTTTAGAATTTTTTTATATTAATTGATTTTGATAAAAAAAAAATTAAATTTCTCAAAACATGTTTATTATTTTGTTGGTGTGCCCTAGTTCATAGGCATTGGTTCTTATAAAATGTATTTGTGTCACATTAATAAAGGCATTAATCTAGTTCATTTATATCTTGTGCTATAATATGAATAGAGAATCCATTGATTGATAATCGTAAAACCATATCCCAAGTCTATTCTATCATGGGAATGATTAGGACCACAGACTTGTATATTCGACGACTGTATGGTAGTAATTGATACTAGCCATAGTACTTGATAAGTCAGTTGTGAATATGGGTACATGTGGTATACATGTGACTGGATCGATCCGCTCGAGAAAACTACATGGTGGTTGTGTCATTAGTTTTCTTAAGTAGGTCTCTAACTGTCTTCAGACCAGATTTCATTATAATATCAATATGGGATCCGGTTCACTTTGACATACGCCTAACAGGTCTGTAACAGGATGCTAAATACGGGTATGATTGGGTGAACAGGTGAACACGTTGGTATTGATATTGAAGTGATGGAATTACCACTCATGTAATAGTGAGATGATATCACAGGCCACTTGATAAGTGAGATTGATAAGTGTGTGGCCACACCCTGATAAGTAGTTTACTTATCTGTTTCATCAATCTACTTAAGATCAAGAAATATCATAAACATCAGAGAGGATGACAGCCGCCATGCCTCTAGTTTATAATATCGATATCAAATGGCAAAAGAAGTTAAGAGATAACTACAGGGTCTCTGCATCTTTAGACTGCTGAAACTCTGTCTTAGTTAGGGGCAGTAATGGTTTGCTAGAACCCACTTACTGTCTGTGAGCCATAAGCCCACTACTAGCTAAGGACAGTCCCATAGGATCGTGCACATCGAACATCTGAGTTAGAACTTATAGAACGGTACATTGGAGAGATAGAATTAATTAATTGATTGACAGTAAAATGTAAAGGTAATTAATTGGTGGTTAATTAATTGATTAATTGATACTTTGTATCAAGGTAATTAATTAATGGTCTTAAGTGTTGAGTATTTAATTGATTAATTAGTTTGCGCGATGTAAGTAGTTAATTTATAAATTAATGAAATTGCATTCGGTGAATAATTAATTAGACTAATACGGTAATTTATTAATTAGTGTTATTCATTTAATTGAGGTAATTAAATTTAATCTAATCATAATTAATTGCATAGAATAAATATTATTGGTATTTATTCATGTAATTAGATTAGGATTTGATTAGTTTTGTAATTAACCAATTAACCCTAAACCAATTAGGTTTAGAAATACACTATATATATAAATTAAAACACTCTAAACCTAATCAACATATATACATATTCGGCCACAGGGAGGAAAATCAAAATGATTTTCCGCAGCCACTAATTGAAAGTGGAGAAGATTATTGGCATATTACATTATTTCTCCACTTCTTCATCCGTTCTTCGGCTAGCACCGGTTCTGGCTCAATAGCTGTTCGTGCACCTGACTACGGAGATCTTACTACTTTGTGGATTCTTCAGCCGTCTCTAGAAGAGACAGTCCGGGTAAGTTTTTACTCTTAAACGGATCCAAAAAGGTTTTATTCAATCAATGGTCAACGGACAAAGATCAAGCTATAAGGGATTAGAAATAAATTTTAAACCGTAATTCCGCTGCGCTACAGTTGATTAACTGGCAATAATCCCTAACAGTGGTATCAGAGCTATGGTTTAGTCCGTTTTGATTGATTGAAAATTAATAAGATTTGGTTTTTATTATTTTTCCAAATCAGTTTTGAGAATTCCTATTAATTCCTCGTGTAGAAATTGTTCTAGGAAGTTTTCTATTTATTATTTCTGTCTGTGTTTTGTACTATTTGGTTCTGAAATTAATTTTGAAATAATTGAAAATTAAATAAAAACTACAGCAGCAATTTTTAAACAAAAAAAAGAAAAAAAAAAGTTCCGGACACGAAATAGCAGTCACGGGACTGCTGTCCGCGAACAGCAGCCCCGCGGCTGCAGTTGGGCGGACAGCAACACTGCTACTGTCCGCCAGACAGTAGCCATGGGGCTACTGTCCGCGGACAGCAGCCCCGTCGCTGTTCCGGGTCCGTTAAAAATTCAGAATTTGTTTAATTTTGGATTTGACGGGACTGATTTTAATCTTTAAACTTTTCTCGGGTAATTTTAATAAAATCAGGGCCCTAATACCGTTTAATTTATTAAACATGTTTTGAATAAAAATTAATTGGTATTAAAACATTTTTGATTGGCATGCATATTTAATTTTTGATCGAATTGGTAATTTGTATGAAATTGAATATGGTTAATTTGTGAAATTGGCCCAATAGACCGTGACACCGGTTTAAATTGGGAGGGCTAAATTTTAGATATGTGACGACCCTAAAATTCAGTGGGAGCAAAATTGTAATTTTGCATACAAATGGATGTTAACCGTTTGGGCCTTTATGGGCCTTAGTCACATATGGTAAAATTGGCGATTTCACCCTAAGTAACTCGGCTTAACTTTATTAGATGATTTTGGAATGCCATGATCATGCATTATATTTATATGTCTTACCGTGCAGCAATGTGTCATAGAGTTCTATGGGCCTCAATTAAAGTCGGTTTGTAATTTAATTTATTTTGGGAAATATGGCCTGCGTGCCATTCTTTCATTAATGTAATTTTAGAATAGGTTCTATTCATAAAATTGTAATTGGTCGTGAAGAAGCCCAGATGGTCCAAGCCCATGGTGGGAGCCCAAGGAGACTTGAAGCAACCTCGTGAAGATTAGATAGTCTATCTAGTTTTACTAGGATGTATTATAAGGCCCATAGAGTCTCTATGTTTATTTTGATTATACAATTGCTTAGTATAACATGAAATATAAGTAGCAACGATCACCAGATCATCACCCGCGATAATTATATGTTAAAGCCGTATCACTTAATTAATCCGGATAATGAAATATTGAGTCGCTTAAAAGTGCTTTCCAGATTCACACCTCTTCCTCCCAGGTAGTGCTATAGTGTATGACGTGCCCTAGCAGGTATGCTGTAGTAATTAGTGGGCCGTCGAGGGTTAGGATACTTCGGTATGGCTAACGCGTGTATGGTGGTTGGACTCAACGTGGGTAGCATTAGCTCAGAGCGGGCCCTAAGCACAGATAGGCTAAGTGTCACAAAGCCCATCAAACCAAGAGTCCTTGCGGAGGATTGGATAGTTTATCCTACCAAATCGTCAATGGTCGACGGCGGAGCCCTAGCTCGGTCGATTATTGATGGATTGTGGATCTTGGTCAAGACAGCCAAATAAATATCACCAATAACGAATTCAAATGGATTATTAATTTGATCTTTGGCTTAAGCCCTTTATTCTAACTCTAATGTAATTTTTCCACGTAGATTAAACTCCACATCAAAATTACACGAAAAGAAAATTAAATGGCTGCAACAAGCAACAACTCACTCAGACCACTCCTGGAAAAGGAAAAGCTTTCAGGGACTAATTTCCTTGACTGGTCCAGGAACTTGCAAATAGTTCTTAGACACGAGTCGAAGGAATATATGCTGACTGATGCCTTACCAGCAGCTCGTCCTGCAGGTCGGGGCGTAACCGCTGATCAAATAGCGGGGTACGACCGACATGTTAAGGATGACAGAGATGTGTCATGCATTATGCTGGGTACCATGGTTCCTGACCTTCAGAAACAGTTCATGGAGCAGCACGCCTTTGAGATCATGGATCAACTCAAAAGGATGTTCCAAGATCAAGCTCGTTAGGAAATATACTTGACAACAAAGGCGCTATGCAGCACTACGATGCAAGTTGGGACTTCTGTTAGCACACACGTGCTAAAGTTGAAGGGTTTTATTGACACATTGTCAAGGCTTGGCTCACCAGTGCCTGCACAACTAGCAGTCGACATCATTCTTGGATCACTTCCGACATCCTACAATCAGTTTATCATGCACTACCACATGAAGGGCGTTGATAAGTCTGTAGTAGAATTGCATGGCATGTTGAAACTTGCTGAGCAATCCTGCAAGAGGACTCCAGAAGTGTTGTTGGTTAACAAAGGGAACATACCTAAGGGAAAGGCCAAGTCCAAGTCCAAAGTGAAGGCCCAAAAGGCCAAGTCCAAGGCTAGGAAGGTGGCAGCTTCTAAAGGTAGGTTGGCCTCAGCAGATGATATCTGCCATGAGTGTAATGAGAAGGGACACTGGAAAAATGCGTGTCCAAAGCTAAGGGAGAAACAGAAGGATGAAGCTTCTGGTTCAGGTATTTATGTTGTTGAATTTAATCTGGCTATTTCTACATCTTGGGTTGTAAACACTAGATGTGGCACTCACATTTGTTCAAATGTGTAGGGACAAAGAAATAGGAGATTACTGGGATCTGGTGAAGTGGATCTTCGAGTCGACAATGGTGCTCATGTAGAGGCCTTAAAGATCGAAGATTATTCTTAGAGGTACCTAGTGGATTAGTTTTAGAAATTAGAAATTGTTATCTTGTACCTGCAATGCGCAGGAATATTATTTCAGTTTCTATGTTGGATATTTATGGTTTTAATTTTAATATTGGACGTGGTATGATTTCTATACATCGTGTCAATATTGTTTATGGAACCGCATTTCTAGAAAATGGTTTGTATATCCTTGATCTAAAACGTAGTGAATCAATCTATAACATAAAAGCTAAAAAGGATTAAGACTAATGAACCGAATCCTACATATATCTGGCACTGTCGTCTTAGCCACATAAATGAGAAACGCATAACTAGGCTTCACTTTAGTGGAGCGCTAGGGTCATTTGACATGCAGTCTTATGACATGTGTGAATCTTGTTTAAGAGGGAAGATGACAAAGGCGCCTTTCACCAAAACTGGTGTAAGGGCCACGGAGCTATTGGAACTGATACACTCAGATGTATGCGGTCCAATGAGCACTAGTGCTAGATCTGGTTTTCTGTACTTTGTTACCTTCACAGATGACTATAGCCGGTATGGGTATGTGTATCTGATGAAACATAAATCTGAAACTCTTCTGAGATTCAAAGATTTTAAAAATGAAGTAGAAAATCAACTTGGCAAGAAAGTAAAAGCGCCCCGGTCTGATAGAGGGGGCGAATACTTGAGCCAAGAGTTTGTCTCATTCTTGAGAGAGTGTGGGATTATATCCCAACTCACTCCTCCTGGTACACCCCAATGGAATGGAGTGTCAGAAAGGAGGAATAGGACCCTGCTCGACATGGTCCGCTCAATGATGAGTCAAGCTTCTCTCCCTATCTCCTTTTGGGGATTTGCTTTGGAAACCGCTGCTCATATAATTAACAATACACCGAGCAAGGCAATTGAAGGAACACTATATGAATTATGGACGGGCTGAAAGCCCAACGTTTCCTTCATGAAGATTTGGGGCTATGATGCACATGTCAAGAAATTGATAAGTGGCAAACTAGAGTCCAGATTTGTTAAATGCCAGTTCGTGGGTTACCTTAAGGAAACTAAGGGTTATTACTTCTACAACCCAGCCGAGAATAAAACATTCGTGGCTGGGTTTGCAATCTTTTTGGAAACGGAATTCCTTTCCAAAGTAGACAGTGGGAGCGATATTGATCTCGTTGAGATTCAAGACTCACAAACTCCTACAGCTTATGCTGAGGATGCTTGGGAACCGATATAAATCCTCAAAGCATTGAGGAGGCTAAACCGGTTATACAGGTGGCGTTTCAAGTAGATTCATACAGAATTCTAATGAACCCTGTGTGTATATGAAATTCAGTGGGAGCATATCCACTTTCCTAATATTGTATGTCGATGACATACTGCTCATTGGAGGCAATATATTAACACTGCAAGATCAAGCAGTGGTTGAGTAAATGCTTCACAATGAAAGACTTAGGAGAAGACGATCAAGATCTACAAGGTTAGATCCAACCGACTTCTAGGCTTGAGTCAGGCATCGTACATAGACAAGAATCCATCATGTACTCTATGCTATGTATAAGGCCAGATGTTGCATGTTGCACCAAACATGACTAGTCGGTGCCAGTAAGATCCCGATAAGGAACACTGGAAGATAGTCAAGGCAATCCTGAAGCACCTCAACCGTACCAAGGATGTTTTTCTTAGTATTTGATGGGTAGGAGGAATGGCAATATCAGGTTAGACTAAATGAGGTTTTAAGGATGATAACCAGTCACATACTGGGTATATATTTCTCCTAGATGGCGATGCCATTAGTTGGAGATCCTTAAAGTAGCCAACCATTGCCGATTCTATGACGGAAGCTAAGTACATCATTGCATGCGATGATGCAGATGAAGAAGTTTGGATTAAGAAGTTCATAACTGATTTAGGAGTAGGTCAAACTCTCCTAAGATCAGTTGATGTTTTCTGTGACAATAATGGGGCCATAGCACAAGCGCTGGATCCCATATCACACAAGAGATCCAAACGCGTACTTAGATAGTAACACCTTATCCGGTGACATTACATTGTAGAGGGTTGACACTGAGAACAATGTCGTTGGTCAGTTTACCAAGGCAATTGGTAGTACTAGATCTATAGTATTTAGGGCAATACCCGCTTGGAACTAGTTCAAGTGGGAGACTGTTGGTGTGCCCTAGTTCATAGGTATTGGTTCTTATAAAATGTATTTGTGTCACATTAATAAAGGCATTAATCTAGTTCATTTATATCTTGTGCTATAATATGAATAGAGAATCCATTGATTGATAATCGTAAAACCATATCCCAAGTCTATTCTATCATGGGAATGATTAGGACCACAGACTTGTATATTCGACGACTGTATAGTAGTAATTGATACTAGCCATAGTACTTGATAAGTCAGTTGTGAATATGGGTACATGTGGTATACATGTGACTGGATCGATCCGCTCGAGAAAACTACATGGTGGTTGTGTCATTAGTTTTCTTAAGTAGGTCTCTAACTGTCTTCAGACCAGATTTCATTATAATATCAATGTGGGATCCGGTTCACTTTGACATACGCCTAACAGGTCTGTAACAGGATGCTAAATACGGGTATGATTGGGTGAACAGGTGAACACGTTGGTATTGATATTGAAGTGATGGAATTACCACTCATGTAATAGTGAGATGATATCACAGGCCACTTGATAAGTGAGATTGATAAGTGTGTGGCCACACCCTGATAAGTAGTTTACTTATCTGTTTCATCAATCTACTTAAGATCAAGAAATATCATAAACATCAGAGAGAATGACAGCCGCCATGCCTCTAGTTTATAATATCGATATCAAATGGAAAAAGAAGTTAAGAGATAACTACAGGGTCTCTGCATCTTTAGACTGCTGAAACTCTGTCTTAGTTAGGGGCAGTAATGGTTTGCTAGAACCCACTTACTGTCTGTGAGCCATAAGCCCACTACTAGCTAAGGACAGTCCCATAGGATCGTGCACATCGAACATCTGAGTTAGAACTTATAGAACGGTACATTGGAGAGATAGAATTAATTAATTGATTGACGGTAAAATGTCAAGGTAATTAATTGGTGGTTAATTAATTGATTAATTGATACTTTGTATCAAGGTAATTAATTAATGGTCTTAAGTGTTGAGTATTTAATTGATTAATTAGTTTGCGCGATGTAAGTAGTTAATTTGTAAATTAATGAAATTGCATTTGGTGAATAATTAATTAGACTAATACGTTAATTTATTAATTAGTGTTATTCATTTAATTGAGGTAATTAAATTTAATCTAATCATAATTAATTGCATAGAATAAATATTATTGGTATTTATTCATATAATTAGATTAGGATTGGATTAATTTTGTAATTAACCAATTAACCCTAAACCAATTAGGTTTAGGAATACACTATATATATAAATTAAAACACTCTAAACCTAATCAACATATATACATATTCGGCCACAGGGAGGAAAATCAAAATGATTTTCCGCAACCACTAATTGAAAGTGGAGAAGATTATTGGCATATTATATTATTTCTCCAGTTCTTCATCCGTTCTTCGGCTAGCACCGGTTCTGGTCAATAGCTGTTCGTGCACCTGACTACGGAGATCTTACTACTTTGTGGACTCTTCAGCCGTCTCTAGAAGAGACAGTCCGGGTAAGTTTTTACTCTTAAACGGATCCAAAAAGGTTTTATTCAATCAATGGTCAACGGACAAAGATCAAGCTATGAGGGATTAGAAATAAATTTTAAACCGCAATTCCGCTGCGCTACAGTTGATTAACTGGCAATAATCCCTAACATATTTAACGTTATTTCAATTTTTATAATACCATTACCGAAAAAACAAAGTTATGTTATGCACAATAAGTTATTATCTCTAATTTTTTGTTTACTTTTTTTTTTGTATTTAAATTTTATAGATTTGTAACTTATTTATTAATTAATTTATAATCCATGTTCGTACTCAATATTTTATATATATGAGTAGTAATAATTCGTTATAATTTTACCAAATATATTTACAAAATTGTAAAAATGCTAATCACTAGTCGGACTGATAAAGCTCTTATGAATTAATCAAATTTATATTTTTTGCATTCTTTTATTTGTTAATAAACAAATAATTATATAAATGCAAATAAAATCTAAAATGAAGTAGATATTATATTCTTATTGAATAATCTCTCAATATTGAATCCATGAAGCAAGATTTACTTTTATACTTGCTGCATTTTGGGAAAAAGGGAATGCAACAAATATAACAGAAACAAAATAAAGAGATGCTAAGGTGTATGATAGTATAAGTGGACACAATAAAATGGTATAATGCTAACATAAAATATCTAATATACAATTTTAAAATATTAATATAAAATAATTTAATATAGAAAAACATGCCTATTTTATAACATATCCTTAACAAATAATTTCATTTCAACAAAGTTATTATTAAAACAACCCAAATAATTAAAATAAAATATTCATGAGTAATATAATTCACTAAAAAATATAAAACAATTAATGTCCCCAAAGTCTTAAACATATCATGAAAACAAGTAGAGAACACAATAAAAAAAATCTAAACATAATAAACACAATTCACAAACACACATACAATAAAAGTAAATATAATAAAACAAATAATAATAATAATAATAGTAATTTTTTTTGTTCTGATCACCACCTAGACGCTATGTAGGCAGTAAAAAACATTCAAAGAGCCAAAAACCTCCAGAAGGTCCAATCGGAACGAATTCTCCATTTTGAACATCTGGATGGAACCTAAGCAGTCCATGCAACTGTTTAGTGTTAGTTTGGTTTTTTTTATAGCCCTTCTTTCGTTGTTCTATTTTAAACAGTACATCTAAAGTGTTTGGTTAGGATTGATAATTGATTGTTTATAGTTATTTGGAAGCAAAATAAGCTAAAATATACCAACTATATTTACAACAACAAACAACCATATGACCTTTTATTTTTATCATTTTGTTCATTTTTATATAACATATTTATATTATATCTATGCACTTTTAGTATTATTATTTTTTTTCCAAATCTATGTTTTTCAATAGTAAGAGAGGTTTAATTTTAATGGAACACTTTTATGAGTAAGCCATGATAATGAAAAATAAGAGAAGGGAGTGAGTAAAAATGGTATTAGAGTTAGAAGAAATAATAGAAGAGACATAAAAACATAACAACATGTGAAGTGGTGGTGGGGTTTATTAGAATTAAAAGGGTTGAAGCATGTGAATGATGGGGACATTCAAATATTTTCTTTTTGTATAGAAGCTAAAATTAGAGAGCTTATGCGATAACTGCCAGCAGAAAAAACCCTACTTTCTATGGAATTTCATTTTTTCTACATAGGAAAAAGAAAAACACACTTTACTTTCTTCAATATAAGTCTGGGAAAGTTACAAACTGGTTTTAATTTGTACAATAATAGCTGGGAAAGTTGCAGATTCATATATACTCTAATATTTGATGTACCAAATTCAAATAATGTCGACCCTCAAAAGGAATTTATAGCTTCTTCTCTTTGTTTTATCTTACTTGGAGGTTATTACTTCTGCATGCCTACATTTAGATAAATCCACTCAGGCAATCATGGATTGCTAGATAGATCAAATTACAGAGCTCAGTCAAATTGGGATTCATTCCTTTCGGGTTCTTGGCGGCCAAAGGGAGAAACAACACTCCTGATCTTAGCCATTGGTGGAGTCAGGACCGAAACTTGGAAGGTTTCACTGTGTTTAAAACAAAATTGGATGACCGCTCAAGAGTTTGATTTTTCTTAGTCATGCACTACGCCAAAACCCGCTTCAGATGACGGTTAAAAACCGTCGTCCCGCGAGATATAAAACTGTCACGGGGCTCGCTACCATCTGTTGCACCTTCAGACGACAGTTAGGTTCTGTCATGTTACGGCACGACACATGACATTAGTCTATTTACGTACTGTCATCTTACTCTTGTTACGATGCAGCTTATTTATTACTACTGTCATCACATGACATACTAATAATTAAAACCGCCAAGTTAACGTGTGGGAAATTGACATATTGAATTTCGATGACAGTTCGTATAATAATTTCTATCGTTATAGCTTGTTTTAGATGGCATAGGTTTTAATCAATCATGTCAAATGATTTATTTTCAAATGACAGATTCGTTTATTTTAATGTCTTTTTATTGTTCTTTAGATGACATTTTTTAAAATTAAAATGTCACTTTTTGCCTTCTTCTTTGTATGAATTTCTGGTTTTTACCTGAATAATGAAACATACTCAAATATGAACATGAAATTCTGTATATCAATGGTTTTAATTTTATTGGAGACCAATACTCATAATCTATTTACATTTGTACACATACATTTCTGAATTAAAACTAAAAAAAAATAACCAATACATATCCAAATTCTGAAACAAATCGATCTTGATGTATCTTCATATCTTGGATTCATTATTAGGCCTATAATCCCAAAGTCTTTATATCTACAAAACCCAAAGCAGGTCATTAATACACTAGCATCATTACACAAAACCCTAAACACACTAATTAAAGACCTTTCCCCTTTCACGACCTTTCACTTAGCCACCACTATCATATCACTATAAATAATAAGCATCAAAATCATTCAGTGTCCATACATTCAACCCAGAAAACTTACATTGTACAATGGATCACCTTGCGCTTGTTCAGTAATATGTAATTGCTGAGATGGAGAAATTGTACATGGAGAGCCCAGGGTGGCTTCTGAAGAAACATAAGGGAGCCTTTGGATGGTCAATTCAGTACATCAAGGGCATCAACCCCAAGATATGCACGCATAGGATCTTCTTTGAAGATGAGATCAAACCATCTGCTCAACCTCAACGCCGACTCAACCCTAACATGAAGGAGGTAGTAAAAGCCGAGGTTATAAAACTCCTCGACTCATGTATTATCTTTCCAATCTCTGATAGCGAACGGGTAAGTCCGGTGCAATGTGTGCCCAAAAAGGGGGGAACTACGGTAATGAAAAACGAAAAAGGAGAATTGATCCCAACTAGAAAGGTTACGGATTGGCGTGTATGCAGTGATTATAGGAAATTAAACGATGCCACTCGTAAAGACCATTTCCCTTTACCGTTTATTGATCAAATGTTGGAACGTCTAGCAGGGCATGAGTTTTTCTGCACTCTAGATGGGCTGTCCGGTTATATGCAAATTCTCGTGGACCCTTTGGACCAAGAGAAACCCACATTCACTTGTCCCTACGAAACTTTTGCATATAAACGGATGCCCTTCGGACTTTTCAATGCTCCTGCTACGTTCCAACGCTGTATGATGGCTATTTTTTCTGACATGGTCGAAGAGTTCATTGAGATTTTTCATGGACGATTTTAATGTTGTAGGACCCACATTTGACCAATGTCTTAAAAATCTGGACCATGTCTTAGAACGTTGTGAAGACACAAATATGGCGCTTAATTGGGAAAAGTGTCAGTTTATGGTCCAAAATTGTATAGTATTAGGACACAATGTGTCAAGAAAAGGGATTGAGGTCGATCTGGTAAAAATTGAGGTGATAGAAAAATTGCCTCCACCCACCAATGTAAAATTGGTTAGGAGCTTTTTAGGACATGCAGGGTTTTGTAGACCTTTTATAAAAGATTTTTCAAAAATCACCAAACCCCTCACTCAATTATTACTGAAGGATGCTGATTTTAATTTCAATGACGATGATGAATGTATGTATGCCTTTAAATTGTTGAAAAAGAAATTGATTGAAGCACCTGTCATGGTAAGCCCGGATTGGTCCCTTCCCTTTGAGTTGATGTGTGATGCCAGCGACCTGTCTGTAGGAGTATGTCTTGGGCAGAGGGTGGATAAACTTTTCCACCCAATCTTTTATGCTAGCAAAACCTTGAATGAAGCACAACAGAATTATTCAATAACTGAAAAGGAATTGTTAGCTGTAGTTTTTGCCTTTGACAAATTTAGATCATATTTGGTGCTATCTAAAGTAATTGTTTTTACTGACCATGCAGCCTTGAGATACTTAATGAGTAAGCAAGATGCAAAACCTAGGCTGATCCGTTGGATTCTGCTTCTCCAGGAATTTGACATTGAGATCAGAGATAAAAAAAAAGGGAGTGGAGAACGTGATAGCAGACAATCTATCCCGGTTAGAGTCAGATCAACAATCTTTGGAACATCAGGAGATCAAGGAGGTATTTTCGGATGAAACGTTATATTCGTTAAAAACTCTCCATTGGTTTGCAGACATTGCGAACTACAAAGTCGGTAACATTCTTCCTTTTGATTTAGATGCAAACAAAAGATGTAAGTTTTTGTTTGAGAGCAGACAATATTTTTGGGAAGAACCATATTTATTTAGATTCTACACAGATGGCATGATTAGGAGATGCATACCTGAAGAAGAGGTAGAGTCAGTGATTAATATATGTCATTCTATATAACCAGGTGGCCATTTTGGATCAGATAGGACAGTAGCAAAAATCCTTCAAACTGGGTTTTGGTGGCCACAAATGCATGACGATGTCAATAGCTATATTAAATATTGTGATGCATGTCAGAGAGTGGGAAATATCTCTAGGAAAAATGAGATGCTTCAACAAGGCATACTTGTTTATTTCTAGTTTTTCAACTATAAAATATTTGTACATGTCAAAATTATATAGTTCAATATTAGATTTAATTTTCACTAACTGCAATTCTGAATTCATTAAGTTGAACTCGTCCCATAAATTAATCAATTAAAACAAATAATTTTATAAAAGCAACTTAACGAACCTGGATACTCTATAGCTAATAGCACTCATAAATAATAATAATAATAATAATAATAATAATAATAATAATAATAATAATAATAGACTTAATATATTAATCGACCAAACTTGCCAAGAAAAAATTAACCGGCATTGAACTTTAAATGGTACCATGTTAGTCCCTAAACTTGTTTGAAGATTTAAATATAAATACTTAATATGCCAATAAAAAAACTTGAAATGTAATGTGAAAATCATCAAATAAAAATGTGTCATGTATATATGAATTTCATCCTCTCATCCTTCATTACTACTTTCATCTTCTTGCTATTTCATCACCATTAACGTCTACTTTTAACAGATTAACCATCAAAGGTTTATTAGTTTTAATAGAAGAGAAGAAAAAATAGAAGAGCACAAAAAGATATTCTCATATTTGCTACAACCTTATTTGATTCGAAAAAGAAAAATGACAAACAAAAAATGATCCAACAAATCCAAAATCGTAACAGTGTACAAACGCAGTCAATCACCTAAGAATTAGAAAATCATAAATACAAATTCATTAGAATGAAGTTAATGTAGGAGAAGAAAAATAAGATTGATCCTCAATAGAAAAATTGTGTTCTTCTCCTCCTCCGTTTCCATTACCATCACTGTCGGCTGTAAATATACCACATCATCGTCTTATTTTGCATGTAATCAGCTAAATATAATCACCCCACCGGTAGCAGCTACCTTGCCATTTTCAAGAAGAAGAAGATTGATTAAGAACATAAAATAAGTTAATTGCATCCGTTAATATGAATTCCCTAAATTCATAAAAATCTTCATCAAACGATAGAGTTAGAGAATGAAGAGTAACACAAAGGTGAATTAGTAATTAGTAATGAAACAATAGTTTTGAGAGATTCGGATGATGGATATTTCAATTTGCATATGAAACATGAGATGCTAATTACAATTCAAGGTTTTGAATTGATGAAACTGTTTAATGGAATTTGTAAATGCGGTGTATAGATGAATTTATTTTAACGATAAAACTGAAATAGTATTTATGATTTTAATATATTAGTTATGATATTTCAATTTCTTAATTACCAATAATATAGATAATTTAAACTTGTATATTTTCTCATACGATGCAAACTAAGCGAAAAGGCCTCTAAAACACATCTTACAAATTCTCTGGACTATGCTAATTACAATTCAAGGTTTTGAATTGATGAAACTCTTTAATGGAATTTGTAAATGCGGTGTATAGTTGAATTTATTTTAACGATAAAACTGAAATAGTATTTATGATATTAATATATTAGTTATGATATTTCAATTTCTTAATTACCAATAATATAGATAATTTAAACTTGTATATTTTCTTATA
Organism: Euphorbia lathyris; assembly: GCF_963576675.1. Lineage (NCBI taxonomy): Eukaryota > Viridiplantae > Streptophyta > Magnoliopsida > Malpighiales > Euphorbiaceae > Euphorbia > Euphorbia lathyris. The sequence continues at coordinate 43,044,558 of NC_088919.1, read as the reverse complement.
CGATGCAAACTAAGCGAAAAGGCCTCTAAAACACATCTTACAAATTCTTTGTGCTTCCGCTATTATAAATAGTATAGATATCTTTGCAAAATATATAATAATAATAATAATATTTATTCAAAATCAAATTATATAATGTATATGTTTACGTAGAGATAAGGTAAATAATTAAAAAAAATATTGATTTTAATCCTCCTTATTTATAATCTTTTTAAACTTATATCAAAGCTTTTAATTTATATATAAACACATTAAATTAAACACAATAATACAATTATATTGTCCAATTAATTAATCATCTAAAATAAATATATTATAACCTATATCGGAGGTACAAAGATTGAAATTTTTAGACAGAGACGACGTGACATCGAGTAATAGAGACCCGCCATTGTTCTTAGGAGAGCGTACATACGCCTCGACAGTTCTAAGAATACCAAAAGGCGTACTTATAACCATCCATGAATGGGAATAAATACAATTAAATGGCAATTAATAGCCACTAAGGGGAATAAAGACTTGACTGTTCAAATACCCCAACTCTGAAGTTTTCAAGGATAAATGTCGAGATTAATGGAGAATTGATAGCAATTAAAGATGAGTAACGCCATGACTCTTCACCTGCTTCCCCATTAATATTGAAGGTTACAGAAACCTATATAAATGCCCCAGCTTCCTAGGATCAAAGACGCACACACACATTATACTAATCCTACTTTGTGATTACAGATTATTCTCTCAATAAAATTACTGACTTAGGCATTGGAGTGTCCCCGGCCGATCCCAACGGTGCCTCACAGGGAAGTGCTCTGATCAAGGATTTTTCACAAGTTATCAAAACCCTTTCGTTCCATCAATCCAAACTTGCTAACTTCTTCTGACCAGACTATGCCTTTCCTTATTCCAACAGCCTTCTCTCCCAGTTTAATCTTCCTCCATTGAATCCTCTTACTCTATATTCAATTTCTCCAAAAATCAACCATGAACGATCTCTTCTCCGGTTCTTTCTCTCGTTTCCGCAGCGACCAAGCCTCACCGGTTCACCATGTTATCCAAATGTCTGGCATACCAGCCACCTCTGCCACAGGCGGAGTTAATCTCAATAAATTCTTTGAAGATGTTGAATCTGTTAAAGATGAGCTCAAGGATTTGGAAAGACTGAATGAAAATCTTCAATCTTCTTATGAGCAGATTAAGACTCTTCATAATGCTAAAACGGTCAAGGAATTAAGGTCTAAGATGGATGTTGATGTTTCTCAAGCCTTGAAGAAAGCTAAACTCATTAAGGTACGACTCGAGGCTCTTAACAGGTCTAATGCGGCTAATCAGAGTTTTCCTGGATGCGGACCTGGATCTTCCTCGGATCGAATGAGGACGTCTGTGGTTAATGGATTTATGAAGAAATTGAAGGATTCTCTAGAGAGTTTTAACAGTCTTAGAGAGAAGGTATCGTGGGAGTATAAAGAGACTGTTCAGAGACGGTATTATACTGTTGCCGGTGAGAATCCCAATGAGAGGACATTAGATCGATTGATCTCTACAGGTTAGTAATTGAGTTTTTTTATTTGTTAACAAAACTAGAAAAAAATGAAGATCGATTTTGATTTTGATTTTGATTTGGAATTGCAGGTGAGAGCGAAACGTTTCTGCAAAAAGCGATACAAGAGCAAGGGAGATGAAGGGTTTTGGATACGATTAATGAGATACAGGAATGACATGGTGCAGTGAGGGATATGGAGAAGAATCTGAAGGACTTGCATATAAATAGGCATCTGAATTCTCTTTTTTAATTCACTCCTTGATATGGTGGTTTTAGTTGAAGCTCAAGGCGAGCAATTAAATGACATCGAAATTAATATGCAGAGAGCTAACTCCTTTGTTCGCAACGGAACTCAAGAATTGCAAACTGCCAGAGTTTTACAAACAGTCGAACAGTTGATGGCAGAAGACGTAACCGACAGTCAAATGATTGAAAACTGGGGACATAACCAAAAGTAAAAAAAACTGAAAGCTGAAGACGTAACCGACAGTCAAACAACTGGAGCGCTACCCAAAACATAAAACAGTTACGTTACCAAAAAAACAGAATTACATTTTACGAACACCGAAAAGTCAAACTGAATCAGAAGATGTAACTGGAAGTCATAACACAAAAAGCAAAAAACACTCTCATTAGAAAAAGATACTCACACAAGGAAAAGTCTAAACCAACTTCTCGTCAAAGCACGTAAATAAATATCAAGAAAAGGAAAGAATTAATGAAGAAAGACAATAAATGGAAGAAGAAGAAAAAAACACTAAATAAAAGACATTTAATATAAAGAAGGAAGAAAAGAAGTGGGTTATGTTCCATGGTGGAAATAAGGCAAAGGAGGAGGAGGAAGTAAAGGCTGAGAACACGAGACCACTACAGCTTATTATTGAGCCTGTAAATGTATGGACAACTGGAGATTCAAAAGATTCCCAAAAGGTCCAATAAACATCTTAAGGAATCTATTTTATTCTGTATGTCATAATTAAACTAAATCTCATTTTTCATTTATGAGGCAAAAAGTGCAAGATAAGAAAAAATAATCGATTGAAATCCTTTATTTTACGTAAAAAAAAAAAAACTTCTCTCTAAAGGATTACATTACTTATTAAAAAAAGTCATTACTTATTAACAAGTGATTGTGCCCCACAAAGTTGTAAGGACATATCGCAGGAACGACGGATATCCATTTCACCTCGACGACTACTACCGCCAACCTCAGCACCTCGATAAGGCTGCGACGACAAACAGCGACAGCACCTTGCATACAATAATCACTTGGATACATAACATGCATATTCAAAACAACACTCGTCTAAAAATTGCCCTTCAATAGTTTTAACTCCTATTTATAGTGCTCAATGTCGCCTCATAGCCAGATTGGGCCTTCTGGTCGAATTGGAGTGTTACGAGTTGATTCGAGTTGGGATTCTGGCATAAGAATTTTGTTCGAAATCCATCTCTGGTAGTTGCTCGCCGAGCACAAATGGGCTTGCTCGCCGAGCAGGGGTCTCAACGGAAAAATTTAATGAAAAAATGACACGTGGCATTGGTGTGGTCAACAGTCAAGCGCGTTTTCTACACGGGTCAATATTTTGACCGAACATAGGGATGTAAGGGGCTGTACGTGGTGAATCTCTTAGCCTAGTGGTTGAGAGCTTACCTATGCCTTGGGAGGTCATGGGTTCGAATCACATCCGGGTCTGGTGGGGATTTTTCTTTCTTCCTTAATGTAAGCGCATTGTGCGCAATTTTTTTTTAAAAAAAAAGAGGTTGTACCTGATGTTTTTGGAGAGTTAAGGAGATTAAGAGAGGTTGTCCTCTAAATTGAGGGGGTCAGGTGAAAAAAAGTTACAAATTTAAGGGGTTGGGTGCCTATTAAGCCAAAAAAAAAAAGTCATGACTGGTTAAACAAACATAATTGCTTTTATGTGATGTTTTTAAATTCAATGGTCATGGTTATAATTTACTGCATATATATAACTTAAAAACGAGAAGTTCTACAATACTGCCAATGCAATATACTAGTCCAACCAAATAATGACATTTTTTTAAAGCAAAAGAGATTGCATTAAATTCTTAAAACATTATAAAGGTAGGGAGGAGGTCGAATGATCCAAACTCCATGACCAGCTAAGGAATCACTAGCCCGAGCAAGAACATTAGTCGTTTGATTCGTTGATCGATGAATATAATTGACAGAATAATTATTAAGATCTATTACAATGGATTTACAATCATATAAGAATACCAATCAAAGAAATAGACTTTTCTGAATTTTGAAACACCACCACTAGAGGTGCACGTGGTCGGTTAACCAGTCCATTAAGATTAATTCGGTCGGTTAACCATTTAATCGATTTTTTAAAAACACTAACCATACACTAGTCCATTAAATTCGGTTAATCACTAATCGGTTAACCAATTATTTCGGTCGGTTAACCTTTTATTTCGGTTTCTAACCATTAATAAATAAAAATAAAAATAATAAAAGAATTCTAATTTTTATTGTGAGGGAGACGGCGGGTCAATGGCGAGTTAAAGAGATTAACTGCGGAAAGGGAGATGTACGTGCATTATGATCCATCATTTCTGATTTCGTTAAATTGTTTAGTCCCTATATCAAATCTCCGTCTAAAAATGTGTTAAAAAACAATTAAACAGATAAAAAAAAATGCAAAATGCCTCTAGTAAAACTTGTGGCTATAAAGTTTTGGAAAACAAGTAATAAAATTTTATCTTTGTTTCTGCATCCAAAAACATAAAAGAAAAAAAAAACCCGTATAAACTGAAATTAGAGAGACGGTAACAAATTAATTTAGAGTTGTTTACATATTTTCATCTCATTTGATGTTAATATTTGATAGAAGGACTAAACCATTAATAGTGAAAAAATTTAGAGACCTTATAATTAAATAGTGGATTGATTAATGAGTTATGAAAAACTATAGGGACTAAATAATTGTTTACCCATATAAATAGATTTATTTTTATATTTTTTTTAATATTTAATTGAGATTCGGTCGGTTTCGATTAACCACGGTTTTTGGAATAAAGAAACCGTAACCGTAACCATTAACCATTATTTTTAAAATTTAAAACCGTACACTAGTCCATCAGTTTCGGTTAACCTTATTTTCGGTTTGGTTTCAGTTTGGTTTTCCGGTTTTTCGGATTTTTGTGTGCTCCTAACCACCACAAATAAAGTAAAGTCTATCTCAAATATAACATTAATGTATCCTTTCTTTAACTTAGTTTAAAGCTTCTCGAACACTCATACTTTCCAAAAACAGATCCACAAGACAATTCAATAAATTTGTTTTAGCTGCCACAAAGTTACCATGGGAATCACGCACCACACACCGAAAACCGACTGAAATAGAGCTAGAGAAAATTGCAGTATCAACACTACGCGTCAAAATCTCGGTGGGTGGTGGAATCCAAATAGAGCTCGACTGAACTAGGACGGTGCAGGGCAAGATCACCGATCGGTCTTGCTTCCAACTTGACCATAGAGTAATGGAATTAAAAAGATTAAACCCGACGGAGAACACTTCTTATTCCACACGAAATTATTCTGATTATTCCAGATACTCCATCATAACATAGCAACAAGACATAAAGCACTTCTGTTTTTATTATTCATGATAAAACACCAAAAGCTCATAAACTCATTCAAAGTATCGCTCAAGTCGTCTATATCTGACAACCGCCAAACTTGTCGAGTTGTTGAATAGTCAACCGAAGTGTGGAAGTCATCTTTTCCATTCAAAAGACAAAGAAGGCAACTAATATCTACTGGAACATAACGATGAATTAAAGCAAAGAGTGAAGGTGGTGATTTAGATAAAACACGCCATAATAAGTCCCTCACTTTGGGGGAGCACATGTAAATTTCAAAGCTTATTCCACATTGTTGAGAATGAAGCAGGTCCAATAGCAATTCGAATCCTCTGATACACATTTGATCGAGAAAATACTTTTTTTTATCCCAGAACTAGTACCAATTATCAGCGGTAGTACGATTACAAAGAGGAATTTGAAGAATGAGTCTGGTATCTCTACCATTGAACAAATTGCTAACAATATTCACATTCCATCTAATCCCAACTACAGATTTAAGATCATGTATGATTAAACTATTAAGACCATGAGGGCAAGTTGTTTCAACGCGAGGATGAGCACAATCTGGCAACCAAGGGGAAGGTCGAACTAGACATTAATACTATTACCAGGACCAACTAAACAGCGAGTACCATCTCTTACAATGTCCTCGGCAACTAAAATGCTTCTCTAGACAAAGCTCGGACTATTTTTCGACTTCGCCTCAAAACAAAGAACAATCAATATAACATCTAACTTTAAAGACCTAAGCAATAAGAGAACTATGAGCAGTTAACAAGCGCCAAACTTGTTTGGCTAGAAGAGCAATATTGAAGTCATAAAGCTTCTAAGCGTCAAAATCTCGGTGGGTGGTGGAATCCAAATAGAGCTCGACTGAACTAGGACGGTGCAGGGCAAGATCACCGATCGGGCTTGCTTCCAACTTGACCATAGAGTAATGGAATTAAAAAGATTAAACCCGACGGAGAACACTTCTTATTCCACATGAAATTATTCTGATTATTCCAGATACTCCATCATAACATAGCAACAAGACATAAAGAACTTCTGTTTTTATTATTCATGATAAAACACCAAAAGCTCATAAACTCATTCAAAGTATCGCTCAAGTCGTCTATATCTGACAACCGCTAAACTTGTCGAGTTGTTGAATAGTCAACCGAAGTGTGGAAGTCATCTTTTCCATTCAAAAGACAAAGAAGGCAACTAATATCTACCGGAACGTAACGATGAATTAAAGCAGAGAGTGAATGTGGTGATTTAGATAAAACACGCCATAATAAGTCCCTCACTTTGGGGGAGCACATGTAAATTTCAAAGCTTATTCCACATTGTTGAGAATGAAGCAGGTCCAATAGCAATTCGAATCCTCTGATACACATTTGATCGAGAAAATACTTTTTTTTATCCCAGAACTAGTACCAATTATCAGCGGTAGTACGATTACAAAGAGGAATTTGAAGAATGAGTCTGGTATCTCTACCATTGAACAAATTGCTAACAATATTCACATTCCATCTAATCCCAACTACAGATTTAAGATCATGTATGATTAAACTATTAAGACCATGAGGGCAAGTTGTTTCAACGCGAGGATGAGCACAATCTGGCAACCAAGGGGAAGGTCGAACTAGACATTAATACTATTACCAGGACCAACTAAACAGCGAGTACCATCTCTTACAATGTCCTCGGCAACTAAAATGCTTCTCTAGACAAAGCTCGGACTATTTTTCGACTTCGCCTCAAAACAAAGAACAATCAATATAACATCTAACTTTAAAGACCTAAGCAATAAGAGAACTATGAGCAGTTAACAAGCGCCAAACTTGTTTGGCTAGAAGAGCAATATTGAAGTCATAAAGCTTCTAAGCGTCAAAATCTCGGTGGGTGGTGGAATCCAAATAGAGCTCGACTGAACTAGGACGGTGCAGGGCAAGATCACCGATCGGGCTTGCTTCCAACTTGACCATAGAGTAATGGAATTAAAAAGATTAAACCCGACGGAGAACACTTCTTATTCCACACGAAATTATTCTGATTATTCCAGATACTCCATCATAACATAGCAACAAGACATAAAGAACTTCTGTTTTTATTATTCATGATAAAACACCAAAAGCTCATAAACTCATTCAAAGTATCGCTCAAGTCGTCTATATCTGACAACCGCTAAACTTGTCGAGTTGTTGAATAGTCAACCGAAGTGTGGAAGTCATCTTTTCCATTCAAAAGACAAAGAAGGCAACTAATATCTACCGGAACGTAACGATGAATTAAAGCAGAGAGTGAATGTGGTGATTTAGATAAAACACGCCATAATAAGTCCCTCACTTTGGGGGAGCACATGTAAATTTCAAAGCTTATTCCACATTGTTGAGAATGAAGCAGGTCCAATAGCAATTCGAATCCTCTGATACACATTTGATCGAGAAAATACTTTTTTTTATCCCAGAACTAGTACCAATTATCAGCGGTAGTACGATTACAAAGAGGAATTTGAAGAATGAGTCTGGTATCTCTACCATTGAACAAATTGCTAACAATATTCACATTCCATCTAATCCCAACTACAGATTTAAGATCATGTATGATTAAACTATTAAGACCATGAGGGCAAGTTGTTTCAACGCGAGGATGAGCACAATCTGGCAACCAAGGGGAAGGTCGAACTAGACATTAATACTATTACCAGGACCAACTAAACAGCGAGTACCATCTCTTACAATGTCCTCGGCAACTAAAATGCTTCTCTAGACAAAGCTCGGACTATTTTTCGACTTCGCCTCAAAACAAAGAACAATCAATATAACATCTAACTTTAAAGACCTAAGCAATAAGAGAACTATGAGCAGTTAACAAGCGCCAAACTTGTTTGGCTAGAAGAGCAATATTGAAGTCATAAAGCTTCTAAGCGTCAAAATCTCGGTGGGTGGTGGAATCCAAATAGAGCTCGACTGAACTAGGACGGTGCAGGGCAAGATCACCGATCGGGCTTGCTTCCAACTTGACCATAGAGTAATGGAATTAAAAAGATTAAACCCGACGGAGAACACTTCTTATTCCACACGAAATTATTCTGATTATTCCAGATACTCCATCATAACATAGCAACAAGACATAAAGCACTTCTGTTTTTATTATTCATGATAAAACACCAAAAGCTCATAAACTCATTCAAAGTATCGCTCAAGTTGTCTATATCTGACAACCGCCAAACTTGTCGAGTTGTTGAATAGTCAACCGAAGTGTGGAAGTCATCTTTTCCATTCAAAAGACAAAGAAGGCAACTAATATCTACCGGAACGTAACGATGAATTAAAGCAGAGAGTGAAGGTGGTGATTTAGATAAAACACGCCATAATAAGTCCCTCACTTTGGGGGAGCACATGTAAATTTCAAAGCTTATTCCACATTGTTGAGAATGAAGCAGGTCCAATAGCAATTCGAATCCTCTGATACACATTTGATCGAGAAAATACTTTTTTTATCCCAGAACTAGTACCAATTATTAGCGGTAGTACGATTACAAAGAGGAATTTGAAGAATGATTCTGGTATCTCTACCATTGAACAAATTGCTAACAATATTCACATTCCATCTAATCCCAACTACAGATTTAAGATCATGTATGATTAAACTATTAAGACCATGAGGGCAAGTTGTTTCAACGCGAGGATGAGCACAATCTGGCAACCAAGGGGAAGGTCGAACTAGACATTAATACTATTACCAGGACCAACTAAACAGCGAGTACCATCTCTTACAATGTCCTCGGCAACTAAAATGCTTCTCTAGACAAAGCTCGGACTATTTTTCGACTTCGCCTCAAAACAAAGAACAATCAATATAACATCTAACTTTAAAGACCTAAGCAATAAGAGAACTATGAGCAGTTAACAAGCGCCAAACTTGTTTGGCTAGAAGAGAAATATTGAAGTCATAAAGCTTCTAAGCGTCAAAATCTCGGTGGGTGGTGGAATCCAAATAGAGCTCGACTGAACTAGGACGGTGCAGGGCAAGATCACCGATCGGGCTTGCTTCCAACTTGACCATAGAGTAATGGAATTAAAAAGATTAAACCCGACGGAGAACACTTCTTATTCCACACGAAATTATTCTGATTATTCTAGATACTCCATCATAACATAGCAACAAGACATAAAGCACTTCTGTTTTTATTATTCATGATAAAACACCAAAAGCTCATAAACTCATTCAAAGTATCGCTCAAGTCGTCTATATCTGACAACCGCCAAACTTGTCGAGTTGTTGAATAGTCAACCGAAGTGTGGAAGTCATCTTTTCCATTCAAAAGACAAAGAAGGCAACTAATATCTACCGGAACGTAATGATGAATTAAAGCAGAGAGTGAAGGTGGTGATTTAGATAAAACACGTCATAATAAGTCCCTCACTTTGGGGGAGCACATGTAAATTTCAAAGCTTATTCCACATTGTTGAGAATGAAGCAGGTCCAATAGCAATTCGAATCCTCTGATACACATTTGATCGAGAAAATACTTTTTTTTATCCCATAACTAGTACCAATTATCAGCGGTAGTACGATTACAAAGAGGAATTTGAAGAATGATTCTGGTATCTCTACCATTGAACAAATTGCTAACAATATTCACATTCCATCTAATCCCAACTACAGATTTAAGATCATGTATGATTAAACTATTAAGACTATGAGGGCAAGTTGTTTCAACGCGAGGATGAGCACAATCTGGCAACCAAGGGGAAGGTCGAACTAGACATTAATACTATTACCAGGACCAACTAAACAGCGAGTACCATCTCTTACAATGTCCTCGGCAACTAAAATGCTTCTCTAGACAAAGCTCGGACTATTTTTCGACTTCGCCTCAAAACAAAGAACAATCAATATAACATCTAACTTTAAAGACCTAAGCAATAAGAGAACTATAAGCAGTTAACAAACGCCAAACTTGTTTGGCTAGAAGAGCAATATTGAAGTCATAAAGCTTCTAAAAACCCATACCCCCCATAGTCGTAGGCAAGCATAACATGTCCCAACGTTTCCAATGAATGCCTTTCTTATCAACACCATCTGAACCCCATAAAGATTTCATAATTTTCTCAATCTCAGAAAAAATTGAATCAGAAATAAGGAAAAGGATGACATTTGTACACATTCATTTTTTTTTTTAATAGTAATCATCTCTCACGAATAAGTATGCATCTCTCTTTTGATTTATCATGTATTACACTCAGTGCACAGTAGAACTCTCATTAAAAACAAAGTAATATTATTAGAAATGAACAAAGTTCCCAATAAGGGTGTTCAAACTTGGGTTGGGTGGGTTATAGTATAATTTTAACCAAATCCATGTAAGGATTTTTTTTTTTTTAAGATGGATTGGATTATAGTGGATTGGATGGGTTATTGTATATTTATCATGAATTGTAAATAACAATTTAACTCCATGTTTTTTATTGAGCTGATTTATTTATTTTTTTTAAAAGCTGCTGAGTTAAATAATAATAATAATAATAATAATAAGTGTTGATATACTTCTCTTAGTAGTTTATGTTATATCTATAGATAAAGTCGAAAATTCATGTTAGTGACTTTATCAACACTTCATACAACATGTTAGCGACAGGCAGAGGTCCAACGAGGTTCAAAATATTCATAGAGCGAAGAAAGATATTTGACACGGTAAATATCAGTATCAATGGAGGTATCGATTCCAACAATGGCGTCCGACGAGCGAAAACTGTGGTCTGAACAGGAGACTTTGAGGTGGTGGAGGAATTTGAATAGAAGATGTTGTCTAGGATTTACGTATTGTATGGGCGTATCACAAATTCTATTTTGAGTCAAATACATGAATATTATAAATAACTATAAAATTACAACTAAATTATATCACCAAACTTAATTCTTAATATATCATTATTATCTATATATTATGATTTTACGTCCCAATTTAAAATTTCTAGACCCAATTCATAAATCCTAAACTCTAGAAAATATATCCTACACATCTACAAATTCTAATCTTTAAAATATATTAAAAATACTAATTTTACTAGTTTGACATAATTTAAAATCATTACTTGACATAGTTGTAAATAATTTTTCAAATCTGAATTTTTGAGTAAATTTCCTTTCTATTTTTTTTCTTTAAGTTGGGTTGGTGGGTTAATTGGCTGGGTTATTATAACCCAGCCCATGTAAGCCAAATAATTTTCTTTTGTAACCCATCCAACCCATGAAACCCATCTATAACTCATCTATGCATATTCCATGGGCTAGATGGGTGGAAATTTTATTTACCGCATGCTTTTAGGAACTTCTAAACTTGGTCCAAAAAGTTGATTGAGCTCCTAAACCTACAACGTGCCTTGTTAACTTCCTAAATTTACTTAAAGTGTCATAATTAACTCCCTAAATACAAGTGCCAAACCAAGATTGAATTTGAACAAATTGAAATATATGCATTTTAAGCAAGTTTAGAGGCCAATATTGTAAAGTAAATTCAACAATAGTTGAATTTAAACAAACTAAAGTGACCAATAGATCACTTTAGCTAAATTGCTAAATTCAAACCGCTAACAAAACACTGTCAGAAACCAATCAACTTTTTGAACCATGTTTAAAAATATCCTACTGCATCAAGTCTTTATCGCATGTAGAGAATCATGCATCAATGCAACTCAACAAACAAAATAGCCCAAAGAAATTTTTTTATTGATTTTTGTTTCAATTTAAGGTACTTTTGATTCATACACAAATAACAAAAAGGAATCTACAAAGTTACAAGGAGAAAGAAAAGGAATAACTATTAAATTTTAATGTATATTTGTAGTTATTCCAAAAAAGGAATGAGATGCCCTTGATTTCCTTTATTTTCAGAGTAAAAATGTAGATAAAATAAAATATAGAACTAAAAGTGAAATTAGCTTACCAAGTAAAAATAAATAAATATAAGAATCCAAATTAAATTAAAATTAAAAACTAAAATATGAGCTAAAGTAAAATTCTAGAAGAACTAGAGAGAGACATAGTAGTGTAGGAGGAAAAGAGAATAGAAAAATCTTGAGGGATTAGATAATCAACTTAGATGAGTTTGAGATTTATCCAAGAAAAAAGAGTGTGACTTTTTATTCCCTTATCCTTTCTTGAAGCTCCAAACCAAATGCCACAATTAACTAGTTATAGAACACACTAATAGTTTGACATTAATATTTAGCAAGAATGCATATTCAGTATTCATGTATATGCTGATGAAAAAGCGACTACTTTTCGCTTCTAAAACTTCATTAAGAGGGTGTTTGGTTACCTACTTGTCGCTTCCTGTTTGCCTTTTCACTTTAAAAGGCAAAGTTTTAGGTGTTTGGTTAGACACCTCCTGTTTGCTTTTTAGAGCTGAAAAGTAGCTTTTTACAAAAGTAGAGAATCCATGTTTTTTTTGTAAAAGTAGCATTTTCGAAAGGCAAACAGTAAACAGCAAACAGCAAGTAGCCAAACGGACCCTAAGATTTGACGGGTTTAATGATTAAGCTCTTAAACTTTCACAATTATAAAAATTAAACCTCTAATATTTTATTTTCACACAATAAGTCTCAATTCTATGAACCAAACCGTTAACAAAAGTCAATATGTGAAAACCAGAAGCTTAGGAAACTTAGAAAAACAAAATCATCTCCAGATAACTCCACAAGCAAGGGATGCACCCCACATTCTCACTTGAGAAAGTAGGAAGCGAGAATCACACACTCACCCTAAGAAGAAAATATCCACAGTAAATTACTATTATTATTATTATCTTTTTCTAAATAAATAAATAAAACCATCCCATTCTCATACCGACTTCCTACTATTGAAGCAGAAACAACTACTAAAAACAACAAAATGAGCAAGCAATCATCTGCATTTACCTTTCTACTGAGACCAGACAATCAATTACAGTTGCACCAAAATCCATTTTGTTTAGTACGTTTTTTTAATTTTGTATTTGACATGAAGATACTATAGAGAAGATTTTACTTGCATTCAATTCAATTGCTAAGAGATAACACTTTTACCTGTATTGGGGACTGCCAGTTAATCTTTAACTTTAGCTAGAAGTATCAAAATGCAATGCCATCCAACATTTGGCCTCAACTTTGATGAAATAAAGTCTTGCAGACCTTTGGTGGCTTGGCTTTCATCATTCATCAATGAATTCAAGGGTCTTTCACCTTTCAGGATATGAGTATCAATTGTAAATATTTTCTTTGCTTTCGTGCATATACCTTGACGTCCCCAGAGTCTTCCTTGTGGATATTTAAAAAGTAATCAACGAACTTACTTAGTCATCAAAAGTGATGCTAATATCTCTCCCATTGTCTTCTCTGACTTTCCACCATCATTATCCATCTCCACTTCAGAGGAATCAAGAATGGCAGCATCCAAAATAAGCTTCCGTTTTGCAATCTCATAAATATTCTCATCAACTGTACTCTTTGTAACTAGCCTGCAGAGGGTTAAGTAGAGTAAAATATATGCACTTCTGCAGCATCACATAATTCAAGTATACAACAGGATAAGACAATATAAGAAGTAGCTCTTCTGCTTTTTTTCTCCCATTTGTTTATAGGGCATGTCATTACACACCTGTATACAGTGACAGGCTTCATTTGGCCAATGCGATGGCATCGATCCTCTGCCTGTCGATCAATTTGTGGGTTAAAATCCATATCGTGGATCACAACAGTATCAGCTCCTGTCAAGTTCAAGCCCTGTCCCCCAGCTCTAGTAGAGAGCAAGCATGCAAATATAGAAGTGTCGTTGTTGAAAGCATCGACTATATTTTGTCGATCTGTCACCTGTGTACTGTTATTCAAAGAGATGTCCACATATAAGTTATTGACAACACTGAGCATAAAAACATTAGAAAATAACAAGTATATAAAAAAAAAAACAGATTTAACATAGTAAGTAGAAGCAAAGATTATTGCTAAAGTCTCAGAACCCTAATGTGGCATGCTGAAAACCTATCTGCATCTAAGGTTTTGCTTTGTTTAGCTAAAACTATTCTCCAGGAAACATGTACCAACCAGTTGGAGTGTTTGTCAAATAGAAAGTAATCCATTACACTGTATTACGCTCCATTCAAAAGGCTGAATTATTTTTGGACACTTCACAAACTTAAAGAAAAAGATTCTTGTCCATTAATTCCTGTTCCTCATAAGATCCTTGGAAAAGATCTAATAAATCATTTTAACAACCTCCATCCAAGTTAATCTCGGATTTCTTATACAATTCTCGTTGAGTTTTTATTCTCTCACATTTAAACTTAAAGAGCATCAATAGACTGGCATAAAAAATGTTCAAACCACCTTAAATAAATGTCATCTCATTTAATCTTCACCGAGTGTCATAGCTAACTTTTCTCAAATGTATGTTCTCATTAATGCATCTCAACATCCTCATCTCTACTAACTGGACTGGGAATAGTTCAGAAATTGATTCAGCTACTCTGTTTGAGTTAAAAGGAAAAGGGTTGAAATATAACTGGACTAACAAAACTAACCTAATTATTATTAGTTCAGGTATATTTCAACCCTTTTCCTTTTAACTCAAACAGATTAGCTGAATCAATTCCTTATCAGAAATGTCTCTGTTTCATGTGGAGGGGAATAGTTCTTCTCTGCATAAGTCTTTGGTGGCTTGGCATAAGGTCTGTAGATTTAAGAGGGAAGGAGGTTTGGGCATCAAGTAGATTATTCCTTGGAATAACCCCCCCCCCCCCCCCCCCCAGCAGGCTCTCATATGGTATTAGTCCCATTGAGCAGGATCCTACTTTTGATAGAGAGTCTATCCTTGAGATTTCTTTTTCTCGGTACTCAAACTACATCCTTCGATTGTGATGCAAAAGATAACGGCACCCTCAACATGGTGTAGCTTCATATAGTAGTAAGCAGGAGAAGAACATAAGCATGACATATCTAGAACCAGAATGGTCGCTTTCGTCCTAAAGGTAAAACAATGAATGTTAAATATATAGGATACCTTCCGTCAAGTCTTCTATATGTCAAGCCAATTACATCCATAGCCCATTCTAGGATATCAAGCATTGAAGTCCATTGGCTGAAAATCAGAACCCTGTGTCCATCCCTCTTTAATTCTGGAAGCAGTTCAGCTAGTGCCTGCAATATTTAACAGAGACAAAACTTACACAGCCAATCTTATGTTTGTACTTTCAAATTTAGCTCAGAAAGGTCCAATTAATTTATCAGGGTGAAATGACTCAATACATACCCGACATTTTGCCGAAAGCATTACATGCTTGTCTGAAAGGATTCCTTTAGCTCCTTTACCACCATGATACTGTAAAAGCTGCAGGAAGTTCGAATTTGGAATTCGCATCAAAATTCAAGTTTGAAGACATAATTCTGGGACAATGAACACTCCATTCATTCACAAAAGTAAAATATCCGTTATTGTCAGAATTGTAATTGTACAGGTTCACAGATGATTAACTACTTTCTGTAGTAAAATGCAACTCCATTAGAAAAATACTCATGCCACCAAGAACACTGATAGATACACAACTGCTCAGACACATACCAAAAACTAAACCTTGCAGAAAAACGAACTTCCAACAAAGAGTTGTGCTATTAGCACTCTACCAATTTACATATAAGTCCAGATTAAAACTGATGCAGGGACAACTTTGATAATTTGATTTTATAAGAAATGCATGTGGAGCACAAATAGATCATATTCAAAATATCTTTTGAGTGCAAAAAACAGATGTTAGTCAGGACCATATTCAAAATGCTCCCATAATAACATATGTGCATGACTACAGGCATACAATGGAGAGAGTTCATGCATTGGCAGTTTATTCCATTTCCCTTGTATCTATCAATTCCTTTTGGCTAGCTGGGATCTCTTGGTGTGTAACAGCAACTAAGGGGAATTCATGTGCTTCAAGTAATAGTTAAATCATAAAGAGAGGTGATCTAGCTAATTTCAAAGGTGAGCAAGGATAGGAAGAAGCGTGCCACATTGAAAGCAAATCAAACAGAAGGGAATGATATATTACAACATAACAGCAGATATGGACTCCAACAGTTTCATTCATATGCTAAATAGCAAGAACGTCAAGAATAAGGTTTACAACATTTATTTCAAGAAGTAAATGCATTCTGAACAGGGAAGAATCATAGTTTAAACAGCAGCATCCATTTAGCTATATTGTAAATACCAAGGGTTATCATTTGTAGAGCATTACAATTCTAACATAGAAGCTATTATGACCTAAATACAGATGCTGATCATAGTTCTTCATTTACCAAGCACATCCACAAGAATTTCACAGAAGGCCTGCCAAAGTTGGTTCTATGATTAAGAACTTAAGTGGTACATATTTGATGATGAGAGGTGGATAAACCTTAGTATTCTTGGGATTTGACTTTTAAGCAGAAAATTCAGAGAGGAATAGATGTAGTTTTTTCTATTTGAGCGAAAATGTATCCAAGCATCCTTAGGAGGCTTATAATTTTATGTAATGTTCATTTTCAATCCTAGTTGGTTTTCGTTGCATTTTAATTTCTTTGTTATCTCAAGGAGCTGAAATCTTTTGACATATACAACTTGTTGAAGAGTCTAAATTCTCAAGGTCTTAAGATTATTTTAAGCCTATAATTATCTATTCTTGCAAGTTCTTGTAGTTCAATTTCAATCAATCAAAATTTCATATGATTGTTCCTAATGAGTAGTTAGTATTATACAAATCTCTCGGCCTATGTTTGGAAGCCTTAAACACCTAGTTGAGATGCCTAAGAAATTTCAGTTAAGAAGCCTAGATTATTACTGTAAACAGGTTGAGAGTAGGGGAAGAGTGGTCAGAGTATCATATGCTAATCAATCTATACAGAGATTTGAAAGATGAATATAAGGCTTTCTTGCAAATGATAAAATTGCAAACTAACCCAAAGAAATAGAAAAATTACCTGGTGAATAGAGAAGTCATTGTAGCTTTTGAGTTCCTCAATAACTCTGTCCAAGGTACTTTCAAAACCGAATGCACCAATTGGATGCAACTTTTTGGCAAAACAAACAACATCCTCATCATTGTAAATTCGTCTCACCAATAATGGATGATTTGCTATCTGAAATGAGCATGAAAGTTGTGAGAAGCGATAAAAGAGAAGTATGAAATATATCACACAAACAAAGGGAGTAGGAAAGTGTGAGCATTTAAGTTACGAGCAACAATAGAACCTTGCGGAACTGAACAAAGTAATTTGAAATCTGCCGCCGAGGGATGATTCCAAAAATAGAATTCAAGTCAATGTTGGAAAGTTTTGCAATACGAGCACTTGAAGCTTCTCGATATTCTTCTATTGCTTCTTTATAAGCATTTTCCTGTTGCTTTTCCATTATAACATATTCAACCTATAAAAACATTACTTAATTGCTTTAGGCTATAGATCTGCATGAGCATGGCTGAATCTCTTATTGTGAATCCCAAAAAGAGAGTAACTGGAAATCACAGGATATTAGTTAAAAATGCATGTTGTAAACAAGCATACCCGCTGTATCTTTGGGACAAGTTGTTGCATTACATCAGATTTCAAACGCCTCAAGATGAATGGTCCCAAGATGGACTTCATACGGCCAACTAAATTCCTATCTTCTGCATTTAACAGTTTTCTCAAGTCTACATCTTCAGTAGAGAAAATATCTGGCATCATAAACTCCAGCAACGACCACAGTTCCTGCAATCATAAATCAAAATGTCAACCAAATGATCTTGCTTCATACTTAAACGTAAGCAAACAATTTAACCGCTTTATATCCAAACATATTGCAATGAAAAAATAAAATTAAATAAAAAACCCAACAAAACTTGCACTTCACACAAACTACATTACTATCTAAAAAAGAAATGTAAAATGATAAAATCATTTCAAATTTCAACATCTTTCTTTTGAAGAGCATAAAAAGCCTTCTTTCACATCAGAAGACCTCTGTTTTAAGATTGCAACGAAACTGCAATTTTTCTTGCAAGCATAAAGATACACATATTGAAGACATTCATACAAAAGTTATAAAAATGGCTATGAGTAATAGTACATGCAAATCGTTTTGTAGGGGTGTCCCTGTTAGCATCAAACGCTGGTTTGCATTTCTTGAAACCGACATAAGGTTTTTCCATCTATAGCTGTTCCTATCCTTCATAGCATGTGCCTCATCCATTAGAACGCAGCTCCACTGCCACCGTTTCAGAAGTTTACGATCATCTTTCTGCTGAGCGCTGCTCATAAATTACAAAAAGTAAGTCAGTGTAATAAGTGTGCATAAACATAATGGCATGTCCCAAAAAGAAAATAGCACACCTGTGTCGTTCAAAGAGCGAGTAACAGACAAGAAGAACATTAAATGGAGGTGGCATCCCAGCTTTTGCCATAGAGCTCAATTGTTTCGAGTAGGCAGCTCGATTAGCACCATGATACTGGAGTACAGAGAATGAAGGACACCATTTTTTCAGTTCCCTTTCCCAATTCTCCAATAAGGAGGCAGGACATACAATTAAATGTGGGCCGGGGTCATTGTTCAAATGTTTCAGCAACATTAAATATGTGATTGCCTGTTCCAAACTAACATCATTACATTCTGAAAACGGTTATAAGGATAACCATAATATCAATGAAGGGGAAAAAGAATGGATACTCGAATACCTGTATTGTCTTTCCGAGCCCCATCTCATCCGCCAATATGGCTGCATATAATACCATATGTAAGTCAATACACAGCATCAGCGGTTTCAAAGTATATATAAAATGCATGCCGAAACCAAAGAAAGGGAGATATTGACAGTTTTATAGAATAAATGAGGAAACATGAACTCTCAAACTGTATAAACACTTTACATCACATTCAACCTTGCTTGTTTTTTTATTTTGGAAATATTCATAAGGATTAAGAGAACAAAAGGCTGAAGGCATATAAGAACTTTTATTTAATCATAAAGCAAACAGATTTTATATTTAGCATTTTCAGATACGATAAAGATAAGATGGTTTGGGTAGGATAACCTGAAATTTTAGAGTTTTGAGAAATTCTTATTCCCCGCGAATATATTAAAAGTTCTCGAGAAATTTATAAAAGGAATAAGTGAAAAGAAACTTTTCAAACTGAACAGAAGCCAAAACATTATATTCATTAACAAATTCCTAACTATCCATAAGGCTTAAAGTAGTACATAAGTATCATTGGAGATCTAGGAAGGGCTCAATCATGGCCATTCATTTCTTAGCACTCACTTTAAAATTAAATTTTCTCAAGAAATAATGTCATGAACTTGTTCCCAAATCCCATTACCTCTCCTATAAAATTCTCACAATCCTATCATGTTTCTTCAATTAGTTAAGACACAAAATTAGTCAGGACCTTGCCTAACTACATGCACAAGCTACAACAAGACTCTTGAAACCATGCTTAGTTTACAAGTTATTAATATATTTCCTCAAATGATATGGAAGCAGTGCAATATGAATATTTTTTCTTTTTCCACTGAATGAGATATGCGACAATCAATGAAGGATCAACTCCCCCCCCCCCCCCCCCCCTAATTTGGATTTGAGAAAAACCACTATCAAGCCCCTAGCTTTTTGGTTTCTATCTACTGAGTCACCAAATTTTTACTTTGTTACATTAGATTACAGAGAGACTCCTTTGTTGGGCTCTTAAGTTAAAATTTGAGGAGTTTGGGTTAAAAACCAACTCTTAGTCACTCACTAAGAGTCTCCATTCCCTCTCTATTATTGAGGAGCCTCTCTTCAGTCCTAGTTCACTCCTTATTTCATTTTTAATTAATAATTTATTATTGAGTAGTCTCTCTCTCACTATTGGTAAATATAAATAATGAGTGAATATGAGGAGTATTGTTGGAGATGATATGTATTAGTCACTCCTCAAATCACTAGCCCTTGTTTGGGTTTTGGGAGGAAGTTAATGGAGGTAAATGGGAGTAATGGAAGGTTAAATATCACATTAACTTTGCTTAGGAGTTGTTTTTGGAGAGTAAATGAAGATTAATGGAAGTTTAATATTTACTTCCTTTAACCTCCAAACTCTAATCTAGTTTGGAGGTTAATGGAAGTAACGGAAAGATCATTAAATTTTTTTGTCTCTGCATAGTAAATTTAACTTTCCTTACCCTCAATATTTAAACTCCCAAACCAAGTTCAACTTTTAACCTCGTTTACATTCTCTAAACTTCTAAACAAGGTTAATTTTTAACTTTCATTTCCATCATTCCCTTTCTTTCCATTACCTCATTTAACTCTCACCTCCATTAACCTACAAACTCCCAAACAAAGGCTAAAAGTCAATTGTTTATATTATTTTTAGAGAGTGGACTAAAAGTCTCTTGTAGATGCTCTTAGACCCTAGCAATGTGCTTATGATGCACATTGAACCCTTGAATTCAACAAATGAAAATATTATAATAATAATAATAATAATAATAATAATAATAAATGAGTGAAATTAATTATATCAATGTGGGCTGAAAGGATTCAGCAAACAGGATTCCGGTTTACATAATATAAGATAACTTGTTTTTTTAGTAGTGTTCAAACTTTATCTTCAACTCAAGGAACAAATGAGCTGGTAGGGGGGGTTGTTAAAGGAGAAAATTTAGTGTTCTCTTTATTCAAATACACAAAATAATAATATAAGAAGGAAAAGAGACAGCTTGTTGATCTCCTAATTATCACTATCTCAAGAAAGAAAAGGTCAACACCTTCCTTTAACACTAAGGACAAGTGAATCAGTCCTAGAATGACAAGGTGATGTTAGAGATTTATAATGACTCCTTCAAGGATTACAACCGATTCAACAACAACAACAAAGCCTCAGTCCCGAAATGATTCAGGGTCGGCTAACATGAACCATTATATAAAACCGTGAAATCAAGTCGTGTCAGCGACACAAATTCGCTCCCTCCACTCCGTCCTATCCACTACCATATTTTCCTCAATTCCCAGTAAACTCATATCACTCTCAATCACTCTCCTCCAAGTTTGCTTAGGTCTTCCCCTACCCCTCACCACTACATCCCTTTGCCACTCTTCGGTACTCCTAACTGGCGCATCAAGCGCTCTACGTCTCACATGGCCAAACCACCTTAGTCGGTTTTCTCTCATTTTATTCTCAATAGATGTAACCCCTACTTTTGTCCTAATTATTTCATTACTCACCTGATCCTTTCTCGTATGACCACACATCCATCTCAACATACGCATCTCCGCCACCGACATCTTATGGATGTGACAGTGTTGCACTGCCCAACACTCCGTACCATATAACAATGCTGGTCTGATTGTCGTGCGGTAGAATATTCCCTTCAATCTATTAGGCATGCCGGGGTCACAAAGGAAACCCGTAGCACTCTTCCACTTTGACCAACTAGATTTAATCCTATGAGCAACATCTCCATCTACTTCTCCATCCGTTTGGATAATAGATCCTAAATACCGGAAGCAATCCGAGGCTTGAACAACTCTCCCATCTAGGGTGATTGTCTCTGCCTCCCTACTCCTATGGCCGTTAAACTTACACTCCAAATATTTTGTCTTACTTCGGCTCAACTTAAAGCCTCTAGATTCTAGAGTTTGTCTCCATAGTTCCAACTTCCTCTCCACTCCTTCTTTCGTCTCATCAACCAACACAATATCATCTACAAAGAGGAACAAGAGGCTCCCTGTATACTTCAGCCAAAGAGGAACATATCGAACAGTTGACGTGATATGTCCATATTACATGACAAAATTGAAATCACATGTCTCAACAAACCTAAAACTGTTATACTTATTTGAGCAGAACTAATTCCCTTGAGAGTGTTTCCAATGGTAATACAATGCTAAATGCTGCATGGTTAGGGAACCAGCAACAAACACTCTACTTATGTGAAGTATGGTGTTCTTTTACATAAATTATCAGACCCAACCTTAGTCTCCATATCCAAGTTATATGTGTCATATTTTTCCATAGACTCTTTCCTCATGTTTGATCCATCACCTAAACAAACACCACCTTAGGCTAATACAGCGCAGAACCTCTTTTTTATCTACTCAAAAAAATCATAATTGTACCTGCCCCGAGATCTTTACAACCTAATAAAGGGCGGCCCGGTCGCATTACGCGTCCCCGCTGAGCGAGGGTCCGGGGAGGGGTCCCACCACAAGGGTGTATTGGGGGCAAGCCTTCCCTTGCCAATTTAATTGGCAAGAGGGCGAGCCTTGGCGCAACGGTAAAAACGTTTTACAACCTAATATGGAAAAAAAAAAAAAATCGAGAATGCTATAGACTCCTTCAAGGGAATAGTTAATTGGTCAATATATTTCATAACCATCTTAAATAATATACCGTTTAAAGAAGGGCTCAAAGGCAGATATCAAACGCAACAGAACGATAAAGAAATAGGAGAACTACCTCCTCCAATGCCCTTTCGGTAGAGCAGAAGAAGAAAGTTCACACCAACTAGTTGATATGGCTTGAGAAGAGGCTGGAAATCTGAATCTGCCACTGCACATGCTGCGGCAATATCACTCTGCAAAAATACAAAGGGATTTCAATTCAAACTAGAGTAATTGACCAATAAAAAAGGAAAATCTCATATATTATTGGATAATCATAAGCAAGAAAATCATAGTTATGAATCACATACTTATTTACAAAAGTGAATCACATCACAGGGAACGTTACAGCCACGAATGTGATTGTGAATACATCTGTATGCCCACTTACACAGTCATGAATGTGTAGGCATGCAACGGAGTAGATGCACTTCAACTCAGCCTAATTCAGTCAATCAGCTTATTTGAAGTGAAACCTTCACTACCTAATCAACATAAAGCACCTAAGATAGGTAACTTTTCAGCTATTGATATATCTAATTCCATAAAGTTGGTATAGCCAAATTGAGCTAATTAATTCAATCTTAAATGAAAGAACGGAATAAAATATTGGAAACCTAACTTAGCTTCTCTCTCATGCCTGCAGTAATTACCAAACCAAAACAGAGAAAGACTACTTCGTCCCAATCATTGGACAAAGTCTCAATCATAGTTGTTAAATCGAGATTCGACTCGTGACTCGAAATCTCATTTTGCAAATAGGACTCGTGAATCGAATCGTAAGATTCTGATCAAATTCAAAATGCTATAAAAAAAATAAATATAACCATATTTAACTTTAAATATTAGTCCAAAAATGTTTAATATCTAAATAGAAATTATATCAAGTTATAAAAGAAAGTAAGACAGACCGAACATAGAAAATAGAAAGAATAGAGAGAAGAAGAAGATAATAACAAATAAATATAAAAGAAGAGGGAAGGTTTTGGAATTTGTAAAGGGAAGAGTCATCTAATCGAAACTATTTGTTTCATAACTTTTGCACGTTTTTTTTTTTTTTTTTGTAAAGTGAATAGTCATCTTCTTCTGCTGTACGTTTTTGAGTTGTTAAAAACTGAATTATTTTTTTTTTAAATGATGGCCTGAATTGACCGACTCGGTGACTCGGGCCGATTCATGAAGCTTCCGAGTCGTACCATAGATACGACTCGAATTCTTCATGAATCGAATCGTACGAGTCGACTCGTGACTCGTACGATTCTAACAACTATGGTCTCAATTCAACTGTTCTTACGCTTCAGGCAAGGTAAAAAGAAACAGCTTCATTAAGGAATGGAAAAGAGAGCAGCACAATGACCCTCCGGACAATTGAGTAAACTAGGTCTTACAATACAGTCTAGGCAATTGTTTTAACTGTTATTAGAATCTTACGATTCACGATTCGATTCAGCTCTATTTCGAGCTGGATCTATAGGGCGAATCTAAATTACCACAGATTCCATATTGTTATTTAGGAAAACTATAACTCTAATTAAGGAAGGAGATAAATTAGTGGAAAAAAAACAAAAAGAAATTTAAAGAATAAGAAATAAGATTATTATAATCAATTAACAAATCAAAACATATTAACATGATTTTACAATTTCAATATGCAAGTCCCATCCAATCCCATTTAGAAAACGTATTTACTTTGTCGTGGTGCAACAACAGTTGATCGAAACCAAATTATCTTCATCGTTGTTCGTCAAAAACTTCAACAACAGAAACTACTAAACTCAATCTAGACTAATATTTGATAATATCTTAGGTTTAACATGGTAAATATTTTATTTTTTATAATATTATGAATTTGAACACGAGTCGCGATTCATAAAATGATGATTTCGATTCAGGAGTCGAATCTCGATTTGACAACTTAGGATACAAAAAAATTAAGCATCTAAAAAATGAACTCTTCTCAATAAATATTGTCAAGAAGAAGAAGATTAGATAGGTCGCGAAAATTAAACTTTTTCAAGTTGTGGTTTGTTTACACAAATTCAGTGCTTAATTTTCTTGTTATTCTCCTTCCTCATCTATTAAGGACTAACTATTGAAAAGTGAACAAAATAAAAACATAAATATTGATGGATCAAAGTTAAGCTCATTAAAGTAACAATTTTTTTTCCCTTTTTTAGCACAGAAATTTTATACTACAATTACTGGTTTATCACTTCACTCGGCAAAGAGAGGAGAAATGATTCATTAGCGATTATAAAGCACAAAAGGATGCATAATTACTTTCAAGCACACCAATTAAACTCGGTAACCAAAGCACAAAACTCCAGTTCTATCTTTCACTAGCAATCCAGTAGAAATAATCTCAGCTCAAAATGTAACATTAGAAGAATCACTAACAGCAAAGAAGTACCTGTTTGACGATTCTCACGGAAGAAGCTTCCACCTCCGCATACCGGTCGCAAGAGGTACCTGCAGAGCCATACAACTCTCTTTTGAGTTCCGCCGAAATCTTAGCGCACTTATGCAAAGCATTTCCTACAACATCTTCCTCTTGGAACTCCAATTCCTCCTCTTCCAGGTCCTCATCGCTTGAGTCTAAATCATACACCTCATCTAATTCCTTGTCACTTTCCACCACCATCCTCTCCTCTTCCTTTACTTCCTCCTCTTCCTCATCATCATCATCAACTATAAATCGACGACCACGATTTACAGCCGGCGGCCTCGCAACCTCCTCAAAATCCTCCTCTTCTACGTCATCATCCTCCAAATTGAAAGGTCGAGTAATCTCGACGCAATCTTCGGAGCTGCTGCTATCACAATCAAGCGCATCCTCTTCCTTTTTAAAAGCGAAGGATTCAATAGGACGAGGAGTAGAAGTAGAAGCGGCTGTTTTTTGTTTCAGCTTACGAGTAGGCGCCAATTTAAGAACGCGCGAGGGCTTGAAGGAGTGATTAGCCCACTCGTCGTCGGAGATTTCTTCGAACGCTCGCTTCATTCTTACATTACATGCACATAAACTAAAGAAGAAGAAGAAATGATATTTTCCTTTCTGTGATATGATAGACGCTGAAGGGTAGACCGGAGAAAAAGTAGAAGACTGCCGGTAGTGGAGACAAACAAACTAGGTCAAGCAGGAAAGAGAATTCAAAAGTTGATTAGTTGAGAGAAGAAGAAGAAGAAGAAGCGCGAATTGCACATTTCACTTTGATTCAGAAAATTTAACGAAAGAAATGTCGAGGAAGAGAGGGAGAGAGCGAGAGAGAGGGAGTTATGACCTTTGGCGATGGATCCATTCAAAAGTCTGCCATGATTCATTTGTAAGGCCCGGACTTAAGTATGGACTTTTTCATGTATCGGGCCGGATCGCGTTTGGGCTGGACTACATGAATAAAACTTGGGAAAATTACACAGAAATTCATCTTTTAAAAATTATTTACAACTATGTCAAGTCATAATCTTAGATTATGTCAAATTAGTAAAATCAGTACTTTTAATATATTTTAAGGATTAGAATTTATAAATTAGAAGTCTAGAATATATTTTTTAGGATTTATGATTTATGAATTGGAGTCTAGAATTTTTAAATTATTGTGTAAAATCAGAATATGTAGAGAATAGTGACATATTAAGAATTAAATTTGGTGATATGACTTAGTTGTAATTTTGTACTTAATTATGATATTCATGTATTTGACCCAAAAAACTTCTTACCCAAACTCAACTTAGCCCATATTAAATATGTCTCAGGTTCGGGTCGGGTGGATTAAACCCACAATCCCATGCCAGCCCATACTAATATACTTTTTTATTTTATAAATTTTAATTTTTTTTATGGATAAATTTTAATTTTTTATTTCTTAAAAGTAATAAAGGAGGAAACAATGTTTTACAAGAAGAATATGTGGTAGTCTAATTTTTTAAATGAATCATATTAGATCTGACATAAGTTATGCCGCTAGTAGATTGAGCAAATATATTCGCAATCTAAATAGTGAACATGAGAATGTACGTCACGATTTATTTAAATACTTGAAATTTATCATGGATATTTGAGTTTGCATTTTAGTAAATTTCTTACTATTTTAGAAGGATATAATGACGCAAACAGTGTCTGATAATGATGGGTTGAGGCCTCCACCAATGGTTATATTTTTATTTCAGGTAGTGGTGCCGTCTCTTGGAAGTCGTCAAAACAAACGTGTATTATATCGCTCAACCAAAAAATCTAAGTTTATAGTTCTAGAATTAGCTAGTCATATATATGAAATGGTTGATAAGTTTGTTATTCGACATTCCATAGTATGGAAGGTCTTTTGCATCTATCCTACTGCAGTGTAATTCATAGGCAGTTTCCAAAAATAGTGTTTATAATGAAAAAAAAGACATATTAATTCACATTAGAAATAGTGTGTTAAAACAACTCTTGACAAACAAAATAATTTCATTAGAATATGTGAGATCCGAGAGAAATTTAGTAGATCCTTTCACTGAAGAATACCAAGAAGATTTATTATTAAAATGTTGAGGGAAATGAGGCTAAAGTTAGGTCTGATAGATTCCGCTTATGGTCAGATGAAACTATATCATCATATTTAAGCACTATATTTTTCTAGTTCCTGACATATGATAGTGTGTGATCGATCCATAACCTAGTCTTGTGATGTCATTTACAGTGAATTTAATGGATAACTTTGGATGTTGAGTTATTAGAAACTTTTAATGGTTTCATATTGAAATCACCTATTTAAGTGTGAATATGAATCACCTTCTATAAAATACTTGAACTGTTTTTAGAGCACTTATAAGAGTTAAGATGTGAGCATGCCATTAAAAACACCATACTTTGGGGTAAATTACATACGTGGTGTACAACCTTTACCCTAAATTACACTTTGGTGTACAATTAAAATTTTGTCACACTAAACCGTACGAACTTCAGGTGACCTCCCACTAAAGTGTACAGCCGGTTTTTATGACCGGTCAACGCTGGTCAAAGTTGACACATCATCATTTTTTATTATAACATTAAAAAAAAAAGTGCGACCCACTCTTTATAAAATTACTAAAATAACATTATCTCTTGTACAAATTACTAAATTACCCTCATCTTCTTTCTTTAACTCCTCTCTCTACCATTTCTCTCTGGCTCCTCTCTCTCTCTCTATACCGCATATGCCCAGTCTTCCAAGAAGGCTACATCCAGGAATAGCAAGGCCGGTTTGCAGTTCCCCGTTGGTCGTATAGCTAGGTTCTTGAAGGCCGAAAAGTATGTTGAGTGTGTTGGTGCCGGCGCTCCTGTTTATCTTGCCACCGTTCTCGAGTTGCAGCTGAGGTATCCTTTCTTTTTTAACTATAACAGATTTATATTAACGATCGTTCGATATTCGGAATTTTATAGATGGTAATTCTTTCAATTGTCGCGATTTCATATTAAAGTGTAAATTCGAACTATTATGGTTATCTTGCACTTTTGGATTTGGATGAGATTTTTTGGTTTTTTCTTCTTTCGCCAGATGCTTGTTAGATTCATTTTTGTTAAATAATTAAATACATCTCTATGTATCTAAAAATTGGGATCTCGAATTGAATTGTTGTTTTTTCTTATCAGATATTGTTTTTCGGTTTTGAAATGTAAAAATTGGATCTTGAAATGAATATCACGTTTGGTCCTCTTTTACTTTAATTCATAAATTGTGAAAAAAAGCTAGATGCTTTGTTATTCTGAAATTGGTTCTCCTGCTTTCTTATAGAACATATTTATCATATTGTTTCAGGTCCTTGAATTAGCAGGAAACGCAGCACGAGACAACAAGAAGACTCGAATTGTACCTCACCATATTCAACTAGCTATGAGGAACGATGAAGAATTGAGCAAGCTTTTGGGTGATGTGACAATTATTCTGGAAGACTGGGCATACGTGGGAGAGAGAGAGAGAGAGGAGTGAGAGAGAAATGGTAGGGAGAGAAGAGTTGAAGGAAGAAGTTGAAGATAATTTAGTAATTTTTATAAAAGATAATGCTATTTTAGTAATTCTATAAAGAGTGGGTTCCATTTTTTTAATGTTATAATGAAAAATGATGATGTGGCAACTTTGACCAGCGTTGACCGGTCATAAAAACCGGCTGTACACTTTAGTGGGAGGTCATCTGAAGTTCGTGCGGTTTAGTGTGACAAAATTTTGATTGTACACCAAAGTGTGATTTAGGGTAAAGATTGTACATCACGTATGTAATTTACCTCCATACTTTGTCGCGGAACAAGAAAGTTTTCAAAGGTTTTAAAGTGTGATGTGGGATTCCGATTTAAGTATTGAAATTCAAAAGTACTTCACTTTAAAAAACTATAAGTTGTTATCTCACTTCACTACGTGTCAGTCAATAGAAAGTTATTGATACTTAAGTTTTTCAAAGTCTTTTTTTTTTTTTTGCCTATAAATATTATGTTTTCTTTTCCCTCGGTTTTTGCTACAAAGCCATTTTGCGGGGATTGTGGATAAAATGTCTTGTGTAAGACAAATGTCGTTTGTAGCTTTTTCTATCTCAGACAGAAAAGTGTTGAGAAACTTTGTAATGGTTTATATTATGTTGGGCTTTATTTGTCTTGAAATCGTGTAAGATAGATTTGGTAAATATACTATATGCTCACACCGTCCACGGTTCTTGGCAGGGCGTGGGTCAATTTATTATTTTTTTTTTGATAAATTTTTTTACTTGATTTTTTTCAACAATTTTTTTTATTTTTTGAAATAGTAAGAAAATATCTTACGTTAACTTCTTGATTTTTCTCGACTATTATAATTTCTTTTCACGTTCTTTTCCACACATTGAATTGACAAAAGCTTTTTGCAAAATTTAAATCTCCCGGCATCTCAATTTTTTTGTTCCATTATTTTCGACTTTGAATGCACAAGTTGAAAGATAATTGTATTAATCTTAAGGAGCGATCAGATTTCAAATTACAAATCGGTCTGCTGAAATTGCTTTCAAAACAGTGATACTGGCTACGACACAACCCATAAGTTTCTTCCTACAATATCACATATTAATCATTTAAACCTCTAAACATTCTAACAAATGTCTACTATAATTAGAGAATGATACTAACATATATATATATAACAATTGTAGTCAATGAAGTGGATTACACATTGATTGCTAGACTAGAACCACAAAACTCATCACCAACTTATTATCAATTATGTAAAAATAAAGATTTCATCTATACAAACATCCTCTATATGTTGGTGTCCAATAATCTGATCCTGTGTTCTCATGGTAAACTTGAGGTGTGCATGAAATAGGAACTAAACATAGACCTCTGCTCTTCAAATCAACTTTTATCTCTCCTTTCTCTTTCTTTTCCAATCCCACTCCCCATGGATCCTGCAATTCCACCAACAAAATTCAATACTAAACAAAATACTAAACAAAAGATAAAAAGTGTTTGGTAAAATTACGAAACAGCTGCTTTTTTAGAGAAAAAACAATTAATATCTACTATCTATCAGCAAACAGTTAACAGCAACAGCAAACAGGAACAGCCGAAATAAACGGGACTTGATCATCTCACTAATTATATGTTCATATTTAATTACCTTGTGAGCATTGTTCTTCATGTATGGATTACTCAACAGCTGCACATAATCACCATCATAACAAAAATTAGTTCATTTTAACTTTGAAATACTATAATGATATATATTCTAAAGCATGATAATTAATTAATTAATTAATGAATTAAGGATATTATATATCACTTCTTTTGATCTTCTTCCTTTATTTATTTTTTGTATTCTAGTTCTTTTTGCAATACTGTATTAACAACTACCACTCCTCTTTTCTTCCATTAATATTTAATTAGCATACAGGAGAACCCACATATGATGATAAATTTTTTAATTATTTTTTAGAAAAGTCATCACAATCATTATCTATATATCTTCTTCAAACGTGTGTGTTGAATTTTCTTTCGGTTGTTTTATTTTATCTAATCATATATATATATATATAATAATACCTGCACTTGTTCTTGCAAGAACTTTATGTACTGAATTGCTTCCAATAGCACAGATGCTGTATCAGTCTGAAATTTTAACAGAAAAAAAAGGAAGATAACCATCATGAAAATGAAAAGGAGAAAAGTTAAGGTACTTAAACAAAAGAAACTAATTAAAAAAGGACCATATTAGCTTTTTTTTCTTTCTGTATTTATTTAGAGAAGAAAAGAGCCATACATAGTGGCCACTGAGTTTACCTTTCCAAATGGCGACACAATTTGTTGAAGGGCTGTGATTCTGTCCCCAAGCTTGACTTTTGGTGCCTGCATCTATACAATTAAATCAAGTTAATTAGTCCGTGTCTGAACAATCTCGAACCGATTAAAGGGCAACACAGTGCACTAAACCTTCCCTTTAAGCGAGGGTCCGGAGAGATATCCTATCAGTGCACTAAGCTTTCTCTCTAAGCGAGAGTCAGGAGAGGTATCCTACAACAGGGGTGTATTGGGGTAAGCTTTCCTCGGCCTAATGTTTTGGCGAGAGGCTGTTCTCGAACGTGACATTTCAGTCACACAATAATGTCATGAAACCGTTTTAACCAACAGTTTAACCAATAGTTAAGACTCAATCATATATCTTATATTAATCTATAACACACTCCCACACGTAAAGACTCATTGGGCTTGCAGCATGAACAATACAGGCCCATCTCGTCATGCCTTTTTAATTCCACGAATTAATGAGGTTGTCAGGACTCCAACCCTAAACGGTTTGGTCCTAGAGGCTCTGACACCATGTCATGGAATCGTTTTAACCACCAGTTCAAACTGATAGTTAAGGTCCAATTATAAATCTTATATTAATCATTGTGACAAGGCTCGAACTGATTAATTTCTGACACGACAACGACGTTTATATATGTTTTTTCTTTTATACCTTGACAGATGAAGCTGTGGAGGTGTCATGTTTTGGTTTTTTTAGGAGTATGGTATCTGGATTATCATCTGATCTTTTCTTTTTTGCTTCACTTGTTGTAATACCCTGTCCTCTTCCTGTCTGCATGCAATACAAGACTACCGTATGTCAATGAATGCTTTAGAGACAAAAATAAAAAAATGAATGCTTTAGAGAAAAATATTATAATTAATTGATTAGACTATTTTGACCTAACAAAAAGTAAAATGCTTAGGTGAATTATGAACCTTCTAGCAATCATTATTCAATAAGAACTTTCATTCTCATCAAGTTGATTAGTGGTCCATTTGTAAGTGTCAATACACAAATTCGTTAAGAAATGATGAGGAATTTTATTATATTTCCGGAGTAATATATACTCGATCAATCAAAATAGTATTGCATATTTGTATCACTCTATGGAAGATTATTGGTGTTAAAAAAAAATATATATATACATATTGTCAGAGATTGATATAAGATATATAATTGGGGTTTAACTACGAGTTTGAGCTGTTGGTTAAAATGGTTATATAACATGATATCAGAGCAGGATAGGCTTGTGTTGTACAGGCTGCAAGTCCAATGTGAATTTGCGGGTGGGTGTGTGTCAGAGATTAATATAAAATATATAAATGGGTCTTGACCGTTAGTTAATTCGTTAAGTGTAAATTTCAAGAGTTCTCCAAAATTTCCATAATGATAAATTTTACTATAGTCTAGCATCAAGAAACCAATTGAATTAAAAGTTTTAGCTGACAGTTAAGCTTCGATAATAGCTTTTATATTATCCTCCGACAATAATATATCAACGAATCAAAATAATGACATATATCACTTCATTAAAGATGATTGATCTTAACAAAGAAGTGTGTACATGTGAAAGTAACTAACTATTAGTTAAGGGTATTACTCCGAAAGTATTCCAAAACTTCTCTAGTAATAAACTCAACTAATCAAAAGGGGATGAATACGACTTCGTGGGAAATGATTGATGTTAAGAAATAAAAGTGCGGCAGTTGTGAGAGGTAATAATAAAAACTGTTTTCAGACACACCTATCAACTTAAACTTATTGGGTAAAACAGTTGCTTTACATAATACTGTGACCTATTAGATCAAATGTTCGAGAGTTTAAATCCCGACAAACTCATTTATTGATAAAATTTAACACATGATATGCTGTGTTTGTGTTCTACATGTTTCAAGAAACATTCACCTATAAGGGTGTATTAAAGGGCGGCCCGGTGCATTACACGTTCTTGCTGAGAGAGGGTCCAGAGAGGGATCCCACCACAAAGGTGTACTGGGGGCAAGCCTTCCCCTGTCAATTTATTTGGCAAGAGGCCGCTCCTATATTCTTGAGTGTCGGAGATAATAAGAAAAACTATTCTTGAGTGTCATTATTTCTCTTATATTCAACATGAACAGAATCATGATAGAATACCACGAAAACAATTGCATATAGTTTTTCAGTTGACCACCAAATATTTCATTCAAACTTGTTTCTTTCAATAGAACCAAAACAATAATTAAAAAAATGGTGAGAGACAAAAAAGAAAAATCAAGTCACAGTACATACCCGTAGAGAAGTTTGAAGCCCTTGCTTTCTGCAATCAGATAAGGCCAGTGATTTAAAGCTTGGTTTATGGCCATGAACATCCATCAATGGCTTATGAAGCCGTACATTAAAATTAATCCCATCTGTAAAATTTCTTGCAGTTGTACATGTATTACTAGTATCACCACCAGCAGCTGGAACAACTCCATAATAGCATTTTCCATTATCTCCCATACCTGAGTTGCTATTATTCATTCCAAAACTATATCCACCATCATTAATATTACTACCAAAAGGCCTTCTCATAACATATCCACCTTGTGTTTCCACATTTTCCACCTTCAAACCATGTGAAAAACCAGAAACTCTATTCATCCCCGTCGCGTATGGTGTCGAATCACTGAAGTTTTGGGGCTGAGAGAAGTGGTTCATCGAAGAATTCAATGATATGTTACATGTTATTGGGTCAAACTCACAGTTACTAACTAGCCCTGGATCAGGTGGTGCAATAGACCAATTGCTGACCAAATTAGACAACTTTGTCACCCTTTCGTTTTCGATCAACTCGTGTTGATGATGATGAGGATGATGATGATGATGATGATCGCTAGTAGTAGTAAAACCATTCATATGTTTGTCAAAGTTGTTTAATGATGATGGATTGGTTGTGAATTCCCAATTGCTATCGAGTTTTTTCAAATAATCACATGCGGGTTCGAATATCCCCGATGAGATGCTCTTAGATGATAGCGCGTCAAGTAAGTTCTCTCCAACGTCTTGATTGTTTTGCGGCTCTCCGTTGCTTCCTACCCCTCTGCAAGATAACGAGTACCATAATCCATGAGTATTCTAAATTTTTTCGTTAAAGCGATATCAAATTCATAACTTAAAACGTTACAATAATATAGATATCGTAACATTAATAAAATTATTGTAACGCATAATAACATTTCATTACAATAATTTTTGTGACAATCATAGTGCTATGTATATAGCCATTTTTTTTATCAAACTTTTCTTCTTTTAATTCCTTGGATCAAAAGATTCTTCTTTCCACTCACCTTATTGGAAAATAATTCAAGATTTATATAATGATGTGTATGGATATACTATATATCTAATGAATATAAATTTCATCAATAACTTACAATAGAATATGGCTCCATAGTTGAGTATCCGAGGCATGTTCACCCATTAACTCCGTTGGAGAAGAAGCAGACGGCTCAACAAGTCGTCTCGCCGACTCGACAGTCAAGCCGGAGTGATTGGAAGCATTAGTGAAAGATGTAGACATGGAAACATCTTCTTCACAAGAAGAATTTGAGCTAGGGTTTGGTTGATGCCAAGGGCTAGAAAGGTTATTACTATGATTATGATCATTACTAGTCCAACAAGAAGATAAAGAGCTTGCATGATGATAATGAAGATCCCACCATCCGCCGCCTGAAGGCGTCACCGGGGATATTGCCACGGAGCTTTCGGTGCATTCTTGAGCCATCTTTCTCTCTAGGAATGCTTGAAATGTTGGATTTCTTTCTTTCTTTCTTTGTTTGGGTTGTAGCTAGGGTGGCAATTTAAGGAGAATATAAAACAATATAGTAAAAGGTAACCAATTTTGGGTGTGATACATTTGTAGAAGTTAAAAAAGGAAAAGACTATAAATAAGGGTATTGGGGGTGACGTAGGTGTAGAGATGAAGATGATAGTGTTAAAATGAATGCATGAATTACTTTATATGGGAGACAATAAAATATGCAACCTGAATTAGTCCACTAAGGTTGAAATGGTGGGCAATTATTATATTTGAGAGAAGGGGAGGAGGGTGTTGGGCCAGGCCAAGCTAGGCAAGGGGGAGTTTTTGGCCTTATGATTAACAAGCTTCTTAATTGGTTGTTGGGGTGAGTTTTGTTTAAATGTTTCTTTTGTTAATGGACTGAATTTGTTGTGTGCTTCTTTCTCTCGCTTGATGTCAATAAATACCAACATTTGATTATTTTTGGAAGCCTCAAAAGGTAAGCAAGTCACTCTTCTAGTATCTTTATCTTGATTTGATTCTTATTGTCATTTGAGTCTTCACAGGTGAAGCAATATGTAAATCCTCTTGTAAGACCATGTTCTTTATTACTTAATTTCAGTAACAATTAGTTCAGTTCAGTTCGATTCAGTTCAGTTCAGCATTCAATTTTTACATCCAATTTTAATATTCAGTTTCAGCATTCAGTAATTTATTATTATTTATTATAATTATAAATATTTATATATAATTTATTATCACTATTATTATTTATCTATAATTTATCATTATTTATTATTATTATTATTATTTATCTATAATTTATCATTATCTACAAATTAGATAAAAGTCAAGAAATGGTAGTTTATTAAAGTATACATCGTTTAATAAAAAAAAATATAAAATTAAAGTATGCATCCATATTTGAAAATTAGGAATTGCATCTTTTTTCTTCTTCAATTATTAATGGACAAAACTAGATTTATGCGATGGGCTTTACAATTAATTGTAGACTTAAGGTGCAAAAATACCCCTAACGTTTTGGATCAGAAGCAATTTTACCCCTAATGTCTAAAATAGTGCAAGTTTACCCCTAACGTTGGTAGCCAACATATGTTTGTGATTTGTTACTGATAAAATGATGCACGTGTGATGTGTAGATGACAAGATTCATGACCAATAAGAGTTTATATTCATATGAAAATTTGTATTTAATTTCATAGGCTTTAAATTGTATATAAATTTGTGTTTGTATATAATTTATATTTTTAATTTAAATTAGACTCACTTTTATTTAATTTCATAGGATTTTATCGAGCCGAGCTTTTTTTTTTTGGTAAACATGAAAAGAAAACACACAAAAAAGACTAAGGCAGAATCATCCTCGGAAAGCTAACACCCAAAAGGTCATCTAACATCAGCTTTCGAACCTCCTGTGGTGGGAAAGAAAGAACAGAGACTCTGAAGTCAAAATCATGAGCCATACTAGCCAAACAATCGGCAACCCGATTCTGCT
This sequence comes from Euphorbia lathyris, assembly GCF_963576675.1. Taxonomy (NCBI): domain Eukaryota; kingdom Viridiplantae; phylum Streptophyta; class Magnoliopsida; order Malpighiales; family Euphorbiaceae; genus Euphorbia; species Euphorbia lathyris. The sequence goes on along the minus strand of NC_088919.1, from coordinate 43,008,467 downwards.
CCCGGAAAACATGACGAACCCGAACACACTCAAAATTCATGATAAGATGCTTAATCCCTTTAAAGAGATTCTGACCAATACAACCAGCAACGCCATCTCCATTAAGAGCATACACAATCTCAGAATTATCCGATTCAATCTCAATCAAACGGTAACCCTTATTTGAAGCAAGAGAGATACCAGAGAAGAGCCCACAAAGCTCCGCATCATAGGAAGACTCTTTACCAATCTTATGTTAAGTTTAAGCCACTCCGCAGGAGGTCTCACCCAGTGAAAATTAATCTCAACACGAGAAGGCCCACAACTGCCTTCCCCCGAGTTATTCCATACCGCCTGAAAATCACTAACAATTGAATGGATTACCAACAAAAAGTTCGAGGGGATTTCCTCTTTTCTATCAAACACAAAATAGTTACGTCACCGCCACAAGAGCCAGCAACAAGTGATAAAAGTAATTTGCCAACTATTAATCGAGTTTAGCTCCTTATCCCAAAGGCACCACGAAAACCAGTCTAGATCCGATTTTGCAAAGAAGACAGACATCAGGCGAGTCGGAACAAGGTATCACCATACATCCCCATTCTGCTGACAGTCACGGAGCGTGTGAGTTATATTCTCACAGCCAAGCACATAACGAGAGTAAAGATCCGTAGAAGCCAGGTGTCTGTAAAATCTCTATTGGTTCATTAAAAGCTTATGGTGAGCAGTCAGCCAAGCGAAACTGCGCAAGCTTTGCGGAATTTTTAAGGTCCAAATTTTTTTCCAATGACCCGAAGCAACAATCAAGTCGAGCTTTTATTTGATATTCAATTTAGCTTTATCTTTAATAATATATTTATTTATTATTATTATTATTATTATTAGAACCATCATTATTATTATTATTATTATTATTATTATTATTATTATTATTATTATTATTATTATTATTATAGGTTTATTAATGTCCAATATTATCATTAAAATTATTTTAAAGTCTAATAATCATCATTATTATTAAGTTTGGTTAAGTTCGGTAGTATTCAGTTAAGTTCAGTAGTATTTAGTTATTCAATAGCATTCAATTCAGTTCAGTTCAGTTTTTTTCAGCGATAACGAAAAGAGTCTAAGTCTATTTGTGACCTTGAGGCTTTTCTAATCCTGATTGAAAATACCCCTCTTCCATAAAAGTTTTTGTAACAAAAAAAAAACTTATTTTTGGGGAAATTACCACTATGCTACTTTTAGAGGATGTATTTCATTGTGTAATTACTTTAATTTCTACACGTTCCCTTTTTTTAGAATTTTATATCTTAAATACTGTTTTTACTTTTTAGCATTTTTTCTTACTAGTTCTTCATCTCACGTGTGACGCAGCGGATAAAAACAGTTTTGTTAGCAATCTCTTGATTCAGTTGAATGTTAGAAAGCTAGGGTTCTATAAACATGTTGATTCTACGAATAATAGAGAGATGAGTGTTCAAACACAATTTCCATATAGTTTTTTATTATGACAAAAATAACAATTAAGGAATTAGATCACCAAGATATTTAATTTCATAATTGATTTAAGTTGTTTTTATGCTTATGTGTTTGTTAAATGTTTATTCTAGCTTAAGCATAAAATTAAAGACAACTTAAAAGACTTTAAGAGAATTAAAGGCCCAAGCCTTAAGTCTGGCCCAGAATCAGAACCAAATGTTGTTGACAACCAGTCAACTTAAGGCGTTCCAAAAGAAGAAGAAACACAGAAGACGGAAGACCATGTCACACACACACCTCTCTCTCTCTCTCTCTCTCTAACAACCAAATGAGGAAAAAATGCAGATTGCAAGTCTGCAAAGCCAGAAGTCAGAAGGAGATCATTGACATGCAACTCAACAATCGATAAAAGACTGATTTTGTAAGCGACAACTTCCCTTTATGGATAAATTGGCATAGTGGTCAAAAGCACATCAGAAGACAAAAGACAGAAGACGTTTTCCCTCCAACATCTCTTTTGAAGTTCAAACGGTCTTCCCCAAATGCTCCACTATAAAAGCCAACTCAATAGTTCATTTTCACAATTAATCTTCACGCGAAAAATAGATAAAAGTTTCCAAGGTAAAAACTAGAGCAAATTGATATACACATTCATTTTCATATTTGTGTAATTCAATAGAGATAGTAGTTCAACTAAGTTCTATATTAGAACCATTTTCTATTGTAAATCAGAAGCTCTATTGCTTCGGTTATAAGCAAGTAACAAGAGAGATAGATAGCTGAGCATTGTTGTAAAGGAATGTACTTTACTTAAGCTCTGACTATTATAAAAAAAGGTTTGTGCTCTACCCGTGAAAGAGCTCAATAGTGGATTAAAGCTCATAAGAAGAACTTGACATAGGCAGGAGGCTGAACCAGTATAAATCTATTGAGTAACTTATTCCTTAATTATGCCTTTATTACTTCTGAATATTGCTTGCTCTTATTTCTTATCTCACACATAAAATCTTAATATTATGCACACATTAACTATCATCTATCTTAAGAATCTTTAAAAGATCTACTAAAACGAACTGTCCTCTTAGTGTATAAGTCAGAAGCAGAATCAAACTCAGTAGACTGATTAACTTAGTAGACTGAACATGCATCTGATTCTGAAGTTTGCCTTTGTGTTTGCCATTAAAATAAAAGAGAAAAATTTATTAAAGATTAAAATTAACCGATAGTTCCATTCATCCCCCCCCCCCCTTGTAACTAACCTAACCTTATTAGGGACCAACAAGTGGTATCCGATCTATAAGATAAAACTATCTTGAGCTAAAGATCCTCTAATTGCTACAAATAGCCCACGTTTCCTCTTAGGTAATAAGACCACACAAATCCTCCCGGAGGATCTGTCTATTACCATACCCTCTATGTTCTTTGAATTTAATTATACATTCTAGAAGAACATAATGAAATTTTTTATCCAAGCTCAAAGCATGAGTGCTTGGTTAGAAATAATCAAAGGCCCTCGTGTAGCTACTAAAATAGTAGCTGGGGTAAAAGTCTTAAGGAATGAGGATAAATAGATAGAAGATGATCTCAAAAAGCTACAAATAAATGCTTCGGCTATAAAACATATTTCACTATGCTCTAGATGCTGCAGAATATAATAAGATCTCAGGCTGTGAGACTGTCCAAGAAATATGGAACAAGCTGGAAGTGACCTATGAAGGTACCTTCAAGGTAAAAGAATCAAAAGTCAACCAAAACATGAGATTATAAAAACTGTTTGAAATAAAGGAATGTGAAGGCATCTCTGATATGAATGCGAGATTCACCAACATCATCAATGAAATTAAGAGGCTAGGAAAAGCATTCTCAAAAGAAGAGCAGGTCAAGAAAATCCTCAGAAGCCTTCTGAAGAGTTGGCAAGCTAAGGAAACAGCTATTGAGGAAGCCTAGGACGTGACGATATACAAGTATGATAAGCTCATCGGATCTCTACTTACTCACAAAATCTCCATGAAAAACTTTGAAGTAAAGGATAAGTCAAAAGATAAAAGTCAATAGTACTAAAAGCAGACTTTACTGATGAGAGCTATAAAGAGATGGCAATGTTCACCCGCAAAATAAAGCAGATGTTCGGCAAAAATGATAAATACACCAAGAAGCCATTCAAAAGGTCTGACAATCATAGACATGAGTATAGTGATAGTAAGTTCAAAAAGAAACCTTCAAAACCCATCACTTGATTCGAATGTCACAAGCCAGGGCATATCAAATCTAATTGCCCAACTCTCAAAAAGGAGAAAATACATGGCAATAAGGCCATGGTAGCCACTTGGAGCGATGGTGATTAAACATCATCCTCTAAGAACGATGCTAGTGAAACGAAAAATATCTGCTTCATGGATGTAGAGACAGAAGAACCCAGAGCTACTAAGGTTGTTGAATCATCCAATACCTCCGATGAAAAAGAACTTGATCAGAACACTGAGATAAATTCCCTATCTATATTTCAAGAAGAAATGATTAATGTTATGTGTGATCTTTATTCATTGGTGAAAAAATGTAATAAAAAGATTAGAGCATTAAATAGAAGATGTGATGAGATTGAAGAAATTAAACTCGGAGATATCTGATATCTTCTTCAAGACAATACTCGTCGAGGTGAGAATCTCAAAACGAAGATGAAATTTGTCACTGAAGTCTATAAGGAAAATAAATCCCTCAAAAAGGGCATCACATCAATTCAGAGTCAACTAGTGACTCAAAAGAGAAATAGATAGCATTACCAGCACTCTAGAGTCAAAACTTCTAGTAGGAAAGGATAGAAACCAAGATCGGAAGTTGTTTGCAACTTCTATGATAAAATAGGTCATGCTACTGAGATGTGCTGGCACAAAAACGGCAATATGATGAACTTGTTAAAACTAATAAAAGATGATCCAAAAAGACTTGAGTACCTAAGAAGAACTAATCATTTTGCAGGTTAGTCTGTGATGTGCTCAAGAGTAAATAATGTGGTACATTGACAACGCATGCTCAAGACATATGATATGTGATGAAAATGACCCTCTTGAATATGTTCAGTAAAAGCATAATATTCATGGGTGGATTTTGTGAATTCGATTATAGAAGCTTATTTGTGAAATCCCTATTCCACTGCCTTCCTGCCTGCTTTAAATCATACAGGGGCTTGTCCAATTTGCACACCATTTCTTGAGATGCTTTTACATACCCCTCATGGGGGCTCCATGTACAATTCTTCATCAATATGCCCGTGTAAATAGGAATTATTGATATCAATTTTTGTTGTATTGGCTAGTTTTTTGTAACAATACGGTAAGGAATACTCTTATTGTGGTTATTTTGTCGCTGATGTCTATTCCAAAGTGTTGATCATCTTCGAGAATGTGATTTGATCTTTGCTTTGTAGTAAGCGCTAACAACGCATATCTGCGCCAATAAGCACCAATCATGGATTGTCACTGCTATTGTTGACTTGACATAATTACAATTTTCATTGTTGATTCCTCTTATGCAAACTTTGATCTACTTTTTGAATTTCGATCTCAATTCTCAGAACTTTCTTCTTCCTCACTCTTGTGGATATTAGAATGCAGAGCTTCTTCATCATTCTTAATCATAATGCTTTGATACTCTTATACCATAAAAACTTATATGAAGTGAAGAGGGACAAAATCCGGAAATCTATATAATTGAAAAACTATTGTAGCGTATGTATTTATACTCTAACTACTACCTACCTCATATGTTACTCACATGCATATGTCATATACAACGGCTAGCTAACTAATTATGATTTCAATCCGCAAACTCTCAATAACTTCTAAATACTACACCATTTTTCTACAAGTCCTTATCGTGTATGATTTTATCTAAGGGATTCTTCGGGTAAATCTTATAAAACAATATCAATTATTTTCCTTGATCATATAATTGATATGGTAGTTCAAAGCATGGAGAAATAAATCGGGTACTGGTCTATTAATTTGTTTAATTTGTTAATCAAAGAAGCCTAACATTAATTGAGCTAGTCCTTAACCACGTAACTATTTTTTTTTTTTGAATGACACGTAACTATATTTTTAATAACAGGATTGATGACTCATGAATATAATAAGATTGATCTAGCCACATATTATAAAAATAAATATTACATGTGAGGACTGTAATGACATTTTCCATCAACCTGTGTTTTTCATGAGAATATTATATTTTTAAACAAAAGTAAATAAAAATAAAAGAAAAGGCTTTTGAAATAGAAATGAAAGCAATTTGTAGTTTGGCCTATGCAAATAATTGGATGAAGAAATGGTCTAGTTGGTGGGTGTTGTATATTGTGGCAATCTTCATCAAATTCCACTTTGAAATTAAAATTAATTAACTATACTTCCCACCTTTTTCCCCTTCTCCACTAATACTGACTTTTATTCCCATTGGCTCTAATTATTAATATACCATTTTCATTATCCTAATTAATAACCAGAGTGCTTAACATTAAATTGATTGTTGTAATTCATGTTAATTGTTAATTCACAGAGTAATGGAATACCATAAGGAATATTCCATTAGACATCTCTTACACGGGGATTAATGTTATCTTTCAAATTAAGAAGACTTACAAGAGTCGTTCAATCTGAAGAAGAGAATATTTCTTAAAGATGCGAACAACATCTTTCGGTCCGGTGAAAGAAAGAGAGTCGTTGGATCACGAAAAACAGTTACGCAAAGGACAATGGGTACATAACAGAGTGTGTCGCCTGACGGTTCGAAAGCCTTAGATCCAATGAAGCAATGACACATGGCAACACGCTTGCTATATGGGTGCACCGCTGACGTCATTACAATCTGAAGGTTGCAAAGCCAACCAGAGGCTGACACGAGTTCGGTGAATTAAGACACATTCTCAGGACTATGACAGATACCTCTAGTAGCCACTATAAATATATAAGGTGAGTAATCTACAAAAGGTATGTCAACACTCGAGTTACCAATATTTTTAGGCTTAAAGCACTGTTTGGCTTCTGATCTATCCAAAATTTTATCATTTGGTCCCTGACCTATTATTTGGTCACATTTGGCCCATGATCTATCCCAAATTGGTGAACTTTCACTCAATTTGGATTCAAACTTAACTGAATCATTATCTCATTGATAAGTAACGATATTTTGACACTTGAACTTAATAGATTTTAGTTTAGGATTTGTTTTTTATTTTTTTTATTTTTTTTAATCTAATTAATTATCTTCTCAGAAAAAAAAAGTTTAAGAAATATCAAGTTTCAAGTTTAAGTGTCAAAATATCGTTACTTATCAATGAGATAACGATTCCATTAAGTATTCATACAAATTGGGTGAAATTTGACCAAAATGGGATAGGTCAATGGCCAAATATGATCAAATAATAGGTCAAGGGTCAAATTACACAATTTTGGATAGGTCAAGGGTCAAATAATGTTTTAAGCCATATTTTTATTATCTTTAACATCTTTTAAACATTTACTAACTTAAGCATCAAAGCAGATTCGTCATACACCTCTCTCATGGGCTGCTATTGTAACATCCTAACCCAATACCATGTAGATATTATCAGCTTTGGTCCAAATCTAACACTTTGAGCTCACTGTTTTAAAATGTGTCTACATGTATTGGATTTTCATTTTACTAATAAGCCACATTCACTCTCTTTCCATTTCTGATGTGAGATTCAGTTCATTCCTGCCCCATCGTCATCCTTTAGGACCGCTCTTTACTCAGGTGGTTACATTTATTCTCCTTTCAAATCATCAAAGAGGTTTTATTTTAGAAGACAACACATATTGCACGAGATCAACTAATTAATTAATTAAAGCATAATTATGATGATTTTACTTCAGCTAGATAGAGGGTTTTAGCATGGAAATAGCTAGTGGAGTAATCGAATATGTATAGGATAGGCGGCTTTATCTTATTAATATGTTGATATCTTTGTTAATTTATTAGTTTTTACTTGTTTGAATTTATAACATGATTTCAAAAAGTGCACATTTTTAAGTATTAGAAATGTCGGTTTTGTTAGGTTTTGCAGGAAAAAAGATAGATGAAATTGAATGAATGAATGGTTTCTAGGCTAGCTACCCATCGTTATCTGGATAACAAAACTAATCTATTTTAATAATGATATGATATGCTCCTTTGATATGAATTGATTCTGCTAGTAATAATAGTTAGGGTAATTATCATTGAGGGGATTCTAGGCAAAGCACAGAAAACAGTATTTCTGAAATGTCAATTGATGTAAGTAAATTTGTATGGTCTTTCTATGCTAATTAAGATTCATCCGATGCTTGAGATAAGATATAAAATGAGATTAGAGGAAGAGTTGGGAATCGCGACCCCATTCCAATGCTAAAGTTAGCAGAGTTTGTACATCTTTACTTGGTTTGATCAAGAGGTTCTCTTCGCGACATGTGTCCTTACTTCCTATGATGAGAACACGCGTCTAACTCCTTATATTTGCTTGATATCAAATGTCACACCTTCGGTTTTCAAAGTTCTTAGAGCTTCGTTCCACTATAAGGTTAATGAATCAAAAGTTTATGGGAGGTCTAGTAGTAACCAGAGTAGAATTTATTAACTGAAGCTAGGTCTTTTAATGACCAAACATTATATCATGTGCTCGCGTAGCATCTGATTCCCTCTCCATGGCAGGTCAGACGTTTAGGTGTACTATCCAAAAATTGACATCACTTCACGGAGTGTGCAATTTTCGCAAGTGTTCTTTCCAATTGATATTATTCCTCCATAGATGTGATGCCACATCCTTGACAATGTCCCACCTTGGAATAGATAGTTGAAAAACTTTTGGGTTTTTCAAGGAGCACCACTCTATTGATATTCATTAAATGCCTCCTTAGTGTACAAACTCCATAAAAGCGGCATAAGATGAACCGTTTTCATCTTCTTGAGATTTTCGACTTCTTGAATCTTTTTTGCAATTTCAAATTTCTTCTGGATTTCATTTCGTAAGAAGTTCTTTTCTCTCTCCTTGCTTTTTTTTGTATTGAAGTTTTGAGAAGGAAATCCTAATCGTGGTTGATCAAACTTCCTCTAGTGACTCTAAAATCATGGTTCGAAAGAAGCAAAATCCTTCTTAGAATCCCAAATATTCCAAAAAGGAGCTCCTCTCATAAAAACACAAAACCCCCAGGCGTAGACCTCCACTGATTAGGCTAGACCACCTAAGAAACAAAATCTCAAAGCTTGGGGGCAAGGTTTGTCACTAACTGCATAGCAGCTGGTGGAGCTGTTATATGATCTCCTAGAGCTTCAAAGGATGGATATATGTGAAAGAAAACCTTACTTTGTTGACTAGAGATCCCAAGATATGAGTTTAAAGGGACAACATAATTGCATAAACCTTGTGGTCACTGTGGAGGTTAAACCCAAATCAATTCCTATTATATAAACAGTGATATAAAAACGGGAAAAGGCTAAGCTATACTTTTAATGATACATTATGCGTTAGTATTCTGAGCAAATAAATTACCTATATGAGAGTGAAGTGGAGTCCCTTCAAATAAGATGAGGCTTAGTTCTCTGAAATTTTTATAGAATTAGGAGATGTTGAGAACCAACACTATCCTAATTTCACGAATTGAGATAATTCAATGGCCATATATGATCGAATAATAATAGATCAAGGGCTAAAAGATAAAATTTTGAATAAATCATAATGGCCACATAGGCAATATTTACAAGAATGAAAAGCAAAAAAAAAAAAAAAATTGATAGCTGAAATAAGAAATAAATACAAACTTAGGTTAGGTCCAGCCACCCTCTTCATATATATTACATTTATTCAATCATTTTTAAATAGGTCTATAATATCAAGGGAAAATTACAAAAATGGGTCAAATGGGAGGTCCATTTAAAGCATCTCCAAGAGATTCTTAGTGAGCTCTCTAAAAATAATATAAATAATTGACTCTTAGTGATTTAAGAGTGGCTAAGATATATCATCTCCAACAATGCTCCTTATATTCACTCCTTATTTATTATTTTATTATTAAGATTATTCTTTATTGTTACATTACCAATAGTGTGAGGAAAGAGACACATCAATAATAAATTATTAATAAAAAATGAAGTTAGGAGGCACTAAGAGGTGGAGAGAGACTCTCTATTAATAGAGAGGATGGAGAGGCTCTTAGTGATTTGAGGAGCCACTAAGAGGCTGTTGGAGATGAATTTTCATTCTCTCTCCTCAAATTTTAACTTAAGAGCCAATTTAAGAGGCTGTTGGAGATGCTCTTACATGTTTAATCCATTTACTCAACCTATTACATATCTAGACTGATTTTGTATGACTTTCTCATACTACCCCTAACCTTCTCACTTTCCCTTACGCGAACGTTCTCTCCCCTCTTCTCCTTGGGTGCGCGAAACGGTTGTTGGCTCCTCCATTAATGATTCCAAGACTTTTGATATTCCTCTCTTCCTTTAAATTGCACGAAATCTACACCATTTCTCCAAATCACAATGTATTTCTCTTTTTCCTCTCTTCATCTCTTGATTCTGCAACTTCTTAATCCTAGAAAACGAAGCCATGGTTCTTCATCTTCTTGTTCCTGCTCGTTACTTGGTTTCTTTCTTCTTGTTACCATCAAAGAAATGGTTGTTCTACGTTATTTTCATCGTTTTTTCCAGTTTATCATATTGTTATTGTCGTTTTTAAGGGTGAAATGCGCGAAAAATGTAAGTATCTGCTGTTTCTTCTGCGTTTTTCCATGAAATCACTTCGCGTAGTCGATGATTTCTTGAAGATCTGCGAAGAGAAAGAGCCTGAAACATGACAATCTACTTCGCAAATCGATTAGTTCGCGAAGTCTGCGAGTAGAAAAGTTCATGATTTTACTCGCAGACTTCACGAAAGCATCGATATGCGACGTAGATCGTCATGTTTTAGACCTCGCATACCTCGCGAAAACATCGATTAGCGAAGTAAAATCATCTCTTTCCCTGCATATTTACATTCGCATGCTTCGCTAATCCTCATTTCGCGAAGCCAAAATCATCTTTTTCCCTGCCTAACACGATTAATTTTTCCTGAAGGTGGTTGATTACATAACATCCCTTTCTGGAAGGCGGCGTCCTCGGATGCAATGGAGATGACTTTCCTTCCTGTATAGGGAGAAATTTCCCTCAAGATTGGCACATTCACTTTGAAATGATTGGTTAGGAGAGATTGTGTCAATCTTGGTGTGCACCATAGGACACTTCCATTTCTCATCCCAAAAGGTCTGGACTTCCTGTAGAGAGAGAAATTTCCGTCCAGATTAGTCAGGTTCACTTTGAAGTGATTTGTTAGGAGTTTATTGTGGCAATCTTGTTGTAAATTTTGATAATGTTATGATTTTAATGTTGTTATTCTGGCAATTTTGTTGTAAATTTTGATAATGTTATGATTTTAATGTTAGAATCCGTTGTTGTTTGGCATTTTGTGTTATATACCACTTCGCGAATTAGCTTCAAAACACATTCAGGCTTCGCATATGCTAATTAAATTCATCAACTAAACCAAACATTAGCTTCGCAGGCTTCGCATATGCTAATTAAATTCATCAAGTAAACCCATCGATTAGCTTCGCAGGCTTCGCATATGATCGAATCTGCGAAGTCAGACGGGAAGGAGACAGACGCGCGTAAATATTGAGGGTATTATGGGAAAGTCACACAAAAACAGTCTAAATATGTAGTAGGTTGAGTAAATGGGTTAAATATGTAAATGGACCTCCCATTTGACCTAGTTTTGTAATTTACCCTAATATTAATCAGCCGTACGATGCCACCAACATTGTAGTTCTCCTAACCAATAACATCATGACAAATTTGCAATTCTGAAACATTTGAGACCTCAAATTTCGAAACGTTTTTTCTGCAAAAATAAAAGGAAGAAACTTTAAAAAGTTAGGTGATCAATTGTATAAGAAATTTAAAAATAAGAAGCAAGGAAGAGGGTCCATTAGATCTTACTTAGTGCTGTTGCCTTGGCAGCTCTTGTCCTATATCTATGACTTTTCTTTCAACTTTCCCCAAATATTGTTTATCCAAAAAAACTTATGCCATAGTGAAAAGTTTACCTGAGAAATTTTTTTTTTTTACAGTGAAAAGGCAAAATCCCATTAAAAAAAAAAAACTGCATCTCACGTTCCACTGGAAGGAACTGAGTTCAGTTCAGTTAGAAGTCTGTTGAATAAAGACCTAGTCTTTAAGGATATTGAGTTGTTTTTGAATTTTATTATTTATGTTCCTTTGTTTTTGCTAAGTAGGTTGTTATATCTTTTCTGTTAAGATTGGATAATATTTTGTAGGGCTATTTAAAGCCAAACGTTATTTCTAATAAAACATAGTCATTATTTGATCCTTCTGCTTGAGTTCTATTTCTTTCAATTAGGTTAAAGTTCTCAACATTTGGTATCAGAGCCAACATTGGGCTAATTAATCAAAACAGCAGTCTTTGATTATGACTACAGAAGGGAGTTTTGTTCAGCCGGCCATTCCTCGTTTTGATGGTCATTATGACCATTGGAGTATGCTGATGGAAAATTTCTTGTGATCTAAAGCGTTTTGGGGGCTAGTGGAATATGGCTATACTGAGCCAGAGAGTGATTTAGTGCAAACGGAAGCACAACGAAAGAAAAATGATGAAATAAAGTTGAAGGATCTGAAAGTGAAGAATTATCTCTTCCAGACGATCGACCGAACTGTTCTTGACACTATTCTGAAGAAGGATGTTGCTAAAGACATATGGGATGCCATGAAAAAGAAATTTGAAGGAAATGCAAGGGTCAAAAGATCTCATCTTCAAGCTCTCCGCAGAGAGTTCGAAACTCTGGAAATGAAAACTGGTGAAAAGATGATGGAGTATTTCTCTAGGGTCATGACTCTGGCCAACAAGATGCGGATTTATGGAGAGGAGATGCAGGATGTCAAAGTGGTAGAATAAATTCTACGCTCTCTAACTGAGAGGTTCAACTATATCATCTGTTCTATTGAGGAGTCGTGGGACATCAATACTCTTACTGTTGATGAGTTACAAAGCTCATTAATTATACATGAATAGAAATTCCAAAGAAGTAGTGAAGAGGAATAGGCTTTGAAAGTGACATCAAACAAAGGAGGAAGAGGTCGCAGTCGTGGTACATACCGAGGAAGAGGAAGAAGGAGAGGTCGAGCTAATTTTAACAAAGCAATCGTGGAGTGTTACCGTTGTCACTAACTTGGACATTTTCAATATGAATGTTCAAGTAGAAATAAAGAAGCAAATTATGCAGAATTTGCTGAGGAAGAAGAAATGATTTTGATGTCTTACGTGGAGGAGTATAAAAGCAAAAAGGAAGATGCATGGTTCCTTAATTTAGGGTGTTCAAATCACATGTGTGGTAATCGAATTCTATTCAATGAACTCAATGAAACATTTCGTCATTCTGTAAAGTTGGGAAACAACATGAAGATGGATGTGCTTGGACAGGGCCGATCCTGAGATTTTAGAGGCCCAGGGGCGAGTTACCAAATGAGACCCTAATAAACGATCTAATAAAAACATTGCATATGAAAAAAACATTTTATATTGCTTTAAGTACCCAATTTCTTATACAAAATGATGTCTGATCATTTCTAGATACAAAATTCTCAAATTTAATAAATTATGAAATAGTTCTAATATATTTTATGCTTTTCAGGACACAAAGTATGATAACGTAAAAATGAAAAACCAAATCTAAAAATCATCTCACTTAACGGGCTTTAGGGGCTAAGTTCTTGAAATTTGAAGATTTTGATGTGTTTCTTCCAAATTGCCTATGAAGACCAAGTAAATCGGAATTTGATAGAGTTTTTCAAAGACAAAAAAATGCTAATAGCAGTTGGAAGTTTCACAATGGGGTGATTAGAGAACAAAATTGATTATATAGCTAATGAATTGAATATGAACTGAAGATGAAAGATAATACCATTCAATATTCTTTGGGATTGGAGTGTGAAGGGGAAGATAAATTAGAAATTTGTTATGATTGATGAGTGGGAGAGATAATTATGGAAAGACTTTGAGATAAATTAGGGAATTGATGTTCAATATTATTATTAGGAAATTTGGAAAGAATTTGAGGTAAATTAGAAAATTTGGTAATTGATGCCCATGTTTTTAATAAAGTATAAATTTTTTTTGAATTTAATCTAATGCCAACGTTTTTAATTTGGAAAGAATCTGATGACAATGTTTTTAATCAAAATATATATTTTTTAATTTAATCAAATATAGTTTAAAACTCTTAGTACTATACATTACTATAATTGGACTCTCTCTCGTCCCTAGGCCCTAGGCAGACGCCCCTCTTGCCCATGCTCAGGGACGGGCATGTGCTTGGAAAAGGAAGCGTGAAGCTACAGCTGAATGGTGTTATACATGTTGTTGCTGATGTATATTTATACCAGAATTAAAAAATAATCTCTTGAGCATAGGGCAGATGCAAGAAAGAGGCCTGGCTATTTTGATCAAGGAAGGGATATGTAAGATATTTCATCTTGAGAAGGGGTTAATAATTCAAACGACAACGACCTCTAATCGGATGTTTGTCTTACTGCCTCAATCGCAAATTCAATCTGATCAGTGTCTCCACTCCAGTACTCAAATTTTGTCTCATCTTTGGCATCAGAGGTATGGGCATCTAAGCTATAAGGGTTTGAACACTCTGTTGTGTAAAAACATGGTACATGGTCTACCTCAACTATCTCTTTCAAATGAAACATGCACTGATTGTATCATTGGGAAGCAACACCGTGATCCTATTCTACAGAGGAGTACATGGAGAGCAATTCAGAAATTGGATCTTTTGTTATTTATTGATGATTTTAGTAGAAAAGCATGGGTATATTTGTTGGTAGAAAAGTCAGAAGCTTTTAATTATTTTAAATGCTTTAAGACTATGGTTAAGAAAGAAACAGGACTGTTTGTTAAATGTCTTCGCACTGAAAGAGGGGGAGAATTCAATTCAAATGAGTTTAATGATTTTTGCCAACAAAGCGGAATCAAAAGGCAGTTGACGACCGCTTACACTCCGCAGCAGAATGGAGTCGCTGAACAAAAGAATAGAACCATAATGAACATGGTTCGTTCTATGCTATCAGCCAACAAAATTCCCAAAAGTTTCTGGCCAGAAGCAGTGAAGTGGACTATTTATGTCCTAAACATGTGTCCTACATTGGCGGTAAAAAATGTTACGCCAAAAGAGGCTTGGAGTGGAATGAAACCATCAGTAGATCATTTTCGGGTCTTTGGCTGCATTGCACATGCTCATGTTCCAGCAGAAAGGAGGACCAAACTTGACAACCGAAGCATTGCTTGTGTACTCTTAGGAATAAGTGAGGAATCAAAAGGTTATAGGCTATTCGATCCTATAGCTAAGAGAGTTTTTATGAGTAGAGATGTAATTTTTGAAGAAGAGAGGGATTGTGATTGGGATGTAAATTATAAAAAATTAATGGCTGTTGATTTAGAATGGGGTGATAGTAATGGTGAGAATGATGAAGAGGTGAGTGAAAATTATGAAAATGGGATTAGAGAAAATGGTGAAAATTGTGAAAATGGGGTGAGAGAAAATGGTGAAAATGAGAATGAAGAAAATAATGTTAGTGATGGGGATGTGAGTGAAGAGGAAGATGACCCTAATGAGAGTGAAGGGATAGTGAGGGAGTTGAGACCATCATGTGAAAGGCAACCTCCTGTGTGGATGGAGGATTATGTTAGTGGTGAAGATTTAAGCGAGGATGAAGTTCATATGGCACTTGAAATGTCTGCTGATCCATATTACTTTGAGGAAGCTGTGAACAGTGAAAATTGGAGATTGGCCATGAAGAATGAAATCAATTCCATCGAAAAAAATCAAACATGGACTCTCACTGAGTTACCACTTGGAGCCAAGAAAATAGGGGTGAAGTGAGTTTTTAAAACCAAATACAATGAAAATGGACTAATCGATAAATACAAGGCTCATTTGGTCGCGAAGGGATATTCTCAGAAATATGGAGTGGATTATACAGAAGTCTTTGCACCAGTGGCAAGAATGGATACCGTAAGGATGATTATTACTCTTACAGCACAGAAAAATTGGACAATTTTTCAGCTAGATGTCAAGTCGGCTTTTCTTCATGGCGCACTAAGTGAAGAAGTCTACGTGGAACAGCCAAGAGGATATGAAAAAAAGGGTAAAGAGCACCTGGTTTACAAGCTACACAAAGCCCTATATGGATTAAAACAAGCTCCACGAGCTTGGTTTAGTCGGATTGAAGCACATTTCATTGCAGAAGGTTTTTCAAAGTGCGATAGTGAGCAAACACTATTCACAAAGCGAAGCAAAGAGGGAAAATTATCATTGTAAGTGTTTATGTTGATGATTTAATTTTTACTGGTAATGATGAAGTGATGATGTCAGAATTTAAATGCTCTATGTTAAGAGAGTTTGATATGTCCGATTTGGGGAAAATGAGGTTTTTTCTTGGGATTGAGGTTCTACAAAAACCTGATGGTATTTCTATATGCTAAAAGAAATATGCATTAGAAGTTTTGAAAAGGTTTGGTATGATGGAAAGCAATTCAGTGGGTAGTCCAATAATTCTAGGTTTCAAAATTAGCAGTAACAAAGATGGTGTTGTTGTTGATGATACATATTATAATCAGTTGGTGGGCAGCTTAATGTATCTCACTGCTACATGTTACGTGTCTCATAATTCGATATATGGCTAAACCAACAGAGTTACACCTACAAGCAGCTAAGAGAGCACTTCGATACTTAAAAAGGACAGCAAACAATGGAATTCATTATAAAAGAGGAGGAGATGGCAAGCTATTAGCATTCACAGATAGTGACTATGCTAGAGATATGGAAGACAGAAAGAGATCTGGTTACGTGTTTTTAATAAATTCAAGTGTTGTTTCATGGTGTTCAAAGAAGCAACCTATTGTGACTTTATCAACCACAAAAGCTGAGTTTGTTGTTGCTGCTGTTTGTGCCTATCAAGGAATCTGGATGAAAAGAATTTTAAAGGAGCTAGGGCATTCTAATGAATGTTGTACTACTATAATGTGTGATAATAGTTCAACCATCAAGCTATCTAAAAACCCAGTTATGCATGGTCGCAGAAAAACATATTGACATAAGGTACCACTTCTTATGGAATCTTGCAAAGGAGGGTGCAATTGAATTAGTTTATTGCAGGAGTCAAGATCAAGTAGCAGACATAATGACATAAAAATTGAAGCTTGATGTTTTTCAAAGGCTGCGACAGTTACTAGGAGTACTGAAATTTCTGATGTAAACTAATGGCTTTTTAGCACTTAGTTTAAGAGAGGGAATGAAGGAATTGAGTTCAGTTAGAAGTCTGTTGAATAAAGACCTAGTCTTTAGGGATATTGAGTTGTTTTTTAATTTTATATTTACATTCCTTTATTTTTGCTACGTAGGCTGCTATATCTTTTCTGTTAAGATTGGATAATATTTTGTAGGGCTATTTAAAGCCAAACGTTATTTCTAATAAAACATAGTCATTATTTGATCCATGTGCTTGAGTTCTATTTCTTTCAATTAGGTTAAAGTTCTCAACACCACTCATGTCAGCCGGAAGTAATTAAGAAGGTTTGCAGACAACCTACCACACTTGTAATGATCTAAGAAAAGAGTTCCTATGAAATTCGTCATCCGATCAATTGTTTGATTACCCTCCTAAAAGGTATGAGTTACTCTGACGATCCAATTCTACTTCAGCAGTGCCTTACAGTTGTTGATTAACTAGAAGTGTCGATGTAAGGTTAGCTCTGAACCTGAAACTAATTGAACTATTACTAGCAAATCCACTTCAACAATGACCTGCTTGAAACCTTTCTTCCAAGCCATATCCAGCCCAAAATAGAGACTTCACAATTCTACCAGTGCCACATAACAGATACTAAGATTGCATGCAAACCTGCCTAACCACTCACCTGATTTATTGTTAATCAAACGTCCGTCGAAGCGAGACTGGGATTACCCTTATTCGCTCCATGGTATCCATCGTAGTTTACCGTTATCCAATCATCCTCCAGCAGTAGCCAAGCTATAGAAACATCCTGATAATTCCTTCGAAAACTCAGGCTTAGAGTTAGACGGCTCTGGTTATACTTACAAACCTGACTGATAACGAACTCTGCCTTGCCGCTGCTACTAGGTTTTGATGGATTGAATACACAATCATTTCTCCAACGCCAGATCTACCAAGCTGTTGTAGCAAAAATAGCAGGCCACTCAAGCGACTGCCATTATACCTGCCGCATCAGGTTAGCATTCAACCAGTCATTTAGACTCAATCCAAAAAAGAACTGATGCCAAAAGGCGGGGATTAAAGCCTCCCTACAATCCCGAAGGAGGTGCACCAACATCTTAGAAGTCGAGCAAAACGGGCATATGTCGCAAACACAGAGGTGTCGTTTCCACCTATTAAAATTGCAGAGGATAGTGTTATAAACCACGGTCCACATAAAAGCACGAATACGTTCTGTGACCTGTAGGCGAAACTGACAGAAAAAACACCAAACATAATTAAAATTTATTCATTCTTCTTTCTCACACGGATATTTACACAGAAATATATAATTCCGCTAAAATTAACGTGGAAATTAAAGGAAAAGAAATTAGAATCCTAAATTGCTTTAACACCCTAAATAATAAGTCAAAGTAATTATTGTAATATCCGTAACTTATGATGGGTGTTTGTAATTTTTATCATTCTATTATTTTTGTTGTTATTATTATTTCCTTTATTTACCATTCTTTAGATCATAAACACGTAATTAAAAATCTTGTTTCAGTTCATTTTTTTCATCCTATTTTTTTCATAACTTTATATTTCGACCACCTCTTGAAATGAAAATTAACCAGTAAATTTCTTGTTTTGTGAGGAAGATTTTGGGATCAATATTATTATTTTTCTAGCCAAAGCATCTAGTGAAGGGTCTATAGGTCAGAGTGCACCCTTTGGGTCAGGTGGAAATTCCTTATTAGGAGTATATAATATGCCTCCGGGTATGCAATAATTTGTTGAAGTCATTGGCACGATGGCAGCTCAGATTCAAACACAATTTCAAAATGCAAGCACCTGCACCACCAACTCCAACTTTTGACATAAACCTGAATGGTATCAAAAGGTTAGGAGTTGAGACCTTCAAGGGGATACTAGACCCCGAGCAAGCAGATCCTTAGCTCGAAACGGTTGAGGATGTGTTGTGTTTAATAGAATGTCCTCCTAGAAATAGAGTGAGGTATATTGTAAATCTTCTAGCTAGTGATGCACTTGTCTGATGGAAATCATTGAAGAGGGCTAGAGACAATCAGGTGATCGTATGGGATGACTTTAAGAGAGAATTCAATGACAAGTATTGTGGTTAGACATAGTGTGATGAGAAACAAATGGAGTTTTTAACTTTGAAGCATAATGAGATGACAGTAGCAGAGTATGAGAGTCGTTTTACTGCATTGGCCAAATATGTATCGTTTGTTGTGACTGAAGATGACCGTTGTAACGTATTTGAGCAGAGTCTGATCCTTGATATCAGAGTAGGTGTTCCCAATTGCACTGGAATTATCGTGTTCTTTTTCAGACATCAATTAAAGTTGAGAAAGCTCTTATTGAAAAGAATTATCATACTCATAATTTAGAGTTAGCAGCAATAGTTCATGCCTTAAATATATGGAGACACTATTTGTATGGGGAGACATTTTAGATTCTTACTTATCATAACAGTCTGAAATATATTCCCACTTAGAGGGAGCTGAATTTGAGACAGAGAATATGGATTGAGCTATTAAAAGATTATGAATTCACGATAAAGGCTAATGTGGTTGTAGATGCCTTAGGTAGAAAGAACTTTGGCATGTTCTCTAACATGAATCCTTTAGTGGAGATGTGATCCATGGATGTATAGTTGAGAGTTCATGAGGTGACTGGACTTGTAGCTACCTTACAGCTAAAACCGAACTTGAAGGAGAGAATTAGACTAGCACAAATGCAAGATCCTTTCTTATAGAGAATGTATGAGTGAGTGAAACAAGGCAAGAGACCAAAAATTACAGTTGATGAAAACAGATTAATGGTGACGGGAAACTGAATATGTGTGCCTGATGTGGACAATTTGAGACTAAAGATTATGAAGGAAGGACACAATGCTCCTTGTGGTATGTACCATGGTATGACTAAGATGTATAGGAATTTAAGATCCTAGAAGAGGAAGTTCCATAGAAGTAAGCACTTGCAATATGTGAAATTCAATGGTTAACCTATTTATTAAAGTCTACTAGTTTTCCATAAGCTTCAGCAGTGTTATATTGTGGCAATAAGTCTGCTGTTTATTTAGCTCATAATCCAATATTTCATGAGCGATCCAAACATATAGATTTCGAGTGCCATTTCCTTCATGAGAAGATTTAAGATAGAGCGGTTCGATTACTGCAGTTCAGCCTATAAAACAATTGGCAAACATTTTAATAAAGACTCTGCTAGTAAAAATATTTGTTCATATAGTACAAATGTCAGGCTTACTCAATTCTCACCGTCTAACTTGATGGGGGAGAGTTAGAATTAGTTAGTTGGTTGGTTGGTTTTTAGGTTATTAAGTTAATCTTATCAAAGCTAATTAACTAGATTTGACTTGTTGACTTTGTATTGTTAAAAGTACAAGAATGCATCTTGTAAAATTTACCAATTCAAAAATACAATTTACTATTTTCTTCAATCTTTTTTAGAACATTAAACTAACCACCTTTCATGGAAAACAAGAAGATACTTTTTCCAAAAAAAAAATTATTTTAGAGTTGTTTTATATTTTTAGAGATTAATCCTTATAAAAGTCAGGATTAATGTCGTACTTAAGGTGAAAGTAGAAAATTGAATCCTTAACAATTTAGAACTTATTGAGTTTGCGTAATAGGAGAAAGAAACACATATTGATTAAGAACAAAATTGGGATAATTTTTTCAAATGCTAAATATATAAAAATAATATTTTATGAAAACTCCAAGTTGGAGCTTCATGAAGTGTTGTTGTTTGCTCTAAAATAGCTAATATGAGCAATTTTGTAAACTTAACCAAATATTAGAGTTTAGAATTTAGTAGTTAGCTTATTATATTAGTGGTTAGATTAGATTATTAGCTTTTTGTTTAGCAAAATTGGCTAACTGATTTGACTGGTTGTTTGTGTAAACAATTTGGTAAAACCTAGTCAATTGTTAATAATTGGTAACTACTTGATTGTGTGAAATAACAAATGAGGATATTGGTCTTTTATAACTGTTATTTTTTTTAATAATTTATATTTAAATGATGAGTTATAAATTTATAAATATAATTTTATGCAAATTAATAAGTATTTATGTTTGTATTGACATTGATCTTGCTAAGCCTCTTCTGTCTAAATTCTCCGTTCAGAATAAGGTCTTTTATATTGAATACGAAGGTATTCACAATATCTGCTATGAATGCGGTATGTTTGGCCATACTTATGATGGCTGCCCCAGAAGAAGGAAAGTGGTCGAGGAGGTGGTGGTGCCTATCATAGGCAGAGATGAAGGTAGCAAAGGTGAGGAGAAGAATTTTGGGCCATGGATGTTGGCCAAAAGGTCAGCCCGAAGGAAGCCACGTGCTTATGCTTCTCGGAATCAAGTTCCAGACATCAGCAAGCAGATGACCTCTCTCCAAATTGCTCCTGAGATCAAGGCTAGGCCTCCTGATACTAAGAGTGGTGTTGGTAGGGACTCAGCTTCCGGTTCAGGATCTAGATTCGGAGCCCTGTCTATTGTGGATGGTCAGGATTCGGAGTTACCAGCTGAACACATGGAGTTAAGTATGCCAAGCCTGGAATCTGCTGAGCCAGCTACCATCCTTGGTGACTCTATTAATCCTCTCTTCGATCCCAAAGCTTATGCCAAGGGGAAATCCCAGATCACTGGCTCGACAGGGAAAGCAAAGCTTAATGAGGTTAGTGTCCTGAATCCCCTTGTAGACCCCCTAATTGGGAAGTCTATAGGAGTTAATAAGTCTCTTTTGAAGAAACCTAAGGCTAACCTTAAAAAGAACCTTGGTTCTTTGGATTCTTGGGATAAAAGAGGGCCGGCTGGCACCTCTTCTAGGCTCTCAGGAGCCCCGAATAAATACCTGCTCTAGGGTGTGTGCCTGTGATCAGTTGTCTTCCTTCTAATGGACTTCTTTGTTTGGAATGTTAGAGGTGCGGCTAGCAAGGCAACCCGCATCTATGTTAATGATCTTATTAAGCAATTTAACCCTTCTTGTTTTGATCTTCTTGAAACCAAGGTTAGTGGTTCTAAAGCAGATGAGGTGGTTAAAAAGTTTAAGAATTGGAAGTGTGTCAGGTCGGAGGCGACTGGTCGAGCAGGGGGGATCTGGCTTTTTTGGAAGCCAGTTCATGTAAGTATTGATATTATTACTATTGATAACCAATTCATTCATAGCAAGGTCTGTTATCCTGGCAACAAACCTTTCTTTGTGTCCTTTGTCTATGTCGATCCGATCCTGACTAACCGGAAGAGGCTTTGGGAGATCCTGTTCTCTATTAGTACGAATATGATGGATCCTTGGTTGGTCGCTGGTGACTTTAATGATATTGCCCGGATGAGTGATTAGAAAGGGGGGGCAATCATTATATCAACCAGTGCCTTAACCATAAGCAGAATATGGATCTTTGCGGGCTATCGGACCTTAGTGCGGCTGGCCACAAGTTCACCTGGAAAAGGAACAACGTGTTTGTTCGTTTGGATAAAGTGTATACGAATGTAGCGGCGATCTATAGATTTCCTGAGGTAAACGTGTTGAACCTCCCTTTTCGCCACTCGGACCATAGTCCTATCCTCGTTAAGCTGGTTAAAGGTCATCGGCCCAAAGGGAATAGACCGTTTAGGTACCTTGTTGCTTGGGACACCCATCCTGAGTTCAGGAACTTTGTTAAGGATAATTGGCAACCCCATTCTAATGTTCTCCTTGCTGCTGAGGAGTTTAGAAGAAATGTGGTGGGATGGAATAAAAACATCTTTGGCCATATTATCCGAAGGAAAAATAATCTCTTAAGGAGGATGGAAGTCATTCAACGCTGTTTGGAGATCCGTTTTGACCACAGTATGAATTGTCATCTTAGATCTCTCCAGAACGAGCTGGAAGCGGTCCTTAGACAGGAAGAGCTCCTTTGGTTCCAGAAATCTAGGAAGGCTTGGATTAAGGATGGTGACCGGAACACCAGATTCTTCCACCTTTTTACTATTATTAGAAGGCAAAGGAACCAGATCGATGCTATTAAAGATTCTAATGGTGACTGGATTTATGAGGAAGAAGATATTCATCGCCTTGCTCTTGAGTTCTATAAAAACCTCTTTAAAGAGGAAGTTGTGGATCTGGACAAAGCCCACTCTGGGGTCACCTTTCCTAGGCTGGAGGAGGAGGTAATTGTTGATGCCTTTCATCCTATCGACCGGAAAGAAATTGATCTTGCCTTCACCAGTATTGGAGCTACTAAAGCTCCAGGGATCGATGGTATCCCTGCTAGTTTCTACCATAAACACTAGGACTCGGTGAAGGAAGGTGTCTATAATTTTATCTTTGGAATCTTCCGCGGTTCCAACGAGATTAGCCTGGTGAATAAAACCCTCCTGGTTCTGATCCCTAAGGTTGAAAAGCCCTCCTCCTTTTTACAAATGAGGCCGATCAGCCTATGTAATGTTTTATACAAAGCTATCACTAAGATTGTGGCGAATAGGATCTGGTGGATCCTTCCTGAGATTATTAGCCAAAATCAAGGTAGCTTTGTTCCTGGTAGGCAAATCATGGACAATGTGGTAATTGCCCAGGAGATGGTCCATTCCATGAAAATGAGGTAGGGTAAGAAAGGGATCGTGGCTCTCAAGCTTGATCTGGAGAAAGCTTATGATCGTTTAAACTGGAGCTTTCTTTTGGATAGCTTAAGTAAAGCTGGTATTCCTGAGAACTGGAGGAGTTTGATTGAAGGTTGCGTGTCTTCTCCTGTTTTCCAGGTTCTGATCAATGGAGATATGTCTGATGAGTTTTCTCCTTCTAGGGGTATCCGTCAAGGAGATCGTATGAGCCCTTTCCTTTTTGTGATAGCAATGGAAAGGCTGGCTCACCTAATTCAAAAAGATGTGAATAAGGGGAGTCTCCATCCTGTGTCCATTAACAGATTTTGCCCTCCTATTTCCCACTTGTTCTTCGCTGACGATGTGATGATCTTTGTGGAAGGGAATGAGGAGCAAATTGGTGTGGTCATGAATATCCTGGAGTGCTTTTGCATTGCTTCTGGCCAGAAGATCAATGTCCACAAGTCACGGATGCTTTGCTCTAAGAACATGGATAGAAGCCTCTGTAATAAGCTTAGCGATCTTTCGGGTATCCCTCTTACCCAATCATTGGGAAAGTATCTTGGGATCCCCCTTCATAGTGACAGAGTTTCCAAAGCCTCCTTTAAGGAGACTCTGGACAAAACTAATGGGTTGTGTGCTAGTTGGAAGGCCAATTCTCTTTCCTTGGCTGGCCGTCTAACCTTAATTCAGTCTGTCAACTGCGCAGCTCCCAATCATATCATGCAAGCATGTAAGTTGCCTGAGCCGGTTCTCAATGAGCTTGATAAAATCAACCGGCGTTTTCTTTGAGGGTGAGTCTAGAGAGGGTAGGAAGATTCACCTAGTCCCTTGGAAGGAGGTCTGCCAGCCTAAAAGCAGGGGGGGTCTTGGCATCAGACAAGCTAAAGATAACAATAAGGTCTTATTGATGAAGCTCCTCTGGAGAATGTGGAAGAACCCTTCTTCTCTTTGGGTTCGATTGCTTTGTGGCAAGTATCGAAAGGACAAAATCTTTGGGGGCCCTAAAGAGAGGATTGGCAATTGTTCTTTCCTTTGGAAAGGGCTCAGTGCTGTGTTTGCTGAGTTCTGCATGGGGGTTGCCCTAGAGGTGGGTAATGGTAAGTCCATAAGCTTCTGGTATGACACCTGGATCGGAGATAAACCTCTTATAGAGGTTTGCTGCTCTCCCCCGCCTAGCAATTTCCGCAACTGGAGGATTGCCGATGTGGTGGACTCTGATGGGGACTGGATTTGGTCTATGTTTGATTCCTTCTTGAGCCTTGATTCTCTCCTCAGAATCAGGGGAGTGAAGATTAGTAACCTTGAGGAGGACAAGGATAGGCATTGCTGGGCCCTGACAAAAAATGGAGCTTACTCTTGCAAGTCTGCCTTTGAAGCTTTTACTCTTGACAGATCCGACCCTCTTTCGGACACTTGGAAATCCATTTCGGCTCTGAAAATCCCTTACCGAATGATGCGAACCCACGAGGAACGGTGCCTCGAAAACCCGACAACTAGATTTGATTCCCAAGAAAGCTAACGAATCAGGGTTGGATAGAAAAGAACCTTTGTAAAACAGAGTTACAAAGACCCAATCCCAATCTCTAACAACCAAGAATACGATCCGAATGATAAATTGAGACGGAAGAAAACCCCTGCAAAACGAAGTTGCAAAGACCCAATCCCTAGTCTAACTAACAAGGATTCGATTCTGAATTGTTCAGTTGTAGTGCTCCAAAGAACACAAGAGAAACCCTCTCAAGAGAAGAAATTCCAAACTTTAATTTTGATGATAATCGATGTCTGCCGTTACAATCCAAGGGAAAGCTATAAATACCTAACCTAAATCTAATTAGTTTTTGAACGTAATAGTCCTTACAATAAAATAAGGAATGAAATAGGAAGTTAAGGGTATATTGGTAACCTTCCTAATTATTAAATAAAACAGAAGTCGATATCTGTTAAGCCGTGCCCACGTCAATTTCCAGGCCACTTTTGTTATGAAGAAACAGAGGCCAAAGTTGTCTAAGCCGTGCCCACGCCTTAGGAAAACTTCTGAAATTGTTGCTAAATCCTTGAGAACAACACCAATCAATCTTGAACATTCTCATATGAGTCTGAATGCTCCAATTGACCTCCGTATTCACATCTCATGCAACTTGAAAGAGATACGACAATTAATGGACCATTAATTTCAGAAACTACGCTTTTATCCACGACGTCCATCACTTGGACCATATATGATTGAAGCTCCTCTTCAAACTGTTTGGCTCTTGCTCGGGTAACAGGTCCATCGGGAAGCTTTAATTGAGTGATGTGAGATCCCAAGTTTGAGCTCTGATTTCCATTTTCATCATTCCCTCCCTCCTCAAGAGGATTCGACCTCGAATCAGTATCTGCATCATAAAAGGATAGATCAGAAACATTAAAAGTAGCAGAAACATTATAATCACCAGGCAGGTCAATCTTGTAGGCATTATTATTCACTCGCTGCAAAACTCGAAATGGTCCATCGCCTCGAGGTTGCAGCTTATTTTTACGAAGTCCAGGAAATCGCTCCTTTTGAAAATGCACCCACACTAAATCACCGGGAGCAAACACAACTCGTTTACGATGTCGATTCACTTTTGAAGCAACCCGTCGATTCTTCGCTTCAATATGCTTGCGAACCTTCTCATGAATGGATTGCACTAACTCAGCCTTTTCAACGCCATCTGTACTAGACCTCGCATCCACAGGTAAAGGTAACAAATCCATATGAGTAAGAGGGTTAAGTCCATAAACAATCTCAAATGGTGAAAACAAAGTAGATGAATGAATGCTACGATTATATGCAAATTCAACCATAGGCAAACATTCTTCCCAACTCTTAAGATTTTTACCGACTACCGTGCGCAAAATTTGACCAAGGGTTCGGTTAACAACCTCAGTCTGTCCATCCGTCTGGGGATGACAAGCTGTAGAGTATAAAAGCTTAGTACCTAGTCGACTCCATAAAACACGCCAAAAATGACTCAAAAACTTGGCATCTCGATCGGACACTGTAGTCTTAGGGACTCCATGTAACTTAACAACCTCACGAAAGAAAAGATCAGCAACATTAGTAGCATCATCGGTTTTATGACAAGGAATGAAATGTGCCATCTTACTAAACCTATCAACTACGACAAAGATAGAATCACGACCTTTCTTTGTCCTAGGTAACCCTACAATAAAATCCATGGAGATATCTACCCAAGCTTCCGTAGGTACATGTAATGGTGTGTAAAGACCTTGAGATAAAACCTTAGATTTGGCCTTTTTACAAGTGATGCACCTGGAACAAAACCTATTGACATCTCTACGCATTTTCGGCCAAAAGAAATGTTCATGCAGAATATCTAAAGTTTTTCTAACCCCAAAATGGCCCATTAAACCACCACTATGAGCTTCCTTAACAAGTAATTCTCTATATGAACATTGTGGGACACAAAGTCTATTCTCACGAAACAAAAACCCATCAAGTATATAGAACTTGTCCACAACAGACTTACCGCACAAAGAGTAAATGTCACCAAAATCAACATCACCATGATACAACTCTTTAAGATGTTCAAATCCCAAGAGCTTAGTAGTTAATGAAGTTAAGAGAACATACATGTGCGATAGTGCATCGGCCACCACATTTTCCTTACCTTGCTTGTATTGGATGGTATAAGGAAAACTTTCAATGAATTCCATCAACCGAGCATGCCGCCTGTTTAATTTCCCTTGTCTCTTGAGATGCTTCAGGGACTCATGGTCAGAATGAATGACAAACTCTTTGGGCCAAAGGTAGTGTTGCCATGTCTCCAATTCCCTCACTAGAGCGTATAGCTCTTTGTCATATGTGGGGTAATTAAGTGCAGCCCCACTCAGCTTTTTACTAAAGAAAGCGATCGGTCGTTTATCCTGCATCAAAACAGCACCAATACCTATGCCAGAGGCATCACATTCAATCTCAAACGCTTTCTCAAAGTTAGGTAATGCAAGGACAGGAGCAGAACATAATTTATCTTTCAGAATATTAAAAGCATTCTCCTGTGCTACCCCCTATGAGAATCCAACCGTCTTTTTAATCACCTCTGTAAGGGGAGCAGCTAAAGTGCTAAAGTCCCTCACAAATCGTCTGTAAAATGATGCTAAGCCATGAAAGCTTCGCACCTCAGACACATTACTAGGTGCAGGCCAATCACGAATTGCCCTTACCTTTTCCTCATCTACTTCAATTCCCTTAGCAGTCACAATATAACCAAGAAAAACAATTCGATCCGTGCAAAAAGAACACTTAGACATGTTAGCATACAATTTTTCCTTTCTAAGCACATCAAAGACACTTTTCAAATGACCTATATGCTCTTCTAATGACTTACTATACACCAATATATCATCAAAGTAAACTACCATAAATTTGCCTATAAATACACGCAACACATGATTCATTAACCGCATAAAAGTTGATGGTGCATTAGTTAGACCAAAAGGCATAACGAGCCATTCATACAAACCATGTTTAGTTTTAAAAGCAGTTTTCCATTCATCCCCTTCTCTCATTCTAATCTGATGGTATCCGCTTTTTAAATCTATCTTACTAAACACTACAGCTCCATGTAATTCATCCAACATATCATCTAACCTAGGGATAGGATGACGATACTTTACCGTTATGTTGTTGACGGCTCGACAATCAACACACATTCTCCAGCTCCCATCCTTCTTAGGCACGAGAAGCACGGGAACAGCACATGGACTCATCGACTCTCTCACGTATCCCTTAGCAAGCAACTCTTCCACTTGGCGTTGTAATTCCTTAGTCTCCTCAGGATTACACCGGTAAGCTGGACGGTTAGGGATAACTGCTCCAGGTACTAAGTCGATCTGGTGTTCGATGCCCCGAATAGGTGGCAACCCTTCAGGTAAGTCTTCAGTCATCACATCTTGATACTCCTGCAAAAGAGAAACACAAGAACTAGGCAGGACATTGTCAGCTTGATTTACATATGCGTCTTTATAAATAAGTAATAACACAGGCTTATTCATAGAAAGAGCATACTTAACCTCACTGGATTTTGCAAAGAAATTGACCTTACTTCGCCCCACACTGTTATTCTCTCTTGACTCTCCTTTTGCATGTGGCCCCTCTCCTTTTATACTCTCAGAACTATTTTTACCTCGACTCTCTCGCTCTTTGGCCACATCAATATCAATTATCTTTTTTTTTCAGATTTGGCTTTTCTCTCCCCAAGTCCCCCTTACCATCACTCTTCTGATCATGCTTTTCTCTTAAATCTCTCTGTTTATCAATGGACTCAGGTGCCTTGTTAGAAACAGCCCCGCTGCGGTCTCTGAGCTTAATTTGGTCCTCATAGACCTCTTTTGGTGTCAAGGGAGCGAGAATAATTTTCCTTCCATCATGCATAAAACTATATTGATTCTTTCTCCCTAAATGCATAGCATTTTTATCAAACTGCCATGGTCTACCTAGCAAAATATTACCAGCTTGCATAGGAACTACATCACAAAGCAAATCATCTTGGTATTGCCCAATCTTGAGTGACACTAAAACTTGCTTATTAACCTTTATTTCCCCACAATCATTTAACCATTGCAATTTATAAGGATGTGGGTGCTTTGTTACTGGCAATCCTAACTTCTCTACCAAAGTAGTACTAGCTACATTAGCACAACTGCCACTATCAATAATCACACTACATACCTTGCTTTGCACGAGACATCGAGTGTGGAAAATATTTTCCCGTTGTTTCTTATCTTCGGCAATCTTCATTTGAGCACTCAATAGTCGTAAGATGATTAGTGATTCTCCCCTCTCGGCTTTAGTGTAGCCGTCTGCCTCATCAGAATCAAATTCCCCTTCATCTTCATCTACCTCACACTCACTCTCACTATCAGTGACCACTGCACCTCCTCTCATCACCATAGCTCTTTTATTCGTGCATTCAGAAGCTATGTGCCCGAAGCCTAAGCATTTGAAACATTGAATTTTACTTGCTCTCGGCTTTTCCTCTACCTTCTGCTTGTTCTTGTCAGTGGAGTCTGTCTTAGGTGTGGGTTTGTCAAACTTGGATGGATTTCTGCTTCCCCTCTCTTGACTTCCCCAACGGTTCTTCCAATTAGAGTTGGTAGATGAGGAACCCCCATTATAGGTTCGAACTTCCTTCCTCTCCTTAAGTTGGCGTTCTGCTGTCTTTGAGGCATGTACCATGTCTTCCAAATCCACACAATGCTGAAATTCGACAATATTGGCTATGTCCCGATTAAGGCCAGCAAAAAATCGAGACTTGGTAGCTCTCCGATCTTCCACTACATCTGCTCTCAACATTGCAATTTCCATCTCCTTGTAGTAAGCATCTACGCTCTTAGAGCCTTGTCGAAGGGATTGCAATTTTCTGTATAAGCCATCATAGTAATCATTAGGAACAAAAAGTTTCCTCATAACAGCTTTCATCTCACCCCACATGTCAATTTGTGGCTCTCTGCTTCTAAATCTAGAGGTCACAAGCTGATCCCACCAAACTAATGCATAGTCTGTGAACTCAATCACTGCTTCCCTCACTTTCTTCTCCTCAGAATAATTATGACAGTCAAATAGGAGTTCAATTCTTTTTTCCCATTCTAGGTAAGATTCAGGATCATCCTTACCATTGAATGAAGGAATCTTCAGCTTCACATTCCCAAGACCTCTGTCTTGTCCCTCATGTTGCCAAACTTGTCTATCCCGGTTATCACGTCAATTTTGTTCTTCGGCATTGCGTGCTTCTTCAGCAACTCTATGATTCTCCTCAATCACATCCATACGCTCCATTAACCGGTTTAACAAGGTCAATACTCGTTCCTTCGCCATTTTTTTCTACACAGAAAAAGAAACACAACCAAACAGATAACGTTGAACAAACACAAGAAAAAATTAATCCAAGCTCACAATCCTCTCGGTGTTTGACTCAATTCTTTGGCTTTTCACTCTGATACGCTCACCACTCGTTGCCTTTTACCGCTTGATTTCTCCAATTGTGCTCTTTAAAACACTCAGTAGAATAAATTCAGTTTCAAAACCCCGAAAGTTCAAATCGGAATTAAATCCTACAATTTAAGAAGCAAAACGGGAAACAAGAACGGATCGCAGATAAACAAGTCGATGACCAAAAAAAATGACGATACGAAAGAATAGAACAGAGCAATAATTGTCCAATAGGAATGACAATTACCTATTTTTTTTCCAATCCACTGTATTTTTTTTCCGATTTTTTTTTTATGTTGTTGTCCCTTTTCTTTTTTTTCTGTTCTTGAATTGAAAAGAATATCAACCTAGAATTATTGCAGTTGTCTTTTCCCTAATCTTTCTTATCCCTCGCACAATAAAGGAGGAAGAAAACAAAATTGACACAAGATGCAATTCCAAATTATGTGGGTGATTGAATAATAATGAAAAATAGAACAGTGGTGCGATTTAACCACTGCAGTTTTCTTTTTTTTTTTTTGAATTGAGATCTGAATTCAATTCCACTCAATCGGTGTCCCCTTCTTTGGATTCTTAGATTAGGTTATAACCCTTTTTTTCTCGACAAAAACTGAAGAAAATTGAGAAATAAAAAAAAATTAATGAAAAAAAAGAAAAGAATAAACGATTGACAGATAGATGAACCTGAAAAGTTAGAGCTCGGCTCTGATACCAAACTGATTCGAACCCACGAGGAACGGTGCCTCGAAAACCCGACAAATAGATTTGATTCCCAAGAAAGCTAATGAATCAGGGTTGGATAGAAAAGAACCTTTGTAAAACAGAGTTACAAAGACCCAATCCCAATCTCTAACAACCAAGAATACGATCCGAATGATAAATTGAGACGGAAGAAAACCCCTGCAAAACGAAGTTGCAAAGACCCAATCCCTAGTCTAACTAATAAGGATTCGATTCCGAATTGTTCAGTTGTAGTGCTCCAAAGAACACAAGAGAAACCCTCTGAAGAGAAGAAATTCCAAACTTTAATTTTGATGATAATCGATGTCTGCCGTTACAATCCAAGGGAAAGCTATAAATACCTAACCTAAATCTAATTAGTTTTTGGACGTAATAGTCCTTACAATAAAATAAGGAATGAAATAGGAAGTTAAGGGTATATTGGTAACCTTCCTAATTATTAAATAAAACAGAAGCCGATATCTGTTAAGCCGTGCCCACGTCAATTTCCAGGCCACTTTTGTCATGAAGAAACAGAAGCCGATATCTGTTAAGCCGTGCCCACGTCAATTTCCAGGCCACTTTTGTTATGAAGAAACAGAGGCCAAAGTTGTCTAAGCCGTGCCCACGCCTTAGGAAAACTTCTGAAATTGTTGCTAAATCCTTGAGAACAACACCAATCAATCTTGAACATTCTCATATGAGTCTGAATGCTCCAATTGACCTCCGTATTCACATCTCATACAACTTGAAAGAGATACGACAATTAATGGACCATTAATTTCAGAAACTACGCTTTTATCCGCGACGTCCATCACTTGGACCATATATGATTGAAGCTCCTCTTCAAACTGTTTGGCTCTTGCTCGGGTAACAGGTCCATCGGGAAGCTTTAATTGAGTGATGTGAGATCCCAAGTTTGAGCTCTGATTTCCATTTTCATCACCGAATGAGGAGCTTCCTGTGGCTTGGAGTCAAGGACAGGTTGCTGACTAATTCGGATAGACATAGACGTCACTTGGCGGATTCAGGTGCTTGCAGTAGATGCAGAGGCCAAGTTGAATCTTTGTGCCATGCCCTTAGGGACTGCCCTAAGAGTAAGGAGGTTTGGCAGAAAGTTCTTCCGCACCACATACTCCCCTCCTTCTTTGCCTACCCTGAGAATGACTGGTTCTCCAATGGGGTTAAAGGTAGGTTAATGGCTAGCATGGAGCAGGGAGACATTTTATTTGCTATTATCTGCCACCACCTTTGGAAGTGGAGAAACGTGGAGATCTTTGGTGAGAAGACTGTTTTTATTCAGAACTTACCCGAGTTCTTCTCTAAAAAGCTCCTTACCATTACGGGGAACTTCAAAGGGGACCCCCTTGCCAATTCTACCCAGAATAAAGAGGTTCAACTCGTTGGGTGGTGTAGGCCGAAGGATGGGGTGGTTAAGTTGAACACGGATGGCTCCTGTCTCAACAATGGAAAGATCGCGGCTGGAGGCGTGCTCAGGGACGCGGGAGGTGCCTGGTTGTCTGGATTCACCCATAACCTGGGTTTGGGCTCATCCTTTTCAGCGAAACTTTGGGGTATTCTTTCTGGAGTCAAGCTTGCCAGAAATCTGGGGGATTAAAAGGCTTGATGTGGAGTTTGATAATATGGAGGCTATTAGTATGATCTCTAATAATCATGCTTTTTGTCTTAGTAGCCAGAACCTTATCAAAGCAATAAGAAGTCTTGGCTCCTCCTTTGAGTCCTTAGAGTTCAGCCACATCTACAGAGAACAAAATCGAATTGCGGATCGCTTGGCGGCGGCTGGGCACGAGGGGATGTTAGGTGTTTCCACCCTTTCTGATCCTCCTATCTATCTTTCTTCTCTCCTTTTAGAGGACATAGTTGGGGTTAGCTTTCCTAGACTGATCCCAGGTTAGCTTTTGTCTCGGTGTTGGTTTGTTTTCTTTCCTGTTTCTACCAAAAAAAAATAAGTATTTATGTTTATCAATAGGATTACAACCAATTTTCTAACTATAAATGAGTGGTTAATAATTATCTAAAAAATGTCATAAATACATGCTAGCTTAGGTGTTTATTAATATATAAAATGTATTTAAAACCATAAAAAGTATATTTAGGTTCCTACATAAAATATTAAAGAAAAAATAGAAAACATATATTGTTGGGGAAGGGTAGTAATTAAAATAAAATAATCCTTTAATATAAATGTTTCAATCTTCTTCTATTTGAAAAATCTCATTTCATTGGTTTTTTCTAAATTATTGGTTTTTTCTAAATTAGTGGTTTGAATCTAATTCGTTTTCTCAAACGGCTTTCAAAACACTACTAAAATCAAACCTTAAAAATGGCCAAAACCTTTAATTTTACACTAAAAAACTATCTCTATCAAATAGGATATTTATTTTTAATTGTTTAGAGTAAAACTGTTAAAAGTGTTCCGAACAGCTAAAACAAACATATGAAAATTAAAAATTAAAAAATTAATCTTTAAATAGTAAATTTTTAAGAGGATTATTCAATGAATATTCATGCCTTTTGCCTATAATTTTTTTTGTTTTATCTAAATAAGAATTGTGAAATGGGCCTTTCAAAAAAAAATTGTAGAATGGGCACGCCATATTTTAAAATAATAATAAGGTTAACGTCAACAATAAAATACTTTTTTTTTTTTATTATTGTAACAATAAATTACTATTGATAATAATATCATTGTGGATAATGGTTAGTTGGTGTATATGCTTGCTTTTTTAGAGGTTATAGTTACAATTTAGTCCCTGGATTTACAGTTATATTATAATACATACTTTTCCTTTTGCCAACATTATTATTTGAGCGATACAGATTTATTTATTTTAATGTAAGAAGGATACGGATTATTGCACGATAACACGAATATAATTAAAGTAATTTAATAGAAAATTATAGATAATGAAACCAATTTATTGGAAACTACTACAATTACATCAAACACATTTTAAAATTTAAAGCAATACACGTTGACCTTGTTTTGATGAATGAAGAGATGGCTTTGTTTATTTTATTTTATTTATTATTATTGTGTTTTCTTGGATCTGCCTCCATTATAATTTATTTATTTATTCTAAAAAGTCAACTCGTTGACTAATTCCCCTACCTGATTAGTACTCAAATAAATGGATATGCTTACTTTGTTTTTACCACAATTGAATGAATTTACTTTGTTAAAGTCCATCATTGATAACTTGGGGAAAAATCCTTGATCGGAGCACGTCCCTGTGAGGCGCCGTTGGGATCGGCCGGGGACACTCCGATGCCAAAATCAGTAATATTTCTGAGAATAAACTGTAAGCACAAAAGTAGAGAATCAGTCAGTGTACCTTTGATCCTAGGAAGTTGGGGTATTTATATAGGTTTCTGTAACATTCAGCATTAATGGGGAAGCAGGTGAAGAGTTGTGTCATTACTCATCTTTAATTGCTATCAATTCTCCATTAATCCCAGCATTTAGCATTGAAACCCTCAGAGTTGAGGTATTCGAACAGTCAAGTCTTTATTCCCCTTTAATGGCTATTAATTGCCATTTAATTGTATTTATTCCCATTCATGGATGGTAATAAAGGCGCCTTTTCATATTCTTTGATCCGTCAAGGCGTATGTACGCTCTCCTTGAGAGCTATGGTGGGTCTCCACTACTCGCTCTCATCGGGCGCATCTCGTTATGGCGTATCTCGCCATGGTCCACGTGGCGTGGCATAATGCTAGAGACTCCTTCCTTTTTCTCATTATTTGCATATTCGTCCCTGCATTAATTATCATTAATTCCACATTAATCATGCATAAATATCTCTTTTAGAATGAATAATGGTTTGCCATTATTTCTATTAATTTTCCCTTATTCCTTATTCAAGAATAATTTGGGTTGTTATCAGAAGCCCCCCCTAAAGGTATAAAAAGCTCTTTAGGGCTGTCTAAATGGTGTTTTATTTTTCTATCTTGGAGGAAAGTGGACCCGCCCTAGATGGGGGATCATATATGGAAATGATGCTCCTTTTGGGGCTTCCTTATGCGGGATCTTATGAACAAGATCCGTCCTATGTGGGATCATATATGGATATGATGCACTTTTAGGGGCTTTTGCTTCCTTGTGGATAGGTGACCAACCGTATCCATTGTTATCCTCTAGGGGCTTCTTGAGAGTTATATTTCCTTTAGAAAGGGAATAACCCGCCCTTTATGGGACCATTTGTTCCTACCGCATAGGATTATGATTCGCCTTAGGGACTTCTTTTCTTCAGTTCTGTCATATTGAGGAGAATGACCCGCCCTTAGGGATCAATAAGAATGATCAGCCATTTAGTGACTTTTGTGCACTTTGTTATTTCTATGATGAAGACGTGAATTCATTACTTTGATGAAGATGAGGCTTCATTGTTTGGAGATGAAGACGAGGCTTTATTACTTGGATGAAGACGAGGCTTCATTATTTGGAGATGAAGACGAGGCTTCATTATTTGGAGATGAAGACGAGGCTTCATTACTTGGATGAAGACGAGGCTTCATTATTTGGAGATGAAGACGAGGCTTCATTACTTGGATGAAGACGAGGCTTCATTATTTGGATGAAGACGAGGCTTCATTATTTGGAGATGAAGACGAGGCTTCATTACTTGGATGAAGACGAGGCTTCATTATTTGGAGATGAAGACGAGGCTTCATTACTTGGATGAAGACGAGGCTTCATTATTTGGATGAAGACGAGGCTTCATTATCTTGGATGAACCCTTTGCTTTCCAGAACTATTTTTACAAATGTATTATATCTTTTAGCAAGTAATTTTCTAGAATCTGGTTTAGGATTTCTCTGATTGTTTAGGGTAGGTGGCCAGCCGTACCCCAATGTGTGAACCTTTGTGAAGGTTAGAAGCTTTTATTCCTGGTGAGGAAGTTAAGCTGCCTTAGGCGATAGATTTGCTTCCTATCTTTGAGGTGAATCGATCTACTGCCAGGTCTTGAGACTCTTCTTTGGGAAGAGTATTTGAGAGTGTAAAGTTCTCACGTCTGAGAAATGTTTTAACTCTGTCTCTGACGGCAATCAATTGTTTCCTATCTTTGAGGTAGATCGATCTGTCGCTGAGATTATTGTCCGATTGTTTGTAAAACTTAAGTACAATTGTTTTAATGCTTATGGTCGCCATTTACTTTTACGTTTGCGTAAGTAAATATATAAGTTTGTAGGATTTAATATGGAGTAGGTGGCCAGCCATACTCCGTTGTGCGAACCTTTGTGAAGGTTTGAAGCTGTTCTATTCCTTCTAGAGGAAGTAAAGCTGCCTAGGGGATCAACTTGCTACCTATCTTTGAGGTGAAGCGATCCGCCCGTAGGACTTGTGAACCATTCTTTGGGAAGGGAGTGAGAGAGTGTAAAGTCCTTGCGTCCAAGGAATGTTTTAACTCTTTCTTGAATGGTGATCATCTAAAGATGGATCCGCCCATGAGAGTGTTCTCCTATCTTTGAGGAGAAAGTTGAGGGTGTAATGATCTCATGGTTGAGACGATTTTAACCCGCTTTTGATGGTGGTCAATCCTTTTTCTGTCTTTGAGGAGAGAGTTGAGCTCATTTGAAAGCTCCTGAGGGTCTGTGCTTCTTATCTTTGTGGAAAGGGGATCCGCCCGTGATGGGATCAATTGTCCTATCTTTGAGGTAAGTGATCCGCCTGTGGAACTTTTCATTCGCCAGCCACTGGGCGTATATCAGCACTAAAATCTAGGCAAATGAATATAAGAAGTATGGCGAGAAAGAATAAATTATAAAATATAGGATACTATAACAGTTTAATGCACATATAAGAATACGTAAAAATACTGATTTTTAGGCCTATGGTTCCGTCTTTTCTGAGCAACTAGAACCGCATCTTCAATGATGTTTAACTTATGAGTAATCACATCTGGGCTTACTCATGTGGGGATCTCATTCTCCTATGCAAACAGGCTTTCAAACTCAATGAGAACTTTCGTAACATCCTCCTTGATCTCAGGTATTAATCCTTTGGCGATCCGCACCCGCTTTCCATCAGCAATAAGGAGCGTTTCTGTGTCGCCCAAAGCTGTAGTGACAAGTTAATATTTCTCACCTTCGTCCTCTTTGGATTGTGGGCGGATTGATAGTGACGTCGAGTATAAGTCTCTTTAGCCACCTTTTGGTTCCCGCTAATCATTACTCCTCCTTTGTTGGTGAGAATGTACATTGTCAGACGACGGATGGAAATTAGGGCTGCAACCTCTGGCCCTTGGTCTGGATAGTGTGACTCGTCACTCCAATGATGTCAACAATGGTTGTTTCTATTTGGATCGGATCAGCCTTTAGTTTGGCAAATGCACCTTTGGTGATGACATTGCGAGAACTGCCTGTGTCTTTACTTGCTTTATTTTATCTCCCATCCTTGAATCGCCATTGTTACTACCAATGCATCTGCATGTGGAGAGATTACTGGATCTATTTCTGCAAAAGGAGCAATGGAGGGATGTTTTATCCAGAGCGGATATTTTTGCTTTTTCCACGGGTGGCTGATACACTGGTCCATCTGCTATGACATTAATGACACTTTTGAATTTCTTTTTGGGATCTGTCTTCTGCTTGTCGTCTTGTTATTTGTTATTCTGGACAAAGCTATCTAGTTTGCCAGCTCCCAGCAAGCTTCGGTGTGGTGGCCAGCCTGTAGTATGCTTTGGCGTTTCTTCCAACGGCTACATGCTCCCCTCCTTTGGGTTCGGGATATGTAATGTCCCGCTTATATTGATTCTTTTCTTTTATATTATGGCAAGTTGGAAGCTTTAATCATTTTTTCCGCCTCGTACCCCATGATGATTCCCGCTGTGAATGGTGAATTCCTGTTAACTGGATGGCGTATCTTTCTGCATTGTTCTCTTGTCTATCCAGAGCGACATGCACTCGCCTTTCAATCTCATCATTCGTGTGTTCAATGTTGAATCATGATGGTGAAGCCAGCTCTTGATCTTGATCTCGATCATGTTGAGGCTATGCTTGGAGCTATGGTTTAACGCGGATGGATGTTGTCACAACCGTGGGAGCCATTTTATCTAGCTTCGAATATCTTGTCTCCGCATCCTTCAATATTTTGCTAACATAATAGATGGAGAACTGCTGACCTTATTCTTCCTGAATAACCACGGTGCACATAGCTTTATCCATGACAGATTGATACAAATGCAGGTCTCCCCTTCAGATTGGTCTGCTCATCAAGGGTGGTTCTGCTAGGAATTGTTTTATACCTTGATATGCTTGTTGACAATCTTTCTAGTACGATGATCCGCCCGTTCAACCTCTGGATCTTTCTCACCCATAGTGGGGCTTTCATTTAGGCGCTCTTTTCACCTTTTTCCTCGCATGGCTTTTATTTAGGTGCCCTTTTCACCTTTTTCCTCGCAGGGTTTTTTACTTTATCTGGATTTGCTCTAACTCCTTTTTTGCTAATGACATAGTCAAGGAATTTTTCTGAAGCGACTCTGAATATACACTTCTCTGGATTGAGCTTTATTTTTCATGCTAGTGTTTGACACTGGTTGCATTATTAGCAATTCCCTTGTACCTGTGGGTTAGCACTGAAAGAACTCCAGAAGTGGGGCATACCCTGTCCATTATTAAAAGATTGTGGTAAGGCATAAAAACTGTATTCACTTACCTTGGGGATCAGTGGCTTGATCCACAGAACATACTTCATAGCAAAAGACTGTTTGCATTGGCCTTGTTGGCAAATATCATGTATAATGCAATGTCTCTTTATGGAATTTTTAGTTCATCTTGGAATCAACTTAATAATTCCTTCACGTTGGTCCCTGACTCTAGAATGAACTTAGTCAAATGATAAAACCGAGTAAATATTACATGTCAAACAAATTCATAATAGAATTTTAATCGTGCTTGTTTTAATAATAATATCACGTATAATGGTCATAACCATAAAGATTGCTACTGCACATGAATATCATAATGAATTCTTAATAAATAACCATAATGAGAATGGTTTAAGAATAATGTCCTTTTGTATTTCAATGCGCATTAATATCCAAGATAGCATATTTATTTTAAACGTCATAAAAGTTATGACATACTATATTGGGTAAGATATCTTACATAGTTGCTATTTACTTGCAATTAATATTGTGCATCCATACATTAATGGCATTCAGAGATCATTAAAGCCTCATTTGAATGAGGTGTAATTAAAGAAAGGTAAGTGATGATTTAATAATATAGTTATACATAAAATTACTCTTATATCATTTCATTTGTACGAATAAAATAAAAGAGAAAGGGTAATTTTGGAAGAAAAATACATGTACCATGATTCTCCTCCAATTTAGAGTGTAAGGAAAATTACTCTAAATCCACTCTCACCTACCTTCACATACAATCCTCCAATCTTTAAGGAATTCTCATGTATATCCTAAGAATTTTGCATAAATTAATGTTCTGATCCGAAACCGACACTTGCACTATTTTGTAGTTAGCTCAGGACATGAAAGTTTTGTTTATCCAATTTGGTAATTCATCAGCCCATAATGGCCTTAATAGTTATGGACAATTACAGGATAATTACAAATAGACTCAATATTTTCAAGTCTCTTGTGTTGGTAACAGAAATTCTAACAATGTCAAATAAACAGTTTTTATATGAATAGACACATCCTTGTAAAAAAAAGGGAATGAAATAACTGTTTGACAAAACAATATTCAAAAATATGAATTTCTGATATTAAAAGTACTATATGGGAGAAAAGCCATATATAGATGGTGAATTGTACAAGGAAAAACCAAATATGATTTTTTTGTAATTTATTCTAATAGTTATATGCATGTTCATCCAAAAGACCGACCAGATCTAAATCATTTGTAATTACATGAGCCATTTTATGCTATTTTAATATCAAATGACAAAATCACATTGAATGGATGATTTTTTTTTTTGTAAATCCCAAGATTACGGGTCTTATACATGCGTTTGTACTAATTCAATAATAATGGCATATTACACTTGTCATGCATAAAAATATGAGGGCATAGTAATCATGCAAGATTTAATGAAAGATTTGTGTCTATGACTTCATCTTTCACAGTTTATTAGATTTATCATAATAACATGTAATGATATTCATAGCACTTTATAAGAGTGAGAGATCTCAATTTTCTTTAATTAAAAATGGAATAAGAAAGGGGAGGAAACTTATCTTTTTCATCATAAAATTCCAGATTTAATGTAGAAAACTCTTTCCCACCAATATATGGAGAACTGTATCTTCGGATAGATTTGTTGTACTGATTGAGCCAAAGTTTGAGATTGTGATTTCTATTCTGTTGACTCCATTGTTTTGTTCTTTGTGAAACTCTATACAATCAAGATTTTCTGATCTTCTGTTTGTTAGAGATCCACCTTCACCGCACCAATTGATAACTCGGGGAAAAATCCTTGATCGGAGCACGTCCCTGTGAGGCGCCGTTGGATCGGCCGGGGACACTCCGATGCCAAAGTCAGTAATATTTCTGAGAATAAACTGTAAGCACAAAAGTAGAGAATCAGTCAGTGTACCTTTGATCCTAGGAAGCTGGGGTATTTATATAGGTTTCTGTAACCTTCAGCATTAATGGGGAAGCAGGTGAAGAGTTGTGTCATTACTCATCTTTAATTGCTATCAATTCTCCATTAATCCCAGCATTTAGCATTGAAACCCTCAGAGTTGAGGTATTCGAACAGTCAAGTCTTTATTCCCCTTTAATGGCTATTAATTGCCATTTAATTGTATTTATTCCCATTCATGGATGGTAATAAAGGCGCCTTTTCATATTCTTTGATCCGTCAAGGCGTATGTACGCTCTCCTTGAGAGCTATGGTGGGTCTCCACTACTCGCTCTCATCGGGCGTATCTCGTTATGGCGTATCTCGCCATGGTCCACGTGGCGTGGCATAATGCTAGAGACTCCTTCCTTTTTCTCATTATTTGCATATCCGCCCCTGCATTAATTATCATTAATTCCACATTAATCATGCAT
Organism: Euphorbia lathyris; assembly: GCF_963576675.1. Lineage (NCBI taxonomy): Eukaryota > Viridiplantae > Streptophyta > Magnoliopsida > Malpighiales > Euphorbiaceae > Euphorbia > Euphorbia lathyris. The sequence goes on along the minus strand of NC_088919.1, from coordinate 42,967,313 downwards.
AAATATCTCTTTTAGAATGAATAATGGTTTGCCATTATTTCTATTAATTTTTCCTTATTCCTTATTCAAGAATAATTTGGGTTGTTATCAACCATCATCCACTCGTAAAAAAACAAAGTAAACTTTACTTTGTTAAAAATAAAGTAACCATAGAAGACACTATCGCCTCCCTAGTAATTGATCACAAGTTTAAAACTCTTATCCTCTCAATTTATGAGCAAAAATGTGGAGTAACAAGTTAATAAACAAAAGTTCCAACAATTTTAATTAATTGTTAACTGATACAGGTCAGTTTTCGGGATGAGTTAGTTTTAAGTACATACTTTAGCCATACATGATTATCCTTCAAAAAGTTCTATAGCCACTTGGCTTCTTCTCCGATGTTATTTAAAGGCTACAAACTCAGATTTCAGAAAGTTTGTATTAAAGATTTCTAAAATACTGTTCCTCCTACTAGAATAAACATGTATTTCATTCATGCTGATAAACAATAAGTAAACAATAAGTAATTCTAATTCAATTTGGTTTCTTTTTCAATTTAGTTTCTTTCAGATTTTGATTTATATGTTGAATATTTGTAATATTTATAAATGTTATTTAGTTAGTTATAATTACAAAGCTTCATACAGGTATGAGAACTGACAGCTATTAGAATGCTTAATCATGTTAGAGTTATTTAGGAATTATTATATTTTTGTATCTTTCAATTAAATACTTTATTTCTAAAATTATGTTTCACCATTTATAATGTTTTGCTTTAGTTTCTAAGTTTTTTTTCTTTTTTTTTTTGTCATATATAAGTATATAAGATAAGTTACTTTTATCTCTCCATAAAATATCGAGTTGCCAATTTTCATCATTTCTTTTCTAATTGCCAGGTTCTCCCTAATTGCCAGATTACATGTTTAATTTCACATTCTCCCCCGACAATAGCCTATTTTTCATTTGAATTCCTCATTAATTACAAGCTTAATATTTCACCTCAATCGTGAGTTTGATTTCCGATGCATTTACTAAACTGATGTAAAAATAACAAGTGTTTAAGTTTGTGCAATTCAAAGGAAAAAAAAAAGTTTGTGCAATTCAAATGAAAAATATTCTGTTTTGAGCCTGAAATATTTATTGTAGATATCAGGGAGGAAAATCTAAAAGATAAAAAACAACTGCTCAAGTTGATGGTATCAGGAGAAGAGAAATTTTACCATAGTCCAGGTCCATTGGACCTTACCAATAGAAACGTGACAATTGGACATCTTTTTTCCTTACACCAATAATCTCCCAATGAGGTGACATGATTCTCTTTTTTCATTGGTTGGGTTCATTGCACCCGATCCACAGTAGAAGTTCTCGAGAAGAGAATATAAATATATGGTCTTAATTAGGTTTTTTTATATATTGTTTTTATAAAGCTGACTATGTATTATTTTAGATCGAATTTAAAATATCCATAAAATATTTTTTTAATTGGTTTAGATTAATATATCAACCTTCAATATTAATATAATTCTATACCTGAAATTCCATATCTATATTTTGAATGTAACTAGTTCTATACCCATGTAATGCACGGTATATATAATATTTTTAAATATAATATAATCAAATTAATACGAATAAATATAATAATGTATGAGTTTTTTTTCTTCCTGAAATCCACAATATAATATAATCTAATCTTTTTTAACTTAATATACTATATAGTAAGAAATTAATTTATTAAAATTTCTAATCTAATATAGAAAATACCAAATAATATCATGAGATAATTAATTAGTTTGGAAAACCTTAATTTGACAAACCTTATTTTCTAATTTAATATAATATTATATACAATTATTTATTTTGATAACAACTTAATTTCATATCAAACAATAGTCTCTACATAAGATAGGATTGCAATTCAAAGTAGGTTTTCATTATTAAAAATATTAGTGATTTTTTATTATTAAAAATCTTAGTGATGAACTAAACTATATAGATCTTTTTCTAATTTATTAACAACCAAAAATCGGGGTTATTTAATTAAAATTGGTCTTCTATGTTGTTTGTACGAATAAATGATTTGTTAATTGGATTTATTAACCTATGAATATCATATGAGATTTTTATCCATCTTTTTGTAAAATATATTAATAAAAGTATTTTTGGATTGAAAGGAACTCTCACTTTTTATATATATATAAAATAAAATTCCTTTAAAAAAAATTAAAAGATACAAAGGATTATTATTTATATATTAAACATGTAAACATATTCCACGATGAGATACAAATGTTTATAAAAATAAAATATAGACAATGGTAGTATAACCTTGTGTAATTAACTACATCCTTTAGTTTGATACTAAAAAATTCAGTATAAAAGTCTGCCAATTGTGGCCAAACCTTTAGAATCAATCAATTTTTCAACATCAGATAGGCAATTTCACCAAACAGTTCTTTGTGTTCCAATACACATAGAATATAGTGACAGCAGCTCGAACCAGCTTCCCACCTTGACCTGGATTAAGTATAATGTTGTATATAAATGTTACAAAACGCATATCAGATAGTGACATGCAAGTCCCCAGTTGGGAATTGATATCAAGATGAGCCATTTGTCTCATCATCTTATCCTTCAATGACCGAGTATCAGAAGCATCTGTCACACAAAAAAGAAATGAACAAAATAATTGCTCACGTAGATGAGGACTGAAAATGACATAGAAGTTCCATTAGATTCCATTAAAGTAGATGAGGACTAAAAGTGAAAATTTGATCTTCATATATATTGAACGGATACGGACACGGAAAACATTATTTCTAAAACATAATGTCCATGAAATATCCTTCAAACGAAAACAGACACAAAATATAGAACCACTACCTAATTTATAGTTCACAATTTTAATATAAATCAAGTCCACGTTCAGAATCCAATCAATCACACCACCCATTATCCATAATCCAAATGCATCTTTCACCTAAAACTTCTTTCTATTTTATTGTTTTTGGAACTCCAACAATCATCAAGCACTATATATATTTTAAGAACAATATCCAATTTGGTTAAATATGCAGAGATAGAAAAAAAGAGGCTCCAATTATATTACCAAAGTGAACCAACATATTCTCGTAGGAAGATGAATTAATGCAGGAGAGTTGCAATAACAAAGAACAGAACTTGAGATATCTTCTTTGCTACTAATATAATCTCATAACCCAATTGAGCATGCATTTATTTACAATGACAAACAATATGTAATGTTTAACATCATTTTGTAATTAAATTGATTTCAAAAGGTAAGAAAGTTAACATTGTAAATGTATGCCTCTAGCAAATGTATATATATTAGACTCACTCATAAACTAAACATAAACTAAACATGAAACACAAAAATGATAGAAAAACAAATAAATAGAAATAGATAAAAAAAAATTCAGCAACATTCAGAACATGTTAAAACCTAATAGTTTTCCTGGAATGAGAGAAGCAGAGGGAAAGAGAACAAAACTAACAAAATTAACAACTAAAAAATAACACTCTCACACTGAATTACCAGAAACCTTAAACTCATTATTGATTGGATCAAACCCTAAAATGTTTTTAGTTGACATATAAATTCATTAACACCATTATTAAAAATATATGAACAGAATAGTTTATAAGAGAAATGCACGGTTAGGAAAGAACTTAATTTAATTGTGATTAAAGCCATCATGGTTACAAAATCACATATATTTTTAGAATGAATCGAATAGTTCATAGAGAAAATTTATAATTTACCTGAAAGAGATAGTGAACCAAAACTGCCAATTGTTTTGCGAAAATTACAAAACAAACGAATTAAAAGAAGAGGAGTCAGAGTCTCAGTTGAAGAAGGAGTCGTGAAGAGAAAGAGAGAAAGAAGGAAGTCCAAACTAAACATACTTATCTAGTAAAAATCAAATATTATCACGATTCTGTCCTGAATCTTTTTGCTTTAACTGCTGCTAGAAATTAGCAAGTGAAATATTTATTTATTTATTTTGTTATCTACATTTTTTAAACAGAATAATAAAATTATGCACCATTACACACACTATTTGCAAGTTAGTAAAATGTTTTTTAAAGCACATGATATTTATTATATTATAGTGGACGATTTGCCAATATAGCAATTTACTTTATATGGGATTCTCCAATATATGAAATAAATATTTGTTGTCATGTATTTAATTGATGTTACAGCCTATATATAATAGGCTAGGTTGATTAGTTATCAGTAAAAAAAAAAGATGTAACCAAATATTCGAAATGTAATCAAATTGATTAGTTATTGTGAGTGACGAATCTAGGATTTGAGGGAGGGGTGCAAAATTTTACGTAAAAAAAATTTAGACAAAAAATGTAAAATTGTTCAATTTTTTATGACAAAAAATGCAAAATTATTCAATTTTTGGTGACGAAAAATGCAAAATCGTTCAATTGTCATGCATTATTTCATGATTTTTTTTATAAAAAACGTAAATTATAATGTTTCCGACTCGTAATCATCCATTTCCGGGATTCTCGGGTTGTTACGCATCAAATATCCCTAACGTTTTGGGTCAGATGCAATTTTACCCCTAACATCTAAAATGGTGCAATTTTACCCCTAATGTTTGTAGCCAAGAGCAATTTTATCCCTAACGTTGATAAATTAGATCAATTTCAGACACTATTATAAAATACAGTAATTTTTTTCTTTATTTTGCACCAATTGCATATCAATTTTGTAATTTTGCATCAATTTTACCACTAACATTGATAAATTGGATCAATTTCAGACACTATTATTCATGACCGATAAGACAGTTTGATGAATTATTTCTCAAATTGACTCAATTTATCAACGTTAGGGGTAAAATTGCTCTTGGCTTCCAACATTAGGGATAAAATTGTACCATTTTAGACGTGAGGGATAAAATTGCTCTTGACCCAAAACATTGGGGGTATTTTTGTACTTTAACCCTTATTTTTGAACTAAATTTTTTTTTAATGGGATGAAGGGGTCAAATGCCCCTTTGACCCCTCTACATCCGCCCCTGGTTATTGTTGGTAACTCTAATTTTAAACTGAAAATATTTTTTTATTAACGGTAGCAAAAAAAATGGAAGAAAAAGATAAATAAAAATTATTATTTAAATCCAATTCAAATCATATTTATCACCTTAAATCATATTTTTAATCCATAAACCCAATTCAAATTTGAACATGATAAACCCATTAATTAAATCATATTAAATCTGTTTCAAAGAAAAACATATTAAATCAAAAAATTTGATTCACGTTTTTAACTTTATGGATAATTACCATTAAATCTATAGATTTTCATTAAAATTGGATTAGATTTATCACATTAAATTATATTTTATAGATCTATAGATAATTACCATTATAGATTTACGTTTAAATTGGATTGAATATTTTTATCACACTAAATAAAAAAATTGAAGAAAAAAGATAATTTATTAATATTGTTTTTAATCAACAAAAAAATCGAGGAGTTGACACATCAGCTCCATCGTTACTGTTTTATATTATATATAGAATATATAGATTGTATCAACCCAGCTGATTTATAAGGGCATATACGAAATTTGATAAAATATTTATAAATATCCATTTCATATGTTTAAAATTATGTTGATATTGAAAATGATACAAAATTATCTGTTTTGTAAATCAAAAATTAATTTTGAATTAAATTTGTTATTATTAAAAAAGAAAAAGAAAATTTAAGATATATATGTACCTTCTAAAAGAATATAAGGATATAAATATATGTTCATAACATATATAGCATCCGTGCTTAGTATATGTATACTTCAAATTTTTTTTTTTTTTTTCTTGGAGTTATTTAGATTATGAGATATTTATAGAATAATTTCTCAATTATTATATAGATATTGTTAAATTAGGAGTTATATATATATACGTGTCTCAAGATTATTGGATTTTTTGACATTGTGTTAAAAACTCGTATGAAGTTTATATTGGAAATATTTCAGATGGGCCGATCTGAGAACTCTAACAATGGGCCTACTGCTACTTTTGGGCCTGACAATATTCTCTATCAAGTGTTTTTCAGTGGAGCCCGTGTAATAATTAACGGTGTCAAATTTTATTTTTCTTTCTTTCTAACTATATACTTTTTGGCATATAGTCTGATTAAATCTACAATATATATAAAAGGAAGTCTACGCTGAGGTGTCTAACTCCTCGATTTTTGTTGATTAAAAATAATATTTTTTATTTATATTTTTTTCTTCAATTTTTATTAATATTAATAAACAAGAATAACGTATTAGATTTAATAGATGATTATTATCCAAATAATATTCTGGGCCATTTGATTTAATATCTTCGTATAATGATGAATATTAAAAAAATAAAAAAAAAATATTAATTAAAAATATTGATGAATATCCAAATATGCCAATAATATACTATATGATCATATATGAAAACCTACGATAATTAATATATAGTATTAGACTCCTTCTCATACTTTCTCTCTTTTTTTTTTTTTTTTTTTGAATGTAATACCTAAAAACCTACAATAATTAAGCTATACTAATTTATTTACTAGGTTTCAATATAATAATAATAAAAAATAAAAAATAAAATTAAGCTATACTAATTTTGACGTCCCACTTCAAAATTTCTTCTCCAACCAAACTCTAACTCCTCTTCTATTTACTGTTAATTAGCTTCTTTTGTAATTTTCTCAAAATACTACTATTTATCTATTATCTTTTCATAACTAAATTAATTCGTCTGAGTATACGATTTAAAACATCTCTCATCTTCTTGATTTTCTCCTAAAATATCTCCTATGATATCTCATTAATTCGTCTGAATATACGATTTCTTAGTTTCATATTACCCTCAACTCAACTGATTCTCCCTCACTTCCTCAATCTCCTCCCCCACTCAACTGCATATTAACGCATATCTCTTATCTGTACGCATATGGATCATTAACAACTTCACACTATCCTCTATTTACGGTATTACTCTGTAAAATAACACATTTAACTAAATTTCATGCCCAATCTAATATTTAATTGCATTTGTATTTATCATATTTGTGCAGATCCTGGCAATTGGAGTTACAAATTTTATATTTCTAGAGGTAAAGTTCATTAGAACTTGATTTTTTTCACATCATTTGATTTGGAAAAGTAGCATTCTTCTGAAAAAAATTAAATTTGTCTCTATTTGTATTTCAATCATACGGGTAACCATTTTTCTCTTTGTTTAGGTTCTCAATTTGAATTGCAGTCATTGTCTTAATAATTTCTTGGTTCTGAGGAGAATTAAAGTGTACAGATTTGTTTCCTTTGATTTTGTTCTTATTTGTATTCCTTCATTTGCTTTCCTAAATTTTAGACTCAATGGGATTTTTTTTGTTTGTATTTGGATTGTTCATTTAAATGCAGGTTAAACTGTCTTGGCAGGAGAATAAAGACTTATATGATGTTTAATATTCTCATTTTATTAGCATTATTCTTGAAAAAAACCAATATTTTTTTTTTCATTTGAATCTTTTCTGCACTTTCCACTTATCATGTATTGTTTATCTTATTAAACTGCTATTAGTAACCCACTTTCTCTTTGTTACCGTGAGAATAGAGCTTTTCTCTCACTTTTCCCCACTAATGTTGAGTTATGCTTCCTCCATTTTTCTAACTTCTTCTCTAAATTTTCTTTTCAATGGAGTTGTTGGAAATTTGTGACTTTTTTTTGTTCAATTTTGCAGTGATGAAGAGTACATTTGTGAAATTTGAATTTTGTTTCATTAAATGACTTTTGTAAGTATGTACCTGACATATTTAATTTTGTATTTTAGAGAGTGTTTATAAATCGTAGTGCCTTTCAGTATATACTCGGGCTAATTACAAATCTAGCCCAACTAAGAGGGACCATTTATATATCTAACTCACATTGCTTCCATCTTACCCACTTTCAATAGTAGATCGATCGATTGAATAGAACTAAAGGTAATTTTGTCCAAAATGGTTGAAAGTGTCTAATTTGATACTATGGAAGTAAAGTGGGTTAGATATGTAAATAGTCTATTTTAATTAGACTAGATTTGTAATTAGCCCTATATACTCCGTACTGAGATATTTAATTTTCTACATCTTCGTTGCATGTTCGAAAGTTTTTTTAAATTTATTTATTTCTCTTTTTGGCTATTTTGTGAGAAAAAATAGTTAATTGATTCTGTGGTGAATGAAGGTTTACTATCAGTGGAGCAACTTAGTTTCATTGTATTTCTGTTTTTGTTATTTTTTTAAACAAGTTTTTATTATTTACTATCAACTTATTTTGTTGATAAATATTCAATTTATGGGCATAATGTAAATATCTTTCTATTATTGATTCCAGTTAACAGCAATATCAATATATATTACATTTTTTTAACAGTTTTGTTGGGATAATTAAAAGTAAAGGATGAAACCAAACTAAGATATTGATTTGTACAGATTTACTTCATAAGGAGAATATCAATGCAAGAATCTATATTTGATGTAATAATGAGTAAATATTCATTTTATTGTAGAGTAAATGTTACTATTATTGTCTATAAATTAATTACAATCAAATTATGCAAGCTAAAGTTGTGTAAGTGTTGAGAGCTTGGGCCTCCAACTAAATTATTATACTTATTGTTTATACATATTTTTTTTTTATATATTTCTTTATATTAATGGACATGATGGAATATTACTTATTCTGTATAAAACATTCATTTTTCATATATATTTTATGTAGATAAATTTTTTATATATAAAAGCGAATAAGACTTTTTAATTCTTCCTAATTTATTAATGGCAAAAAGCATCCTGAGGCCCCTGATCTTTCATTGTTTGGTGCATTAAGCCCTCGATCTTTTATTTAGACACATTGAGCCCCTGATCTTTCACTAGTTGGTGCATTAAGCCCTCAATCTTTCATTTAGACACATTAAACCCTTGATCTTTCATATATGGGTGTATTAGGTCCTTTCATAAATCAATTAATATATAGGTTTATTAAGGGCATGTTTGGTGTGACAACAAATGATATTCTAAAAATAACAAATTCTAATATAAAAAATATATTATACAAATTAATAAAAATAATTTGAATAAAAAATAAAAAAATTATTGAACACAATAAAACTTTGTTTTTCGATAATTATGTTCTAAAAATAAAAATAATGTTAAAATTGAAGCACATTTTGTGGAAATAAGAAGGGTAATTTTATCAATAATAAGTAACTACAAACAACTGTTCATGAAAAGAGCTTTTCGTGAAAAGCTCCAAAATGTTGCAGTGTCCAGAGAAAATGCGAAACGCTGCAGTTATATAAACCTAACCAAACATGCCCTTAATAAACTTATATATTAATTGATTTACGGAATGGCCTAATACACCCATATATAAAAGATCAAGGGCTCAATGTGTCTAAATGAAAGATCAAGGGCTTAATGCACCAAATGATGAAAGATCAGGGGCTTAATGTGTCTAAATAAAAGATCGAGGGCTTAATGCACCAAACAATGAAAGATCAGGGGCCTCAGGATGTTTTTTGCCTTTATTAATTTGTCGAAGAAAATCATCAAATGAAGTTATTTATTCAGTTATTATTAAATTCGGTATACTTTAATTTCTATGTTATTATTAATACATGATGAATTAAATGATGACACATTATATGTATCCCGCGTATTGCGCGGGTGTTCGGCTAGTATATATATATCTGTTCGAAACGAAGGCCGCCTGGACCGTCTAGGCGCTCAAAATCGAGAATCCGCTCCGATTTTCTACAATTAGAGGGTGTTTGTTTACCTCCGTTTTAGCTGCTGTTTGCGTTTTACCTTTGAACAGCAGATATTATACTGTTTGACTATAACTGTTTATTGTTGTTTGACAATAAAACAGCTGCCTTTCCTATCAGCAGTATTTTAGTGCTTTTTTAGACTACTTTTACGTTTAACTATTTTATTTTATGTCTTTGATACCCTTATCCATCTTCCCTGAAAATTGATTAAAGTCATGTGATATTATTTATGTGTGGCTGAATCCTACAAAAGACAAATTACACGTATGTGAGTCCTTCATTTACAATGAATTTCACTAGTTCCTACCATTTAATAAATAATATACTGATGACTTGATGTGTAGTGTTGGAGAAGAAAATGGATAATTTTTTTTTTGGTAGAAAGAAGAAAATGGATAATTAATTATGAAATTTGTGATTTTTAATACATGAAGTTGGGAGATAATAATTCTAATGTTAAGTTTACGTTAAACTATTTTGCATTATCTAAATTAATTTATTAATTTTTGAATTAAATTTATTTATATATTTATTTATCAATTTAAGTCATATCCATATTAGTCATTTACATCGTAACAGCAATGGGCAATCATAATTTTACCAAACACTACGAATCAATCAAACAGTAAACAGCAACAGCAAATGACAAACAGCAATCAGCAAACAGTAACAGCAAACAGCAAACAGTAACAGATGAACCAAACGGGCCCTTAGTCCCTCTAGGCGTTTTATTGACTCCTAAGTGATTTTCAACTATCTGGGCTCCGTCTGGGCCGCCTCGACACCGCCTAAACGATAATGAACAAAAACATTTTTTATTGTGAATTTATTTTTTTCTTTATTATAATTCATTTTTAAGTTGTTTTAATGATATTGTTGTTGAAATGTTGATGTTTCACAATTTTAAAGATATATGCTACAAATATACTTAAATAATTTTATATTATGATTTTTAGATAATATAATATATATTTTAATTGAATTTATACAATAATTGTTGGTTAATAAATAAAAAATACAAAAATACAAATCCGATTAATCGCCGATTAAGCTCCGACTAATCCCCGATTAATCTTTGAGGGCCCTGTCCGCCCGATTAGCGCCTAACGTTTTTTACAACCTTGTATATATACACTACTAATTAAATTTATAAATTCTAATGATAAAAAAATTAAAACATTCAAAGGACGATCGTCGAACCGAAAAATCAAATAAACTATAAAAAAATCTAACATAAACCACATAAAATGTTTTTCGGTTAATAATATATACTATATATATAATCTATACAAATTCCATCAAACAGTTTCATCAATTCAAAATATTGAATTATAAATAGCATCTCATGTTTCATATACAACTTGAAATTTCCATCATCTGAATCTTTCAGAACTATTGTTTCATTATTAATTACTAATTCACTTTTGTGTTATTCTGTCGTTTCTTCGTCGCTTCATAATTTTTTTGATGAATTTATGGAATTTCTATTAACAGATACAATCGACTTATTTTATGTTCCTAATCAATCTTCTTCTTCTTCTCGAAAATGGTAAGGTAGTTGCTACCGGTGTGGTGATTATATTTGGCTGATTACATGTAAAATAAGGCAATGAAGTGATGGATTTCCAACTGCTAGTGGTGGTAATGGAAGCGGGGGAGGAGAAGAACATGCTTTTGCTATTAGGAATAAGTCTTATTTTTCTTCTCTTACATTAACTTTATTCTAATGAATTTGTATTTATGATTTTCTAATTCTTGGGTGATTGATTGTGTTTGTACATTGTTACGATTTTGGATTTGTTTGATCATTTTTTGTTTTTCATTTTTCTTTTTTGAATCAAGTAAGGTTGTAGCAAATATGTAAATATCTCTTTGTGTTCTTCTATTAAAACTAATAAATATTTGATGGTTAATCTGTTGAAAGTATGCGGTAACAGTGATGAAAGAGCAAGAATATGAAGGTGATAATGAAGGATGGGAGAATGAAATGATTTTCACCTTCCATTTCAAGTTTTTAATTGACTTATTAAGTATTTATATTTAGCCCTTTAAACAAGTTTAGGGAACATGGTACCCTTTAATTTTAAACAAGTTCAAAGTCAATTAATTTTTTTTGGACAAGTTCCGTCGATTAATATATTAAGTCTATTATTATTATTACTATTATTTATGAAGGTTATTAGTCATAGCAGTATCCATAGTTCATGAAGTTGCTTTTATAAAATTATTGGTTTTAATTGATTATACATAATAGCGGAAGCAATGATAATTGATAAGAAGTGTTTTAGAGGTCTTTTCGCTTAGTTAGCATCGTAGGAGAAAATATATGAATTTAAATTATCTATATTAATAGTAATTAGAAAATTGAAATATTAAAACTACTACATTAATATCATAAATAATATTTTAGTTTTATCGTTAAAATAAATTCATTAATTACACAGCCTATTCAAATTCCATCAAACAGTTTCATCAATTCAAAACCTTGAATTATAAATAGCATCTCATGTTTCACATGCAAATTGAAATATTCATCATCTGGATCTTTCAGAACTATTGTTTCATTTTTTTTATAGAAGCTAAGACGATACAGTAGCAATGATCATGGAATCCCAACTAGGTTAGCACCCCAAGAGCACGCACTGAAAACCCGATATTATTAAAAAAAAGAAAAAAATAATATAATACAGGGAGGGAAACGGAAAAACAAAGTAAAAAATAAAAAAAACAATAAAAAGCAAAAATCAAACAAAAAAATAAATCAACGAAATCTAAAGTGACCAACATTACAGATATTATCAAAAAGTAGTGAGTGGCAGAATTGCGGAGTCGATTGCCACCACGTAATGCCGAAAGAGGAGACACCAAAGCGGGCTAAAGCATCAGCAACCCGATTACCTTCTCTGTAAATGTCGGTAATCACGACAGACATCTGCGAGCACTGTTGTAGACATTTCAATCAGTCTTGATGGACGGACCAAGAAACATTGGTAGAATGTGACTTTAATTTATTGACCACTAACAAGGAGTCTGATTCAATCCAAAGTGTGTGCCAGTTCTTCTCCCAAGCTAGGTCAACTGCAAAAATTACCGCCTTCAGCTCAGCAATATAAGCATAAGAGGAAGCAATTGGGAATGCAAAACACCCTTTGAAAAACCCTCTAGACGAGCGAAATACTCCACCGGCGCCAGCAGCCCTCGGGGAGCCCAACGCAGATCCGTCAACATTAACCTTCAGCCAATAAGGCGGTGGGGGGAATCCATTTTACCAAAATGATGTTCGGTGCCCGAGGGGTATGATCGGGACCTGAAGACGAGCCAGGAACACCGTGTCACGCTGGGAGAGACAACAGCTCGAACTACCAGACCGAGCCTCACGAATTAGCAGCCAAATCGAACGAGTTGCAACTGAAGTAGCCGATAATAAATCATTGAACAAAGCTTCATTTCTGATCTTCCAAATGAACCAAACACAGGAGACGACCACTGAGCTCCAATGAGCAGCAACCTGCGTCCCAAACGACATGCCATGAAGATTATCAAAAAAGGAGACAAAAGAAGGAAAGACGACAATTGAACGATTGAAAATCCTCCCAGTTTCACGCCAAAGTGCCTCTACAAAATTGCAATGAACAAAAAGATGGTCAATATTCTCAATATCCATATAACAAAGCACACAGCGAATCGTAAGTTGATAGCCCGTCATCTGAAGAATTGATTGAGTTGCCACTCTGCCATGAATTACTTACCAGATTAGCATTGATCTAGACAGGGGAATATGTTGACCCTATATGAATGATTTCCAATCAGCTCTAGAAATACTAGGAATAAGATTAGAATAGAACGTCTTTACCGAAAATTCTCCTTTCATATCAGGCTTCCAAATGCAAAGGTCTGACTGATCCAACCCTTTGTCAATCGACTGAATACGGTTCTGGATAGGCAGAGGAAGCCGGTCTAAATTATACCACTTGATCCCATTCCAGAAATCATCAACACAGTTAAACAGTTGGCGTTGATTCCGTGCAGGAATATCAAGGCTGTCGGCCACCGTCGGCTTGATCCAGTTGTCTGACCAAAAGTTCAAAGATGACGACCTGCCAATCCACTAATGGGAGTTATCCCTGATCAAATCATAAGTCTCTCGACAAGAGGACTAGATTGACGAAGGAGCAATGATGAGTTTAGGTAAACCCGATTTTGAGAGAAATCTTGAACGCAACATATGAATAACAAAGCTAGTCCATTGGATTAGTTCCCAACACATCTTGTCCAGTAGAACCTGATTAAAGGTCTTGAAGTCCTTCACTCCCAGTCCTCCATCTTTCATACTATGGCAACAAATCCGCCAAGGGGCCGTAATTAATTTCCTCGTATCGGTACATCCACTCCAAAGAAAATTTCACACATTTCTGTTGAGTCTTTTCAGTAAACCCATAGGCCATCTGTAAAGAAGAAAAGAATGCACAAGAGAACCAGTTATTGCTGATTTTATAAGAGTCAATCTTCCAGCAAAAGATAGTGTCTTTCCTTTCCAATTACTAAATTGAGCCAGAAATTTGTCAGCTAACTGGCACAAAAACCGAGCCCGTGGCGCTCCCTTAAATAGAGGAACTCCAAGATATATGAAAGGAAGTTGAGCCATGTGGATTCCAAGGTAATCCGCCAGCCTGTTAGCCCTGATACTAGACACATGCTTGCCAAAGAACATAGCACTTTGCCCAACTGACCTATTGACCAGAAATGCTCCCATAAAATTGAAAAAGATTCTTAAGTGTACGCATATTCCGCATAGAAGCAACACCAAAGACCAACATATCATCTGCAAATAGAAGATGAGAAGGTAATGAATTCCCACCAGGATAATGCATTGGTGAATAAGCCCCCTCATGCTCAAGCTTTAAAAACCACCGGGTGAAGAAATCTTCAGCAATTCCAAAGAGAATGGGAGATAGGGGATCACCTTGTCTCACACCACGGGAACATCTAAAATATCCTCTCGGGATGCCATCCACCGTGACAGAAATACGGGAAGAAGACATAATGTTTAAAATCCAATCCCTGAAAGTAAGTGAGAAACCAAAGGAATCAAGGACCTTAAGGAGGAAATTCCAATCAATAGTGTCAAAGCTTTTCTAATATCAAATTTTAAAGCCATGTGACCCCCAAAATGTTTCCTATCCAACATGTTAATCCCTTTCGATGCAAGGGCAATACATTGATGAACGCTTCAACCTTTTAGAAATCCAAATTGATTAACAGAGATAATTCTGGTTGCAATTCCTGCCAGACGGTCAGCTAATATCTTTGAGATTATTTTAAAACCGAAATTGCTCATTACAATTGGCCTAAAGTTTTCCACTCTATCAGCTTCGGCAAACTTGGGGATATGGGCCATAAGGTTAGAATTCAATCCAGGATAGACATAACCATTATCAAAGAAAGAACCTACCATATTACAAACATCCTCTCCAATCACGTCCCAAAAGCCTTGGTAGAAATTGTTGAAACACCTTTCCACATGATTTTGATTTGACAAAATTATTTAATGTTAATTCCATGATTAAGACAATTAAATTTATGTGCTTTGATTTAATTGTACTAATGTGTTTGTTCAATGTTGAGTATAATTATAAATGAGAACAGAAATAAAAAGTACGACAGAAAGAAGTCATCATGAGCCACAGAAGAACACAACTCAGCGTTATAGAAGAAAAGTCTTCCTCAGAACTTAAGCTTTCAGACAAAGCTGGCCAAGGAAGCTGAGTAGAACACAACTCAGTATCAAAGAAGAGAAGTATTCCTCCAAACTAAAGCTTGCAGACGAAGCTGACCATGGAAGCTGAGTAGAATGCAACTCAGCATCGTCAATGATAAAGATTGAAAGCAACGTCTACTAGAGTCAAGCTGAGAGTTCATCAGGACAACGCCAATGATCTGTTTGCTAAAAGACAAGATCCGACAGAGATCTGCGCCAATTCAGAAGCTTTGGAATTACGCAAGGAGACGGTTTTGAGACGCATGGGTCAACTGGTCGTTGGCTAAAAGACGAAACTGGCGCTAGAAGACGAACCTGGCGGAAGAAGACAAGCCTGATGCCTGCTAATTTCAGACGACATGATTGGCCTGCAATATCTATATGCTGACCAGTGAATGACGCAAGGAGCCGTTTGAATTCAACGGATACATCTGAATTCAAATGATTGAGGCATCAGGAATTCACTATAAAAGGACAAGTTCGACTCTTGGATCTTTTGCCGAAATAAAAATGAAAAAGAGCATACATACAAAGCACATTCAAACAAGAAAAGAAAATCTTACACCAAATTCTTATCTCTGTGTAAAAGTCTAGATAGAATTTGTATTCATCTAAAGTGTTCTTCATCTAGAAAGAACAGATTTGTATCAATTGTAAAAGTTGAGAGAGTGGTGCTGAGTACTCGGTTTTAGTATTCAGCGGTAGAGAAAATCTAAGTGTTGGGTTATAGCGCTTAGTAGAGTTGAGTAGACGAATAGAGGACGGTACTCTTGCATACTCAACTGCTTTGTAAACGGTTTGTGCTCTACCTTTAAAGAGCTCAGTATTGGATTGAAAAAGCCCAGAAGGACTCTGGGGACTGGACGTAGGTGGTGAGGCCGAACCAGGATACATCTGCTGAGTAATTTCTAACCCTTTCTCTCAATATATATGTATGTGTTGTTTGCCTAAATTACTCAGGATATAAATCGTATAAGCTGACACTGAGTAATCAGAGTGCTGAGTTGGAAGATGACCTTAAGTGTTAATTCCCAACTCACAAGTAAAACGGTTCTAGTCAGCCTCTGACTAAAGCTGTCTTACATCTCTCTCGGTCGTGCTGACCAAAACTGAGTTAAGTAATTTAAAGAATTGATTAAGTCAACATAATTAAGCGAAAAAGTTATATTAGTTCCTAACCCCCCCCCCCTTGGAACTAATCACACCGGACCAACAGAAATTGCCCCCAAAACCATCCGGGCCAGGAGCACTATCCGAATCCATTTCAAAAATCGTTCGACGGATCTCCTCACTAGTAGGTTTGGCGGTTAGAAAGTTGTTCTCCTCCGTGGTTACCAGTGAAGGAATCACAATATTCATAGAAGAAAGGTCAACCCGTTCGCTTGAGCTTGTAAAAAGAGAGGAGAAATACTCAATTACATGATCAGTAATTGGGCTTATATTCGATGTTGGCTGCCCATTAATCACTAAATTCTGAATCCCATTCCTTGATTGTCTGACTCTTGCCGATCTATGAAAAAACATGTGTTCCTGTCTCTAGCTTTTAGCCATTTAATCCGACTCTTTTCCCTGAAAAGCATTTCCTGTCGTAACATCTGAATATCCAGATCCTCCTTTGCTTGTATTTCAGCATTACAGAGTTCAGTTGAGCAACCCAATTCTTCAATTCGGCTTTGCACATCATTGAGCCGACCCTCAGCCAGCCTGATGTTATTTTCAACCCGCCCAAATACAGCCCGGTTCCATTCTCGTAAGATTAGCCGAAGCGTCCTAAGTTTGTGACAGAAGAGCTTAGTGGGAGGAAGGGAAAGGTGAGAGACTGACCAATATGATGAAATTACCTCTTTAAGAGAGCCATGGGTTAACCACATAGAATTGAACCTAAATTTGGCCACACGCTGACCCCCAGATTGGCAAGTTAAAAGCATAGGAGAGTGGTCCGAACGGTATCTAGCAAGCGAAGTGCAAGTGACAGTAGCTCAAGTGTCCATAAAGCTGGCAGATATTAACGCCCTGTCCAGTCTACATTCAATATGTGTCGATCCTTGTCTCCCATTCGTCCAGGTATAGAAATGGCCAAGAGAACCAATATCAAGTAATGCACAGTGATTAATGAAGTTCCTGAAATCACATCCAAGTAATTCACATTTGTGTTATTCTGTCGTTTCTTCATCATTTGATGAAGATTTTGACGAATTTAGGAAATTTCTATTAATAGATGCAATCGACTTATTACAAAGTGTAGCAAATATTTTAAAATTACAAGATTATATAGAAAAAATATTATACAAGAACGGAAATGAAGGACATTTGCAAACATGTCAATATGGACAATAGATTATGACTTCAACAACTTCCAAAAGGTTTTTAATTGACATATTAAGTATTTATATTTAGCTCTTTAAACAACTTTAGTGACTAATAGGGTACTCTTTAATGTTCAAGGCCAATTAATTTTTTTCTGGACAAGTTCAGCCGATTAATATATTAAGTCCATTATTATTATTATTGGAGGCTATTAGTCATAGCAGTATTCATGGTTCATGAAGTTGCTTTTATAAAAATTATTGGTTTTAATTTTTTTTTTTGGTAGAAAAGGAAAGGAAAAAACAAAACGAAACAGCTCAACCCGGGATCAGCCTAGGGAAACTGACCCCCACCGCATCCTTAAAGATCAAGGACGAAATGAAGACCGGAGGAGAAGAAAAATGTAGAAAGGCCCAATAAACCAGAGTGCCCTTCCAACGCAAGACGGTCCCCAATGCGGTTTTGCTCCCTATAAATATGAGAAAACTTAATAGACTCGAAGGAGGACCCAATCCTTATAATGCCTTTAATAAGATTCGAGCTATTCCGACAGACAGACTTGCCCTCAGAAATCATCTTAACTGCTTCTTGGTTATCAGACTCAACCAGAAGCTTCTTCACTCCAAGATCCTTATCCAGCTTCAGGCCCGAAAGAATCCCCCAAAGCTCGGTAGAAAAGGAAGAACCAATCCCCAAATTCTGAGAGAAGCCAGACACCCATCTGCCTCCATCATCTCTAAGCACCCCTCCTACGGCGATTCTCCCGTTCCTCAGACAAGAGCCATTAGTGTTAGGCTTAATCACACCTTCGCTCGGTCTACACCAGCCTAAAAGATTGACCTCCTTCCTCTGCACCACCCTAGCTAAGGGGTCTTCACCAAAGCTTTCAACCAAGGTCCTGACCTTCTTAGAGAAGAAATCAAGGATATTTGGCATAGAGACCACTCCACCTCCAAAGATCTCATCATTCCGCCACCTACAAATCTGATGGCACACCACCACAAAAAGAAGAACACCTTGATTCCCAGGCAATAGACTCCCATTAATCCCATCCACAAACCAGTCATTCTCAGAGTGGGCTAAAAAAGAAGAGAGCACATCCCTAGGGAGGAATCTTCTCCAAACCTCTAAGCTTTTCTCACAGTCCCTGAGGGCATGGCATAACGTCTCCTCAAACCCTCTGCATCTGCCACAGGCTCCAGAAACCACCAGGTGCCTCCTTTTTCGATCCGAATTAGTAAGCAACCTATTCTTGGCTCTAAGCCACAGGAATCTCCTAATACGGTAGGGCACTTTTAAACCCCAAATCATCTTCCAAACCCCTAGAGAAGAGGACTGACGCGGCCTCAGCGGTTCACGATGAGGCCAATCTTAGGGATAAGTGTACCCCATCGTTATCAAGTAATAAAATTCTGGAAAGTCCAAGTATCGTCCACAGGATTTATTTCTGCAAGTATCAAGCTACTTGGTCTCAGGTGTTATCTAGGCTTTGGGGGTTTTGAGTTTGGTTTTGCTTAAGTTAATCTACTCCTAGGTTGGATTATACTACTCTTAGCTAAGTTATCTAATTCTAACTAAGTTATTCTACGCCTAATTAAGTTACTCTACCCCTAATTAAGTTAAACTACTCCTAGGTGATCTTTTACCAATGTAATTATCCGAAGGAACATAAAGGGATACGATGATAATGAAAATAGATTGTTTAGACAACGGAATTAAAACCTAATCTAAGTCACTTGTGTCCGAGGCGATTAACCCTACCTATCCTCCTGAGGTCCCTAGTTCGTGATTCCCTTGTAAGGCCGAAACTAGCTCTAAGGCTCAGCAATTTGGGCTTAATCTTCTATAGGGTCGTCAATCCTATAGGCACTGACTAGGTCAGATTCAGCTCGCAATATGTGCCAACTTAATTTTGGGATTATCGAATGAGTTAAACCAATCAGACAAAGCGTAAGACAAAGATTAAAGCAATAAAACAATTGAATAAACAAAACTATAATATATATCAAAGATGAAAGTATTGTCACGAAGATACAATGAGCCTAGGATTCATAACATGGATCAGAGGCTAGACAGAATGTAAAAGAAGAAAAATCCCTTTTCAGGGAACCTGTCTACCAATGCAGGCGTCTTCCTAGGACTTAAGGATGGAACTTGAGCAATCCTCGGTGAGCGGAGCTTCGGAGGTGTCTTCAATGGAGGGTTGAAGGATATGGAGGAGGTGGAGAGGATTTCTCAAGGTGAAAGCTAAGAAAATTATAAAGATCAAAGATATCTAATTTACAATGGAAAAGTTCTATTTATAGTTGTAGCTCGGGCCCTCTTTTTGACCTATTTCGTATCCTTATGCAGGTGGGAAGTCGTGGGACCGGTCGTGGAGTCGTGGGGTCAAAACTGCTTATTTTGACCAATTCCCGCAGGTCAACTCGCCGAGCAGGGCGCGCTGCTCGGCGAGCTGGCCCTTGCAGGCCTGCTCGCCGCGAGCTGGCATGGCCAGCTCGCCCGAGCAGGCCAACGAGCTGTTTTGCCCTGCACGCTTCCGCACGGTTGCTCGATGTTCCACGATGTAATTTTCGCCCGAATTTATCCCTGCGCATTCACGAAAACTCCAAATAACATTAGTCTCGAGGCTAAATTGACCCGCCAATCGCTCATTTTGAGCAAACGCTCCGTTTGGTGCGACTTTTGGCGGATCAATTAGCTATAGGCCTGCTCAGCGAGCTGGCCTAAAAAGGTTAGTTCGACGAGTTGTTTTGCCCTGCACGCTTCCGCACGGTTGCTCGATGTTCCACGATGTAATTTTCGCCCGAATTTATCCCTGCGCATGCATGAAAACTCCAAATAACATTAGTCTCGAGGCTAAATTGACCCGCCAATCGCTCATTTTGAGCAAACGCTCCGTTTGGTGCGACTTTTGACGGATCAATTAGCTATAAAAGATAACGGAATTATAACATACATGCCATTTTGGCCTTATTTGCCTAAAATGATCAGAAAACGAGCCTAAACAACAAAAAGTTAATAAAACATTTCCAATTCCTAACTAACTCACACAAAGGCATATAAATGCGAGAATTGCTCGCTTATTCATGAAATAACACTAAAAACCGTCCTAAAACCGTACCCAAAGATAGGGGTTTTTGACCCCTATCAAACCTCCTCGCACTTAAAACTTTACTTGTCCCCAAGTAAACTAAAAAACTAAACCCGCAATCACAAGCGAGCTAGAAAATCTCCTGGTTTGACTAGGTGCTTGACACAATTTCGAGCATCCGTAATTACATGCATTCGGAAATACAGAGTAGAGACACGATATCCAAAAGCCGCATTTCAATTATCATAGGTCATATTTTTAAGAAAAGAATACATGTTTAATTAAACGAGCTTAAGGGGATAGCTAAGTAAAACACCTCACCATAGGTAGTTCACTCAATTCACACAATTTTGGTGGCTAAAGTGTTTACTCTCAGCTTATGTTCTTACTTCGAATTACGTTGACTTTGCATGTTCATCCGAGTTCCTCTACTATGCTACATGACTCCGATGATATCAAAAACAGCCTCGAATTGGGGTTGTAATGTGGTTAGAAGAGGATTAAAGGTACAACAAGGGTTAATAGTTCTAGCGCTAGAAAAACAAAGTTAAAATGGCTTTAGCAATTATGAAGTGACTGAGCTTTTTATTCATTATTATCTTTTTTTTTATTATTATTTTTTTTTCTTGAGACGTTTTGATTTTAAGAACTGGGGAATGAAGTTCTTCCCTTTTCTTTTTCTGTTTTTTTTTCTTTTTGGATAGTGATGCTCATTCACTTCTTAGCCTTTTGGCTCGCTACTATGATGCCATAAACAAAGATAAAGCGCTAGAGGAAAACAAAGGCTCAATGTGAGCTTTGCAAAAACTTGGGTTAAGAAACAAACCAAGTGATGGTTTGCAAAAATTGGGTCAGAACGAAAGAAAAAATCTACAAACTACAAAAATACAGGCTCAAAGGGGCTTCCTAGAGTGGATGAAAAAGAGAAAATAAGGTAAAGAAAAGGGTTAATTCTAATGAGGCTGATTCATCGTTTACCATCTCAAATCATTGCATGTAGGTTCAACTCAGTATTAGGTGCAAAATCTGTAATCTTTCCACAAGTCAAAGCATTCACACAAAAAATGTCAAGAAAAAGAGATTTTTGATGTTCGCTCTTGGGCTCAAATTCAACTCACAGTTCTTGGGTTTCAATTTTGTGCTTACTAGTTCTCCCCAAACTCGAGTTTAATATCACATGCCTTCAATTCTTAAGTTATCTACCTAAGTAATGATTTTAGCATTTCTTCAAAAGTAGGGTCTAAATGCAAACTTTAGCTCATGCTTTTACAGATACAAGGGTTGTGTCCTACACCTAAACTAGTTGTCATGCAATCTTAGATTCGGTTCTCATCCCTCAAGGACAAATAACGAAGTTTAGATTCGAAGGAGGTTCACGGTTTTAGGTCCTAAGCATGCAGAAACATAAATAAAACCCGAAAGCGTTTAACTAAGCTAGACACGACGCAACAAAAATTTAAAAATTATACAAATTTTTGTAAGTTTGTCTACCCCTCCTCCTCACACTTAAAATATGCAATAAGTTCCAACATTGCATCTAAAACCATCAAGCGTATGTGCAAAAAGTTAGGGTGGAGAAGACAACTTACTGATTTTATCGCAATCGCCAAAAACTTGATGATTTGCGGTGCCATTTTTTTTTATTTGTTTTATTTATCTATTTATATTTTTTTTCAGCTCCGTTCGGGAAAAAATCCCGAACTGTTGCTTATGTCGCCCGAGCTGGGGTGCCCAGCGGGCTGGGCGGCAGTGCCCAGCTCGCCGAGCTGGGCGGCAGAGTCTTGCTCGCCCGAGCTGGGGTGCCCAGCTTGGCGAGCTGGGCCTCCCGGGGCGAAATTATGATTTTTTTTTCAGCTCGTCGCGAGCTGGCAGGCAGAAGGTCCGAAATTTTTTTATTTTTTTTTAAACCCGAACACTTAAAAAAACGTAAAAGAAAACTAAACAACTAAACTAAAAGATCAATGTATAATCTAAATAAAATAAACCTGAAAAGTTTTATTAAAACTTGGGTTGCCTCCCAAGAAACGCTACGTTATAGTCGGTGAGCTCGACATAGAATTCCCGCCTAGGTGTATGCTGACATTCGCATTAGGAATTCAAATTCCTGAATAAATAATCCGTACCTGCAAAACGGATTATCAGTTTCAAATGAGTTAAATAAAAACAAGAGGCCAAATTTAAACAGATTATGAAAACGTTTGGTTTGCTCCCTTTTGGATTCTCTTGGTAGGTCGAAGAGAATGAAAACTTCTGAACAAGGAGTAAATCCAAACTTTTCTAACTTTTGAGGAAAAGGTAGTTCATATACACAAGCTTCGATCTGATCATTTATTTCTATCACATGATTTAGGATTTTAGATTTTGAACCGGGGTTGCTTACCGCTTCCGGTTCCTCACTTACCTTGAGTGATGCATGTGACAGTGGGCTTGGTTCTACCTTTTTATCGTTCCTCAAGGAGATGGCTTGAGCTGATTCCCTTTGTGGGATTTCTATGTTTTCCTTTATGCTTGGGAGAGCATCTCGGGATTGCTCTTGCATCTCATGGTTTATTTGAGCCAATTGGTTGCTCAAGTCCTTGCAAACCTCCTCGTTGATTGTAAGTCGGGCTGATATTCCTTTCAAAAGGGACAGCACCTCATCTCGTGAGCTAGAGGGTTGTGGAGGAACTTGGCTTGCTTGTTCGTAAGGGAACATTCCCAATTCGTTTTCCCTGTGCTCATTAACAAACATATTTGGAGGCCTCAACATGTTAGGGTTCCCGTAGGACAGATTTGAGTGTTGAGGTCTCCTCCAATCACTACCATAAAAGTTGTAAGAATTAGGGTTAGAATTATACCTTTGGTGATTACCCACAAAACTTACACTTTCATTGGTGTTGAGGCTCAGTTTCGCTATCAAGATATCCATTTTCTTATTTAACTCGGACATGGAGGGATTGGGAGCCTCATTCTCCAGGGCATGAATGTATTGTCTTGATGGGATAGTAAACTTTTGAGCTTGCCACTCGACTCTTTCTTGCCAATTCATTGATCAGAGAATGCTGAGAAAAAGTGAAGTTCTAGCACAAAAGTTGATAAGTAAAAGTATATGGTTATGAACAAATACAAAAGATATGAACAAGTATAGAAGTTATAAAGAATTATATATAAACAGGTATAAACGATATAAACAAAGGATATTCACAAAGAATGCCTAAACTAACAAATCGACCTTTGGTTCGATATTGCAGAAGAAATAAATCCCCGGCAACGGTGCCAAAAACGTGACGCGGCCTCAGCGGTTGTCGCGATGAGGCCGATCTTGGGGATAAGTGTACCCCGTCGTTATCAAGTAATAAATCTGGAAAGTCCAGGTATCGAATCCACAGGATTTATTTACCACAAGTATCGAACTACTTGGTCTCAGGTGTTATCTAGGCTTTGGGGGTTTTGAGTTTGGTTTTGCTTAAGTTAATCTACTCCTAGGTTGGATTATACTACTCTTAGCTAACTTATCTAATTCTAACTAAGTTATTCTACGCCTAATTAAGTTACTCTACCCCTAATTAAGTTAAACTACTCCTAGGTGATCTTTTACCAATGTAATTATCCGAAGGAACATAAAGGGATACGATGATAATGAAAATAGATTGTTTAGACAACGGAATTAAAACCTAATCTAAGTCACTTGTGTCCGAGGCGATTAACCCTACCTATCCTCCTGAGGTCCCTAGTTCGTGATTCCCTTGTAAGGCCGAAACTAGCTCTAAGGCTCAGCAATTTGGGCTTAATCTTCTATAGGGTCGTCAATCCTATAGGCACTGACTAGGTCAGATTCAGCTCACAATATGTGCCAACTTAATTTTGGGATTATCGAATGAGTTAAACCAATCAGACAAAGCGTAAGACAAAGATTAAAGCAATAAAACAATTGAATAAACAAAACTATAATATATATCAAAGATGAAAGTATTGTCACGAAGATACAATGAGCCTAGGATTCATAACGTGGATCAGAGGCTAGACAGAATGTAAAAGAAGAAAAATCCCTTTCAGGGAACCTGTCTACCAATGCAGGCGTCTTCCTAGGACTTAAGGATGGAACTTGAGCAATCCTCGGTGAGCGGAGCTTCGGAGGTGTCTTCAATGGAGGGTTGAAGGATATGGAGGAGGTGGAGAGGATTTCTCAAGGTGAAAGCTAAGAAAATTACAAAGATCAAAGATATCTAATTTACAATGGAAAAGTTCTATTTATAGTTGTAGCTCGGGCCCTCTTTTTGACCTATTTCGTATCCTTGTGCAGGTGGGAAGTCGTGGGACCGGTCGTGGAGTCGTGGGGTCAAAACTGCTTATTTTGACCAATTCCCGCAGGTCAGCTCGCCGAGCAGGGCGCGCTGCTCGGCGAGCTGGCCCTTGCAGCCCAGCTCACGGCGAGCAGGCCCCCAACTCGCCCGAGCTGGCCTATAAAGGTCAGCTCACCGCGAGCTGGCCTAAAGGCCAGCTCGTCGCGAGCTGGCCATGCCAGCTCGGCGAGCTGGCCTAAAAAGGTCAGTTCGACGAGCTGTTTTGCCCTGCACGCTTCCGCACGGTTGCTCGATGTTCCACGATATAATTTTCGCTCGAATTTATCCCTGCGCATGCACGAAAACTCCAAATAACATTAGTCTCGAGGCTAAATTGACCCGCCAATCGCTCATTTTGAGCAAACGCTCCATTTGGTGCGACTTTTGGCGGATCAATTAGCTATAAAAGATAACAGAATTATAACATACATGCCATTTTGGCCTTATTTGCCTAAAATGATCAGAAAACGAGCCTAAACAACAAAAAGTTAATAAAACATTTCCAATTCCTAACTAACTCACACAAAGGCATATAAATGCGAGAATTGCTCGCTTATTCATGAAATAACACTAAAAACCGTCCTAAAACCGTACCCAAAGATAGGGGTTTTTGACCCCTATCAAGGACTCCAAATCCAGATGGAACGCCTGAAAAGTAGACTTACACGAATAGGCTCCATTGTTTGTTAGCACCCAGCAGTAACTGTCCTTATCCTCCACATGACTACTTATGTGGACACCTCTAATAGAAAGGAGCGATTCCAGACTGAGGTAAGACTCAAATTTATCCCAAATCCACTCACCCTCGGAGTTCACAACATCAGCAATCCTCCAGTCCTGAGCGTCTAACGGAGGCAAGAAAGTATAAACTTCCAGTACAGGCTTATTACCTACCCATCTATCCTTCCAGAAACTGATGGACCTGCCATTACCCATATTCCACCCAATCCCAGTACAAAACTCAGCAAACACAGCACTGATGCCTTTCCAAAGAAAGGAACAATTAACCACCCTCTCCTTCGGCCCCCCAAACACCTTATCCTTCCGGTACTTCCCACATAAGAGCTGGACCCACAGAGCAGAGGGACACTGCCACATTCGCCAAAGGAGTTTCATTAATAAAACTTTATTATTATCCTTAGCTTTCCTAATGCCCAGACCTCTAGAATCTTTCGGCTGACAAACCTCACTCCAAGGCACCAGATGGATCTTTCTCCCCTCCTCAGCTTCCCCCCACAGGAACCTACGGTTAATCTTATCAAGATCATTAAGCACAGGAACCGAAAGCTGACAAGCCTGCATAATGTGATTGGGAGTTGCACAATTAACAGATTGAATTAACGTGAGGCGGCCAGCGAGAGATAGAGTCTTGGCTTTCCACGTGGCACACTTCATATTAGCTTTATCCAAAGTATCTTTAAAGGACACTTTAGACACTCTCTCACTGTGAAGGGGAACACCCAGATACTTCCCAAGAGAATTAGTAAGAGGAATACCTGAAAGATCACTTAATCTTTTACAGACTCTCGGGTTCATATTTTTAGAGCACATCATCCTAGATTTCTGGATATTAAGTTTCTGCCCAGAGGCCGAACAGAAACAGTCAAGAATATCCATAATAATACTCAACTGCTCCTCATTACCTTCCAAAAAGATAAGGACATCGTCTGCAAATAATAAGTGAGTCACTGGGGACAGAAGCTATTGATAGCCACCGTGTGGAAACTCCCATTATCTATTGCATCTTGAATCAGGTGAGATAACCTCTCCATAGCAATAACGAAAAGGAAGGGGCTCATAGGATCACCTTGACGGATTCTCCGGCCCGGGGAGAACTCCTCCGACATATCCCCATTAACCATAACTTGAAACACAGGAGAAGAGATACAAACCTTAATTAACCTTCTCCAGTGATCCGGGATCCTAGCTCTCTCCAGACTCTCCATCAGGAAATTCCAGTTGATACGATCATAGGCCTTCTCCAAATCCAACTTCAGAGCCACAATGCCTTTCTTCCCCTTCCTGATCTTCATCGTGTGGACCATCTCTTGGGCAATCACCACATTATCCATCATCTGTCTACCAGGCACAAAACTACCCTGATTCTGACAAATGATCGCAGGAAGAATGCCACGGATTCTATTAGCCACAATCTTTGTAACCGTCTTATAAAGAACATTACAAAGACTGATATGTCTCATATGCAAAAAAGGGGGTAAATTTCATCTATAGTGTACAACCTTTAGCCCATTTCACACTTTGGTGTACAACCTTCAATTTGTCTCACTAATATATACGAACTTATAGGTGACCTCCCACTTTGGTGTACAGCAGGTAAAAATGACCGGTCAACGCAAAGTCAACATGCCACATCAGCACTTTGACCGGTCAAAAAGTCAAAATTTGACCTACCTAAAATAAAATTACTATTATACCCTCATCTTCTTCCTTCTCCATCCCCTTCCCCTTCCCCTTCCTTTGTCTCTCTAACTCTCTCTATCTTATTTCTTTTCTTAATAATGGATTTTGATCTTGCTCAATAATAGACTTGTAGTTTTTGTAATTGGAAATTTCTTTACATTTCAATAAAAAAAACTGCAAAAAAAAAAAAAGAAGAAAATCTGTAAAAAAAAAAGTAAATTGATTTAGTAATAGTGGATGAATTGCTAAAAATCCCAACACACAAACAATTAGAGGATAATATCATAAGGTGCTTGATGAATTGCCAAAAAAAAAAAGACCTGCAAGTTGGCAAGAATTTTAAGACGAGTTAACTCCATTAGAGAGTGAAAATTGGAAAACCATGCCGCCATTACAGTGTATTTCTCCTACTCTTTTTGTTCCTTCTATATCCATCATCAATAAATAAAGCTTTGCAATCCAGAAAATTTTACAGAGATCGGATTAAAATTTGCGATTTCAATCCTTGGGATTTAATCAGTAACTACTAAATAGAGAGAGGTTAGAGAGAGAAATTTGTAGAGAGAGAAATGATCAGTTCAACTGCTGCTATGAAAAGATTAATCAAATGTTGTTGCACAGCCTGATTGAAAGTTTCACCGATTCCGTCGACGACACTAGTGATGGAAACGTTTCAGGTGAGTTTGCAAATGTATATGTTTGGGTTGCTAGACCTAGAGAAATTGCAGGAAATGGTGTTGAAGATTAATTAAATGGGTTGTTCATTGGGTTGATACTACCATTTCCGCCTCCACCCCATTTCAGTTTCGAATTTTCTGTTGCTTAATGGCTCTTCAATTTCATCAAATGGGTTCTGTTAGAGAGAGATAAAATTAGAGAGAGAGAGAAATGAGGAATTTAAGAGTTAGAGAGAGAAATGTAGAGAATGGGATGAAGGAGAGGGTATGTTGGTAATTGAATATAAGGTGGGTCCCTAATTTTTCAAGAAATTAGTTGAAAAATGGTGATATGGCGAGTTTGACCGGTTTGACCAGTCATTTTTACCTGCTATACACTAAAGTGGGAGGTC
Source organism: Euphorbia lathyris (assembly GCF_963576675.1). NCBI lineage: Eukaryota > Viridiplantae > Streptophyta > Magnoliopsida > Malpighiales > Euphorbiaceae > Euphorbia > Euphorbia lathyris. The sequence continues at coordinate 42,938,507 of NC_088919.1, read as the reverse complement.
ACCTATAAGTTCATACATATTAGTGAGACAAATTGAAGGTTGTACACCAAAGTGTGAAATAGGGTAAAGGTTGTACACCATTGATGAAATTTACCCTGCAAAAAGGAAGAAGGCTTATCAATTTTAGGAATCAGAACCAGAAGGGTTCTATTAACCAGCTCTATATCCTGAGAACCATTAAAAACACCTATGATAAAATTATAGATACCTTCCTTCACAACCTCCCAGTGCTTATGGTAAAAGCCAGCATGCAGACCATCAATCCCAGGAGCTTTAGAATCCCCAATATTGAAAATGGCTTGGTCTATCTCCTTTAGGGATATAGGGTGAAAGGCATCCTGACTGCTCTCCACACTGATCAAAGGAAAGGTAGCGACAGAGTGAGCCCTCTCCAGCTGGACAGGTTCCTCTTTAAACAGATCCTTATAGAACTACAGGGCCAATTTCCGAATCTCCTCATCTTCATACACCGAATCACCATTAGAGTCCTTAATGGCATCAATTCTATTCCTCTGCCTTCTGATCATGGTAGAAAGATGGAAGTACCTGGTATTACGATCCCCATCTCTAATCCAGGACTTCCTAGATTTCTGAAACTAGAGAAGCTCCTCCTGCCTAAGCACAGCTTCCAGCTCCTTCTGAAGGGTTCTGAGGAGGCCATCCAAACTATGATCAAACCTCACCTCCAACCTACGCTGAATACACTCCATCCTATTTAATAACTTATGCTTCCTTCTAATAATATGCCCAAAGACATTTCTATTCCACCCTAGCACATTATTCCTGAACCCTTCAGCAGCTTGAAGGACATTCAAATGAGGTTTCCAATTCTCCTGAACGAAAGCCTTTATCGTAGCATGACATAAACATGTATTATCTGCACAAAAACAAAACAAAGATTAATGAGTTAGAGAATTTTTGTTTTTAAAAAGAGTGGTTGTGAGTTGAAGAAACAAAAATAATAATAAAATATAAAACTTGAAAAAATTAGTAATAAAAAACACAAGGACTCACGATTTTCTTGATGAACCGAGTTCGGTAATATACGGTGTATAGCCAACTCCTTTCTACTCCATTTATTAAGTTAAAGTAAAAAATGAATCGGAAATAATGGCGGAAGAAACAAAAAACTACGTTCGTAGCATGCTTTTGCTCATTCCCTAATTTTTATAATAAGAAAAAAAAACAAATCAATGGATATAAACGAAAAATTATAGATAGAAGCATATTTACCAGTGAAAGAGAGAAAGAAACATACAAGTTGGAAAAAGTTGAACAAGTGCGGAAGATAAAGTAAAAAATGTCGGAAGAAAGTATATTCACTAATTATAGTGTAAGTACTGGCCGTGATATTCCGAGCTTTCCCGACTTTTGAGCTAAATGTAGTCTCGACTCAAAAGCCTTTATCGTAACATGACATAAACAAGTATTATCTGCACAAAAACAAAACAAAGATTAATGAGTTAGAGAATTTTTGTTTTTAAAAAGAGTGGTTGTGAGTTAAAGAAACAAAAATAATAATAAAATATAAAATTTGAAAAAAATAGTAACAAAAAACACAAGGACTCGCGATTTTCTTGATGAACCGAGTTCGGTAATATACGGTGTATAGCCAACTCCTTCCTACTCCATTTATTAAGTTAAAGTAAAAAATGAATCGGAAATAATGGCGGAAGAAAGAAAAAAATACGTCCGTAGCATGCTTTTGCTCATTCCCTAATTTTTATAGTAAGAAAAAAAACAAACCAATGGATATAAACAAAAAATTATAGATAAAAGCATATTTACCAGTGAAAGAGAGAAAGAAACATACAAGTTGGAAAAAGTTGAACAAGTGCGGAAGATAAAGTAAAAAATGTCGGAAGAAAGTATATTCACTAATTATAGTGTAAGTACTGGCCGTGATATTCCGAGCTTTCCCGACTTTTGAGCTAAATGTAGTCTCGACTCAAAAGCCTTTATCGTAACATGACATAAACAAGTATTATCTGCACAAAAACAAAACAAAGATTAATGAGTTAGAGAATTTTTGTTTTTAAAAAGAGTGGTTGTGAGTTAAAGAAACAAAAATAATAATAAAATATAAAATTTGAAAAAAATAGTAACAAAAAACACAAGGACTCGCGATTTTCTTGATGAACCGAGTTCGGTAATATACGGTGTATAGCCAACTCCTTCCTACTCCATTTATTAAGTTAAAGTAAAAAATGAATCGGAAATAATGGCGGAAGAAAGAAAAAAATACGTCCGTAGCATGCTTTTGCTCATTCCCTAATTTTTATAGTAAGAAAAAAAACAAACCAATGGATATAAACAAAAAATTATAGATAAAAGCATATTTACCAGTGAAAGAGAGAAAGAAACATACAAGTTGGAAAAAGTTGAACAAGTGCGGAAGAAAGTATATTCGCTAATTATAGTTTGAGTACTGACCGTGATATTCCGAGCTTTCCCGACTTTTGAGCTAAATGTAGTCTAGACTCAAAAGCCTTTATCGTACCATGACATAAACAAGTATTATCTGCACAAAAACAAAACAAAGATTAATGAGTTAGAGAATTTTTGTTTTTAAAAAGAGTGGTTGTGAGTTGAAGAAACAAAAATAATAATAAAATATAAAATTTGAAAAAAATAGTAATAAAAAACACAAAGACTCACGATTTTCATGATTAACCGAGTTCGGTAATATACGGTGTATAGCCAACTCCTTCGTACTTCATTTATTAAGTTAAAGTAAAAAAATGAATCGGAAATAATGGTGGAAGAAAGAAAAAAATACGTTCGTCGCATGCTTTTGCTCCATCCCTAATTTTTATAATAAGAAAAAAAAACAAATCAATTGATATAAACGAAAAATTATAGATAGAAGCATAATTACCAGTGAAAGAGAGAAAGAAACATACAAGTTGGAGAAAGACGAACAAGTGCGGAAGATTGAGTAAAAAATATCGGAAGAAAGTATATTCGCTAATTATAGTGTGGGTACTGGCCGTGATATTCCGAGCTTTCCCAACTTTTGAGCTAGATGTAGTCTGACTCAAAAGCTTTTATCGTAGCATGACATAAACAAGTATTATCTGCACAAAAACAAAACAAAGATTAATGAGTTAGAGAATTTTTGTTTTTTAAAAGAGTGGATGTGAGTTGAATAAACAAAAATAATAATAAAATATAAAACTTGAAAAAATTAGTAATAAAAAACACAAGCACTCACGATTTCCTTGATGAACCGAGTTCGGTAATATACAGTGTATAGCTAACTCCTTCCTACTCCATTTATTAAGTTAAAGTAAAAAATGAATGGGAAATAATGGTGGAAGAAAGAAAAAAATACGTTCGTAACATGCTTTTGCTCCTTCCCTATTTTTATAATCAGAAAAAAAAACAAATCAATAGATATAAACGAAAAATTATAGATAGAATCATAATTACCAGTTAAAGAGAGAAAGAAACATACAAGTTGGAGAAAGACGAACAAGTGCGGAAGATAGAGTAAAAAATGTCGGAAGAAAGTATATTCGCTAATTATAGTGTGGTTACTGGCCGTGATATTCCAAGCTTTCCCGACTTTTGAGCTAGATGTAGTCTAGACTCAAAAGCCTTTATCGTAGCATGACATAAACAATTATTATCTGCACAAAAACAAAATAAAGATTAATGAGTTAAAGAATTTTTGTTTTTAAAAATAGTGGGTGTGAGTTGAAGAAACAAAAATAATAATAATAAAATACAAAACTTGAAAAAATTAGTAATAAAAAAAACAAGGACTCACGATTTCCTTGATGAACCGAGTTCGGTAATATACGGTGTATAACCAACTCCTTCTTACTCCATTAATTAAGCTAAAGTAAAAAATGAATCAGAAATAATGGCGGAAGAAAGAAAAAAAATACGTTCGTAGCATGCTTTTGCTCATTCCCTAATTTTTATAATAAGAAAAAAAAACAAATCAATGGATATAAACGAAAAATTATAGATAGAATCATAATTACCAGTGAAAGAGAGTAAGAAACATACAAGTTGGAGAAAGATGAACAAGTACGGAAGATAGAGTAAAAAATGTCGGAAGGAAGTATATTCGCTAATTATAGTGTGGTTACTGGCCGTGATATTCCGAGCTTTCCCGACTTCTGAGCAAATAAGCATAAAAGGGACAAAAAAACAGAGAGAATATCATGAAAACTGAGACTGTTTCTTGCTCTTCCTTCTGTGGACCCAAACAAATCATTGAGCTGTTTCAATCCCTTTCTGCCAGAAATAGAATCAGGTTCTTCAGTAAAATCTCCATTTCTTTTAATTGCCTTGGGTGATGGTGAGATTTCCAAAGCATCTTTTTGCAACTCCTCAAGATCAAAAAGTGCCCATGTTGGTGGCATATCAGGTGTTCGAGGCTCACCATTGTTGAAACACATTTCCACAGGATTTTGATTTGATAAAATTATTTAAGTACAATTAAATATTCTATAACACACTAAGTTTAAATGCTTTGATTTATTGTTACTAATGTGTGTGTTGCATGTTGAGTTTATAATTGTTACAAGACATAAAGATCATAAGGTCCAAGCCCTATATGAAAGTCAAAGCCCAAGTCAAACAAGGCCAAGATCACTCAGCCCGCGTATTACAAAACGCTGCCGTTGAGTATTGAAACGCAGCTCAGTAATGAAGGATCCAGAAGATCCACGTAGACAACTTCGGTAAGAAGCTGCTGAGCTGTCTCGACAAAACGTACAAGACAGCCGCTGACCACAAAGCAACTTCCAGACCAAGTATTTCCTCTTTTGGTAAAGAACAGAAGACGTAGGAAGCTGTCTGTTTGACATTACCAGATTTGGAGGAACATACTGCCACACTGACCGGAGAACAGAAGATGCTAGAATCTGATTGGCTAAGAGAACTGCTGAACAGACTGAGTGAAAACGATATGAAGCCGTTTCCCTCCAAAGCTACTGGACATGGAAAAGAAAAAGCCACTCAAGCTCAGGGAAAACCAGCTAAACCTAGACAGTACATTCGCGTATTCGAGAATGTCCGAGAATGGAAAGTGGAACCTTCTCGCTGGGTATCTCAGACCTTCATTGACTCAGAACAACCGTTCTGTGACTGGATAAAGAACAACGGCCGGACTGAGTTGTTCTCCTTACGATTCCCCACCTACCATAACCAGGTCAGGGTAGGTGGGGAATCGTAAGGAGAACAACTCAGTCCAGCCGTTGTTCTTTATCCAGTCACAGAATGGTTGTTCTGAGTCAATGAAGGTCTGAGATACCCAGCGAGAAGGTTCCACTTTCCATTCTCGGACATTCTCGAATACGCAAATGTACTGTCTAGGTTTAGTTGGTTTTCCCTGAGCTTGAGTGGCTTTTTCTTTTCCATGTCCAGTAGCTTTGGATGGAGAAGGCTGAGTGGAGGTTTTGTTTGTCTGTTCATCGGTGGTGGCCTTGGAACGACCGGCACCGGAGATGTTGAAAGAGGCTTGAGTCATTTTAGGAGTTCTGAAGTTCTTAAGTTCTTAAGGAAATTCTGAAGCTTTTGAAAGTTCAGTACGCGTAAAGAGAAGGTAGTGGGGAAATACCCACTATTTATAGATTTTTAATTAAGGTTTCCGTTTGAATTTAGGTCGGTTTTGCCCTTGGGTTGTCCAATCGGCAGAAACCCTGACATTTATGACACTTTATGACATATTCGGCGCATGCGTTGTACAGGTGTCATTACGCGTGCGTTTGCATTGAATGCTAATGATTACCTTTACTCAGCATTTGTTGGTACAAACGTTTCATATTCTGAGTAGTCAGTTTTGTGCAACGGATAGTGGGAGTAATTAGTTACTCGGTCTGAGATAACTTACTCAGTGTGCATTAGTTACTGTGCATGTGATTTTGACAGATATTCTTTAAAACATTCAGCATGTTAACATTCATTCAGCATGCATTATATCACATTTTTACTTAGGAATTTAAGACAGTGGATTAAACATACCAATGGCTTCTCTCAGTATGCTGAATTGCTCTCGTGCTAGAGGCTTTGTAAAGATATCAGCGAGCTGCTCATCTGTTGGCACATAGGTCAGCTTGATTTCTTCCTTGAGTACATGATCTCTGATGAAGTGATGTCTTATGCTGACATGCTTCATCCTGCTGTGCTGGATTGGGTTCTTTGAGAGGTCAGTTACGCTTTTGTTGTCGCATTTAACTTCAATTGTCTTTGTTTGTACACCATAGTCTTCAAGCTGTTGCTTAATCCATAGGACTTGAGCAACACAGCTTCCAGCAGCAATGTACTCAGCTTCAGCGGTGGACAGGGCTACTGACGCCTGCTTCTTGCTGAACCAAGATACAAGAGAGCTTCCTAGGAAATGGCATCCTTCAGAGGTGCTTTTTCTTTCCAGCTTGTCTCGTCCATAGTCAGCGTCAGTGTATCCGATGAGTGTAAAGTCATGAGTATTTGGATACCACAAGCATGCATTTACTGAGCTTTGCAAATATCTAAGGATCCTTTTTACAGCAATGTAATGGGATTCCTTAGGGTTAGCCTGATATCTAGCACAATAACATACTGAGAACTGAATGTCCGGCCTACTTGCTGTTAAGTAAAGTAGAGAGCCAATCATACCTCGGTACAACTTGCTGTCTACTGACTTACCATTTTCGTCAGCGCAGAGGACAGTGTCAGTGCCCATAGGAGTGGATATTGTCTTACAATGTTTTAGTTCATATTTCTTCAATATCTCCTTGGCATATTTAGCTTGACTGATGAATATGCCATTCTTTCCTTGTTTAATTTGAAGTCCAAGGAAGAAGTTGAGTTCTCCCATCATTGACATCTCGAACGCAGTCTGCATTTGCTTACCAAATTCCTTGCACATAGATTCATTAGTAGCACCAAATATAATGTCATCTACATATATTTGAGCCAGCAGGGTATCTTTACCCTTTCTCTTAATGAATAAGGTTGTATTAGCTTGACCCCTGACATAGTTTCTAGTCAGTAAGAAGTTGGTCAGCCTCTCATACCAAGCACGTGGTGCTTGCTTGAGGCCATACAGAGCCTTTTTGAGTTTATAAACGTGGTTTGGGAACTTAGGATCCTCAAACCCTGGAGGCTGATTGGCATAGACCTCCTCGTTTATTACTCCATTAAGAAATGCACTCTTAACATCCATTTGAAATAATTTAAAATTCATATAAGATGCATATGCACATAAAATCCTAATTGCTTCTAGCCTTGCCACTGGGGCAAAGGTCTCACCATAGTCAATACCTTCTTGCTGACTGTAGCCCTGAGCTACAAGCCGTGCTTTGTTTCTGACTACGTTTCCTTGTTCATCCAGCTTGTTCCTGAAGACCCATCTGGTTCCAATGGTCTTCTGGCTTCTTGGATGTGGCACTAGCTCCCATACATTATTCCTTCTGAATTGGTCGAGTTCCTCTTGCATGGCATTCATCCAGAATTCATCATGCTCAGCTTCAGCAAAGTTCTTCGGCTCCTGAACTGAGACAAAGGCTACATTGCCGAGATACTTCCTGAGTTGATTCCTTGTCATCAGGGTATTTCCAGCTGAGTCAAGGATTGCATTTTCTGAATGCCCTCTTGGGACTCTTATCTCCTTGGGTAGATTTGTGTCTTGTTCTATTCGTGTTTCAACATTCTCTGCAGAAGTAGATTGGTCAGCGAAAACAATCTTAGGTTCACTCTTACTCTTGGTCAGCCGCTTTGTGAAGGACTCAGTAGCTGGTTCTTGATCAGCAGGTGCTGAGTTTGGTTCATCTTCTGTCAGCGGCTGGTATCTTCCTGCAGGGTCAGTTTCATCGAATTGCACATGTATAGACTCTTCTAATACTTGGGTTCTCTTATTAAAAACTCTGTATGCTTTGCTGTTTGTTGAGTAGCCTAGAAAGATAGCCACATCAGCTTTTGAATCAAATTTGGCTAAGCTATCTTTGGTATTTAAAATGAAACATCTACAGCCAAAGGCACGAAAGTATCCAATGTTGGGCTTTCGTCCTTTCCAAAGTTCATAAGGGGTTTTCTTAAGTATAGGTCTAACTAGAGCCCTATTGAGAATATAGCATGCTGTGTTAACAGCTTCTCCCCAAAAATACTTTGGAAGCCTATGCTCATCCAGCATTGTCCTGGCTATTTCAACCAGAGTTCTGTTCTTCCTTTCTATAACCCCATTTTGCTGAGGTGTTCTAGGAGCAGAAAAATTGTGGTCAATGCCGCTGGCTTCACAGAATTCAACAAACTTTTGGTTTTTGAATTCTCCACCGTTATCACTACGGATATGAGCTAATTTTAGGTCTTTTTCATTTTCAATTTTTCTAACCAAATTTGAAAATGTCTCAAAGGTCTCATCCTTGCTGGTCAGCAAGATAACCCACGTATACCGAGAGAAGTCATCTACAATGACCAAGGAAAATCTTCTTCCACCGAGACTCAGCGGCTGGACTGGACCAAAGAGATCCAAGTGTAGTAACTCTAACGGACGTTTAGTTGAGACAATGTTTTTACTATGAAAAGATTGTTTGGTTTGTTTTCCAGCTTGGCAAGCGTGGCATAGTTGATCTTTTTGAAATTTAAGTTCAGGCAGTCCCTCAACCAATTGCTTTCTTGCTAATTTGGCCAGGAGGTCCATGCTTACATGACCAAGTCTCCTGTGCCATAGCCAGGAATTTTCTTCCTTTGTGACTAAGCATACAGTTTTTGAAAACTTCTTTTCTAGGTTCAGCATGAAGACATTGTCTATCCGAGGGGTAGTTAAAATTAACTCATTTGTTTTTCCCTCATATATTTTACATCCAGTATCATCAAATATAACTTTTCTCCCATTATCACATAGCTGAGCTACGCTGAGTAAGTTATATTTGAGTCCGCTGACTAGGGAGACAGATTCAATAGTGGGATTACCTCCAATGGTGCCTGATCCTACTATCTTACCCTTTCTGTTGTCTCCAAAACTTACGCTTCCTCCTCGTTTACGTTCAAACGTGATGAACTGAGTTTCATCACCCGTCATATGCCTTGAGCATGCGCTGTCAATATACCACATTTTTTACTTCTCGGCACATCTCAGGCTTACCTGCATTATGATCAATTTCCTTTAGGTACCCAATTCTTGTTGGGTCCTGACTTGTTAGGTTCAACAGGTAAAGTATCATATTTTATTTTGTGGCGACATATATTGATAGTATGGCCACTTTTTCCATAGAAGTCACAACTGACCTTCTGTTTAGGATTCTTTACTGACTTGTCAGCACCCCAGTGCTGAGCGTGCCAGCACACCTTAGTGGTGTGTCCTAACTTCCCACAAAAGTCACACTGGACTCTTCGCTGGGGATTTCGTCTCTGCTGAGTACCTTGGTACTGAGTACCTTGATACTGAGTTCTCAGAGGAAAATTGTTTTTGTTTGGAACCTTTAATTGGTTCTGAATGGTTGTGACATCCTTCATCAGTTTCTTTGAAACTGACTGGACTTCAGAGACAGACTCGTGAATGGTTTTCATATTTTCATGCAAAACTGAGTTGTCCTGAAGAAGGTATCTGAGGTCACTTAGTTTGACCTCTTCTACTTCATCACAGCGCCGGCTGAGTGCTTTAATCTTCTTGTTACACTTTTTGACAAGTGTATAGATATCACTCAGGGCATTACCCATTTCATTTCTGAGTTGAGAGAGTGAGATTACCTCATTAGATTGCTCTTCATTATCTGACTCATCAGATTGGTCAGCATGCTCAGAAATGCATGGCTCAGCAAGTTCGTCAGCCATGAAGCATATCTTCGCTGACTCTGTGGCCTCAGCTTCAGTTGATGAAGAATCATCACTGTCACTCCATGTTGCCACCATTGCCTTCTTGCCATTCTTTTTGTCTTTCCTCAGCGTTGGGCAGCTTGACTTGATGTGGCCGGTTTGATGGCACTCAAAGCATGTAATGGGCGTTGAGCTGTCCTTCTTGAATTTGCTGTCACTTGAGTCAGCCTTATATTTATCAAATTTTCTATAAGGCTTCTTGGAGTATTTGTCATTTCTTTTGAACAGTCTCTTCATTTTTCTTGTAAACATTGCCATCTCCTCATCGTCAGTTGAGCCATCATCAGTTGAATCAGCTTTCATGACAAGTGACTTCTGCTTCTTATCTTCGGATTTTTCCTTCACCTCAAAATTCTTCATAGATATCTCATGAGTCAGCAGTGAGCCGATGAGTTCATCATATTTGTAGGTGGTTAAATCCTGAGCTTCTTCAACGGCTGTCTTCTTGGCTTGCCAGTCTTTAGGAAGACTTCTGAGTATCTTCTTGACTTGTTCTTCCTCAGTGAAGATTTTTCCAAGTCTTTTGAGCTCATTTATGATGTTGGTGAATCTTGCATTCATTTCAGAAATCCCCTCATCATTGTTCATTTCGAACAGCTCATACAATCTCATCTGCTGGTTGACCTTGGACTCCTTCACCTTGTTGGTTCCTTCGTAGGTGACCTCCAGCTTCTTCCAGATCTCCTGTGCTGACTCACAACCTGATATTTTGTTGTATTCTGCAGCATCCAGCGCACAGTGAAGCATATTTATAGCCGAAGCATGATTTTGTAGCTTCTTGAGATCATCCTCTGTCCATTCAACCTCAGCTTTAACAACTGACTGGCCAGCAACAACTTTCACAGGTACAAACGGGCCTTGGACTATAGATAGCCAGGCACTCATGTTTGTAGCTTGAATGAAGTTCTTCATCCTATTCTTCCAAAAGGTATAGTTTGACCCGAAGAATAGGGGAGGCCTAGTAATGGACAACCCCTCAGGTAATATCTGAGTTGTCTGGTTTCCAGGGAAAAATCGAGTGCTGTTTTCACCCATAGTATGGATCAACTCAAGGTTGTTAAACCTTTAGTAATGAGCTTTTAGGCTCTGATACCACTTGTTGGTCCCTTGTAAGGTTGCAAAGATAGTTCCAAGGGGGGGTTAGGAACTATTTAACCCTTTTTAAAGGGACCAACAACCATCAGCAGAACCTGCAGGCAAATCATCACCCATCATGGAAGGGACTTTATTGGGAAATGCTTCTGTCATTGTTCGATGTGCCTGACGAATGACTCCAGTTGCATGATTATATCTTTCAGCCAAGGCACGGTATGCTCTGTAAAACTCTTCCACCATTTTCATAAGCTCTGGGCGTTTCTTATAATGCATCTCTGCCCTCCTTGCAAACGAATCTGCATCCTCTTCAATAAGTTTGATCATTTGTTTGACTTTGACATCCATATCGAGTTCGGTAATATATGGTGTATAGCCAACTCCTTCCTACTCCATTAATTAAGTTAAAGTAAAAAATGAATCGGAAATAATGGCGGAAGAAAAAAAAATACGTTCGTAGCATGCTTTTGCTCCTTCCCTAATTTTTATAATAAGAAAAAAAAAACAAATCAATAGATATAAACGAAAAATTATAGATAGAATCATAATTACCAGTGAAAGAGAGTAAGAAACATACAAGTTAGAGAAAGACGAACAAGTGCGGAAGATAGAGTAAAAAATGTCGGAAGAAATTATAGATATAATCATAACTACCAGTGAAAGAGAGAAAGAAACATACAACTTGGAGAAATACGAACAAGAGCGAAAGATAGAGTAAAAAATGTCGGAAGAAAGTATATTCGCTAATTATAGTGTGGATACTAGCCGTGATATTCTGAGCTTTCCCAACTTTTGAGCTAGATGCAGTCTGACTCAAAAGCCTTTATCGTAGAATGACATAAACAAGTATTATCTGCACAAAAACAAAACAAAGATTAATGAGTTAGAGAATTTTTGTTTTTAAAAAGAGTGGTTGTGAGTTGAAGAAACAAAAATAATAATAATAAAATACAAAACTTGAAAAAACTAGTAATAAAAAACACAAGGACTCACGATTTCCTTGATGAACCGAGTTCGGTAATATATGGTGTATAGCCAACTCCTTCCTACTCCATTAATTAAGTTAAAGTAAAAAATGAATCGGAAATAATGGCGGAAGAAAGAAAAAAATACGTTCGTAGCATGCTTTTGCTCCTTCCTTAATTTTTATAATAAGAAAAAAAAACAAATCAATGGATATAAACGAAAATTATAGATAGAATCATAATTACCAGTGAAAGAGATTAAGAAACATACAAGTTGGAGAAAGACGAACAAGTGCGGAAGATAAAGTAAAAAATGTCGGAAGAAAGTATATTCGCTAATTATAGTGTGGTTACTGGCCGTGATATTCCGAGCTTTCCCGACTTCTGAGCAAATAAGCATACAAGGGACAAAAAAACAGAGAGAATGTCATGAAAACTGAGACCGTTTCTTGCTCTTCCTTCTGTAGACCCAAACAAATTATTGAGCTGTTTCAATCCCTTTCTGCCAGAAATAGAATCAGGTTCTTTAGTAAAATCTCCATTTCTTTTAATTGCCTTGGGTGATGGTGAGATTCCCAAAGCATCTTTTTGCAACTCCTCAAGATCAAAAAGTGCTCGTGTTGGTGGCATATCAGGTGTTCGGGGCTCACCATCAGCAGAACCTGCAGGCAAATCATCACCCATCATGGAAGGGACTTTATTGGGAAATGCTTCTGTCATTGTTCGATGTGCCTGACGAATGACTCCAGTTGCATGATTATATCTTTCAGCCAAGGCACGGTATGCTCTGTAAAACTCTTCCACCATTTTCATAAGCTTTGGGCGTTTCTTATAATGCATCTCTGCCCTCCTTGCAAACGAATTTGCATCCTCTTCAAGAAGTTTGATCATTTGTTTGACTTTGACATACATATCGAGTTCGGTAATATATGGTGTATAGCCAACTCCTTCCTACTCCATTAATTAAGTTAAAGTAAAAAATGAATCGGAAATAATGGCGGAAGAAAGAAAAAAATACGTTCGTAGCATGCTTTTGCTCCTTCCGTAATTTTTATAATAAGAAAAAAAACAAATCAATGGATATAAACGAAAAATTATAGATAGAATCATAATTACCAGTGAAAGAGAGTAAGAAACATACAAGTTAGAGAAAGACGAACAAGTGCGGAAGATCGAGTAAAAAATGTCGGAAGAAATTATAGATAGAATCATAACTACCAGTGAAAGAGAGAAAGAAACATACAAGTTGGAGAAATGCGAACAAGAGCGAAAGATAGAGTAAAAAATGTCGGAAGAAAGTATATTCGCTAATTATAGTGTGGATACTAGCCGTGATATTCTGAGCTTTCCCAACTTTTGAGCTAGATGCAGTCTGACTCAAAAGCCTTTATCGTAGAATGACATAAACAAGTATTATCTGCACAAAAACAAAACAAAGATTAATGAGTTAGAGAATTTTTGTTTTTAAAAAGAGTGGTTGTGAGTTGAAGAAACAAAAATAATAATAATAAAATACAAAACTTGAAAAAACTAGTAATAAAAAACACAAGGACTCACGATTTCCTTGATGAACCGAGTTCGGTAATATATGGTGTATAGCCAACTCCTTCCTACTCCATTAATTAAGTTAAAGTAAAAAATGAATCGGAAATAATGGCGGAAGAAAGAAAAAAATACGTTCGTAGCATGCTTTTGCTCCTTCCTTAATTTTTATAATAAGAAAAAAAAACAAATCAATGGATATAAACGAAAATTATAGATAGAATCATAATTACCAGTGAAAGAGATTAAGAAACATACAAGTTGGAGAAAGACGAACAAGTGCGGAAGATAAAGTAAAAAATGTCGGAAGAAAGTATATTCGCTAATTATAGTGTGGTTACTGGCCGTGATATTCCGAGCTTTCCCGACTTCTGAGCAAATAAGCATACAAGGGACAAAAAAACAGAGAGAATGTCATGAAAACTGAGACCGTTTCTTGCTCTTCCTTCTGTAGACCCAAACAAATTATTGAGCTGTTTCAATCCCTTTCTGCCAGAAATAGAATCAGGTTCTTTAGTAAAATCTCCATTTCTTTTAATTGCCTTGGGTGATGGTGAGATTCCCAAAGCATCTTTTTGCAACTCCTCAAGATCAAAAAGTGCTCGTGTTGGTGGCATATCAGGTGTTCGGGGCTCACCATCAGCAGAACCTGCAGGCAAATCATCACCCATCATGGAAGGGACTTTATTGGGAAATGCTTCTGTCATTGTTCGATGTGCCTGACGAATGACTCCAGTTGCATGATTATATCTTTCAGCCAAGGCACGGTATGCTCTGTAAAACTCTTCCACCATTTTCATAAGCTTTGGGCGTTTCTTATAATGCATCTCTGCCCTCCTTGCAAACGAATTTGCATCCTCTTCAAGAAGTTTGATCATTTGTTTGACTTTGACATACATATCGAGTTCGGTAATATATGGTGTATAGCCAACTCCTTCCTACTCCATTAATTAAGTTAAAGTAAAAAATGAATCGGAAATAATGGCGGAAGAAAGAAAAAAATACGTTCGTAGCATGCTTTTGCTCCTTCCGTAATTTTTATAATAAGAAAAAAAACAAATCAATGGATATAAACGAAAAATTATAGATAGAATCATAATTACCAGTGAAAGAGAGTAAGAAACATACAAGTTAGAGAAAGACGAACAAGTGCGGAAGATCGAGTAAAAAATGTCGGAAGAAATTATAGATAGAATCATAACTACCAGTGAAAGAGAGAAAGAAACATACAAGTTGGAGAAATGCGAACAAGAGCGAAAGATAGAGTAAAAAATGTCGGAAGAAAGTATATTCGCTAATTATAGTGTGGATACTAGCCGTGATATTCTGAGCTTTCCCAACTTTTGAGCTAGATGCAGTCTGACTCAAAAGCCTTTATCGTAGAATGACATAAACAAGTATTATCTGCACAAAAACAAAACAAAGATTAATGAGTTAGAGAATTTTTGTTTTTAAAAAGAGTGGTTGTGAGTTGAAGAAACAAAAATAATAATAATAAAATACAAAACTTGAAAAAACTAGTAATAAAAAACACAAGGACTCACGATTTCCTTGATGAACCGAGTTCGGTAATATATGGTGTATAGCCAACTCCTTCCTACTCCATTAATTAAGTTAAAGTAAAAAATGAATCGGAAATAATGGCGGAAGAAAGAAAAAAATACGTTCGTAGCATGCTTTTGCTCCTTCCTTAATTTTTATAATAAGAAAAAAAAACAAATCAATGGATATAAACGAAAATTATAGATAGAATCATAATTACCAGTGAAAGAGATTAAGAAACATACAAGTTGGAGAAAGACGAACAAGTGCGGAAGATAAAGTAAAAAATGTCGGAAGAAAGTATATTCGCTAATTATAGTGTGGTTACTGGCCGTGATATTCCGAGCTTTCCCGACTTCTGAGCAAATAAGCATACAAGGGACAAAAAAACAGAGAGAATGTCATGAAAACTGAGACCGTTTCTTGCTCTTCCTTCTGTAGACCCAAACAAATTATTGAGCTGTTTCAATCCCTTTCTGCCAGAAATAGAATCAGGTTCTTTAGTAAAATCTCCATTTCTTTTAATTGCCTTGGGTGATGGTGAGATTCCCAAAGCATCTTTTTGCAACTCCTCAAGATCAAAAAGTGCTCGTGTTGGTGGCATATCAGGTGTTCGGGGCTCACCATCAGCAGAACCTGCAGGCAAATCATCACCCATCATGGAAGGGACTTTATTGGGAAATGCTTCTGTCATTGTTCGATGTGCCTGACGAATGACTCCAGTTGCATGATTATATCTTTCAGCCAAGGCACGGTATGCTCTGTAAAACTCTTCCACCATTTTCATAAGCTTTGGGCGTTTCTTATAATGCATCTCTGCCCTCCTTGCAAACGAATTTGCATCCTCTTCAAGAAGTTTGATCATTTGTTTGACTTTGACATACATATCGAGTTCGGTAATATATGGTGTATAGCCAACTCCTTCCTACTCCATTAATTAAGTTAAAGTAAAAAATGAATCGGAAATAATGGCGGAAGAAAGAAAAAAATACGTTCGTAGCATGCTTTTGCTCCTTCCGTAATTTTTATAATAAGAAAAAAAACAAATCAATGGATATAAACGAAAAATTATAGATAGAATCATAATTACCAGTGAAAGAGAGTAAGAAACATACAAGTTAGAGAAAGACGAACAAGTGCGGAAGATCGAGTAAAAAATGTCGGAAGAAATTATAGATAGAATCATAACTACCAGTGAAAGAGAGAAAGAAACATACAAGTTGGAGAAATGCGAACAAGAGCGAAAGATAGAGTAAAAAATGTCGGAAGAAAGTATATTCGCTAATTATAGTGTGGATACTAGCCGTGATATTCTGAGCTTTCCCAACTTTTGAGCTAGATGCAGTCTGACTCAAAAGCCTTTATCGTAGAATGACATAAACAAGTATTATCTGCACAAAAACAAAACAAAGATTAATGAGTTAGAGAATTTTTGTTTTTAAAAAGAGTGGTTGTGAGTTGAAGAAACAAAAATAATAATAATAAAATACAAAACTTGAAAAAACTAGTAATAAAAAACACAAGGACTCACGATTTCCTTGATGAACCGAGTTCGGTAATATATGGTGTATAGCCAACTCCTTCCTACTCCATTAATTAAGTTAAAGTAAAAAATGAATCGGAAATAATGGCGGAAGAAAGAAAAAAATACGTTCGTAGCATGCTTTTGCTCCTTCCTTAATTTTTATAATAAGAAAAAAAAACAAATCAATGGATATAAACGAAAAATTATAGATAGAATCATAATTACCAGTTAAAGAGAGTAAGAAACATACAAGTTGGAGAAAGACGAACAAGTGCGGAAGATAGAGTAAAAAATGTCTGAAGAAATTATAGATAGAATCATAACTACCAGTGAAAGAGAGAAAGAAACATACAAGTTGGAGAAAGACGAACAAGAGTGAAAGATAGAGTAAAAAATGTCGGAAGAAAGTATATTCGCTAATTATAGTGTGGGTACTGGCCGTGATATTCCGAGCTTTCCCAACTTTTGAGCTTGATGTAGTCTGACTCAAAAGCCTTTATCGTAGAATGACATAAACAAGTATTATCTGTACAAAAACAAAACAAAGATTAATGAGATAGAGAATTTTTGTTTTTAAAAAGAGTGGTTGTGAGTTGAAGAAACAAAAATAATAATAATAAAATACAAAACTTGAAAAAACTAGTAATAAAAAACACAAGGACTCACGATTTCCTTGATGAACCGAGTTCGGTAATATATGGTGTATAGTCAACTCCTTTCTACTCCATTAATTAAGTTAAAGTAAAAAATGAATCGGAAATAATGGCAGAAGAAAGAAAAAAATACGTTCGTAGCATGCTTTTGCTCCTTCCCTAATTTTTATAATAAGAAAAAAAACAAATCAATGGATATAAACGAAAAATTATAGATAGAATTATAATTACCAGTGAAAGAGAGTAAGAAACATACAAGTTGGAGAAAGATGAACAAGTGCGGAAGATAGAGTAAAAAATGTCGGAAGAAAGTATATTCGCTAATTATAGTGTGGTTACTGGCCGTGATATTCCGAACTTTCCCGACTTCTGAGCAAATAAGCATAAAAGGGACAAAAAAACAGAGAGAATATCGTGAAAACTGAGACCGTTTCTTGCTCTTCCTTCTGTGGACCCAAACAAATCATTAAGCTGTTTCAATCCCTTTCTGCCAGAAATAGAATCAGATTCTTCAGTAAAATCTCTATTTCTTTTAATTGCCTTAGGTGATGGTGAGATTCCCAAAGCATCTTTTTGCAACTCCTCAAGATCAAAAAGTGCCCGTGTTGGTGGCATATCAGGTTTCGGGGCTCACCATCAGCAGAACCTACAGGCAAATCATCACCCATCATGGAAGGGACTTGATTGGGAAATGCTTCTGTCATTGTTCGATGTGTTGGAAATTAGGCTAAGGTATAGCAGCGGAAATATAAAAATTTTAACCTATTTTCATTTAACCACAAGATCCGTTAACTGTTATTTCATATAAAGAAGGATAAGAAGAAATACCTTTTAGAAGTTCTATCTACCGTTGCAAACGAAGTGCCCACAACTTCAAAAGAGATAGAAACTGTCTACCAATCTGCCCCTATCCGAAACAGACCTTTCAGACATCTGAACAACAATCCCTTCGGTGGAAACGTGGAAGAATATGTCTGGAAGCTCCTGTCCAAAAATCGTGACGATCTGATGGTTCAATCTCCGGGAATCCGCGAAATCGTGAACTGACCTGATGTAGGAGTAGTAAAACGAATTTCTCCCTTTTGCTTGTTTTTCTTCTTCGAGTTCCCAAACACGAAATAAAACACGGGAAGATTAATTTAGTATCAACCGTTGAATAACAACCAAATTAGATTGCCTCTAACTAATCAACACAAGATCAAGGATAAAAGAAATAGATGAAAATTAATTGATCAAACGAAGCCGTAGAGAAATCTCGTCCTCAAACTAGGGGTGTCGAATTTTCTCTCTCTTGGACTAGGTGAATTTTGAAAATCACAAGTAGGGTATGGCTTGCTTGGATTTCGAAAATCTCAAGGGAAGGGGTATTTATAATCTCTTGTATCTAATCCATAGTTAGATAGAATTAGGTTACTGAATAGGAATTCCATTCGGAATAGAATTCCTAATTATTATCTCACTATATATCTAATATATTAAGGATAATAATAATAACCTTATTGGATAATAATAGGAGTATATTAATCTAATTAAAACTCCTAACTTAATTATCTCTTAGTTAATTTAATTCATATTCCTAATCTAATTAGGATTAACAAAATCAAATTAATTATTCATGTATATCACTACATGAATTTCGACCCCCTTATGTCCATGGGCCTTATTGGGCTCAATTGGGCTTCTATCAATTAATTAACATCTTTCTCTCTTTTAGGTTCCAAGTCTTATGTGTGATCCATTAGGTTCTTATTGCTTCTAGCCGTATGCAACGTTATTAAATTAATTTTCAAAGAATTATATTTAATCTTTGCATAACGGAATGATGTACAGAGTATGTGATTAGCAAGTCCGTAATCATTCTCCCAGAGCTATAAGAAGATAGGTTGATTCTGTCGTTAACCTTTCTGTATTAGTTACAGTATAATTCGATCCTTTATCAACTACATCCTTGAAATGAATCTTATGACTATGGGTGATGTCAAGTCACATATAGGGAGACGTTCGTTTTACTTGTACAGGCCGAGTCAACTCAAAAAGATAGGTTAAGTGAAATCTGTATTTCTTACTCTTAAGCTATCACCTTGCAAGGATTTAGAGTCGAGTCTTCCACAAGCGATCCATGGATGTATCTCCCATTTATCAGGAGTGATAAATGCTCAATCCAATATATAACGACTCCGTAATTACTTCCTGTGATACCCAACGTCTACTGTTCACACCCCAGAGTCATCTCTGTTAAGGATCGTGTTACACCAGAGTCAAAGCATCACATTCCGTAATCCAGAATACCAATTAATATTCCTTTGAGTCTGAGGATTAGTTATACCTATTAATACCAATGAGATAAACATGTGACAAGGATGAATCTACCCATCCTGTTATCTCAAATCGGATCCCCAATCCTAATGAACAACGTTTCATCGGATCTATGTAACTGTCCAGATATCTGTATATATGAAGCTTGTGAGATCAGCTTTCTATCGGACAGAAGACATTGTTACATACAAGTCTCAACAGTGATATGTCAATCCCAAACATATCACTTGACTTGGGGTGGTTTTAAGTTTATCAGTTTACTATAAAGTTTTGTCTCACTTCATGCTTGTATGAACACTTTATAATCACTTTAAATAAACTTACGGATTTCCTTTTATTAGACTTTATTTAGTGCTTAAAAGGGATTGCCTTTATATAGTTATAAAACATATATCTCATTAAACAAATGATATAAAGAACAATTCATTTACATTAAGTTTGTATCCTAGAACAATTGTCTATAAGACACTAAACCCCAACACGATGTGCCTGACGAATGACTCCAGTTGTATGATCATATCTTTCAGCCAAGGCACGGTATGCTCTGTAAAACTCTTCCACCATTTTTATAAGCTCTGGGCGTTTCTTATAATACATCTCTGTGAGATGACTTGCGTCTGAAAATCCTTCTATTTTCAGATCACCTTCTCCGTACACTAGGAACATATCTTTAGTTCTTGTCAAGTACTTAAGAATGTTCTTGACGGCAATCCAATGCTCGTCTCCCGGATTCCCTTGGTAACGACTCGTTACAGATAACGCGAATGCTACGTCAGGTCTAGTGCATAGCATAGCATACATAATCGAACCGATTGCACTGGCGTACGGGACTACAGCCATGCGTCGTTTATCATCATCGGTTTTAGGACATTGATGATTGTTTAACTTTACTCCATGTAACATGGGTAAGTTACCTCATTTCGATTCAAGCATGCTAAACCGATTTAGCACCTTTTCAATGTATGTAGCCTGTGAAAGACCAATCAGTCTTCTCGATCTATCTCTATAGATCTTTATACCAAGTATATAAGCTGCTTCACCAAGGTCTTTCATTGAGAAGTTACCAGATAACCATACTTTCACTGACTGTAAGAGAGCAACATCATTTCCCATTAATAATATATCATCCACATATAGTATGAGAAATGCTATAGAGCTCCCACTTGCTTTCTTGTAAATGCAAGCTTCTTCGCAATTTTGTTCAAAACCAAATTGTTTTATGGTTTCGTCAAAACGCTTATTCCAGCTTCTAGATGCTTGCTTGAGTCCATAAATGGATCTCTGAAGTTTGCAAACTTCATTTGCATCCTTCGATATGAAACCTTCAGGCTGCATCATATATACATCCTCAAGCAGGTTTCCGTTTAGGAAAGCTGTTTTCACATCCATTTGCCAAATCTCATAATCGTAGTGAGCGGCAATTGCAAGCATGATTCTGATTGATTTGGACATAGCCACAGGAGAGAAAGTTTCGTCATAATCAATTCCTTGCTTCTGACGATATCCTTTCGCTACTAACTTAGCTTTGTAGGTGCTAACCTTTCCATCCATGTCTGTCTTCTTTTTGAAGATCCACCTGCACCCAATGGGTATTATCCCTTCGGGTGGATCAACCAAAGTACACACTTGGTTAGTATACATGGAATCCATTTCAGAATCCATGGCCTCAAGCCATGCTTTAGAATCTGGACTAGTAAGAGCCTCTTCGTAGTTTTCGGGTTCGTCGTCTAACACGGGAACCTCATTATCATCTCCCACTAGAAAACCATATCTAACTGGGAGTTCACGAACTCTTTGTGATCTATGAATAGGTGGCACTGGAGTCTCATCTAATGGGACTCCTTCGGGTACCTCAACCGCCTCCGTTGTTTCAGTCGGTGTTTCTTCTTCTTGAACTTCGTCAAGTTCAATCATGCTTCCCTTTTGTGTTTCTTCGAGAAACTCTTTCTCTAAGAAGGTTGCGTGCTTGGATATGATTACTTTCTGATCATCTGGATGATAGAAGTAATATCCCATAGTTTCCTTAGGGTATCCAATGAAGAAACATTTATCAGATTTCGAATCTAGTTTGTCGGACGCAATGCGTTTGACAAAGGCTGAACAACCCCATATTCTCATAAATGAAAACACGGGTTTCCTACCAACGAACAATTCATATGGTGTGGAACTAGCGGATTTAGTTGGTACTCGATTTAGGGTGAAGAGGGCAGTTTCTAAGGCATGGCCCCAGAACGTCTTTGGAAGTAAGGCCATGCTCATCATGGATCGTACCATATCTAATAGGGTACGGTTTCTCCTCTCGGACACACCATTGTGTTGTGGTGTATAGGGAGGTGTCCATTGTGAGCATATCCCACATTCAGTTAGATAATTCAGAAAATCATCTGAAAGATATTCGCCACCTCGATCAGATCGAAGCGTCTTTATTTTCTTTCCTAATTGATTTTCTACTTCATTCTTGAAGCATTTGAATTTCTCAAAAGCTTCTGACTTGTGCTTCATCAAGTAGATGTAACCATATCGGGTATGGTCATCTATGAAGCTTATGAAGAATCTGAATCCTCCTTTTGCTTGGACTGACATAGGACCACATACATCTGAATGAATGAGTCCTAGAGTGTCTGATACACGCTCACCTTTATTGCTAAAGGGTGTCTTTGTCATTTTACCTTTTAAACATGATTCGCATGTTTCCAATGATTCGGGATCGATTGGATCTATAAGCCCATCTGAATGTAGCTTTAGCATGCGTCTCTTGTTTATATGGCCTAAACGACAATGCCACAAGTAAGTTGAATTATCTAGCTTATGTCTTTTGGTATCAATTGCAAAAGCAGGAATTTTGTTATCTAACACATAAATCCCATTTTGTGAAATTCCTAAAAAATAAAAGATCGAATCTTTATAAAAATTGCAACTCTTGTCTTTTATTGAAATATGAAAACCGTCGTCAACAAGACGGCTAATAGAAATAATGTTGCGAGACATTTGAGGAACGTATAAACAATTCCTTAATTCTATTACAAGCCCAGAGGGCAAATTTAAAACATAATCTCCAATTGCGAGGGCGGCAACTCTTACTCCATTTCCTACTCGCAAGCTTATGCTTTCTTTCTTTAGTTCCCTAGTCTGATTTAGCTCCTGCATATTTGTACAAATATGAGATCCACATCCGGTATCTAATACCCAAGATTCAGACAGTGAAACTGTATTTATTTCAATATAAAACATACCAGATGTTGAAGCACCGCCATTTCCCTTCTTGAGGGAGGCTAGGTACTCCTTGCAGTTCCTCTTCCAATGCCCGTCTTTACCACAGAAGTGGCACTCTCCTTTGGGCTTCTTCACTTCCTTTCCCTTAGCTTTGTAGGGCACGGCTTTCTTACCTTTCTTGGGATAATTAGGATTGGGATAACTCCCTTTCCTTTGTTTTGATCCCTCAATGACAAGAGCCGGTATGGCTTTGTCTTTCTTCATATTGGGCTCAACTAACTTGAGCATATTTGCAAGCTCTTCAAGAGAGGTTTGCAAGTCATTCATCTGATAGTTCATAATGAACTGTGAATAACTTTCTGGGAGGGATTGAAGAATTAAGTCTATACTTAATTCGTTATCCATCGCAAATCCAATACTAGAAAGTTTGGTAATGTAGCCAATCATCTTGACACAATGTGTCATGACAGATGTGCCCTCTTGCATCCTACTATGATATAGCAACTTGGATATCTCGTAGCGTTCGCACCTGGTTTGTTTCCCAAACAATTCCTTTAGGTGCATGATGATGGAATAGGCATCCATTTTCTCATGTTGCCTTTGTAATTCCGGTGTCATCGATGCAAGTATGATGCATCCGGCATGATCATCATCAGCCTTATGCTTCTGGTAAGCATCAATTTCCTCAATGGGAGCATCATCAGCAGGGAGAGGGGGTATCGATGTATCATGTACATACCCTATTTTATCAAACTTCAAAACAATTTTGAGGTTACGAAACCAGTCGGTGAAGTTTGAACCATTCAATTTGTTATCGGTAAAAATGTTTTGCAGATTGGTTTTAGTCATGATTATAAGAGTGGGTTTAATTAAACCTGAGAGTGAGAAAGAGTATATGTATGTCATTCATTTGCTTAAAGTATATCAATCTAAAATTATAGGCCTTTTAGTTTATTTTAGATTGCTCCCACTATTTTGCCAAATTAATAGCCCTCCATATTAATTCGAAGAATTTCACAAATCCTTTAGTGAGCTAGGATCCCAACTCCTGAGATTTCGCCTTGAGTTTACTCAACAAGCTAGTCTCATTCATTAGGTAGATTCATATAATCAATCACATCTTTAATGTGATTCCTAGGTTATTGGGTTACTAATCACATTAGTAACTAATATGCTATTCATATTAATCCCAACCGTCTTGCCCATTAGTTTATGACAACATGAGTTTACTCATCCAATTATCATAATCTAATTTAAGTATTACCTCATATTCATGAAAAATGATTTTCGATAATTCAGGTGTTACCGAAAGGACCCCGAGCTTGAGTTTACTGAATAACCCAAAGGCCCTCAGCACTGCCGGCTGAATTATAATATTAGGGAGGGGCAACCGATTTTAATAACTTGTTTATTTACTTAACTTTTTAATGAGGGATTTTATTTTAGGTCTCATAATCTAACTTAGTCTTGATTTGCTTTAGCATACATCAGATACATACATTCACATACATTGGCGTTATGGACATATCATCTAAATTATTCTGTCGAGCCAGAGACGGAATAAAAGGGCAAACCTAAGGAAATACTAACTATTACATATTTCTCTTTAGGTCCTCCGTCTTCTCCATGGCGCCTTGAAATTACATATTAATTTCTATACTACTAAAGAAAACTTCAATTGAATTGAAGGGAATCAGATGAGAGGAGAAATTACAATAGATAGTAGAAAGGCAGGACTCGCAGGCCCTATTTCAAAAATACCAAAAGACTAAAGAGGGTCCAAATATGTCCATAACTCCAAACATGCATAGACTCAATTAAATAAATTTAATTGGTTGATTACATAACTATCTTATGTAATATTTATGTTAATCACATTAACTTATCAATTAACTTTCATCCAATTTTACTTCTAATAGTTTTCGTATCTTTTATATTAATCTTTAGATTAAAATAACTATACAAAACTTTAATTATGCACGTCCCAATTATTTTGATTTTAATTCATTTAACATTTTGATTTACAAATTGGTAAAACAAACTTTTAACAAATTTTCATTCGATAATCAAAACAGAAAACTATCAATTTCTGAAACATATATATTTAAATATAAAACCGATTTTAAATATATATATATATCAGTTCTAAAACGGTTTTAAAACGATTTTCAAAAAATAGGAAAAACTACTATAGATTTCCGTTTTTATCTTTAGAATTATAAAACTGATTTTATCAATCTAACTATAAAACTAATAGATTTCGTTATAATGATTATCAACCAAAATAATTAGGAACATATGCATAATCTCTTTTAATTAACAATTAATTAAAACTTATTTATCTTTAGAATCAATTAATCAAAACAAGTTGTTAATTAATCCTAACTATAAATATTTATTCAATCCTATTGAAAAACTTCTAAATTTTCATATATGAAATAACGGATTTAACGATGTCTCTGACACTGTTGGAAATTAGGCTAATGTATAGCAGCGGAAATATAAAAATTTTAACCTATTTCCATTTAACCACAAGATCCGTTAATCATTATTTCATATAAAGAATGATAAGAAGAAATACCTTTTAGAAGTTCTATCTACCATTGCAAACGAAGTGCCCACAACTTCAAAAGAGATAGAAACTGTCTACCAATCTGCCCCTATCCGAAACAGACCTTCTAGACCTCCAAACGAAAATCCCTTCGGTGGAAACGTGGAAGAATATGTCTGGAAGCTCCTGTCCAAAAATCGCGACGATCCGACGGTTCAATCTCCGGGAATCCGTGAAATCGTGAACTGACCTGATGTAGGAGTAGTAAAACGAATTTCTCCCTTTTGTTTGTTTTTCTTCTTCGAGTTCCCAAACACGAAATAAAACACGGGAAGATTAATTTAGTATCAACCGTTGAATAGCAACCAAAGTAGATTGCCTCTAACTAATCAACACAAGATCAAGGATAAAAGAAATAGATGAAAATTAATTGATCAAACGAAGCCGTAGAGAAATCTCATCCTCGAACTAGGGGTGTCGAATTTTCTCTCTCTTGGACTAGGTGAATTTTGAAAATCACAAGTAGGGTATGGCTTGCTTGGATTTCAAAAATCTCAAGGGAAGGGGTATTTATAATCTCTTGTATCTAATCCCTAGTTAGATAGAATTAGGTTACTGAATAGGAATTCCATTCTGAATAGAATTCCTAATTATTATCTCACTATATATCTAATTGATAACATTGAGATATTATCCCGAGGACTAAGGGGGATATTCACCTAAGGAAACGCCGCGTATTGACGAGATCCGACTGGCGGATCACCGGATCTCCAAGGACCCATCAAAGGAGACCCGCCGGCGAACCTATGGGGCGAATCTCCTTGAACACTCATTCGCCATTATAACGGCTGAGCCGACCTAGCCATAAAGACCATTAATAAGCTATCAATTAGCTAACCGCCAGCTTAAAGATAACTTATAACCGCCATTAATGGAACATTAATGGAGACTTTCTAGTTACTGAAGGTTACAACTTTCTAGCTATATATAGCCTACGTCTCAGGCTATCCAGGTACACACATTCCCTTACCCTTTGTCAATTCAGTTTGCCCTTTTGTTCTTCCTTGCTGACTTTGGCATCGGAGCTTCCCCCCGTCGAACCCAACGACGCCCCCATAGGGATGGAAGTTGATCAGAATTTCTCTACCTGTCATCAATTGGTGCGGTGAACGTGGAATCCTTAAACAAATAAAGGGTTTTCATTCACGATTAGAAGAAATATGACAAATGGAGATCATAACCCCTCCTCAGGGGTTGAAACACCGCCAATAACTAGTGCTGGCAACACTGATCCGAATGTTCCCACAACACAAGCTGAAAGTAGTATGCCCCCGGACGCATTCATCAACATGTGTGCAGAAGCTATAGGGGAAAAGTTTGGCTCTGAAACAGGTAGAGGTGTCAAAATGACTAAAAAGATTGACCCAACCTATTTAATAAATGGGTTGACCCAACCCAACCCATTTAATAAATAGGTTGTAATAACCCATTTGTATATAGGTCAAAATGATCCAACCCATTTATTAAATGGGTTACATGGGTTGACCCATTTAACCAAATCTAATTAAATATTAAACAAAAATATAAAAAAAGCGTAAAAACATAAAAATGAAATAAACGTGAAAGTGAAAATGTAAAAATTACATGGATCGACTCATTTAACCTAATTAACTAAAATATAATATAATATCTGCTTATTCATCTTTTTACATTATATAGTTTCTTAATGTAATTAAAATTCAATTTGACCAATTTAAATTCAACTATTAGCGTCTTCATTTAACGTCAATTCATTTGTAATTAACATAAATTAGTAACTCGACCAAAAGCTTATTTTGTTACGTATCAGTAACCGCATCATATCATGTGACTCTACAAAAGCTTAATTTCAATAATACTCATTTCATTACCCTTTATTTAGCGGACAAAAGTTTAACAAACCCAATTATTATAAGTACAAAAGTTTAACATAAATTACAACATAAACCAATTTCAGCAAAATAAGTTTACAAAACAAAAACTAATTGCAAATCTAGAGTGGAAATTTAGCAAAACTGAAGTTGAACAAAATAAAAACCAATTGTCTAAATTAGAGGTGTTCAAAAATCGAATCGGACCGAAATAACCGACCGAACTGATGTATTTCGGTTTTTCGATCTATTAGATTCGGTTTCGGTTTTATTTTATAAAAAAATTCGATAATATCGGTCGGTTCGGTTTTTATGATAAAATTACCGAATTAACCGAACCGACCGAAATAGAAGTTAATTAGATTTATTATTTATAAATTATTTGTAAAAGTAGTTTTATTGTTTCTTTTTCTTTAAATTAGTTATTAATTAATTTTAATATTAAAGTAAGAGATGAAGAGATTATATACCTTTTACTTCAGTCTAATATCTTAAAAGTTTCATATTTTATTGTTATTATGTAATTTAAATTTAGATTTGTCCTACTGTTTTTAATTAAAATATATATTTATTCATTTTCGTAAACTTTATAGTTTAGACATTAAATTCTTGCGTATTTTGTGATTAAAAATTGTAATTACATGTTATAATACATAAGTTACACAATAACAAGTATAAAATTATAAAGTATAACTAATCAGAGTTTAGAAATTTTGTAAATTTACTTTAACTATTTAATATGTGTTGAAACCGAAAACCGAACTAAACTGAACCGAAATATTTAGATCGATTCGGTTCGGTTTTTTAATATTATTCAGTTAGGTTCGATTCTCATTTTAAGTGTTATTCGGTTTTCAGTTATTTCGGTTCGGTTTTCAAACCGAACCGACCGTTGAACACCCCTAGTCCAAATAAGAAAACAGTATCTCGATCAGAGTTAATCAAATTTTGCAAGACTATAGCAGAGAAAAATAAAGATAAAACACAAAGGAAGCAGATACTTAAAAAAAGGGAAGAGCCGAGAAATAAAAAGAAAATACCTAGAATTTATATATCAAATGGCAGAATGCGGAATATTGATTTTAAGATGAATAAGAAACTAATGGGTTATTGGGTTGACCCTGCCAAAAACCTATTCAACCCTTTTATTATATGGGTTAAATGGCTCAACCTCTTTATGACCCAGTCCATAAAAGGGTCAACCCTAACCTATTTAAATGATGGGTTAAATGGGTCAATAAATGGGTTATGACTCATTTTGACACCTCTAGAAACAGGTGACCGCCTACGGTCGTTCATGACCATTCCTCCGGTTTGGAGCTTAGCGCCTTCATCTACGATATCTTCTTGGCCCCAGATGAATCTAGGACCAAACGCCCACAATTCTTCGTTTCTCCAAGCTCACAATACAGAATCTATAGTAACTACCACGGCGGCGTTGGGAGAACGACCGATCA
This sequence comes from Euphorbia lathyris, assembly GCF_963576675.1. Taxonomy (NCBI): domain Eukaryota; kingdom Viridiplantae; phylum Streptophyta; class Magnoliopsida; order Malpighiales; family Euphorbiaceae; genus Euphorbia; species Euphorbia lathyris. The sequence goes on along the minus strand of NC_088919.1, from coordinate 42,909,931 downwards.
ATCGAGAGTTATTCCCTGCTGGCGCAGGAGGAAGTCAAAGGAACAATCAAACTCTTGCTAGGGGATCTACTAGCCATGGGATCAATCTGGGCGGATCAGGTATCCCAAGGCGACCACGGTCAAATCTCTCCTTGGGTGGATCGAAAGGGCGAAAACACAAAAAGCGTAGAAAAGAGAAAAGTAGGCGGTCCGAATCGCCCTTGCCCCGAAGACCGAGATCCTCCCGCAAGGGCAGATCACCCCCACCTACTGGGCGTAGATAGAGTAAAAGGCCAGTAGACGCGCCACATCCAAGCGAGCCACCACCACCACCACCACACCACGGGAATGATGGACACATTCCTTCAGGAGGCTCTAGAGGGGGTAACGGTCAGGCTCCCCCGGGTGGAGGAGGTGGAGGTGGAGGAAGTGGCGGACGTGGAAATGGAGGCGGACGTGGTGGACGATCACCTTCAGATCCATCTTCGGGATCTAGTTCATCATCTTCTCCAAGTAGATCTCCACGGAGGGGTCGCCCAAGGGCGGATCCGGAGAATTTTGATGACAGAGTTCGAGTTGCGGTGCTTCGCATGAATGAGGAGAATGCCAGGCTTAATCCGTTCGCCAATCGAGATTCGCCCTTCACGACTTGGATTGAAGCAGAGGAAACGGATAGGCATTTTAAAATACCAAATCTCGACATATACACGGGTGTTGACAACCCAGAGGCCCATGTCCGAAAATACCGAATATTGCTTCGCCTCAACCGTGCAACTGAGCCAGTGTTGTGCAAAATGTTTGTCACCACGTTAGGAGGTCCCGCTTATGGCTGGTTCCAATCATTACCACCTGGCTCGATAGATAGTTGGGACCAACTAAGCAGAGAGTTTTGTGCTAAATTCGCTGGCTGTATCCCTCTAGTGGTCAAATCTAGGAAGCTCTTTGAATTAGAGCAGAAGGAGAATGAATCCCTTCGAGATTATATAAACTCCTTCAACAAATTGTGTATACAAATTGTGGATGTAGATATCTCCATGGCAGTGGAATCTCTGGTAAAAAATACCACTTGTAAGAGTTTACAAGAGGATCTAATTCGCAAGAAGCCTACCAGCATGGCAGAACTAATAGAGCGCTGCAAGGACTTTATGGAGGTAGATGACATTCGCCGTGAATCAGCATCTCCGCCTAGGAGGGACAAAAGCGAATCTCGTCATCGAGATAGGGAAAAGGACAAGCATCAGGATTCCTCCTCTCGAAGTAGGCGAAGAGGTTCTAAGAACAAATCGGCATTTGTCACCTCCTTCACACCTCTCAATGCTTCCAAAAGTGAAGTGCTTATGTGGATTGAGAACAGTCAACACAAGCGGAGCATTTCATACCCCGAACCAAAAGGGGGGGAGTATACCAATACTGGTAAAAATCCTAAAAATTATTGTAAGTATCACAGGAAAACGGCCATGACACAGATGCATGCTGGGAGTTAGCTCGAGAAATAGAGCATCTCATTGAGAGGGGAAAATTGGATCGGTTCATCCAAAATGATGGCAAAAAGGGAGATGGTGATAGGTCCAAGGATGACCCAAAGAAAAAAGGAAAATGGACCATCAATGTCATAGCAGGCGGACCTGGATATCAACCAGTACTGAAAAAGGCAAAAACCAGTGCTCTTGACAGGACATCGCTGAATCGCCCATTTGCAGACGCATGACCAGAGATCTCTCCTCATGTAGATGCCTTGGTCATTACTATGATGATGGAAGGCTGGGAGATGAAAAGGGTGATGATCGATACTGGGAGCTCATGCAATGTCATCACAAGAGGAGCTTTTGCCAAACTCATGGTCAATCCAGTCCAGGTAGAACCAACTGTAGTGGATATCCTGGGAGTGACAGGACATAACATTCAGACAAAAGGCCAGGTAACGTTGGATTGTGAGTTAGCAGATGAAGATCAAGTCTGGAGGGGTGATCTGGAATTTTCTATCTTGGATGGTCAGTTAGCTTATAATATTATACTCGGACGGCCCTTTATCTCCGAGGCAGCTGCCCTCATCTCCATACGCCACTTAACTCTTTACATCCCTACGACCAAAGGAGGCGTATTGATCAGAGGGAGCCAAAAGATGGCTCAGGAGACATATTCGGCATCACTAATGATCCGCCCCCAATCTAAGGACGAAGATGAAGAGGAACTCATCACAATGGCCTTGGGCGAGACTGAAATGTACCACATGGCGGACGAAAAGCAGGTTCGAATGGCTAAAGGGCTCAAAGGCGAAATTAAAGAAGCAATCACCAAAGTTCTCCATGAAGCGGAGGACGTCTTTGCATGGAAAGATGAGATCCTCCCAGGGATCAGTCCAGACGTGATCACTCACAAACTTAACATCGACAAAGATGCAGTTCCCGTAGCTCAGAAACGGAGAAACCATGGCCTTGAAAGGCAGAAGGTGATAGAGGAAGAGATCACCAAGCTCCAACGGGCGGACGCCATTGAAGAGGTCCTTTATACACAATGGTTGGCGAACGTCGTTTTGGTGAAGAAGGCAGGCGGATCCTACCGCATGTGCATCGACTTTACGGATCTCAACAAAGCTTGTCCCAAGGACAATTATCCTTTGCCGTGTATTGACATACTCGTAGATGGAACCGCTGGACATGCTATGTATTCCTTCACAGACGTGAAGTCGAGTTATCATCAAATCCCCATGGAGCCTTCGTATAGAATCAAGACCTCGTTCGTGACTCACCAAGCCACTTATTGCTTCAAGGTCATGCTCTTTGGGCTTAAGAACGCAGGCGCCACCTATCAGCGGATGATGAACAAAATATTCGCAGAAAGCAAAGGTGATAACTACTCTGTCTATATAGATGACATGATCATCAAAAGCACTACTGTGGAAAAGCATGCTGATGATGTAAGGGAGGTACTGGCCGTACTCCGACGCCACAATATTAAGCTAAACCCGGAAAAATGTACTTTTGGTGCAACATATGGAAAGTTCCTGGGATTCATGATTAGCGAAAAAGGAGTGAGCCCAAATCCCGACAAAGTTAAGGCCGTTCTGGAAATGCAGGCACCACGGAACATCAGGGAAGTGCAACGCCTCAACGGGCGGATCGTGGCCTTGGGCAGGTTTATTTCCTGTTCAGCTCGTAGGTGTCAGCCCTTTTATGAAGTCATCAAGAAGCAAAAGGCATTCGAGTGGAATGAGGATTGTGAAAGGGCTTTTGAGGGGATCAAACGGTTTCTCACAGAACCGCCCATGATGAGCCGACCTCTAAAAGGTGAAAATCTCTACATGTATGTCTCAGTTACAGAGAAAGCTGTGTGCACAGTCATGATAAGAGAAGAGGATGGCCAGCAGTATCCTATCTATTATGTGAGCAAAGTATTGAAGAATGCTGAAACCAGGTATTCTAAACTTGATAAAATGGCTCTGGCCGTCGTCACCACGGCAATCTGCCTTAGGCCATACTTCCAGGCCCACACTATCATAGTTCGTACGAATATACCCATGAGAAAGGTATTGCAAAAGCCGGACACTTCAGGGAGATTGATGGAATGGGCAATTCGCCTCGGAGAATTTGATGTGCGATATGAGAGCAGGACCACCTTAAAAAGTCAGGTCTTGGCAGACTTTGTGAATGAATTCACAGAAGAAGGGGTGAATCTCCCTAAATCTCAAGTAGAGGAGTGGACGATGTACACGGATGGGGCTTCCTCTACGGAGGGAGCTGGCATAGGTATCGTGATCAAAGGCCCCCAATACATAAAATTACGGTACGCATCAAAGTTGGATTTCCATGCCACCAATAATGCCGCGGAATATGAGGCTCTAATATTAGGGTTACGCCTGCTTAAAGAAATCACTCCCGAGCGGATCGTGATCTATAGTGACTCCAAGTTGATGGTCAACCAAGTGATCAAAAATTATGAGGTGAAGGATGACGTTCTGGCCAAATACGTTGCCGATGTCAAAAAGTTGATGGACTACCTCGAAGCTAAAGAAACCAAATGGGAATTGGTCCATATACCCCGAGAATCAAACACTGAAGCCGACCAGCTAGCAAAAATGGCTTCCAGTGAAGAAAGCTGGACAGATCCGCAGTGTCCCTTTGAGGTTAAAGCAGCTCCGGCATTCGTCTCCGAAGAGGTATCCCTACTCACAACGGTAGAAGATGATTGGCGGACAGCCCTTCGCCAGTATTTGTCAGAGGGAGCTCTACCCATCGATAGGGAGGAGGCTCGGCGGATCGTTAGAAAAGCGGCCTATTTCTCCATGATCAATGATTGCCTCTATAGGAAGTCATTTAGCCATCCACGGTTAAAATGCATTCTATCAGAAGAGGGACAACATGTCCTCAAGGAGCTGCACGAGGGATCATGTGGGGCCCATGAGGCATCCGCCACTATCGTAAAAAAATCCAGGTTAGCAGGGTTTTATTGGCCCACTGCCGAGCTTGATGCACAAAAATTGGTGGAATCATGCCATAGTTGTCAGATTCATGCGAATGAATCACACACGGCCAAGCATCACCAGAGGCCTATCATTGAAGGGCGACCCTTTGCCATCTGGGGAATTGACATCGTGGGACCGTTTCCTCCAACTCGTAGACAGAGGAAATATGCGGTAGTGGCAGTAGATCACTTCACCAAGTGGGTAGAAGCCGAAGCTGTCTCCTCCATCACGGCCGATCGAATGGTGGAATTTGTCAAAGACAATATCGTGGGAAGATATGGCGTACCCCACACCATCATCACTGATAACGGAACACAGTTCAACTGTGACGATGTAGACACCGAGTCGGAGGACCTGTGACGAAAACCTGGAAACAAGACGATCGAAGCGATTGATTCCGGAAAGTTTTGAAAAATATATAAAGAATAATAAGCAGAGGAAAATTAACGGCACGGCGCGGGCGCGCAACGGCATCCCGCACGCGGACGACGATGGTCGAACGCCCGCTCGATGACTCGAGACGTGCGCGCGGCGTCCGTCGGACGCATCGCAGGTGGCACGCTCTCGACGTCCGGGCGATGCCTAGGACCGCGGGCGGTGCGCGCCCTCGTGGGCCGTTGAGCGCACGTGCCTGGCAGCGCGAGGCGCGCGTTCAGCGGCCGCGACGTGCGAGCGTCTGGTAGCGCGGAACGCGCGCTCGGCGGCCACGGAGTGCACGCGTCCGACGGCGCAGGGCACGCCCCGAGGGTCGTCGGGCAGGCGCCCAACCGCGTCGGGCGAACGCCCGATGAGGATTGGGCGCGGGCGCCCAACCTCGCGTTGGGCGCTCGCCCAACGCCGTTGGGCGATCGCCCAACATTGTTGGGCGGCCGCCCAACAAGGTTGGGCGGTAGCCCAACGCTTGGTTGGGCGGCCGCCCAACCACAATGGGCGACGCCCAATTTTCTTTGGGCGTCGCCCATTGTTCCGGGATCCGTTTTCCTATATAAGGGCACGGATCCCAAGGTGAAGAGGGGGCCTTTTTTGGGAGGAGGGAAAACTTTCTCACTCTAAACATTTTTAGAGAGAGAGAGAGTGGATTTTTTTTGAGAAAAATATTTTTTTTCTCAAAAATTCTAAATTTCCTAAGTTCAATTTTTACTAAATTTTTATTAAAATCGGGAGCGCGCGGTTCGTGGAATCAATCGGCTTCGACAGTCAGATACCGAATCAAAGGTATTATCCGAGGACTAGACTCTTTATTTTATTTAATTTATTTCTCTCCTTCTATTTTTTTTTATGCCATAGTTTTTATTCCTTTAATCATTTATTTATTTTGTCACGTTTTATTTAGTTAGCATATTTATTTAATTTTCGTTTCGTGTTAAATAAAATTCGGTTTTGTTTTAAAATAAAAACCTCGTTTTGGATATCCCAATACGAACCGTGATCCAATAAAAATGTAGTTCGGGTATCGAAAATGTTGTAATTATAAGTTTTTTAATTTAAAAGAGGTTTCCAAATAACGTTTTAAAATAAAAACATCGTTTTAGGAACTTCCGTTTTCGACTATGATCCATCTTTGGTAGTTCGGAAATCCAAAACGATTGAATTAGATTTAATTTAAAGCTTTTGAACAAATCTAGAAAATATGGGAGTGCTGTTGTAATTTGCCAATTCTGTCACTAAAGGCTGTTTACCGACGGATTTTCCGTCGGTAAATCCGCCAAGATGTAAAAAATGCCATTTCGGTCCCCTTTTCTTAACTTTTAGACTTTTAATCCTTAGTATATATACATATAATTATGTAATACATGTTTTTCAACTTATTTTAGAACTTTAGTATATATATTTATTTTAGAATATTTGTATATCTCTTTTTATTCTATTTTGTAATATAAGTATAAATATATATATATATATATATATATATATATATGTATTTCCCTTTTTTATTAACTTAGGTTATATTTAAATATTAGTTATTTGATATTTTGAGAAATAATGAATAGACATTAGCATATGGTATTTTTGATATTTAAACTATATTAATTATGTATATATATGTATAGTTTTTTTGGAATATTTGGGTTATTTTAGTGATTATTGAATTAAATTATTTTTAGATAAGTATTACTTTCTTAGTTATAGGATTTACTCATTATTTTCACATTTCAAAGTATAAGGTATATTGTGTTTATTATCTTCATATACATATAGTGATTTTTGGTTAAAATCTTATTTTCTTATCTTCCCTTTTGATTTAAATGTATACATATATATATATGGTCTAAAACCATTTTCTTTATTCTTTTGGCCCATTCATGGGCCCATGTTCCAAAAGGGCTTCATTTGAGTGTAAATGCTAATTTATTGTAATCATAATAGCTAAAGAGTCCATTAAGTAAGTGGGTAAAATAAATCACAAAAAGAGAGTTTTTCAATTAACTTATTTAAACTAATGAGTTTTTTTGTAGATTTCTAATGTAAATAAATAGGGTCATTCTTGTTAATATTTCAAGTCATCTTCAAAACACCACGTTTTAAAACCTTAATCCGTTCCAAAGGCGGATTAAAGGATCATTGTAATTAAAATCGTTTTCGTTGTAAATAAGGAGTTTTGAACCGTTTTCTTAAACGATTTGTACAAAGTAAAATAGACTTGTATGCTTAACCATGTTTTCTCATTAAAGGTTTTTATCTCAAACGTTTTCAACTACTCGAGTCGTTCCAACGGCGATTCAAGTGGACTTCATCAAACGGGATTTTAAAACGCACCCTAATCGTTCCAACGGCGATTAAGGTGCGAACCATGTAAATAAATCTGTTTTGGGGAAGTAAGTTAATAAACACACGACATAATATTTAAAACGGTTGTAAATAAATCACTTCTTTCCTCCCCCTCTCTGTGTATGTATAAACATAAATGGGTGATTCTTTACTGATGTGGCTTTTCAATATCATATGCTCAAAACGGTTTCTAAAAAGAGAAAAAAAAGGGTTTCAAATGAATTTTAAACTTAAAGAAGTATATGATTAGTCCGTTATCGCCTAACATGCTGAGTAGGAGGCCGGTGGTTCATAACCGGGCGATGTCGGGGTGCCTAGTAGCCTTTCTCCGGAAAGGAGCTAGCCTTCTCGGCTCGTACCTAAGTTTCCCGAACCCACACCGGTCTCCCGCAAGGGATCGGTGTTCATTTTCCCATTCGTGGGTGGCGACTCTTCCATATCTCCGAGCTCCGGTCCTGCCGAGCAGCTTGATTCCACGATTGGTTGCTTTCGGCGCCAATCACCGCTTACGTCGCCATGAGGTTGTCCACCCCCCGGTCCGCCCGGGAGATTAGGCCGCGGCACCTCGTCTAACAAGTGGCGACTCTGCTGGGGAAGCGAGAAATTTGATTCCGGAAGGCATGCACTAAGCCCTTAACGGGGACGGATCGTTTACTTTTTTTCGTATGCATACATGTGCATTATTGCAAACCCTTTGGGTAATTTCCACGAAACCTCTAGCGAGAGTCCATTCGTCGCTCGAAAGAGGATAGCGTAAGTTCCCCCTTACAGTAAGGCGCCAGAGGGTCCCCATCCATTCGTTAGGGGCGAATCTGTGCGGTCCTGTGAGGTCCCGCGGTCAGCCGTGTCAGCATATAGTAGCCTTAGAAGTTTTCATAGGATTACCCGTTACTATTTTTGATGTGATAAATGAATCAGTTCGTGTTTTCAAACCGCCATGATACGTGTCTAAATCCTAAAATATGTAAAGAAAATGAGACGATGCGTTAATATATGCTCATGAATCGACATACTAATTACCCTAAAACATTAAAACGATTTGAACTAAAAACGACTTAGTCATCTCGTATGAATGAACATGTGCGACCCGCCTTGTCCCTTTCGGTGTCCCGACGAAGGCACATGTTTCAGGAAATGTGTTATGATGTAAGCACGTATTAGTATGAATCGGTTTGTTGTTGAGGATAATTACATATCGATACAAAAGACTATATTAACGGTAGCCGTTATTCACATTCTTTAAATAAATTGGGATAAAACGAAATCATGACGAAACGAAAAATAAAGAACATTTCTGTCTCGAATGACCCTGTCGTAACGTGAAAAGTTTCGCACAAGTAGCCCGTCCCTTCTGAATAAAAGACGAGCTTTTACGTTACGCCTCGAGTTGTTCTTAAGAGAAATGGATGTATCCGCAAAGGTGACTAAGAAAATAAAAGAAAAGGAAAAAATGAACTAAATGACCAAAAATCATTCCGAGTCTACGATATATGTCAATCCCAAGGGTAGTTAAAGAAAATAAACCAATGTCGTTGAATACGTGTCTCGAACGATTATATACCCCGTTTGAAATCTCGAAGCCGAATTAAGCCAAACCATATAGTTGCGCCATATGGACGAGACTGCGGGTTTTGGCTAACGACTCGATCATTTCGACCGTTGCCAAAACTGCAAGAAATATGGCCCGATATATAGGTTTGCTTAAACTCGCGCTTAAAGGAAAGAAAACGGTGATATCCTCGCTTCGAATAAACGCGCGATTCAATGAAATGTTGATTTTCTATAACCATGCTAAGATGATATATCCCGTGGATTAGAAGAACAACGAATTGTTGCTAGCCGAAAGATTACCGTACGCTCAAAATAAGACTCGCCGTCTTTCCACGTAGCTAAAATGAGCAAACGGATCCTCGACGCTAAGAACAAACGCGTTACGCGACGAGTCCGTTCCCTAAAATAAAATTCAAAAGTGATTTCATCACTAAATAAACGCGTGGCTGCGTCTCTCGAGAGATCCAAAAGATCCTGTTGTAATCCAAAAATCGAGGCACGAACCCACGTGAATAAAAGGGAATGAGTCATTGTCAATAACGAACGATTGGACTAAAAGAATAACTCGTATCACGTCTAAAAATCGAGATGCGCTCGAAGGGAGTCAAAACCCGAACTAATGTGTCTCGCAAAAGGACAAAAGACAAGTTATTCCGAAGGAACAATCTCACTTGGTCGATATCTTAGTCACTGGATGTTGATACGTCAAAATGAACTGTATTGTCTGATGGATGATTTACTTTTTCCTCAATAATCGACGGCATCACGCGTCCTCTGGACCATGATGTGAGCCCATACCAAAATCCTAGGAAAGAGACTTGGACCAACGAGTGTGTGGAGGAATAAGGATGGAAGAGAGATGATGTGATAATTGTGATTGATATCTAACATTTTCTTTCTCTTGTTGCGATCTGATTACGTGTTATGTACGATTTTCGCTAACTAGTTTGTTTGTATAGATTTATATCTTGTTGTACATCAGTCGAGTCAGATTTAAGTTATAACGCATTCTACGCTTAACGAATCATTGCAGTCATACCATATAGAGCGCTGCATGCTAACCAAATTGTGTGCAGCCATTCTAGGTTTCGTAGACTTAGGACGTATTTATTAGGAATGTGAGAAAGAGTCGACCCCAGCGTCGCGTGTCATTCTGGAGGCATACTAGTTATGTCGTGACGTATCCCATACGTCTTTGCCTTATCATACCTAGGCGTTGGGACGCATCCTATGCGTCCTTGGCACGTCTCGTACACCTTCACCGTGTCGTTTGTATGCTAGCTAGGAGACATGTCCATTATGTTGTCACGTATCCTATCCGTCTTCACCTTAGCATATTGTATGTATGGTAGCTTACCTCGTACATTTCTCTCGTATCTCAGGCACTAGTCAGAAGGTACAACCCTTATATCATGGCATATCCCATACGCCTTTGTTTTGGCATACCTCGTATGTCACGGCACCTCCAATATGTCCTTACCCTGTCAAGAGGCGTACTGTTCTCTCGTGACGTATCCCCTATGTCCTTGTTGTGTCGTGTCATCACGCATCCACCCGTCAGGAGTCCCACCTGTCATGTGGTGACGTATTCCTTGCATCTTTACTTTGTCATACCCCTGAGGATGTAATGCACCCCCATACAGTTTCCATTAATCATTCAGAAACCGATCAAGGGGCGTACCCATTATGCTATGACGTATACCACATGTCCCTTCCCTGTTGTGCCTCGTATATTATGATCCATTCCTTGTGTCTCTACCACGTCATTACACACTGGTCAAAAGGGGTACTGTGTGTGTCATAACGCATCCTGTACATCTTCACCTCATTCCTTGCATCAAGCGAGGGGCATGAGTTGCGTGCCTCGTATTTCATGGCATATCAGGTGCTTATTCACCATGTTATATACGTTAGACAAAAGGCATACCATTTGGGCTGTGGCGTAGCCCAGACATCCTTACCCCGTCCCATCTTCCATATCGTGGAGTGTCCTATGCGTCTTCATCACGTCAACTATACACTAGTCGGGACGTGTACTCGATGCGCCCCCCATGCATTGTGTACATCCGGGAATTATCAAGGTCGTACATCGTGATAGGCCGTATATGCGCCTTCCATATCAAGTACACTAGTGTAGAGCCATACCCCGTATGTCATAACCTGAGTTCTCGCCTCGCTAGGTGCCTAATGAAAGACATACCCCGTATGTCATGATGAATCTCGCACATCTTTACCAGGTCTTGCATACCCGTCAAGTGGTCTACCTCTAGACCCCGAGGTGTTCTCTACGTCTTCGCCAGGTTATACTTTGCGTGGGATGGGTCAGACATATCTTTATCGTCCCGTTCATACCATTAGGGGGTATACCGCCTGCATCGTGACCTGCCACACGCACCTTCGCCATCGTGTTTAAGTCATCCGGAGACATATCCCATATGTCGTGACGTACTCCGCCTCCCTCTGTCATGGTTAACAATACCAAGCTGCTTGGTGATCGTACCTTGTTGTCCTAACATTCACATCGTGGGTAAAATTCTGTTCACTTCCCGCATGGTCGACTCGAGACATATTATGTGTGTCGCCACGTCACTTACAACTTATCGATAGTTCAAAAAAAAAAGAAACATTGTCATGGCATCGGTTCCCCCCGAGACTCGAATTAACCATTCGTCACATGTCTCACACACGTCCTACTTATGTCTCAAGACATACCATGTATGTCGCTACGCCTTAGCCAACACATCTCAAGATTATGACTGGTACCTTGATCTCAAATAGAACCATAATCTCATGGGTCATCGTCACCTCCCTTTCGTATCTCAAAACATACCCACGAATGTCGCCACGCTATACATAATGCCTAAGTGATTCCAAATATATGTTGTTGTATTATTCATGCCCCTTACCTCGTAGGTTGCCATCATGACCTTCGCACACTAAGGCATGCCACGCGTGTCAGTGCGCCGTGCACCTATACTCCAAAGTTACGTGGTCGTAAGATCAAAACCTTAGGGTCGAGTGAACTGTTTCACATGAATCTCGTTTACCTGTCATCATTCGCATCTGGGGAGGTAGTCCATACGTAGCACCTCCGTATTTCCAAAATTATGGGCAATACCCTAAGCTTCGAAACGAACCCTTGACTGGTATGTTGTCCACGCTTCCCATTTGTACCTTTAGGTGCGCATGTGGGTCATCATAGTGTCCCCTCGTATTTACACCATCCCACTGTCCGGACCCCAGGTTCGCATTAACCCTCTGACGCACGCTTCACACGAAGTCATGGTGTCACATCCGCGTTTTAACTGGCACCTTATATGGCACCTCGTCACATCTAATAAATCCATGCGTCATTGCACTAAACTCTTAGCTAGTAGGTCATCCTCATGCCCCCATTGGTACTCTCGACCGTACTTTGTATATCGACACGTCATTGTACTAAGGTAACCCGCGCATCCTTGGCCTTCTTGAGACACACTGTCGCATCTTCAAAAATGGGCAAATCGATATGAGACATACCAGGTGTGTCATCATATATCGTAACACATCAGTATTCCAAACATGTGACACTAGTCCTTCGAACACGTATCAGCTTTCGGTGCGTATCCCTTATGTCACCACTTGCGCTTTAGTTATACGTTGGGCCTTGTCAAAATGTGCCCCACATGTCGCCTTGTCAATATTTGTAGCCCACGAGTATGTCATTAGGCTATCCAATTCTGGACCGACCTTTGACGCGCGTTCCGTAGGTCATCCCTCGCACCTTACTCACATGTCGAAAACTGAGTCGTTTATACCATCCAGTCAGGGTTAAGCTTGTGGCACACACCCACATACACGGTTCGGTACGTCTTGTTCGCATGTCAAATGTCGAGTCACTCATGTCATTGAGTTCCAGTCGAATCTGGGGCAAGTTCATATATGTCATCACGTGCATCTTGCTTACACCCCCAATGTCGAGTCATTTGTATCGACAAGTTCAAGTTTAACTTTTGGCCCGTACCTGTCATATAGAGTGATTCATGTCATCGAGTCTAAGTCACACCCTTAGGCACGTACCCTATGGGACATCTCGGGCATCCCGCCCATACCTTGACACACTGAGTCGTTCATGTCATGAGGTTCCTATCAAACTCTTGACGTACGCCCTGTAAATTGTCACTCATATCTGGAGTACGTCTCAAACATCGGTTTGTTTCTATTGTCAAATCCTCGACACGCTCTCCCTACATCATTGGTACCGCTGTCCATGCGCCCCCAAACTCTGAATTGCCTTATTCACGAGTCTGAGACATATGCCCTATGTGTCGTTATTTGAGTCTCACTCGTATCAGTAGTATCGAGTTGTTCATACCGTGGCTAAGTCCAACATTTGGCACTTACCTCGAAGGTCTTGGTTCGCGTCCTCGTTGCTCCTCGAGTTGTTCATAGTAATAGGTTCCCGTCGAACTATGGATGTGCACCCTGTGTGTCATCGTTGGTATCTCAACTATCAATGATGGACCGAATACGTCAGACATATCCGCGTAAGATCTTTAGTGATTCTCATAAAACATATCTTCGTTGGGTTTGCGCTATGAAACAAATTGACCTTCGACACGTACCAGGTAAGTCTTCATTTCCGTCTCATTGATACCTCGATCGGATTAGGACACCTCTCATTCTACCGGACGCACTGATGTCCGCAAATCCATCGAGGTATTTGGGTCCCTAGCTTAAGTTAATCCTTGAACCACACCCTGCGTGTCGGTATCGTGTTGAGCTTACACCTCCAATGTTGTTAGAAGGTACCTCTCGAGTCATCTTTGTGCTTCATCTATACCCAAAGTTGGTCAGATAATACGTATGTCATATGCGTACCCTATTCGTGTCTCGTACCTAGCATGTTGGATTTCCCCCACAATGGTCGAAATCCCAAAATCAAGCCATCCCATCGTTCGTGAGTTACGTATAAGTCAATCGTGGGGGCACATCAAGTGGGACTCCCATCATGCCTTTTGGCTACCTCTAAGGCATACCACGTACGTCATCGTATTTCCTGAACGCACCACGTTTCAAACCACTATGTCAAGATGCTAGTGAGCCAAGTAGGAGTTAATAATTGGCACGTACCTCGTACGTTGACATATGCATCCTATTCGTACCTCGAGTGTCGAGAATTCCGTGTTCGTTATCCCGTCAGATAATACCCATCATCGTAATAGTTGCTTTCCAGGAGAAGCTGACGATTGGCGCACATGACATATGTCACTCGAGTCTCCCCTATGCCTTAACCTATTTAGGGCATGTCCCATGCATCACCACTTTCTGCATAACACGCCAAGGTTCCGTTGGTACGCCTATGTATTCGTGTCTTGGGTTTAAACTAACCATTGACCCACACCCCATATGCGGTGGTCTCGTCCCGCTTGCTTCTAGTTTAGGACACATCCTCTATGTCGACCTGTTTCAGGAAACTTGTGTTTCCCAGAAAGACGGTTCCCTGTTATCAGTATCAATACCAAGTAAACTATGGACAAGTGCCCCGCATGTCTCCGTCACGGTCTGTTTGAGTCTCGGACATACCATGAGCATCATATCAGTCCATGTAACACCGCGTATCTTCGAAGTACGTCATTACTACCAAGGATGGCAATCCCTCACATACACCTCAGGCATGATCGCTTAGGTTGTTCTTTTTAGATCGTGAGTCGTATCGATGTACCAAATATGCCATTCCCACTACTCATATCGCTACCCCTCCAATGTATCTACACGTCACGGATATCATCGGGGTACACTCTCATTTACCTAGTGTCATAGGGGATTTTACGTATCATGAGGGTCGTCTCAATCTCACAAGTGTCAGTCGTGTCGAGTGTCATTCAACATTGTACATCTTGTAAAGCATTGCAAGGTTAACTTGTAGGGTTCGTACTAGTGTGTGTATAACAGTCGAAATGGTTTCAGACATCGGCACTTCCAAACTGGTAAGTTAGCACAAACGATCGAGGTACTGCCGACGGCTCTGGTAAAAAAAAGAAAAAGAAAAAAAGGGGTTTAGCTCCAGTCAAATCGTGTTTATGTTGTAAGAAATAAAGCGCAGACCACGAATCATGCATAAATCATACATCCATCTATAGGAGGCACAAGTAGATAGCTTTAGCATTCGCATCGCACGTGCATCATCAAAATTCATAATGCCTAAAAAGCTCCACTCACCGATCCTTTCTCTTTCCTTGTTAGAGACCCAACTCATGGCCCAGTCCAGCAATTCTAACCACAATCTTGAGAGCCGTGTGCAAAGGGCTTTAGCCAAATACATCTTTTCTGATGAGTTCAAACATGCTCTTAATGATCCGGAGAATACTAAGCATGAGGGGGTTGAAAATTCCCAAGAGATGATAGGAGATTTCAATCTCAGAGCAGAAATCGAGCGAGTTCTTCCCGAGATACTTGCTGCAGATGAATTCAAGATAGAGCTGAAAAGGTTGGTCAGGGAGGTCCTGAGTGAGTCACTGGTTGCGGAGATCCCGAAAGCTGCTGTGGAGAAACCTATGTTCCAGATCGCGTCACAAGTTAATCCACAAACATTCACTCTACCAAGGGTAGTCTCACACCATATTTCACGAACACAACAAGATCCACACCACCAAGGACATGAGATTACCAGGGTTGTTCGCCCTCCGTCGCCCACTCAGTATAGAAGGGAGGGAAGGGAATTCTCCACTTTCACTCAACCCTTGTTTGAAGTGTTGGAGGGTCTACGAATGCATGACTACTTCACCCTCTACCAGCCACGGGAGGTCACACCACTGAATTAGTCAAACGCAGGGGCTACTGCCACTTCCACCAGAAATATGGTCACGAAACAAGCACTTGCATGAAGTTGAAGCATGAAATCCAAGATCTCATCGAAGCTGGGAAGATAAGTGATCCAGATCCTTCTCAGCGGATGAAGTCTTTGACTTGTTCCTTGAACGGTGAGGTCTATCACGGATCAGGATAAGCGAGAGAAGAAGTTCTCTAGATTGAGGACACTTAGGAAGCAGGTGAACTTGAAGCTTCCTGAAGTAGTATGAGAGAGAGGATTGCACTTGTAGTCTTTATCCTTGTCTTTTATTTTATCTTCTATTCCACAAGATGTTATTAACCTCCTTTTGAATTCAATGAAATTTCGTTTCCGCAAATTTATCCTAAACATACGTACTTACATTTGATATCTACTCAATTGAGATATTCCCGCTTCTATCATAGCACGGACGTAAAATCTAGAATATACTTATTGCTCAATACTTAACCACTGAAGAGAGAAAATTAAGAGAGTAAAAAAAGAAAAAAAAAAGCAAAATAAATCATGAGAAACGATTCCCTGACTCTACGATGATAAGTCGGGCGTAGACCCATCAAACGAAGGGTTCTCATCGGCTTTTGGTAGAAAGAAGATTGAGCGACAATCAACAAAGTCCAAAAGAGAGAAAAAAAAAGAAAATATGGAGCAAGCAACAAGCCCTCAGAGCCATACTTACACTGAGGCACCGACAAAGATTTCTCCCCCCAAAGGGGGACACAAGTACAGGAGTGCGCCATTTAGAACGAGGCGGGGGCAACTAACCTATCAGCGATAAAGTATTTTGTTCCAGGATCAACGAAAGGGTTTAGACCTATGATGACTCAAAGTTAAACAAAGGAAGAAGAAAAAAGAAAAAAATGATGCTAAAAAGGCCCTGGGGCAAAGTCAAGTCAATCGGAAGTAAAAGAAAATAAATCAAAAGCTGACGTGATCAGCCAAGAGGCGTCAAGATGGCAAAAGCGGTTGACATTACCCAGCAAATGTGTAATCAAATGTACGAGAAAAGCTCACTGTAACGAAGAAAGATCAAATGCGTAGTCAAGTGAAGCCGAAGGCGGCAACAAAGTTCAGAACTTTAATCAATCTCGAGGGAACCGAGGAATCCTTCTCATGAAAATAAAAAAAAGAAAGAAAGAAAATCCCGATAGGTTGAAAATCCGCAAAGGACGGCCTATGCAACAATAAGGGACACCCCAATAAGTGAAAACCCCACGGGGCGCTTATTTGAAAATTCCGGGGTAAAAGGAGAGAGTTAAAATAACTGAAGTGTGAAAACCTGAAAGGGCATGCTTTGGTGACAGTGGTTAATAAACTGAGCAGTAAACAATTCAATGTATCTTTGCCAGGTGCTTTATTTAAGCTAGACGGTTGCATTTGTAATGAAAACACCCGCATCAATAGACACCCCATCTCAACTGAAATCACCCCAACACCCATAAACCGATCCAAAATCTATAAAAAAGAAAAACTAAAAAAAAAAGACTATTCCTCTCTCTCATACTCCATGAAGTCTGGTTCCTCTGCTCCTATGTGGTCCTCTCAAGGGTCAAACTTCGACCGAAGCGTCTCTCCTCCATAGCTACTCCCAACGGCAGTATCCCTAGTTTGGCGCACACGAAATCTCACCTCGAGTTGGCAGGGGCATACGCTAGCATCAACTTCTAACTACGCCAAGATGGTAACTTTAATCGGGGGCACGGCCCTACAATCAGATCAACGTCCATCTCACTGCAGAAGCTTCTCCATTAACGAAGGCACCGGGCATGAACTCATCGTCAAATGATTAGCATAGAAATGGCCCGTGGATATAAACCCCCTGTGCTATCCGGTATCATTCACAATCAAGAAAGAAAGAAAATGAGAAGAAAAATTGAACAAAAAGTTGGATTGAAAACCTCAAAAGAGGTGATCCAAGCAAAAGGAGAGATAGAGAAAATCGGTGAGATATAGAAAAGATGAATTGAAAACCCCTAGGGGCAGTTCATGCAAAAGGAGAGATAGAGAATATCGGAGAGATCCCGTTGAGTTGAAAACCCGAAAAGGGCGGCTCAGGCAAAAATTAGGGAAAAATGAATACAACTAACTCTAGTTAAAAGTGAGAGCCATTTTGACACGAGCTCATCAAGACCAAATCCTCATCCTTACAACCCTTAGTTTCAAACTTAACCTCGCCCTCATCCTCGCACTCCTGGGGGACGGCCCGAAACATCATTTCTCGATCTGAAGCTACAAAAATCCTCCAAGCCTATGAAAAGGGAATCCATCCGAGCATTTCATCCACATGTACATAGTTTGCATACACACATGTCCATACATCCGCATAAAACAAAACACATAAGCCACACTTATGCACATTCAAACACACGCACAGTCACCTACACACACATAGGTGTTTACATGCATCCATAGACTAGGCTACATTCATCCATCTATATGCATCACTACACACCTGCGGTCGATTTAGAGACCAGGGTTGCTTTTGAGCCATTTTGACTCACGGTCGCAGACCGGAGTTGCTTTTGAGCCATCTGACTCGCGGTCGCAGATCGGAGTTGCTTTTGAGCCATTTGACTCACGGTCGCAGACCGGAGTTGCTTTTGAGCCATCCGACTCGCGGTCGCAGACCGGAGTTGCTTTTGAGCCATTTGACTCACGGTCGCAGACCGGAGTTGCTTTTGAGCCATCTGACTCACGGTCGCAGACCGGATTTGCTTTTGAGCCATCTGACTCACGGTCGCAGACCGGAGTTGCTTTTGAGCCATCTGACTCACGGTCGCAGACCGGAGTTGCTTTTGAGCCATCTGACTCACGGTCGCAGACCGGAGTTGCTTTTGAGCCATCTGACTCACGGTCGCAGACCGGAGTTGCTTTTGAGCCATCGCTTTTGAGCCATCTGACTCGCGGTCGCAGACCGGAGTTGCTTTTGAGCCATCTGACTTGTGATCGCAGACCGGAGTCGCTTTTGAGCCATCTGACTCACGGTCGCAGACCGGAGTTGCTTTTGAGCCATTTGACTCACGGTCATAGATCGGAGTTGCTTTTGAGCCATCTGACTCATGGTCGCAGGCCGGAGTTGCTTTTGAGCCATATTTACCTAAGATCGTAAATCGGGGTAGCTATTTAGCCATTATCCCCGCAGTCGCAAATCAGGGTAGCTATTTAGCCATTATCCCCGCAATCTTAAAATAGGGTAGCTGTTTAGCCATTATCCCCGCAATCACAAACTAGGGTAGCTATTTAGCCATTATCCCCGCAATCTTAAAATGGGGTAGCTGTTTAGCCATTATCCCCGCAATCTTAAAATGGGGTAGCTGTTTAGCCATTATCCCCGCAATCTTGAAATAGGGTAGCTATTTAGCCATTATCCTCGCAATCTTGAAATAGGGTAGCTGTTTAGCCATTATCCCCGCAATCTTAAAGTAGGGTAGCTATTTAGCCATTATCCCCGCAGTCGTAAATCAGGGTAGCTATTTAGCCATTATCCCCGCAATCTTGAAATAGGGTAGCTGTTTAGCCATTATCCCCGTAGTCGTAAACCAGGGTAGCTGTTTAGCCATTATCTCCGCAGTCGTAAGCCAGGGTAGCTGTTTAGCCATCATCCCCGCAGTCGTAAACCAGGGTAGCTGTTTAGCCATCATCCCGACAGTCGTAAACCAAGGTAGCTGTTTAGCCATTATCCCCGCAGTCGTAAACCAGGGTAGCTGTTTAGCCATCATCCCCGCAATCTTAAAATAGGGTAGCTATTTAGCCATTATCCCTGCAGTCGTAAATCAGGGTAGCTATTTATCCATTATCCCCGCAATCTTGAAATAGGGTAGCTGTTTAGCCATTATCCCCGCAGCCGTAAACTAGGGTAGCTATTTAGCCATTATCCCCGCAGTCGCGAACTAGGGTGCAGCCCGAAGCAGAGTCTGAAGAAGTCAGAGAGCAACGCCGGAGCGCGCAGCGCAAAGGTCAGGTATGTTTCCTCCTACTCGTTACGTGTCTTTTACTTTTATATGTTTTACATTGCATGTGTTACGTTAGCAAAAAACGTTTTCGAAACACACACATCACTGTCAAAATAGAAAAGTAGGGGCAACTGTAGACACCGAGTCGGAGGACCTGTGACGAAAACCTGGAAACAAGACGGTCGAAGCGATTGATTCCGAAAAGTTTTGAAAAATATATAAAGAATAATAAGCAGAGGAAAATTAACGGCACGGCGCGGGCGCGCAACGGCATCCCGCACGTGGACGACGATGGTCGAACGCCCGCTCGACAACTCGAGACGTGCGCGCGGCGTCCGTCGGACGCATCGCGGGTGGCACGCTCTCGACGTCCGGGCGATGCCTGGGACCGCGGGCGGTGCGCGCCCTCGTGGGCCGTTGAGCGCACGTGCCTGGCAGCGCGAGGTGCGCGTTCGGCGGCCGCGACTTGCGAGCGTCTGGTAGCGCGGAACGCGCGTTCGGCGGCCACGGAGTGCACGCGTCCGACGGCGCAGGGCACGCCCCGAGGGTCGTCGGGCGGGCGCCCAACCGCGTCGGGCGAACGCCCGACGAGGATTGGACGCGGGCGCCCAACCTCGCGTTGGGCGCTCGCCCAACGCTTGGTTGGGCGGCCGCCCAACCACAATGGGCGACGCCCAATTTTCTTTGGGCGTCGCCCATTGTTCCGGGATCCGTTTCCCTATATAAGGGCACGGATCCCAAGGTGAAGAGAGGGCTTTTTTGGGAGGAGGGAAAACTTTCTCACTCTAAACATTTTTAGAGAGAGAGTGGATTTTTTTTGAGAAAAATATTTTTTTTCTCAAAAATTCCAAATTTCCTAAGTTCAATTTTTACTAAATTTTTATTAAAATCGGGAGCGCGCGGTTCGTGGACTCAATCGGCTTCGACAGTCAGATACCGAATCAAAGGTATTATCCGAGGACTAGACTCTTTATTTTATTTAATTTATTTCTCTCCTTCTATTTTTTTTATGCCATAGTTTTTATTCCTTTAATCATTTATTTATTTTGTCACGTTTTATTTAGTTAGCTTATTTATTTAATTTTCGTTTCGTGTTAAATAAAATTCGGTTTTGTTTTAAAATAAAAACCTCGTTTTTGATATCCCAATACGAACCGTGATCCGATAAAAAGGTAGTTCGGGTATCGAAAATGTTGTAATTATAAGTTTTTTAATTTAAAAGAGGTTTCCAAATAACGTTTTAAAATAAAAACATCGTTTTAGGAACTTCCGTTTTCGACTATGATCCATCTTTGGTAGTTCGGAAATCCAAAACGATTGAATTAGATTTAATTTAAAGCTTTTGAACAAATCTAGAAAATATGGGAGTGCTGTTGTAATTTGCCAATTCTGTCACTAAAGGCTGTTTACCGACGGATTTTCCGTCGGTAAATCCGCCAAGATGTAAAAAATGCCATTTCGGTCCCCTTTTCTTAACTTTTAGACTTTTAATCCTTAGTATATATACATATAATTATGTAATACATGTTTTTCAACTTATTTTAGAACTTTAGTATATATATTTATTTTAGAATATTTGTATATCTCTTTTTATTCTATTTTGTAATATAAGTATAAATATATATATATATATATATATGTATTTCCCTTTTTTATTAACTTAGGTTATATTTAAATATTAGTTATTTGATATTTTGAGAAATAATGA
The DNA here is from genome assembly GCF_963576675.1 of Euphorbia lathyris. Lineage (NCBI taxonomy): Eukaryota > Viridiplantae > Streptophyta > Magnoliopsida > Malpighiales > Euphorbiaceae > Euphorbia > Euphorbia lathyris. The sequence goes on along the minus strand of NC_088919.1, from coordinate 42,888,680 downwards.
ATAGACATTAGCATATGGTATTTTTGATATTTAAACTATATTAATTATGTATATATATGTATAGTTTTTTTGGAATATTTGAGTTATTTTAGTGATTATTGAATTAAATTATTTTTAGATAAGTATTACTTTCTTAGTTATAGGATTTACTCATTATTTTCACATTTCAAAGTATAAGGTATATTGTGTTTATTATCTTCATATACATATAGTGATTTTTTGTTAAAATCTTATTTTCTTATCTTCCCTTTTGATTTAAATGTATACATATATATATATGGTCTAAAACCATTTTCTTTATTCTTTTGGCCCATTCATGGGCCCATGTTCCAAAAGGGCTTCATTTGAGTGTAAATGCTAATTTATTGTAATCATAATAGCTAAAGAGTCCATTAAGTAAGTGGGTAAAATAAATCACAAAAAGAGAGTTTTTCAATTAACTTATTTAAACTAATGAGTTTTTTTGTAGATTTCTAATGTAAATAAATAGGGTCATTCTTGTTAATATTTCAAGTCACTTCAAAACACCACGTTTTAAAACCTTAATCCGTTCCAAAGGCGGATTAAAGGATCATTGTAATTAAAATCGTTTTCGTTGTAAATAAGGAGTTTTGAACCGTTTTCTTAAACGATTTGTACAAAGTAAAATAGACTTGTATGCTTAACCATGTTTTCTCATTAAAGGTTTTTATCTCAAACGTTTTCAACTACTCGAGTCGTTCCAACGGCGATTCAAGTGGACTTCATCAAACGGGATTTTAAAACGCACCCTAATCGTTCCAACGGCGATTAAGGTGCGAACCATCTAAATAAATCTGTTTTGGGGAAGTAAGTTAATAAACACACGACATAATATTTAAAACGGTTGTAAATAAATCACTTCTTTCCTCCCCCTCTCTGTGTATGTATAAACATAAATGGGTGATTCTTTACTGATGTGGCTTTTCAATATCATATGCTCAAAACGGTTTCTAAAAAGAGAAAGAAAACGGTTTCAAATGAATTTTAAACTTAAAGAAGTATACGATTAGTCCGTTATCGCCTAACATGCTGAGTAGGAGGCCGGTGGTTCATAACCGGGCGATGTCGGGGTGCCTAGTAGCCTTTCTCCGGAAAGGAGCTAGCCTTCTCGGCTCGTACCTAAGTTTCCCGAACCCACACCGGTCTCCCGCAAGGGATCGGTGTTCATTTTCCCATTCGTGGGTGGCGACTCTTCCATATCTCCGAGCTCCGGTCCTGCCGAGTAGCTTGATTCCATGATTGGTTGCTTTCGGCGCCAATCACCGCTTACGTCGCCATGAGGTTGTCCACCCCCCGGTCCGCCCGGGAGATTAGGCCGCGGCACCTCGTCTAACAGACGAATTCAAAACTTTCTGTGAGAAATTGGGCATTTTGAACAGATTCACCTCCGTTTATTATCCTCAATCCAATGGTATGACTGAAGTTACGAATCGGACGATCGTAAAAGGAATAAAGAAAAGATTGGGGGAACATGATAAGAAGTGGGCGGATCAGTTGACAAGCGTCTTATGGGCGTATCGCACCACTCCTAGAACGGCCAAAGGAGAAACACCATTTGCCCTTTCTCATGGCGTGGAAGCTGTGATCCCGGTTGAAATACTAGTCCCAAGTGATAGAGTTGCATTTTATTGCGAAGAGGCCAACAACCACAGACTAACAGAGAGTCTTGATCAAGTGGAGGAGCGAAGAGACAAGGCTTATGTACGTATGGCGGCATACAAGCAGCGGATCACCGCTTACCATGACAAAAATGCCAAACCTGTAGACCTGAATGTAGGAGACCTCGTGCTCCGTAAGGCGGACAAAATCCAGTCTCGAGAAGGGAAGGGCAAGCTAGGGCTCACCTAGACGAGACCATATCAAATAGTGGACAAGATTGGGTTCGCCACATTTAAGATTCATGACATGGAGGGGAACACATTACCATGCACGTGGAACCTCCAAAATCTCCGCAAATACTTTGTCAGAAAATAAGATGTACATACGGTCTTGAGTACTCTTTTTCCTTTAGTAAGCTTTTTTCCCATGTGGTTTTTCTTATTAAAGGTTTTAACGAGGCTCACATGTAAGACCTGCTTGCTGTAATAAGGCATTTCTCCTATCAATAAACATCAATTGTTCTATTGTCTATGTTCTTTTTAAAAAATTTATTGCAGCAATATAAATATTCCAGTCTTAAAAAGAAGGGGGGCATCCAACGCTCTCCACATCGAGAAAGTACTGCTATCTTATAGCTACTTTTTCTCCTCAAAGATAAGAGGACAAGTCTCATGGGCGGATCCATCTCTAGAGGATCCCCATTCGAGATAGAGTTAAAATGATCCTTGGACGCAAGGTCTTTACACTCTCTTACTCCCTTTCCAAAGAAGGGTTTACAAAGTCCTCTAGGCGAATCACTTCACCTCAAAGATAGGTCGCAAGATGATCCCTGAAGGCGGCTTTACTTCCTCTAAAGGAATAAAACAGCTTCAAACCTTCACAAAGGTTCGCACAATGGAGTATGGCTGGCCACCTACTCCAAAATAAATCCTAGACGTTTATATATTTACTTACGCAAATGTAAAAGTAAAACAAATAGCTACCATGAGGATTAAACAAATTGTACTTAACAAGTTTTACAAAACAAAAAAGGACATCAAGTAATCACAGGAGCATCCTCCTTAACATTCTTCTCTCCAGAAGCACCCGCTTGAGAAGCACCTGTTTGAGAGGCTTCCTTCTCGACAGCCTCGGATACGCTCGCCAAGGGGACTTCCTTTTCCACAAAAAGTGTTTCCCCAGGAAGAACGGTGCCATCGGTTATCAGCTCCTCACTAGACTTCGGGGGCACTTCTTCAAGATCCACTAGCTGGACGGTGGTGGCAGGTTTGCTTTCTTCAACGGGTCCCTTCATCCATTTCCGAACATAGTCTCGGAGGTATTCCTTGATGTCAGGAATTTTGTTAAATTTAAGAACATCTTCTGGCTCTGGAACGACGAACTGCGGATCTGTGAAATCGATCTCAGGATGCGCCAGCGAGACATACGCCATGATCAGTTCGCCGTAAAAGAAAGCCTGCTCGCCAGCCATGTACTCAGCTTCTCCTACAGCATTCTCGAGCTCCTTGGCATCAGCCTCAATCTTCTCCTTCAGCTTCTTTATCTCGGCATCCTTAAGGGCCATGGCAGTCATGGCGGATGCTATATTCGCCCTGGCATCGGCTATTTCCTTCTCCAGCCTATCTATGGTAGCCTTATCCGCCACACCTTGAAGGAGCTTCGCCTCCATAGCACGAATACGAGTATACATCTGTCAAAGGCAAACCCTTTCGTCAAAAATGAAAGAACAAAGGTATAGCTTTTTCTGACAAAGTTCCTTTCTAATAAGGGGACCTATCGTAAGAAGCTCAGTCTTCCCCTTTTGCGCATGAATCGATCCTGGAATCTGATTCTGATTTCTCTGCACTTCGCCCAACTGGCCCAACGCCTCATCCAAGTCATTGATAACAGACTCATTCTCTAAGGATCCCTCGGCCCCATACTTAGCGGACCAGTATTTGCCTAGGTCAGGCTTCGCCGTCTGCACGGAGAAGTAAGGATCAAAACTTAAATTCTAAACATAATGAACGGGCAAAGGATAGGGGCGACCTACTTGTTCCATCTCTCCCGTAGGCATTACGGATCGCATGGCGTCCGCCATAAACTTGGGACCACCAGAAGCTGCAGGCTTCCTCCTTTTCAGAGGCGGATCAACTATTGCATCCGCCAGATGTTTCCACGTGTCCTTTTGAGGATTCGCCACCTGAGCTTTCTTGCGGGCCTCGTCCTTCAATAACTTCCTACGCTTCTCTGCAAGAGCGTGATTGGCCTTAGATAAACCCCTGCCAAAGAAAACAATAAAGTAATCAAGGTTCAAGAAGAAAACAAAGTTACCTTGATCAAACTGTGTAATCTTCGAGTAAATGAACTTGTCCCCATCTTTGTGAATCAGGGGAATATCGCTCATCATGAAGGCTAAAGCATCCGCATATGTCCAGGCATCCGCCTTGACACTCTTCATGAGGTCCGCCACTACCTCATCACTCGCCGTCAGTATTCGCATATCACCCGCCATATGTAGAGGTTTGGGATTCCAGAATGTTGGAAAACCCAGTGATTCGCCCTCGTTTATCTTCACGTAGAAGAATTTCTCATCCCAACAGTGGACATTGGACATTTTGCCACTGAATGGCGAATACACTCCAAATTTTGCAAAAGTAAGGAACGACTCTGACTTTCGCTTTGACGGTTTGTGAAAAGCTCTAAAGATCCGCCCAGTGTATACTACCCCTAAGTTCGAAGCTAGATAGCAATCTAAAGCAATATCCAACCAGCCATTGGGGTGTAGTTGGCTGGCGGTGATATCAAAATAAGAAAGGATGTCCGCCATCATCTTGGGAAGAGGAAGTCGGAACCCTCTCTCCACGTGACTACAATACACAGTTAAAAAGCCACTTGGCGGACAGGAGGGACGTTGATGAGCCGCCGCTAATTGAGTCTCATAGTTATTGATCCAAGGGAAGCGAATCGCTAGATCCGCCAGATCCGTGGCACTCATGCGAGACGAAGTGGACTCCGCTCGGGGATTCTTTTTCCTAGGCTGGGAAGAGGAAGAGGCCATTGTTCCCAAAAAACACATAAAATCTACGGCCGGCGCGGCACCGGTGGCTGAAGTAGAAAGAATTTGACTCCTAGTGGAACGAGTTTGGTAGCGATTACACGCCGAGTTAAGTAACTCAACTAAATCGGAACAAGCTGTGTCCTCGAAGGAAGATGAATTTTCCGATGACGATGTAGTCCAACTAAAACTAACCAGAATTTCGGGGGGAGGGGTCAAATTAAAAAGCTCAGAGGTTGATCTAGAAGAGGACGAAGAACTCCTAAACATTCAGAGAAAATAGAATGAGAAAAGATGAACTTACATGTAAAAAAGCTTTGAAGGAACTCTGAAACTCCCAGGAAAAGCTTCGAAGCAGTGAAAAGGCAAATGAAAACGAAATAGGGAAGAAAGAGAAAGAGAAAGAAGAAGAAGGCGTCTTCTCTTTCCTTGGACAGGGCGCTTGTTACACGTGTCACTCTGCGATTGGCATCGAACAGAGTGCTCATTAATGCAGGTAGTCATGATGGCGCGTAGAAGCTCAAAAGCCCTAAAGGACTTTAAGGGAACTTAGGGGGGGCTTCTGATAATATTGAGATATTATCCCGAGGACTAAGGGGGATATTCACCTAAGGAAACGCCACGTATTGACGAGATCCGACTGGCGGATCTCCAAGGACCCATCAAAGGAGACCCACCGGCGAACCTATGGGGCGAATCTCCTTGAACACTCATTCGCCATTATAACGGCTGAGCCGACCTAGCCATAAAGACCATTAATGAGCTATCAATTAGCTTACCGCCAGCTTAAAGATAACTTATAACCGCCATTAATGGAACATTAATGGAGACTTTCTAGTTACTGAAGGTTACAACTTTCTAGCCATATATAGCCTACGTCTCAGGCTATCCAAGTAGACACATTCCCTTACCCTTTGTCAATTCAGTTTGCCCTTTTGTTCTTCCTTTCTGACTTTGGCATCGGAGCTTCCCCCCGTCGAACCCAACGACGCCCCCACAGGGACGGAAGTTGATCAGAATTTCTCTACCTGTCATCACTAATATATTAAGGATAATAATAATAACCTTATTGGATAATAATATGAGTATATTAATCTAATTAAAACTCCTAACTTAATTATCTCTTAATTAATTTAATTCATATTCCTAATCTAATTAAGATTAACAAAATCAAATTAATTATTCATGTATATCACTACATGAATTTCGACCCCCTTATGTCCATGGGCCTTATTGGGCTCAATTGGGCTTCTATCAATTAATTAACATCTATCTCTCTTTTAGGTTCCAAGTCTTATGTATGATCCATTAGGTTCTTATTGCTTCTAGCCGTATGCAACGTTATTAAATTAATTTTCAAAGAATTATATTTAATCTTTGCATAACGGAATGATGTACAGAGTATGTGATTAGCAAGTCCGTAATCATTCCCCCAGAGCTATAAGAAGACAGGTTGATTCTGTCGTTAACCTTTCCGTATTAGTTACAGTATAATTCGATCCTTTATCAACTACATCCTTGAACTGAATCTTATGACTATGGGTGATGTCAAGTCACATATAGCGAGACGTTCATTTTACTTGTACAGGCCGAGTCAGCTCAAAAAGGTAGGTTAAGTGAAATCTGTATTTCTTACTCTTAAGCTATCACCTTGCAAGGATTTAGAGTCGAGTCTTCCACAAGCGATCCATGGATGTATCTCCCATTTATCGGGAGTGATAAATGCTCAATCCAATATATAACGACTCCGCAATTTTTTCCTGTGATACCCAACGTCTACTGTTCACACCCCAGAGTCATCTCTGTTAAGGATCGTGTTACACCAGAGTCAAAGCATCACATTCCGTAATCCAGAATACCAATTAATATTCCTTTGAGTCCGAGGATTAGTTATACCAATGAGATGAACAGCTGACAATGATGAATCTACCCATCCTGTTATCTCAAATCGGATCCCCAATCCTAATGAACAACGTTTCATCGGATCTATGTAACTGTCTAGATATCTGTATATATGAAGCTTGTGAGATCAGCTTTCTGTCGGACAGAAGACATTGTTACATACAAGTCTCAACAGTGATATGTCAATCCCAAACATATCATTTGACTTGGGGTGGTTTTAAGTTTATCAGTTTACTATAAAGTTTTGTCTCACTTCATGCTTGTATGAACACTTTATAATCACTTTAAATAAACTTACGGATTTCCTTTTATTAGACTATATTTAGTGCTTAAAAGGGATTGCCTTTATATAGTTATAAAACATATATCTTATTAAACAAATGATATAAAGAACAATTCATTTACATTAAGTTTGTATCCTAGAACAATTGTCTATAGGACACTAAACCCCAACACGATGTGCCTAATGAATGACTCCAGTTGTATGATCATATCTTTCAGCCAAGGCACGATATGCTCTGTAAAACTCTTCCACCATTTTCATAAGCTCTGGGCGTTTCTTATAATACATCTCTGCCCTCCTTGCAAACGAATCTGCATCCTCTTCAATAAGTTTGATCATTTGTTTGACTTTGACATCCATATCGAGTTCGGTAATATATGGTGTATAGCCAACTCCTTCCTACTCCATTAATTAAGTTAAAGTAAAAAATGAATCGGAAATAATGGCGGAAGAAAGAAAAAAATACGTTCGTAGCATGCTTTTGCTCCTTCCCTAATTTTTATAATAAGAAAAAAAACAAATCAATGGATATAAACGAAAAATTATAGATAGAATCATAATTACCAGTGAAAGAGAGTAAGAAACATACAAGTTGGAGAAAGACGAACAAGTGCGGAAGATAGAGTAAAAAATGTCGGAAGAAATTATAGATAGAATCATAACTACCAGTGAAAGAGAGAAAGAAACATACAAGTTGGAGAAAGACGAAAAAGAGCGAAAGATAGAGTAAAAAATGTCGGAAGAAAGTATATTTGCTAATTATAGTGTGGGTACTGGCCGTGATATTCCGAGCTTTCCCAACTTTTGAGCTAGATGTAGTCTGACTCAAAAGCCTTTATCGTAGAATGACATAAATAAGTATTATCTGCACAAAAACAAAAAAAGATTAATGAGTTAGAGAATTTTTGTTTTTAAAAAGAGTGGTTGTGAGTTCAAGAAACAATAATAATAATAATAATAAAATACAAAACTTGAAAAAACTAGTAATAAAAAACACAAGGACTCATGATTTCCTTTATGAACCGAGTTCGGTAATATATGGTGTATGGCCAACTCCTTCCTACTCCATTAATTAAGTTAAAGTAAAAAATGAATCGGAAATAATGGCGGAAGAAAGAAAAAAATACGTTCGTAGCATGCTTTTGCTCCTTCCCTAATTTTTATAATAAGAAAAAAAACAAATCAATGGATATAAACGAAAAATTATAGATAGAATCATAATTACTAGTGAAAGAGAGTAAGAAACATACAAGTTGGGGAAAGACGAAGAAGTGCGGAAGATAGAGTAAAAAATGTCGGAAGAAAGTATATTCGCTAATTATAGTGTGGTTACTGGCCGTGATATTCCGAGCTTTCCCGACTTTTGAGCTAGATGTAGTCTAGACTCAAAAGTCTTTATCGTAGCATGACATAAACAAGTATTATCTGCACAAAAATAAAACAAAGATTAATGAGTTAAAGAATTTAGTTTTTAAAAATAGTGGTTTTGAGTTGAAGAAACAAAAATAATAATAATAAAATACAAAACTTGAAAACATTAGTAATAAAAAAAACAAGGACTCACGATTTCCTTGATGAACCGAGTTCGGTAATATACGGTGTATAGCCAACTCCTTCCTACTCTATTTATTAAGTTAAAGTAAAAAATGAATCGAAAATAATGGCGGAAGAAAGAAAAAAATATGTTCGTAGCATGCTTTTTCTCCTTCCCTAATTTTTATAATAAGAAAAAAAAAACAAATCACTGGATATAAATGAAAAATTATAGATAGAATCATAATTACCAGTGAAAAAGAGAAAGAAACATACAAGTTGGAGAAAGACGAACAAGTGTGGAAGATAGAGTAAAAAATGTCGGAAGAAAGTATATTCGCTAATTATAGTGTGGTTACTGGCCGTGATATTCCGAGCTTTCCCGACTTTTGAGCTAGATGTAGTCTAGACTCAAAAGTCTTTATCGTAGCATGATATAAACATGTATTATCTGCACAAAAACAAAACAAAGATTAATGAGTTAGAGAATTTTTGTTTTTAAAAAGAGTGGTTGTGAGTTCAAGAAACAATAATAATAATAATAATAAAATACAAAACTTGAAAAAACTAGTAATAAAAAACACAAGGACTCATGATTTCCTTTATGAACCGAGTTCGGTAATATATGGTGTATGGCCAACTCCTTCCTACTCCATTAATTAAGTTAAAGTAAAAAATGAATCGGAAATAATGGCGGAAGAAAGAAAAAAATACGTTCGTAGCATGCTTTTGCTCCTTCCCTAATTTTTATAATAAGAAAAAAAACAAATCAATGGATATAAACGAAAAATTATAGATAGAATCATAATTACTAGTGAAAGAGAGTAAGAAACATACAAGTTGGGGAAAGACGAAGAAGTGCGGAAGATAGAGTAAAAAATGTCGGAAGAAAGTATATTCGCTAATTATAGTGTGGTTACTGGCCGTGATATTCCGAGCTTTCCCGACTTTTGAGCTAGATGTAGTCTAGACTCAAAAGTCTTTATCGTAGCATGACATAAACAAGTATTATCTGCACAAAAATAAAACAAAGATTAATGAGTTAAAGAATTTAGTTTTTAAAAATAGTGGTTTTGAGTTGAAGAAACAAAAATAATAATAATAAAATACAAAACTTGAAAACATTAGTAATAAAAAAAACAAGGACTCACGATTTCCTTGATGAACCGAGTTCGGTAATATACGGTGTATAGCCAACTCCTTCCTACTCTATTTATTAAGTTAAAGTAAAAAATGAATCGAAAATAATGGCGGAAGAAAGAAAAAAATATGTTCGTAGCATGCTTTTTCTCCTTCCCTAATTTTTATAATAAGAAAAAAAAAACAAATCACTGGATATAAATGAAAAATTATAGATAGAATCATAATTACCAGTGAAAAAGAGAAAGAAACATACAAGTTGGAGAAAGACGAACAAGTGTGGAAGATAGAGTAAAAAATGTCGGAAGAAAGTATATTCGCTAATTATAGTGTGGTTACTGGCCGTGATATTCCGAGCTTTCCCGACTTTTGAGCTAGATGTAGTCTAGACTCAAAAGTCTTTATCGTAGCATGATATAAACATGTATTATCTGCACAAAAACAAAACAAAGATTAATGAGTTAGAGAATTTTTGTTTTTAAAAAGAGTGGTTGTGAGTTCAAGAAACAATAATAATAATAATAATAAAATACAAAACTTGAAAAAACTAGTAATAAAAAACACAAGGACTCATGATTTCCTTTATGAACCGAGTTCGGTAATATATGGTGTATGGCCAACTCCTTCCTACTCCATTAATTAAGTTAAAGTAAAAAATGAATCGGAAATAATGGCGGAAGAAAGAAAAAAATACGTTCGTAGCATGCTTTTGCTCCTTCCCTAATTTTTATAATAAGAAAAAAAACAAATCAATGGATATAAACGAAAAATTATAGATAGAATCATAATTACTAGTGAAAGAGAGTAAGAAACATACAAGTTGGGGAAAGACGAAGAAGTGCGGAAGATAGAGTAAAAAATGTCGGAAGAAAGTATATTCGCTAATTATAGTGTGGTTACTGGCCGTGATATTCCGAGCTTTCCCGACTTTTGAGCTAGATGTAGTCTAGGCTAAAAAGTCTTTATCGTAGCATGACATAAACAAGTATTATCTGCACAAAAACAAAACAAAGATTAATGAGTTAGAGAATTTTTGTTTTTAAAAAGAGTGGTTGTGAGTTGAAGAAACAAAAATAATAATAATAAAATACAAAACTTGAAAAAATTAGTAATAAAAAAAGCAAGGACTCACGATTTGCTTGATGAACCGAGTTCGGTAATATACGGTGTATAGTGATAGGGGCGTTTCGTCCCTATCTTTTAGCATGATTTACGGTCTAGTTTTAGATGAAATGAATAAGTTTGATTGCAAAAATAGAGTGTTTTAAATAAAATAACGAAATAAAAATAAATTCCGTACTTTCGGATAATTTTCCTTATTTTTTATTAATTTAGAAAATAAAATGTCAAGCTAACTCGGCTCTCGAGAATTGTATTTCAGGTACGAGCAAGAAGTGAAAATCTACCAAAATACGCAGGGCGTATCACTCCTCATGCGGGGCGTGGAACACTTAGTTAGAAATAATTGCCCTATCCACAGGTATCACGTGGGATCTACTCAGCAATACGCGAGGCGTATCAACAACCACGCGAGATGTGGAACATGTGTCAGAAATGATAAGCCTAATCCTGAAAGTCAGACTGCATGGTCTCCCTGAGTCAACTACCCTACGCGGGACGTACCACCTTACACGCGGGGCGTGTAAGGAAGTTCTTCAATGCAAAAAGCTCAGAGACTCATTTACGCGGGGCGTGCCTCAGCTACGCAGTGAGTAAATGACCCAATTCAAGCAATAAAATCTCAGAAACTCAAACACGCGAGGCGCATCCCAGTCTACGCGGGGCGTGGTTGAGACAACAAGATCTGGATTTGGTCCACATGCAGGAGATTTATGACGGAATGGGCAATTACGCGAATCATTGGCAACCAAAGATTGTTATAAATAGGCCAAATCATCACTTGGATCAAACACACATACACAAGAGACATACAGACAAGCAAAATCTTCACTAAGTGATAATCCAAAATAGAAGTTGTCTGAAAAGAAAAAACAAGCTCTTACAGCAAATTCCAATCAATGTGTAAAAGTCTAGATTGATTCTGTCATCTAAAGTGTTCTTTGTTGTATTAAGAACAATTTCTTATCATTTGTAAAAGGTTAGAAGAGTGAAGCTGAGTACTCGGTTATAATACTCAGTGGTAGAGAAAATCTGAATACTCGGTTATAGTGTTCAGTGGTAGATAGGATTGAGTAGACGAATAGAGGACGGTACTCTTGCATACTCAGTTGCTATTGTAAACGGTTTGTGCTCTACCTTTAAAGAGCTCAGTAGAGGATTGAAAAAGCTCGGAAGGATTTCGGGGACTGGACGTAGGCGGAGAGGCCGAACCAGGATAAGTCTGCTGAGTAAACTCTAACCCTTTCTCTTGATATATATATATATATATATATATATATATATATGTGTGTGTGTGTGTGTGTGTGTGTGTGTGTTGCTTGCTTAAAATTACTCAGTAAATAATCTGTACAATCTGAAGCTGAGTAATCTGAGTGCTGAGTTGAAAACTGACTCAAGTGTTACTTCCCAACTCACAACGGAAACAGCTCTAGTCGGCATCTGATTAAAGCTGTCTCACATCACACTCAGCCTTGCTGACCTAAAACTGAGTTAAACTATCAAACATTCAATTAAGTCAGCATTATTAAGAGAAAAAGTTATATTAGTTCCTAACCCCCCTTGGAACTAATCCTATTACGTTATACGGGACCAACAATTTGGGCTCCTAATCGAAGACTAATTGATGACTCATTATGGATTTTAAAGCTTCCCACTAATCTTCCACCTTTTGTGAACAATAAACCCTCCAAAAACAAGTTTAAACCTCGATGGTTCTGGATTTGTCTTCATAAGGACGAAGAGAACAAAGTTATTAGGGATTCTCTTTACCCCTTTGGGTTTCCCTTCCGCTGCTCTTGGAACTCGACTGCCATGGAGAAAAATGCCTTTTGAGACTTGTCCTCTCTTACTGATGATGAACAAGATATGTACGATTGTTTGACTAATCTACGTCTTACCTTCACAAGGGATCAGCTGTTGAGTCATTTGGCGGAGAATATGCCATTTTTGGTGGTTAATGAGCACCACAGTGTTCATCTAGAGAGGACCCCTACCTATAATCATATTTTTAGAGGTATGAATGATCACTTCCTTTTAGTTATTTTGATTTTTTTAATTCCTGTGTGTGCAGGTTCTAACATGAGTAATGTGTGGCTCAAATTGCTAGCTCACTAATTGGCTATGAAGAAACATGTTGAGGAGGAGGCTGAGGCAACTTGTGCTGCGTTCAGATCGATGCCTGAGGGTATTCCTTCCTCCCCTTCTTCCACAAGCTCCACGCTCACCGCACCAATGAAAACTTATTACCTGGTCCTGTTTACGTGTCTAGGCCGTAACTATGACCCGACATCATTATGGCTCTACAAAATAGTAAGTAGGTTAGACGGGGCCCGAGTCTGGCGAACTCGCTCCGATGCCTAAGTCAGATTGTGATTTAGGATCGAATAAGAGGGTAAGAATAGGTTTTGATATAACAGTTAATGTACCAAACCTTGTGCTTATACTTGTCTATTAATAGTGTTTGATCAGGTTTAAAGTTGTTACCTCTTTTAGGAATTATGAGTTTAGGATTCTTATTCCCCCAAGAGTCTGAATCCTGAGAGGAATCCTTTATCTCGAAGGGTTCCAGAGGTTTCTCTTGGTGATTGGACCCAAAACCGTGCGTGTTGATTATGAGCTTGGACTGGATGTGGCTAAGCCTTTTGCTATTACACTTGGGCCATCATCCCACTTATGGGCTTGGCTTTAATCTTGATGCGATCTTTTATCCATGAGAAGGGGATGTTCATGACATCATCGACACGATGTCACTTTACATGATATCATATATATAATAGCTGAACTCTGAAAACCTCTAATTATGCTTTCACGTCATTAATATCAGACGTGTCAAGCTATTGTTTTTTTTTTCTTTTTGTCAAGTTGAGAAGAACAACTATATGGAAAATTGACATGTCAGCTTGCATTTAATTTAATCTTCACAAACCACATGGTGGTTACTAGAGAAATAAATCTTACTAATTGAATTAAATGGAATTAATATTCATTATTAATTCTATAAGATGTTTTAGTGGTTATGATGGTTTTGATTGTAATTAACATTATGTTAATGAACTCTGAAAACCTCTAACTATGCTTCCACGTCAACAATATCTGACGTGTGAAGCTATTGTTTTTTTAGCCAAGTTGAGAAGTGTTGAAACACCTTTTCCACAAGATTTTGATTTGACAAAATCATCCATGATTAAGAGGCAATTAAATTTAAATGCTTTGATTTAATTGTACTAATATGTTTGTTCAATATTGAGTGCAAAAATATATATAAAGTAAAGACAGGACAAAAGTCAGCACAAGCAAAGCTGAGTAAAACGGAACTCAGCATGACAGAATGGAAGCTGAGTGGAGTAGAACTCAGAAGCAAAACGAAGCTGACTAAAATTGAAGATTTCCTCAGAAGCGTTTACACAGAACGGAGCTGACCAAGAAGGAACTCAGCTTAGAAGTTCAACATCCGAAGATAACGAAGAAAGCTGAGTGACAGTCAGGACAGCATGAAGGATCCGTTCACTAAAGGACAAAGTCTGCCAATCTTCTGCACCAATAATTGGAACCTCGAAGACACACAAAAGACTAATTCCAAGAAACATGGGTCATTGGATTATTGGTAAAAGACAACTGGCGCAAAAAGACAAGCCAGACGCAAGAAGACAAACCTGACGCCTGAAGAAATCAGAGAAAGGGAATGTCGGAACAGTCTGAAGCTGACCAGAAATTGTTCCCCAAAAGAGCCGTTTTGGTGTTAACTGTAACAACAATTCAAACGATCCAAATCTGCAGTTTCCTTCTATAAAAGGACAATGAAGAACCTTGGATAATTACTGAAGCATTAAGAGAAAAATACAAGGAGAGAAAATCTTGAAAGCACTCAAATACAAAAAGATCTTACACCAACTTTTCCATTCTCTGTGTAAATGCTAGATTGATTGTTGTGTAATCATCTAAAGTGTTCTTTAGCATAAAAAGAACAAGTTTGTGATCAATAGGTATATTGAGAGTGTTAAGCTGAGTGCTTGGTTGTAAGCATTCAGTGGTAGAGAAATCTAGGTGCTGGGTTGTAGCACTTAGTAGGAGTTGAGTAGACGAATAGAGGAAGGTACTCTTGCATATTCAACTGCCTTGTAATTGGTTTGTGCTCTACCGTTAAAGAGCTCAGTATTGGATTCAAAAAGCCCGGAGGACTCTGGGGACTGGACGTAGGCAGAGAGGCCGAACCAGGATAAGTGATACTGAGTAATCTCTGAACTCTCTCTTATATTGCATGTGTTGTTTGCTATATTTACTCAGCATATATATTGCCTAAGCTGACCTTGAGTAAATAAGTGGTGCTGAGTTAGAATCTGACCTCCAAGAGTGTCAATTCTCAGCTCACAAGAAAACAACTTTAGTCAACATCTGACTAAAGCTGTCTTGAAACATATCTCACCAAGCTGACCAAAAGCTGAGTTAATAAACTCTCAAAATAACTTCCAGTCAGCTTAATTAAAACGCGAAAAAGTTATATTAGTTCCTAACCCCCCCCCCCTTGGAACTAATTACCAGGGACCAACAAGTGGTATCAGAGCCTAAGCTCACTACTCAAAGATTTAACAATCTTGAGCTGATCCCTAAAAATGGGTGAGAATAGCACTCAGTTTCTTCCAGGAAACCAAACAACACAGATACTCCCAGAGGGATTATCAATCACCAGACCTCCCCTATTCTTTGGGTCAAACTATACATTCTGGAAGAATAGGATGAAGAACTTTATACAAGCCACAAACATGAGTGCATGGCTTGCAATTGTTCAAGGTCCACATGTGCCATACAAAACTGTTAACAATGAGAAAACTGTTAAAAGTGAGGCTGAGTGGACAGAGGATGACCTCAGAAAATTACAAAATAATGCTTCGGCTATAAATATGCTTCACTATGCGTTAGATGCTGCAGAATACAATAAGATTTCAGGTTGTGAGTCAGCACAGGAGATTTGGAAGAAGCTTGAAGTAACCTATGAAGGCACAAGCAAAGTTAAGGAGTCTAAAGTCAATCAACATAAGAGACTCTACGAGCTGTTTGAGATGAATGAGAATGAAGACATCTCAGAAATGAACGCAAGATTCACAAACATTATAAATGAGCTAAAAAGGCTTGGAAAGAACTTCACTGAAGAAGAACAGGTGAAGAAAATTCTGAGAAGCCTGCCCAAGAGCTGGCAAGCAAAGAAAACAGCTGTAGAAGAAGCCCAAGACTTGACTACCTATAAATATGATGAGCTGATCGGATCCCTGCTGACCCATGAAATCTCCATGAAAAACTTTGAAGCTAAAGAGAAAGAAAAATCAGAAGATAAGAAACAAAAATCATTTGTCATGAAAGCTGACTCAACTGAAGCGGAGTCAACTGATGATGAGGAACTAGCCATGTTCACCAGAAAGATGAAGAAGCTGTTCAGGAGAAATGATAGAAACGGCAAAAGGTCATTTAGAAGAAAGGACAAATACAAAGCTGAGTCAAGTGATAAGTACAAAAAGGATAGCTCGAAGTCTGTCACATGTTTTGAGTGTCATCAAACTGGGCACATCAAATCAAGCTGTCCCAACCTCAAGAAAGAAAAGACGGGAAGCAAAAAGGCTATGGTAGCTACATGGAGTGACAGTGATGAGTCAACATCATCTGAAGCTGAGCAAAATGAAACAGCCAACATATGTTTCATGGCAGATGATGGAGCTGACCAATCCCAATCTGAGCAAGCTGACCTTTCTGATGAAACTGACCAGGAGGATCACAACAATGAGGTAACATCCTTACTTTTGCTTAGAAACGAAATGGTAAATGCCCTGAGTGACTTATATACACTAACTAAGAAGTGTAACAAAAAGATTAAATCACTCAGCAGGCGTTGTGATGAGATTGAAGAGGTCAAGCTGAGTGACCTCCGATATCTTCTCCAGGACAACTCTGACTTGCATACCAACATGCAAATCTTACATAAGTTTGTCACGGAGGTTCAAACTGAGTCAAAGAAACTTAGAAAGGATATCACAACATTACAGAGTCAAGGGAAGGGCTCAAATAGAATTAATCCCCATGCTGAGTACGCAAATACTAGTCAGCATAAGCAATTCACTCAATGTGAGTGTTGTGGAAAAAGGGGGCACACAAAGGATGTGTGTTGGCATAACAAGCGGATTGTCCAATATGACTTCTGCGGAAGAAAAGGGCATACCACAAAAGTATGTTGGCATGCCCAACACAATAATGCTGACCATACTCAGTTCAACCCACAAAGGGTACCTTTTTGTGATTTCTGTGGTAAGCCAGGCCACACCATAAAAGTATGTCGTCACAAGTTAAAATATGATTTTGCACCTGTTTATACTAACAAGAAAGGACCCCAAAAGGAATTGGGTACCTAAAAATGAATAGTTTAAACTGCAGGTCAGCTTGACATGCGTGGAGAGGTCAAAACTATGGTATATAGACAGCGCATGCTCAAGGCATATGACAGGTGATGAAACTCAGTTCATCACACTAGAGCTTAAACGAGGTGGAAGTGTAAGCTTTGGAGACAACAAGAAGGGTAAGATAGTCGGCTCAGGTACTATCGGAGGTAACCCAACCATTGAGTCTGTCTCCTTAGTTAAAGGTCTCAAATACAATCTGCTGAGTGCAGCTCAGCTTTGCAAGAGCGGCAGAAAGGTTGTATTTGATGATACTAAGTGTCAAATACTCGAGGGAAATACAAATGAATTAATATTAACTGCCCCTCGTGTAGAAAATGTATACATGTTGAATTTAGAAAAACAGTTTTCTAAAAACATATGCTTAGTGTCTAAAGAGGATAACTCCTGGCTATGGCATAGAAGACTTGGACATGTTAGCATGGAACTTCTTGCCAAATTAGCTAGAAAGCAACTAGTTGAGGGATTACCCAAATTAAAATTTGAAAAAGATCAATTATGTAAAGCTTGTCAGCAAGGCAAACAAACTAAAAAGTCATTTCATAGCAAAAATATTGTCTCAACCAAGAGACCATTGGAATTGCTACACTTGGATCTTTTCGGACCTATCCAGCCACTCAGCTTGGGAGGTAAAAAAATTTCCTTGGTTATTGTAGACGATTTCTCTCGGTACACTTGGATCATCTTGCTGAGTAGCAAGGATGAAACCTTTGAGATGTTTACTACATTGATCAAAAAGCTTGAAAATAACAAAGACCTAAGAGTAGCTCACATTAGAAGCGACAATGGTGGAGAATTCAAAAACCAACAGTTTGATGAATTTTGTGAAATCAGTGGTATTGACCACAATTTCTCCGCTCTTAGAACACCTCAACAAAATGGGGTTGTTGAAAGGAAAAATAGAACTATTGTCGAAATAGCTAGGACTATGTTGAGTGAAAATAGGCTTCCAAAGTACTTCTGGGGTGAAGCTGTTCACACAGCATGTTACATACTGAATAGGGTTCTAGTTAGACCTATACTTAAGAAAACTCCATATGAGCTTTGGAAAGGACGAAAGCCCAACATTGGATACTTTCGTGCTTTTGGGTGTAAATGCTTTATACTCAATACAAAAGACAACCTTGGTAAATTTGATGCTAAAGCTGACGAAGCGATCTTTTTGGGGTACTCAACAAACAGTAAAGCATATAGAGTATTTAATAAAAGAACTCAGGTTGTAGAAGAGTCTGTACATATTGAGTTCGATGAAACTGACCCTACAGGTAAGTCAGCTCAGCCTGAAGAAGATGAACCAAGCTCAGCTTCCGCTGATCAACAAGAAGCCTCTGTGTCATCTATACAGGAGCTGACCCAAGGTAAGCAAGAAATTGAAATATCATTTGCTGACCAATCTATTCCTGTAGAGATTGTAGAAACACCTCTTCCAAACGACTCAACATTGCCCAAGGAAATAAAGATACCAAGAGGACACATAGAAAAGTCCATCCTTGATGCGGCAAATAACAAGTTGATGACCAGAGATCAGCTTAGGAAATACCTCGGCAATGTTGCCTTCGTTTCAATGCTTGAGCCAAAGAATTTTGCTGATGCTGAGCAAGATGAATATTGGATAAATGCTATGTAGGAAGAACTTGACCAATTCACCAGAAATGAGGTTTGGGATCTAGTACCGAGACCTAGAAATCAAAAGCCCATAGGAACCAAGTGGGTCTTTAGAAATAAACTAGATGAGCATGGAAATGTGATCAGAAACAAAGCTCGACTTGTAGCCCAAGGCTATAGTCAGCAAGAAGGTATAGACTATGGAGAAACATTTGCACCTGTTGCTAGGCTAGAAGCTATACGTATATTATGTGCCTATGCTAGTTTCATGAATTTTAAACTATACCAAATGGATGTAAAAAGTGCATTTCTTAATGGCCTTATAAACGAAAAGGTATATGTTAATCAACCTCCTGGGTTTGAAGATTCAAAGTTTCCAAACCACGTTTATAAACTCAAAAAGGCCCTGTACGGCCTAAAACAAGCTCCAAGAGCTTGGTATGAGAGGTTGACCAATTTCCTGCTGACCAGGAACTATGTCAGGGGAAAAGCTGACACAACCTTGTTTATTAAGAAAAAGGGTAAGCATACCCTACTTGCACAGATATATGTAGATGATATAATATTTGGTGCTACTGACGAATCTTTGTGCAAAGAATTTAGCCAACAGATGCAAACTGAGTTTGAGATGTCCATGATGGGTGAACTCAACTTCTTCCTTGGACTTCAAATCAAGCAAGGTAAGAATGACATCTTTATAAGTCAGTCTAAGTACACCAAGGAAATGTTAAAAAAATTCAGCATGGTAGATTGCAAACCAATATCAACCCCCATGGGTACTGATACTGTCCTATGCAAGGATGAGAAGAGTAAGTCAGTTGATAGTAAACTCTATCGAGGTATGATAGGTTCTTTACTCTATCTCATTGCTAGTCGACCTGATATTCAGTACTCAGTATGCTATTGTGCTAGATATCAAGCTGACCCTAGGGAATCTCATCTAACTGCTGTAAAAAGAATTTTTCGATACTTGCAAAGCTCAGTTGATGCAGGTCTATGGTATCCAACTTCAAATGACTTCACACTCATTGGATATACTGATGTTGACTATGGACAAGATAAGCTAGAACGGAAGAGTACTTCGGGAGGATGTCATTTCCTTGGAAGCTGTCTAGTATCTTGGTTCAGCAAAAAGCAATCATCCGTAGCCCTGTCTACAACAGAAGCTGAGTACGTGGCTATTAGAAGCTGTGTTGCACAAGTCCTATGGATAAAGCAACAGCTCGAGGATTATGGAGTCAAAACAAAGACAATAGAGATCAAATGTGACAACAAAAGTGCCATTGATCTATCTAAGAATCCAGTCCAACACAGCAGGATGAAGCATGTTAGCATAAGGCATCACTTCATCAGAGACCATGTACTAAAAGATGAGATCAAGCTGGCCTATGTGCCAATAAATGATCAGCTTGCAGATATCTTCACTCAGCCCTTGGCGCGAGAACAATTCAATATACTAAGGGAAGCCATTGGTATGTCAAATCCACTCTAAATAAATCTGTATAGTTGAATGTTGAGTGATTGCTATATTGAGTGGAAATTTGAATGATTGTGCAAATGCCATGCTGAGTAAATTAACAATAAATATCTACTCTTTATTAAGCTTAAAAATAGAAAAATAACCTCATGCTAAATTGACATAAACATTGAGTGGTTATACTGAGTAGATACAAATGTTGAGTAAATATCCTATGCTGAGTAGATAAACATATTGAGTAATCACCCTATGCTAAGTTGATGAACATGCTGAGTGATTGACGTATGTTGAGTTATTTAGAGAGAGGAAATTCATGAAAGCCAGGCACTCAACATCGCAAATGTTTCGAATTCTAGCAAAATCCCGAAGAAACCCACTCGCGTAAAATAAATGCCTACACGTGTAACTACTGGCACCTTGGAAAGATGCACATTAATGACAAATCCCATGCGCCGAAGATGTCATAAATGACAGTATCTATATAAAAAGTGGAAGGATCCCCACTCATTACTCTTTACGCCTACGATTTTTTGAAATCAGACTCTTCTCTCCCTAAAACCTCAAAACCTTCAACAATGGCTTCCGGCAAAGACAAAACCCCTAAACTCACAACCCAAACCTCTGGCAAACCCACTCAGACTGACCCCGCGGGTCCTTCAACGCAAATAGAAAGAAAGATGATCAAAGTACACAAAAAGGTCAACAATCTGGAGGTTCTGAAATTGATGCTCGTAAAATATATAGCATTTAATAGGACAAGTGTATCCTATCGCAACAAGTAATATTGTGCTAAGTACGAGATCGAACCACAAAGACTATTCGTTATAACTAGTAAATCTACCTAGAATGATCTAATTGTTTAGAGGGTTGGATAAAAGTTGGGTTTTTGAATAACTAACTAATTGAATTAAATGAAATAAACATAACAAAATAAAGTGAACAATTGATAGGATAGAAGGTGAATTGACGGATGGCACAACCTAGGCTGAGGATTCCTTTGATTAAATCCTAGGTATGGGTTTAGGGAGTTCAGATTTATGTTTTACCAATGATTGAAGGTAATTGTCCTAGGTGAAAGACTAATTTGATCAGAATTGTCCTTCCTATTCACATGCATTCGGGTGACGGCTTGATTAGGCATATACCCTAGGTCATGCAAAGCATTAGGTTTATTGACAACTAAGGCTAAAGCCGTAGCCCAGCCACAAAGCCTCATTCCTAGTGGTCTCTAGCGAAGTCAGGTTTACACAAGTTCGGTATAGACGATTCCGTGGTCAAGTTCTCATCTATCTATAATCCTATCTAATGTCAGGGTCACAGGCATTAAGCATATTATATACATAAACAGGCTAGTTGATCATTATCAATGTTCATTCTAACATAAATCATGTTCCTAACAATCTCTAGGCATTAAGCATGCATAAACTGATCAATCAAATGTCCTAAATCCCTAATCATACATATTCATACAATCAATTTCATCCCCATCCCAAATTGGATGGAGATCAGTTCATAGACAAACCAATCATGGCAAAAAGGATAATAGGAATAATGGAAAAAGCTTCAATCAAATATAATCGCAAAAGATAAAAAGGGGAAGAGATAGAAATCCAAAACTCGTTTTGCCCATTCCAATTATAGAAATAGAAGATGAGGAACTTCTCCCATCAATTGTTCTTGAAAGAAAAGACAAAACAGAAAATAAACCTAATCTAGAAAGCAAGGAAATAAAACTAAAAATCTACATTGTGGAGGAGAGAAAGCCCTAGCGGCTCTCCAATTTATTGAAGGGCTAATCCCCCCCCCCCCCCCCCGAAAGATTAGGATTAGCTCCCTATTTATAGAGTTAGGAAGGAAACCCTAATGCCTCAGGGGTAAAAATGGCATTTACAAAGTGTTAAATGGGCTTTTAGGGCCTTGATCCGCGAATTTCAGCAAAGGGTAAGGGGCAGGTGCGCCTTCCCCCGCCTCGTCTCGTCGAGACAAGGCCTGTCTCGACGAGACGAGGGCCTGTCTCGACGAGACAGGTGATGTCTCGCCGAGACAGGTCCTATTTGAGGAACTGTGGCTCCGGCTTTTATCTGTTTAGGTCCCTAGGCTTCCGAAAAGTGCTCTAATGGTCCCTGACGAATCCCAAAAGTGCTCTGATGGTCCCTGAATGATCCGGAAATGCTCCAATAGGCTTGGATCTGGTTCGGAAATGCACGAAAGGTCCCTAAAAATCCCTGAAAACACCAAAAATACCATAAATAAAGGAAATTACTAATTTTAACTAGAAAGTAATAAAACGATACTGAAATTAAATAGAAACAAAGGGAAAACAAACTAAATTAATCCTAAAAACCCTATATAAATGGGAGCTATCAACCTCCCCACACTTGAATCTTGCTTGTCCCCAAGCAATACAGAATTCAAAACAGAGAAAAATCAACAAATAGCTCCCTTACAAAAACAAGAATCTTCTACACTTTATTATTCACAACAGTTCAGACTACTCATTTTGCAATTAAAAACATAATGAACCTCAGGCGAGTCTCCAAAACTGATTAATTGGTTTTATCAATCAACACTTCATGAAAACGAAAGAAGAGAACTAAAATTGATAGCTCACAAGTGGTCACTCTAACGCTCAAGTGTTTGGGTGAAATTTTTTTTTGTAAACGCTCTACATTTAATTGCACAAAGTGGTCACATTGGGATTGCATCATCCATCTGGTCAAAATTAATACATTAAAATTAAACAAAATCATAGGTCTTTAAGGGTTGTAACATTGGCTAAAGGTTGGGGTAGGAAAAAGGGAATTTATAGGCAAAAAGTTAAATGACTCAAATAGTTAAAATTTTTGCAAAAAGGACACATTTTTCGTATTAGGGAGCTATAAACCACCTCCCCACACTTAAAATCTTGCTTGTCCTCAAGCAAGTCAGAATCCAAAAGGGACACATTATCCGCTATGTAAAAGAAGGTTTAAGCTCAAGGTTGTTTTTATGATTTCGAAAAGCAACTAAAATATAAACACATCTTTTATCCTTTCCTCTATTTTATTTATATTTTTTTTTCTTTTTTTTTTTTGATTTGGTTTTTAACCTTTTTTTTTTTTGAATAGAGGGGATAAAGAGTGAAAATCAAATGGGTAATGGTTGCTTCTTCTATTAAAATTACAACCTTTTAATGATTGCTAGCGAGAATTTGAAGGAGATGTGTGTCTAAGGATTTATCAAAACTAAATTGAGTCAATTAACTTGGGTGAGAAATGATATTTAAGAAGGCTAAGGTTTGTAACAGGGTTGATCAAAGAAATGGGTAAAAGGCTCAAAGGGGCTTATCTAGTGGAATTGTTAAGGGATTTTGGCTAAACAAAGAAATAGGCTAAATTTCACAAAGGGCTATACCTAGGTTGCCTAATCATTTAAAGTTTAATAGAAACACAAAATTCAACCAGTATTGGATGCAATTCCTATGAGCACAAAGACAATAAATGTAATCCCACACCTAAGAGATTAATTGTTCCTAATCATGAGTCTAAAATATTGATCTTTATGGCTCTAACTCACAATTGAAGGGTTATTTGTATCAATCCTAGCCTCAACTAACGTTCCGTTCCATGTCAATTTTAGGCAAATAATACTCTTTGGAGACTCAAACGTTGTTCAAGATTTTTCGCATGCATCAATTTCATTTAGAATGTGCAAATTTTTAAGCGCATTGTCAACTGTATTGCGGGAATGCTAAATGTATCAAATTCAACTACTTAGGATTCTTTTTATTCCTAGAATTAAAAAGCAAACGAAAACAAAAGGCATTAAATCCTAAAATTAAAACAAAAACATGCAACCTAATATAAAAACAAAAAGAAATTAAAAACATGCAAATGGCAGAATCAAAAATCATCATATCCTAGTATCTCCTCCTCACACTTACAACATGCATTTACTTTCATCATTACATAAAAGTAAAACATAAAGTGCAGAAAAGAAATAGGATAGAAAAACTCCCTCAGGGGTGGCTTGTCAATCCAACCCCGACTTTCCGATGCTAAATTTTCAATCCAAGCTGCAGTCCTGAAAATCAATCCGGCGTCGGTGAGTATTCCGATTAGACGGTTCTGTCAATAGAAAAAAAAAAGAAAACAAACATAAGAATAAAGAAAGCAACAGAAAAGAAAAAAAACGTTTAATTTTTTTTTTGTCCGTCTCGGCGAGATGAACAGTGTCTCGCCGAGACGAGACGGAAATTTTTTTTTTTTTTCGGGAAAATTTTTTCGAGAAATTTTTTTTTTATATATACAAATCTAAACAATTGTTTCAACCTATTCAATTTACACAGATTATAAACGAAATAGTCCATGGCAACACTTGATGGTGTTGTTGTCGGGTATTTCGAAATATAATCTAATTATAAACACATTGGTCTAGGCAAATTTAATCTAATTATAAACAAAATAGTCCCCGGCAACGGCGCCAAAAACTTGATGCTCGTAAAATATATAGCATTTAATAGGACAAGTGTATCCTATCGCAACAAGTAATATTGTGCTAAGCACGAGATCGAACCACAAAGACTATTCGTTATAACTAGTAAATCTACCTAGAATGATCTAATTGTTTAGAGGGTTGGATAAAAGTTGGGTTTTTGAATAACTAACTAATTGAATTAAATGCAATAAACATAACAAAATAAAGTGAACAATTGACAGGGTAGAAGTTGAATTGACGGATGGCACAACCTAGGCTGAGGATTCCTTTCATTAAATCCTAGGTATGGGTTTAGGGAGTTCAGATTTATGTTTTACCAATGATTGAAGGTAATTGTCCTAAGTGAAAGACTAATTTGATCAGAATTGTCCTTCCTATTCACATGCATTCGGGTGACGGCTTGATTAGGCATATACCCTAGGTCATGCAAAGCATTAGGTTTATTGACAACTAAGGCTAAAGCCGTAGCCCAGCCACAAAGCCTCATTCCTAGTGGTCTCTAGCGAAGTCAGGTTTACACAAGTTCGGTATAGACGATTCCGTGGTCAGGTTCTCATCTATCTATAATCCTATCTAATGTCAGGGTCACAGGCATTAAGCATATTATATACATAAACAGGCTAGTTGATCATTATCAATTTTCATTCTAACATAAATCCTATTCCTAACAATCTCTAGGCATTAAGCATGCATAAACTGATCAATCAAAGGTCCTAAATCCCTAATCATACATATTCATACAATCAATTTCATCCCCATCCCAAATTGGATGGAGATCAGTTCATAGACAAACCAATCATGGCAAAAAGGATAATAGGAATAATGGAAAAAGCTTCAATCAAATATAATCGCAAAAGATAAAAGGGGAAGAGATAGAAATCCAAAACCCGTTTTGCCCATTCCAATTACAGAAATAGAAGATGAGGAACTTCTCCCATCAATTGTTCTTGAAAGAAAAGACAAAACAGAAAATAAACCTAATCTAGAAAGCAAGGAAATAAAACTAAAAATCTACATTGTGGAGGAGAGAAAGCCCTAACGGCTCTCCAATTTATTGAATGGCTAATCCCCCTCAAAAGATTAGGATTAGCTCCCTATTTATAGAGTTAGGAAGGAAACCCTAATGCCTCAGGGGTAAAAATGGCATTTACAAAGTGTTAAATGGGCTTTTAGGGCCTTGATCCGCGAATTTCAGCAAAGGGTAAGGGGCAGGCGCGCCTTCCCCCGCCTCGTCTCGTCGAGACAAGGCCTGTCTCGACGAGACGAGGGCCTGTCTCGACGAGACAGGTGATGTCTCGCCGAGACAGGTCCTATTTGAGGAACTGTGGCTCCAGCTTTTATCTGTTTAGGTCCCTGGGCTTCCGAAAAGTGCTCTAATGGTCCCTAACGAATCCCAAAAGTGCTCTGATGGTCCCTGAATGATCCGAAAATGCTCCAATAGGCTTGGGTCTGGTTCGAAAATGCACGAAAGGTCCCTGAAAATCCCTGAAAACACCAAAAATACCATAAATAAAGGAAATTACTAATTTTAACTAAAAAGTAATAAAACGATACTGAAATTAAATAGAAACAAAGGGAAAACAAACTAAATTAATCCTAAAACCCTATATAAATGGGAGCTATCAGAAATGCAGATGGTTCTCTCCAGGATTCGTCACCTCTGAGAAACCATTTTGTGACTGGATCGAGAAGAACAAGTGGACTGGTCTCTTCTCTCTCTCAGGAAAAACCTATCCTAGGTTAGTACGGGAATTCTATTCGAATCTACATGTTGATGAAGATGACTCTGATTATCTGGAGACCATAGTTAAAGGTCAGAAAATCATCGTAACCCCTGCTTATCTAGCAACCTTACTAGATTTACCAGACGAAGGAATTGAGTTTAGAACAACAAAGGAGAAAGTGCCAAAAGACACGGCTGAGAAGATCAAGGGGTTTTGTAAACCCAAGGACCATAAAGGTGAAATACCCAGCACGTGTATGGGGAAAGAACAAAAGATGGTCCATTACATGCTGACCAACTTTATCTTCCCCAAACTCAGTTCAGCTTCATCCGCCTCTAACTTTGAGCAGTGCTTCATATGGCACATGCTGTCCTACACTCCGCTCAATCTCCCCATCTTCCTAGTTGGAGCTCTTCAACGAGGTGGTAAGAAACTCCGCTTGGGGTCTCTAATCACAAAAATTCTCGAAGACAAGCAGATCGAGATGATAAATGAAACAAGTAGCTTGGGGAGTGAAATCACTGCAGTTCTGCTGGATGGATTGTTGTACAATCAACCTTTGAAAGGGTATGAAGATGTTAGAGATGGTGAAGAAGATGAAGAAGCTGAGCAACTAGAAGTTGAGCTTGGACATGAGCCTGAAAAGGAAGTAGAGGCTCATGATGAGTCCCCTAAGATAGCTCAGCCTGAGCAGAAGAAGAAGAAGAGGAAGGCTCTTGAAACCTGCTCTAAAGACATCCATGCTGTCCCCAAAAAGGTGAGACTTGTGTCTCAGGAAAAAGCTAAAGCTGACAAGGCTAAAGAGCAAGCTGAGTTAGCAGAAAAGAGAAAAAGGCAAGAAGAGCCTGAGGATGAAGAGGAAACCCCCGTATCCCCTTTGATGAAAAGGAAGAAGGCTAATTCCTTACAACCAGTTGAAGCTAATCCCATAGATTGGGTTGTATCCTCCCAAGGTCATGGAGTTGACCTAGAAAAGGAAACTGAGGAAGAAACTGAGAAAAGAGCTGAACAAGAGCAGGAAGCTGAGAAAGAAACTGAGCAACAAACTGAGCAGACAAATATTGAGCAACCTCAAGATGAGGCTGAACAGAGAGTTGAAGGAGAAGAAAATGTTGCTGTTGGGGATCATCCTGAGCAACTTGAAAATCCATATGTAGAAGAGGAGACAGTTGCTACTGAGTCCAGTGAAGGTATTCCAGCTGACCCTGTTGGTCCCTGGTAATTAGTTCCAAGGGGGGGGGGGGGTTAGGAACTAATATAACTTTTTCGTGTTTTAATTTAGCTGACTGGATGTTATTTTGAGAGTTTATTAACTCAGCCTTTGGTCAGCTTGGTGAGATATATCACTGGACAGCTTTAGTCAGATGTTGACCAAAGTTGTTTCCTTGAGAGTTAGGAATTGACACTCTTGGAGGTCAGCTTCTAACTCAGCAGAACTTACTTACTCAGGATCAGCTTAGGCAATTTATATGGTGAGTAAATAAAGCAAACAACACATGCAATTATAAGAGAGAGTTTAGAGATTACTCAGTATCACTTATCCTGGTTCGGCCTCTCTACCTACGTCCAGTCCCTAGAGTCCTCCGGGCTTTTTGAATCCAATACTGAGCTCTTTAAAGGTAGAGCACAAACCAATTACAAGGCAGTTGAATATGCAAGAGTACCTTCCTCTATTCGTCTACTCAACTCCTACTAAGTGCTACAACCCAGCACCTAGATTTCTCTACCACTGAAATGCTTACAACCAAGCACTCAGCTTTACACTCTCAATATTCCTATTGATCACAGAATTGTTCTTTTTGAACTAAAGAACACTTTAGATGATTACAACTCAATCTAGCATTTACACATAGAACAGTTGATGTAAGATCCTTTTTGTATTTGAGTGCTTTTAAACTTTCTCTCTTGTATTTTTCTTTTGATGCTTGCCTTTCGTTTCCAGTTTTTCGATTGTCCTTTTATAGAAGGAAATCTGTAGATTTCATCATTTGAAGTGTCTTGACCGTTAATGTCAAAACGGCTCTTTTGGGGAACAATTTCTGGATAGTTTCAGACTGCACCGCCATTCCTTTTCTCTGTTTTCTTCAGGCGTCAGGTTTGTCTTCTAGCGTTTGGTTTGTCTGTTTGCGTCAGTTGTCTTTTTCCAATAATCCATCGTCCCATGACTCTTGGAATTAGTCTTTTAGGTGTCTTCGAGGTTCCAATTATTGGTGCAGAAGATTGGCAGACTTCGTCTTTTAGTGAACAGATTCTTCATGCTGTCCTGACTGTTACTCAGCTCCGTTTGTTCTTTTCGAATGTTCAACGTTCATGCTGAGTTCCTTCAAGGTCAGCTCCGTTCTGTTTAACCGCTCCTGAAGAAGTCTTCAACTTTAGTCAGCTTCGTTTTGCTTCTGAATTTTAACTCCACTCAGCTTCTATTCTGTCTTGCTGAGTTCCGTTCTGCTCAGCTTCGTTCGTGCTGACTTTTGTCCTGTCTTTACTTTATATATTTTTGCACTCAATATTTAACAAACATATTAGTACAATTAAATCAAAGCATCTAAATTTAATTGCCTCTTAATCATGGATGATTTTGTCAAATCAAAATCTTGTGGAAAGATGTTTCAACAAACTCCCCCATTTTGATGTTGGTAAAATACATAATTACGGAACTCAGTTATAAGTTACCCCATGATTGAATTATTTTTTATGCTGAAACTACTCCCCCGTAAGGGTTGCATACATTTTGTTTTAACTTTATTCTAAGTCTTCCAAGATCTAATTTAGACTTAAAACATTTGAGTGTACTGACTCAGTTTTGGAAGGATGTTGTCTCTTAGTTTATTTTTGGTGTTTATTGTTTTTGACCTTTTTGATTTGTTCTGTTCAAACTAGATTAGTCAGATCAGAAAGAAAACAACTATTTGTAATATTGAGTTTAAACAACAGAAACAAACAACCAAAAAGAAAAATCTACCCAAACAACATTTAAAGACAGGATAATTTCTGGACATGATTAAACAAGTTCTACTTCTTCTTTTTCTGAGCTGAGGGTTCAGCTAGGGCAATTCCTTTGCCTTTCTCTTTGCTTCCAGAGGTATTTCCTACAGATTGAGTTCCTCCTCTACTTGTCTCCCCCGTTTTTCCATCATCGGGTTGGTAAAGGAAGGTCTTATTTCTGGCGGCAGAGGAGAGATAGTTAGAGTAGCGATGAAGCCTTTTTGTGCTTTCGCCCAAACTGTTAATGACGGGAATGCTATCGTCCTGGACGTGCCTAGGAACCCGAAGGGAGCTGCTGATCATACTGAGGAGACATTCATGGGCTTTACTCAGGCAGGAGATTGAGCTGGTGACCTGACCATAAGATTGATGGAATAGTTTTAGCAGAGTAGAATCATAAAACATGCGCTGGGCATTGTTGATCCGCATGGCCTTCATGGTAGCTTGTGAAAAGCTCATGAGTTCTGTGTTGGATACTGGATCAACATCCATCTGGGCTCTATCAATGTTCAGGAGTCTAACTGCCTCACTTAATTGGTCAATAGTACACTGAGAAGAAGAAGATACTAAGTCACGTGTACTTGTTAGCTCAGCATGAAGCTTGGTGAAGCATTGTTGAAGTTCGGTAGAGGTGACAAACTCAGTATCACTGGGTGGACTGGATTTGGTTAGCTCAGCATACAGCTTGGTGAAGCAATCTTGTAACTCAGCAGATGTGGCAGATTCAGTATGGGTATTTGGTCTAGAGGGGGTCAGTTCCGCTGCTAGCTTAACAAAACAGTTTTGAAGCTCAGTGGAAGTGACGTACCCTGGATTGGCTTCTGACAGTTGTTGAATTTTCCCTTCAAGAGAGTTCAGATGGGTGGCCATTGTAAGTACTGATTCAGTCAGTTTTGCCATTTGCTCTTGGTTTGGTTGCTGAGTCTGGACTGCAGTGATAATGTTAACCAGATCTTTTAGGCCTCGAAGTTCATTTAGAAGCTGAGTAATACCTGTCAGGTAAGAGGGCTCAGCTTGAGTGGAGTGGTGACCATCAGCTTGAGTAGGATGAAAATCTTGAAGCAAGGACTGAGCAGAAGCAATGACCCATCAGCCAGACTCAGTAGCATTCAAGTATGCAAACTTAGCAGCATTGGACTTAGAGGCTGGTTCAGAATTTGATGGTGGTGGAGGAGTTGGTTCTCTGCCAGATTAAGTACCTTGATTGGTACCTGGACTTTGATTGATTGGATTAGCTGAGTCATCAACATGTTGTGTTGAGGGTGGAACTTGATTCGATAAGTTACTCTTCTCAGCTTGAAGAGGTGAAGTGGAGACAGGAGGTGTGTCACCTTGAGTATCTTGAGTTGGATTTGCAGGGTTTTTGGCTTGTTCCTCATCTTGAGTAACAGAGGCTTGTTTTTCCACTAGATCTTCTGGTGGAGACTCAGTTTCATTTGAGAAGTACTGGAACTGGATTATAGAGAGGTCAGTTTCTGGCTCGTCAATGGGAAAGTCGTCCATGAGATCAATTTGCTTTTGTGCTTTCTTCTTTAATCTTCACCGGGTCTGAGTTTTTGGTGGTGAATGGTCAGTTCGAAGACCTTCACTGGATTCAGTAGCAATTGCTCCTCTTCTACAGGTTGCTCAACAGGGCTCTCAACAACGTTACTTTCTTTCTTTTGCTGCTCAGCATTATCATTGGGGTATTCTTCCTCTTCAGTATTAACTTGTTGGTGCTCAACGTGTTGTTCATCTTCTTGGTCAATTCCATGACCTTCAGGTTGAGTAGAGGCTAGTGGGACAGCTTCTACTATCTTTAAAGAGTTACCCTTTTTCTTTTTCTTTAAAGGGGTTTCTGGAGTTTCTTCGTTCTCATCCTCAGGCTCTTCTTACCTCTTTCTTTTCTCATCATGCTCCTTAGCCTTGTCGGCTTTAGCTTTCTGTCTTGATGAAAGCCTTACTTTCTTTGGGACAGCATGAATGTCTTTGGAGCAGGTTTCTACAATCTTCCTCTTCTTTTTCTTCTCAGGCTGAGCTGTTTCTGGTGACTCAGCATAAGCATCAACCTCTTCTGCAGGCTCAGCTTCAGGCTCAATTTCTTGTTGCTCATCTTCTTCACCTTCTTCAGCATCTCTAGCTCCTTCATATCCCTTCAAGGGTTGATTGTACAATAGTCCATCCAGCAGAACTGCAGTAATTTCACTTCCCAAGCTACTTGTTTCACTTTTCGTCTCAATCTGCTTGTCTTCAAGAATCTTTATAATTAGAGATCCTAAGCGGAGTTTCTTACCACTTCGTTGAAACGCACCAACTAGAAAGACAGGAAGATGGAATGGAGTGTAGGTCAACATGTGCCAGATGAAGCACTGTTCGAAATTCGATGCGGATGAAGCTGAGCTGAGTTTGGGGAAGATAAAGTTGGTCAGCATGAAGTGGACCATCTTTTGTTCTTTACCCATGCAGGTGCTGGGTATTTCCCCCTTATGATCTTTGGGTTTACAGAACCCCTTTAGCTTTTCAGATGTGGATTTTGGTATTTTTTCTTTTGTCATTCTAAATTGAATTCCTTCGTCTGGTAATTCTAGCAGTGTGGCTAGATAAGCAGGGGTTATGACTATTTTCTGACCCTTCACAGTGGTCTCCAAGTAATCAGAGTCGTCTGCATCAACACGTAGATTCGAGTAGAATTCTCGCACTAACCTGGGGTAAGCTGTTCCTGAAAGGGAGAAGAGACCTTTCCATTTGTTCTTCTTGATCCATTCACAGAATGGTTTCTCAGATGAGACGAAACTTGGAGAGAACCATCAGCACTTTAAAACCTCCAGATTATTGACCTTTGAGTGTACCTTGATCATTGTCCTTTTGATTTCCGTTGAAGGACCAGCTTGGTCAGTGGATTTGTCTGTGGTTTGAGTTTTAGGGGATTTGTTTTTACCGGAAGCCATTTTTGAAGGTTTTGAAGTTTTTAGAGAGAAGAAAGTTTGATTTTAGGAGATTACAGGTGTAAGGGATGAAGAGTGGGGATTCTTCCACTTTATACAAATCTGCGACGGCCCTTAATCATTTACTAGCCATTTCTACCTAGGGAGGTTCAACCGACACAAATTCTGTCAATTATGACATCTTCGGCGCATGGGATTTGCCATTAATGTGCGTCTTCCCAAGGTGTCAGAGGTTTACACGTGTAGGTTCACTTTATGCGAGTGGGTTTTTTACTAGGTTTTACTAGAATTCGAAACATCCTAGATATTGAATGCCTAACTTTTGTGAAGATAATTTCTCTATCTCAACATACGTTACTCACTCAGCATGTGCATTCACTCAGCATGGAGTGATTACTCAATATGTTTATCTACTCAGTATAGGATGTTTACTCAGCTTTTATGCCTACTCAGTATCATCACTCAATATATATGTCAATTCAGCATAGGGAGGCTTTTTCATTTTCAGGCTTAGTAAGGAGTAGATATTTTACTCAACATGGCATTTGCACAATTATTCAAAGTTCAACTCATGTGACAATTTATTCAATACAGATTTAGTTAGAGTGGATTTGACATACCAATTGCTTCCCTTAGTGTGTTGAATTGTTCTCGTGCCAAGGGCTTTGTGAAGATATCTGCAAACTGATCGTTTGTAGGCACGTAGGTCAGCTTGATCTCATCTTTTAGTACATGGTCTCTGATGAAGTGATGCCTTATGCTAACATGCTTCATCCTGCTGTGTTGGACTGGATTTTTAGATAGATCAATGGCACTTTTGTTGTCGCATTTGATCTCTATTGTCTTTGTTTTGACTCCGTAATCCTCAAGTTGTTGCTTTATCCATAGGACTTGTGCAACACAGCTTCCAGCAGCCACGTACTCAGCTTCAGTTGTAGACAGAGCCACGGATGATTGCTTCTTGCTGAACCAAGATACTAGACAGCTTCCGAGGAAATGACATCCTCCCGAAGTACTTTTTCGTTCTAGCTTATCTCGTCCATAGTCAGCATCAGTATATCCAATGAGTGTGAAATCATTTGAGGTTGGATACCATAGACCTGCATAGGCACACAATATACGTATAGCTTCTAATCTAGCAACAGGAGCAAATGTTTCTCCATAGTCTATACCCTCTTGCTGACTATAGCCTTGGGCTACAAGTCGAGCTTTGTTTCTAATCACATTTCCATGCTCATCTAGCTTTTTTCTAAAGACCCATTTAGTACCTATGGGCTTTTGATTCCTAGGTTTAGGTACTAAATCCCATACCTCATTTCTGGTGAATTGGTCAAGCTCTTCTTGCATAGCATTGATCCAATATTCATCTTGCTCAGCATCAGCAAAGTTCTTTGGCTCATGTATTGAAACGAATGCAACATTGCTGAGGTATTTTCTAAGTTGATCTCTGGTCATTAGTTTGTTGTTGGCGGCATCGAGAATGGCTTGTTCCGTATGACCTCTTGGGATCTTTATTTCCTTGGGCAATGTTGAGTTGTTTGGAAGAGGTGTTTCTACAATCTCTACAGGAATAGATTGGTCAGCAAATGATATTTCAATTTCTTGCTTACCTTGGGTCAGCTCCTGTATGTTTGACACTGAGGCTTCTGGTTGATCAGCGGAAGCTGAGCCTGGTTCATCTTCTTCAGGCTGACCTGACTTACCTGTAGGGTCAGTTTCATCGAACTCAACATGTACAGACTCTTCTACAATCTGGGTTCTTTTATTAAATACTCTATATGCTTTACTGTTTGTTGAGTACCCTAAAAAGATCGCCTCATCAGCTTTAGCATCAAATTTAGCAAGGTTGTCTTTTGTATTGAGTATAAAACATTTACACCCAAAGGCATGAAAGTATCAAATGTTGGGCTTTCGACCTTTCCAAAGTTCATATGGGGTTTTCTTAAGTATAGGTCTAACTAGAGCCCTATTCAGTATATAACATACCGTGTGAACAGCTTCACCCCAGAAGTACTTTGGAAGCCTATTTTCACTCAGCATTGTCCTAGCTATTTCGACAATGGTTCTATTTTTCCTTTCAACAACCCCATTTTGTTGAGGTGTTCTAGGAGCAGAGAAGTTGTGGTCAATACCACAGGTTTCACAGAATTCATCAAACTGTTGGTTTTTGAATTCTCCACCATTGTCGCTTCTAATGTGAGCTACTTTTAGGTCTTTGTCATTTTCGAGCTTTTTAATTAGTGTGATAAACATCTCAAAAGTTTCATCCTTGCTGCTTAGCAAGATGATCCAAGTGTACCGAGAGAAATCATCTACAATAACCAAGGAAAATTTCTTACCTCCCAAGCTGAGTGGCTGGATAGGTCCGAAAAGATCCAAGTGTAGTAATTCCAAAGGTCTTTTGGTTGAGACAATATATTTGCTATGAAATGACTTTTTGGTTTGTTTGCCTTGCTGACAAGCTTTACATAGTTGATCTTTTTCAAACTTTAATTTGGGTAATCCCTCAACTAATTGCTTTCTAGCTAATTTGGCAAGAAGGTCCATGCTGACATGCCCAAGTCTTCTATGCCATAACCAGGAGTTGTCCTCTTTAGACACTAAGCATATGTTTTTAGAAAACTGTTTTTCTAAGTTCAACATATATACATTTTCTACACGAGGGGCTATTAAAATCAATTCATTTGTATTTCCCTCGAGTATTTGACACTTAGTATCAGCAAATACAACCTTTCTGCCACTCTTACAAAGCT
The DNA here is from genome assembly GCF_963576675.1 of Euphorbia lathyris. Taxonomy (NCBI): domain Eukaryota; kingdom Viridiplantae; phylum Streptophyta; class Magnoliopsida; order Malpighiales; family Euphorbiaceae; genus Euphorbia; species Euphorbia lathyris. Next base: position 42,853,665 of record NC_088919.1, on the reverse strand, counting down.
GAGGTACACTCAGCAGATTGTATTTGAGACCTTTAACTAAGGAGACAGACTCAATAGTTGGGTTACCTCCGATAGTACCTGAGCCGACTATCTTACCCTTCTTGTTGTCTCCAAAGCTTACACTTCCACCTCGTTTAAGCTCTAGTGTGATGAACTGAGTTTCATCACCTGTCATATGCCTTGAGCATGCGCTGTCTATATACCATAGTTTTGACTTCTTCACGCATGTCAAGCTGACCTGCAGTTTAAACTGTTCATTTTTAGGTACCCAATTTCTTTTGGGTCCTTTCTTGTTAGTATAAACAGGTGCAAAATCATACTTTAACTTGTGACAGCATACTTTTATGGTGTGGCCTGGCTTACCATAGAAATCACAAAAGGACACCCTTTGTGGGTTGAACTGAGTATAGTCAGCATTATTGTGTTGGACATGCCAACATACTTTTGTGGTATGCCCTTTTCTTCCGCAGAAGTCACATTGGACAGTCCGCTTGTTATGCCAACACACATCCTTTATGTGTCCCCTTTTTCCACAACACTCACATTGAGTAATTTGCTTATGCTGACTAGTATTTGCATACTCAGCATGGGCTTTATTTCCTTTCTTTTGACTTTGTAACGTTGTGATATCCTTTCTAAGTTTCTTCGACTCAGATTGAATCTCCGTGACAAACTTATGTAGCATTTGCATGTTGTTATGCAAGTCAGAGTTGTCCTGGAGAAGATATCGGAGGTCACTCAGCTTGACTTCTTCAATCTCATCACAGCGCCTGCTGAGTGCCTTAATCTTTTTGTTACACTTATTAGTTAGTGTATATAAGTCACTCAGGGCATTTACCATTTCGTTTCTAAGTAAAAGTAAGGATGTTACCTCATTGTTGTGATTCTCCTGGTCAGTTTCATCAGAAAGATCAGCATGCTCAGATTGGGATTGGTCAGCTCCATCATCTGCCATAAAACATATGTTAGCTGTTTCGTTTTGCTCGACTTCAGATGATGTTGACTCATCACTGTCACTCCATGTGGCTACCATAGCCTTTTTGCTTCCCTTCTTCTCTTTCTTGAGGTTGGGACAGCTTGACTTGATGTGCCCGGTTTGATGACACTCAAAGCATGTGACAGATTTCGAGTTGTCTTTTTTGTACTTGTCACTTGATTCAGCTTTGTACTTATCATTTCTTCTAAATGATCTTTTGCCGTTTCTATCATTTCTCCTGAACAGCTTTTTCATTTTTCTGGTGAACATGGCCAGTTCCTCATCATCAGTTGACTCCGCTTCAGTTGAGTCAGCTTTCATGACAAGGGATTTTTGTTTCTTATCTTCTGATTTTTCTTTCTCTTTGGCTTCAAAGTTTTTCATAGAGATTTCATGAGTTAGCAGAGATCCGATCAGCTCATCATATTTGTAGGTAGTCAAGTCTTGGGCTTCTTCTACGGTTGTTTTCTTTGCTTGCCAGCTCTTGGGCAGACTTCTCAGAATTTTCTTCACTTGTTCTTCTTCAGTGAAGTTTTTTCCAAACCTTTTTAGCTCATTTATAATGTTTGTGAACCTTGCGTTCATTTCTGAGATGTCTTCATTCTCCTTCATTTCAAACAGCTCATAGAGTCTCATATGTTGATTGACTTTAGACTCCTTAACTTTGCTTGTGCCTTCATATGTCACTTCAAGCTTCTTCCAAATCTCCTGTGCTGATTCACAACCTGAAATCTTATTGTATTCTGCAGCATCTAACGCACAGTGAAGCATATTTATAGCCGAAACATTATTTTGTAATTTTCTGAGGTCATCCTCTGTCCACTCAGCCTCACTTTTAACAATTTTCTCATTGTTAACAGTTTTGTATGGCACATGTGGACCTTGAACAATTGCAAGCCATGCACTCATGTTTGTGGCTTGTATAAAGTTCTTCATCCTATTCTTCCAGAATGTATAATTTGACCCAAAGAATAGGGGGGTCTAGTGATTGACAGTCCCTCAGGGAGTATCTGTGTTGTTTGGTTTCCTGGAAGGAACCGAGTGCTATTCTCACCCATTTTTCGGGATCAGCTCAAGATTGTTAAATCTTTGAGTAGTGAGCTTTGTCTCTGATACCACTTGTTGGTCCCTGGTAATTAGTTCCAAGGGGGGGTTAGGAACTAATATAACTTTTTCGTGTTTTAATTTAGCTGACTGGATGTTATTTTGAGAGTTTATTAACTCAGCCTTTGGTCAGCTTGGTGAGATATATCACTGGACAGCTTTAGTCAGATGTTGACCAAAGTTGTTTCCTTGAGAGTTAGGAATTGACACTTTTGGAGGTCAGCTTCTAACTCAGCAGAATTTACTTACTCAGGATCAGCTTAGGCAATTTATATGGTGAGTAAATAAAGCAAACAACACATGCAATTATAAGAGAGAGTTTAGAGATTACTCAGTATCACTTATCCTGGTTCGGCCTCTCTGCCTACGTCCAGTCCCCAGAGTCCTCCGGGCTTTTTGAATCCAATACTGAGCTCTTTAAAGGTAGAGCACAAACCAATTACAAGGCAGTTGAATATGTAAGAGTACCTTCCTCTATTCGTCTACTCAACTCCTACTAAGTGCTACAACCCAGCACCTAGATTTCTCTACCAATGAAATGCTTACAACCAAGCACTCAGCTTTACACTCTCAATATTCCTATTGATCACAGAATTGTTCTTTTTGAACTAAAGAACACTTTAGATGATTACAACTCAATCTAGCATTTACACATAGAACAGTTGATGTAAGATCCTTTTTGTATTTGAGTGCTTTTAAACTTTCTCTCTTGTATTTTTCTTTTGATGCTTGCCTTTCGTTTCCAGTTTTTCGATTGTCCTTTTATAGAAGGAAATCTGTAGATTTGATCGTTTGAAGTGTCTTGACCGTTAATGTCAAAACGGCTCTTTTGGGGAACAATTTCTGGATAGCTTCAGACTGCACCGCCATTCCTTTTCTCTGTTTTCTTCAGGCGTCAGGTTTGTCTTCTAGCGTCTGGTTTGTCTATTTGCGTCAGTTGTCTTTTTCCAATAATCCATCGTCCCATGACTCTTGGAATTAGTCTTTTAGGTGTCTTCGAGGTTCCAATTATTGGTGCAGAAGATTGGCAGACTTCGTCTTTTAGTGAACGGATTCTTTATGCTGTCCTGACTGTTACTCAGCTCCGTTTGTTCTTTTCGAATGTTCAACGTTCATGCTGAGTTCCTTCAAGGTCAGTTCCGTTCTGTTTAACCGCTCCTGAAGAAGTCTTCAACTTTAGTCAGCTTCGTTTTGCTTTTGAATTTTAACTCCACTCAGCTTCTATTCTGTCTTGCTGAGTTCCGTTCTGCTCAGCTTCGTTCGTGCTGACTTTTGTCTTGTCTTTACTTTATATATTTTTGCACTCAATATTTAACAAACATATTAGTACAATTAAATCAAAGCATCTAAATTTAATTGCCTCTTAATCATGGATGATTTTGTCAAATCAAAATCTTGTGGAAAGGTGTTTCAACAGACCCTTCATCCCTAAAAGCTCCGACACGACGAAGACTTAAAAAGAAGGCGCAAAAGCAAATTGATCTTATGGACGACTTTCCTATTGATGAGCTTGAGACTGACCTCTCCAAAATCCAGTTCCAGTACTTCTCAAATGATGCTGAGACTGAGTCACCACCAGAAAATCCTGTAGAAAAACAAGCCTCTGTTACTCAGGATGAGGAACAAGCCAAAAACCCAGCAGATCCAATCCAAGCTGCTCAAGGTGGCACACTTCCTATCTCCACTTCACCTATTCAAGCTGAGCAGATTAACTTGTCTAATCAAACTCCACCTCCAACTCAACATGTTGATGACTCAGCTCATGAAATCAATCAAAGTCCAGGTACCAATCAAGGTACTCAATCTGGCAGAGAGCCAACTCCTCCACCACCATCAAACTCAATACCAGCCTCTGAGCCTAATGCTGATCAATTCGCATACTTGAATGCTACTGAGTCAGGACACATTGTCATTGCTTCTGTTCAGTCCTTGCTTTAAGATTTAAACACTCCTCAAGCTGATGCACACCAATCCACTCAAGCTGAGTCATCTCAACTATCAGGTATTACTCAGCTTCTCAATGAACTCCGAGGCCTTAAGGATCTGGTCAGTATTATTACTACGGTTCAAACTCAGCAACCCAATCAAGGCCAGATAGCCAAACTGACTGAACTGATGCTGACAATGGCAACCCATATGAATTCGCTTGAAGGCAAAATTCACCAACTGTCAGAAGTCAATCTAGGGTATGCCACTTCCACTGAGCTTCAAAGCTATTTTGCTAAGCTAACTGCGGAACTGACCACATCAAGTGCACCCGGCAATGGTGAGTTTGCCACCTCTGCCGAACTTCAACAATGCTTTACCAAGCTTCATGCTGAGCTGACCAGTACGCGTGACCTAGTATCCTCCTCTTCTCAGTGTACAATAGACCAGCTGAGTGAAGCTGTAAGCATACTCAACATCAACAAGGCACAGATGGATGTTGATCCAGTTTCCAACAGTGAACTCCTGAGCTTTTCCCAGGCCATTATAAAAGCCATGCGCATCAACAATGCCCAGCGGATGTTCTATGATTCTGCCTTGCTTAAAATGTACCATCAATCGTTTGGTCAGATCACCGCCTCGCTCACCTGGCTAAGCAAATCCTATGAATGCCTACTTAGCATGATCAGCAGCTCCCTCCGGGTTCCTCGGCATGTCCAGGATGACAGTGTTCCTGTTATTGATGGTTTGGGTGAAAGCACTAAGCGGCTTCAGCGCTACTCCCATTACCTTTCCAATGCCGCACGAAATGAAACCTTCCTCTACAAACCCGATGATGGAAAAACGGGGGAGACAAGTCAAGGAGGAACTCAGCCTACTGGTAATGTTTCTGGAAGTAAAGAGAAAGGTAAAGGAATTGCTCTTGCTGACCATCAAGCTCTGGTCAACTTGAAGAAAAAGAAGTAGAACTAGCTCAGTCAATATCTAGGACTTAGCTTTATATCCTGTCTTTGAATGTATGTGTTTTAAAAGGTCAATATATGAAAGTATTAATTTTCTTCCTGACCTGACTAATAAAATTTGAACAAACAAATCAAGAAGTTAAACACACTCAGTATGCATTAACACCAAAACAACTTATGCAATAAACTGAGAGACAACATACCTCTAATATTTTTAAAACTGACTTAAATCCAAACAAGCGCAAATCTAAAACTAAGTCAGTATACACAAATGTCTTAAGTCTAATTCAATTAGATCTTGGAAGGTTTAGAATTAAGTTAAGACAATATGTGCAACCCTTACGGGGGAGTATCTTTAAAAATAAATCAATCATGGGGCAACTTATAACTGAGTTCCGTAATTATGTATTTTGCCAATATCAAAATGAGGGAGTTTGTTGAAACACCTTTTCCACAAGATTTTGATTTGACAAAATCATCCATGATTAAGAGGCAATTAAATTTAAATGCTTTGAGTTAATTGTACTAATATGTTTGTTCAATATTGAGTGCAAAAATATATATAAAGTAAAGAAGGACAAAAGTCAGCACAAGCAAAGTTGAGTAAAACGGAACTCAGCATGACAGAATGGAAGCTGAGTGGAGTAGAACTCAGAAGCAAAACGAAGCTGACTAAAATTGAAGATTTCCTCAGAAGCATTTACACAGAACGGAGCTGACCAAGAAGGAACTCAGCTTAGAAGTTCAACATCCGAAGATAACGAAGAAAGCTGAGTGACAGTCAGGACAGCATGAAGGATCCGTTCACTAAAGGACAAAGTCTGCCAATCTTCTGCACCAATAATTGGAACCTCGAAGACACACAAAAGACTAATTCCAAGAAACATGGGTCGTTGGATTATTGGTAAAAGACAACTGGCGCAAAAAGACAAGCCAGACGCAAGAAGACAAACCTGACGCCTGAAGAAATCAGAGAAAGGGAATGGCGGAACAGTCTGAAGCTGACCAGAAATTGTTCCCCAAAAGAGCCGTTTTGGTGTTAACGGTAACAACAATTCAAACGATCCAAATCTGCAGTTTTCTTCTATAAAAGGACAATGAAGAACCTTGGATAATTACTGAAGCATTAAGAGAAAAATACAAGGAGAGAAAATCTTGAAAGCACTCAAATACAAAAAGATCTTACACCAACTTTTCCATTCTCTGTGTAAATGCTAGATTGATTGTTGTGTAATCATCTAAAGTGTTCTTTAGCATAAAAAGAACAAGTTTGTGATCAATAGGTATATTGAGAGTGTTAAGCTGAGTGCTTGGTTGTAAGCATTCAGTGGTAGAGAAATCTAGGTGCTGGGTTGTAGCACTTAGTAGGAGTTGAGTAGACGAATAGAGGAAGGTACTCTTGCATATTCAACTGCCTTGTAATTGGTTTATGCTCTACCGTTAAAGAGCTCAGTATTGGATTCAAAAAGCCCGGAGGATTCCGGGGACTGGACGTAGGCAGAGTGGCCGAACCAGGATAAGTGATACTGAGTAATCTCTGAACTCTCTCTTATATTGCATGTGTTGTTTGCTATATTTACTCAGCATATATATTGCCTAAGCTGACCTTGAGTAAATAAGTGGTGCTGAGTTAGAATCTGACCTCCAAGAGTGTCAATTCTCAACTCACAAGAAAACAACTTTAGTCAACATCTGACTAAAGCTGTCTTGAAACATATCTCACCAAGCTGATCAAAAGCTGAGTTAAGAAACTCTCAAAATAACTTCCAGTCAGCTTAATTAAAACGCAAAAAAGTTATATTAGTTCCTAACCCCCCCTTGGAACTAATTACCAGGGACCAACAAGAAGAACAACTATATAGAAAGTTGACACATCAGCTTGCATTTAATTTAATCTTCACAAACCTCACGATGGTTATTAGAGAAGTAAATCTCACTAATTGAACTAAATGGATGTTTTAGTGGTTATAGTGGTTTTGATTGTAATTAATATAAATTAATTCAGTAAGATTAATTTTCTATTAAATGAAGTAATTCTTAAATTAGTTGAGAAAGAAACATTCTAATAATTCTTCCTATAGGAGTGACTTTTGGCTCATTCGAAACTGAAAGACAGTTCATATGAAAAATTTCCTTTATGCAAATTTTGTTCAGCGCCCATAACTCCTATTTTGATTCGTTCGTCCTATTTCTTGGTTTTCTTCGACACATACGGTTATAGTTTGACTCACACTTCTATTGTATTTTGGGAGATTGCGGTAAAATTTATCTTAAGGAGACTAATCTCATCAGACTTTATAATCTTCTTGTTCATTTGAGCAAGTTCATCTGAAGGTTTATTATATCAGTTTATTATAATTCTGTTATGGGTAAATTCCAAAAAAAACCCCTGTGGTTTGATTTTGTTCCAAAAAAACCCTTGTGGTTTGTTATTACAAAAAAAAGGACTGTGATTTGCGCCGTTACTCGAAAAACGGAAATTGGCTTAACACTGTAAAAGTGCTGACGTGGCACAGGGGTAAAACGGGAAAATGGAATTTTTTTTATTTTTTTCCCTCTTCTCTCTCCTCCTCCTTCTTCCTTCTTCTTCTTCTTCTTCTTCTTCTTACTCTTCTTCTTCTCCTCCTCCTCCTCCTCCTTCTTCTTCTTCTTCTTCTTCTTCTTCTCTCATCTTCCTTCTTCTTCTTCTTCTTCTTCTTCTTCTTCTCTCCTCTTCCTTCTTCTTTTTCTTTTTCTTCTTCTTCTTCTTTCTTCTTCTCTCCTCTTCCTTCTTCTTCTTCTTCTTCCTTCTTCTCCCCTCCTCCATTCTTCTTCTTCTTCTTCTTCTTCATCCCTCTTCTTCTTCCTTTTTTTTTCTTTTTTTTAAGTTTCGGAGAAATCTGGAAATTTCCAGAAATCTGGAAAATTCCAGATTTCTTCGAGTAAGGGAATTTTTTTTTAAAAAAAGAATAGAAAAAAAGAAGAAGAAGAAGGAAGAAGAAAAAGGAAGAAGAAAAAGGAAGAAGAAGAAGGGAGAAGGAAAAAGAAGAAGGAGGAGAGAAGGAAGAAGGAAGAAGGAGGAGGAGAGAAGGAAGAAGAAGAAAAAGGAAGAAGAAGAAGGGAGAAGGAAGAAGATGAAGGAGGAGAGAGAAGAAGAAAAAAATAAAAAAAAAAATCGATTTTCCTGTTTTACCCCTATGCCACGTCAGCACTTTAACGGTGTTAAGCCAATTTCCGTTTTTCGGGTAACGGCGCAAACCACAATCCTTTTTTTTTGTAATAACAAACCACAAGGGTTTTTTTGGAATAACATCAAACCACATGAGTTTTTTTTGGATTTTACCCTTCTGTTATTTATGTTCTTCAATTTAATAAAATTATTATTCTGTTTTTTTAATTATGTTCTTCAATTAATCATGAATTTAAAAGTACTTAACCTAAAAAGTCATTTCTAAACAAATGATGATGTGTCAACAAAAATTAAAATCAATACATAAAAGTTTAATGCGGTTATTAAAAAACTAAGTGCCCGTTTATTTTACCTACTGTTTGATGTTGCTGTTTTCTGTTTGCTGTTACAGTTTATTGTTTGTTGTTACTATTTGCTGTTTGCTGTTACGGTTTGTTGTTGGAAAAAGCTGTTTTCCAAAAAGCAGAAATTCTTTGCTTTTGTAAAAGACTGTTTTTCAGGTGTAAAAGGCAAACATGGGGTCACTAACCAAACATCTAATACTGCTTTTCAGGTGTAAAAGGCAACCAACAGGTCACTAACCAAACATCTAAAACTCTCATTTTTGAAGTTAAAAAGCAAACAGAAACATGAAAATGAGCAACCAAACACCCCCTAAATGGAATTAATGTTGGAAAAATATTTTAGTGCTTATACTGATTTTAATTGTAGTTACCATGAATTAATTTAGTAAGATTAATTTCTCATTAAATGAACTAATTGAGAAAAAGAACATTCCAACAGTTCATTTGAAATTTTTTCTCTATGCCAAATTTTGTTCATTTTCCAGAATTTTTGTTTCGATTCGTTCATTCTATTTCCGTTCTGGTGATAATTCAACATAAGCATATCAGTAATTATGTTTATAATAATACAAATACCCAAAGGAATTGTCTTGCAGTATCGACAGTTTGGCCGACATCAATCGCAAGAAAAGAAGAGACCATGCTTGATGATCATTGGTGGAAAACACTTCATCCATGGCAAAATTCCCAAATCGAAAACCCTAAACAGAAATAAAGCTCAAACTTTGATTATGCTGACATAATTCAGAGAGAGATTTGTAGAAGGAAGGAAGAGAATAAATTGTAGGATGGGTTCCTCGAGTTATTACGAGTTTTATAACATTCGGCCTAATGTTTGAGCTACATTCCTTAAAAGATTAGAGTTCGATTGGAACTCTATAGACTAACAATAAATAAACAAATAGTAGTATTTATTTCATAATAAATCTTTTAATTTTAGGGAAAAGTACAAAAATAAACCTTGTGGTTACACCCATTTTAGATTGCAGCCATGTGGTTTAAAAATTTACAAAATGGTACCTTGAGGTTCATTCCGTTAGCAAACACATACCAAATTGACTAACGGTGTTAAAAGTCAAAGGGAAAAGAGTTAATTTAGTCCTTATATTTATTTATTTTATAAATTAACCCCCCTTATTATCTAATTATCACAAAAAAACCCAAAATAAAAAATAAAAAGCAAACACACCATCTTCTCCATCTCACTTTAATTTTTTTTTTTTTCTTTTTCTTTCTCTCCTCTTTGTTACTTTCTCTCTCTAAATTCAATTTATATCTCTTTAATTTCCATGCCATGAATGGACATAAACACAAATTCACAGGATCCTTTCTAATCCACCATTCCAAACTCTCTGATTCCTCTGAAAATAGACTAACTAACGGCGTATCAATCAACTATAACGCCGAATTCATCAATCACCATGATCAATCAATTGTCTACGTCTCTGAATGAAGTGGTTGCGCTCGAATTTATTCATCTTCAATTGGAGTTCCCAAAACTCAGCAGCTTCCATCTGCAAGAAAGTGCCTTTTCCATGACCATCCCGTTATCAAGAACATCCGTCTCTACTTCATCTCAGCTCATGAGCAGCCTCGACAACCTTTTAAGAGTTGGTCTGCTCTTTACTCCACAGATCTTGATAATCAAAATGGGGATATAATTACTCGTTTGATATCCTATGGAGTTGTTGATTTCAGTCCTGCAATTTCTGGCAGCGGGGATTTTATAGTTGTTGCTTCCTATGGGTCTCATCCTTGGGAAGGTGATTTTCATGAGCATATATTGATATTGTTGTTTTCAAACAATCGAATCCAGGGAAAAGAGTGATTGTTTGTGAAAAAGGTGGATGGCCTACTTGGTCAGGTGATGAGACCATTTACTTCCATCGCCAAGCTGATGACCGATGGTGGAGCATTTTCCTGGTGAATTTCCCTGGTGATCTCAAGTTCTCTAGTTTTCAATTACTCCAATTCGAGTTTGAAATTAAAGAGAGACAAATTGAATTTAGAGAGAGAAATTAACAAAGAAGAGAGAGAGGAGAAAAAGAAAAATAAAAAATTAAAGAGAGATGGAGAAGAGGGTGTATTTGTTTTTTTTTTTTTTTTTGTGGTTTGTTTGTGGGAATTAGATAATAAGGGGGGTTAATTTATAAAATAAATAAATATAAAGACTAAATTAACTCTTTTTCCTTTGACTTTTAACACCGTTAGTCAATTTGGTATGTGTTTGCTAACGAAATGAACCTCAAGGTACCATTTTATAAATTTTTAAACCACAGGGCTGCAATCGAAAATGGATGTAACCACAAAGTTTATTTTTGTACTTTTCCCTTAATTTTATATATTATTTGGAAGTTTTATCCGATCTAGCTAAATAAACATCATCAATGAAAAGTAACGCTGATATCGTATGATTCTGGTAATAAATAGTTATTATCCTATTTTTTTTTTCTTTTTTTTAAAAGCCTATTTTTTTCTTTTCAAACAATAGTTAAATATTGTATCTTCATCCTACCAAAAAAAAAAAAAAAATATTGTATCTTCATTGTTAAAGTTCAATAAGTTGACATCTTAATAAAACTATGCATGAATTTATGAAATTATGTGATTATAAATAATAAACAATTAAATAAATTTATAATTTAGGTGTCTTTTATGGTTTGTTTTTGACAAAGTACTATTACTTGGTGTGTTTTCACCATTTGATAATGGAGCATAAAATTAATCCAATGGTGAAAACACACAAAGTAAGGTTTACTTTGTAAAAAACAAAGTAAGTATAGCCTTTACCTATAATTTAATTAGATCAGTGTGTTGCATGATATATAGGTGCTTCCTACGATTACTTTTAACAAAGTAAGTCTTACTTTATATTTTTTAAATAATATTTCATATTTATTTTAGTTTTAATTAACAAAATATTCAATCTTAAATATAAATTGTTTAATTTTTGTTTAATTTTATATTTAGAATACATAATTATTTTTTATTACCAAAATCATTATATCTATAAGTGTTATTTTTCATTGAGGAGGCTTATATTTAACTACATCCAGTAAACTTCTAAAACAAAAAGCTACATCTGGTAAAACTTCTAAAGGATATAGAAAATTAAAAGGTTTATTGTGAAAATATTAAATACTAAATACTACTCCTTCCGTTTCATATTACATGTCTTTTTAGAGAGTTGTATAGAAATTAAGGATATTAGAAAAAGACATTGTTGCCTCCTATTTATTGATTCTATAATAAGTCCATTATTCTAATTAATTTTCATAAACCCGTGTTTTACAGCGGAAAAAAAAGATGATTTAATGTGTACTGATCATATAAAATGACATGTAATATAAAACAAAAAAGAATTTCTAGATAGACATGTAATATGTAACGGAGGTAATAGTATTTGTTTATTGATTCAAAAATACAATTTGTTTATTTTTTATTACTCTACAGAGTTACAATCGGAACTCTAATATTTTAAGGAACGTAACTCAAGCATCAGGCCGCCGAATGTTATAAAACTCGTAATAACTCGAGAAACCCATCCTGCAATTTCTTCTCTTCCTTTCCTTCTACAAATCTTTCTCTGAGTTTATGTCAGCGTAATCGAAGTTTGAGCTTTATTACTGTTTAGGGTTTTCGATTTGGGAATTTTGCCATGGATGAAGTGCTTTCCGCCAATGATCAGCAGAGCATGGTCTCTTCTTTTCTTGAGATCGCTGTCGGCCAAACTGCCGATACTGCGAGACAGTTCCTTCAGGTATTTGTATTGTTCTAAATACAATTACTGATATTCTTATGTTGGCGTTAAGAGTTTGCTTCTGTAGTTGGGATCCCCCTTTTTAGTTTAGCCATTGAGGTGAATAGCATATTACAATTAGCTATTTTTTAGTGGGTTTGCTAGTACTGTGGTCATGTTGCAGATTAAGTATTGAGGATTTTTTATATATATTTTGCTGTACGAGTGATGATAGGAAATCAAGGAAGAGCAATTTTGTGATAATTTGCAACTGATGCCAATATTTGTTAGCCCGAGTCACATAGAGTGGAAGTAAGAGATGAGGTTTTTTATTATTTGTTTTCCGATAGAGTCAAAGTAAGAGATAATTTATTATTATTACTTTTCTTGTTTTTAATTTTACACTGGCCTAGAGGTTGTTGTTGCGGAAGCTTTTATGGCCTCTCAAAGAATGTGAAGTGATTGAAGGGTATACATGCTAGATTGTCTCGGTGGAGGAAGTTATTTGGGAATGTTATTACTGTAATTTTACACTAGTGAAATTGAATAAAGTATATCTGCTGTTTGAGTTCTTGAGCATTTTTTATTACTATTTAATCATGGAGCTTAATGGGGCAAAATTGAGTTTGAGTTCTGCTGCCTGCTGGCTTTGTTTTTATATGAAACCTAATTGTGGGAAGTTGGCATTTGAACAGGCCACCAGTTGGAAGCTTGAGGAAGCTCTTCAGTTGTTCTATATAGGCAATGAAGTTGGGCAGGTGGCACCTGCATCACAGCCTCCACCGTCAGAAAATGCTTATCCCTTTCCAGATGTAAATTCTATGTATGTTGGATGATCTTTAATTTTTTTATTCTTTTGGTGATCTTTTTGTCTGATCTGAAATGTGTGATGGTTTAATTTACTTGTTGCCCATTGTGACATGCTGATTCAGTGCAAATGAGCTTCAAAATGAAAACGGAAATGTTGGACAAGATGCTGGAGATGGTGAAGTACGCGCTCCTTTGCCAGTTGTAAGGGAAACTCTATATGATGATGCCATGTTCTATAGGTATGTCATCCTTCTCTTTCCATTTCAATAATTGTACTTTACTTCATTTATATTGTCACCGGGTTCCATCTTAAATGGGGAAGGTAGAGTAGAACTAGAGATTGATCATATACCTTGTTGCTAGTTATGTTTTGGTCTTAATAGATGTGCATAGATGTATTCTTATGGTCCTAGGATCCAGTTTTGGAAAAGGTATGATTTTCTGGTTAGGTTAAGGGCTTATTAGAGAGAACTCTTCAATCTCTTGATACTAATTTATGGAAATTCTTGATTGGAAATACTGCTTATTTTCTTCCGTTTAGTTTTTTTTTTTTTTCCCTTCACATAAAGCGTACACACTAGCCGCACACCAACTGCTGTAATACACCACATAGAAACTGTCGTACAGTTACCAAGAGTGGCAGGCAGTTACCTTCCAAAATACCCACACACAGAAAGATATGCATGTGCATATGCAAGGACGTAAGCATAGTTGTTAGAATCGTACGATTCGAGTAGAGTCAGCTCCATTTCGACTCGACTCTTTATGTAGAATCGGAAATGTCCAGAATCGGTGGTGAATCGGACGACTCGGTGGTGAATCGCCGAATCGTCCGATTCTAATGATCGCTCGAATGTGAAGAAAAAAATGGCAGCAAAGTCTTTTGGAATCTGTACAGTTCCATTAAATATAAGATTCATGAATGACTTTTGTGCCACCCCCTACAACCAATAAGAATTAAAGTAAATGAACAAAAAATCAATAATTCAAATTCAAATTCAAAGAAAGAGATAAAGATTACATTGAAAGTTAAAACTCACACAACTTTCCAAATTCCATTTACATACACAAATATGACCCTTTTCCACCTTTCTTTCTTTTCTTTCCAAACTTTCTTCTTTCTTTTCCATGGTGGACGTCAAGGACTTGCAAAGTACACTTACATCCCTTGATGATGAAGAATGATTTGTGAATTAATTTTATTTAGGATTGCAAATTTTAAGTAATTAGTTTATATGACTTTTTTAAAATGAGACTTTCGATTCACGAGTCGAATCTCGATTTGACAACTATAAACTATGGACGTAAGGCACATATTAGGTTCCCGGGCCTACCTCTTGAATACTACAGTGATAGGTTCCTGAACAAGATTGGTAGCCTTGTTGGGAAAGTCCACCATGTTGATAAGACTACCATTGGGGCAGTGAGAGGCAAGTTTGCCAGGGTCTGTATCGATATTGATCTCGCTAAGCCTCTTCTTTCTCAGTTCTGTACTCAAAACAAGGTCTATCATATTGAATATGAAGGTATACACAACATCTGCTATGAATGTGGTATGTTTGGCCATACCCTTGAGGGTTGTCCTAAGAGGAGGAAGGACGTGGAGGAGTTGGTGCAACCTATCATAGGCGAAGCTGAGAAGAGTCAAGGGGAAGTAAGGAGCTTTGGCCCATGGATGCTTGCCAAGAGGCCAGTGAGAAGGAAGCCACGGGCTAATGTTAATGTTAATCATTCACCAGATATCAGTACGAAGATGACTACTCTCCAGATTGCTCCTGAGATCAAGGTCAGACCCCCGGATATTAAGAAGGGGATTGAGACTGGAGTGGACTCAGCTTCGGGTTCCGGGTCAAGGTTCGGTGTTTTGTCTATGGAGGATGATCAAGACTCGGATCCTTCTGATAAGCAGATTGATTTAAGCATGCCTGGTCTAGAGTCGGTAGAGCATGCCTCTAGTCTGGGTAATTCTATTAATCCTCTCTTTGTCTCTAATGCTTCTGCTAAAGGCAAAGAGATTCCCCAGTCTATCCTGTCAGCTGGGAAGGGTTTGAGTAGGGAGGCGAGTACTCTACATCCTCCTGTTGATGCTCCTATTGGTAAGACTATAGGAGTGAGTAAGTTAAACATGAAGAATCCCAAAGGGAAACCTAAAAAGAACCTTCATGGTTTGAATTCTTTGGATAAAAGGGGTCCTTCTGGGACCGCCTCTAGGCTCTCCGGAGCCCCAAACAAATACCTGATCTAGGGTTTGGGCCTGCGTCTGTAGTCTCCCCCTCTGATGGACTTCTTCGTTTGGAATGTTAGAGGTGCGGCGAGCAAGGCTACCCGCATTCATGTCAATGATCTCATTAAACAGTTTAACCCTTCCTGCTTTGTCCTTCTTGAGACCAAGGTTAGTGGAGCCAAAGCAGATGAGGTGGTTAGAAAGTTTAAGAATTGGAATTGCGTCAGGTCGGAGGCTACTGGCCGGGCAGGGGGGATTTGGCTCTTTTGGAAGCCAGGTCAAGTCAATATTGATATTGTTACTATGGACAGTCAATTCATCCATAGTAAGGTGTGTTACCCGGGTAATAAACCCTTCTTTATTACCTTCGTCTATGCTGATCCTGTTTCGACTAACCGAAGAAGGCTGTGGGAGATCCTTCATTCTTTTAGCTCTAACATGGTGGAGGCGTGGTTGGTTGCCGGGGATTTTAATGACATTGCCCTCTTGAGTGATCAGAGAGGAGGGGGTAATCATTATGTGAACCGGTGTCTTAATCATAAGCAAAGTATGGATATGTGCGGGCTTTCGGACCTGGGTGCTGCTGGCCACAAATTTACCTGGAAAAGGAATAGTGTGTTTGTTAGGTTGGATAAGGTGTACGCTAATGTTGCAGCGATTTATAGGTTTTCTGAGGTCAAGGTACTTAATCTCCCTTTCCGTCACTCAGACCATTGCCCTATCCTCATTAATTTGGTCAAAGGAAATCGGCTGAAAGGTAATAGACCTTTTAGGTATCTGGTGGCTTGGGAGTCTCACCCCGAGTTTAAGGATTTCGTTAAAAGCAATTGGCATCCCCACTCTGATGTTCTCCTCGCTACTGAGGAATTCAGGAGGAATGTGGCTGTTTGGAATAAAAATACTTTTGGTCATATTATCAGGAGGAAGAACAAACTCTTGAGGAGAATGGAAGGTGTTCAGCGTTGCTTGGAGGTTCGTTTTGATCATAGCCTGAATGGTCACCTAAGAGCTCTTCAGAACGAGTTGGAAGTTGTGCTTAGACATGAAGAGCTTCTGTGGTTCCAGAAATCTAGGAAGGCTTGGATTCAAGACGGGGACCGGAATACCAGGTTTTTCCACCTCTCAACGATCATTAGGAGACAGCGAAATAGGATCGAGGCTATTAAAGACGCCAGTGGTGAGTGGATTTTTGAGGAGGAGGACATTCGGCGCCTTGCCCTTGATTTCTACAAGGACCTGTTCAGAGAGGAAGCTGTGGACCTAGAGAGTGCCCACTCTGGCATTTCCTTTCCTCGTTTGGGGGAGGATGCTATTAATAATGCTTTCCATCCCATTGAGCTTAAAGAGATTGATCTGGCCTTCTCCAGCATCGGTTCCACTAAGGCTCCTGGTATTGATGGTATCCCCGCTAGTTTCTATCATAAACACTGGGACACTGTTAAAGAGGGTATATACAGCTTTGTGTTAGGTGTCTTTGGTGGTTCGAACGATATCAGTTTGGTTAATAAAACCCTCCTTGTCTTGATTCCTAAGGTTGCCAAGCCTTCTTCCTTTCTCCAGATGAGACCCATCAGTCTTTGTAATGTCTTGTATAAAGCTATTACTAAGATTGTGGCTAATAGAATCCGGAAGATCCTTCCGGATATTATCAGCCAAAATCAAGGGAGCTTTGTTCCTGGAAGACAATTGATGGATAACGTTGTTATTGCCCAGGAGGTTGTCCATTCTATGAAGATTAAGAAAGGCAAGAAAGGGATCGTGGCTCTCAAGCTGGATCTGGAGAAAGCCTATGATAGGTTGAACTGGAGCTTTCTTCTGGATAGTTTAGCCAAAGCTGGTATCCCGGAGAACTGGAGGAATTTGATTGGAAAGTGTATCTCCTCTCCTGTTTTCCAGGTTATGATCAATGGGGATATGTCGGATGAGTTCTCTCCATCCAGGGGTATTCGTCAAGGGGATCCTATGAGCCCCTTCCTTTTTGTTATTGCCATGGAAAGATTGTCTCACCTGATCCAAGAGGCGGTGAGCAAAGGGACTCTCCACCCTGTTTCCATCAACAGACATTGCCCCCCTGTTACCCATTTACTCTTTGCTGATGATGTCATACTTTTTGTGGAGGGTAATGAGGAACAAATTAAGGCTGTGATGGATATCCTCGACTGCTTTTGTGAGGCTTCTGGCCAGAAGATTAACATCCATAAATCCCGTATGCTTTGTTCCAAGAATATGGATAATAGCTTGTGTAGAAGACTGAGTGAGATGTCTGGCATTCCCCTGACTCAATCGTTTGGGAAATACCTTGGGGTCCCTCTTCATAGTGACAGGGTGTCCAAAGCCTCTTTTAAAGACATTTTGGACAAATCTAACGGTTTGTGTGCTAGCTGGAAAGCTAATTCTCTTTCCCTTGCAGGTCGCCTTACTTTAATCCAGTCTATCAACTGCGCTGCTCCAAATCACATCATGCAAGCCTGTAAGCTCCCTGAGCCGGTCCTCAACGACCTTGATAAAATTAATCGGCGTTTTCTGTGGGGAGAGTCTGGGGATGGGAGGAAGATTCACCTGGTCCCTTGGAAGGAAGCCTGCCAGCCTAAGAGCAGGGGGGGTCTTGGTATAAGGCAAGCTAAGGACAATAATAAAGTCCTGTTAATGAAGCTTCTTTGGAGAATGTGGCAATCCCCCTCCTCCCTTTGGGTTCGTCTTCTGTGCGGCAAGTATAGGAAAGATAGAATCTTTGGTGGCCCGAAGGAGAGGGTTGTCAGCTGTTCCTTCCTCTGGAAAGGGCTTAGTGCTGTTTTTGCTGAGTTCTGTACGGGGATTGGCTTGGAGGTGGGTAATGGGAGATCCATTAGTTTCTGGTATGACACCTGGATTGGTGACAAACCGTTGATTGAGGTGTGCATCGCCCCTCCGCCGAATGATCTCCTCTCCTGGAGAATTGCTGATGTGGTGGACTCGGAAGGAGACTGGATCTGGTCTAAGTTCGACTCCTTTCTTAGCCTGGAGACCCTCCTTAATATTAGAGGTGTGAAGATTAGTAATCAGGAGGAGGATAAGGACAGACACTGCTGGGCCTTGACTAATAATGGTTCTTATTCTTGCAAATCGGCCTATGAAGCTTTTACCCCTAATAGGGCTGATCCTCCTTTGGAAATTTGGAAGTCCATTTGGGCCCTCAAAGTCCCCTACCGCATTAGGAGTTTCCTATGGCTGGGAGTCAAAGACAGGCTCCTCACGAATGCAGATAGACACAGAAGGCACTTGGCTGTATCTGGTGCCTGTAGCAGATGCAGCGGCCATGTGGAAACCTTGTGCCATGCTTTGAGGGATTGCCCGAATAGTAGAAAGGTTTGGGAAGGGGTCCTTCCTCACCACATCCTTCCTTCCTTTATGGGGTTCTCTGATATTGACTGGTTCTCTGAAGGCGTTAATGGGAATTTGTTGGCCAGTATGGAGCACGGGGCTATTCTCTTCGCTATTATTTGTCACCAAATGTGGAAATGGAGGAATGAAGAGTTATTTGCTGAGAAGACTGTCTTTATTCCTGACCTCCGGTTTTACTTCTCGAAAAAACTCTCTGTTATTACAAAGAGTTTTGAAGGAGAGCCCCTGGTTCACCCCTCCCCGGTTAAAGAGGTCCAGTTAGTTGGTTGGAGGAAGCCCAGGGAAGGGGTTGTCAAGTTGAATACGGATGGCTCCTGCCTTAGTAATGGCAGAATTGCTGCTGGTGGAGTTCTTCGGGATGCTGGTGGCGCCTGGCTGGCTGGGTTTACCCATAACTTAGGTACGGGCTCCTCCTTTACTGCAGAGCTCTGGGGGATCTTGTCTGGCATTAAACTCGCCATTCGCATGGGTGTTAAAAGACTTTCGGTGGAGTCTGACAATTTGGAGGCTATCAACAGGATTTCGGATAGACAGGCTGTTTGTCTTAAGAGTCAGAATCTCATTAAAGCCATCTTGAGGCTTCGTCCTGCCTTCGATTCTCTTACCTTCTCCCATATTTATAGGGAGCAAAACCGCGTGGCGGATCGCTTGGCAGCTGCTGGGCATGGGGGGATGTTAGGTGTTTCTACCCTTTCCGTTCCTCCTTCTTTTCTGTTACCTTCTCTTCTTGAGGATAGGATTGGGGTCAGTCTTCCTAGACTGATCCCGGGTTAGGTTTTTGTTTGTTTGTTTTTTTTCTTCCCTTCTTACAAAAAAAAAATAAAACTATTGGCTGCTGCACATAACTTTATTCTCCCCCTAAAAATGGAGCTTGTCCACAAGCAACAAGGACAATAAGCCGAAAGGGCATGACCAATTAATGATGATTGCAGAAAGCTGTCTGCACAACATCATCTGGTATCAAAAAAATTTCTTCCACTGTTTATGTATTGAAAGCCCAATAATCAATACCAAACCTCCATGTATTGCCAGTCTTTTCTACTAACAACCTTTGTTCTGGATTAGCCAACCTCGGTGTAGCGATGCAACACACCAGACATTTGTGTTTGTTGATCAATTCCTTCTGTTTGGCTTGGATTAAACGCTTCTTTTTTCTGTCTTCCAACTACATTGCTAGAAAAGTCTTACATTGCTGCTGCAAGGTCCTAGATTCCCCTATAATTTCTGCTATAATACCAAGCTGTTATGGCCTAGGATCTAGTTTTGGGAAAGGTATGATTTTCTGGTCAGCGTAAGGGCTCGTTAGAGAGAACCCTTCAATCTCTTGAAGTTAAGGGCTCATTCAGAGGGAACCTTTCGATCTCTTTAAGCTTATTTCTGGAAATCCTTGATAGGAAATACTGCTTGTTTTCTTTCATTTTGTTTTTTTAATAGTAAACGCTAACCCACAAACTGTACAGTTACCAAGAGGGGGCAGGCAGTTACATTCCAAATACACACAAAAAAGAAAAGAAAAGAAAAATAAGACATGCATGCACATAGACACTTGATTAGGACACATAAGACAGATATTACTAATAGTATTGGCTGCTGACATAACATTTATCTGATGTTTTTTAGTGTCATTTTGAGGCTTGAATGATTATTGTCTCAGACAAATTGGAAAACCTGTGGTTGTTGCTCTGCAGCTATGAAGCACTGATACTTTTAAGAGGTTGATAGGGCTGTCAATTAGTTGGGGATTCCCCATCCCCGTTGGAGACCCGGCCTGTTGCGGATGGGGAATCCCCTGTTTGGGATCTCCATGGGGCGGGGATGGTTTTTATTTTGTCCCAGACAGTCGGGGATGGGGCGGGTATGGTTATAAGTGTTCCATCCCCATCCCCGTCCCCGAATGTCCCCAACGGATCCCCGAATAAATACCTAAATAGAAAAAAAAAGTAAAAAACTATATATGTGATTTAGATAAAAAAAAAAGGGCGGCCCGGTCGCACTACGCGTCCCCGCTGAGCGAGGGTCCGGGGAGGGGTCCCACCACAAGGGTGTACTGGGGGCAAGCCTTCCCCTGCCAATTTATTTGGCAAGAGGCCGCTCCTAAGACTCGAACCCGTGACCTCTTGGTCACACGACAACAACGTTTACCGTTGCGCCAAGGCTCGCCCTCTATATATGTGATTTAGATAAACTAAAAAAAATAGACTAAAAAGATTGAGTTGTAACCTGGTTGGTTTAAAATGGAATATATTCTAAAACTAAATTAAGATAGATTAAGTAAGAGCTCTAACTAGGTTAGTTTAAAATTAAAATGGAACATATGCTATTAGGAGTAGAAATTATAACATCAAAAAATTGAAAGTTAATAACTAATGCATGCACCGGGGATGGTAGCCAAATTTTCCCCATATGTTATTCGGGGACAGGGAATCCCCGATAGATCAATGGTCGGGGATTGTTAATGCAATCCCCACCCCGCCCCGTTTACAGCCCTAGAGGTTGACATACGCGGGGATACATACGGGATATAATATGGAAAAACAAGTATCCCCTTTTTTCTTTTAATTATGAGGATACGCTGGGGATACGTTTCAGGGTTAATTAGGTAAAATTTAGGGTTTTTTAAATAACTTTACAAATATAGGACCTAATATATAGAAAAAAATTAATATATTGAAAGAGGTGAAGATCATGAAAATGTCTTAGAACAGTTTTTAGACTTGGTAGTTTAAATAGTTTGAAGTATTAAATGTTCCTTTTTTATGAATTAATGACTTATTAGTTATTATGAATGTTATTTATGGTTTTATAATGACTTATGAATGTGATTTTTATATATATATATATATTTGGCGTATCCCTGCCGTAATTGTATCTCATATTTAAAAAAAAATGTCATTTGCTGTACCGTATGCGTATGCGTATCCGTACCCGTATCGGTGCTTCATAGCTGTGCAGTCTGCTTATGTGAACTGGGTAGAAATTAGTTTTAATGCTTTTACTTAGAGACATGATTTGTCTAGTCCCTTCTGTATGTAATTTTCTTCAAAACTGTTATGTGTTGGTAAGATAAGTCTTGTTCGTATTTTAGGAAATTGTGATCCAGTAATTTGCATCTGTTATTTGAATGCAACTACAACTGCGATTCGATGAAGCTTTTATTTTTGAGATCTTGTATTTGTTTATTTCGTCTGTTAGTCTGTGGGGAAGGGTCGTTATGGAATTCTTTTTCTACATTTTCTATGTATTCATGAAGACCCGTTGATTCCACTTTTTTCTTAACCATATAATGGTATCTTTTTTTTTTGTTCACTGAAGAGCGTCCAGGATGGGATATCCGCCCCAGGAATCAAGTTCACTGATTGCCTTTCGCAACTTTGACGAGGAAATGAAGCGACCTGCAGTTTGGGAAGCAGAGCAAGGAGCTACATCTACTGCTGATACTTCTAGAGATAATCTTGCTTCATTGTATCGACCTCCATTTCATCTAATGTTCCATGGGTCTTTTGAGAAGGTTAGGAAATTTCTTCAATCTTTTTGTCGTCTATGTTTTGCATCTTTTTGTACTTATTTAAGCCCAGTTGATGGAAAATATTTGGTATTTTTAATCCAGGCAAAAGGAACTGCTTCTGTTCAGGACAAATGGCTCCTGGTCAATATACAATCAACAAAAGAATTTAGCTCTCATATGGTAGTTTGGAACTTTCCCCATTTTATCTGACATGTTCTTTTATATTAGATTGCCGTTCTAACTTGATGCTGTATGCATTATTTTGTGAAGCTTAATCGGGATACATGGGCAAATGAAGCTGTTGGTCAAACTGTTAGTACAAATTTCATCTTTTGGCAGGTCAGTATCATTTTTTTTATTTGTTTGACCAAGTAGAAAAAAAACTTGTAATGCTGCTGAAATTGATTACATCAAAAATCCGAAAAAAAGAATCTACTTGTAAAGACTCATCTGTATTTCTTCTGTGAGATTCTGGTGTTCGAAAACTTTAACCATATTTTTACCTCAGTAATTAAATTTACCAACAGTACACCATTTATGTGAATTTGATGCATGTACAGGTATATGATGATGCGAGCGAGGGCAGGAAAGTTTGCACCTACTACAAATTGGATTCGATTCCCGTGGTGCTTGTCATTGACCCTATAACTGGACAAAAGATGCGAGCATGGAGCGGAATGGTACACCCCGAGAGTTTGCTAGAGGTACGTGTTAGGTTGTTGTGCTTTTTTAGCATTATCACAAGAACATACATTTTGCTGGAAATACGATCTTTAAGTTTAAACATTGTTGCTCTCTAGACTTCGGCTAACATGATTCCAATTATAGGATCTAGTACCATACATGGATGGTGGCCCGCGCGATCATCATGTATCACATAAACGTCTAAGGGGAAGTTCTCAAGCTCCGCAGAAAAACAAGGGTAAATTTTAACTGGAATGGCTTATTTCATGTTTCTTGAATATGTGGTTTTATTGTGTGGACAATTCTACAGGGTATTTTATGCATGCATTCTGATTCTTCCACTATTCTTGATTTTCTGCTTCCTTTATCTGCAATGTGCTTATGAGCATTGTTAACTATGTACAGTAACCAACTATTATGATGCAGATGATGGGTTTTCGATTTCTATAGCATGTTGTTTTCGGGATCTTATATTATTATAGTTAATTGCTTACTGATATTTTTCATTGATGAATTCCAAGGATATTGACTAAATATTTACTTTGGCTGGGAATGCCTACGTTGTATGATATTTCTTGTTCTGCCATCTTCCTCTCTTGAAGGTGTTCTTTGTTCTCTTTTGTCCATCATTCGTAGTTTTTGATACCTGAATTTCAATGCAGAAATCCCAGAATTCCTATATATATATCACATAAGAATTCCCCTCAACATCAAACTCTACCCATTGCAAAAGCTTACAGAGGCTGTTTATGTCAGTTTGGTGGGCATATCTTAATAACAGAAACAAAAAAGGAAGTCTGTATCGAGGATCTGTGCCATGTTATTTTCTTTTTAATGATTTAGGGTAGGCATGTGTTTAACTCTTGAGGTAGGACAACCTGAAAAGGAAGCCTGAATTTATTAGACATCATGTTTGCACTTGTATACTTTTGCAGAGACCAAATTTGTAGGTTTTATTTTTGAATTTTGGAGAGATCAGATAGTTCTTCACCTATTCATGTGGACTTGTGGAGTTTTTTTTTTTTTAAATTGCTGATCGCATTATTTATAGTTTCTCTTGCATTTTCAGTTGAAACTAACAAAGAAGATGAGGATGTGCAACGGGCATTGGCTGCTTCAATGGAGGGAATGAAAGACTTGAATAGAACGGCTTCTGATAGTGCAGGTTCAAGTAATGCTGATAAGGAGGAAGAAACATGCACACCAGAGAAACCCACATATCCATTGCTTCCTGAAGAACCCCGGGGTGATAAGAGTCTTATCTGCAGGGTTGGACTTCGTTTTCCAGATGGACGCAGGATGCAGAGAAATTTCCTAAAAACAGATCCAATACAGGTAAAGCAGCTTATAATTTCTGATATTCTTTTCCCTCTAACAATACATTAAAGGTATTCGTTTGTCAGTTGATTTTCTTCCATTCGCTACCGACTTCTCACATGTTCTTTCTATTGATATCAGAAAGTTATTTCTCTCTTTCCAATATTTGGCAAATTCTAATATTTGATTTTCTCTGGCAGCTACTGTGGTCATTCTGCTATTCTGAAGTAGAAAAGACAGGGGCAAGGCCATTCCGGTTGACACAAGCAATCCCAGGGGCAAAGAGTCTGGATTACGGGACAAATTTGACCTTTGGAGAATCGGGCCTAGCCAACACTATGATCTCTGTTGCTTGGGAATGAAACTCAAACCCTTAATGGGTTTGAATTTTGTTTTGGTGACATCCATGTTCTATTTGCTTTTGTCCAGAATGTCCTTTAAAACCTCGTTTATTTATTATGTAAATTCACCATGGATCTACAGGGCTTCACACAGTTTGTAGGTATAAGGGTTTTGTTCCTGC
Source organism: Euphorbia lathyris (assembly GCF_963576675.1). Lineage (NCBI taxonomy): Eukaryota > Viridiplantae > Streptophyta > Magnoliopsida > Malpighiales > Euphorbiaceae > Euphorbia > Euphorbia lathyris. The sequence continues at coordinate 42,829,001 of NC_088919.1, read as the reverse complement.
TGTAATTTTTCGTTTGTGGTTTCGAACTTCAAATCCTTATATTTTGGTTTCCATTTGACTGGGAAAGGAAGTAATTTCTATTACAATGAAAGCTAAGTTTTAAATAGCTTCATCTCCAGCAATAGATCCAGGTTGAAGTATGAATGTTCACTTTAATAGACAGCACAGATTGTACAGCAATTTGTTTGGTTTGAGGTTGTCCGAATGCTTTAATATGTAGTATGAGTGACTTCTTAAACTTTTTATGTGACTTAACTTTACTCTTTTTAATATTATAGTTATTTCAGTTTTTCAATTTTTATTGTTTTAAAGTCGTTTGTGTTGTTTGGTTAAAAGAGAATTTTGAAAATGATGGTTTTAGAAAATAGAAAGCGTGTTTGGATATTTTTATTTTGAGGTTGTCAACTGTTTTTTGAGTTCTAAAGTAGTTGTAATGTTACATATGAAGGAAAAATGGAGTGATTCATATGTTACACCATGAATTTCCTTCATATGTTACACCATGAAAATTTTACAATTAATTCAATCTATCGAATAGAATAAATTTTATTTTATTTTGTTTTTGTCAAATCTAGCCGTTAAACCTATATTCTAGGTTCAACTACTGCTTTCTTTCAACCCTAAAAAAAAAAAAGAAACAAGCATATGATAGTTTGAACTAAAGGTTTGTATGTTCATGCCTTTAAAAAAGAACCTAGTGGCTTATCTCGTTGTCGTGACTTACCGTACGAGGAAGAACTGAAATTCTTGACAATGGGTACTTTCTTTGACAGCCATTCTGTGTAACGGATTGGCCTAATCTAATGAATTTAGCGTCCAAGAGGCGCTCGTTTTCTTCTTTCACCTCTGCTGTGATCTCAGGAGACATCTGCCTGGGCTGGGCGGTTACTTGTAAGGTTTGAAGCCTTACTTGATCGGTAACTGGTGTTCGATCAGTTGAATATTTTCTCTTTGAACCTGTCATTTTCGATTTCCTCCATTTTTGTCGCATCAATAGTTCTTTTGTCACATTTGCGACGAAAGTTATCGCGATTACGACGACAGTTGTCGCATTTGCGACAAGAGCAACTGTCATCGCAAATGCAATATGAGCAATTTTTGTCGCAAATGCGACAAGTGTTGTCACAAATGTGACATGAGAAATTTTGTCGCAAATGCGATAACTGTTGTCGTAGATGCGACAAACTTTGTCGCATTTGTGACAAATTTCATCGTAAATGCGACAGGAGAACCGTCGATGCGATAAAAATGGAGGAAATCGAAAATGAAGAGTTCAACGAGAAAGCATTCAACTAACCAATTGCGGACTTGAATAATGTGTATGTAAAATGAAGAACGAAAGAAATGGAGGAGGGAAATCATGGATGAAGATATTAAATCATCCAATGGATTTTCCTTACGTGCTTTCATCCATGTAGTTTGGAACAATTCTGAGACAATTTTTGAGTTTATTTCTGTTCCGATTTCGAACGTTTTTTCAATCCTCCATAAGAAACTGGGATAAAGAAGGCGTTGTAGCGTTGCTTCGGTGGCGGTACCGAAGGCAAGAGCAAAAGGATTTTCAGGCCAATCAAGAGACAAAGTTTGAGAGTACGGGGAAGAAGATGAATTGAAATAAGGGTATTCTTGTCCAAAGTGAATGAAAGTGTATAGATTTGTAACATGAAAGGGAAGTGTGTCAAATATGTTAATAGACCCCTCAAATGGGCTAGATTAGTAATTAGTCTAATTATATAATACATAGAAATGAATTTTGGATGTTAACTTTATAGTGTCAAACAAGCATCCAGGTTTGCAAAGGAGGAAAAGAATAGAAATACGCTCCTTCTCTCCTGGAATTTCGGAATAAGACGAGGAGACGCTCCTTCTCTCTCTCCTGCGTTTTCGCCCCTAGTCATCGCTCGCCGCCGCCCTCGCTGCTCACCGCTGCCCTCGCTGCTCACCGCTGCTCGCCGCTCGTCGGTCTGTTGCGATTGGTTTTCTGTGTGCGGTGATCTCGTGCGTTCTTGGCATTGGATCTTTCTGCCCCTTCGCCCCCTACGCCCGCCGCCGGCCTTTCGCTCGCCGTCGGTCTGCTCCGTTCGTCCCCTACACCGATCGGTCCCCGCTGGTTGTCGTTCCTCAAATGTTGCGATCTGCCTGATGTGTTCTTTATATATAATAATTATTTCTGAAAATTAATAATTTAAAAGTAATTTTAATTTGTGAAAATAAAACTATTGTGGCTTGAAAATAACGATGAAGTCTCTGGACTTTGTTTGAGGTGGTCGGATTCGGTCTGGCTGCTCCGGCGATTGGCGTCGTGCCGGCTGTGATCATGGCTCCTCATCCGGAAGATTTCCTTAGCATTGAAGTTCTCTTCAATCCTAAGCTCTGTTTTGCTTCGAATCTGCCTCATCAGCCACTTACTGGTGACAAGCCTGTGCCGTCTTTCTCCTCTGTTGTTAAACGAGGCATTCGTGAGGTTCATCAATCCTCTGCTGCAATTACTGACATCGGAGGCCTGAAATCCATTCGGATTTCACAATCAGCCTATGAGAGGAGATTAGCTCTCTGCTCACACGCTCTTATCGGAAGACTCGTTCTATCTAAAGAGGATTCCCCTTGGAAAGTGGCGGACCTCAAAGCGAGTTTAACCAAAATTTGGGGCATCACTGCTCAGTGGAGGCTAATTGCTATTGGTAAAGGATATTTTCAAGTAATCTTGCCTTCCAAAGAAGCACATGATATGGTTGTCAACAAGGGGATTGTGAATACCCGACCGGGCACTTTTCGTCTTCAACCTTGGGTGCCGGATTTTGATCCTTATAACGAACGCTCCACTAATGCACATGTTTGGGTTTGCCTCTACTCTCTTCCATGGGAATATTGGGATAGACAAATTCTTTCGGACATTGCAACAGGGATTAGGGGATTGATTCGGTTTGACAAAGCCACCCTTGAGGGTGATTTTGGGCATTTTGCTAGATTATTGTTGGATGTGGATTTGGCAGGAGAACTACCGACGAAGCTTGGAGTTAAGAAAGCAGGGAAAAACATCTGGATTGAAGTGGTTTATGAAAGGCTTCCACAGTTCTGCAAAGTTTGCTCTTCTATTGGTCATTCGGCATATGACTGTAGGAAAAATAAAAAACCACCGGAGAGTCGATCTTTTCAAAAATCGCTGACTAAGAAACCTTCTCCTCCTGATGAGAATCGTACAATTGTCCCAGTGGCAATCGCCACGACCAGAATTTTAGCTGACCTTGCTGAGAAAATTGATGTTGAGAAGGTCAGCCCTGACAAAGAACTTGTGTTTGCTGGGAGCCCCTTGGGACAAATAGAGCCGGTTGATGAAGTGGAGAGGCCTGACTCTCCTGGCAACAACAATATTTCTCCCACTCTTTCCTGGGCAGACTAGGCAGAGCAAGAAGATGAAATGTGGCACACTGTGACATCAATTAAAGCACGCAGAGGCGGAAAGCATGAGGCAGAGAAATCCTGGGCGAAACGGGCCATCAAACCCCCTATTCATTTTGAATGACAGTTCTATTTTGGAACTGTAGGGGGCTCCTCAACCCTAACACTGAGAGGTACCTTTCTGATTTATGTAGGCAACATAAACCTGATCTTCTTTGTTTAGCAGAACCAATGATTGATTTTGAGGCAATTCGTCCTTCGTTTTGGGCCAACATGGGAATGAGACTAATCTCTGTTAATCTGCGTGATAAGCCAACTCTTTGGATTCTTCAAAGGATTTTTATGACTGATGCAATCTCTGTAATTCTTCAGCATGAACAGTTTGTGGTTTTGCAACAGGATGTGCAGGGCATTAAGCATTATTATGGAATTGTGTATGGCAGTATTTGGGCAAACAGACGTGTTGACCTTTTTTTTTCTCTAAATGCTCTCAAATTGAATTTACAAGGTAGATGGTTGTTAATTGGGGACTTCAATGCAATCCTTGGGGCTCATGAGAAAATGGGACGGCCTCCGGCTACGAGACCTTATCGTGACTTCAGGAATTTTATGGATGATATGGATTGGCTGGATATTCCCTCTACTGGTCGTTTCTTTACTTAGTGTAATGGGAGAACTGGTGAGGCGCGTGTCAATTCTCGGCTTGACAGGGATTTAGTTTCGGCTGATTTTGCAGAAGCTTGGAATTCGTGTTGTGTGGGGCTGACATGTCATCACTCGGACCTCTACCCCCTTTTGTTCAAATTTTCGACTACTTCTGGTAGGATTTCTCGGTCTAGATTTCAAAAAATGTGGGTTAGTAATCCTGAGCTTTATGGGATAATAAAAAATCATTGGGATGGCCCTGTCCCTGCTCTTCTGTCGGCTCCCTTGTTGTGTCATAAGTTACGTGGTGTGAGGACTATTTTGAGAAATTGGAATATTAATATTTTTGGTAACTTCAATGCTAACATTGATGAGGCATCTCCCTTGCTGATATTTAGCAGACTATTAAATCTGCTGGATGGTCATTGAATCTTCAGGAACGTGAGTTGGCCGCTGATGAGAAGTTGGACCTTCACTTGCTTCAGCAAGGAACATATTTGAAAGAAAAAAGTCGGGTGCGGTGGCTTACTGAGGGAGACCGTAATACAAGCTACTTTCACCGTGTCTCTGCGATGCTGATAGGGGTAAAAAACCCATATCTTTAGATACGGGTTTTAGGTTAGTTTAGTTTAGTTTTCCTACAATAAGCGAGCAAATCTCGCATTTTTATGCATGTGTGCGTATTAGTTAGATTTTGTATATGTTTTATTTACTTTTGTAGTTTGAGGTCGCTTTCTGATTGTTTTTGGGCAAATATTGCCAAAATAGCACGTATGATAATTTCCAATTATTTATAATGGCTAAATGATCCACCAATAGTCGCATCGAATGGAGTTTTTACTCAAATCTAGCGATTGGTGGGTCAATTTAGCCTTTGGACTAATGTTGTTTGGAGTTTATGTGCGTGTGCAGGTTAAAACTACATCAATTTTGGGCAAAAATCGCGTCTTGGGGACCCCCAGAAGCTTCTCGCCGAGCAGCTCAGGAACTGCTCGGTGAGCAGCTCGGCGAACTGGCCACTTTAGGCCTGCTCGGCGAGCAGCTCAGGAACTGCTCGGCGAGCAGCTCGACGAACTTGCCACTAGAGGCCAGCTCGGCGAGGAGCTTGCCGAGCTGGCCACCAGAAGCCAGCTCGTGACGAGCTGGCTGTCAGAGGCCAGCTCGGCGAGCTAGGTCGCCCAGCTCGGCGAGCTGCGCCTCGGGAATCAGTCTTTTGACTGATTCCCGACCCCACGGCTCCACGTTTCGCCCACGACTTATCCACCTGCAATAGGAAACAAACTCGGTTAGGTTTAGGACTCAAACTACACTATAAATAGGACCATTAGTTTCAATTGTAAAATATCTTTCATTCTTGTAATTATTTTAGCTTCCACCCTTGAAGAATCCTCTCCACCCCCTCCATCTCCTTCAACCTCCATTGAAGCACCTTCGAAGCTCCATTCACCGAGGATTATTCAAGGTCCGTCCTTAAGTCCTAGGAAGCCGGCTGCAGGGTAGACAGGTTCCCTGAAAGGGATTTTCTTATCTCATTTCATCTAATTATGTTTTTATCCCTTGATACAGTCTATGAATCCTAGGCTAATTGTATCCCGTGACAATGTTCTTCATCTTTAATAATATTTTAGCTCTTATTCTGTTCAATGATTTATTTATTTAATCTTTGTCTTACGCTTTATTCAATTGGTTTAACTCATTCAAAAGCCCCAAAATCTAGTTGGCACATATTGTGAGCTGAATCTGACATAGTCAGAGCCTAGGAGATTGACGACCCCTTAGTTGATTAAGCCCAAATTGCTGAGCCTTAGACCTAGTTTCGGCCTTAGAAGGGAATCGCGCACTAGGGACTTCAGGAGGGTAAGTAGGGTTAATCGCCTTGAATACAAGTGACTTAGATTAGGTTTTTAATCAATTGACCTAATAATCTATCTTCATTATTATCGTTCATACCATGTTCCTTCGGGTAATTGCATTAGTGAAAGATCACCTAGGAGTAGTTTAACTTAATTAGGCGTAGTTTAACTTAATTAGGAGTAGAATAACGTAATCAGAATTAAAATAACTTAGCTAGGAGTAAAGTAATTCAACTAGGAGTAGATTAACTTAAACAAAACCAACTCAAAACCCACACAGCCTAGATAACACCTGAGACCAAGTAGCTCGATACTTGCAGGAATAAATCCTGTGGATTCGATACCTGGACTTTCCAGATTTTATTACTTGATAACGACGGGGTACACTTATCCCTTAGTGAGCCTTGCGGTGTGATTGCCGTGAGGCGCATCAGATGCGCAAATCGCACGTGGGAATTTTTGCCTTAACAATTGATGGGGTTTCTCACACTGACCCAAATATTATTTCTAATCATATTATCTCTTACTATGATAACCTGTTCGCCAGCACGGGTGGGAATCCAGTGGATTTGTCTCTAGTTTCTGATATGGTTCATCATCTTGTGACGGATTTTGAGAACACTTCTCTAACCGCCTGCCCTGATGAGGATTACATCTGACATACGGTTTTTTCCATGGATCCTTCTAGCTCTCCTAGCCTTGACGGCTTCACCGGTCATTTCTTTCAGTCCTATTGGAGCACTGTGGGTAGTGACATGTGTAAAATGGTTCAGTGGTTCTTTCAGCATGGGAAAATCTCTGGTGGGTTGAATTCAAGCTTGATGGCACTTATCCCAAAAGTCCCTGGAGCCTCGATAATTGAACAGTATAGGCCGATTGTTATGAGCAATTTCACGTTCAAAATTATCTCAAAGATCTTAGCTGATAGGCTCGCCATTATTGCTAGCTGAATTATTACAAAGAATCAATTTGGATTCATAAAAGGGCGCCAAATCCATCAGTGCATTTCAATCGCTTCTGAAGGTGTCAATCTCTTCAAAAAAAATGTTTTGGTGGTAACATGTGTCTGAAGGTGGACATTAGGAAAGCCTTTGATACGTTAAACTGGCAATTTCTGCTTGATGTTCTTAAGTCGTTTGGTTTTTCCTCTCAATTCATTGATTGGATTCATGCGATACTCTCTTCGGCTCATATCTCGATTCTCACTGCTAATGGATCTGCGGGGTATTTCTCTTGTTCTTAAGGGGTAAGATAGCGAGATCCACTTTCTCCTCTTCTATTTGGTTTAGTGGAGGATTTCCTTAGCCGTTTTATCAATGCTCATGCCTTGCGTGGGTCGCTGTCTCCGATGGGTTATTCCACTTCTTCTGTAATGCCTTCACACTTGTTTTATGCAGATGATATTTTAGTTTTATGCAGGGCAAGCATCTCGAACATCCATGCTCTCATGGATATTTTTGATTTATATGGCTCTCTATCTGGACAATTAGTGCATTGGCAAAACTCTGAGATTTTCTTCGGGGACTCGATCTTACTCAGACATCGGAACATATTGGCGGGTCTGATTGGAATCAAAATTGGATCTCTCCCGTTTAATTACTTGGGCGTTCCTCTTTTTCAAGGGATCCCAAGAGCTAAATACCTTGCGACGACTGCGGATAGAATTATTCTCTCTTTCTCGCGCTGGGCGGGGACGTCTCTCTCTATGGCTGGTAGGCTGACACTTATTATTTCAGTTATCACTAGCTCTTTGATCCACACCTTTATGGTTTACAAATGGCCTGTGAGTTTGCTAAATAGACTCAATAGACACATGAGGAATTTCATTTGGACGGGTTCAATTTTGTCCAAAAAGCTTGTTACTGTTCCCTAGAAGGTTTACTTAAAGTCCTTAAAGGAAGGAAGGTTAGGTATTAAAAGCCTCTCGACCCTTAACTTGGCTATGAGTGGTAAATTGGCGTGAGGTTTTCTCTCCTCTAATTCTTTATGCTTTAATTTGTTGAGGACGCGCTTTCTAAACAGGGCTGGTTTACCAAAGTTTCGGTTACAGCGATCGTCTGTTTGGTGGTTTGTCAATGCCGCCTATCTCAAGTTACGGGAGAATTGTTTTTAGTCATTTGGATCATCTTCTGAGTTGTCATTCTGGAATTCGGAACTGATTTTGCCGCCCCTGGCTGAACAGCTTGGAATTTCTATGTCAGACCGTTTGAAGCTCACTGATAGAATCTCAGTTTTTTTATGAAAATGGCAACTGGCGGGATCTTTCGATGCTGGCTAGTCCGTTGCAGCAGCGCATCCGGAATTTGCATGGAAATGGCTCTGAACAGGTTTTATGTTTTTGGAGACCTGCGAGCAATGGCCTCTTCACGGTAAAGTTATTCTATCACTGGCTACGTGCTCCTCCGGCTTTGCCTTTGGGTTTTTAGTCAATTTGGAAACCTTTTATTCAGCCATCACACTCCATGATCTGCTGGCGTGCATACTGGGGCTCTTTACCAACTTATGCCGCGCTCCATGCTAGAGGTCTGCCTCTAATATCTCGCTGTCCGGTTTATTTAATGGCTTATAAGATGAGTGACCATTTGCTTGTTCATTGCCCCTTTGCTTCCCAAATCTGGTTCAACATATCAGCTTTATTTGGTAGAAGACTTGTACTTGATTCTTCTCTACAGACCCTCATACAACACGCCTTCTCACACAAGTTCAGTTCGCAAGTCCTTTCCCTCTGGCAGGTCGCGCTTGTCAACGCTATTTGGTTGATATGGTCTGTAAGAAATGCTGATATTTTTGAGAGCAAGCCACCAAACATTCACGAGGAATTACACTATCTTTGGTCTGCTATTCGTAGCTCTGATAGAATCAGCAACAGATCGGTATGGAATTCTGTTATGGAGTTATCAATTCTCCATAATCTCGGGTTAAATGCTCGTCGTCATAGGGCCACTTGAATCATTGAAGTTAGATGGCAGCCCCCTCCGTCTGATTGGATTAAAGCTAACACTGATGCATCCGTGATCTCGGGTAGAGCTGGTTGCGGTGTGGTTTTTCGAAATAGTCAGGGGCGTCCTCTTGGGTCATTTTCCTTCCCCCTTGATTGTGCTTTGGTATACATGGTGGAATTGCAAGCTGCTATTTTTGCAGTTTCGATTGCGAGGTCACGTGGATGGACTCGTCTCTGGATTGAAAGTGACTCGACTTACGTTATTCGAATTTTCCGTGCCCATGCACAGATCATTCCCTAGACAATGCATGTGGATTAGTTAAATTGTTTAGATTCAATGACGCATATACAGGTGGTTGTCTCCCATGTGTTCCGTGAGGGAAATCAAGTGGCAGACGCTCTTGCTAATTATGGACGTCTGGCCTCAGATTTACAAATGTGGAATACCCTTCCAGACTTCTGCTCCTTTCTTGCTAGAGATAATGCCCTTGGTAGGGATATGTTTAGATTTTCTTAAAACATTCTTTGTACTGGTTTCATACTTTTTTCATCTCTTCATTTATATATTTGGTTCTTTGCCTTTTCGGGGGTGCCAACCTGGTTGGGATTCCCGTTGAGCTAGGTCCGTATTTCAATAAAAAAAGAATAAAACAAAACTAACCAACTGTTTTATGATTGGTAAAAAAAAAGCATCCAGGTTTTCTAGTAGCAAAAACCATAAATATATTTTGATTTTTTTTAACATGAAGTCAAAGTGTACTAACAATAGATGATAATCACATATTGACTATTGTTTCCTTTTGATTTTTGTTAGCTCCTTTTTATTTTCATTCTAAATAGTAGAATAAAATTATTGGGATAAAATTATTTCGTTAGGATTGAGAAACAACTGGTCATAGTTATTTCAAAAGGAAAGTTAGCTAACTTCAATCAATTACGAACACCAAATAAAAAACATCCAACAACAACAAACCTTAGAAATGAATAGTTGAACCAAACAGGCCATTATAACCGATGATGCATCTATTAACTTTATAGCTAGTGATGGGGCAACCTAGTGCTTTGAGGGGAAGGGGGCCTCCAGCGAAACCCAGAGTAAGTTGATGCCTCCGTATTAGCCCCCTCTCTCCTGAAGTTTGAAAGATTTCTTTCTTTCTTTATTATTTATTTTCAATCCTCCTTTTTTTACGGTTTACTGTGTTTTCGGCATCAAAATCCGCCCTCTCTCGCCAAGACTACAATTAGCCCCCGCTAATCTCAAATCATGGCTCAACAACTGTGTAGTAGTGCTTGTTTGAGATGCTTCTCTAATTTAATTATGTGAAAGTCACGATATATATAGTTAATATTATATAACAAAGCATTAAATATCTTATAGATGTATGTTCTAATGTTTGTTTATATGAAATCTATATATCCTTAAAGCTTGGACCACCTAATCCTAGTCTAGGTGTTCGAAATCGAAATCGAAAATTTGCCCTGATTGTCTCCAATTAGTTCCTCTAAGCATTTGTCTTAGGGGATTTTTAAATTTAGCCGGCTAGACTCTACCTAGACCGCTTAGGCACCGCCTAAGCGATGATGAACAAAATCGTTTTTTCATTATTATTATTATTATTATTTTACTTTATTATAATTCACTTTTGAAGATTGTCGTAGGGTTATTTGTGAATTGTATTTATTATTTTCATATATTTTGGTTTAATTGCGTTATCTACTTATTTTCATGATATGATTTAAAACTTTTTTTTTGAATGAAAGATTGATATTAATTAATATTCAATAAGGCGTCAGGCTTACAATGGGTGAGGGAACAATATTGGTTACAATCAAAGATGGTGAAGACATACCTAGTTTTGCTAATGTATCCGCAACTTTGTTAGCACCTCTGCGTACAAAACAAAATTTGCATTGAGTGATCGAGGATGCTAAAGCCCGACAATCATCAACAACTATCCCCAAACTTGATAAGTCTTCTATGCCTTCTTGACATAATGCATTTATAATAATTTGTGCATCACCCACCACACATATATCCTCATCACCCCTCTCCTTAATCCAGCTTAGAGCCTCACGGCAAGAGATTGCTTCCGCCATCGTTGGATTGAAATTCCCTAGAATCGGACCGTATCTTGTTGCCACAAAACTTCCTCTTTCATTTCTGATAACAGCTTCCATTCCAATTCTGTTTGTTCCTGGGCTGAACGTGGCGTCAAAATTGAGTTTAAGGCCGCATTTTGAAGGTTCCCAGTTAGCCACATCTGTGCTTATCCTCCCGTCGACGTGATCTGTATTTATTTATTGTGTATTTCGCCAGGCTGATATGATTTAAAACTTTAAGGATATTGTTTCACAGCTTTTGGGGAATTATATTACTTGTGAACAATATGCTTTATTTGTTTGAGTTATTTCAATGGACATTGTTGTTAAAATATTGATGTTTACACATTTTTAAAGATATATGTTATAAATAAATGTATTTTTCTATATTAAATAATTTTAAATTATTATTATTATTTTGGATATTATAATATATATTTTTATTTAATGTATATAATAATTTTTTGATTAATAAATAAAAAATATAAAAATTCAAATCTGATTAATTCCCGATTAATCATCGAGAGCCATATCTATCCGACTAATGATTATAATTTTTTACAAACATTGGACACGGTACAATGGCATCAAAACTTGTAGAATCCATGAACTTGAACTATAAAGCAACTAAATATCTAGCAATAGCATCACTCGTATAGTACGTACCCAGTATACTACAAGATTTGTTCCACAAAAATAAAAACATTGCATTTATAACAATGACAACATTAATGAGAAGATATGAATATATCATGTGTGCAAACTACATCGAAATGGAGTTAAAAGTAATTTTTTTTTACCAAATTTCACATGGTGAAACCTTCATGAAACTGAATTATTTTTAATAAGTTCATATAGACTGAGTATGAAATTTAATTTTCAAATATGAGTTTCATAAGTTGATAACGAGCTAGAGTTAGCTTGCACTGAATATTTTTAAGTGTAAATCTATGAAATTCACTGAGTATGACAGATGAATATGTGTAAACCCATTAAATCCAGCCAGCCTGATCTATGAACTGTATGAACAGGTCTAATATTTGCATTTTTTTTTAATGAAGTTTAATATTTTCTGAGGTTCATATTCATTATTTCTTATAAACATCCAAATAATAGAAATCAATATCTAATCTTTATAAAAGATATTATTACAAAAAAGTCCGAGAAATGATTCATCTTATTCTATATTGGTAAAAATTTGTTATACATTCATGATAAAAAAAAGTGGTCTATGATCGGATTTGGGCTTTGTCATTATACTCGAAGTAGGCCCAGCCCATTATTCAACATCAACAACAACTAGGGCAGGAGCCCTCTCTCTCTCTCTCTGTGCCCTTCTCGCTCTCAAATTTCCACACCCAGCTAACCTGAGCTGAGCTTGTTCCTTCTTCTGGTATGCCCTCTTTCTTTTTCCTTTGTTCCTTGGCTGCCGCACCTATCCAGGTTCAAGCTTTCTAATTTCTTGGTCAATTCTTCGATCTGTAGGTTGAGTGATTTCGGGAGACGGAGCTGTGCTGAGCGTGGGTACTTCTTGTTGGAGTTGCAAAGAGCAGAAACCAATCGAAGCATTGTAGTGGGATTCGATTAGCAGCACAAGTTAAGGTTTTACAATTCATTTGTTTTTGGCCCGTGGGCGCTTCAGTTGTTTGATTCCCCAATATCAGTATTCTTGAGATTGTAATTAAATGGAATGGGATTCTAATTCCCATTTCATTGTCTTTTCTTTATCTGAAGTAAATGGGGGCCTTGAGGGTTTGATTCTTGTGGAATTTTGATTATCTTGGTTAGGCTGGGTTTTAGGGTTTTGGTGAAATTTGATTTGAGTTCGTATTGATGGTGGTTTTTTTAGGTTTGGTAACAGATTTTGGAGTCATGCAATTTGATTAAGATATTTGATAGTTAGAGGTCGTTGTTGTTGTATTTTATTAGGTAGTGTGATAGTGATAGCTATGTCTGTGAATAATAACAACAATAATAATAACCCGTCCAAGAGCCATGGTCAATCTTCATCACCTTTTGGAAATGCGGGAATGGTCAACCCATCTATGTCTATGAACCCAGCATTCTCACAACCACAATCCCCGGCACAAATTGGCACTGGCTTTCAGGGTCAGTTCCAGCTATCCCAAGCGCAGGCCACTGTCCAGGCACAGTTGAAAGCACAGCAGGCTCATGCACAAGCACAGGCCCAAGCAGCTCATGCTGCACATGTTCATGCTCAATTCCAAGCACAGTTGCAGGCGCAGGCGCAGGGGATGTCTCTTAGTCAAGCCCAGAATGCTGGCATAGCTAATTTAGGTTCACCGTCACCGTCGTTTCAAACTCCTGGTAACTTGATGAAGCGACTACCTCAAAAACCACCAGTTCGTCCTCCTAGTGTTCCTATGCAAAACATGGTTTCCCCATTGAAAAATATGGATCTTACCCCTGCAGCTCGTAGGAAGAAGCAAAAGCTCCCAGAAAAGCAGTTACATGAGAGAGTTGCAGCAATTCTGCCTGAATCTGCTCTATACACTCAGCTTCTTGAGTTTGAGGCTCGTGTTGATGCTGCTTTAGCTAGAAAGAAGGTTGATATTCAAGAAGCTCTCAAAAGTCCTCCTTGTGTTCAAAAGACACTTCGAATTTATGTTTTTAATACATTTGCCAATCAGATCAGAACAATTCCCAAGAAGCCAAATGCTGATCCTCCAACTTGGACTCTCAAGATTGTGGGGAGAATCTTGGAAGAGGGAATAGATCCTGACCAGCCTGGAGTAGCTCAGAAACCAAATCCCTTGTATCCAAAGTTCTCAGCGTTCTTCAAGAGAGTTAGCATCATGTTGGATCAGAGATTATATCCTGATAATCATATGATTGTATGGGAGAATTCTCGGACACCAGCACCTCATGAGGGTTTTGAAGTGAAGAGAAAGGGGGAGAAAGAATTCACAGTTACCATACGGTTGGAAATGAATTATGTTCCTGAGAAATTTAAGCTCTCTCCAGCCTTGATGGAGGTTCTTGGTATAGAGGTTGACACCCGACCTAGAATAATAGCTGCAATCTGGCATTATGTGAAGGCTAGGAAACTGCAAAATCCAGAGGACCCTTCTTATTTCCATTGTGATCCACCTCTTCAGAAAGTATTCGGGGAAGTGAAGATGAAGTTCACCATGGTTTCACAGAAGATATCGCAGCATTTATTTCCTCCTCAACCAATAGTTTTGGAGCACAAGATAAAGCTTTCGGGAAATAGTCCAGCTGGAACTGCATGCTATGATGTGGTTGTTGATGTACCCTTCCCTATACAGAGGGAATTGTCCGCCTTGTTGGCCAATGCAGAGAAGAACAAAGAGATAGAGACCTGCGACGAAGCAATTTGTGGTGCTATAAGAAAAATTCATGAACACCGCAGGAGGCGTGCGTTCTTCCTTGGTTTCAGCCAATCGCCTGTGGAGTTTATTAATGCTTTGATTGAATCTCAAGGAAGGGATTTGAAGCTCGTGGCTGGAGAAGGTAGCCGAAGTGCAGAAAAAGAGCGTCGGTCAGATCTCTTCAACCAACCTTGGTATGTCTGGCAAAGTTTATTTTCTTTTGAAATAATTCCTTTTGTTCACTTCCCTATTATCACTACTGTTGCTACCCTTAAGATATGATGAGTAAACTTAATGATCTACTTTCATTTTCAAGATTCGTCTAAAATTTCGGAGAGAGAGAATGCCCCATCTAAGTTTATTTATTAGTAGCAGAAAACCTTATGTTAAATTAACTGCTTTCTCACTTCATCACTTCCAATATGCTATTAAATTCGTTTTGGACGGTAGCCTCAATTGAGGCAGGGGTGATAGAGAAAGAGAGGTTTGAATGGGCTGATGTTGCAGTCAGTCTAGAAGCCTGTACATTTTATTTCATTTTAATGTATCCTTCTTCACGTAATGGCTGAAAAGAAGATGAGAAATGATTTGAATTGAATTTGTGAATGAAACAGGGTTGAAGATGCAGTTATTCGGTACTTGAATCGTAAGCCAGCTGCAGGAAGTGATGCTCCCGGAAGCATGTGAGTTGATCTGGCTGCCATTTTTACTTAGCATCTGTATATTTAAAGCTTCCATTTGATGAAAGTGTGGCTATTTGTGATCACTCTAAATTGTTAATGGCCATGAATGAAGTAAAGAAGTACATGCTTATGTAAAACAACAAAATATGCACTGTAGTGCATTTAGGTGTAATTGTTATGATACCAGCTTGACTCATTTTCGCTCCAGAGCTTGTGCTTTTATGTTAATCTGTGAATGATAGGGAGAGCTTGGTGCTGTTGATGCTATTTTGACTGTTTTTGAGTATGCAATGGTATGGGTATTGGGATAAAAGGGTTGTTTAGGAGCATGTCTTTTTCTCCTGTGTTGCAGTAAGACTTGAACTGAAAAGCCAAATTTGAGCGCCCTTTAGGAGTAAATTCAAATTTGTTGATGTGTCATTTTGCATGTGTTGTAATGTAAAATGAGGCCGTTCAATTGTATACACACACGTGGTCTTATTTCAAAAGTCACGTTTGTTGTCGCTTTCCAAATTGAAAATCGGGTGTCCTTGACCCCATTGAGGAATTGTTATTGGGGTGTTAGTTCGGGTAATTGAGTTATATTATATGTTTTACATAATATGTGATACAATACAAATATAAGAAAATTGATTGTGTCAATTGGGTTGTTTTTATAAAATTACATAATATTATATTTTTTTTTGTATAAAATTCTAACCCTTAAAATAATAGCAGAACTAGTGTTGAGTGAGTGAAAATGGGTAATGCTATCCCCACTTGAATTAGTGATGATGGGAAAATATTCAGATGTTTTCTATTTCCCTGTTGGTGAAATAGAAAGAACAGTATAGAAAGAATAGATAAGCTTGTTAGGTTGTCTTTTTCATGTTAGCCGACCCCGAATTATTTCGGACTAAGACTTTGTTGTTGTTGTTGTAAGGTATTAAAATAGGTTTAAGATTTTCTTTGGAGTATTAATTTAGGTTCAAAATAACATCAATGTAAGCTTAATATTTAAAAAAAAGTATCAATTTAGACATTTATAAAAGAGTATTAATTTAGACATTGATAATGGAATGTGATAGGTCATTCATATTATCCAGTTAATTTTTGCCAACTCTACGTGGAGAGGAAATTAGAAGTTAACAGAATAACACGAATGACGTGTTATGTAAATGTTAAACCTATATTAGGACCAGTAGAGTTGACATGGACTTGAATGACCAAATGAATTTGGTCATTCACCGTTAGATCTAGTCTCATTATAATGCTATGGTGCGGCTCCAAAACATTCTAAGGTGTAGATTGGTGCGGCTCGGTTCCAAAACATTCTAAGGTGTAGATTGGTGCGGCTCCAAAACACGCTACTGATATTAGGACTTAAATTGGTGTTATTTTGTAAACAGTAAGTCTATATTTATCCGTTGAGTCTAAATTGGTGGAGTCTAAATTGACTTTTTCATGTAACGTTTGCCCGCCCAAGCCCCAAACTATTGGGGCATGGAACATCACATATTTATTCTAATTTATGTAATTTGAAGGGTAAATTCCAAAAAAAACCCCTGTGGTTTGATGTTGTTCCAAAAAAATCCTTGTGGTTTGGTTTTACAAAAAAAAAAAGGACCGTGGTTTCGCCGTTACCCAAAAAACGGAAATTGGCTTAACAGTGTTAAAGTTGCTGACGTGGCAAGGGGTAGAGTTGGAAAAATATATATATATTTTTTTTTTTCTTTTTTTTTTCTTCTTCTTCTTCTTCCTCTCCTCCTTCTTTTCTTCTTCTTCTCCTTTTTCTTCTTTTCTTCTTCTTTTTTCTTCTTCCTCTCTCTCTTCTCTTCTTCTTCTTTTCTATCTTTTTTTCTTTTTTTTTAATTTCCAGAATTCTGGAAATTAAAAAAAAAGAAAAAAAGATAGAAAAGAAGAAGAAGAAGAGGAGAGAGAGGAAGAAGAAGAAAAAAGAAGAAGAAAAAGAAGAAGAAGAAGGAGGAGGAGGAGGATTAACGTCTGGATTTCAGACGTAACGTCTCGATTTCAGAAATTAAAAAAAAATAGAAGAAGAGGAGAGGAGGAAGAAGAAAAAAGAAGAAGAAAAAGAAGAAGAAGGAGGAGGAGGAGGATTTTAAACGTTGAACGTCTGGATTTCAGACGTAATGTCTCGATTTCAGAAATTAAAAAAAAAAATAGAAGAAGAAGAGGAGAGGTTCGAAATTAAAAAAAAAAAATAGAAGAAGAAGAGGAGAGGAGGAAGAAGAAGAAGAAGAAGAGAAGAGAGGAAGAAGGAGAAGAAGAAGAAGAGGAGGAGAGGAAGTAGGAGAGAAGAAAAAGAAAAAAGAAAAATAAAAAAAATATTTTTTCCAACTCTGCTCCTTGCCACGTCAGCATTTTTAACGGTGTTAAGTCATTTTCCGTTTTTCGGTTAACGGTGAAATTACGGTCCTTTTTTTTGTAAAACCAAACCACAAGGGTTTTTTTGGAACAACATCAAATCACATGGGTTTTTTTTGTAATTTATCCTAATTTGAATTCTTTTGTCTTTTATCAATTCAATAAATTTTTTTTATCAAAAACTTTATGGTGCTTTTGTCAGACATAACACCGTTGACTCATTATTTCATAATTGATTTTTATTTCTAGAATTTATTGTCATATAAATTATAATTAACTAATTCCTAGATTACTCTACTTCTTTCAGTTTCGTGAGCTTACAAAATCTGATTCTCCTCTTTGGTTATCTTGGCTCCTTTTTCTTCATTCCTATTTTTTTTTGTTCTTTGCTCAACTAATGATCTCTTCTTTATCTTTTTTATTATCGGTTCTCATATTTCTCTATTTATTGTTCCCAGTTTCTTCTCTTTTGACTTTGGTTTTAGTGGTCTTCTTAGTCTGCAATTATTTCTGTCTAATTCGTATAATTTAAACACATAAATTCATAACACTGAAGGTTGTATGCCTGAAATTTGGAGACTGAAAATCTAGAACCTGCAAGTATGAGTTTCTAAACTGATATTCTTAAGATGTTGATGGAAATAATCTTAAAAATAGTTGAATGTTCGTTTTTGATGACATTGTTAAGTGAAAATCAACAAGTTTCTTGAAAGTTTAATTCTGATTATGAAAATCACTAAAGACCAAAAACAAGCACAATATTGAATTTCAAACAAAAGGGACAGTAGAATAAGGGAAAGGTTTTGTATCTTTTTAAACATTTATTTGTCAGTTTTTTTTATGGTGTTTCTGGTAAGAGGTTAGGTTTGAATCCACAACTTCTATACTTTCTTTGATTTATATGCTATCTTGCAGATGATTTTTTTTATGTAGAAATATATTTATAATTATTTAAAATATGGGAACTGATAGTCCACTCCTATTTTAAAGGATGTAACGTTTTTTTTCTCTCTCTCTCTCTTTTTTTTTTTTTTTTTTTTTTTTTTTTTTTTTTTTTTTTTTATAAACATAAACTAAATATTATGAAGAAAATGGAATAAAATCAAAATCATTATGAATACATAGAATAAAATCAAAATCATTCTGAATACATAAAGAAACACAAATCTTTAATAAGAATTTCGAATTGTGAAAGAGAACGTGTCCACGTAGCTAAAGAATGTGTAACTTTATTCGCTTAACGTCTTTCATACACAAATTGGATTAAAAAGAGCCGACAACCTCAAAAATATCACTTAGAATTACACTCCGTCAATTTGACAAAACCAAATTTCCTTTTAGTAATTGAATAGCTGATGCGGAATCATAAGCTACCAAAATAGAGTGATAGCCACAATCTTGTACCACACATAATAGATAAAGGATCGCTAGTAACTCTGCATGTAAGGTCGACAATATATTACCAACTGGGTCACCACTCGACATGGAAACCAATCCTTTACTGTCCTTGACAATCATGCCAAATGAGCCAACAACTGTTTTAACAGAAAAGGCTGCATCACAATTTAATTTAAAGATATTTGTTGTTGGAGGAACTCGAGAATAATTAGCCAGACTTTCACCTAAATCTGCAACACAACTTGAACATGCAACCACATTTGAAACATTCGTAGACTCCACATGCTAAGATTCATAACCATTTAAACCACTCAACACGCCAATCCGCATTGAATCGTTAACCAAACTAGCCTTTCCGCACCTCCTTGAAGATGCAATCGTTTTTCCCAATTTAACAGCTTCTAAATGAGCCTTTCTAGTGTTGGAGTTTAGTGTCCTAAAGACAATTGTTTTAGGATATTAATATTAATGAATAAATTGTTTATTTGATCATTTGTTTAATCAGATATATAGCATTAAAATGTAACTATATATAAAGGCACAAATCTTTCATAAAGAAAGTAACCCTAAGTTTATTTAAGTAGTTATAAAGTGCTCATACAAGCATGAAATGAGACTGTACTTTATAATAGACCAATAGACTTAAAGTTAACCCAAGTCAAGTAATATGTTATAGGGGTTGGCATATTACTGTTGAGACTTGCATGTAACAGTGTTTTCTGTCGAGACAGAAAGCTGATCTCACAAGCTTTAGATATTCAGATATCTAGACAGTTACATGGATTGATTTATCTAATGTGTCAACTATTCATCTCATTGGTATTAGTAGGTATAACTAATCCTCAGACTCAAACATTCGTTAATTAGTGATTCTGGATTACGGAGTCTGATACTTTGATTCTGTGCGAGCACGATCCAACAGATGAGAGCCTGGGGTGTGTGAGAGCAGGGTTGGGTATCACACAAAGTAATTGCAGAATAGTTAATGTCAGATTGAGCATTCGTCACTCCCGATAAGTGGGAGATATATCCAAATGGCCGCTTATGGTGAATTAACTGAAATCCTTGCAAGGTGATAGAGTTAAGAGTAGAAATGAATATTTCACTTAACTTATCTTTCCGAGTGAATTCAACCTGTACAAGTAAAACATACTCTTCGTTATATGTAACCTTGACACGTTCCATGGTTATAAGGAATTGACCAACAGGATATAGTTGATGAAGGATCGTATTATACTGTACCTAATGCAGAAAGGTTAACGTCAGTTATCAACCTGACTTCTTAATTGCTCTGGGGGAATATCATAGGTTCTGCGAGTAACAGCTCGCGACGGTATTCCGTTATATATATGTTGGAATTAATCGTGATGAATAATTTCAAAGGATATATACGGCTAGTGGCAATAAAGAACCTAATGGGTCGCATATGGGATTTGGAATCGGAGGACGAAAGTGTAAATTAGTGAGACATAGTACATGGGCCGAAATTTATATATTAAATAGGGATATTAGTTTGATTTAATAATTATAATTAGATTATGGTTATAAATTAAATTAAAGGATTATCTGATGATTCGGGATATGAATAAAGGGCTTAAGAAGGCCCAATCGGGCAGATGGGCCCAGTGCCCAAGCACCCTCTATAAAAGCACAACTCACATTGAAGGAAGGGGGGGGGGGGTAATCATTTTTGAACCATTTACACCTTACTTTGAATATATTCTTGAACCTCTGACTGTCTTGCTCGTCGGAGTATCCGCAGGGACCATTCCCGGCGCAGGGACGACCCATCGGCAAGCTAAAGCCTCTCTCCGGAGATCAGGATCACGGTGTTCACATACCTAATTATTTGGTGCGGTGAAGGTGGATCGAACACGCGACCTTCAGATCTTCAGACAAGATGGAAACCCCTAATGACTCGACACCAACGGCGCTGCGAGAAGTTGGAGCGACCAGTTCCATGACGCACGTCGGAGGCGTGGCCCAGAGCATTCCGATATCCCCCAGGAACCTTGGGCCGTTATTGGAGGAGGTAGGCCCGGAGGAGGAGGAGGCCTTTAACGCCACTCAACTCCTCAGTGAAATACAAGGTTTTCAGACGACACAGGCCGTACACACGGCAGCTCAAATGAAGATCATCGACCAGCAGAGAAGCCTGCAGGAGGAAAATGCCAAGATTTGGCAGTACCTCAAGGAAGCAGCAGAGTTACAGAGGGAAGGAACGGCCCCGGAAGCAGCGATCGTAGCAGGAAGAGGGGCTGCAGCCGCAGTCGCCGGAGAAGGCGAGGATCGAGGAGCTGGAGCCTCAGCCGCAAGCAGCGAAGAGTTGTTGGAACTGAAAATCCAACGTTTTCTCGATAAAAGGGCACTCGGGGGCGTAATGGGAGGCAACGTTACATCCAGCAAAACGCCATTGGTGCAGAGGATTATCGAAAAGAGATTCATGCGCGACTGGAAAGCTCCTCGACTGGCCCAGTACTCAGGGACCGAGGACCCCAATGATCATGTGGCGTCATTCATGAGTACCATAAATTTATACTCAAAGGACGAGGACATCATGTGCAAGGTCTTCCCCACCACTCTCTCCTCTAGCGTGCAGAAATGGTATCGGGGACTTGCCCCGGAATCTATCGATTCGTTTGATCTCTTAAAAGACCTTTTTCTCTCTCGGTTTGCCACAGCGGCGAAGGTTAGGAAAATCAGTTCGGACCTCAACGGCCTTAAGCAGCGAACGACCGAGCCTCTGCGGAATTTCCTATCAAGGTTCCATCACATGGCATCGCAAGTCAAGGGCCTCAACCTGGAGGTGGCCCACGACGCCTTAGCAAAAGGGACCACCTGCGAGCCCCTCAAGCAGAAGTGTTTCCGAAAGATGCCTAGATCCTTCGAAGAACTAATGACCATGGCACAGACCTTTGTCTGATACGATGACTGTGACCGACCGGCCGGATATGAGGAAACAGAGAAGGATAAGGCCAAGGGTGACGCACAGAAGCAAGAAAGAAGTAGAGCAATCCCGGAGTCACGTGAGGATATCCGGGTCCACAGGGAGGCTCCGATGCCCTATCCCACCCGGGCCGAGCGCACCCACCCAGAGCGAAGAGGGGATCGGTCCAGGGGCAAGGAGGTCCATTACGCCACTCAACATCAGCCACATCGGTATACACAGCAGGTCCCGGTCGGTGATAAGGGCAAGACCCGAGCAGAAAAGGAGTACTGCAAGTATCACAGATCCTCCGGACATTCTACGGACAACTGTTTTCAACTGCAGAAAGAAGTCGAGCGAATCACGGAGCAGGGGGCGCCGCCCAGGTCGAGCAGGCAAAGAGAGCAAAGCCTGAAACAACGGGAGATGGGGTGGGCAGAGGAATCAAAGAAACTAAGGTACCATGGAGAGATACACGTAATCAGGGAGGGAGCGTCGGCATTCTCCGCACGACCTGATGGCTCCCGAAAGAGAAAAGCGAGCGGGCAAACATTGACAGTGCAGCCCCCACTCCGGACTAATCACTCGGAAGCCCTTGTGGTCACCATGAGCATTGCAGGTTTTAAAACTCATCGAGTGCTTGTCGACACCGGGAGTTCGGTGAACCTGCTCACATGGTCGGCACTCCGCGCTATGAAAAATACTCGCACTGCCCTCCGGGCAGGGACTTTCCCTCTGGCCGGCCTGTCAGAGATCGAGGTGCCAGTAAAAGGAGTTATTTCACTGCCGACTATCTGGGCCGAAGAAGTTGAAGGGGTCGAGCAGGCCGCAGAATGGGTTGTGGTCGACATCCCCCTGGCTTACAATTCCATTATCGGGAGGCCTCTCCTGGCCGCCCTGAGGGCCATGGTGGATATCTCCGAGTTATGCCTGACGATTCCCTCCCCTCGTGGAAGGATCGCCATCCAAGGGGACCGTATGCTGGCCAAAAAGCTGCAGTGGGAGGCGACTCAACCTCGAGCAACGCTCTACCTAGAGGACGGGCTGATGGACGTGAGGGGATACAATCCCGTACCCATTGAGCCTGTCGGGGATTGTATCCTCGGAGACGGCATGATGGTAAAAATGGGAACGAAGCTCGCTTCCCCGATAGCCGAGGAAATCAAGGCCGTCTTAGAAGAGCATTCAGATGTGTTCGCTTGGCGCACCGAGGACATCACGGGGGTCGCACCTGAAAGCGCAATGCACAAGCTGAATATCGACCCCTCCGTCGAGCCTATCAAGCAGAAGATGAGAGTGCAGGCGAAAGACAAGCAAGCGGCAGTAAAGCAAGAGATCGACAAGCTCCTAGCTGTAAAATTTATCCGTGAGGTAAACTATCCGGACTTGCTTTCTAACGTCGTACTTGTAAAGAAAGCCAACGGAAAGTACCGTATGTGTGTAGATTTCACGAATGTCAATAAAGCCTGCCCCAAGGATTCTTATCCGCTGCCTAACATAGATCAACTCCTAGATCTGACGGCTGGTCGAAAGATCCTGTCACAGTTTGATGCCATCGCAGGTTTCCAGCAGATCCCTTTGGACCCTACCGACGCCGAAAAGACCTCCTTCATTACGCATGAGGGAACATATTGCTATAATGTCATGCCCTTCGGCTTAAAAAACGCAGGGGCCACGTACCAGCGTTTGGTGGATAAGATGTTCGCTCACCTCATCGGTAAGACCGTTCAGGTCTACATTGACGACATGGTGGTCCTGAGCTCCGAAGAGGATGACCATTCGCGAGATTTAGCGGAAGTATTCAAGATCTTCAGAGCCTATAACCTCAAGCTCAACCCGGAGAAGTGTTTTTTCGGAATTCGCAGCGGAAAGTTTTTGGGTTGCGTAGTGTCGGAAAAAGGCATCGAGCCTAACCCCGCGAAAATAGAGGCCATTTTAGCAATGGAGCCACCACGCGACCTGCAAGGCGTGCAGAGGCTCAATGGAAGGATCATCGCTTTAGGACGTTTCATCTCCTATTCGGCTCAGCGATGTCTCCCGTTCTATAAGGCAGTCAAGAAGGAGCACCCCTTTAAGTGGTCGACTGATTGCCAGGCCGCGTTCAGCGCTATAAAAACTTTCCTCGCAACTCCCCCCTACTCTCGGTGCCAAAACTTAAGCGGGATATTCACTTGTATTTCACTATTTCGGATGAAACGGTAGCCATCGTCTTAACCCAGGAGGAGGGGACGGAGCTTTTTCCGATATATTTCCTGAGCAGAGTGCTGAAGGGAGCTGAAATCAGGTAGTCCGAGGTAGAAAAAGCTTTATTCGCCATCACACAAGCTTCAGAACGCCTGAGACCATATTTTCAAGTGCACACGGTCATCGTCAGGACGAATTATCCGCTAAAAAAGGCCGTCCAAAGGCTGGAGGTTTCCGGGCGCATCACAAATTGGTCCGTTCGTCTCTCCCAGTTTGACATCCGTTTTGAGCCCAGAACGACGATCAAGGCTCAGGCCTTATCCGATTTTATCGTCGAGTTTTCCGGCCGCACAACCACCGAGCTTACGACGGCGCCGTCTCGCTCGGGCAATGTCTGGACAATGAGCGTCGACGGGTCATGTGCTCTTGGACGGGCAGGCGCCGGGGTAGCCATTCAAGGACCCGACAACCTTCATTTACGATATGACGTCCGACTAAATTTCCCGACTACCAATAATCAAGCCGAGTATGAGGCCCTAATCGCTGCCCTCCGACTATCGAAAGCAATGGTCACCGGCAAATTAACAATATGCTCGGACTCGAAGCTGGTAGTTAGCCACGTCAGCGGAGCTTATCAAGCAAAGGACCCCATAATGTGCCAATACTTGACCCTCGCCACATCCCTACTTAATGATCTGAAAAACAAAGGGGTAACCCTGGATCTGGTGTTAGTCCCGCGAGAAGAGAACGAGGAGCAGACGCTATCGCTGCTCTTGCGGCAGGCGAGCAATCTAGTGACCCGCTCACCTTACTTGAGAGTACAAGCGCCCCGGCTTTTCGCACTAAGACTTTGCTACAGATTGACTCTGCGGAGGCCACGGAAGGAGGATGGAGAAGCCCGATTATCGAGTACCTTCAGGGCGGGACTCTGCCAGCAGATCGAGCAGCGGCATCCCTGATTGTCCGGCGTTCTTGGCGTTATGCATTACAGAATGGCTTACTCTACCGTAAATCGGCCACGCATCCCTGGTTGCGTTGTATATCTGAGAAAGAGGGAGATCACTGCCTGAAGGAAATTCACCAAGGTGTCTGTAGCTCGCATCAAGGAGCCCGAACAATTGCAAAGAAGGCCCGGCTCCAGGGGTTTTACTGGCAGACCATGGACTCCGACGCAACGCGTTTGGTACGCAGTTGTCAGGCTTGTCAACTACACGCCAATACTCATCATACCCCAGCGGCCCCATTCAAGGGTATCATCACACCATGGCCTTTCGCAGTATGGGGCATTGACCTACTCGGCCCTTTCCCAATGGCTTTAGCACAAAAGCGCTTCGTGGTCGTGGCGGTCGATCATTTTACCAAATGGATCGAGGCTGAAGCCCTAGCCAAGATAACTGCTGATAACGTCATCAACTTTCTCAAGCGAGCTATCATTTACCGTTTTGGGGTCCCCCATTCGTTCATCACCGATAATGGGAAGCAATTCGACTGTGGCCAGTTTCGTGATTTTTGCGCGGACTGGGGAATCAAGGGCCGATACACATCGGTAGCGCACCCTCAGAGCAACGGTCTCACATAGGTAAGCAACCGCACACTCCTTCGAGGGATCAAAGCACGGTTAACCGATCAAGGCAGGGGATGGCCCGATCACATTGCGGCGATCTTATGGTCGTACCGCACTACCCCACACACTGGGACTGGACGCACCCCTTTTTTCCTCGCATACGGATCAGAGGCAATGGCACCATCTGAAGTCATTCTCCGCTCCCCTCGACAGGCAGATTATGAAGAGCGAGACAACAGTGCAGAGCTGAAGGAAGCCAGTGACCGACTCGAAGAAGAGCGCCTTAACGCCCTATTACATTACGGCCCATAAGCAGAATATCGCGCGGTATCACGATAGAAGGGTTCGCCCACATATGTTTCAGGTCGGGGACCTTGTGCTCCAAGACGCCGCAGCTGCGCAGTCCCCGTTAGCTCAAGGAAAGCTCGGCCAATCATGGGAGGGTCCGTACAAGATCGACACTGTTCTCCATAATGGAGCTTATAGAATTGCCTCTCTCGAGGGGGTAGTTTACGACAATAGCTGGAATGTCCAAACTTTAAAAAAATATTATCAATAATATGCGGGCTACGTTTCACAATGCATTGGATACATTAACTGACTTAGTTAATGATTTTAGGTGATCAGAACCCCAACGTGTTCTCCGCCAATCAAGCATTCGGAATGCTCATCAGACAGGCTCTTCGATCACATTGAACGCCTCCCTCATCGTCTAACTCACTCAGTTAACGATTTTAGGCGATCAGAACCCCAACGTGTTCTCCGCCAATCAAGCATTCGGAATGCTCATCGGACAGGCTCTTCGATCACATCGAACGCCTCCCTCATCGTCTAACTCACTCAGTTAACGATTTTAGGCGATCAGAACCCCAACGTGTTCTCCGCCAATCAAGCATTCAGAATGCTCATCGGACAGGCTCTTCGATCACATCGAACGCCTCCCTCATCGTCTAACTCACTCAGTTAACAATTTTAGGCGATCAGAACCCCAACGTGTTCTCCGCCAATCAAGCATTCGGAATGCTCATCAGACAGGCTCTTCGATCACATCGAACGCCTCCCTCATCGTCTAACTGACTTAGTTAACGATTTTAGGCGATCAGAACCCCAACGTGTTCTCCGCCAATCAAGCATTCGGAATGCTCATCAGACAGGCTCTTCGATCACATCGAACGCCTCCCTCATCGTCTAACTGACTTAGTTAACGATTTTAGGTGATCAGAACCCCAACGTGTTCTCCGCCAATCAAGCATTCGGAATGCTCATCGGACAGGCTCTTCGATCACATCGAACGCCTCCCTCATCGTCTAACTCACTCAGTTAACGATTTTAGGCGATCAGAACCCCAACGTGTTCTCCGCCAATCAAGCATTCAGAATGCTCATCGGACAGGCTCTTCGATCACATCGAACGCCTCCCTCATCGTCTAACTCACTCAGTTAACAATTTTAGGCGATCAGAACCCCAACGTGTTCTCCGCCAATCAAGCATTCGGAATGCTCATCAGACAGGCTCTTCGATCACATCGAACGCCTCCCTCATCGTCTAACTGACTTAGTTAACGATTTTAGGCGATCAGAACCCCAACGTGTTCTCCGCCAATCAAGCATTCGGAATGCTCATCAGACAGGCTCTTCGATCACATCGAACGCCTCCCTCATCGTCTAACTGACTTAGTTAACGATTTTAGGTGATCAGAACCCCAACGTGTTCTCCGCCAATCAAGCATTCGGAATGCTCATCAGACAGGCTCTTCGATCACATCGAACGCCTCCCTCATCGTCTAACTGACTTAGTTAACGATTTTAGGCGATCAGAACCCCAACGTGTTCTCCGCCAATCAAGCATTCGGAATGCTCATCAGACAGGCTCTTCGATCATATCGAACGCCTCCCTCATCGTCTAACTCACTCAGTTAACGATTTTAGACGATCAGAACCCCAACGTGTTCTCCGCCAATCAAGCATTCGGAATGCTCATAGAACAGGCTCTTCGATCACATCGAACGCCTCCCTCATCGTCTAACTCACTTAGTTAACGATTCTAGGCGGTCAGAACCCTAACGTGTTCTCCGCCAATCAAGCATTCGGAATGCTCATCGGTCAGTATCATAGACAAAACCCTATCTCATTCTCCGCCAAACCAAGCAATTCAAATAGCCTCAGAAACCTCGGGCAGACGCAAAATAGGAACAAGTTTTCAATGCTACAACAAACCAGCGGAATACAGCGATAACAATCTTACATCTCAAGCAAGGAATACATAAAAGACAATACAGAGGCCGCTAAGGCCACACCAAGACAAAGATTGCACAAGCAATTCACATAGGCTTCGAACGGTCGGGGTCCGGGATTTCCTCCTCGTCCATCAAATCTTGATACATCGCTCTCCAGTCCACGCACTCATCGGTGTTATGACCGTTTTGCCTATGATACAGACAGGCTTTGCCCACGTGGGTCACGCGATGGTTAGGATTAGCAGGAACGGGACCCAGGCTCCCTTGCCTCGCAAATTCCAGGAAAACGACGATTCGCGGTTTAAGGGGATCGATGAAAGTCGGCCCATAAGGACGCGAGGGGGAAGCATGGCGCCCTACCCGATGATACTCCACCTCATAGGGTAGATTCAGCACCCTTTCCATCTCGTCCGCTAGAAGCCTCTTGATCCAAGAAGGATGCGGGTTGAGCACCGGGGCGACAGTCTCGTCAGGAAGAAGGTACCCGATGATCTCGTGAGACCAAATTTTCTTTTCCGTGGAAGAATGTGCGCTGACAGCAACATCACAAGAGTCAGTGACGGATCCGGTGTAAGGCATGGAATTCTCACTCTCCACTCTTCTCCTTTACGGGGCTGAATCCCGGTTCAGCCAGATAGGGGACGAGTACCTCACTTTTCTCTCCGCATCATTCTACTCAGACGGAGGGCAGTAAACGTAAGGATGCGGCATCGCCGATATGGCCTTCTGGACTTCCAGCACCCAAGCCGGATCAACGACATCCCGAAGCGACATTCTCCAAACAAATTAGTTCAAGAAGGTAGCAAAGAAATAAAAACAAGTTGCCAATCCATATCACAACAATCCGACCCCTATTTATAGCAGGTCGAGGAAAAGACATGAAAGACCACACAAGGCACAACAATCACATCAAGCAGACAAAACATCATTAGGTGCAAAAAGATATCCCAAAAAAGATCCAAATTGTACGAACCATCATTACATCTAAGAATTCAAAGAACAGACTCCCTATTACTTCTTAAAACGGCTGCAAAATTCAACAGCCTTCGCCTGGACAGCTTTGTCATAGATATTCGGAGCAAAAATCACCTCCGGAGGAACATTGTAACCCGCAGAATGAGCTGCGGTGATTAGCATCATGCGGTCTAGTTTTACTAGTTTCTCCTCGCGTTGACCTGCCAGAGCGCGAAGATCGACAGCTTCTTTGCGTGCAGCCTCCAGTTGTCGCTTGAGAGACTCATTCTCCTCGACCAGCTCTGCCGCGCGTCCCGTCTTCTCCTTCGTAATCTCTGCTACACGGCGAGTCCACCCGACTGCCATCCTTAGCAACACCCGATACGCACAGATCTCCTCGACATCATGCTTCAAACGCTGCGAGAGTTCCACCCGACCGGCTGTTTCTACCTTCAGCTTCTCTGACAAAACCGTTATCTCAGCCTCGCGATGATCAAGAAGCTCCCGCGCAGCCGTCAACTTTTGGTTCGCCTCCTCAAGATCGCTGACAGATCTTCGCAAACCCGCTTCCATATCACGAAAAGCGTTTTCATCATTAACGCACATGTCGAAAACTTGGGTTGCATTTTGGATAGACTGCAGATAAGAATGAAAGTGAAGATAAGACACTTGCAAGAAATAACACAAAGCTGAGAAAACGAATAGAAGAACTCACCACACCGAGGGCCGATAAGGTCTCCAGACCCAAGTTCATTTTCGAAACCCCATCCATCCGCTGTTGCTCACTAGGAACCCGGGCCACACGGGCCATCGCGCGAGCCAGGTCGGAGCTCATCATATCAGAATGCACTGACAGATCCATCACATACTCCTTGAATTTGGAAATTTTCATTTCCATTCTCTTCACCATTTCCGGATGATCCCGTATCCGATCCGTCACATCCGAAGACATCTGCTTGGCACCATCAGAGCAAGGTTTCTCGCCACCTTCGCTAGCACCAGCGATTACTTCCTCAGCATTTCTCTCTCCACCTACGTCTTCAACAACGGTTTTTCCAGTGTCCCTTTTCCTTTTCCGAGCAACCATCCCACGGCTTGGACTACCAGCTACCTCTTCATCCAAAGCAATCATCTCCACCCCTCCCACAGGCTTCTAGGCAGCTGGATCAGTTACAGGTTTCCCCTGCGGGACATCAACCTCCCCGTCAGCACCTTCCCGGGCAGCAAGATCACCTCCCATGCTTTGCACCACTTGGTTCGCATCCTCGAGTGACGAGTACGATACCAATGACCCCGAAGCTCCTCTGAACACCTCGTCAGCGGTCTCCAGACCAACGCTGAATTCGTTAAGGTTAAAATCCATACTGACACGGGGATCTCCTGGACCTGCACGCGCCAGAACAAGAGAAAGAAAACATCAGACTTCTAATTAATAAACATATTTCATACTGCATAATTGACAAAGCAGAAAAATAATCCCAGCCCCTCACCTACGACGGCAACATTCATGGAGATTGCCTCCAATTCCGCCAGCTCCCCAGCCTTGAAGTTGTAGCCCTTTTTCCATTTCTCAAAGTCCGCCGCCGACCACCCTCTGATATCGGCCATTCGCCATTTATTCCAGATATAGTAGCCAGCAGCAAGGAAATGGCGAACTAGCTCGTCGACGTCCTGCTTATGATCTTTATCTGTCGGGAGACCTTTCAAATGCGTAACCAATTTTTCCTCGAACGGAAGCATGGGTCGGGTCTTCAGCCACCGACTGGAGTCCATGGGATCGTCGTTCCACACGACCCGGAAGGGAAAATCTCCATCGCGCTTCCTCACCAGAAAAAAAGCGGTGACGATATTCGGACAGTTTATCCTTCAAACCACCCATCACTCTGAATTTCTGATGGGAGAAGGTGACATGCTACGATCTTTGCCCTTTGCTCGGTTTAAAAAACTCACGGAAAACTAGACCTGTGGCTCGGTATCTGGCGGAACGACACAAGGAGTAGAAGGCGACCATCATTCTCCAACCATTCAGATGTATTTGGCCAGGGCACATGTCGTATTCTTTCAATACCTCCACAAAGAAAGGCAGGAGGGGAAGCCGCATCCCCGACTCTAATTGCTCTTCGTAGATGATGAGCTCGTTCGCACGACCCGCATGGTGCGCTCTGGTCTCCTCGCTCAATACCGCTAATTCATAAGGCTCCCCGAGTCGGTACACCGCAGAGATCGCCGGAAGGTCATCAACAACAATTATACTATAAGCATCTTCGACAACAAGGGACTCCGGCCTCCTAGGGCGCTCGACTCTTTCAAAACGCTTACCCTCGCTTCCAGCAGGACCAGGGGCTCGCGTCCACACTTTTTCACGCATTTCCTCGTAAATCGCGGCGAGAGGCCGCTCTACAGTAATTAACCACTCCGGTACGGCCACTACCACCTCTAACACACCGACGGCAACACCCCCAGCTGGACGATCAACGGTGGGCGGCGGGCGATCAACGGGTATTTTCCTTTTCTTCAAAACTTCACCCGCCGCGCTATTCCCCCCCACCTTTTCAGCTCGCCTTTTTCGCGACACCGACCGAGTTCGCGCAGACTCTCGAAGCATGAAGTCACCCGGGGCGACCGGTGGCAGTCTGCTTAGGGCTCCCCGTGAAGACCCCTCTGACATAATACCCCTACCCCGAAGTCGAAATAAAGCAAGAAAAACGCAGAAATCAAAGCTAAGGAATGATGCGACTAACCTCACCAAAGATACGACAAGTTCTGAAGCAAGAAAACTCCCAACGAAAGACAACGGATGACGGATGAACCGACGGACCCTCGCAACGCGAGCAGAAAGCTATGGAAGGGCACAGTCGCAGAAAGCCACAGCACGACGGCACAATTTTCTCAAGCAAATTTGAAAGAAGAAGATATTTCGTTCCCTCCCCCCTAATATTTATAGTTGGGGGAGAAATCAAGGCGCTGGCACAGTTGTAATTTCGCAATTAATGCTGGCGGCGCACGGGTGATTAAAAGCACATAAACAATCAATGCGGCACTGAAAATAAGACGCACATGCAATGAAGGGCCCTGTTTGCGTTTAAACAACAGGTGTCCGCATGACGAGCAGACACACCCGCTTGTATTCTCGCATCAAATACTCGACTTGGCTCTTCGGTGGGGGGGACCTTATGATTCGGGATATGAATAAAGGGCTTAAGAAGGCCCAATCGGGCAGATGGGCCCAGGGCCCAAGCACCCTCTATAAAAGCACAACTCACATTGAAGGAAGGGGGGGTAATCATTTTTGAACCATTTACACCTTACTTTGAATATATTCTTGAACCTCTGACTGTCTTGCTCGTCGGAGTATCCGCAGGGACCATTCCCGGCGCAGGGACGACCCATCGGCAAGCTAAAGCCTCTCTCCGGAGATCAGGATCACGGTGTCCACATACCTAATTATCTGATAATATTAATTAGAAGTTTTTATGTGATTGAAAATCTAATTAATTATCCCTAACAATAATTGAATTATTAATTTGATTAATAATAATTATCTAAATATAATTAGTTATTATTTAGATAATAATAAAGTGTTTGTTTAATTATCTAATTATTAATCCTATCCCGAATAAGATTCTAATTAATTAATTACCTTACACAACTAGGATTAGAGTTTTGAGAAGTCTATAAATAGAATCCCTAGCCTACATATTTCGAAACACACATAAGAAGGAGAAGAGGAACCGTTCCGTCTTTTGTCTCGATTAATTTACTTTATTTCTTACTCTCTCTTTGATCTCGTATCGATTTCTGTTAGAGGCAATCATTGCGATTGCTATACTTTAAAGGTTGATTACTGATTAGTTATGTTTTCTGTGTTGAACAAAAACGTTCGTTGCTCACGGGTTGATTATAAGAAGTTGTGGGCACTTCGTTTGCAACCGTAGATAGTTCTTCATTAAAGGTATTGCTTTCTATCCTTCATTGTATGAAATAACAATTAACAGATCTTGGAAAAAGGAAATAGATAAAATATATAAAATTTTATTATTCCGCTACGCCTAGGCTTGTCTATTTTCCTTCATCTAGCAACAGCAAAATCAGAATTATGAGAACCATAATTAGTAGTAAATTGGACAGCAGTACCAAGAGACACAACAGCAGCATCGCTAGGTCCAACTGCCACATCACCATCTTCAACACAACCCACAACAACAATGTTTCCATATAATTCTCCATAGGCAGCAACACGACCTGCAACAACATCTCCTACAAATCGACCATCACCCAAACCGCAACCAGCAGAAGCAGGCATGCACACTTCAGCAGCAGCAGAACCACCAACAACTTCCATTGCAACAATTCGACTAGTAGGAGAGACATAATTAAATAACCCAAACGATTCCTTCTATTTAGAAACTGAGACCTTTCACTCTTAGCAAACCCATTTACCAAATCCCAAACTGCATCCACATATTTTACCACCCTAATTTGATTTTTTCCATAATTTGGTTTCTTTCAAACCAAATGAAGTTGATCATACCATACTTAATCGCAAATTCCTCCTTAGATAAAACCTTCAAGACAGAAGTAAACCATTCAAGACAATCCAACCTTGCGAGCTTATACACAGGATAAACCAGATTCACATGTCTCCATTAAATCTTGTACCTGGATATACTTTGAACAGATTAATCAACGTTTCGTATGGAAACCATAAAAGCAGCATTGACCCTCCAAATTAATTTTTTTATTCACAAGATTATCAAAAACTAGGCAGAATATTCTTAGCAGCATTTCAAAATGTGTGAAAAAACTTTAGTGGAGTATTAACCTTCTAGAGACAGTGCCAAAATTGAAGATTCCCCTCCGACGGTGCAACCAAAGCTGTAATAGAGCTCAAGCACCACAAACAACTTTATACCTAGATTTAACCAAATATTCCCCATTCTTAGAATGTAATAAAAAAGGAATTGGAAATAAACATTCGGCTCAACGGAATCTTCAAAAGTTCTGCTTCAACAACTGATGAAAAGCATAAATTAATTAAATCAACAGGAGTTATCAAAATCAATCAAGTAGGAAACACTTGATGAAGAAGTTGGATTTAACAAATAAAGTGGGCGATTACACATCACATCAGGAACCCATCTGGAACTCATCAAATTAACTGATCTTCCTTCACCAATTCTCCAATAACTCCCATCTTGAATAAATTGTCTTGCCTTTAATAAACTTCTCCACACTTGACTAGCACGATAACCCACATTTTCCTCCATCACACCTTTCCTTAGGAAGTATTTGTGTTTAAAAACCTACGAACAAAGAGAATCTGGATATTCAACCATTCTCCGCACATGTTTAGCAAGTAAAACAAGGTTAAATGCAAATATATTCCTGAATCCCAAACCACCATCATCATTGGTCAAACATATTTTCTCCCAAAATCTAGCCTAGAATTTGTTGTAATTCATCACAAAAAGTCTTTGGAAGTAATTTTTTTTATTATATACTGAGGAACAACTTGTGCCACAGATTTAATGAGAACCTCTTTACCCCTAGATAAGATCTTCTCCTTCCATCCATATATACGCTTCATCAATCTTTCTTTAAGGAAATTAAGCACTGCGTTTTTTTGACCTGTCGATTACAGAAGGCAACCTTAAATATTTTTCAAAGGATCTAACTTCTTGCACGCCCAACAGTTTAGCACATCTACATACTACGACTTTCCACACCAACACCCATACTAAAGGTAACACCAGTCTTATCAAAATTGATACAATGGCCAGAAGCTGTTTCATATATATATAAAAGATCACAAACAACATCACACTCATTAGAAGTTGCTCTAAAGAATATGACTTAATCATCTACAAAGAAAAGATGTGATATAGTTGGTTCCGAATTGCTTACACGAATACCATGCAAAACTATGTTACTTTCGGACTTCCTAATTAATGCTGGTAATCCTTCCGCATAGATTAAAAACAAATAGGGTGAAATGGGATCCCCTTGATGAAGACCCCTGCTTAGCTTAACAAAGCCTTTAGGTACCCCATTTAAAAGAAAAGAAAAGGAAACTGAAGAAAGACAATTTTGAATCAATTCAATCCATCGACTCGGAAAACCTATAACACACATCATATCCTTTAAGAAACACCATTCCACCATATTATAAGCCTTACTCACGTCCAACTTCATAGCACACACCCCCTTTTACCACTAATTCTATGCTTCATAGAATGGAATAACTCAAAAGCAATTAATGCATTATTAGTTATCAACCGGTTCAGAATAAAAACACTTTGAGAGGGATGAAGAATTGAATGTAAACATAGCTTCAAAAGATTAGCTAGAGTTTTAGAGATAAGCATTTGCACAACATTACCAAGACTGATAGGATGAAGATCCTTTAAAGATCCTGAATTTTTTACCTTAGGAATAAGAGTAACAAGCGTATGATTAAGAGATGGTAGAAAAGGGGCACCATTAAGGACGTTTAGAACCATAGCTAAAACCTGATTACCCACAACATCCCAATAAGATTTAAAGAATAGACCAGACATACCATCATGTCCAGGAGCCTTTAAACCATCAGTTTGATGCAAAACAACAAGAACTTCCCCAGCAACAAAGGGAGGGTGGAGAGAATCAACTTCCTCAGATGAAAGATGTCTATCCATTGAACTCAGAATAGGGGAACTAGCAGAAGGAACTGTAGATGAAAATAACCTTAAAAAGTAAGACACAAGTTTGGACTCTTTTGATATATGCAAAATAAAAATGGGTAGAGAGAGATATCTATTTAATTCAATTATGATTCATATATAATTAACCCTTGAGTATTTCTCTTTATTTAATGTCAGGTCTGTCCAGTTCAAGCTCGTATATTAAATAGGTTGGGTTTGGATTTAAATTTATTTAAAACCCCAGTTGGAACTTATTTGGCCGGCTTTATATTAGAGTTACATATATAAAACTCATACTTGTTTGAAAAATTTTTATACATGGCTTATATCAGTAAAATTAAGAGAAAAGTACAAAAATAAACCATGTGGTTTCAGTCATTTTTAAACAGTCTCGTGTTTCAAAATGTGATAAATAAGAGTTTTGAGGTTCATTCCATTAGCAAACAAGGTCCAAATTGACTCGATATTAAAAAAATGAGTCAGAGTCAAAGTCAAACACTCCCTTTCTTCTTTCTCTTCCCATTCTTCTCCCCCACTCCAACTCCATCAATGTCAGGATCTTGATAATCACCCTTCAATGTGCGACATTCACTTATAGTGCTCATGATCTTGATAATCACCCTTCAACATCAAAGGTATGTAGCCAAATTGAGGAGCTCTGCTATTGTAGCTTACGAGTGTATGAAACACATATTGATGCACTTAGACTTCTGTACTGGTAAAATTTGAAGAAGAAAAATGATGATTGGTTGAAACAATTCGAACAAGGTCATAAGGAAAGGGAAAAGGAAGTGAAGGAGATCAGAAATGAAAATCATCAATTTGGATCCCATCCTTCACATCAGAAGGTTTTGCCTCCCAATATTTCAAATACTTTCACTTAGTCAACATGCCTCTAATATTGATTCTACTTTTTACAAAGGAGATGGAGATGGAGTGGGAGAGAAGATGAAAAAGAGAAGGGAGAAAGAAAGAAGAAAGAGAGGGTTTCACTTTGACTTTGAATACACTTCAGTTTTTTTAACAAGATTAATCGGTTAGAACTTTGTTTGCTAACAGAATGAACCCCAAAATCTCTGTTTATCACGTTTTGAAACACAAGAATGTATTTAAAATTGGACGAAACCACATTATTAATTTTTATACTTTTCCCTAAAATGAATTCCTTTCATGTCAAACTCTAAATCATGTGACTTAATATATTAAAAATAACAAATCCCTTAATTTTATGTGGATTTATCTGTTTATATATATTCAACAACTTTTGTATGTTAGTGGTTTCTAAAAGGGAAAATTACAAAATTGGATCAAATGGGAGACCCATTTACATATTTAGACCAATTACCCAATCTACTATATGTCTAAACTATATATTTGTGAATTTTCCAAAATACCCCAAACCTTTCATCTCCCCCCTTCTTTTCTATCGGTTTCAACCTTCCATCTCCCCTATCTTGTGTATTGGTTCATCTTCCCCATTCCTTTATATTTTACAGAATCACCTGCATTTTCTTCATCATCATGTCTCCTCGTCCTCTCTTTGTCTCTCTGTTTTTGTGAAGGGTGGTTCTTCATCTTCATGTTTCATGTTCGTCTCTTG
The DNA here is from genome assembly GCF_963576675.1 of Euphorbia lathyris. Lineage (NCBI taxonomy): Eukaryota > Viridiplantae > Streptophyta > Magnoliopsida > Malpighiales > Euphorbiaceae > Euphorbia > Euphorbia lathyris. The sequence continues at coordinate 42,792,121 of NC_088919.1, read as the reverse complement.
GTTTTTTTCTTCTTGTGCGAATTGAATGTATGGTTATTCGATGTTCTTCTACGTTTATCATATATTTATTGTTGATTTTAATGGCAAAAGGTGGAAATAAGGTAGGTTTCTACCGTTTTATCTTCATATTTTTCCAGAAATTACTTCGCAAAATGAGTTTTCGTCACATTTTGTGAAGTTTGCGAACAAAAAATCACCTGAAAAATGATGATTTTGCTTCGCAGAAAGCAATTATGCGAAGCCTGCGAAACAAAATCATCATTTTCTAGTTTATTTTTCTCTTCGCAGGCTTTGCATAATCACTTTCTGCGAAGCGTAAATCATCCTTTTTCAGGTGATTTTTTGTTCGCATATTCTCTATTTGCGAAACGTTTCTTTCATTATTTTCCTAAAATTACTTAGTTTTTGTGAAGGTTGGATACAAAAGCATCAATCACAGTGATCCGTTTATCTTGAATACAAAAGCATCAATCACAGTGATCCGTTTATCTTGAATACAAGAGCAACAATCACAGTGAGGGGTGATTGAGATGGTGCCGATTTTTCTTGGAAAGAAAAGAAAAATCACCATTATCATCTCAAAGGCCATTGATTCTGTATGACGCCGCTGATTTTTCTTGCTTCTGTAAAGTCTGGAAGCAAATTTTTGAGGTTTAAGGTTTGAATTATTATTGCAATCTTGTTATAAATTTTGATAATGTTATAATTATTGTTGCAATCTTGTTGTAAATTTTGATAGGGTTATGATTTTAATGTTAGAACTATTGTTGCACTCTTGCTGTTATGATTTGAATGTTATATACCACTTCACATTTGACTAAAACTGCGAAGAAAAAGTCATTCTGCGAAATAGTATTACCTTCGCAGACTGCGAAAATGCGAAGTAAATTTCATGATCTTAAAAAACATTATCTTCGCAGGCTTCGTATTTTTCGCAAAATGCAAAGTGACGGAAGAGAGAAAGAAAAAAGAGTAAGAAATTTTTAAGTGCTATATATATATATATGAAGAGTATTTTGAGAAAGTCACAAAAAAAAAATAGTTTAGATATGTAATGAGTTAGGTAATTAATCTAAATATGTAAATGAGCATTTCATTTGATTCAGTTTTGTAATTTTCCCTTTTCAAAATTATAAGTAAATAGGAAAATATTCAATTTTGTATACCTCGTGAAATTCATCAACGGACTCCCGGTTCTCATTTTTTTCTATCTATTTTTTTTTTTTGACAACATTTTTTCTATCTAATTGTTTATGTTTATTTGTGCTTTTTAAAATTGTATATTTCTTTTTTTTTTAAAAAAATTATGTATATTTTAGAGCTACACTAAACTTCCTTATTAACGTAATAAGCTTGTAATCATATCCTTTTGATTTTATTTTTGTGTACTGTAAACTGATATTAATTTGTAAAACCTAGCCAATCTATAAAGGAGAAGAGAGAGAAAGGAGAAATTCTCCAAACAAGTGAAAAAAATTGCAAAGAGTAAATGGATATAACCGTTTTATTTGATAAAAGTATAATAAAATTTGGATTTATGGTAAAATACAAAAAAAAAAACCATCTTAATTTAATTGTAAAATTAATGTAAAACATAATGTTTGAAAAAAAGTAATTGTTTCATTCATAGAAAAAATAGTACATCTTAATACAAGTAATTAAAAAATTACAATCAAGAAGTATATCAGATGAGGTTGAATCTGCATCTTTAATATCATATTTCGTGATAGAGCAATGCTAGACACAACGGTGGGAAACATACTCCACACATAATCGACTTTAAAGTCTTCTTCTTCTTCTTCTTCTTCTTCTTTACGAATGACTTCATAAACTTCCAATGAGTCAGATTATGTGATGGTAGATAATTTTTTTCCATGAAGGAAAACATGATAATATTCATAGGGAAACAAGCCACAACCACCTATATAGGAAGTAGGGCTGGGCGCGGATCCTGGAGATACTGGACCACACCGAATATCCGAGGAAAAAATTCCGGAATTGGACCGGACCGTTGACTTTTTTTGGAGAATCGAACTGGATTGGACCGTTGACTTTTCGTTAAAGAACTGGACCAAAATTTATCCAGCACCAGACCGATAACCGAATTGGATTGGATTGGACATAACTGGATTGAAATAACCGAAAGTTTAGCAATAATAAATTTATATTTCATACGTTAACTTTATTTTCACTCTATATATTAATTTAATTTAATTTTAAATGATATTATTTGATATTATTATAAAATATATTATATATATATATATATATATATATATTATATATATATAAAGAGAAATGTTATGTAATATATAGTTATATATTTTGTAAGGTTTGGTAAACTAATTATAATAATATAAATATATAATTTATTAATAAGGTTAATGAGGTATAACATTATTATATAGTCATAAAAATTATCCGGATTAATCTCCGTTTATAAAATGAAATGAAAAATATTTATCTAAATGTAGACATGGAAAATCGAACACCTAACCAAATAAAACATTGTCAATCATCTTAACCATTTGAACCAATTCTACTTCTTGTTAACCATTTAATTAAGTAACAAATATTAGAAGTTTTAAATATTAGAATTTTTAAACATTTTATAAAATAGAATCTCCTGCTTCCTTTACCCATTCTCTGCTTCCATTTTTTTTCTAGGGTTCTATGTCCTCCACTGCACTCCATCGCTGTCACCACCTCGCACACCGCTGCTACCACCTCGCACGCCGCCACCTCCACCTTACACATCGCCACCGCCACCGCCACCCCCACCTTTTACCGATCTCCAGTCATTCCACTTCCCACGGCGCTGGAAACAGGGAGTGACTTCGCTTCTCCGACTCGCTCTCCACTCCACCGCCGCCTCCACCTCCTTCACCTCTTGACCTTCACCTCTTCTGCACAAAATCTGAACTCTGGTAAGTTTTCTAAACTCCGAACTTTTATATTTGAAGTTCTGTGTTGTGTACATTGTGTAGATTTAAAGTTTTATATGTTCTGTGTTATATTTGGAGTTTTATATGTGTAGGGTATTAGATATAGTTCTTAATTCACAGAAGCTCCTCTCATGGAAAATCAATTAGGAAAATTTTCTTCACCTGATTTTTCAGCCATGGAAAATTTTCTAGACAGGCATTCCCACCTTTCCTATCTCAATCATCCAAATCTTCTTCAGAGGTATTAGATATAAACTCCAATTCTAATATAAAATTGATAAATAAAAGTAATTAAAGATTATCATGGTGATGATTAAAAGAAGAGACGCATGGTGCATTTCAACAGTGAGAAAATTAAAAGAAGCTCCACCTTTGAGCTTGAAATTTTCATTAAGATCTGTAAGTTCCATTTTTATACAAATTTAAACAAAAAAATAAAGGCTTAATTTAATTTAATGGATATAGATAAGAGAAGGGAGATATCAGTCACTTGAAGAATGTTTGGCTCGTGAATACAGAATCACTCTTCGGACTATTTCTTCACAAAATCTCCAATTATTTCTAGTGGAAATTCATATGAACAATCGAACTTGTTGTCTACCGTAACTTTTAATACTTTGATTTTGTGGGTTTTTTTAGCCTTGTTGTCTACTGTATCTTTTAATGAATGTTGTTTACTTCCTAAAAAAATGTTATTTATTTCAAGTTATGTAAGATAATAAAATTTTATATTTTATTATTTTGTAAATTAAATTTTTAATTTATTTTTTAGGACTTAAACTATTAGATATTTATCCGAATCACCGAAAAATTATATTGGATTGGACCGGAACCGAATCTCCGAATCCCCGAACTGGACTGTACTGAAATTTTAGGGCAATTCAATTCTAGAGATTTATTCTTTTAATCCAATCCTATAGATTTATTCTTTCAATCTAATCCTGGAGATTTATGAACACAACCATATATATAGCGAGAAATATAAGAAATAGGAAAAAACTTCAAATAGAAGAGAAACTATCAAACCTATCCTAAACTATAAAAGAAAAAACCAAAGCAAAGTAAATGAGGAGCTTTATCTTCCAGTTAAAAGCTAGAAAAAACCCCCCAAAACCTCGATGAAGAACTTGAGAGTTTTCTTGACGGCTAGGATTCTGCTTTAATTAATTATATTTCTTAATTCTTATTTATACCTTCTATTGCTTTGCTACGTGAACTTAGAGATTTAATCATGTCATATTAAATAAATTTAATAGCATTGACCCAATATATGGTTAATGGGATTGGGTTCATAACCAATTCGCGATCTCAGGGCCGGCTCTAGGGGGAGGCTGCCTAGGCGACCGCCTAGGGCCTCCGACTTACGGGGCCTCCGATCGGAATTTTTTTAAAATTTGATAATTATTAAAAAAATTTATAGTTAAAATGTATATAGATTTAAATATATAATAAAGGATACTGCTAGGCTGAATGGTAAAGACATAATGAAGATTTTTACAAGGGTGAGGGTTCGATTTCCTGGAATAACATTTTTTTTGTTCACATTTTCTCTTATTTTTTCTTTCTTTCTTTGACAACACGAATGTATAAATTATTACTTTGTTATTATAGTTGTTTTTAAATTTTTTATTTTTTTAATAAATTACAATATGAAATTCACTTATAAATTGTAATTTGGTACAAAATGTTATTTAGACTCTGATTTATTTAAAATTTTAATATTTGACTACTAATTTATTATTTGATCACATTTAGACCATAAACTATTTAAATTGATGAAATTTCACTCAATTTTGATGATTCCTTAGATCAACATTTATTGGTTCATTTTTTCTCTTATTTTTTTTTCTTTCTTTTGACAACACATGTATTGATTTTTTCTGAACTTTTTTTCATATTTGGAAACAATGTATAAACTATTATTTTGTTATTGTAGTGATTCTTAAATTTTTTTAATTACAAGACGAAATGCACTTATAAATTACAATTTGTAATTTGGTATAAAATGTTAGACTCTGATTTATTTAAAATTTTAATATTTGGCCACTAATTTATTATTTGGTCACATTTGGATCATATACTATTCAAATTGATGAAATTCTACTTAATTTTGATGAAGTCTTGATAAAATTGTTTCCTTATGATATGTGGTGATATTTTGACATATGGGCTTGACATGCCGTACGTTTTAAAGTTGATTTATCCAAATAAATAATGGAATTAAAACAAGAAAACAAATCTCTAAACTAAAATTTATCAAGTCTAGTTATCAAAATATCATCATATGTCAATAATTCTATTAAGTTTTCATCCAAATTGGATTGAAATTTCATCAATTGGGATAGTTCAGTGGCCAAATGATAAAATTTATTGATGAAATTCTACTTAATTTTGATGAAGTCTTGATAAAATTGTTTCCTTATGATATGTGGTGATATTTTGACATATGGGCTTGACATGCCGTACGTTTTAAAGTTGATTTACCCAAATAAATAATGGGATTAAAACAAGAAAACAAATCTCTAAACTAAAATTGATCAAGTCTAGTTATCAAAATATCATCATATGTCAATAATTCTATTAAGTTTTCATCCAAATTGGATTAAAATTTCACCAATTGGGATAGTTCAGTGGCCAAATGATAAAATTTTGGATAGATCAAACGCCAAATGACAAGGTTCCTTGGATCAATCGATGTCCAAATAGTGATTTAAGCCTGTAATTCATAATAAATACGCGACTCAACCAATTTTTAATCTCGAAGATAAATTCTTCTCTTTCTTTCAATAGAATCTTGCGATTAGGTTCGAGTTCAGCTGTCCAAGATTAATTTCTAGAAATTAATACTTTGTCATCTGCTTGCTTCTCGCATGACTGGTGAGAAAAAACTTGATTTTAAATATATAAAAGAAAACTCGATTTTACATGTAGAAAAGCAAGAAGAATAATAATTTCTTAGCGGTATGTTATAATTATATGACTTGAATTGTAGTTAATAATTTATTGATTTTACTATTTAATATTTATTATTTCTAAAATAGTATTAGATTTAGATATGAAAAAAATGCACAATACACCTAGGGCCTCCAAAATGCTGGAGACGGCCTTGCGCGATCTGATTGGTTGAATCAGCAGGTCCGATCTGGTTTTGGAATCATTAGTACTCAAACCTGTGCTATTTTATTTGAAAAAGAAAATTCTCAAATGAATCGAAGGCAATATTGGAAATTGCTTGAATCCTACGGAGGTACATACCAAATGATAAAAAAAAGAAATTTTTCATTTGATATTCTGATATTAAAATTATTGAAATTCAAAGAAATCATATAATTCCATGAAAACATATATCTGCAAAATTAACATTTGATGCATATTAAAATTAATGAAATGAATTACACCTAACATGAAAAAAAACAAAACAAATTTCCTTTACATTTAACTTTGGAATAAAAAGAATGAAAAAATAGGAACAAAACATGAACAGCTAGTTGACAGCACTGCAAATCTTCCTAATTTGGTCGGCATTTGGATTGAGAAGATTTCCCATTTTGATCATAGCAGTTCCGAAATCAGAGCTGAAAGTAGAAGGGCTCCTGCTATAATCCGACACAATACTATCAGTGGAACCTCCACTAAAAAGTATTTGATCAGATTCAAGAAGCCCGTCCTTTTGAATCAGATTCTTGAAATAATTATTATCAAAAGAATTCGGCGTAACCAGATCAAGTGCAGCCAAATTTCCATCACCGCCCGTCGTTGGACAAGCCCGACGACGAGTGCTAGCAAAACCAGCATCAATATGAGAGCCATTAGTGTAAATCCTATCACGAAAAGTAAAGCATTGAGCTTGACCCAAAGTATGAGCGCCCGATAGAGCAACCATATCTCTTGGACTTAACCCTTTAGTTTGAAAGCGAGAAATGAGTCTGTCAAGCCCATCTTTAAAACTAGGCAATTCGGATTCAGCTAGACTTCTACTTGCTGTAGTTGAGTCTTTTCTTCCGAGTAGTACAGTCCAAGACGGACCACCCACGTAAGCAGAAGCATCTCTTGCAGCGACAGCGATAATATCAGCACAAGAAACAACTCCAGGACATATTTTCTCTACTTCAGTTTTTGCAGTTTGGATAACATTGTAACCCCGCGCAGAATCCTTATTAGGGAGAGCTGATTGTTCGCTCTCGACGGATGGAGCCTCGTCTAGTAGAATTGAGGCGTCGCAGCCTTGAACAAAGCAGTCGTGGAAGTGGAGACGAATGAGAGAAGCGGACATTCTTCGTTCTTTGGCTATGGCGTTTCTGATTGAAGTTCGGATTGTGGTGAGTGCGTTTGGACACGATGTTTCGTAAAATGTGGAAGTGAGTTGGGCATGGCAGCATGCACTGCTTAAAAGCAGCACTAATATTGTAAATAGAAATGTTTTTCCAACTGCGGAACTTGCCATGATTCTATCTGAATATGTTGATTTCAACAAGAGATTATAGGAGTAGATAGAAATGATTAAAGATGGAGAAGAAAGGGGAAGGAGAATGGGCTTATATACACAAAAATGTCAGCGCATGATTATATTGGATTGGAGGCAATACGCGTAGAAGTTGTCAATTTCTTGTGAGGACTAAATCCTAATTCTCCACTTGCTGTACGTACTTGCATGGATTTTATCCAACTTAATTATTATTTGTTCGATTTTGAATGCAAATTCAACTCATTCTATATTTCATCCGGTCAAAATTATATGATTTTTTTTAAGAGAATAGTTCAATTCAATTATTTAAAAAGCCACCTCTTTTTGTATTATAAGAATAGCATAAAAGTTGTTTTGTTTAAGTCTAATCTAAAATATTATGTAACAACAGTTAATGTTGGTTTTAGTGGTTAAATGTCTCATGTTGTTTAAGTTAGATTTCGAATTTGAGTCTTAATGTACGTAAAAAGCTTTAATTAAAAGACGATACATTTAAAATGTGACTAACGAACCTCAAACCAAGAAATTAGACAGTTTAAATTACCATTAGCCTTCTAATATATCCAAAATGTTTATTGCTCATGACTTATTAAAATTAGTAAAATCTCAATTAATATGGATATGTCACATTTTTAAGTTTCGTTAATTTATTTTATAGATTGTATTTTTGTTAATGATGAATAGTCTTTTCCAATAGCAAATAGGGGAGAAAATCTGATGTCCCCATTTCAGTGTCCTTTTCCATGTCACTCTCACAAAAAGTGGTTCCTGCCTAATTAAAATAATATATTTTGTGAACTAAGAAGATCCACATAATAAAAAAGACCACTTTTTGTGAGAGGAACATGGAAAGAGACATTGAAATAAAAGCATCAGATTTTCTTCCAACAAACCGTAAAAAGTAACAATAAATAAACTAAACGGTCCATAAGTATAATTTCCAACCGTTACTGATGACAAAGAATTTAATTAAGTTTTTTCTAAGAAAATGAATTAATGTCAACTCAAAAAAACATGTTTGATTGTCAAAGGCGATGTGCTTGCTAGCATTATATATTTATTTTGAAATAGATTTAGTTAAAGTTTGTAAGTATTATAATCATGTTAATTAAAGGTTCATATAATAGTTGAATAGTTGAATATGTTACATGTATTGTTATTTTGTGTTGGTACCCTAATCAAATGTCTTTATATTTTAAAATGTCTTATTTACTTTCTTTATTTGTTTAAAGCGAGCTATTAAGATTGATATTTATTCAGTGAAGTAATTTTTTTTTTTTTGGAAAAAGTTTAAATATGTATACTTTAAATAAATTTATGGAATCACTAAATTATTTTAAGAAAATTTAGTGAACTAATAAGTATTCTTTAAAGAATCAATAGATATATCACTTTAAATAAAATAAGAGAATAAATAGAATTTTTTCAAAATACCTTTTTTTTCCCTTTTTTAGCAATTATAGTATGTTAAAAATATATTAGAGTATTCTTATTTAAGGAATAGTTAAAAATCATCTCCAACAGTTTTTTAGTGGCTCTTCAAATAACTAAGAGTCTCTCCAGTGGTGGATCCAGGATTTTATACATGGGGGGCTAATTTTAGTTGTGCGTCGATGTTAGCGTTAGAGGAAATTTTTGAAGTCCAACCCGTAAGGGCTGGGCAAAATTTTTGGCCTCCAACATTCTAAATTTTCATTGTTTCGACGTATTGAATAATAAAAAAACTAAAAGTGCTCAGCTTAAAAAAAGATATATTTAATATTTTATAAATCTAACGTTAATTTCTTAAAAATTATATAATTTTTAGTTACGAATTTCTTATGATCTTCGTAAATTAAAATTTAATTTGAAAATTAAGTTTTTTTAGCCTTAAAAGTGTAAAAATTGATTTAGGAAAAAAATAGTACAAAAGAATTAATAATATATAGAAAGTGATTAATAATAATAACAAATTAGAAAAAATAAATTCAAATAGATAAATAAAAAACCTTGAAAATTGAAATTTTAGGGGTTTGAACACAAGACCTCTTATAACGAAACATGCATATTAACCAACTAAGTCACCTTGATATATCAAAATTATACTACAAAGATACTAATATAAACTACAATTAGAGGGGGCTATCAAGTACCGAATCAATATTACTCAACGGTGGAGCCAACGGCCAGGGCACTGCATCCGCCTCTGAGCCTCTCTATCATCTCTATTAATAGAGAGAATTTCTTCATCTCTTAGGCCCCGTTTGGTACGCTGTAGTGAATGTTCTAATGGAATGTCCATTACAATAGATGCTCATTACGATGTTTAGATTACCATATTATTTTTGTTGTAATGGAATCACAAATACATCATTCAATTTTTCTTTACAAATTGATGTAATGACCATTACATAAAGAATAGACATGAATCCTCATTACGGCTAACTTTTATATTTTTAATATTAATATTTATTATGTACAATTGTTATTAAATGATAAAACAAAAAAACTAGAAAAAACATGAAAATTAAAAAACATGAAAAAATGAAAAATGTAAAAACGCAAAAAACGTAAAAACAGGAATAACGAGGAAAAAGCAGAGTTTGCAATTCATATTTATCATGTTTTTCTCATTTCTCACGTTTTCACGTTTTTTGTTGATTTTAATTGTGTAAATAAAATTTTATGATTATATTTATCTAATGTGAAAAATCTGATCGAAATCAAATACAAAATTAGATTACCCGAAATTAATTTTTCCTTTTTCATTTTTGTTAACTTTTCTCGTTTCTTTTAATTTCCATTTTCACCATTTTTCTATTTTCTCATTTTTCTGGTTTTTCTTTTTTTCTTGTTTTTCTACTTTTTTTCGTTTTTGACAAAAGTGAGAGGTAAAATTGAGATGTGAGATTTGAGAAATGAGAGGTTAGATGACAATGTAATGAGAATTCAAATCATTTTTCTATGTAATGAGGATTACAAGATTTATTCAACAAAATTTAACTTAAGGTTTTCTCATTATATTACAATAAAATTGTAACATGCAACTAAACATAGTAATGGCCTTCAATGTAATGATCATTTCATTATGAATGTCATTACGTCTTACCAAACGGGACCTTTATCTTAATTACTGAATTAATATGTTACGTTAATTTTAATTTAAGTTAAGATTTTGTCAACCCATTTCATACTAATTCAAACCTCCACATCAATCTTTACCTTTACGCGCTGTCACTTTCTCACGGATTTAACTTTAAAAATCCTCCCTCAGGTTTTATTATAACTAACAGAATAAATCCATCTCTCAACTTTTTGACAATTTTGTAATAAAATAAAATAAAAACAAGTTGAAACCTTTGACAAATGTTCACGAGTACTAATGCCGTTACTTAACCGATATACTATAAGATAATGTCAACTTTAAACATGTTTTATGGTCAAATTAAGGATTATTAGAATATTTACAGTAGATTCTTAATATATATTTTTTAAAAATAATATAAATAATTGTCTTTTTTAGTGATTTAGTGATTTAAGAAATAATTAATATACCATCTCTAATAATATTGTTTATATTCATTCATTATTTATTATTTTATCATTAAAATTATTAAGTTTTGTTATATTTACCAATATTAAGAAAAGATAGTAAAAAATGAAATAAGAAGGAGATTTATGAGTGGAAAGAGTCTCCTCAATAATAAAGAGGATGTGAGAATTTTAACCTTTGTAATGGAATGATCATTACATTGAATGCCAATTACTATGTTTGGTTACGCGTTACAATTTTTTTGTAACGGAATAAGAAAACGATGAGTTAAATTTTGTTCAACAAATCTTGTAATCCCCATTACATAGAAAAATAACTTGAATTCTAATTACATCCAAAACACGTAATTCTAATTCCTACTTTTAAAACTCTATTAAACTTTTCATTTGTCAAATCTCACATCCCAATCTAACATCTTATTCTTGTAAAAAAAACGCAAAAAGTAGTAAAACATGAAAAATTGAAAACGAGAAAAAAGAAAAAAAGGAAACCAGAGAAAAGGAGAAAATAGAAAAGCGGTAAAAAATGTTGAAAATGGAAATAAAAAAGAGAAAAATGTAAAAAAAGTATGAAAAACGAAAAACTATATACTAATTTATTGATTTCAGTTAATCTAATTTTGTATTTGATTTCGATTCGATTCGATTTTTTTTTTTTTTTTTACATTTTTCGTGTTTTTCACGGTTTCATATTTTTTTTTGTTGATTTTAATTAAGCAAATAAAATTTTATGATTACATTTAGGGGGTGTTTGGTTAGATAAATTTTTGATAGGGAATGTGAATAGGAATGATTCATTGCCTTTTTTAATGTTTTGTTTTATCCATTTAATTTAGCAATGAGAATCACATTCCCATATTTGTAGAATTATTGATTCCTCCCTCTCTTCCCATTAACCAAATTGCATTCCCATTCCTTTTAAAATTAACTAAAAAAATTGTCCCCACAATTTATTTGTGCATTTTTTTTAAAAACCCCACGTTTTATATACATAACTAGTATTGTGCCCGCGCGTTGCGCGGGTGGATAAATTTTCTGTACATAAATTTAACAATTTAATATTTTTTAAATTTTATATTATTTACATATTGTGATATTAATATTTTGTTTTAAAATAATTTAAATTTACAAATTGTAAATAAATTAATAAACATACTTTTTATAATTGCTTGATAATAGTTTGAAAGTTGTTGAAGTTATAATCTATTGTCTCTATTGACATGTTTGCAAGAGTTTTTCCTTTCCATTCTTGAACAATATTTTTTCTATATAATCTTGCAATTTTAAAATATTTACACTTTGTAATAAGTCGATTGCATCTGTTAATAGAAATTCTCTAAATTCATCAAAATCTTCATCATGTGATGAAGAAACGACTAGATTACTAATGTTTTGTTTTTCTAAACACAATTACACTTATTACTTTCAGACATATAAACTTTGACATATAGTGCATCACGTGTAACGTCTAGATTAGTAATATATTATTTTTCTAAACACATTTACACTTATTACTAGCAGACATATAAACTTTGACATATAGTGCATCACGTGTAACGTCTAGATTAGTAAAATATTATTTTTCTAAACATAGTTACACTTATTACTAGCAGACATATAAACTTTGACATATAGTGCATCACGTGTAACGTCTAGATTAGTAATATATTATTTTTCTAACATAGTTACACTTATTACTAGCAGACATATAAACTTTGACATATAGTGCATCACGTGTAACGTCTAGATTAGTAATATATTATTTTTCTAAACACAGTTACACTTGTTACTAGCAGACATATAAACTTTGACATATAGTTACGTGTAACGTCTAGATTAGTAATATATTATTTTTCTAAACACAGTTACACTTATTGCTAGAAGACATATAAACTTTGACATATAGTGCATCACGTGTAACGTCTAGATTAGTAATGTATTGTTTTTATAAACAGAGCTACACTTATTACTAGCAGACATATAAACTTTGACATATAGTGCATCACGTGTAACGTCTAGATTAGTAATATATTGTTTTTCTAAATACAGTTACACTTATTACTAGCAGACATATAAACTTTGACATATAGTGCATGACATGTAACGTCTAGAGTAGTCACATACTACTAGACTAGATTAGTAATCATGACATGTAACATTTACTAGACTAGTAATCATGACATATATGTCTTGACGTTATAAACGATACAGACGTTTAGAGTAGTATTTGTAACATCTAGACGTTACAGGGATTACTCTAAACGTTTGTATTGTCTATAACTATCATGGCAGGCAACGTCTAGATGTTACAGACGTTACATGTCATGATTACTACTCTAGTAGATGTTTCATATCATGATTACTATAGTCTTATAATATATGATTACTCTAGATGTTACATATCATGATGTATTATATGTCAAAATTTATAATTTTACTAGTTATAAATGTAGAAGTGGTTAGGAAATCAATATATTATTAGTCTAAACATTAATGTCTTGCACTATATGTCAAAGTAGTAATTTTCTTATTATTTTTTGTTTTATAGAGAAGCTAGTTTCTAACATAGTTATCTAAGAGTAGCATGTCTAAGTATACATGATGACATTTGCGCATCTTATTATAGATTTGGATAAGGATACAAATTTAAAATGTACAAAAATACCTTCCATTTTAGGGTGTTCGCTATGGTTACTTTGTTTTTTACAAAGTACCGTTACTTGGTGTGGTTTTTACCATTGGATGATAGAGCATAAAATTAATCCAATGGTGAAAACCACACCAAGTAACGGTACTTTGTAAAAAAACAAAGTAATCCAATGGTGAAAACCACACCAAGTAACGGTACTTTGTAAAAAAACAAAGTAACCATAGCGGGCACCTTTAGTAGCCAAAAGTAATTTTGTTATTAAAGTTATAAATATTACAATATGTTTCTAAAATTTACAAATTGAACCAATTTTATTTCTGTTTGACTAATTTTTAGTCTTTCATAACACAACCCATGGGTAAATTACACCCATGACCACTGAACTTTACCATTTTAACATTGTGGTCACTAAATTTCAATTTTTAACAGTATTGCCACCGAACTTTACACTTTTTAACACCAGTAGTCATTCAACACCTCAAAATGACCGTTGACAGACTCAAAATAAAAAATTCGAAGAGTTGATGATAATCTAAGGAACTTTAATTCTTGAAAATTTTCGTTTGGAGGTCGTTTAGGTGTTGTTTGGTTAGGAGAGATAAAATAAATTTTTAGAGAGAGAAAGCTCCAAAAAATGTGATTTTGGAAAATAAAAATTGTCGTTTCATGGTAAATGTCGTTCTGAACAACTTTAATTCTTGAATATTTAGTCATTTTAAAAAAAGATAAATAAAAAAGAAAGCATATATAAGACATCGAGATATGTGGAACAACACAATTGAGAACAAAATAACTATTATACATGAAAAAAATTCTATTAATACAGTTTATCAATGGAAACCGCTCTTAAATAAATCTGAATCTCTTAATGAAGTAAGAAAAAATATTATAAGACTATATTATTTGAAGTAAGAACAAAATCATAAGATTAAGAGCAAAACTAATTCATAATCAAAATTAAAGGAGATATTTGATTTTCGGTGGCCAATGAATATAATGATTGAATAATATATATCATGTTTTATATATAGATTTATTTGTGACTTTTGGATTTCCTTCGATTAGTGTTTTTTCATCTTCTTGTAACTCATACTTTCTTTTATTACTTTAATTAATGGGCTAATAATTGACAATAAATAATGTGTTAATATAATACTTATGATATAGAGATAATAAAAGCTTATTAACTCATTTATTCTTTTTTTTTTAAAAAAAACTCATTTATCATTTTTGCTCCTATGATGCCAACTAAGCCAAAAAGGCTCTAAAACATTTCTTGTAAATTCTCACAGCTTCCGCTATTATATATAGTATAGATAGATAGATGTTAAAACCATTTCAAATGCTTCCACTAACTACCATATATAGTTTTATAAATAGTTTTACAAATAAAATAATAATACAAAAAAACTACATATATACACATATTACTCCGTATTAATTGATTCTTTTTCAAACAAGTTTTACATAAAATATATGATATATTAAATTTATTAATATATATATAATATATTATTATATTATTTAATGAATTTTTTTTATTAGTTTGAAATAAATAAATTTTAATTTCGTTCCACTTTGATTTTGATTTTAATTCCAATTCCGAAATTTGAACCGAACAATTTAAAAGTAATTAGATTCCGATTCCGGATTAAACCAAACAAAACAAATGGATAGTCATTACGATTCTGATTCCAAAACATTCCAATTCCGATTTCGAAGTTTGAACCAAACGTCCCCTTAATTGGGAAAACATAAGAATTATAATGGTAATTACATTCCATCATTTTCTTTTTATTTGTCAACCAAACATGGTAATAGGATCAATATTCCATTCCATTACATTACAACTTTGATTACATTACGACTTTGATTACATTACATTGCATTACAGCATACCAAACAGACCCTTAGTGATTTGAGGAGTCACTAAGAGGTTGTTGGAGTTCGTTTTAACTATCTCTCCTCAAATTTTAACTTAAGAGCCCAACTAAGAGACTGTTGGAGATGCTCTTAGCTAATTCTTTATTTACATAAATTTTGTTAAAGTTAAAATTCGATTGATTTTATTTATGCTTGAATTACAATGATATAGACGTAATAAGGATGTGAGATTTCCGGATAGATTGTCTTTGGTGGTTCACCTCCTGTGTCGAGATGGATCTCTGTGGACATTGCAACGATCAAGTTACTGTAAGGGTAATGAGAGAGAGAGAGAGTTCAAAAAGAGATTTTGGTTCTTCTTACTAATAGTGTGCACCGTGTATTTATAGGAACTAGGCAGTGGAGTTTATTTACCAGCATGCCCCTATTGCCTCGTAGGTTTGATCAAATGGGCCTGTGTGCTTGTAAGCTAAAATGATGGTGAAGGTGAGCTTGTTAGGCTTCATGCATTCGTGGTTCCACTTACCTCATCAATTATTCTCCCCTTTTACGAAATGTAATCGAACCACTAAATATGAGGAATGGAGAACATCTTGGTCCTAGTGTTGAGATTGATCAAAAGAGAAAATATGGTGGCGACGCGTGGCGTTTTTCAAAGTTCTCAATTATCGAAAGGTATTAATGAAGTATAGACCTATTCATGGGCTGGACCGCTTCGGACTCAGGCCGAGCCATACCGGACTTTTCAATTAAAATGCATGTCTAAGCCCAACCCAGTCCAGCTCGTAGTAAATATGCCACGGTTTGGGCCGGACTGGGCTGAATTAGAAAACCTTAATCCCAGCCCCAGCTCAGGCCCGCCCATACTTTGTTTTTCATAAATCTGAAATTTTGTTTTCACTAATAATAAATTCAAATTAGGAAGTATTATTATGAACTTACGAACTATGAAATAGTTAAATTTTAAAATGCAAACTTAAAAGAATTATTTTCACAGCAGGTAGACAATTTTCTTTTTAAAGAAACTAAATTTGAATAAGTTGCTCTTGTAGTATCTTTATATTCATAAAAAAATAATAGTATATATAAATAAGTTATGGGCTGGGCTGGGCCGATATGAGCTATACTAATATATCCCAAATCGGGATGGTTCAATGTAAATTTACACTGACCAAGGCCGTCCCATTATCTACGGGAATAGGCGGGCTGGACTGGCCATCAGGTCCCTAAACAGGTCTATTGAAGTGTGAGACAAGTGTCATTAAAAAGGTGGGAAATAACGATGTTATAAAAAGTTGAGCACCACATAGTGGCAGAGCCAGGAATTTAGACTTGAGGGGGCTAATTTTAGCCATGCGGTTGAGGGAAAATTTTCAAAGTCCAGCTCGTCAGGGTTGGGCAAAACTTTTTTAGCCTCCAACACGTTAAAACTGTAAAAATGTTATAATTTTTTTAGAAATTAGGATTGAACTAATAGAAAATTAAATATGTTTACACTTTTCACGTTGGACGCTTTTAATGTTTTAGCGAACATACCAAATTTAATTTAGAAAATAAATTATTTGATTCGAAAAAATAAGAAATTAATTTTTTTAATGGTAAAGACATAATAAAAATGAATTCAAAAGTGTGATCAAAATAAAGAGTCCATTTAAATTAATTAATATGGTAACATATTTTTATAATTAATGAAAAATAAAGTTAAAATAAATAAAAATGAGGTTAAGGAGAATTGAACCAAGGACCTCTCAAATAATAGCATGCATTCTTAACCATCTCATCCATCTTTAAATATTGTAATAATATTACATAGAGTCAATGGTGATTGATGGCTGAGCATGCCCTTTGGGCCGCGTGGACTTTTGCGTACCTTTTTATGTTAGTATAAAAGGAAAGGAGTTATTCTTTTGACCAAATTTTGGCTCTTTCTTCAGTCTGCTCAGTGCTATGAAAAAAGAGAGATAATTGAGTCTTCGTGTATTCTGAGTGCTCGCATAGTGCGATGGTGCCCGAATTGAGTCTTCACTATAAGTAGGTGCTTCATTAGGGTGATGCTGAAAGTAACAAGGTCAGTTCCTTCTTCTTTATTTCTTTTTACTTGTTTTCTGCTATTCATTAGGTATTCTTTTAGGCGGTTTGAGCTAGTGCATAAAATTAGCATGTCTAGTGAGCCTAATGTTAAGTGCCATTCTTAGGGAGACGACTTTCGTGGAGAGTGGGCGAGTTAGATAGAGGAAAAGAAAAGGGCTACTATGCAGGGTGATAATTTGGATACGGACAACAAAAGGAGCAAAGTGGAGGGGAAAATGCATGTGAGTAAATCACCAGTGGTGAAAATGGCACCGTTTCTGCCACATCCGACAATCGATGTTCGAGTTAATGGGGTGACAATTGAAGTATAGTGCTCGAGTATTTGTTAAAGGAAGGCGAGTACTTTGGGATTTTTATGAAAGGATGCGATGTAGGGTGTGGCCCCATGGTGCTGGAGTGGCGGGATCTAACAACATGCGTTATGACTTAGAGGACCGTCAGAGCGCTCATGTGTTTAAATGCCTGGATGATGCATGGAGCATCATTGGAAGGAAAGATTTAAGAGCAATCTTAATTCTGTTCTGCATCGGGGAGCCTTATGAGTTGAGTACCCTGTTGAAACACCTTTCCAAATGATTTTGATTTGATAAAATTATTTAAGTTAATCCCATGATTAAGACAACTAAATTTAAGTGCTTTGATTT
This sequence comes from Euphorbia lathyris, assembly GCF_963576675.1. Classification (NCBI taxonomy): domain Eukaryota; kingdom Viridiplantae; phylum Streptophyta; class Magnoliopsida; order Malpighiales; family Euphorbiaceae; genus Euphorbia; species Euphorbia lathyris. The sequence goes on along the minus strand of NC_088919.1, from coordinate 42,773,911 downwards.
AATTGTACTAATGTGTCTGTTCAATGTTGAGTATATTAACTAATGAGAACAGGAACTAAGTGTTCAATAAAAAGAAAGACAGAACGAAGTCAGCATAAGCAAAGACGCACAGCAGAAGCTGAGTAAAATATAACTCAGCATTATAAGAGAAAAGTCTTCTTCAAAATAACGCTTCAAGGCGAAGCCGACCAAAGAAGCTGAGTAGAACGTAACTCAGCCCCGTCAGAAGATATCTTAAAGGCAAAGCCAAACGATCAAGCTGAGTATTCGTCAGGACATCGCCAATGATCCGTTGACTAAAAGACAAACGCCCGACATAGGTCTGCAACAATTCAGAAGCCTCAGAAATCCGCCTAGAGACCTTTTTTAGACGCATGGATCAACTAGCATTTGGCTAGAGGACAAAACTGGCGCTAGAAGACGAACCTGGCGCAAGAAGACGAAACTGGCGAGCCTGACGCCTGCTGAATTCAGACGACAGGATTGGCCTGTAAATTCTGAATGCTGACCTATCAATGACGAAAGAAGACCGTTTGAATTCAACGGATATGTCCGAATTCAAATCATTGGAGCTTCAGATTTTGCTACAAAAGGACAAGTTCATCACTTGGATCCTTTGCCGAATTACAAAAAGAGAAAAGACAAGCAAGATCTTCACTAAGTTAAAAGATCCAAAAGAGAAGCTGTCTGATTAAAAAAAAACAAGTTTCTTACACCCAATTCCAATCATTGTGTAAAAGTCTAGAGTGAATTTGTATTCATCTAAAGTGTTCTTCATTTAGAGAGAAAAAACTTGTATCAACTGTAAAGGTTAGAAGAATGGAGCTGAGTACTCGGTTTTAGTACTCAGCGGTAGAGAAAATCTGAGTGTTCGGTTATAGCGCTCAGTAGGATTGAGTAGACGAATAGAGGACGATACTGTTGCATACTCAATTGCTTTGTAAACGGTTTGTGCTCTACCTTTAAAGAGCTCAGTAGTGGATTGAAAAAGCCCGGAGGGATTCTGGGGACTGGACGTAGGCAGTGAGGCCGAACCAGGATAAGACTGCTGAATAATCTCTAACCCTCTTCTCTTGATATATGTATTGCTTGCTTAAATTACTCAGTATATAATTTGTATAAGCCGACACTGAGTAATCAGAGTGCTCAGTTGGAAGCTGATCTAAAGTGGTATCTCCCAATTCGCAATTGAAACAGCTCTAGTCAGTGTCTGATTAAAACTGTCTCACACTTCACTCAGCCTTGCTGACCTAAAGCTGAGTTAAATTATCAAACATTAAATTAAGCCAGCCTTATTAAGCGAAAAAGTTATATTAGTTCCTAACCCCCCCTTGGAACTAATCCTATTATCGGGACCAACATGTTGGGGTTTAGTGTCCTATAGACAATTGTTGCAGGATACAAACTTAATGTAAATGAATTGTTCTTTATATCATTTGTTTTAATGAGATATATGTTTTATAACTATATAAAGGCAATCCCTTTTAAGCACTAAATAAAGTCTAATAAAAGGAAATCCGTAAGTTTGTTTAAAGTGATTATAAAGTGTTCATACAAGCATGAAGTGAGACAAAACTTTATAATAAACTAATAAACTTAAAACCACCCCAAGTCAAGTGATATGTTTAGGATTGATATATCACTGTTGAGACTTGTATGTAACAATGTCTTCTGTCCGACAGAAAGCTGATCTCACAAGCTTCATATATATAGATATCTGGACAGTTACATAGATCCGATGAAACGTCGTTCATTAGGATTGGGGATCCGATTTGAGATAACAGGATGGATAGATTCATCCTTGTCACCTGTTCATCTCATTGGTATTAATAGGTATAAGTAATCCTCAGACTCAAAGGAATGTTAATTGGTCATCCTGAATTACTGAATGTGAGACTTTGATCCTGCGGTCCCACGATCCTTAACAGAGATGACTCTGGGGTGTGAACTGCAAAGGTTGGGTGTCACAGGAAGTAATGTCAGGGTAGTTATACATTGGATTGAGCATTTATCACTCCCGATTAATGGGAGATATATCCAAGGATCGCTTGTGGAAGACTCGACTCTAAATCCTTGCAAGGTGATAGCTTAAGACTTGAAATACAGATTTCACTTAACCTATCTATTTGAGTTGACTCGGCCTGAACAAGTAAAACGAACGTCTCGCTATATGTGACTTGACATCATCCATAGTCATAAGATTCAGTTCAAGGATATAGTTGATAAAGGATCGAATTATACTGTAACTAATACGGAAGGGTTAACGACAGAATCAACCTGTCTTCTTAACGGACTCTGGGGAAATGATTACAGACTTGCCAATAACATACTCAGTACATCATTCCGTTATGCAAGGATTAAATATAATTCTTGAAGAAATTAATTTAATAGTTGCATACGGCCAGAAGTAGTAAGAACCTAATGGATCACACATAAGACTTGGAACCAAAAGAGAGATGGATGTCATTAATAGATGGAAGCCCAAATGAGCCCAGTAAGGCCCATTTAATTAGGAGAGGCCGAAATTTGTATATAATAAGTTAGGAATTATTTTAATTCCCTTAATCCTAATTTGATTAGGTTTGTGAATTAAATTAGTTAAGAGAGATAATTAAATTAGGAGTTTTAATTAGATTAATATACTCCTATTATTATCCAATTAGGTTATTTATTATTATCCTAAATATATTAGATATATTATAAGATAATAATTAGGAATCCTATTCCGAATTGAATTCCTATTAAGTAACCTATTCCTATCTAACTAGGGTTTAGATACAAGTTATTATATATACCCCCCTAATGTGTGAATTTCGACCAAGCCCTAACCCTCCCCTCTATGTGATTTTCGAAACCTACATCTAGAGAGAGAAAAAGATTTCGCATCCCCTAGTTCGTGGACAAGAATTCATACGGCTTCCGTCGATTGATTAATTTCATTCATCTCCTTTTCTCTTTGATCTTGTGTTGGTTAATTAGAGGCAATCTATTTTGGTTGCATCTCATAAGGGTTGATTCTATCTTAACCTCACCGTGTTATACTTCGTGCTTGGGATCTCGGAGAAGAATTGTGGGCACTTCTTTAACAACGGTAGATTGTTCTTCAAAAGGTATTCCTTCTTATCCCTCTTTATATGAAATAACGATTAACGGATCCTATGGTTAAAAGGAAGTAGGCTAAAATTTTTATATTTCCGCTGCTATACCTTAGCCTAATTTCCAACAGTGGTATCAGAGCCATCGTTAAATCCGCTATTTCATATATGAAATTTAGAAGTTTTTCAATAGGATTGAATAAATATTTATGGTTAGGATTAATTAACAAATTGTTTGATTAATTAATTCTAAAGATAAATAAATTTTAGTTAATTGTTAATTAAAATTGATTATGCGTATGTTCCTAATTATTTCGGTTGATAATCATTATAACAAAATCTATTTGTTTTATAGTTAGGTTAATAAAATTAGTTTTATTAATTCTAAAAGATAAAACGGAAATCTATTGTAGTTTTTCCTATTTCTGAAAATCGTTTTTAAAATCGTTTTAAAATCTGATATATATATATATATATATATATATATTTAAAAAAAAAAATACGACAGCGGCTCGGGTCGCGCCTCACGGCGCGACCAGCCGCTGTCGCGCGGCTGCTGCCTCGCGGCAGCAGCCGCGGGGCTGCTACCAAACGGCAGCAGGCCAATTTCGGGCCCCGGCCCGAATCCCACTTGATTTTAATTGTTAAAATCGGCTTGTAAATAATTTATATATATATATATATATATATATATATATGTTTCGGAAATCAATAGTTTTCTGTTTTGATTATCGAATGAAAAAATTCGTTTAAAAGTTTGTCTTTACCAAGTTGTAAATCAAAGCGTTAAATGAATTGAAATCAAAATAATTGGGACATGCATAATTGACGTTTTATATGGTTATATTAATCTAAGGATTAATATAAAGATACGAAGCGATAAGATGTAAAATTGGATGAAAGTTAATTTGACGAGTTAATGTGATTAACCTAAATATTACATAAGACGGTTATGTAATCAACCAATTAAATTTATTTAATTGAGTCTTTGCATGTTTGGAGTTATGGACATATTTGGACCCTCTTTTAGTCTTTTGGTATTTTTGAAATAGGGCATGCGCGTCCTGCCTTTCTACTATCTATTGTAATTTCTCATCTCATCTAATTCCCTTCAATTCAGTTGAAATTTTCTCATAGTAGTATAGAAATTAATATGTAATTTCAAGGCGCCATGGAGAAGACGGAGGACCTAAAGAGAAATATGTAATAGTTAGTATTTCCTTAGGTTTGGCCTTTTATTCCGTCTCTGGCTCGACGGAATAATTTAGCCAATGTATGTATGTGTGTCTGATGTATGCTAAAGCAAATCAAGACTAAGTTAGATTATGAGACTTAAATAAAAATCTCTCATTAAAAAGTTAAGTAAATAAGCAAGTTATTAAAATCGGTTGCCCCTCCCTAATATTATAATTCAGCCGGCAGTATTGGGGGCCTTTGGGTTGTTGGGTAAACTCAAGCTCGGGGTCTTATGGTAACACCTGGATGATCGAAAATCGTTCTTTCATGAATATGGGGTAATACTTAAATTAGAGTATGATAATTGGATGGGCAAACTCATGTTGTCATAAACTAATGGGCAAGAGGGTTGGGATTAATATGAATGACATATTAGTTACTAATGTGGTTAGTAACCCAATAACATGGGAATCACATTCGAGATGTGATTGATTGCATGAATCTACCTAACAAATGGGACTAGCTTGTTGGTTAAAGTCAAGGCGAAATCTCAGGAGTTAGGATCCTAGCTCACTAAAGGATTTGTGAAATTCTTCGAATTAATATGGAGGGCTATTAATTTGGCAAAATAGTGGGAGCAATCTGAAATAAATTAAAAGGCCTATAATCTTAGATTGTTATACTTTAAAGCAAATGAATGACATACGTTTACTCTTTCTCACTCTCAGGTTTTGTTTAAAAACACACTCTTAAAATCATGACTAAAACCAATCTGCAAAACATTCTTACCGATAACAAACTGAATGGTTCAAACTTCACCGACTGGTTTCGCAACCTCAAAATTGTTTTGAAGTTCGAGAAAATTGGGTATGTACTTGATACATCGATACCCCCTGTCCCTGAAGATGATGCTCCCATCGAGGAAATTGATGCTTATCAGAAGCACAAGGCTGATGACGATCATGCCGGATGCATCATACTTGCATCGATGACATCGGAATTACAAAGGCAACATGAGGAGATGAACGCCTATTCCATTATCATGCACCTAAAGGAATTGTTTGGGAAACAAACCAGGTGCGAACGCTACGAGATATCCAAGCTGTTATATCGTTGCAGGATGCAAGAGGGCACATCAGTCATGACACATTGTGTCAAGATGATTGGCTACATTACCAAACTTTCTAGTATTGGATTTGCGATGGATAACGAATTAAGTGTTGACTTAATTCTTCAATCCCTCCCAGAAAGTTATTCACAGTTCATTATGAACTATCAGATGAATGACTTGCAAACCTCTCTTGAAGAGCTTGCAAACATGCTCAAGTCAGTTGAGCCTAATATGAAGAAAGACAAGACCATACCGGCTCTTATAATTGAGTGATCGAAGAAAAGGAAAGGGAATTTTCCCAATCCTAAACATCCCAAGAAAGGTAAGAAAGCTGTGTCCAAGGGAAAGGATGTGAAGAAGCCCAAAGGAGAATGCCACTTCTGTGGTAAAGACGGGCATTGGAAGAGAAACTGCAAGGAGTATCTAGCCACCCTCAAGAAGGGAAAAGGCGGTGCTTCTACATCTGGTATGTTTTATATTGAAATAAATACAGTTTCACTGTCTGAATCTTGGGTACTTGATACCGGATGTGGATCTCATATTTGTACAAATATGCAGGAGCTAAAACAGACTAAGGAACTTAAGAAAGGAAGCATAAACTTGCGAGTTGGAAATGGAGCAAGAGTTGCCGCCCTCGCAATTGGAGATTATGTTTTACCTTTGCCCTCTGGGCTTGTAATAGAATTAAGGAATTGTTTATACGTTCCTGAGATGTCTCGTAACATTATTTCTATTAGCCGTCTTGTTGACGACGGTTTTCATATTTCAATAAAGAACAATAGTTGCAATTTTTATAAAGATTCGATCTTTTATTTTTCAGGAATATCACAAAATGGGATTTATGTGTTAGATGATAAAACTCCTGTTTTTACAATTGATACCAAAAGACATAAGATAGATAATTCAACTTACTTGTGGCATTGTCGTTTAGGCCATATAAACAAGAGACGCATGCTAAAGCTACATTCAGATGGGCTTATAGATCCAATCGATTCCGAATCATTGGAAACATGCGAATCATGTTTAAAAGGTAAAATGACAAAGACACCCTTTAGCAATAAAGGTGAGCGTGTATCAGACACTCTAGGACTCATTCATTCAGATGTATGCGGTCCTATGTCGGTCCAAGCAAGAGGAGGATTCAGATACTTCATAAGCTTCATAGATGACCATACCCGATATGGTTACGTCTACTTGATGAAGCACAAATCAGAAGCTTTTGAGAAATTCAAATGCTTCAAGAATGAAGTGGAAAATCAATTAGAAAGGAAAATAAAGACGCTTCGATCCGATCGAGGTGGTGAATATCTTTCAGATGATTTTCTGAATTATCTAACTGAATGTGGGATATGCTCACAATGGACACCTCCCTATACACCACAACACAATGGTGTATCCGAAAGGAGAAACCGTACCCTATTAGATATGGTACGATCCATGATGAGCATGGCCTTACTTCCAAAGTCGTTCTGGGGCTATGCCTTAGAAACTGCCCTCTTCACCCTGAACCGAGTACCAACTAAATCCACTAGTTCCGCACCATATGAATTGTTCATTGGTAGGAAACCCGTGTTCTCATTTATGAGAGTATGGGGTTGTTCAGCTTTTGTCAAACGCATTGCGTCCGACAAATTAGATTCTAAATCTGATAAATGTTTCTTCATTGGATATCCCAAAGAAACCATGGGGTATTACTTCTATCATCCAGATGATCAGAAAGTAATAGTATCCAGATACGCAACCTTCTTAGAGAAAGAGTTTCTCGAAGAAACACAAAAGGGAAGCATGATTGAAATCGACGAAGTTCAAGAGGAAGAAACACCGACTGAAACAACAGAAGTGGTTGAGGTACCCGAAGAAGTCCCATTAGATGAGACTCCAGTGGCACCTATTCGTAGATCGCGAAGAGTTCGTGAACTCCCAGTTAGATATGGTTTTCTAGTGGGAGATGATAACGAGGTTCCCGTGTTAGACGACGAACCCGAAAACTACGAAGAGGCTCTTACTAGTCCAGATTCTAAAGCATGGCTTGAAGCCATGGATTCTGAAATGGATTCCATGTATATTAACCAAGTGTGGACTTTGGTTGATCCACCCGAAGGGATAATTCCCATTGGGTGCAGGTGGATCTTCAAAAAGAAGACTGACATGGATGGAAAGGTTAGCACCTACAAGGCTAGGTTGGTAGCAAAAGGATATCGTCAGAAACAAGGTGTTGATTATGACGAAACCTTCTCTCCTGTTGCTATGTCCAAATCAATCAGAATCATGCTTGCAATTGCCGCTCATTTTGATTATGAGATTTGGCAAATGGATGTGAAAACAGCTTTCCTAAATGGAAACCTGCTTGAGGATGTATACATGATGTAGCCTGAAGGTTTCATATCGAAGGATGCAAACAAAGTTTGCAAACTTCAGAGATCCATTTATGGACTCAAACAAGCATCTAGAAGCTGGAACAAGCGTTTTGACGAAACCATAAAACAATTTGGTTTCGAACAAAATTGCGAAGAAGCTTGCATTTACAAGAAAGCAAGTGGGAGCTCTATAGCATTTCTCATACTATATGTGGACGATATACTGTTAATGGGAAATGACATTGCTCTATTACAGTCGGTAAAAGTATGGTTATCCGGTAACTTCTCAATGAAAGACCTTGGTGAAGCAGCTTATATACTTGGTATAAAGATCTATAGAGATAGATCGCGAAGACTGCTTGGTCTTTCACAGGCTACATACATTGAAAAGGTGCTAAATCGGTTTAGCATGCTTGAATCGAAATGAGGTAACTTACCCATGGTATATGGAGTAAAGTTAAACAATCATCAATGTCCTAAAACTGATGATGACAAACGACGCATGGCTGTAGTCCCGTACGCCAGCGCGATCGGTTCGATTATGTATGCTATGCTATGCACTAGACCTGACGTAGCGTTCGCGTTATCTGTAACGAGTCGTTACCAAGGGAATCTGGGAGACGGGCATTGGATTGTCGTCAAGAACATTCTTAAGTACTTGAGAAGGACTAAAGATATGTTCCTAGTGTACGGAGAAGGAGATCTGAAAATTGAAGGATTTTCAGACGCTAGTCATCTCACAGATGAGAATGATTTTAAATCCCAATCAGGATACCTGTTTATCTTGAATGGGGGCGCGGTCAGTTGGAAAAGTTCCAAGCAGGGAAGCGTAGCTTTCTCTACGACCGAGTCAGAGTACATCGCTGCTGCGGAAGCAGCAAAGGAAGCAGTTTGGATTAGAAAGTTCATTATAGAACTAGGTGTGGTGCCTGACATTGTCAATCCCATTACTCTGTACTGTGATAACAATGGAGCCATTGCGCAAGCAAAGGAACCACGGTCTCATAATGCATCCAAGCACTACCTAAAGCAATACCACATCATTAGAGAGATTGTGGCTAGAGGAGATGTGAGAATAGAAAGAGTACCTACAGAGGACAACGTTGCAGATCCGTTGACAAAGCCTTTAACCCAGAAAGTACATTATCGTCATTTAACTTCTACTGGGATAAGTTTTAGAAACAATTGGCTTTAGTCCAAGTGGGAGTATGTTGGGGTTTAGTGTCCTATAGACAATTGTTGCAGGATACAAACTTAATGTAAATGAATTGTTCTTTATATCATTTGTTTTAATGAGATATATGTTTTATAACTATATAAAGGCAATCCCTTTTAAGCACTAAATAAAGTCTAATAAAAGGAAATCCGTAAGTTTGTTTAAAGTGATTATAAAGTGTTCATACAAGCATGAAGTGAGACAAAACTTTATAATAAACTAATAAACTTAAAACCACCCCAAGTCAAGTGATATGTTTAGGATTGATATATCACTGTTGAGACTTGTATGTAACAATGTCTTCTGTCCGACAGAAAGCTGATCTCACAAGCTTCATATATATAGATATCTGGACAGTTACATAGATCCGATGAAACGTCGTTCATTAGGATTGGGGATCCGATTTGAGATAACAGGATGGATAGATTCATCCTTGTCACCTGTTCATCTCATTGGTATTAATAGGTATAAGTAATCCTCAGACTCAAAGGAATGTTAATTGGTCATCCTGAATTACTGAATGTGAGACTTTGATCCTGCGGTCCCACGATCCTTAACAGAGATGACTCTGGGGTGTGAACTGCAAAGGTTGGGTGTCACAGGAAGTAATGTCAGGGTAGTTATACATTGGATTGAGCATTTAGCACTCCCGATTAATGGGAGATATATCCAAGGATCGCTTGTGGAAGACTCGACTCTAAATCCTTGCAAGGTGATAGCTTAAGACTTGAAATACAGATTTCACTTAACCTATCTATTTGAGTTGACTCGGCCTGAACAAGTAAAACGAACGTCTCGCTATATGTGACTTGACATCATCCATAGTCATAAGATTCAGTTCAAGGATATAGTTGATAAAGGGTCGAATTATACTGTAACTAATACGGAAGGGTTAACGACAGAATCAACCTGTCTTCTTAACGGACTCTGGGGAAATGATTACAGACTTGCCAATAACATACTCAGTACATCATTCCGTTATGCAAGGATTAAATATAATTCTTGAAGAAATTAATTTAATAGTTGCATACGGCCAGAAGTAGTAAGAACCTAATGGATCACACATAAGACTTGGAACCAAAAGAGAGATGGATGTCATTAATAGATGGAAGCCCAAATGAGCCCAGTAAGGCCCATTTAATTAGGGGAGGCCGAAATTTGTATATAATAAGTTAGGAATTATTTTAATTCCCTTAATCCTAATTTGATTAGGTTTGTGAATTAAATTAATTAAGAGAGATAATTAAATTAGGAGTTTTAATTAGATTAATATACTCCTATTATTATCCAATTAGGTTATTTATTATTATCCTAAATATATTAGATATATTATAAGATAATAATTAGGAATCCTATTCCGAATTGAATTCCTATTAAGTAACCTATTCCTATCTAACTAGGGTTTAGATACAAGTTATTATATATACCCCCCTAATGTGTGAATTTCGACCAAGCCCTAACCCTCCCCTCTATGTGATTTTTGAAACCTACATCTAGAGAGAGAAAAAGATTTCGCATCCCCTAGTTCGTGGACAAGAATTCATACGGCTTCCGTCGATTGATTAATTTCATTCATCTCCTTTTCTCTTTGATCTTGTGTTGGTTAATTAGAGGCAATCTATTTTTGGTTGCATCTCATAAGGGTTGATTCTATCTTAACCTCACCGTGTTATACTTCGTGCTTGGGATCTCGGAGAAGAATTGTGGGCACTTCTTTAACAACGGTAGATTGTTCTTCAAAAGGTATTCCTTCTTATCCCTCTTTATATGAAATAACGATTAACGGATCCTATGGTTAAAAGGAAGTAGGCTAAATTTTTTATATTTCCGCTGCTATACCTTAGCCTAATTTCCAACACAACATACCCTCCCTAAGGCTTCTAATGTTGATGACTTTGTAAAGCAAAGCCCGATGATTATCTACGAGGAGAAACTAGGGTCGGGAATGCGGCTTCCACTATTGCTATTTTTGTTGAGGTGTTGAGGGAGTTCAACATCTGTTTTGGGAAGATACATGCAATATGTGGAGGATGATGATGGATTTTATTTATTGTTCCAGCATCTAGGGATTTAAGTGACTGGATTGGTGTTTCGGAGTGCTTCAGACCATCCAAAGAGGTTTAATCGCAGCATATACCATTTTTGCATCCAAAATTCAATGTTATTGGAGGACTGTCGGATGAAATTTCAGAGTGGAGGCAACAGTTTGTCAAATTCTCCGTGGAGGATCGGGAGTTTCCTTACTATGTAAATTGGAATGGTTTGGCAATGGATCTGAAGACCTGGTTGGCAAAGAGATCAATGACAATGAAAAAGAGCTGTATGTGATTGCTTATTTAGAGGGCTTCCCATTGAAGATAAAACATGATGTTTTGGAACTGATCAAGAACTTTATAATCAATGGCTAGCCTTTTGGAGTCTGTTGCGTATAGCCAATTTGCAGGGCTGGAAGAGGGAAGATGTGGAGGATTGGTTAGTGGCACGGAACCTGACTGCTGGAGATCTTGTGGAACTAGAGTCAGCTGTAGTGAACCTAGATCATCATGGAGGGTCAATCTGCGGGAGTCTTGCACTCGAATCACCATCTATGTGCCAATGTGATCCTGGATATTGTATCTCAATCATTCTAGTTACATAGATGTCTTTTGACTTTCTATTTCCGACAAGTTAGCCCTTGCTAAAAGTCTCAAGAATTATGAAGTATAGTCATGGACACTCCGATTTCCTTAGGAGCATCCCCGATAGGAGCTGTAAATATAATGCTCATAATCCGACGGCAAGAACTGCTCCCTAAGCATCGCCTTCATCCATAGCCAAGATATAATCAGACCCATTCCTCACCTCATTCTTTCTTCCCTCAACTGATCCCACCATACTAATGCTCCTCATTTGAAACGATACCACCAACCTCACTTTCTGCTCATCTGAAATTCCAGCGTATTCAAAGAATTGCTCAACTTCAGACAGCCAATCCAAGAATCCTTCTATGTCCAACTCACCTCTGAATGAAGATAAATTAATCTTAAGTTTAAAAGCATCATTGCTTTCGAAGTTCCATAGGTACCCTTCCCTAATATGATTATTATTAGGGTATGGGTTTTCCCCAGCAACACCCACATGCTTGTTACCTATGTGACTAGCATTCTCCATATTCCCAACATTTCTAAGGGTTCCATCATCCCCAATACTATTTAAACCGTCACTATTGCTATCAACATTGTGAAAATAACGTAGTTAGGTCTCCTTACATCGTGATCCCTAGGACCAGTTTGAGAAGGTGGCAGATGTGCTAAGTTCAGCCTTGGTGAAGGAAACTGTGGTGATGTGGGTTGTCTTCTTGGTTAGGGCTCTAGAATATCTTCTCCCCTCTGGTTTAGGACCTCGACGGACGATCATATCATGGTTAACACTTCGAGCTTAAAGCTTTCAATGGAGGTTTTCATTTCTCTGAGCTGCTCTTATGTTTGTCTATGTCGTTCAATCTGAGGTCGGGTTCAAACTTCCGGTCATTAGCTTCCATGGAGTCTTGAGGTTGCTTTGGTTGAACCATTGCTAAAAAAAGTTTCGGGTTAGGAAACGATTGGCTCTAATACCAACTGATACAGATTAAAGGCAAACGTGATAATTTTGATCGTAAATCAACAAAGAGTTCCTTCACTAGCTAAACTAGTAGGAGTTAATCCAAGATATAGGTATGAAAACCTTGTTCTCAATAAGAAATATTGTTTGATTGATAAAAGTTAACCATCCTTATAAAATAGTGGGGTTTAAATACCTCCACTAAAGAAAGACTAAAGGCATAAATGCCATTGCTAGGGTTACAACACAAAGAGAGCAAAAAGGGTAACACGGGGAAAGATGGTAAAGTGGCACAAAGGAAAATAGGACTAAGTGGCAGAAATAGTAAATAGGACGTAACCGTTGTGGTTGCCAGGTTTGTCTCCTTGGTGTCTCTTTGGGAAGGAAGTAAGGTTGGACTATTCACAAAGAAGTAGCTCCATGGTATCCGATAGGAAGGATTCACCCATGTAAGCTTCGTCAGTCATACATCCGCCCTCTTAGGTTATAAGATTCGCCCCGTGACCCTCATGGAGCATCCGCCAGGTATCGTTTGAATGGAGGATCCATGAAGGATTTCCTCATCAAAATTATATTTAATAATAACAAGGATAAGGTGCAAAAATACCCTTGACGTTTACAGTCAAGACAAAATTATCTCTAACATTGGCAGCAAAGAACAATTTTACTCCTAATGTTGATAAGTTGGGTCGATTTGAGAAATAATTCATCAAATGTCTTATCTGTCATGAATTTTGTCATCTACACTTCACTTATACGCCATTTTATCACTTATTAGTAACGGCTCACAAACATATGATTAGACGCGATTTATTTTAAAAAAAAATATTGTCTTTTTACGAGTTGGATAAAAAAATTCAAATATTTCGCCGAATTTATAAATATTAATATCCAATTCTGCTTAATTTTTTTTTCTCCAATTCTATTATTAAATCGCAAAAAATATGAAATCTTTTTTTAGAACCAACTAATATACAATCGGTGTAGAATAAGAAAAAAAATAATATGTGTCTTATAATAATGTCTGAAATTGCCCAACTTAGAGCATCTCCAACAGTATCTTAAATTGATCTTAAGTTAAAATTTGAGGAGGGATAATGAAAAATTAGCTCCAACAGTCTCTTAGTGGCTTTTCAAATCACTAAGAGCCTCTCAATCCTCTGTATTAATAGAGAGCATCTCTCCACCTCTTAGTGCCTCTTAATTCATTTTTTTATTAATAATTTATTATTGAGTAGTCTCTCTCCTCACACTATTGGTAAATATAACAACAATTAATAATTTTAATGATAAAATAATAAATAAAGAGTGAATATAAGAAGTATTGTTGGAGATGATATGTCTTAGTAACTCTTAAATCACTAAGAATCAATTATTTATATTATTTTTAGAGTGCACCAAGAGCTTTTTGGAGATGCTCTTACCAACATTAGGGAGTAAACTTTATCTTAATTGTCGAAGTTTGGGTAAAATCACAAAGTAAAAAAATATTAAATATATTTTTACACCTTATTCCAAAATAAAATAATTATATCATTAAATTTCTTTATATTTTATTTATTAGCAAATAATATATAACTAATGAATTGAATAATATGTGCATTTAAAAAGCTTATACTAATAAAAAAAAACTATAAAATTATAAAAGATCCGTGCATTACACGGATTTTCGTACTGGTTATTTATCAAAATTATACAGTGCACTGGATGTAATGAAGCCACTCTAATTATTCTCAAAATTAACCGTTCAACAATTGTCAAAATTGATAAAGTGCAATGGATCATAATAGAACTTTTCCACAACTATAATATTATTATTTTCTCACAAATAATTGAATTACATAACTATAGTTGCAGAAGTTCACATCTTTTACCTCCCCCAAAAAAAGATAAGCATAGAAATAGAACTGATTGGAAAAATACTTCTAATGAGAACTGTAATTTGAAACAAAAAGGGGGCAAAAGAGAATCCCAATAATCTAGTTACTAGCATTGGAATTGGTAGGATTTTGGGATGAACTTGAATTTCCCTTTGAATACTTCTGTTTCAGCTCTATAAGCAGTGCTTGATTTTCCTTGTTCAGAATTTGTGCTTTCTTCCTTAGCCTCTCATTCTCCTTCATTATGCTGCAGTTTTTCTGATACAACTTTGTGTTGATCCTATCCATATCTATTCAAAAACGAGGAAACACAATTAGTATTTGGGGATTTCTTAGTTTATCTAGAAAATGAGAAAAATGAAGATGGAATAAGAGTTGTCCCAATCTGTACTCATCTTCAAATTCAGTGTCTTTCGGTTTCCCAAACATTAAAGAAAAGGATATAATAAATTGGTATAAAGGTGAAATAGAAGTAAAGATGAAAAAAACAGACATTGCCTCAACAATTGAAGAAGACAGAAAAGAAGAAGAATTTCTAAAAAGATTACCTTTTCAAGCAAACCTTGTCTGGTGGAGCAGTGAAAAAAGGAAGAAAGAAAATGTTATGTTTGTTTGAAGAAGAGGAAGAGGAAGAGGAAGAGGAAGAGGGAGAATATATATAGAGAAAAAAGATGCCAGTTTTAGAGAGAGAAAGATTATGGTTCTGACAGAAGAATCATGGATGTGTAAGCAAGGAAAGCGGCTGAGCAATGTATTTTGGGTGTTTCTATATGTATGATGATCTTCATGAGGTCATGTTAATGATGATGGTGCTGCTGCTTCATTACTTTTTTACGTTATGCCTGCCCTTAACTCCCCAAGATTCCCAATCATGCTTTTCATTGTTTTCTACGTGGCCTAATACACTGTTTGCTCTCTTAACCTTATCTAAAATGTTTGATTAATTGACTCCTAATTTACATTTACATAGTATTTTATTAGTTCTCTAAACTTTAGGTCCCGGTAAAAACACGGATAAGTTGGGACTTAGTAGTCATAACACCTAGGCATCCCAACTAGATTGGCACCCCGGGTAACTGCAACCACAGACCTGAATATATTAAATAAATAGAAAAGAAGTACAAGGAGAAGGGAGGAAGGAGAGTTAAAGAGTACGCAAGTGTGAAATGTTACAAAGATTATTAAAGATAAAATGCTGGCAGAAAGTAGGCGCTGACGGCCACCAAATTAGATCTTGGGATGTTACTCCATACTGTGCCAGAGAGTCAGCGGCGCCATTACCTTCACGATAAATGTGAGAAATCATAACCTGCATCGAGATAAGCATGGCAACCAGTTTTGATGTAGAAACCATGGGATTTTAGTTGATCAGTTTTTGAGAAGGTGAACAACCATTGAGGAATCAGACTCAATCCACAGATGATGCCAGTTCTTTTCCCAAGCCATATCTACCGTGAAAATAACTGCCCGTAGCTCAGCTATGTCTGCAAAAGAATCTTGAATTGGGAATGCAAAACAGCATCTAGCAAAGCCTCTAAATCATTTTAAACAAATCTAGGTGGCAAATAAATTATTTTAAGAGAGGGGACTAAAGACACACTTTATAAATTTAGGTTAACCAAGATTTTAGTAAGTTCAATCACGAACTTAGTGATGTATTAAGCCTTTTTTACATTAAGTTTCTCCTGCATGCCCAAGTTATGTTGGAAAAATATGTAATGTGACATTATTTTTTGGGTTAATTTCAAATATAAACCCTGTGGTTTTAAATTTTAGCAAATAAATACTTGTGGTTTGATTTCGAGTAAATAAATACGTGTGGTATGCTCCGTTTTTCAAAAATGCAGAAACCGTAAAGACACCGTCTATATGCTGACGTGGCCAATGGTAATTTAGTCAATAAAAATTAATTTCAAATAAATTATTGTGGTTTGCGTGTTTTTTACAAATAGGTACACGTGGTTTGTATATTTTTACAAATAGAAACCCGTGGTTTGGATGTTTTTGCAAATATATATCTGTGGTATAACAAACCTTAAACAAATGCTTAATTTAGGCAAATATTGTGGTTTGTTATACCATGGGTACCTATTTGCCTAAATTAAGCGTGTATGGTTTGTTATACCACGGGTATTTTCTAAATTAAGCTTTTGTTTATGGTTTGTTATACCACGGGTACCTATTTGCGAAAACATCCAAACCACGGGTACCTATTTGCAAAAATATCCAAACCACAGGTACCTATTTGCAAAAAAACGCAAATCACAACAATTTATTTGAAATTAACTCTTATTGACTAAATTACCCTCAGCCACATCAGCATATAGACGGCGTCATCATCCGCTTCCGCGTTTTTAAAAAACGGAACATACCACATGTATTTATTTGCTCGAAATCAAACCACATGTATTTATTTGCTAAAATTTGAAACCACATGAGTTATATTCGAAATAACCCTTATTTTTTTTAAAAGTAATATGAAACTTTGTTAGGAGTCTTAAGTTTATAATGGACAAATAACAGTTAAAATACCTTAAAATATATTTTTCTAAAAAAATATATATTAAAATATGTTAATGTATTTTTCAAAGTTATATTGTAAACTTAAAATCCATCATAAAGGATGAATGAGAAATTAAAGATCAAAGTGAACCATTTAGAATTAATTGTATTTAATTTCCGAAATATTGGAATTCATTGTATTCAATTGACAGATTAATTGCATTCAATTGAAATAGTTGTATAACTCAGCTTCATAGCATTTATTCGAAACAATTGTAATGGCTGAACTTAATTGCATTCTATTGACTGATTAATTACATGAATTAATATCTGTCTATAACATTTTTTCCATCTACTTTATATATGAATAAGGACCAGATAATTTTGTCCAATTCGCTTAACAGAGAGAATTGCAAAGTCTCAAAGTTCTTTCAAAGCAGTTATTGCTTTTGTGCTTTTGCTTCTTCGTTTTTGTCTCTAATGATATTTTCGCATTCAGTTAGAGTCCACTGACAGAGCCATTGTATTTTGAGAGACGATCATCAATCCTGGTGCAATCTATCTTAAGGAAACTAATTATTCAGGTCTCAGGTTCAATCTTTCTGTTTCAACTTTTCATTTGCTAGAATCATAATCAGAATTTAATTGGAATTGTGTTTGTCGGAAAAAAAAACACATCTATTTTAAATATTTAGGGGAATGTTTGGTTACTCATTTTCATGCTCCTGTTTGTCTTTTCACTTTAAAATTGAGAGTTTTAAGTAGGGATGTAAACGGACGGGGCGGGACGGGGATTGAAGTTCCCATCCCCGTTCCCCGACTAAATGGGGAATCCCCATACCCACCCCGCGAAACAAACAGGGACAAAATTCATCCCCATCCCCGTCCAGCGGGTATCCCCGTTTACCCATTTCAAGTTTAAAAGAAGGGTCAATTACATGAATATCATAATTAAGTACAAAATTACAATTAAGTCATATCACCAAATTTAATTCTTAATATGTCATTATTCTCTATATATTATGATTTTACACTGTAATTTAAAAATTATAGAGTCCAACTCATAAATCATAAACCCTAAAAAATATATTCTAGACTTCTAATTTATAAATTCGAATCCTTAAAATATATTAAAAGTACTGATTTTACTAATTTGACATAATCCAAAATTATGACTTGACATAGTTGTAAATAGTTTCTAAAACATGAATTTCTGTGTAATTTTCCCTTAAAAGAATATATGAAAAAAGAAATAAATGAAAAGAATAGAGAAAAAAAAAGAAAGAAAATAAGAGAATATGATAAACAAATAGATATAGAGTGAAATAGAGGTAAAGCATTTGGATCAGATTAATCATAGGTTCAAGTTTTTCTATGTGTAGTTTATATTTTAATAATATGTTATCGGGGATTAAACGGGTAATCCATCGGAAATCCCCGCGGGGCACAATACGGGGCTGGGATACCCTTTCCCATCCCCGCTAACGGGACACATATTAGTCCCCGTCCCGCCTCATAATACAACAGGACGGGGATTACCCGTCCCCGATGCAGGGCCGATCCTGAGATTTTAGAGGCTCGGGGGCGAATTTCCAAATGAGGCCCTAATAAATAAGTGGAAATAAAAAAAATAAGTAGAAAAGTAAATTGTATAAAAGAACATTACTTAAAAATGACACTTTTCTTGTTACATTTAACAAAATATCTAATAAAAATATATGCTATAAGTATCCAATTTCTTATACAAAATGATGTCTATGAGCATTTCTAGAAGTAAATTTCTTAAATTTAATAAATTATGAAATAGTTCTAATAGATTTTATGCTCTTTACGATACAAAGCATGATAACAGAAAAATGAAAAACTAAATTTGAAAATCACATCATTTAACGAGGTTTAGCGCCTAAGTTCTTGAAATTGGAAGATTTTGATATATTTTTCCCAAACTTCTTTTGAAAACCGAGTAAATCAGAATCTGATAGAGTTTCTCAAAGACAACAAAAAAGGTTATTAGTAATTGGAAGTTTCACAGTGAGGTGATTAGAAAACATAATTGATTATATAGCTGATGAATTGAGAAGATGAACTAAGGATGTAGGATAATATTACTGTTTAATATTCTTTGGGATTAAAGTGTGATTAAAAATGGAGAGATAAATTATAAATTTTTGTTGGGATTGATAGGTGGGAAAGCTAATCATAGAAATACTTTGAGATAAATTAGGGAATTGATGCCCAAAATTTTTATTAGGAAATTTGAAAAATATCCGAGATAAATTAGAGAATTTAGAAAGACTATTTAATAACTGATGTCAACGTTTTTTATTTCGAAAAACTAATTTGGAAAGAATCTAATGCCAACGTTTTTAATCAATTATATTTTTTTTTGAATTTAATGAAGTATAATTTAATAGATACTAATACATTACTATAATTGGGGCCCTTCTCATCCTTGGGCCCTGGGCTGATGCCCCTTTTGCCCATGCTCAGGGACGGGCCTGCCCCGATAGGACGGGCCCCATCGGGGACAGGTAATCCCTGCCCCATTTACATCCATAGTTTTAAGTGTTTGGTTAGTGACCTTCTGTTTGCTATTTACATTCGAAAAACAACATTTTATAAAAGCAGTGAATCCATGCTTTTTAGAAAATCAGCTTTTTTCCAACAACAAACAGCAAACCATATTAACAAACAGCAACAACAAACAATAGATAAAACAAACAGACTCTTATTCCGGAAACAGTTTGTACTTAGGAGTTTTCATTTTTTGAAATAGACATGAAAAATACTCAGGAAACAGAATTTCCGTGCCCAAATTCATGTCAAGTAAATTTTTTCTAATAACATATATTGTCAATGTTTAAAAATAAACTTACTACATCAACTTCTAAACTAATTTTATCGAGTAAAACAATCAAACAAAAAACTCATTTAGTTTTGTTCTATCGTAGGTAGGGGAATAGTAACATGTTGGCAGTTCTACATGCAATAAACAGAGTTTGAATCACACATAACCGAGTCTTCCAAAAAAGACTTAATATATCAATTTAAAAAATCAAGGGATTAATATATTAAAAAATAATTAGATAAATATCGAATTTGACCCTAAGGTTATTAGTAAAGTGTAGATTTGGTCTTAACGTATAAAATGGTCCAAATTTAATATCAATTTTTCCAAGCAAGATCAATTTTGATCATATAGTATCAAAAATTTGAAAAAGTTGGTTTGACTGTCGCATCGGACCTTTCAAATATTAATCATGTCTAAAATATTTAATTTGCTATTGTACCATAGTTATAAAAGAATATGTTATAATGCTAACACAACTAAATCTGTCACACATGAGTTAATCACAATTTTTTTTTTATCAAAGTGTATAAAATGTTTAATGATGTTACTAATGTAGTTACAAATAACCAACAAAAGGATATATGAAACTGCTTCAGTTTATTGACAAATTTGTTTGGAATGTCTAATGTGACAGTTAAATAACAGTCAAATAAACTTTTTTAAATTTTTAGTAACGTAGGACTAAAATTGATATTACTTGAAAATATTAGAATTAAATTTACAACCTGACATATCTTAAGGCTAAACTTGCACTTTTTAAAAAATGTTAGGGTTAAAAATTTCATCTTCATCCCAATTATCTTAATATATCTATTTAAAAAAAAGTCGTAAACTATTAACGACTAGAAACATATTAACATATAGTACATGACATCTAACGTTTAGACTAGTAAAACTACACTTAGTAAAACCGTAAACTTTGACATATAGTGCATAACATGTAACGTCTAGATTAGTAATATATTGTTTTTCTAAACACAGTTACACTTATTACTAACAGACATATAAACTTTGACATATAGTGCATCATGTGTAACGTCTAGATCAGTAATATATTGTTTTTTCTAAACACAGCTACACTTATTACTAGCAGACATATAAATTTTGATATATAGTGCATCACGTGTAACGTCTAGATTAGTGATATATTGTTTTTCTAAACACATTTACACTTATTACTAGCAGACATATAAATTTTGACATATAGTGCATCACGTGTAACGTCTAGATTATGTGACTACTCTAGACGTTACACGTGATGCACTATATATCAAAGTTTATGTCTGCTAGTAATAAGTGTAACTGTGTTTAGAAAAATAATATATTACTAATCTAGACGTTACACGTGATGCACTATATGTCAAAATTTATATGTCTGTTAGTAATAAGTGTAACTGTGTTTAGAAAAGCAATATATTACTAATCTAGACGTTACACGTGATGCATTATGTCAAAATTTATATGTCTGCTAGTAATAAGTGTAACTGTGTTTAGAAAAACAATATATTACTAATCTAGACGTTACACGTGATGCACTATATGTCACTACTAGACTAGATTAGTAATCATGACATGTAACTACTAGACTAGTAATCATGACATATATGTCTAGACGTTATAGACGTACAAATGTCTGGAATAGTCTCTGTAACGTCTAGACGTTACAGGGATTATTCTAAACAACTGTATTGTCTATAACTATCATGACATCTAGACGTCTAGATGTTACAGACGTTACATGTCATGATTACTAGTCTAGTAAATATTACGTGTCATAATTATTAATCTTGTAATATATGATTACTTTAGATATTACAGGTCATGATGTATTATATGTCAAAATTTATAATTTTACTAGATAAATGTAGATGTGATTAGAAAATCAATATATTATTAGTCTAAACATTAATGTCTTGCACTATATGTCAAAGTAGTAATTTTCTTATTATTATTATTTTGTTTTTTTATAGAGAAGCTAGTTTCTAACATAGTTATCTAAGAGTAGCATGTCTAAGTATACATGATGACATTTGCACATCTTATTACCGATGTGGATAAGGATACAAATTACAAAAATACCTTCAATTTTAGTAGCCAAAAGTAATTTTTTATTAACGTTATAAATAATACAATTATGTTTCTAAAATTTTCAAATTGAACCAATTTTATTTCTGTTGGAATAATTTTTAGTCTTTCATAACACAACCCAGGAGTAAATTACACCCATGGCCACTGAACTTTACCATTTTAATATTGTGGCCACTGAACTTCAATTTTTAACAGTATTGCCACCGAACTTTACACTTTTTAATACCGGTAGCCACTCAACACCTCAAAATGACCGTTGACATCCTCAAAATAAAAAATTCGAAGAGTTATTTATATTCTAAAGAAGTTTAACTCTTGAAATTTTTCGTTTGGAGGTCGTTTAGGTGTTGTTTGGTTAGGAGAGAGAAAGTAAATTTTTAGAGAGAGAAAGCTCCAAAAAATGTGATTTTGGAAAATAAAAATTGTGGTTTCATGGTAAATTTCGTTCTGAACAACTTTAATTCTTGAATATTTTCATTTTGAGGTCATTAACAGTCATTTTGAGCAGTTAGTTAAAATTGAGTGACCACCGATGTTAAAAAGTGTAAAGTTCAGTGACCACACTATTAAGAATTGAAGTTCAGTGGCCGTAATGTTAAAATGAGTAAAATTCAGTGGCCATGGGTGTAATTTACCCCCCAAAACCCAATTTACATTATTTTCTTATCTCAAGAATTATTATTTTGTCAATATGTGATTAATAAGTGTAATTATGGTTATAAAATCCAGAATCCACATAAACAATGTGAGAGGGGGAATAATTAATATGAAGTAATGATAGTTTTTTATATGTTAGATATGGGCAATTATGGAGGTGGTGAAGGAATAGACAATATTGCCCTTACAGCTTTTGCAGAATTGATTATTACAATGATAATTAATAAGCATGAAAAATGATAAGTTTAGGCACATATTATTATTATCTGCACTGCTGCCATAATTACTAATAATAATGGGTGTGGAGAAGAAGGGATTAGGTCCTCGTGAAACATCATAGTTGACAGAGTGGGTATTTTTGGATGGCAGCTCTATCAAGGGTACTTTTGCCATTTCTCGTTTTCCTTTCCCTCATGGAGCTCGTTCATTTTTAAACCTTGATTCATTTTACAAATATATGATAATTATAGTTTCTTAACTTCTTATTGGGTATCTATCAAAAAATAAAAAAAAGCAAACAATATCTTGATACTCCATGTCATCCCAATTTTGGTATATTAAGTATTTTAGAGTTAATATTATATGTGTCATTAAATCTACATCTTATAATGATTTGAATCTCCACGGTAAGAATTTAATGAGTCTAAATCTAACCGTAAATAACCATTTAAAATGATGCAATTTTATCCCAACATTAGTAGCAAATAGCAAAATTTTCCCTAACATTGAGTTAGATCAATAAATTGTCTTCTCAATCATAAATTTTGTCATCTACGTCACATTTACAATATTTTATCACTAATTAGTAACGTGTTACAAACATATCAATAGACATTAAAATTAATTTTTTTAAATATATTATATTTTATACGAGTTGGACAAAAAAATCCAAAATATTTCGTCGAATTGAAAAATATTAATCTTCAATTCTATTATTAAATCACAAAAAAAGTGAAATCTCTTTTTTAGAACCAACTAATATGCAATTAATACAGATTAAGGAATACAAATATTTTTGTTTTATCATGATGTCTGAAAATTAACCAAACTTATCAACGTTATGGGTGCAATTGCTATTGGTTGCCAATTTTATGAATAAAATTGCACAATTTTATACGTTAAGTTAAAATTGCTCCTGACTATCAACATTAAAATTGTTTTTACAATTTATCTGAGTATTTTAATATATTAAGTTCTTAATTTTTTTTGCTCGCATTAAATTTCTGTTTACCAAATTAGTTGTGAACATAAAACTCACATAATAGAGCGCGTTCTCCATTCTATATGTATCTGGAATTGTATGTTTTACAATTTGAAATAAGACTTTTATAGTTTCTCTACAACCACAACACATGTATAAAAATTGTTTTTGAATTGTTAAAAAAAAAAATTTCAAACGCGTATGAAATTAATAAGGCTTCTATTAACTGTGTTTTATGCAAGAATTTGTCTTTTTGGTCCGCCAAGGCCCTCTGAGCTTTTTGTTCCACTGGTCGGTTTTTGACCGCGTAGATAGCACCTATGATGCTTAATGAAGGGTAAAATTCTAGTATCTTTTTATTGTCAAAGTTATAAAGAAAGTAAGATCAGAGTTGAACCACATGACGAGATATGATGAGAATGTAGATTTTTTTGCCTCATTCTTATCTTTTTGGTATTTTTAATTGATTTTGTGTGCAACCAAGCTTATTTCAACAACATCAAAAAAGAAAGAAGGCTCGGGGATGCCCAAGTTGGTTTGTAAATGTCAATTTAATTTTCATTTTGGCATTTTGCTTGTAATAAGTTGGTTTTTATTTACTTTATTTTCTTTTGTCGTGTTATAAACTAAATACAGACTTACATGCTAATAAATTGGCAATGCCTGGTTAAAACAACTTGTAAATTAACACTCTTCACACGTATCATACATTTTTTTACAATTGTCATAAGTTTAAAAAAGTTATTAATAGTCTAAACGTATTTAGAAATGCTAAGTAGGAGGTCGATAGATTCACCGTGTGATTTTGAGGGTGCATAATATTTCATTTTGAGGGAATATTAATCTTTGTCAAGCGTACCTAACTTTTCGAACCCACTTTATTCTCACAACAAGGAATCTTAGTAATATTCTTTGACCTAAAATCTAAGTGTCGATTCTTTCTCTAACTCCGGTCTTGTCGAGCTGTCGTTTCTCAATTGGACTCCGAGTCTAAATCGTACTATAGCATGACTACGGACCTCCTGTGGTTGAAAGCCTGTTGAGATAGGTTTCGTTTACATCTCCATTTTGTGCTGATCCCTATTGTTGTAGTTTCTGTGTTGCTAATAGTAATGTTTTATGAAATGTTTACCATTGAGCATGTCAGACAGAGAATTAGCTCACTCAAATGAGTGTTTATCCTATTTTGTTATTGTGAAGCTCATCCATCCAACCATTTAAATCAATTTCATACTGAATATTGTCTAACCAAGCAGCTGCAATGTTGGTGTCAAAGTGGAAAAAAACCTCCATTGCATTGGCACAAAATAGGCTATAACCCTCTTTGCTTGGGTTAGCATGAATTCCTGATCCACTGAAGTGCTTCCTCCCTTACGACTTCTAGATGAAGTTACTGTTGAAACACCTTTCCACAATGATTTTGATTTGACAAAATTATTTAAATTAGATTTAAATTTCCATGATTAAATACTTTAATATATTAAATTTAAATGCTTTGATTTAATTACTCCTAATGTGTTTGTTCGATGTTGAGTATTTAAATTAATAAGATTAGAAGACATTAAAAGACCAAGGCCCAAAAGCCCACAAGAGAAGGTCAAAGCCCAAGTCAACAGATCCAACTCAGCACCCGAACGCGGTCCAGCAAATGGAAGGATCCAGAAGGAAGTTCGAACAACTTCATACCAAAGCTACTGAGTCGAACGGATATAAGACATGTCAGCAGTTGACCTGGGTAACTTCGAGACAAAGCTGTTCCACTTTGGAAAAGTTTCAGAAGACGCAGGAAGCTGTCTGGAAGACTTTGCCATAAGTAAAGGGACAATCTAATGCCTACCGACCAGAAGTACCTGGCAACTGAAGAAGACAGAAAAGACAACGTTCTCATTGGCCGAAGACATTGAATACTAACGAAGTTGATAACTTATGGAAAAATCCTTGATCGGAGCACTTCCCTGTGAGGTGCCGCTGGGATCGGCCGGGGACACTCCGATGCCAAAGTCAGTAATATTTCTGAGAATAAACTGTAAGCACAAGAGTAGAGAATCAGTAAGTGTACCTTGATAGCCTAAGGATGTAGGCTATATATAGCTTGGAAGTCGTAACCTTTGGCAACCAGAAAGTCTCCATTAATGCTCCATTAATGGCGGTTATAAGTTATCCTTAAACTGACGGTTTAGCTAATTGATAGCTCATTAATGGCCTTTATGGCCGAGTCGGCTTTAGCTGTTACAGTGACGAATCAAGTAGATGAGGAGATCCGCCTTATAGGTTCGCCAGCGGATCTCTTTGAGTGGGATCGTGGAGATCCGCCATCCGGATCTCCCTTGGGGATTAATACGCGGCGTTCTCTAGGTGAATATCCCTTTTGGTCCTTAGGATAATATCTCAATGTTATCAGAAGCCCCCCCAAAGTTCCCTTAAAGTCCTTTAGGGCTTTTGATCTTCTGGGCGCCGTCATGATTACCTGCATTAATGAACATTCCATTCGATGCCAATCGTAGAGTGACACGTGTAAGGAGCGCCCTGTTCAAAGAAAGAAAAGACGCCTTCTTCTTCCTTCTCTCTCTCTCTCTTCCTCATTCCATCTTCATTTTCATCTGCGTGAAGCTTTTTCCTGGGAATGTCGGAGTTCAAAGCTTTTTGATTTCATGTAAGTTCATCTTTCCTTACTCGATTTGTTCTGAATGTTTAGGAGTTCTTCATCATCTTCTAGATCAACTTCGAAGCTTTTTAATTCGACCCCTTCTCCTGAAATAGTAGTTAATTTTAGTTGGACCACTTCGTCATCGGAGAACTCATCTTCCTCCGAGGCCTCTGTTAGCTCTGAGTTAGCTGGGTTGTATAACTCGGCGCGTAATCGCTATCAGACTCGTTCAACCAGTAGGCAAGTTCTTTCTACTTCTGTCTCCGGTACCGCTCCGGCCGTTAAGTCCAGGTGTTTTCCGGGGGCAATGGCCTCTTCTTCAATCCAACCTAGGAAAAAGAACCCTCGAGCGGAGTCTACTCCGTCTCGTATGAGTGCCGCGGATCTAGCGGATCTGGCGAACTGCTTCCCTTGGATCGATAATTACGAGACTCAGTTAGCCGCAGCCCATCAACGACCCTCCTGTCCGCCTAGCGGTTTTCTGACCGTATATTGTAGTCATGTGGAGAGAGGGTTCCGACTTCCTCTCCCAAAGATGATGGCGGACATCCTCTCCTACTTTGATATTACTGCCAGCTAACTACACCCTAACGGTTGGTTGGATATCGCTTTAGACTGCTACCTCGCCTCAAATTTAGGAGTGGTTTATATGGGTCGTGTCTTTAGAGCTTTCCATAAACCCTCAAAGCGGAAGTCCGAGTCTTATCTCACTTTTGCCAAATTCGGAGTATATTCGCCATTCAGTGATAAAATGTCCAATGTCCATTGCTGGGATGAGAAATTCTTCTATGTGAAGATAAAAGAGGGCGAATCACTGGGTTTTCCCTCGTTTTGGAATCCCAAGCCTTTACACATGACAGGCGATATGCGAATATTGACCGATAGCGATGAAGTGGTGGCGGAGCTCATGAAGAAGGTCAAGGCGGATGCATGGACATACGCGGACGCTTTAGCCTTCATGATGAGTGATATTCCGTTGATTCGCCGAGAGGGGGAGCAGTTCATTTACTCCAAGATTGCGCAATTTGACCAAGGTAACTTTTATTTCTTCTTGAACTTTGATTACTTTATTGTTTTCTTTGGCAGGGGTTTATCTAAGGCCAATCACGCTATTGCAGAGAAGCGTAGGAAGTTTCTAGAGGCTGAGGCACGTAGGAAAGATCAAGCGACGAATCCCCAAAAGGATGACGGGAAGCGTCCCGCTGGAATAGTGGTTGAACCGCCACTAAAAAGGAGGAAGCCTATAGTTACTGGAGGCCCTAAGCTTATGGCGGATGCCATGAGGTCCGCAATGCCTGTAGGGGAGATAGAACAGGTAAATTGCCTTTTATTTTTATCTGTTCATCAAATTTTGGATCTGAGTTTTGATCCTTGAATATTT
The DNA here is from genome assembly GCF_963576675.1 of Euphorbia lathyris. NCBI lineage: Eukaryota > Viridiplantae > Streptophyta > Magnoliopsida > Malpighiales > Euphorbiaceae > Euphorbia > Euphorbia lathyris. The sequence goes on along the minus strand of NC_088919.1, from coordinate 42,746,170 downwards.
TTGCAGATGGCGAAGCCTGATCTGGGCGGATACTGGTCCGCCAAGTATGGCGCCCAAGGAACTTTGGAGAATGAGTCCGTCATAAACGACTTAGATGAGGCCCTGGGCCAGTTGGGCGAAGTGCAAAGGAATCAGAACCAGATCGCCGGTTCCATTCATGCACAAAAGGGGAAGACGGAGCTCCTCACGGTAAACCCCTTCACTACAAAGGATTTCGTTTCGCTGAAAAAGTTGTTCTTTTGTTCTTTTCTTTTGACGAAACTGTTTGTTTTTGACAGATGTATACTCGCATACGTGCCATGGAAGCTGAGCTTCTTCAGAGCGTGGCGGATAAGGCTACCATTGAAAAGTTGGAGAAAGAGGTAGCGGATGCCAATGCGAACATCGCCTCTGCGAATGCGAACATTGCCTCTGCCACGGCTGCCTTGGTTCTTAGAGACACGGAGATCAAGAAGTTGAAGGAAAAGATCGTGACAGACGCTAAGAACTATGAGGTGGCGATAGGAGAAGCAGAGTACACGGCTGGTGAGTAAGCTTTCTACTATGGCGAACTACTCATGGCGTACTTCTCTCTAGCGCATCCTGAGGTTGATTTCACAGACCCGCAGTTCGCCATTCCAGACCCAGATTATGTTGCCAAATATAACAAAATGCCAGACGCTAAAGACTACCTCCGTGACTACGTTCGGAGATGGATGAAGGGACCCATGGAAGAAAGCAAACCCCCCCACTAATGTTGAACTAGTGGAGCTCGAGGAAGTGCCCCCTAAGGCGGGTGAAGAACCGATCAACGATAACGCCCTTCCTCTTGGTCCCACATCTTCCGTGGAAAAGGAGGTACTCTTGGTAGGCGTATCTGAGGCTGTGGAGAAGGAGGCTTCTCAAGCAAGTGCCGCAAGCGAGAAGAGTGCAAAGGAGGATGCTCCCATTATTACTTAGTCGTTTACTTTTGATTTGTAAAAAATCGTTAAGTACAATTTGTTTAATCCTTTATGGCAGCTATTTATATTACTGTTACGTTTGCGTAAGTAAATATATAGGCATCTAGGATTTATTCTGGGGTAGGTGGCCAGCCATACTCCATAGTAGGAACCTTTGTGAGGGTTAGAAGCTGTTTTATTCCATTGAAGGAAGTAAAGTTGCCTAGGGGATCAATTTGCTACCTGCCTTTGAGGTGAAGTGATCCGCCCGTAGGACTTGTGAATCCTTTTTTGGGAAGGATGTAAGAGAGTGTAAAGACCTTGCGTCAAATGATCGTTTTAACTCTATCTAAAATGGGGATCATCACAGAGATGGATCCGCCCATGAGACTGATTCTCCTATATCCGAGGAGAAAAAGTAGCTATGAGATAGCAATACTTTTTTTTTAATGCGGAGAGCGTTGGATGCCCCCCTTCTTTTTAAGACTGGAATATTAATATTGCTGCAAGAAAAACCTTAAAAAGAACATAGAGAATAGAACAATATTTGTTTATTGATAGGAGAAATGCTTTATTACAGTAAGCAGGTCTTATATGTGAGCCTCGTTAAAACCTTTAATAAAAAAAACCACATGGGAAAAAGCTTACTAAAGGAAAAAGATTACTCAAGACCGTATGTACACTTTATTTTCTGACAAGATATTTGCGGAGATTTTGGAGGTTCCATGTGCGCGGCAATGTGTTCCCCTCCATGTCTTGAATTTTAAAGGTGGCGAATCCAATCTTGTCCACTATCTGATACGGACCCGTCCAGGTGAGCCCTAACTTTCCCTTTCCCTCTCGAGACTGGATTTTGTCGGCCTTGCGGAGCACGAGATCACCTACATTCAGGTCCACAAGCTTGGCATTTTTGTCATGGTAAGCGGCGATTCGCTGCTTGTAAGCCGCCATACGTACGTAGGCCTGTCCTCTTCGATCTTCCACTTGATCAAGACTCTCCTTTAACTTGTCACCGTTGTCCTCCTCACAATAGAATGCAACTCTATCACTTGGAACCTGTATCTCAATTGGGATCACGGCCTCTACCCCATGAGAGAGAGCGAACGACGTTTCTCCTGTCGCCGTTCTAGGAGTTGTGCGATAGGCCCATAAGACGCTGGTTAGCTGATCCACCCATTTTTTATCATGCTCCCCTAATCTCTTCTTTATGCCCTTTACGATCGTCCGATTCGTAACTTCAGTCATTCTGTTGGATTGGGGATAGTAAACGGAGGCGAATCTGTTTAGAATGCCCAATTTCTCATAGAAAGTTTTGAACTTGCCGCAGTTAAACTGTGTGCCATTATCGGTGATGATGGTGTGGGGAACGCCATATCTTCCCACGATGTTGTCCTTGACACATTCCACCATTCGTTCAGCAGTGATGGAGGAAACAGCTTCGGCTTCTACCCACTTAGTGAAGTGATCTACTGCCACTATCACGTACTTCCTCTGCCGGCGGGTAGGAGGGAATGGCCCTACTATGTCAATTCCCCAAAGGGCGAATGGCCGTCCTTCTATGATGGGCCTCTGGAGATTCTTGGCTGTATGTGATTCATTTGCATGAATCTGACAATTATGGCAAGTTTCCACCAATTTTTGCGCATCAAGTTCGGCCGTTGGCCAATAAAATCCTGCTAACCTGGATTTCTTCAAGATTGAGGCGGATGCTTCATGGGCCCCACACGATCCCTCGTGCAACTCCTTGAGGACTTGTCGTCCTTCTTCTGGCAGGATGCATTTTAACCAAGGATGGCTAAAAGATTTTCTATAGAGGCCATCATTGATTATGGAGAAATAAGCCGCTTTTCTGACGATCCGCCGTGCCTCTTCTTTATCCTCAGGTAGAGTTCCACCCAGCAGATATTGGCGAATGGCCGATCTCCAATCATCTTCTACTGTTGTGAGTAGGGATACTTCCTCCGAGGCGAAGGCTGGAGCTATTTTAACTTCGAAGGGACATTGTGGATCCGTCCAGTTCTCCTCACTAGAGGCCATTTTGGCTAAATGATCCGCCTCAGTGTTGGATCCCCGGGGGACATGAATCAGTTCCCATTTAGTTTCTTTAGCCTCGAGGTGATCTAACAATTTTTTGACTTCTGCTACGTATTTGGCCAAAACTTCATCTTTTACCTCGTAATTCTTGATCACTTGATTGACCATTAGCTTGGAGTCACTATAGATCACAATCCGCTCGGGAGTGATTTCTTTAAGTAGGCATAATCCCAATACCAGAGCTTCATATTCAGCGGCATTATTAGTTGCATGAAAATTCAATTTTGCTGCGTACCGTAACTTTATGTATTGGGGACCCTTGATCACAACGCCTATGCCACCTCCATCCGCCGAGGAGGCACCATCGGTGTACATTGTCCACTCTTCCATTTGAGGTTTGGGATGATCTATCCCCTCTTCAGTGAATTCATTCACAAAGTCTGCCAAGACCTGACTCTTTAAAGCTGACCTGCTTTCATATCTCACATCGAATTCACCAAGGCGGATTGCCCATACCATCAACCTTCCAGAAGTGTCCGGCTTCTGCAACACCTTTCTCATCGGTATATTCGTTCGAACCAGCACATTATGAGCCTGAAAATATGGCCTAAGGCGTTGCACTTCTCTGATGTTCCGTGGTGCTTGCATTTCTAGGACAGCCTTAACCTTGTCAGGATTTGGGCTAACTCCTTTTTCGCTGATCATGAACCCTAAGAATTTTCCATACGTCGCACCAAAAGTACACTTCTCTGGGTTCAGCTTAATGTTGTGGCGTCAGAGTACGTCCAGTACCTCCTTCACATCATCCGCATGCTTTTCAACGGTTATGCTTTTAATGATCATGTCATCCACATAGACTGAGTAGTTATCACCCTTGCTTTCCCCGAATATTTTGTTCATCATCCGCTGATAGGTAGCTCCTGCATTCTTAAGCCTAAAGGGCATGACTTTAAAACAATAAGTGGTTTGATGAGTCACGAACGAGGTTTTAATTCTATCTGAAGGCTCCATGGGAATTTGATGGTAACTTGACTTCACGTCTGTAAAGGAGTACATTGCATGCCCGGCAGTTCCATCCACGAGTATGTCAATACATGGCAAAGGGTAGTTGTCCTTAGGACAAGCCTTGTTAAGATCTATAAATTCGATACACATGCGGTAGGATCCGCCTGCTTTCTTCACCAGAACGACGTTCGCCAACCATTGAGTATAAAGTACCTCCTCAATGGCATCCGCCCGTTGGAGCTTGGTGATCTCTTCTTCTATCACCTTCTGTCTTTCAAGCCCATGGTTCCTTCGCTTCTGAGCTACGGGAATTGCATCTTTATCAATGTTAAGCTTGTGAGTGATCACGTCTGGACTGATCCCGGGGAGGATCTCATCCTTCCAAGCAAAGACATTCTCCGCTTCATAGAGTACCTTGGTGATTGCGTCTTTAATTTCGCCCTTGAGCCCCTTGGCCATTCGCACCTGTTTTTCATCCGCCATGAGGTACATTTCTGTCTCGCCCAAGACCATTGTGATGAGCTCCTCCTCATCCTCCTCCTTAGATTGAGGGCGAATCCTTAGTGATGCTGAATACGTCTCCTGAGCCACCTTTTGGCTCCCTCTGATCATTACACCTCCCTTGGCCGTGGGGATGTAAAGCGTTAAGTGGCATATGGAGATAAGGGCTGCTGCTTCGGAGATAAAGGGCCATCCAAGGATGATATTGTAGGCTAACTGACCATCCAAGACAGAAAATTCCAGATCACCTTTCCAAACTTGATCATCGTCTGCAAGCTCGCAATCTAGAGTGACTTGGCCTTTTGTCTGGATGGTGTGTCCTGTCACTCCTAGGATATCTACCACAATTGGCTCCACTTGGACCAGATCAATCATGAGTTTGGCGAAAGCTCCTCTAGTGATGACATTGCACGAACTTCCAGTATCAATCATCACTCTTTTCATCTCCCAGCCTTCCACCATCATAGTGACGACCAATGCATCCGCATGAGGAGAGATTTCAGGACCTACATCGGCAAAGGGGCGATTTAACGATGTCCTGTCAAGAGCGGTGGTCTTTGCCTTCTTCAGCATTGGTTGATATCCAGGTCCGCCTGCTATGACATTAATGGTACCCTTTCCTTTCTTCTTTGGGTCCTCTCTGGATCTATCGCCATCTCCCTTCTTGCCATCATTTTGGATGAACCGATCCAATTTGCCTCTCTCAATGAGACGCTCGATTTCCCGAGCCAACTCCCAACACGCATCGGTGTCATGGCCATTTTTCCTGTGATATTTACAATAATTTTTAGGATTTTTACCAGTATTGGTGTACTCCCCCCATTTTGGTTCGGGGTATGAAATGCTCCGTTTGTATTGACTGTTCTCGATCCACATAAGTACTTCACTTTTAGAAGCATTGAGAGGCGTGAAAGAGGTGACAAATGCCGATTTGTTCTTAGAACCTTTTCGCCGACCTCTAGAGGAGGAATCCTGTTGCTTGTCCTTTTCTCTATCTCGATGGCGAGAATCGCCTCTGTCCCTTCTATACGGAGATAGAGATTCGCGGCGAATGTCATCCACCTCCATAAAGTCCTTGCAGCGCTCTATTAGTTCTGCTATGCTGGTAGGCTTCTTGCGAATTAGATCCTCCTGTAAACTTTTACAAGTGGTATTTTTTACCAGAGATTCCACTGCCATGGAGATATCTACATCCACAATTTGTATACACAATTTGTTGAAGGAGTTTATATAATCTCGAAGGGATTCATTCGCCTTCTGCTTTAATTCAAAGAGCTTCCTGGATTTGACCACTGGAGGGATACAGCCAGCGAATTTAGCGCAAAACTCTCTGCTTAGTTGGTCCCAACTATCAATCGAGCCAGGAGGCAATGATTGGAACCAGCCATAAGCGGGACCTCCTAACGTGGTGACAAACATTTTGCATAGCACTGGTCGATTGAGGCAAAGCAATATTCGGTATTTTCTGACATGTGCCTCCGGGTTGTCAGCACCTGTGTATATAGCGAGATTAGGTATTTTAAAATGCCTATCCGTCTCCTCCGCTTCAATCCAAGCCGTGAAGGGCGAATCACGATTGGCGAATGGGTTATGCCTGGCATTCTCTTCATTCATGCGGAGCACCGCTGCTCGAACTCTGTCATCAAAATTCTCCGGATCCGCCCTTGGGCGACCCCTCCGTGGAGATCTGCTTGGAGAAGATGACGAACTGGATCCCGAAGACGGATCCGAGGGTGATTGTCCGTCACGTCCGCCTCCGCCTCCATGCCCGCCTCCACCTCCACCTCCACCTCCTTCGCCTGGGGGAGCCTGACCGTTATCTCCTCCAGCACCTCCTGAAGGAATATGCTCATTATTTCCCTGGTGTGGTGGTGGTGGTGGCAGCCCACTTGGATATGGTGTGACTACTGGCCTTTTACTCTGCCTACGTCCAGTAGATGGGGGTGACCTCGGGAAGATCTCAGTTTTTGGGGCGAAGGTGATTCAGACCGCCTACTTTTCTCCTTTCTACGCTTCTTATGCTTCCGCCCTTCTGATCCACCCATGGAGAGGTTTGTCCGTGGTCGCCTTGGGATATCTGATCCGCCCAGATCAATCCTCTGGCTAGTGGATCCGCCCACCAGAGTTTGAGTGGTTCTTTGACTCCCTCCTGCGCCAGCAGGAAATAACTCTCGATTGATCGGTCATTCTCCTAACGCCGTCGTGGTGGTTACCATGGATTCCGTATTATGGGCTTGGAGAAATGAATAATTATGGGCATTTGGCCCTAAAGTCATCTGGGGCCAAGAAGATATTGTAGATGAAGGCGACAAACTCCAAAATGGGGGAATGGTCATAAATGATCGTAGGCGATCACCTGTTTCTGGGCCAAACTTTTCCCTTATAGCTTCTGCACACATGTTGATGAATGCGTCCGGAGGCATACTACTTTCAGCGTGCGCTGGAGGAGCATTGGAATCAGTGCGACCAGCACTAGTTATTAGTGGTGTCTCGACCCCTGAGGAGGGGTTATGATCTCCATTTGTCATATTTCTTTTAATCGTGAGTGAAAACCCTTTATTTGTTTAAGGATTCCACGCTCACCGCACCAATTGATAACTTATAGAAAAATCCTTGATCGGAGCACTTCCCTGTGAGGCGCCGTTGGGATCGGCCGGGGACACTCCGATGCCAAAGTCAGTAATATTTCTGAGAATAAACTGTAAGCACAAGAGTAGAGAATCAGTAAGTGTACCTTGATAGCCTAAGGATGTAGGCTATATATAGCTTGGAAGTCGTAACCTTTGGCAACCAGAAAGTCTCCATTAATGCTCCATTAATGGCGGTTATAAGTTATCCTTAAACTGGCGGTTTAGCTAATTGATAGCTCACTAATGGCCTTTATGGCCGAGTCGGCTTTAGCTGTTACAGTGACGAATCAAGTAGATGAGGAGATCCGCCTTATAGGTTCGCCAGCGGATCTCTTTGAGTGGGATCGTGGAGATCCGCCATCCGGATCTCCTTTGGGGATTAATACGCGGCGTTCTCTAGGTGAATATCCCTTTTGGTCCTTAGGATAATATCTCAATGTTATCAGAAGTGAAAGCGACAGTAAGCCGTTTCCCTCCAACGGTTATTTCGAAATTTGAAATAACCGGTGCCTCAGATGTCACTATAAATAGGCCTCTCATTTGCTTCATTCGATGCAAATCTTCACCAAGTCGAAACGCTGACCAAATAGCAAATCAAAGTTCTTTGCCAAAGCAAAGCAAAGAAATGTTACACTCATTCATATTCTTGTGTAAAAGCCTAGATTGTTAATCATATAAAGTGTTCTTTGTACTTAGAACAAAACATTTATCATTTCTAGAGAATAGAAGGAGATACCGAGCTGCTCGGTTATAACACTCAGTGGTAGAATAGTATTGAGTATAGGATATAGAGGAAGGTACTCTGTATACTCACTGACTATTGTAAGAGGTTTGTGCTCTACCTGAAAGAGCTCAGTAGTAGATTCAAAAGCTCGAAAGGATTCTGGGGATTGGACGTAGGCAGGAGGCCAAACCAGGATAAATCTGCTGAGTAACACTTTCTAACTCTTACTCCTTATATACTTGCTTTGTACTGTGCCTAGTAAAATGTAAAATTTATATACTGAGTTGTGTGACCTAGTCACTGAGTTCAGGAATAGACTTAAGTGTTATCTCATGACTCAACGATAGAACCAGTTCTAATTACTAGTTAACTAAACTTGCCTCTGATCTTACTCAGCATCACTGTGCTAAAAGACTAAGTAAAAGTCTTAACTTAAAAAGAAGTCAATCTTAACGTGAAATTTTTTAAATTGTTTCTACCCCCCCCCCCCCCTTGGAACTAATCTTGTCACGTTACACGGGACCAACAAGTGGTATCCGAGCTCATTAGCTCAATGCACAAGATAAAACTATCTTGAGCTGATCCCCATAATGGCTGCTAACAGCACTCGTTTCCTTCCTGGAACTGAAACAACTCAGATTCTACTTGATGGTTTATCTATCACTAGGCCTCCCCTTTTCTTTGGGTCAAACTATACCTTCTAGAAGAATAGGATTAAAAATTTCATCCAGGGAACAAACATGAGTGCATGGCTAGCAATAGTCCAAGGCATGTTTGTTCCCTATGAAACTATTGCCAATGTAAAAGTTGTCAAAGAAGAGGCAAAGTGGACTGAGGATGACCTCAAGAAACTCCAAAACCACGCCTCGGCTATAAACATGCTTCACTGTGCTCTAGATGCTGCAGCGTATAATAAGATTTCAGGTTGTGAGTCAGCACAAAAAATCTGAAAGAAGCTAGAGGTCACCTACGAGGGAACCAGCAAGGTCAAAGAATCAAAGGTGAATCAGCAGATGAGGCTGTATAAGCTGTTCGAAATGAACGAAGGTGAAGGGATCTCTGAAATGAACTCAAAATTCACCAACATAATCAACGAGCTCAAGAGACTTGACAAAATCTTCTCTAAAGAGGAGCAAGTCAAGAAAATACTGAGAAGCCTCCCCAAGAGTTGGCAGGCAAAGAAAACAGCTGTTGAGGAAGCTCAGGACTTGATCACCTATAAGTATGACGAGCTCATTGGATCTCTGCTGACCCATGAGATCTCAATGAAGAACTTTAAGGTCAAGGAAAAGTCTGAGGATAAGAAGCAAAAGTCTCTTGTTATGAAAGCAGACTCTATTAACGACAAGACGTCAGATGATAAAGAAATGGCCATTTTCACCAGAAAGTTGAAGAGGTTGTTCTGGAAGAATGAGAAGTATGGCAAGAAGCCATTCCGGAAGTATGACAAGTACAAAGCTGATCACAACGACATCAAAAGCAGAAAGGAGAGCTCAAAGCCAATCACCTGCTTCGAGTGTCATTAGCCTGGCCATATCAAGTCAAACTGCCCTACACTCAAGAAAGACAAAAGAAACGGCAAGAAGGCGATGGTGGCCACCTGGAGTGATTGTGACGAGTCATCATCCTCTGAAGCTGGCGCCACTGAGTCAGCAAACATCTACTTTATGGCTGATGAGTTTGCTGAGCCTCGTGTTTCTGAAAAAGGTGAACCCTCCTATGCATCATACATTGAAAAAGAAACCACTGAGGTAATATCTCTTCCTGTGCTTAGGAATGAAATGATAAACGCACTGAGTGATCTTTACTCACTGGTCAAACGGTGTAATAAAAAAGGTAAAGGCACTCAGTAGGCGATGTGATAAGATAGAAGAGGTCAAACTCAGTGACCTTTGACATCTTCTCCAGGACAATATCAGACAAGTTGAGAATCTAAAAATCATGCATCGGTTTGTCACTAAGGTCCAATCAGATTCTAAGAAACTGAGAAAGGACATCACATCTATTCAGAACCAACTCGGGGTTCTGAATAAAAGAAATTCCCATCAGAATGCTCAGTACCAACGTACTGGTCAGTGGAGATGGAATCCCCAGCAAAATGTCCAGTGTGACTTTTGTGGGAAGAATGGCCACACTACAAAAGTGTATCGCCACCGAGTGAAATATAATGTATCACCTGCTGAGCCTAACAAACGAGGACCTAAAAAGATTTTGGTACCTAAAAGTAACTAGTTGTATTGCAGGTAGGCCTGAGGTGTGCTGAGAAGTCAAAGTTATGGTACATTGACAGTGCATGCTCGAGGCATATGACGGGTGATAAAACTCAGTTCATCACACTTGTGCATAAACGTGGAGGAAACGTAGAGACAAAAAAAGGGTAAGATAGTTGGGTCAGGAACCATTGGTGGTAACCCTACTATTGAGTTAGTCTCCCTAGTTAGAGGACTTAAATATAACCTACTGATTGTAGCTCAGCTGTGTGTCAGCGGTAGGAAAGTTATATTTGATGCCTCTAGATGTCAAATACTCGAGGGTAAGACCAATGAGTTAATATTAACTGCCCCTCGTATCGATAATGTCTTTATGCTGAATTTGGAAAAGAAGTTTTCAAAAGATATATGCTTAGTGTCGAAAGAAGAAAATTCCTGGCTATGACACATGAGACTTGCTCATGTAAGCATGGACATTCTGTCCAAATTAGCAAGAAAGCAATTAGTTGAGGGACTGCCCAAACTTAAGTTTGAAAAAGATCAATTATGCAATGCTTGTCAGTATGCAAAACAAACTAGAAAATCTTTTCAAAGCAAAAACATTGTCTCAACCAAGCGTCCATTAGAGTTGCTACACTTGGATCTCTTCGGACCAGTCCAGCCGCTGAGCTTGGGGAGTAGAAGATTTGAGAGGGATATAATTTCCTAAGAACAAAATCAACAGTCAGTGGCTTAGGTTAAGATGATTTCTTCTTCTTCCCACAATCACACGCCATGTGCCTAATGCAGGATCAAACTCTACAAAAACCGGGGAGTTTTTCATAAACTACATTAATCGAAAAAACTGTTTCCCTTCCTTCTCAATGCCAAGCTGAGTCGGTAATCCCCAGCCATATCAACGTCTAGAAGTAATATGGCAAAGTGTCCAAAGTCTCTCTCAAGGGTTGCCCTGTCAAAATGAATTAGCCCACCAATTCCTTTCGCAATGTCGGAAAGAATCTGCATATCCCAATACTCCTACGCAAGAGCATAAAGTTGAACATATACCTGAGCGTTTGTGGAAGGTTCCACGCAATTATCAAAGTCCGACACTCATAACTGAAGTCGAAAAGTGCCAGGGCGAACATTGGGAACTCCTCGTCCAAAAGCCTTGGCCTTAGCTTCCTTTATAGACAAAATAACATAGAAAAAACGCCTTCCAATTGTAATAAGCTTCCATGGTTCAACAAGACCCCAAGAGGTGGAAATAGTCTATTTAAGGTCTGCAACCTTCCAAAGGGCATCTCCCTTCACTAAAATCAGTCTGCCGATGACGGATTAGAGCAAAGGGCTAGCCGTCATTCGTAGGCTGCTTTAGAGATTCTAACTGACACTACGCCAAAACCCCCTTCAGACGACGGTTAAAAACCATCGTCCCGCGAGATATAAATCTGTCACAGGGCTCGCTGCCGTCTATTGCACCTTCAGACGACGGTTAGGTTCTGTCATTTGAAGATACTATACATGACATCAGCCTAGTTTCGTACTGTCATATGAACATTGTTACGATGCATCTTTTTATTTATTAAACGTCACTTTTAATGTCATCACATGACATACTAATAATTAAAAATGTCAAGTCGCTATATGGGAAATTGACATATTGGTATTCGCGGTGACAGTTTTTTATAATAATTTCTGTCGTAGTAACTTGTATCAGATGGCATAGGTCTTAATCAATCATGTCAAGAGATTTGTTTTAGATGACAGATTCTTTTAATTTAATGTTTTTTTATTGTTGTTTAGATGATATTTTTTTAAATGTAAATGTCACTCATTGCCTTCTTCTTCGAATGATTCTGGAAATGAACAATAATTATCAAATGAACAAGAATTTCTGTATATCAATGATTTTAATTTTACTGGAGAATAATGCTCATAATCTGTTTACATTTGAACTACACAAATAACTGAATGAATGTAGGGTAAAAAAAAATAAGCAATTAATGTACATCTCCAAATCTGTATATATAGTTAGAGGCGTGGTGGTGTTGATTGGAAAGCCAAATCCAACTTGAACTGAAGCATATCTAAGTCATCATCTCCTAGAATCCCCAAAGTCTTGGTATCTGCAAAACCAATTGATGATGCTCATTAATTACACACCGTATACAGATAGACCTAATTAATCTCCTTTTACCCTATCTAAGTCATTCTGAGACCCTTCACTTACCCACCCACATTATAAATAGGAAGTGTTTACCAATTCTCAATAGTTACCCAGGGCAACCTAACACTATACTTACAGTTTGTTATTTCGAGCATGGATAGACTTGTAAGGAACCTCTATCGTAATGTTGAGTTTCAGATTGACCAACTCCGATATGAGGCACCCAGGTGGCTTGTCAATATAAATGGTCCTTACTGGCGGCAATGGGCTGCCGTGATGAAGGAGGTGTATTCACAGTCCACATGGACTTCCCCCTCGATTTCCCCTCCACACCTCCAGTTGTAAGAACATGCATAAACTTGTTAACACACATAAATCTGTTCATATATTTGTAAATACACTCATGATATTACTATTGTTCGCAGGTCATATTCAGGACCAAAATTTATCATCCAAATATCGGTCCCTTGGGGCATGTTTCTATGCCCCAACTACTTGATCGCCCTGCCCATAGTATTGCCGCGGTAAGATGATACTATAAATCTTTGCATTTGAGGTCTATTTTATCTATTCATATTTGGGGTCTAGTTTATCTACTCATGTTTGGGGTCTAATTTAATTTATCTATGCATTTTATAGCTGGTGTGGAATATTTATGGACTACTGGTAGAGCCCTTCATTGAGGGGCCATTTCCTAGCCGAGAGCGAATTGCTGAACGATACATCAGCAACAGGGCAGGTTACATAGCAACTGCCAGAAGATGGACTGAAGAGCATGCAGTGGATATATAATGTGCAAATAGCAAGCAAGGGGGGCATTATGATGTGACGTGCGAATAGCGTATAGGGGGGCGTGATGTGCGAATAGCAAGGAAATTTGGATGCTGGGCAACCATTGAGTTAGATGGTGTGGACTACTGGATAGGTATAGAGCCAATCTTGAAGAACAGAATGATTACTGATTACAAATGTACTTGGTAATCAATCTGATCTTCAATGTTGGCTCCATGCCCCTCTAGTATTCGACGCTATTTAACTCTGATGGTTCCCCATCATCCCAATATCCTTGTTTAGCATTTGCACATTCTTGAAGCAAGGAGATTTGGATGCCAAAGAAACACTAAGCTGGATGGTGTGGACTACTGGATAGGCATAGAGCCAATCTTGAAGAACAGAATGATTACTGATTACAAATGTACTTGGTAATCAATCTGATCTTCAATGTTGGCTCCATGCCCCTCCAGTACTCCACTCCATCCATCCAGCTCCAGTGTTTCTTTAGCATCAAAATCTCCTTTCTAATCGCGCATCACGCCCCCCTTGTACGCTATTCGCATGTCACATCATAATGCCCCCTGTAGATATCCATTTTTGTCCGGGACATTTTTATACTTTAACTGACAATATTTGAAATTTCGACAAATTTATAAATTATATCAGAAATACAACATTGCATTCCCACGTATGATTTATCCGAGAAGTGAGGCTTTTTGTATACCAATTTGTTATATCCCAATATAATTATCAAGTCACATTCAAGATATAATTCTTTGGAACAAAAGTATCTTCCATCTTGCTAAATTATATGTGAGACATAATATGTTGTTTGTAAATATAATTTTGAAATGGTTATATTTCAAATTGTTAGTTAAACTCAATTTTTGTTTAAATAGTTAAGTTAATATTTTGAATTTAGCTCATTCATTTAAAATTATTCTCAAGAAATAAATATAGTTTGAGATATGATTTTTGATAAAGTTTTATCTAAGTCATATTTGAAGCATAATTTATTCTTAGAACTAATTAGTTAGGAATGAATTAATATTCAGAAAATAAATTCTCACTATTAAAAAAATAATAAAACATAAAAAAATAGAATGCATTATGAAGAAATAAATTTGTATTAATAAAGTTAATCAATTTACATCTTTGTCTTTTGCAGATAAACATGGGATTAATTCCATCCCTCAACAGCTCAAATCAAGCCTCAAGTCCTAAAAATAATTTCTAAGCAAGATTCCAAAATTCAAATTTGAAATTTCCAAGCAAATCCAAAGATAGGCAGCATCACCATGAGTTGGTTCTCCACTTCCAAGAAAGAAAAAGACAAGACCTACTCTCAAGACTAAGAAGACAAAATCACATGAGAAAATCTGAAAACTATAGACAAAACTATGCAAAAATCTCAATTCCAAGGCTAATGAAACAAAATGCATTGGGAAAAAGAAGCCATGCTGAAATCTAGTTATAAAAGGAGCTTCTTTTGCTCATTGAAAGGGGGGGAGGCCGAATTTTTAGAAGGGAAGAGGCCAATTTAGAGAGCAATTTTTCAGAATTATTTTTAAGCAGAAATCCTTGTAATAGTTTCAAATTTGAGAGTACCCAAAGAGTGAAAATCTTGTATTCACCAAAGTCCAATATAAATCAATTCTTTCTCCATTTGATCTCCAAAGCTTTGAACTAAGGGTTTTTATTCTTAGTTTATAAAAACAGTGATTAAAAGCATCTATTTTGCTTTTGAAATGATCTGATTTTATAAACTTTGAATAAAAATCTATTGGTTCTCAGCTCATTTAAATACATGTTTTATTTATTTAGTGTACTTTAAATTTATTCTACTAACTATTTACTAATCTTACTAACTTCATATATTAAATACAACTTATATCCTTATTTGCATAATACTACTGTTTATATTTATCATTTACTAACCACTAACATTTACTAGTTCGTTACTAACCACTAACATTTATCTGTTACTGACCACTAACATTTGTCTGTTCTTCATATTTCGATATTGCTTTTCTTTAGGAATTCTTTTAAAAAAATGAGTTATATGCTTGATCTAAACTCTTTCTTTCTAATTACTGACTTTACCTAAATTAAGGTATTAATTTCATAACCCAAAAATAATAACTAACATTAGCAGTAAAATCATAGTTAATCTAGATTAATCAAAGTTAATAAGGTTTAATAAGGTAGGATTTTTTTTTTATCCTTTTACCAATTTCACCCTCACTGAATCTTCCCTTCGCCCACTTCACCGTCACCGGATCCACCATCGTCGTTATCCACCACCCGCCAATCACCGGAAGATTTCCTAGATAAGGAAAATATCAGAATATTATAGATCTAAACCCAAAAATAATAAATATCTAGCTCCATCTGTGAAATAATTTCATCATAGTATATATTCTTTTCTTGTAATCATTATTTAAGCTAGGATCATTATAGATGTAAGATTACAAGTGTAACTAGGAATTTTGTTTAGTTATAATTCTTCTGTTAAACCAAAAAACAACATAGAAAATAAAAGTGATTAAATAGCAAATAAACCAAAAATCTGGAAAAGTAAAACCTTACCTCACCGCCGGCGAGACGAGATGGAGTTAGACGACTTGAACAGTGGCAGCAGGAGTTGAGCCGATACGGCGGAGGGGCAGACGGAGCGTCAAAAACGGAGGAGACGACGAGCAGGTGCACAACGGAATGCTCAGGCAGCAACGACGCAGACTGAAGCTCGGGCAGTAAGGAATGGCCGTCCAGGAGTGCTGTTTCTGTTCTCGAAGAAGAGGAGGAGACGGCGACAGTCAGACATGAACCAAGTCGGAGACGACGACTGTCGGACATAAACCAAGCGGCGACGATAGGCGACGGACGACTGAAGCGGTCGAAGTTGAATGAGGCGACGGCCGGCCGGATGGCTGCTGCTCTGTTCCTCTTACGGAAGTAGATTTAGGAGGAGAGTGGAGAGCAAATGGGTAAAACGGTGACTGCTGTGTTCTCAAACCCTAGCATCCAAATAGAAACCCTAATTCCAATCTTATGAATATATTCCTCCATCACTCAAATGGGTCCTGGATCTATTTAGCAATTTAAATGGATATCAGCCCATATGGCCCGTTTCCCTTCTTCTCCATATAATATGAACATTGCTATTAACTCCTAGTTTAATTTAATCTAACTTTACATCCTGTAAATTAATGTTAGATTAATTAGTTTTTAATTTAATTTCTGATAATAATCTTTATTCGATGAATATAATAATTTATGAATTAGTTTCATTTATCGGATTTAAATTGTTGTATAACGATTATAATATGATAAGTTTATCTCGATTACTGGATAGTAATTTTAATAAACTAACGATAAATAGCGCTAAAGTATATGTGGCTATATTCGTTTAATAAATATAATGCTTTTTTCTCTCTTCACCAAAATTATATAAAGATGATAATATGTGACGTTCTTTTATTTATCGGGTTTTAACTGTTGGATAATGGTTGTAAAATGACCGGATTATCTCGACCACTGAATAGTGATCTGTATAAATAAACGACAAATAATTGAGAGTGATTATTATGTTTTAATACATTATTATGTTTTAATATTCGATCGTTGTATAGCGATTATATAACTATCATATCATGTTGATCACTGGATAGTGATCCTGATAAACATACGACAAAAACCTTGCGAGCGTTATCAATAGCTTGAATATATACAATCAATGACCCTTCAAAGCAATCCTAAACACAAGCACATAGAAATATAACAGTACCGATTTATCGGACGGGGTAGGGTGAGATTACGTCTCTTCCCTACACGTAACCGGAAACCGAGCTTAGAATCATCGTAGACCAATACCTTATCCGAACTTTACCCGAATGGGTTGATTCGGAATCAAATCGGTGTCCAATCAGACCGTCAAACTGATTGGTGGCGACTCGAAAATTCATTGGACCAGTCTCCTTAGAAGGGGCTATCCAGCACCGTTGAAAACCAGTAGAGCGGGAGCCATATCGAATATAAACAGTTCACGATCCGCGGGCACAGGCGCGACAGCTGGCGACTCTGCCGGGGACTTTGATTTCCTGGCTGTGTACGTATTTATATATGCTTATACTACGTATATGTGTTATTGCTTTGATTAAACGTTATTTTGTGGACATATCATTCAAGCCACACTATCACACTTGCACTCAAAGGTCATGTATATGATCTTACCCTTTTCTAGGATCTAGGACGAGGCAAAGTACGGACTGTCCTCTCGGGAACACCGAGGTTGGGGTCCTGAAACGACTCAACTCAAATTGGACTTCCCTATTCAGCAATGATGGGGTTAAGGATTTGTGACCCGAACCACGATTTTCCTACCTTTAGAAATAGATCCAAGAGCTACCTAGTAGAAGCTAGCCATTTTTGTGCAGGTTAACCCTTTAAGGCATACATTATAATAAAAGTTACTTTGTGATCTGATTAACGTGTATGTGATTACACCTATCTGTTTATATGTGTGTTGTTGTCTAACATAACATGATTTTCTCATGAAAGATTATGGAAATAATAAATGGGTTATCCTTAAAATGTCTAGAATGTTAAAGAATACCTATTTGGTTGAAGACATTGTTTTAAGCATGAAATAAATCACTCTTCAGATGCCAAAAGTGATTCATTTTTTGTCCAAAGATATTCTAAAAAATGGAATGGACCTTTTAAGGATAATTCAGTTGTTATAATCACTATTTAAATGAGAAGATTTTGTCATTTATTCACGAATAAAAAAATAAAAATAAAAAACTTTAAAATGGAATATGATTTATTGGCACTAATGCTTTGTTTTCTCTCTTATACTCATTATCGAATAAATATATAAATATGGATATTTGATACTTTCTCATGGCATCTTCTTCAAGCATAATAGAAATCTTGAATAAAAAAAACACAATGAAAGTTGATCTCGAAAAAATAGGTTGATTAATTCATCAATGGGATAAAATAATACGATGAATATGCTTGAAGAAAGAGATAATTATCGAATGCTTATACTTATATTTTGTTTTGATAATGTGTACGAAGAGTGTCTAAGAAAGCATTTCTTGCCTAATGAAATTGTATTTTGATAGCATCACATTACATCATACGTTGTATCATGTCGTCAGTACACGTGTGTCCAACATATGTTTTTATCATACATTTCACAACATGATGTGTTCTTGCGCACTCCATTACGCAAGATATGTCACCTCATTTCATACCATTTTCTGTGTCGTACATTCTTGTCACGTTTCATATCATCATGTCAACGTACATCTAGGCTACATGATATCACATATCGTGATTTGTGTCACCACACATATGTGAACACCCACGTGTCAATCATTCATATCATAAATAAAATCATTCAAAATTATCATGATTTCTTTGAGCCCGTATGTCATTGTAGTTGTGCGGTCTCCTTTTTCACATGTCAGTTCGTGTCGTTCATTATCACGCATAAGCTTTTATAATGATTTTCATCCATAACATGGTCGTGTGTGGCCTAATTTCATACAACATACATTTCACGGGTTATATTTCATTCTTCGTTTTAATGAGAGCAAAATTCTAGGGACCTTTTAGAAAAAAGGCTTTCAACATCTCATGCATTTGCATTGTCTTTCTAAAAGAAAAAAAAGCACATTTAAAAAAATAGAAAAAAATTGTCTGTTTGGCTTGTTCAATCAATAATCCAACAAAAAAAAGAAAAAAACGATAAATAGAGATCATGAATCATAAAAAAGGAAAAAAAAAACAAAGTCGGGGATCTTACTTTGGTGCCTCACACAAATTATTCAATAAATTGCTTCAGAATTATCAGAACGTTCTGAACCTCCACGACCACCTTATTCGAAGTGGTATAATCTTAAGTGCCAAATGCGCGTACCATTCCTGAGACATTGGAAATTCAAGAAGGTTGAAATTGATTGAACAAAGGATGTATCATGGAGCATCATCATAAATTCTGCCGAAGGTTCGGGAAAGGCACATTTATTTCAAACATTATCAGGATCATGATTGTTTAATAAAATGCATGTTATCATCTTCATTTTATTCATACCCCATACTAAATTCTTCCTTTCATTCACTCTCAAACATATCGTTCATCAATAGGTAATGAAACCATTTTGAAAAGTGATAATGATCAAGGTAGAATTTCCATTGACCTTCACGCACTTGAGAGATGTTTGAGTTGAGGTTTAAAAAAAAAGAAAAAAAACAAAAAATGAAAAAAAGAGAAAAAGAGAAAAGGAAAGAAATGGAAGTTTGATCCTATCATCAATGAGATCAATGAAGACCACGTGATAGATGTCTTGCAATCAATTTATCATTTTCTAGGAAAATTGTCTTGGTTAAGTCAAAATTTAAAATCATTTTATTATTCCTCGAAGCGAAATATCAGACTCATCATGATTAAGGCCTTCTTTGGAACGTACATTCAGCCTTTAACCTACCTTTTTCAATATACTCTTTTGTTCGCCCCTTTGAGCCATAGACATTTTCTTTCATATCGCCAATTTTCCCTTTTCCATAAAAAGGAAACCAATTGATTGAAGAATGATCAAGATTCAACAAAGCGACAATGTTCCCTCAATTTGTCAAGTCTAAAGAACATTTGAAGATGCTACAACATGAAAAGCAATTGAACTCCGAAAAAAGCCCGCTAGGTTGAAAACCCGTAAGGGCAATCTAGGCAAAAGTTAGGGCAAATAAAAAAGAAAAAAGTGCCTGCTAGATTGACATTCTCAAAAAGAAATCTAGGCAAAAGAAAAGGCAAGCGATAAAAGATTAATCGTGTGACATTGAAAGCCGATTAAAAAAAAATCATCAAAAAATAGTAGTTTTCTTTTGACAAACAAGGAATTCTCAAAATCAATTGGTTTACCTGATTCTTCTAAACCTTTTCCATCAGTATTACCTTTAACCCTTGAAAACCTAAAAAGACCTTTTGATCCTTCACCATGATGTTAGTCTATATTAGCAGAGAGGGATAAGAAAATCATGCATATGACAATTTGCATTTCAAATTTGACTTGATCTTGATAATCTACCTAGAATACGAAACTACGATTCAAGCATACATATGGAGCTGCGACAAGCAACATCTTCTCATTAGACGATCAAAAGGAGTTTGTCTCACTATTCAAATAAGACTCTAAAAAGGAAAAAAAACAAAAGAAAAATATCAAGACTTTGTGCAAAGACTTCAACAATAGCACTCCAGAAGCGAAATACCAGAAGCATTGGGGGCAACAAGGTTGATCTCCATAACATCAACATAAACTCGTTCAAGTTTGAACTTATACAAGTTGACAGTTGTGAAAAAGCGAAGCTGGGGGCAATCACAGAAATGCTAGCCATACAAGCCAGTGAGTTCATCAACAAGACAGAATGTGAGTTGGGGGCAATCGAGATGATGTCACCAATAAAGATAAAATTCAGAAGAACATCACGTCGAGACACGTGGAGCAATAGAAACCTTCTTGATCATTTGAACTTTTTGATGGTTTCATTATCTAAACCATTTTTCCCAAAAAAAAATAAAAAAAAAATGAAAAACACAATTCATACCAACATTCATCTTTTCCTCATAAACTTTGCTTTGAAAATGGTTTTATGCATTTGTTAAAGAGTCATGATCCTGAAAAATATGTGAAACGAATGGTTGACTTTTTTGGAATCACAGTCCCTCACAGAAATGGGACATTGATGCACCACTTCAAATCATCCTTCATCTGGAATCTTGCTAGGGGGCAACAAATGATTTCCTCGGCACCAGATCCATCAAACAGAGGTACCAATAATGCCAAAATCCAAACCAAAAAGCATGGGGGCAGGATACCTTCCCGAGATATGATCGAAGAGGTGAAAAGCATGTAGATACAGAGCATCCTCAAAGACAACAAGGAGTCAGAAGAACAAACTCGAGAATAAGTCAAAGAAAACCTGAAGTAATTGAGGCCTTTAACGAGATAAAGTCAAGATCCCAAGGAGTGGCACTGATCTCTTTTGGATTATGCATTTTGAATGAGCCAAACAGACAAGAAAGTCATTCATTCTTTAAAATATATAACATCTTTCATGATGTTTTCAATAAAGGTTTTTAAACCGTCATTTAAAAAAAATAATAATAAAAAAATAAAAAAATCACAATATCCTTTTTGCACGAAGAGCTCAAATTCGCGAAAATTCTCACTGAAATTAAAGTCGGAAGACATATCACCATTGTATCATTAAAAACATGCATTCATAAGTATAAACATTACATGTATCATCCACGTGTGTCAATAAATTTTGTCCTGCATAGCCATCGAGTTATTTTGCAGGAAAGCAATAAAAGCCTGGCGAGCAATCAACAATATCGTCCCAGCCAAATTTGAAAAAAAAAGCAAGAGCAAAT
The DNA here is from genome assembly GCF_963576675.1 of Euphorbia lathyris. Lineage (NCBI taxonomy): Eukaryota > Viridiplantae > Streptophyta > Magnoliopsida > Malpighiales > Euphorbiaceae > Euphorbia > Euphorbia lathyris. The sequence continues at coordinate 42,724,777 of NC_088919.1, read as the reverse complement.
GCAAAAGTGGATAGGGAACGTCCGTTGGGAGAATCGCCTATTCACATCATTTTAACATCAATGGCAGAAGAGTCTGCAAATCCAGTTCAAAACAAACGGAGGATGCCCGTTAAAGGTCATTCAAAACAAACGGAGGATGACCGTAAACGTCATTCAAAACAAACGGAGGATGACCGTAAACGTCATTCAAAACAAACGGAGGATGCCCGTTAAAGGTCATTCAAAACAAACGGAGGATGCCCGTTAAAGGTCATTCAAAACAAACGGAGGATGACCGTAAACGTCATTCGAAAAAAAAACAACAAACGGAGGATGACCATAAACGTCATTCAAAACAAACGGAGGATGACCGTAAACGTCATTCAAAACAAGCAGAGGATGACCGTAAACGTCATTCAAAACAAACGGAGGATGCCCGTTAAAGGTCATTCAAAACAAACGGAGGATGACCGTAAACGTCATTCGACAAAAAAAACAACAAACGGAGGATGACCGTAAACGTCATTCAAAACAAGCGGAGGATGACCGTAAACGTCATTCAAAACAAACGGAGGATGCCCGTTAAAGGTCATTCAAAACAAACGGAGGATGCCCGTTAAAGGTCATTCAAAACAAGCGGAGGATGACCGTAAACGTCATTCGGAAAAGAAAAAAAAACAACAAACGGATGATGACCGTAAACGTCATTCAAAACAAACGGAGGATGCCCGTTAAAGGTCATTCAAACTGGAGAATGAACAGTTTCAGATCATTCAAAACTATAAGATGAACAATCTCACAAATCTGTTGTGGGGAGCCGCTCTAAACACTCACAAATCGAAATCAAATCAGCACGAACCAAGTCGGATCAATACAGATTGATCAAAACATTCAGGGAGTTTTCCTAAACCTTTCTTTTTAAATTTTTACCTTTTGCTCAATAAAATACAAAAATGGTTATCTATGTGTACTTTGTATACTCCATTTTTAATGGAGATATACAAAGGGGGGCAGCTGTAGATATCCATTTTTGTCCGGGACATTTTTATACTTTAACTGACAATATTTGAAATTTCGACAAATTTATAAATTATATCAGAAATACAACATTGCATTCCCACGTATGATTTATCCGAGAAGTGAGGCTTTTTGTATACCAATTTGTTATATCCCAATATAATTATCAAGTCACATTCAAGATATAATTCTTTGGAACAAAAGTATCTTCCATCTTGCTAAATTATATGTGAGACATAATATGTTGTTTGTAAATATAATTTTGAAATGGTTATATTTCAAATTGTTAGTTAAACTCAATTTTTGTTTAAATAGTTAAGTTAATATTTTGAATTTAGCTCATTCATTTAAAATTATTCTCAAGAAATAAATATAGTTTGAGATATGATTTTTGATAAAGTTTTATCTAAGTCATATTTGAAGCATAATTTATTCTTAGAACTAATTAGTTAGGAATGAATTAATATTCAGAAAATAAATTCTCACTATTAAAAAAATAATAAAACATAAAAAAATAGAATGCATTATGAAGAAATAAATTTGTATTAATAAAGTTAATCAATTTACATCTTTGTCTTTTGCAGATAAACATGGGATTAATTCCATCCCTCAACAGCTCAAATCAAGCCTCAAGTCCTAAAAATAATTTCTAAGCAAGATTCCAAAATTCAAATTTGAAATTTCCAAGCAAATCCAAAGATAGGCAGCATCACCATGAGTTGGTTCTCCACTTCCAAGAAAGAAAAAGACAAGACCTACTCTCAAGACTAAGAAGACAAAATCACATGAGAAAATCTGAAAACTATAGACAAAACTATGCAAAAATCTCAATTCCAAGGCTAATGAAACAAAATGCATTGGGAAAAAGAAGCCATGCTGAAATCTAGTTATAAAAGGAGCTTCTTTTGCTCATTGAAAGGGGGGGAGGCCGAATTTTTAGAAGGGAAGAGGCCAATTTAGAGAGCAATTTTTCAGAATTATTTTTAAGCAGAAATCCTTGTAATAGTTTCAAATTTGAGAGTACCCAAAGAGTGAAAATCTTGTATTCACCAAAGTCCAATATAAATCAATTCTTTCTCCATTTGATCTCCAAAGCTTTGAACTAAGGGTTTTTATTCTTAGTTTATAAAAACAGTGATTAAAAGCATCTATTTTGCTTTTGAAATGATCTGATTTTATAAACTTTGAATAAAAATCTATTGGTTCTCAGCTCATTTAAATACATGTTTTATTTATTTAGTGTACTTTAAATTTATTCTACTAACTATTTACTAATCTTACTAACTTCATATATTAAATACAACTTATATCCTTATTTGCATAATACTACTGTTTATATTTATCATTTACTAACCACTAACATTTACTAGTTCGTTACTAACCACTAACATTTATCTGTTACTGACCACTAACATTTGTCTGTTCTTCATATTTCGATATTGCTTTTCTTTAGGAATTCTTTTAAAAAAATGAGTTATATGCTTGATCTAAACTCTTTCTTTCTAATTACTGACTTTACCTAAATTAAGGTATTAATTTCATAACCCAAAAATAATAACTAACATTAGCAGTAAAATCATAGTTAATCTAGATTAACCAAAGTTAATAAGGTTTAATAAGGTAGGATTTTTTTTTTTATCCTTTTACCAATTTCACCCTCACTGAATCTTCCCTTCGCCCACTTCACCGTCACCGGATCCACCATCGTCGTTATCCACCACCCGCCAATCACCGGAAGATTTCCTAGATAAGGAAAATATCAGAATATTATAGATCTAAACCCAAAAATAATAAATATCTAGCTCCATCTGTGAAATAATTTCATCATAGTATATATTCTTTTCTTGTAATCATTATTTAAGCTAGGATCATTATAGATGTAAGATTACAAGTGTAACTAGGAATTTTGTTTAGTTATAATTCTTCTGTTAAACCAAAAAACAACATAGAAAATAAAAGTGATTAAATAGCAAATAAACCAAAAATCTGGAAAAGTAAAACCTTACCTCACCGCCGGCGAGACGAGATGGAGTTAGACGACTTGAACAGTGGCAGCAGGAGCTGAGCCGATACGGCGGAGGGGCAGACGGAGCGTCAAAAACGGAGGAGACGACGAGCAGGTGCACAACGGAATGCTCAGGCAGCAACGACGCAGACTGAAGCTCGGGCAGTAAGGAATGGCCGTCCAGGAGTGCTGTTTCTGTTCTCGAAGAAGAGGAGGAGACGGCGACAGTCAGACATGAACCAAGTCGGAGACGACGACTGTCGGACATAAACCAAGCGGCGACGATAGGCGACGGACGACTGAAGCGGTCGAAGTTGAATGAGGCGACGGCCGGCCGGATGGCTGCTGCTCTGTTCCTCTTACGGAAGTAGATTTAGGAGGAGAGTGGAGAGCAAATGGGTAAAACGGTGACTGCTGTGTTCTCAAACCCTAGCATCCAAATAGAAACCCTAATTCCAATCTTATGAATATATTCCTCCATCACTCAAATGGGTCCTGGATCTATTTAGCAATTTAAATGGATATCAGCCCATATGGCCCGTTTCCCTTCTTCTCCATATAATATGAACATTGCTATTAACTCCTAGTTTAATTTAATCTAACTTTACATCCTGTAAATTAATGTTAGATTAATTAGTTTTTAATTTAATTTCTGATAATAATCTTTATTCGATGAATATAATAATTTATGAATTAGTTTCATTTATCGGATTTAAATTGTTGTATAACGATTATAATATGATAAGTTTATCTCGATTACTGGATAGTAATTTTAATAAACTAACGATAAATAGCGCTAAAGTATATGTGGCTATATTCGTTTAATAAATATAATGCTTTTTTCTCTCTTCACCAAAATTATATAAAGATGATAATATGTGACGTTCTTTTATTTATCGGGTTTTAACTGTTGGATAATGGTTGTAAAATGACCGGATTATCTCGACCACTGAATAGTGATCTGTATAAATAAACGATAAATAATTGAGAGTGATTATTATGTTTTAATACATTATTATGTTTTAATATTCGATCGTTGTATAGCGATTATATAACTATCATATCATGTTGATCACTGGATAGTGATCCTGATAAACATACGACAAAAACCTTGCGAGCGTTATCAATAGCTTGAATATATACAATCAATGACCCTTCAAAGCAATCCTAAACACAAGCACATAGAAATATAACAGTACCGATTTATCGGGCGGGGTAGGGTGAGATTACGTCTCTTCCCTACACGTAACCGGAAACCGAGCTTAGAATCATCGTAGACCAATACCTTATCCGAACTTTACCCGAATGGGTTGATTCGGAATCAAATCGGTGTCCAATCAGACCGTCAAACTGATTGGTGGCGACTCAAAAATTCATTGGACCAGTCTCCTTAGAAGGGGCTATCCAGCACCGTTGAAAACCAGTAGAGCGGGAGCCATATCGAATATAAACAGTTCACGATCCGCGGGCACAGGCGCGACACCCCCCTTGCACGCTATCCTTTTTTTTATAGGCAATACAAAGTAGACAACTTATTCAAGTAGACATATATATGTATATTCAAGTGGATTATAACATGCTATAACAAAGTAGTCAACTTATTCGTTTATGTCTATTAAATTGAATCAGTTCTACTTCCTAACACATAACATGCTAAATTGATATGAAACATATGTCTATTCTTGAATCAGTTACTTCATAAACAGAACATAAAACAAGCCAACATATGTCTCATCAGCATAACTCATGTTAAAATAGAAAAGAATCAGGCATGTTCATCATTTTCAGCTTTAAGAGTATGCATGATCAGCAACCTTCCTAAACATAATATCAAGTTCATAACTTATGCTGGTAGCATCGAAAACCCATCAACATCCTGAATGGTTTCAATCAGAAAACAAGCTAAGTGGAAGGTATATTGTAAACTTAATTTATCACCATCCCGAATGGTTTCATAACATTTTCAGCTTTAAGAGTATGCCTAACATGTTATAACAAATAGACAACTTATTCGTGCATATCTAAAACTTGTTCTCATAGCATCATAAAGCCACCACTATGCACCTGCCACTTGGATTGTACAGTTCATGATGAAGTTAGCATGGTGATGAAGTGTATGATACTGTCACCACAAGCTTAGTCATAAACTTGTATTGTTAGAATCATACAACTTCATCACCATGTTAAACACTTTTCCATAAACATAACAAGCCAAGTGACATGATACATAGTAATGGAGATTTAGGAGTATGCCTAACATGCTATAACAAGTAGACAACTTATTCAAGTGAACATGCTATAACAAGCGTACAACTTATTCCTTACTTATCATCATAGGTCATGTTCAAATAAAAAAGAGAATGGTGATATCAATTAGCCTAAATTTACCTTTTAATACATGCTTCATACATGCTCAATGACCCTTTTACAATGTTCCTCTAATACTTGATGCATGATTAATAAGCTACATGCCCAAGTGAACAATCGTACACATACTCATACAGAACCTCAAACATAAACATCAACAGAACATCATACATAAACATGTTTCATACTCAATCACTTCTAGCAGTATAACTCATAGGTGTAAGAGTAGTGCCAATCACAATGAACATTCAAAGCTTTAGAGTATGCCTAATTAGCCACATGCTCAATGACCCTTTTACAATGTTCCTCTAATACTTGATGCATGATTAATAAGCTACATGCCCAAATGAACAATCGTACACATACTCATACAGAACCTCAAACATAAACATCAACAGAACATCATATGTAAACATGTTTCATACACATACACATACTCAATCACTTCTAGCAGTATAACTCATAGGTGTAAGAGTAGTGCCAATCTCAAAGAACATTCAAAGCTTTAGAGTATGCCTAGTCAGGCACATGCTTAATGATCATTCATACATAAACTCTATGAGTCCTAGCTTCCTAAACAGTTATATCTAACCAATCAGTTTATATCAATCATTTCATCATAACCCAAAACATCATACATATACGTAATCGTTCAGTTCAAACCCACATAACAATATATATACTAAATCAGGCTAGTTTCCTAAATCAATGAGTTCTAGGTTCCAAAACAGTACATCAACATACACAAGCACTTCTAAAGGCATGATCAATCAGTTCAAACCAACTTAACATTCATATATATTCAGTAAGTTAAAGAAATCTTCCCATATGCTAAAGGCATGAACCGATTGACAATCTCTTCAGCCAGCCTTCGCATGTAACATTCTTACTATCCCTGCAAATATTATGTTCAAATAAAAAGAAATCAGAACATCTTCAGCAACCGGCAATGTATTGCCCTAGGTTAAAAAAGATAATGACCCAAGAATTTCATCGGTGAATCTAACAATGAATACAATAAAATCAGTATCTAAGTGAGAGATCTAACCCTTTAAATCATAGCTCTGAAAATCAATAGATCCTTATTCCAGCTGCTAAAATCGACATACACAAAAGTAAATCAGATGAGGAAAAGAGAGAGTAAGGAACAATGCCAATCAATAGATACTTACCAGTACCACCCAGTGATTGCATGTTCAAATCAGCCATGGCGATAGAGAGGGATGAGAGGGATGAAGCTCTTGCATAACCTAAAATGGGGTTTGGGATTAGAGAGAGGGTTTATATATCAGCTGAAAATTTCAGTCAAACAAGAGCGCCTAAAATTTGGTGATTGACCGCGTAAGTGAAATTTCATTTGCCGCTTTTTTGTTTTCGGCAAACAATGACATTCATTTATTATAAGTGTCATCTGTTGAGTAAGTGAAATTTAACGAAAACGCGCGTTTTCTTTGGATGACAGGATTATGTAATCGTAATGTCATCTGAGAATCGAGCGCATTTTTTATTTCGCTTTCAGATGACATACAATTAAAATACTGTGACGAAAAATATTCAGACGACACGAAAACAAATGTCTGTCATGTATCTTGTGTCATGTGAAAGGGAAAATGGCATAGTGTGATTTGAGCCTGCGAATATTTGAAAGTTTAGCAGTAGAGATTGGTGCATCAACGATGTTTTGTGCAGGACTGAAGAGAACGACAGAGGTTTGGGCAAGGATGGAGCAATCAGCACTGGGATCAACCACAACAGGGGCAAAACACAATTTTGGATTGAAAAGAACTCCGATATTGAGGGAGAAGCCATGCATGGAAAACGAAGGAGAGGCGGAGCAACGATGGAGGGGGCGACTATGTCATCCAATTGTGTTCTCTACTTAATTTCTTGATCCATCATAGTCATCGGTAACATTATCTGTAATTAATTATGAAATAAAAAATATAATATTAGTAGCGGAGTGCATTTGTAAATATTTTCACCTACTAAAATGAGTCGGAAATAAGTGGCTAGTATTTGAAATTTACCAGTGAAATTCTCTAACCCAATTTGGTTGTAATAAATCTCCGGCGGAAAGAAATTTGTGGTCGGTATTCGGTTCCAACAATCCTTTTACGGGCGGAATAAAATATGCTACTAATCCATCAATAATATTTGGTACATCATCGACCAAAATGTCCGCTTGTAAATGGGGTTTTCCTTGGAGTGTTATACTATGGTCCATTGCACCCGGTCCACCGTAGAAGTCGTCTATAATCTTATTTGATTTTGTAAAATAAAAGGGTCAGGTCAAATTGAACTATAAGAAATTTAATAAAGTCGACCCAGTACATTGAATAAATATGAATTTTCTTTAATCACATTACAATTATATTTGTGGAAAAATTTACATGAATAAAAGGACTCACAATACATGAGATTGAACATTAAATCAAACAAGCTTTACACTTAATGAATAGAAAGAATGGGAAAAAAAAATTATGCATGTACAAAGATTCAAGAAATCAAATTCATAGAAATAAAAATGGAGCATCTAGTTAACAGCACTGCATATCCTCCTTATCTGCCCAGCAGTTCCAATGAGAGGTTTAATATCTCCCATTTTGATCATTGCAGCAGCAAAATCCACGCTGAATGATTTAGGATTTCTGCTATATTCCGACACAATGCTATCGGTAGAGCCGCCACTGAAAAGGATTTGATCAGATTCAAGAAGACCTTTCTTTTGAATCAGATTCTTGAAGTAATTGTTATCAAAAGAATTGGGTGTGACCAGATCAAGTGCAGCCAAATTCGCGTCACCGTTATTGGCAGCCAAAGGACAGCGACGCCGACGAGTACTAGCAAACCCGGCATCAATGCGGGAGCCATTGGTGTAAATTCTATCACGAAATGTAAAGCATTGAGCTTGCCCTAAAGTATGAGCGCCTGATAAAGCAACCATGTCTCTTGCATTTAGTCCTTTAGTTTTAAATCTAGATATAAGCCTGTCAAGCCCATCTTTGAAACTTGGCAGCTCACTGTTGGCTAAATTTCTACTTGCTGTTGTTGAATCCCTTCTTCCCATCTTCACTGTCCAAGATGGACCGCCCACCTGATATGTTTGCCTTCATGTTAGTTGATATGGTATTAAGTCATTTGTTCTTTTATTAGAACACCTATCATGACTCGAAGATCTCAAATGGGCCTTGGCCCATTCAAGATAATGGTATTGGTTAGTCTTGACCGAAGCTTAACCAAAGTCAAAGCTTCGGGCAGCTTACAGTGTTTGGAGACATGTGGACCAATTAGTGCGCTGGCTTCTAAACATACGCTCCTCACTTTTACAAATATATTGGCACGCAAAAATTGGGTCCCAGGACCTATCTTAAGCTGCCATATATCCAAAATATGCATCTCAAATTATTTATAAATAGCAGAGGCAATCCAGGTATCTCATTTTCAGTTATCAGAATTCTATTTCTATAATTATGTTAGCTCGATATTCCATAATATCACTAACTTTAGTATCAGAGAAAGTTGGCCGGAACTCCAACCCCTTTTCTAATATCTATTTTGGTTTTCAGGTGACCGGAATATTGGCTAAGGATCAATTGCTAAGAATTACGGTAACAATAGAGATTACTACATATTACTTAATTAAAGAGCTGTATAACTTCTTATATATGTGAGACAATCCTCTGTCTTTTATAAACTTACATAAGCAGAAGCATCTCTTGCAGCGACAGCGAGAATATCAGCACAGGAAACAACTCCAGGGCATATCTTCTCTACTCGAGTCTTTGCACTTTGGATAACGTTGTAACCTCTAGCAGAATCCTTATTAGGGAGAGCATTTTGTTCGCTGTCAATGGATGAAGTTTCGTCTAGCAAAATTGAGGCGTCGCAGCCCTGTGAAATCAAGAATTAATACTGGTTAAGTAATTATAATTAAGCGTATAAATGTAGTAAAGAAAAGGCAATAAACCTGAACAAAGCAATCATGAAAATGAAGACGAATAAGAGAGGCAGCCATTCTTCGTTCTCGAGCTATGGCTGTTCTGATTGAAGTTCTGATAGTATTGAGAGCATTTGGGCATGATTTTTCATAAAATGTTGAGGTGAGTTGAGCTTGGCATATTGCTATGTTTAGACAGAATAACATACACATGAATGCTGCTGAAGCTTTTGATGTAATTCTCATTTTGTTTGTGTTTTCTCAAGTTTCAGAGAGAAAAAAGATACGATTTTTAAGTAGAAAGAGTATTGAGAAACGATGAAGATGAAGATGAAAGTAAGATGTTATATACAGAATTGAGAAGGGTATTACCATTCAATTTTAGATGGCTAGTGTAGCAGCTGTTAAGACCAAATCTATTGTTCAATCATGAATAATTGAATATGAGCTTTGGATATGATGTTTGAAGAAAAGTATTTTACATGTTTATGTTACTTTATTGAACATTTCTATTTTAATTATATGACCATGCAAAGTCTAATATCAATAATTAAACTAAGCTAAAAAGTAATTGACAAAGTTCTCAATTATGTATGCCCACTTGTTTCGGATCAGCTTTATTTTCTATTTCAGATATTATATAACTTTTACTATAAGGATTAATTCAATCCTTAAGAAGTTGATGAGAACAAGGTAGGCAAATATTTAATTGGAAACTCCGATTTGTGCTAAATAGATATGAAATAGAACTACTTATTTGTGCTAAATAGATATGAAATACAACTACTTGTTTTTTTACTAAATAATACAACAATAATTTCTTCAAACAAATAAATGATGAGGACATCTCTAGTCCGAAGCCGAGAGCTGGAGAGGACAAAGGTTCAACGGGAGCGGAACAAAGGCACGAAGGAGCTGACCCCCACGCGACGCGTCAGTTAGATCACGCCCCGCGTCGGGCTATTGTTCGAAAGGAAGGAGAAGAGCCATTCTTAGAGGATAGAGGTCAGGAAGCCACTCGCGCGGAGTGTCAGTTAGATCATGCCCCGCGTGGGGTCATTGTCCGAAAGGGAGGAGAAGAGCCATTCTTGGAGGATCGAGGTCGGGAGGCCACTTACGCGGAGCGTCAACCTCCACGCGGAGTGATTGCTACTTGACGCGGAGCGTGGGTTAGAAGATGCAGAGCGTGAGTTTGTTAGAGGAAACTTCTTCACCAAGTTCTGGTGGAGAGAACAATAGCTAAACTTCATTAATATACTGTTTTGCCATTGTACATTATTTACCCTAATGCCATTTGTTGTTTTTAGTCCCTATTTTACCCTTAGAGTTGCCTCTTAGCTTGTAACCCTAGTGTGGTCTTTTGGTCTTTTACTCTCTTTTAGAAGGAGGTATAAAAGCCTCTTTATTTTGTATTGAAAGACAACTTATTGATGAATATGAATTTCTAAGCCTCTATTGTGTAGAGCTCTGATTTTCTTTAGGTTTCACTCCTTCAAGCTAGCTTATAAAGAACTTCTTTGTGGATTTAAGATTAAAATCCTCACTTCGATTTACGATCCATATCAATTGGTATCAGAGCTGAGTCATTTTTCTTCCCGGAGACTTCTTCTCTTAAATGGTCCAACCACGTATCCAACCCAAAGCCATGGGATCCAATGAACAACGACTTGAAGCAATAGAAGCTATCTTAAAACAGTTGAGTGATAATGACGAGAAGCATCAAACGACTATACGAGAGTTAGCTTTCTCCATTGAAGGCCTCAAGGTGGAGATCCGAAATAACCAAGCACAACCCGTCGGAGATCCTAACCGGAGACAAGAAGAGCCTATCCGACCTCAACCCGATCGACATCCGACACCACCTGCTAGAAGGAATCACGTGCCACAACAAATGGACCCTCGAGTTCATGAGGTAAGGCGTCCTAATGCCATTATCATTAGAACGCCGATAATGATAGTGATGGATATATGTTTGACGATTTTGAGCTGAATAGAATTGCTTGGAATATGGCCATTCGAAATGATGTTGATGTTGTGAATGATAGACACATGAATGCTAGGAATATGAATGATGTTGGTGTTGTTGGTCCTATGCATTTGAATGCTAGGAATGTGGATATTGGAAATGATATTAATGTAGGTGGTCACGGGAGGAGAAATTATTTTGTGGATGACCCGTATGGGGGTAATGAGAATGGAAGAGGCGGATATAGGGGGAATTTGAATGAAAGAGGCAGGTATGGAGGAAATTTCGACAGAGATAATGCCTTCAAGCTAAAAATTGATCTACCATCGTTTGGAGGGGAGCTTGATATAGATGGATTCCTTGATTGGTTGATAGAGGTTGAGAGGTTCTTCGACTATACGAGAATACCAGAAGATCGGAAAGTTCGATTGGCAGTGTATCGTTTGAAGGGCGGAGCCTGAGTTTAGTGGGATCATATGAAGGAAGAGAAAAGTAGGGGAGGAAGGGAGCCGATTAGGTCTTGGTTAAGGATGAAATCGATGTTGAGGGAGAGATTCTTGCCATCTGACTACGAGCAATACATCTACAGCTCATACACGAGTACACATAGTGGTAGAGAAATTATCAGCCAATAAAAGTTACTATCGATGTCCGAAACCCAATCAAAAGGGGTCAGAAGTTAAAACGTAGTGGTAGAGAGTGGTTGTGGATCAATTTTCGCTATGAGAGATTACCGTCCTTCTTTTTTTATTGTGGAATTATCGGACACTCAGACAAATTCTGCCAATTGCTATTTGACAATCCTGATGATCCTATTGAGAGACATTTTGGCAGCCATCTACGTGCCCAGCCAAGAAGAACGGCGACACAAATTGGAAGAGGATGGCTGAGGAATCCATAAGAGACAGTTGATGAGAATAATTTAGACGGTTCAAATGTTGATGAAGTTCCTGCAGGGTATAAGTCTAAATCCAGGGCGTTTAGGAGCAAGAATATACCGATAAGTGGTGGCCCATCCCGAATTGACAGTTCAAACAACAAGGAGAGTCAGAATCCCTCTATTGAAGACGAACTTATTCATGATCCAAGACTCGCTTGGGGTTATGAGTCTCATAAGCTGGAACTGCCTTGGGCTGGGCAACCCACGAACAGTTAGTGTTCTAAAGGATCCGGTGCAGGTCCACATGCCCATATTAGTGTTTCTTATAGAGACAATGGTTAACTCAAAACGCATCTCCGAAATATGTAAACAACTTGGTTTTGAGGTTATTTTGTCTTGTGTTCGTATCTTAAAAGAGCTAAACAATTGCTCAGTTTCTTATGTAAAACGTTCAGCGAATTCGGTCGCTCATCTCTTAGACAAGATGGTCAATTCTTAGTCTTTTCGTGGTGTGTGGGTATGTCCACCATCCTATTTTAATATTGTCCTTTCTTCCGATTCTAATAATTAAGAAGTGTTTTATTTAATTTTTTTTTTTGAAAGATTGAAACCACGAGCTCTGACTTCGAATCGGTTTCTTCAACCGTTTTCCTTATTATTAAATGTTTTTTTTTTTTTTTTTTTAAGGAAGTGAGTCTTTATTTCCAAAATAATATCTAAAATTTTAGTTTCAGATTTTAACTTTTACTAATTTAGTTCAGAGTAAATAAATAAAAGTAATTAATATTTGGCACTTAAAATACTATTTATTTATTTATGGCTTAAATCATTTGCTCATTTTGTACCCTGAATTTATGTGATGATTTATTTACCTATTTAACTCTTGAAAAGTGGTATTAGCAATCCTCTTTTTTCATTATAACAGAAATAATTATGACACTTTCTCATTGCAAGCACCGATGTCATAATAAAACTGGTTATGCACTACTAAAACAAGCTGCAAATGAGGTTTGTATAAATAGTACACAAGTTCTCTTGTAAAAATTGCATATAGCTTTAATTCCTTTTAAATCGTCTTAATATATGTAGGGTGGTTCCAATACTTCCATGAACATTTATATTGTATTATACTAATATTGGAACTTCATATTGTTTCCGTTATAATGAAAAGATGAGGTTACTAATACCACTTTTAAATAGTTGAGGGGGAAAATAGGTCGTCCCGTAAATTAAGGGAGCAAAATGACCCAAATTAACAAATTCAGAGAATTGCGTATGGTTTAAACCTTTATTTATTTATTTTAATTTTAAGTTTTATCAAACACTAGTAATTATTAGATGTAATTAATGTAATTAGTGATTAAGTAAATTCAGTAGTATTGCATTGTTTAGCAAAATTACAAGTTGATGATATAAACTGAAAATGAACCATCTATCCTCTTATAAATAAATATGATGTTGACCGGATGAAATATTAGAATAGTTCTTATGAGTTGAATTTACATTCAAAATTAAACAATATATTATTATATAATTAATGAGCTGGATGAAATCCATGTACGTAGTGCATGCAAGTGGAGAATTAGGATTTAGTCCTCACAAGAAATTGACAACTTCTACGCGTATTGCCTCCAATATAATCATGCGCTGACATTATTTTCTATATAAGCCCATCCTCCTTCCCCTTCCTTCTTCATCATTAACCATTTCTCTCTACTCCTATAATCCTTTTAATCTCTTCTTCAAATCAACATTTTCAGATAGAATCATGGCAAGTTCAGCAGCTCGAAAAACATTTCTATTTACAATATTAGTGCTGCTTCTAAGCAGTTCATGCTGCCATGCCCAACTCACTTCCACATTTTACCAAACTTTCGTGTCCAAACGCACTGACCACAATCCGAACTTCAATAAGAAACGCCATAGCCAAAGAACGAAGAATGTCCGCTTCTCTCATCCGTCTCCACTTCCACGACTGCTTCGTTCAAGGCTGCGACGCCTCAATTCTACTAGACGAGGCTCCATCCGTCGAGAGCGAACAATCAGCTCTCCCTAATAAAGATTCCGCAAGGGGTTACAACGTTATCCAAACTGCAAAAACTGAAGTAGAGAAAATATGTCCTGGAGTTGTTTCTTGTGCTGATATTCTCGCTGTCGCTGCAAGAGATGCTTCTGCTTACGTGGGTGGACCGTCTTGGACTGTACTGCTCGGAAGAAAAGACTCAGCTACAGCGAGTAGAAGTCTAGCTGAATCCGAATTGCCTAGTTTTAAAGATGGGCTTGATAGGCTCATTTCTCGCTTTCAAACTAAAGGATTAAGTCCTAGAGATATGGTTGCTTTATCAGGCGCTCATACTTTGGGTCAAGCTCAATGCTTTACTTTTCGTGATAGGATTTACACTAATGGCTCCCATATTGATGCTGGTTTTGCTAGCACTCGTCGTCGGGCTTGTCCAACGAGTGGCGGTGATGGGAATTTGGCTGCACTTGATCTGGTTACGCCCAATTCTTTTGATAACAATTACTTCAAGAATCTGATTCAGAAGAAAGGTCTTCTTGAATCTGATCAAATCCTTTTCAGTGGAGGCTCTACTGATAGCATTGTGTCGGATTATAGCAGGAGCCCTTCTACTTTCAGCTCTGATTTTGGATCTGCTATGATCAAAATGGGAAATCTTCTCAATCCAAATGCTGACCAAATTAGGAAGATCTGCAGTGCTGTCAACTAGTTGTTCATGTTTTGTTCATATTTTTTCATTCTTTTTATTCCAAAGTTAAATGTAAAGGAACTTGTTTTGTTTTTCATTGAATTTATTATTTTGTAATTCATTTCGTCAAATGTTAATATTGCAAATATAAACATTTACATGTGATCATAAGTGATTTCATTCTTATGTTCTTATATTTAGTCAAAATAGTGCAAAATATTTTGCTGGTGTTTAAGACATTTCAATGCGCTCCCTATTCCAAAAGTAATTTAAAGTGTGTGAAAGATGAAGCTGAAAAAGTGAAATTAAGAAGAAAGCATCATGTTAGAGGAAAAAGAAAAAGCCAGGCTATGTTTTGACTTGTAAGATTGCTAAATTAGCATATTAATTGCCTTTGCTCAAAAAGTTTCAGTAACATACTGCTATAGAGAAAAGGCCTCTTTCTTTATTCTTTATTCTTCTTTCTCCTTTTTATTACATCAGATATTAAATAATTAAAATTACAAATCTATTATAAAATGCTTGAGGAATTTGTGAAGAGAAAATGAACTTTTATTTCCTACTTTAGAAATAGGGGCTAATTTGCTTGACACCCAACTGTGGTAGCCCTCTCAATATCTTATGTTTGCTTTGTAACTAGTGGCCGGTTTTCCAGAGCCGAAATTCGAAGTGAAACTTTTGATTTACCCATTCCTAGTCGTCACAAGAAAGGAAGGCAGAAATAAGAAAAAGAGTATTCTCTTATATTCAATGTAGAGGCAAGTATTTGTATCTAACTAGAAATAATATAAATATAATATTATACTAACAATGAATCCTATTTAGACAATAATCCCTATTTATCATTACTTTCTTTATACTCACCTCAAGTTAGACACGACATGGACGAACTGTCAGCTTCTACCGGAGATAGAAAAGGGCCCCTTTCTCGAAGAAATAGAAAGAGGCGCCTAGCCAGAAGAAATAGAAAATGACCCTAGCCAGTAGGATTCACGAGACAATCACCTCAATTCAAGATTAGCTTCCAAAAAGCTCGAACAAACTAATATCTTATCTAGACCCGACAATCAATAACCTGGCGGATGTGGTTCCTAGCCTCTCTTGAAACCGCCCGCGACATGAGTATCAGGAGGGAAGAAGGTTACATGGGCGTGCCATAGCATTGTGGTGAGGGCGTATCCCGGAAGTCGTATCCTATAGTGTCTAATGAAGAGGAACATAGTCCATGACATCAATTATTTAGAACTCGATGCTTTCTTGGGAAGTGTGAGATGGTGATTGACGGAGGAAGCCAAGTGAATATCATTAATCAGTCCGTCTTGAGTAAGTTTGGGTTGGTTCCCGAGCCACATCCTAAACCTTACCGCCCTGGCTATGGAAACAAAGTTAAAAACTTTGGAGAGTAGCCAAACTTGGGATTTTGTTCCTTTACCTAAGGATAAAAAAGTTATAACTAGTGGATGGGCTTTTTGGGAGAAATATAACTCTGATGGGTTTGTGGATAAGTATAAATCTAGGTTGGTTGGTGTGGATTATATAGATAGTTTTTCACTTATCACAAAAATAGTAACAGTAAGAATGTCTCTGCCTATTACAACATCAAAATAATGGCCTATACACCAGATAGACATCAATAGTGCCTATTTGCATGGTCAGATTGAAAAAAAGTTATATAGGGAACCTCCATAAGGCTATCAAAAGGCTAAAAAATGAGAGGTTTGCAAGCTGTCTAAGTCAATTTATGGCTTAAATCGAGTTGATCACTAATAGATTTACACAAACATTGTTGAAATAGGGATTTGTTAAGTCTATACACGATCATTATTTATTTAATAGACAAACTGATTCTGAATTTTTTTAATTGCATATGTCACTATGCCATTTTCCCTTTCAGATGACAAGATACATGACAGACATTTGTTTTCATGTCGTCTGAATATTTTTCGTGACAGTATTTTAACTGTATGTTATCTGAAAGCGAAAAAAATGCGTTCGATTCTTAGATGACATTACGATTACATAATCCTGTCATCCAAAGAAAACGCGTGTTTTCGTTAAATTTCACTTACTTAACAGATGACACTTATAATAAATGAATGTCATTGTTTGCCGAAAACAAAAAAGCGGCAAATGAAATTTCACTTACGCGGTCAATCCCCAAATTTTAGGCGCTCTTGTTTGACTGAAATTTTCAGCTGATATATAAACCCTCTCTCTAATCCTAAACCCCATTTTAGGTTATGCAAGAGCTTCACCCCTCTCTATCGTCATGGCTTATTTGGACATGCAATCACTGAGTGAGCTATAAACACAGTACTGGTAAGTATCTATTGATTGGCATTGGTCCTTACTCTCTCTTTTCCTCATCCGATTTACTTTTGTGTATGTCGATTTCAGGAGCTGGAATAAGGATCTATTGATTTTCAAAGCTATGATTTAAAGGGTTAGATCTCTCGCTTAGATACTGATTTTATTGTATTCATTGTTAGATTCACCGATGAAATTCTTGGGTCATTATCTTTTTTAACCTAGGGTAATACATTGCCGGTTGCTGAAGATGTTCTAATTTCTTTTTATTTGACCATAATATTTGCAGGGATAGTAAGAATGCTACATGCGAAGGCTGACTGAAGAGATTGTCAATCGGTTCATGCCTTTAGCATATGGGGAGATTTCTTTAACTTACTGAATATATATTAATGTTAAGTTGGTTTGAACTGATTGGTCATGCCTTTAGAAGTGCTTGTGTATGTTTAATGTACTGTTTTGGAACCTAGAACTCATTGATTTAGGAAACTAGCCTGATTTAGTATATATATTGTTTGATGTGCTGTTTTGGAACCTAGGACTCATAGAGTTCATGTATGAATGATCATTAAACATGTGCCTGATTAGGCATACTCTAAAGCTTTGAATGTTCTTTGAGATTGGCACTACTCTTACACCTATGAGTTATACTGCTAGAAGTGATTGAGTATGTGTATGTGTATGAAACATGTTTATGTATGATGTTCTGTTGATGTTTATGTTTGAGGTTCTGTATGAGTATGTGTACGATTGTTTATTTGGGCATGTAGCTTATTAATCATGCATCAAGTATTGGAGGAACATTGTAAAAGGGTCATTGAACATGTGGCTGATTAGGCATACTCTAAAGCTTTGAATGTTCATTGTGATTGGCACTACTCTTACACCTATGAGTTATACTGCTAGAAGTGATTGAGTATGTGTATGTGTATGAAACATGTTTATGTATGATGTTCTGTTGATGTTTATGTTTGAGGTTCTGTATGAGTATGTAGCTTATTAATCATGCATCAAGTATTAGAGGAACATTGTAAAAGGGTCATTGAGCATGTATGAAGCATGTATTAAAAGGTAAATTTAGGCTAATTGATATCACCATTATCTTTTTTATTTGAACATGACCTATGATGATAAGTAAGGAATAAGTTGTATGCTTGTTATAGCATGTTCAGTTGAATAAGTTGTCTACTTGTTATAGCATGTTAGGCATACTCCTAAATCTCCATTACTATGTATCATGTCACTTGGCTTGTTATGCTTATGGAAAAGTGTTTAACATGGTGATGAAGTTGTATGATTCTAACAACACAAGTTTATGACTAAGCTTGTGGTGACAGTATTATACACTTCATCACCATGCTAACTTCATCATGAACTGTACAATCCAAGTGGCAGGTACGTAGTGGTGGCTTTATGATGCTATGAGAACAAGTTTTAGATATGCACGAATAAGTTGTCTATTTGTTACAACATGTTAGGCATACTCTTAAACCTGAAAATGTTATGAAACCATTCAGGATGGTGATGAGATAAGTTTACAATATACCTTCCACTTGGCTTGTTATTTGATTGAAACCATTCAGGATGTTGATGGGTTTTCGATGCTATCAGCATAAGTTATGAACTTGATATT
This sequence comes from Euphorbia lathyris, assembly GCF_963576675.1. Taxonomy (NCBI): domain Eukaryota; kingdom Viridiplantae; phylum Streptophyta; class Magnoliopsida; order Malpighiales; family Euphorbiaceae; genus Euphorbia; species Euphorbia lathyris. Next base: position 42,705,978 of record NC_088919.1, on the reverse strand, counting down.
ATGTTTAGGAAGGTAGCTGATCGTGCATACTCTTAAAGCTGAAAATGATGAACTTGCCTAATTCTTTTCTATTTTAACATGAGTTATGCTGATGAGACATATGTTGGCTTGTTTTATGTTCTGTTTATGAAGTAACTGATTCAAGAATAGACATATGTTTCATATCAATTTAGCATGTTATGTGTTAAGAAGTAGAACTGATTCAATTTAATAGACATAAACGAATAAGTTGACTACTTTGTTATAGCATGTTATCATCCACTTGAATATACATATATATGTCTACTTGAATAAGTTGTCTACTTTGTATTGCCTATCAAAAAAGGATAGCGTGCAAGGGGGGCATTATGATGTGACGTGCGAATAGCGTACAAAGGGAGGGGGGCGTGATGCGTGATTAGAAAGGAGATTTTGATGCTAAAGAAACACTGGAGCTGGATGGATGGAGTGGAGTACTGGAGGGGCATGGAGCCAACATTGAAGATCAAATTGATTACCATGTACATTTATAATCAGTAATCATTCTGTTCTTCAAGATTGGCTCTATGCCCATCTAGTAGTCCACACCATCCAGCTCTAGTGTTTCTTTAGCATCAAAATCTCCTTGCTTCAAGAATGTGCAAATGGTAAACAAGGATATCGGGATGATGGGGAACCATCAGAGTTAAATGGCGTCAAATACTGGAGGGGCATGGAGCCAACATTGAAGATCAGATTGATTACCAAGTAAATTTGTAATCAGTAATCATTCTGTTCTTCAAGATTGGCTCTATGCCCATCCAGTAGTCGACACCATCTAACTCAATGGTTGCCCAACATCCAAATTTCCTTGCTATTCGCACATCACGTCCCCCCTTGAACACTATTCGCACGTCACATCATAATGCCCCCCTTGCTTGCTATTTGCACATCATATATCCATTGCATGCTCTTCAGTCCATCTCCTGGCAGTTGCTACATAACCTGCCCTATTGCTGATGTATCGTTCAATAATTCACTCTCGGCCAGGAAATGTCCCCTCAATGAAGGGCTCTACCAGCAGTCCATAAATATTCCACAGCAGCTATAAAATGCATAGATAAATTAAATTAGACCCCAAACATGAGTTAAATTAGACCCCAAACATGAATAGATAAATTTACGGGTAAAAAATACATAGATTTACATCTTACCGTGGCAATACTATGGGCAGGGCGATCAAGTAGCTGGGGCATAGAAACATGCCCAAGGGACCAATATTAGGATGGTAAATTTTGGTCCTGAATATTACCTGCGAACAATAGTAGTATCATGAGTGTATTTACAAAGATATGAACTGATTTATGTGTGTTAACAAGTTTATGCATGTTCTTACAACTGGAGGTGTGGAGGGGAAATCGACAGGGAAGTCCATTTGGACTATGAATACACCTCCTTCATAAGGGGTGTTTGGAGGGTCATTCATCACGGCAGTCCATTGCTGCCGGTCAGGACCATGTATATTGACAAGCCACCTAGGTGCCTCATATCGGAGTTGTTCAATCTGAAACTCAACATTACGATAGAGGTTCCTTCTATTCCTGCCCGACATAACAATCTTTAAGTATAGTGTTACGTTGCCCTGGGTGACTATTGATAATTGGTAAACGCTTCCTATTTATAATGTGGGTGGGTAAATGAAGGGTCTCAGAATGGAGAAAGGGTAAATTGAGATTAATTAGGTCTATCTGTATACGGTGTGTAATTAATGAGCATCATCAATTGGTTTTGCAGATACCAAGACTTTGGGGATTCTAGGAGATGATGACTTAGATATGCTTCAGTTCAAGTTGGATTTGGCTTTCCAATCAACACCACCACGCCTCTGACTATATATACAGATTTGGAGATGTACATTAATTGCTTATATTTTTTTGTCATCAGACATTCATTCAGTTATTTTGTGTAGTTCAAATGTAACCAGATTATGAGCATTAGTCTCCAGTAAAATTAAAATCATTGATATACAGAAATTCTTGTTCATTTGATAATTATTGTTCATTTCCAGAATCATTCGAAGAAGAAGGCAAGGAGTGACATTTACGTTTAAAAAAATATCATCTAAACGACAATAAAAAGACATTAGATTAAAAGAATCTGTCATCTAAAACAAATCTCTTGACATGATTGATTAAGACCTATGCCATCTGATACAAGTTACTACGACAGAAATTATTATAAAAACTGTCACAGCGAATACCAATATGCCAATTTCCCATATATCGATTTGACATTTTTAATTATTAGTATGTCATGTGATGACATTAAAAGTGACGTTAATAAATAAAAAGATGCATCGTAACAATGTTCATATGACAGTACGAGACTAGGATGATGTCATGTATAATATCTTCAAATGACAGAACCTAACCATCGTCTGAAGGTGCAATAGACGGATGTGACAGATTTATATCTCGCGGGACAACGGTTTTTAACCGTCGTCTGAAGGGGGTTTTGGTATAGTGTGTTGATGATATTCTGATTTCTAGAACATCGTATGCATTGATAAATGATGTAAAAATTCATTTGCATCAAAAGTTTACGATCAAACACAGAGGTGCTGCCCATTTCTTTCTAGGCATTCATCTTGCTAGGTCCGAGGCAGGTTTGTTATTAACACAACATGAGTATATCGTTGAATTTTTAAAAGGCACATAAACGAATAAAGCTCGGGTTGCAACTAGTCCTTTTCGGTCTGGAATCAATTTAGAATCAGATTCAGCAGTATACAAATATCCATATCAGTTTAGGAGACTAGTTGGGAGATCGTTGTATCTCAGATTCATTAGGCATGACATAACCTATCCGACACAACAACTTAGTGAATATATGACTCTACTCCTACACAAATTCCTATGGAGGCTGCTTTATATGTGCTTAGATATTTTAAGCACACAATCAAGTATCTGTTATTTTATCCGGTTCATAGTTCTTTTCAATTACCATGTACTGTGACTCAGATTGGGCTAGGTGTGAAGAGACACGAAAATATATCGCAGGTTACTGTGTCTTTCTCGAAAATTCCTTAGTTTCTTGGAAGACTAAGAAACAAAACTCAGTAAGTTATCGACTAAATTTGAATGTCGTGCTATAGGCATGACAACTTGTGAATTGAAATGGATGTTATAAATTCTTAGGAAATTCTGTATACCAGTTAAACTACATATTCAGTTTTATTGCGACAATCAAACAGCCATTCATATTGCAGCAAATCCGGTGTTTTGTGAACGAAGCAAGCACCTTGACATTAATTGTCATTTTGTGCAAGAATATTTGTTAAATGGTTTTTTGGCAACTCGAGATATTTAAACAGAAAGACAACTTGTAGACATCTTTACAAAGCCCTTGACTGGCAATAAAATGCAACCTTCTATAGTCAAAATGGGAGTGTTATCCACTAGTTTGGTAATTTCATCCTGAAAAGCGGTGTGAAGTTTACATATATCAATATATAATAATGAATGTATGATGATGTGGCATTTTATGTAAATTTTATAAATAGGATATAATGTGTTATCAATTAAGCGTGTAAATTTCATCAATGTTGTATAACATTTGCCTTATTTCAAACTTTGGTTTACAACCTTCAAATTTATATATATGACTTTATAGATAACCTCTCACTTTGGTGTACAACTGATCAAAATGACCGGTCAACGTTTGGTTAATGCGACACCTCATCATTTTCATTCAGGTCATTAGCAAAGTGGAACCCACAAATTAAAAAACAATCAATTTTTATTATTTCCCTCTTTTACCCTAAACCCTCCATTTTTCCATTTTCTTCTCTCTATTTCTTTTTCACTCTTCAAATTTCTTTCTTTCTCTAACTTCTATGTCTTTAAATTACTTTCTCTCTCTAATATTTTTTTTCAATCACTAACTTTGTACTTTCTCTAGAGGAACAGTAACAAAGTAAAACAATTTAAAAGCTAATTAACCATAGAACACTATAATTAAAAAAGTTAATTAAATTAACTCTAATAAGCTTCGTCATAAGAATTAATGACACTCAATGGAAAGAATGGAGCAACCAAACCAATGTCAGTCTATTAATGAACAATTGATTGAAGATAAATTACAAATATATTTGTTTTGTTACATCTGATTTTACCATTTTGTACTGAGAACTAGTTAACAACACTGCATATTCTCCTTATCTCTCCCCTCGAAGGATTGATAAGGTTTCCCATTTTGATCATGGCAGATGCAAAATCTGAGTAGAATTTCTTATTATTTCTGCTATATTCCAACACAATATTATCAGTATAACCTCCACTAAAAAGAACCTGATCAGAATGAAGAAGCCCTTTCTTTTCAATCAAATTCTTAAAATATCTGTTATCAAATGAATTAGGAGTCACCAAATCAAGTGCAGCCAAATTCCGGTCACCACCAACAGCAGGACAACTTCGGCGGCGACTTCTTGCAAATCCGGCATCAATGTTACTCTTATTATTGTATATCCTTTCACGAAATGTACCACACTGAGCTTGCCCTAGTGTATGAGAACCTGCAATTTTGAGAAACTCAATTGCTTTATTTCATCCCCAAATTGAAGAACACAATCAATGAAAAGGAAGAAGTGGTAATGGTAATTAAACCTGACAAAGCAACCATGTCTCTAGCAGTGAAACCTTTGGTTTTAAAGCGAGATATAAGTTTATGTAATCCGTCTGAAAAGCTTGGGAGTTCTATGAAAGTTAGGTTTTTATTTGCAGTTTTTGAATCCTTTCTTCCAAGCTTTACACTCCAAGATGGACCTCCAGCCTGATTTTGTTATAAAATGAAGATCATAAATTAATGAGGAAGATATAATCATTTTGAAGGGTAAATTAGGGTACAACTTTTATCCTATTTCACATCTTGTATACAATAACCAGTATTGTGACAGGTCACGCGACCATTTTAAAATTCAAAAGTTGACTGGTAACGCAGAGTGTGAAAAAGACAAATATTGTACAACACGTATATAACACTACAAGAAAAACAAGTAGTAATGACCAAAACTTAATGGATGTATAATAAACCATCATTAAAAGCATTAATTTTTATAATTTTAATGATCGGAATACCTATAATGATCAAATATTGCATTTTTCAGTAACTTAAACAAAATTCAGCTCATTATTATCATTTCCAAAATTTATGGAGGCAAAGTTCCCACCAAAATAAAACAAAAATAAGTGATAATAAATAAAAAACAAATAAAACCCTAAAAGCACATCGTTTCTCTCTCCCTATCTCATAAAGAGAATGCCCCTTTACACAGACTACTTTGGACTCCGCCTCCGCCTCCGCCTCCGCCTCCGCCTCCGTCTCCACCTCGGCTCTGCTTCTGCCTTTGCCTCCGCTTCAGCCTCGAATTCATCTTATACTAGCGGTATATTATTGGTATAATGATCTCTGGTCCACCTTCTAGGGCGGTTCTCAGACTCGTTGCGGCTGAGAGATGAAAAAACTTGGTATGCTTTTCTAACACCCTTCTTTTCTTCTTCTGTTCCTCCTTAAACATATTTTTACCTTTCCATTATCTTAGATTTCACCCTAATCATTATTTAGCAAGACATCACATTTTCTACTAATTGTAGATTCTATTGAAATTTGGGGATTTTATGGATGATATGTGATGATCCCTGAACAGAACATGAAATCCACCGTCTATATCCGGGATGGATTTCCTTTTGAAATTGAGGATGCTGGTTGGGGCGTACCTCTTCGAGGGATGTCCTCAAGTGAGAGAATTCGTGTTTATGTTGATTCATTGCATGGAAATTGATAAGTTTCATCCACCAGCTCTATTTTTGTTTAGGCTTTTCTTCAGTAAAGCCGGCAATCCCCATTGTCTATATCATTCCATCATGCTTGAAGTGGCTCTATAAGTTCCTTCATCACAAAAAATTGTTGTCATTGAATTGTTTAATATGGAAGTCATATATGATTTGTGTGTCCTTGAGCCTTTTGTTTTTTATGATCCCTGAACAGAAATTGTAACCCACCTTCTTTGTCCTGGATAGATTTTCTTTTGAAATTGAGGATGCTGGTTGGGGCGTATCTCATTGAAGGATGTCCGGAGGTGAGAGAATTCATGTTTATGTTGATTCATTGCAAGGAAATTCATAAGTTTCATCCTTGAGCCTTTTGTTTTCTTATGATCCCTGAACACAAATTGAAACTCACTGTCTTTGTCCTGGATGGATTTCCTTTTGAAATTGAGGATGCTGGTTGGGGCGTATCTCTTCGAGGGATGTCCGGAAGTGAGAGAATTCGTGTTTATGTTGATTCATTGCAAGGAAATTCATAAGTGTCATCCACAAGCTTTATATTTGTTTAGGCTTTTCTTCAGTAAAGCTGGCCATCCCCATTGTCTATATCATTCCATGAGGCTTGAAGTGGCTTTATAAGTTCCTTCATCACAAACTTTTTTTGTCATTGAATTGTTTAATATGGAAGTCATGGATGATTTGTGTGTCCTTGAGCCTTTTGTTTTTTATGATCCCTGAACAGAAATTGTAACCCACCGTCTTCGTCCTGGATTGATTTTCTTTTGAAATTGAGGATGCTGGTTGGGGGCATATCTCATTGAAGGATGTCCGGAATTGAGAGAATTCGTGTGTATGTTGATTCATTGCAGGGAAATTCATAAGTTTCATCCACAAGCTTTATATTTGTTTAGGCTTTTCTTTAGTAAAGCCGGCCATGAGCATCTTATGTACTGCTTGAAGTGGCTTTATAAGTTTCTTCATCACAAAAAAATTGTTGTCGTTGCATTATTTAATATGGAAGTCATAGCAGTGTTGTTAAAGGCGCGCCTGAGGCGCGCCTCGGCCAAGGCTCCAGCCTTAGCGCCTCTGGTGACCAAAGGCGGGCGCGGGCAGTAAGGCGCGCGCCTTGGTGCACCTTTGTGCGCCTCAAGCCAGGCACAAGGCGCGCGCCTTGGCGCGCCTTGGCTTCCTTATTGGTAATTTAGGGTATTTTATGATATTTTAGGGTTGAGTTGAGGGTATATTAGGTTTTTAGGGTATTTTAGGGTTTCTAACTTCAAAAAGGAAAAGAAAAGAAAAAAAGTAGCAGACATATCGCACTTAACTCGCAGCTTCCAAAAGTTTGCTCTCCCTCCAACAACGGCTCTTCTTCCATCATCGATCCAACAACGGCTCTTCTTCCATCATCAGGTATGTTTCTTCCTTCTCTTTTGTTTCTTCTTCCTGTACTCTTCCTTATCTTCTCTCTTGTTCTCTGTACTCTGTTTTCCAATTCTTTTTCTGTTCTACTCTTTTTTCTATTATTTTCTTCTCTTCTTTCTATTATTTTCTTCTCTTCTTGCTCTCTTCTTTTTCTATTCTTTCTATGTTCTTTGTTTCTTCCTCTGTGTTTTGTTTCTCTGGTTCTTCCTCTATTCTTGTTTTTTTTTCCAAATTTATGTTAGTGTCTGTTTTTTTTTGCAGTTTCAGTTTGTTTTGAACAACTTTTTTTTCAGTTCCATTTTGGGTTTCTGAATTCATGTGTTTTTTTTCTGTTTGTGTTTCTGTTGTTGTTTTTTCAATTTCTGAATATGTTAGTGTCTATTTCATTTGGAATATTTTATTGTTTATGTTTATGTTTATGTTTCAGATTATGTTATTTGAACATGTTTATATGCTTATGTTTATGTTTCATTTCAATTTCAGAATATGCTATTCAAATGTTTTGATTATAAATGTTTAAGTTTTATGTTATTATGTGTAGGTGAATCGCAATGGCTTCGGCTTCCGGGACTGATAAGCCCAATAGTTCTACAATTGATTGTACTCTTACTTCAAAAGACCCGGGGTGGAAATATTGTAAAATGTTGGAGGCAAAGAATAAGAATGATTTGAATTGTAATTTCTGTGGTATTACATTCAGAGGTGGGATTAGTCGAATCAAACAACACATTGTAGGAGGTTATAGAAATGCGAAGAAGTGTAAGAATGCTCCACAACATGTTTATGATGAGATTGAATCCTCTATGGTGAAGAAGAAGACCGAAAGATCCATTCTTCAAAATCAAAGAGATGCATTTATGGACTTTGAGGATGTAGAAACTTTGGGTGACGATTCGAATGAAGATGATATAGCATTTGAAGTTGAACCATTGAAAAGGAGCAATACCAAACTTGGGAAAAAATCAAAAAGACCACGACAAAAGGGTCAAATAGATTTGTATTTCACACCTAGAGCAGAAAAGGTGGTGAAAAGTAGAAAAGAATCGAAGTTGAAGCAAACAACGATAAATGATGCATGTAAGAAGGAACTGCGAGAAAGAGCATGTTTGGATATTACCAAGTGGATGTATGATGCTGCCATTGCATTCAATGCAGTCAAATACCCGAGTTTTGACGTTATGGTTGAGTCGATAGGTGAATATGGTATTGGTATGAAAGCTCCATCTTACCATGAAGTGCGTGTTCCTTTTCTAAATAAGGTGGTTAATGAAGTGAAGGACTCAATGAAGAGTTATGAAGCTGAATGGTCGAAGTATGGATGCTCGATAATGTCAGATGGCTGGACTGATAAGAGGAGTAGGACTTTGATCAATTTTTTGGTGAATTCTCCGAGTGGGACTGTTTTTATAGAGTCTGTTGATGCTTCTGAACATTCAAAGACAGGAGCTTTGATGTGTTCACTATTTCAAAAGATGGTGGACCGTGTGGGTGTTGAAAATGTGGTTCAAGTTGTTACTGATAGTGCTGCTAACAATGTCAATGCAGGTTAGTGTGGTTTAACGCTTATTTAAGTTTAATTCATGTTTAATGCTTATTTTCAATTTTTATATTTATGGAGTTATGTTTATTTTTTCATAGGTAAAAAGTTAATGAAAGAAAACAAACATTTGTTTTGGACTCCATGTGCTGCACATTGCATTGATTTGATATTGGAGGATATAGGAAAGATGCCTAAAGTTCAACTAACTTTGAAGAAGGGAATAACCTTGAATTCCTACATGTATGTTCGACCGGGTGTAGTGAACATGTTGAGGATGTTCACTAACAAAAGAGATCTTGCTAGGCCCGGGGTGACAAGGTTTGCAACTGCTTTTTTAACATTTCAACGCTTACATCAAGAAAAACATAATCTGAGGAAGATGTTCACTTCAGAACAATGGACAAGTAGCAAGTGGGCAAAAGAGGCCGGTGGTAAAAAAGTTGTTCTAATTGTGATGTCGGATAAATTTTGGACGAATATTCTTTATATCTTAAAGATATTTGGTCCATTGGTTCGTGTTCTTAGATTGGTTGATAGTGAGAAAAGGCCACCGATGGGGTACATTTATGAAGCGATGGATAGAGCTAAAGAAGCCATTGCTAAGGCTTTTGAGAACAGTGAGAAGAAGCAAGAGAAATACAAGGAAGTCTATGAATATATAGACAAAAGATGGAATTGTCAACTTCATCAACCTTTACATGCGGCTGGAAATTATCTTAACCCGGAATACTTCTATTCGAATGATGTCCTCTCGAATGTAGAGGTTTGTAATGGGTTCTATGAATGTGTCCAGAGGCTTTGTCGTAACGATGAGGAGCAAGAAACTATCCTTCAAGAGCTAAGTATGTATCAATATGCAAAAGGGCTGTTTGGGAACCCATTTGCTATTAGGCATCGGAGCACAAAATCTCCAGGTAATATTTAATATTGATTAGTCTTTTGTAATATTAACTAAGTTTTAATTAAAAGTTTCAATTTAAGCTCAATTTTCTATTGATGTAAAAGCTGATTGGTGGACTTGTTATGGAGCTTCCACTCCAACTTTAAGAAATTTTGCTGTGAAAGTGCTAAGCCTCACGTGTAGTGCCTCTGGATGTGAACGGAACTGGAGCATGTTTGAACATGTAAGGGACTTTGTTAGTGTTACTGTTTAGCTTTAGCATCATTCTTAATTTTCAAAATATATGATATATTGTATATTTTATATTTCAGGTTCATACTAAAAAGAGGAATAAGCTTGCTCAAGAACGGTTGAATGATTTAGTGTTTGTGAAGTATAACCGAGCACAAAAGTTTCATCGTGAAACTCGTGACACTATTGATCCTATTTCTTTAAGAGATATAGATGACTCCAATGAATGGTTGATGGGTAGATTGGATGGAGGGGAGTCGGGTGATGATGATGATCTAGTACACCCAAATGAGGGATTGAGATGGGCTCATGTTGGTGATGCTATGGGAGCGGATGAAAGTGCTTATCAAACTAGAGGAGTAGTAAAAAATGCTGCAAATGCATCTAGTTCAAGTGTTAGGTCTCAGGCTAAAGAGAAAGATAAGGGTAAAATGCATCTTATAGATGATGAACCCGACTTTGTAGATGATGAGTACATTGATGAGGAAGGTGACAATGATGAGGAGATTGAGAACCTTATTCAAGAAGCATATGATGATGGAAGTAGTGACGATGATGATGATGATTCTGATGAAGATTAGGAAGGCAGACTAGGAAGTTAAAGATTTCTAGAGTCAAGACTATTAGTTGTTTTAAGTTAGAATTACGAGTTTTAGATTAGGTCTTAGTAGTTAACTAGAACTTAACTAGTGCATTTTATGGTTTATTGTTGGTTTTTGATTATTTATGACTAGTTTTATAAATTTATGATTTTTTTTTTGGTGCGCCTCGAGTCGCTCGGGCGCGCGCCTTAAGTTGCGCCTTGCGCCAAGGCTCCAGGACCCCGCTTGCGCCTTAGTGCGCCTTGCGCCTTTAACAACACTGAGTCATAGTTTATATGTGTGTCCTTCATCCTTTTGTTTTCAATGATCCCTGAACAGAAATTTAGACGCCTCCCTTTTATCCCGCCTGGATTTCCTTTTGAACTTTGGGATGGTGGTTGGAAGGTATAGCTTCATAGGTTGTACCGAGATGAGAGGGTCTGTGTGCATCTTGTTCCAGGCTTGGGAAATTTCAATGATCCTCCACATATTGATATGACTGCCTCTGTTTTGAGAAGGGATAGTCTGTATCTGCAGTTCACAATGAGAGCTGAAGAAGGCAAGGGGATATCTATTTCCAGTGTTGGGGTCAGGTATTAAAGCCATACTTAAATTTATAGTTTCAATTAGTGGCGGAGCCAGGAATTTAGATTTGGGGGGCTAATCTTAGCCCTGGGTTATGAGACCGTTTGGAGATGTTAATAAGTAATATTCATGAACATGTCGAAGATTTACTCTAGTTTTCCAAATTTGGCCTTTGAAACCATGTTCTAAGACATCATCCATAAATAATTGCTATTCTATAGCTTGCTGTCAATAAAAGAATGATTCGGACTGATGTTGCATAAGTTTAAAGGGGATCAAAGATCAAGACTGTTAGGTATGATGGAAGTTCTTTTACTTGCAGCTTGAATCCGCATTTTTTTTTTATCTTGATACTGCAGGTGGAAGATGGAACATTCTTGGAGGAACCAGGGTCTGGTGCAGTAGCCTTAATTGAGAACAAGAGAGTGTCTGTTGGAACACTAGATTGGGTCCAGAGGTATTTTGCATATTCTCTTCTTGCACACATATGCATGTTCCATGTAACTGTATCTTGGAGGAATTCAAATTTGTTGGCCAACACCTGATTGCTCTTGCAACACCTAAGATTTCCTGTGCTGCTTTTGAAATGCCTAGCAACATAATATCATATTGTTCTACTTTATGCTTTATATAAGTCTTTGATTATCGTATTATTTCCCCTCTGACTTGTTGGACATGTCAGCTTTAGCTTTTGGGTCATATGGGTCATATGGTTGTTGGACATGTTAAATACCTATCAGCTTTAGCTTTTGGGTCGTATGGTTGTTGGACATGTTAAATGCCCCACATGCTTAATTGATGAGCTATATGGCTCCTATATATGTCAGACAATCCTCCTCTTTTGAGGTTCTTTTGGGGTGAGTTAGGTCCTTGTTTGTATGGTATCAAAGCCTCTTAGACCAACTCAGTATGGGATAAGTGTCTATTTGGGAAATTCTGTGAAAGATGAGACATTTGAAGTCTCCCTAATTCTCAAAAGATTCATATTCTGATAGATATTCCTGCATATCGTATACTGAGTTGGGAATAATATGCTTTGATGCAGACTAACTTCTAGCGAGGGATGGTTGGAAGCTGATGCTCTAACTTTAGCTGCTGGTGTGGAATCCAATACTATTCATCCTGTTGGAAAAGCTATAGTAAAAGCTGCTCAGGCTGTCAATTTGCAAAGTCCAGAGGTACATTCAAAGCTTAAAGAATTTGACTGTCAATTTCATATTCATTTCTACTCAAATGTTAGACGTTCATGGCCCCTCAATCAGCCTGTAGTTTGCATTATATTGTTGACTATTGAAAACTGGAACTGCTTTAGTTGTTTTGGTTTTTACTTAAGGCATGAATTTTCAGCCTGCAACTAATTTTCACTCCACTCCATACCTTTCTGCAAATTTTCTAATCATGCTTGAATTATTCTTGTGCTAGAGTCAAGTAGCAGCTGGAAGCATAAACCTTAATGGAACTCTAACAGTTGCAGTGCAGAGACCGGGTGGCGAGACTGACATCGGAGACATTGTTCGTTTGGTAGAAGAACCGCAAAGCAGAGAAGCTCCTGTGTAACGGCTAGCAGACAAGGTCTCTTTTCTCCATAGTTCTGATATTATTTTTCTGTTGTGACTATCAAAGTTTCTAGGGTGGTGGATTTTTTGTATCATTTTATTGATTTTGCTAAGTTATTTCCACATTTCTATCTTCTAGTTGCTGTGATGCACAGGTACAATAATTGACATTATTTTACCTTAGGATCATTGATGCATAGTTGCATCTTTTCTTTGCCTTTTCCTGAGATTAAGATGCTTTTCTCTTAGGCAGTGATAGGTTCCCAACCTGAAGTGATATATCTAATTACATAATGTCTTTGATATTTTAGGTTTTTATGTATAGATTATTTGTGTTCATCTTGGCAGTGTCATTCAATTATGGGCTTGTTTTCTTAATATTTCCCTCTTTCATCTTTTTTTTACTGATTATTTTTCCATTTAAAGTCTCTGATTTGGTATCCAAAGTGCAAATGAACGAGAAGAGTGTTCACATGAAAACATGTTATTAGTAGTGATATATTCATGGAATTTACCCTGCTTGGTTCTCCTAATCCATTTCACCATGGGAATCCCATTTCACTGGCTCTGCAGCTCTCTTGCAGCATTTTGGTATGGCACTCAGTAATATCTAATTCTCTAGTCATCTGGTGATGTTGCTTCTGCAGAAAGCTGCTCAATGTTGAGATCTTGAAATTGAAATATTGTTGGTCACCTCATTATCCGATCTGTTTGACACTGATGAATATCATTGCAGGTTATTGCTTGCCCATGTGCACGGGGACTAGCTACACCTACTGCAGTGCTGGTATATACTCTCCATGCTACCCCCTTTCAGGATGGATAATTAGAGATTTTGGTCGTTCATAGCCTTCATTTTCTTCCCATTTTCCTTCCCTCCTCTTGTGTTTTTTAATTGTTTCTCTAAAACTTTTTTGGTGGAATGCATGATTTGTGTACATTGGCATTGATTTCTGTAATAGGTAATTCTATGTCTCTGCTATGAGGGGTTTTTTACAGGGTCTCAAATCTTAGAACAAGAGATCACTCGTGGCTATCAAGAGGTTTTTACAGGGTTTCAGATCTTAGAACAAGTGATATCTCATGGCTATTTGTTTGCATACTGATTCAATTTTATCAATGTTTATATAATATAGTCATATATTTACTTCTTTTTTAACCGTGTTTTGGAATTATTTAAGTTATTTTAATTTATTTGAGAGTCGAGTTACCTAATTTAGAGTAGCTCCCTTCAATCCAAATCAGATTTTTAATCATTATAAATAATTTTAATAAGAGGCTTTTTAATTATTATAAATATTTCTAATGAGTGGATTTTAAATCATTGTAAACATTTCTAATGAGTGTATTTTTAATTATTATAAATACTTCTAATGAGTGTATTTTTAATCATTATAAATACTTTTAATTAGTGTATTTTTTATCATTATACATACTTTTGGTAAAGGTAAATGTCCACTCATTGTAAGTTAATAATGAGCGGAATTATTCCGCTCACTAATACTTTTAGTAAGAAGGGCTTCCTCAAGGGGAATATTCCGCTCATTAAAAACATTTAATGAGTGGAATTAGACTTTTAGTGATGGTATTACCTGTCATTAAATCCCCTTTTTCTTGTAGTGTAATTTAGGCTAATTTTGGAACATACATATACAGAGGCATCTCTTGCAGCCACAGCGATGATATCAGCCCAGGAAACGACACCAGGGCATAGCTTCTCTACTTTAGATTTGGCATTGTCTATAACTTCATAACCCCTTACTGAATTATTTGGAATTGCAGTCTTTTCACCCTCTTCTGATGATGTCTCGTTAAGCAAGATTGAGGCGTCACATCCCTACAAAATCAAGTAATTAAACACTATTAGAGATTAATATAAGATATATGTTTGGGCCTTAACTATCGGCTTGAGCTGTTGGTTAAAACGGTTCCATGACATGGTATCAAAGCCTCTTAGACCAAAGGGTCGAGGGTTTGAGTCCTCGTAACCTCGTTAATTGTGTAATTAAAAACACATGGTGGGATGTATCCAAAATTAATATAAAATATATGTTTTGACCTTAACTATCAATTTGAACGGTTGATTAAAACGGTTCCATGACAATATTCTACAGAACCAGATTGGTTAATTTGGAATTAACACTCATGGAATAATAACCTGAACAAAGCAATCATGGAAATGCAAGCGAATGAGAGAGGCAGCCATTCTTTTTTCTTGTGCAATTGCTGTCCTGACTGACTTTGGTATAGCAAATAGTGCTTTTGGACATGATTTTTCATAGTATTTAGAGGAGAGGTGAGCTTGGATTGCCATGACATTGATCAACAATAACATAAAGATTAACAGAGCTCCAGTTTGAGGTGAAGTTGCCATATCAGATGCTTTTGATTTCAGAAATTATAAGGTTAGAGAAGAAGCAGGCTGCTCTACCTTATATAGATTATTATTTTTCCGCAATTATAGAACCATTTATAATGTCAATATCACTTGTTTGTCTTATCGGATACCAAAGCTTTGACTTGGTATTTGAAAATTTCTCCTACTATTAATTCAGATTTCTTTAAAGATTAGTGAGACTAAATATTTGCCGTCTTACTTAGTTATAACCAGACGAAAACAAATATAAAAGGATTCCTCCTAATCTCAAAAGGGTATTTGATATAGATTGAAAGCGATAAATGGAGGTTTTAATCGTAAACCAACAAAGATCTTCTTCTCTAGCTAGACTAGAAGGAGTGAATCCCGATAAACAAAGGTATAAACCTTAATCTCAAAGAGAAATGATATTTGATTGATTAAAAGTTGTCTTATCCTTACAAAATGAGGGTTTAAATACACCCTCTAAAAGATAACAAAGGACAGGGACTACCCCTACTAGGGTTACAATACAGTTATTAATAAGAGGGTAAGATAGGTAATGCGCCCATACAACAGGACCAGAGGTGCAGGTACAGAGCGTCAGAGGTTGTTGGTGAATTCCTTCGGCAGGAAGTAAACTTGAGATCCGCCCAGTGTAGTTGTTGGTACGCCTCATGGCGTACGCCTAGATCCGCCCCGCTCGCGTGTCCAGGGGATCCGCCCTCTTAGATACAACCTCTGTGGGAACGCCGAGAGGAGGTCCGCCAAGGCACATGTTATTATTGATCCCAGTTAGGATGTCCGCATCATTCTCTCCTTCTTTAAAAGAATTCGGCACTGGCTTGTCTGTGTTGTTCTCCAAAGGGCCATCTGACTTCCACGGGCTAAGGCCACGAACATTGAACGCCGGTGAGACTTTACCAAGCCAATTTGGCAAGGCTATGTGATAGGCATTGGCATTGACCTTCTTGGTGATCTTATATGGCCCGTACTTTCTCGGTCGAAGCTTGCTGCTTGTGGCGTTGGCGAGTCTCTCTTTTCCCAAGTGTACCATAACCTCATCTCCCACTTCGAACTGTAGGTCCCTGCGGTGCTCATCCGCCTTAGCTTTTAGTTTCTGGTTTCTCTCCTCAAGAGTCTCCTTCACCTCTTGGTGCATCTGGACATAGTCTTTGGCTAGCTGGTTTGCAGTCACGTTTCCTTTGGGAAGATGGGCTATATCAAGGACGTGATTCGGGGTCTTAGTGTATACCACCTCAAAGGGTGACTTCCCAGTTCCCGAGTGTACAGATCCATTGTAGGCGAACTCAGCTTGTGCTAAAACCACGTCCCACATCCTGGGCTTATCCTTACATTTGCTGCGCAGTAAGTTTCCCAGAGTCCGATTGACCACTTCTGTCTGTCCGTCTGTCTGAGGGTGGGCGGTGGTACTAAACTTCAGAGAAGTATCAAAAAGAGCCCACAAGGTCCGCCAGAAGTGACTCAGGAACCTCGTGTCACGGTTTGAGACAATGCTCTTCGGTACGCCATGTAGCCTGACGATCTCTTTGAAGAATAGCTTGGCAGTTGCTGAGGCGTCGTTAGTCTTACGGCATGGTATGAAGTGTGCCATTTTCGAAAACCGGTCAACAACCACAAAGATGGAATCCATGCCTCTCTGAGTTCTGGGTAACCCTAGGACAAAATCCATGGACAGATCCTCCCATATGGTTTCTGGTACAGGCAAGGGTAGCTGTAAGCCAGCATTTGTAGCGTGTCCTTTGGCAGTCTGGTAGATATAGCATCGTTCTACCAGGTACGCCACATCTCTTCTCATTTTGGGCCAAAAATAACGGGAACTCAGTGCTTCATATGTCTTGTCTCGCCCAAAATGTCCCCCCCAGGGATCCGCCATATAGATCACGGACAACCTTCTCGCGGATGGAAGTGCAGGGTAAACAAAGTTGGTTGCCCCTCATTAGATACTCATCCATCACGTGATACGCTCCATCTCCATGCTGGTTCTTACACCTTTCCCAGATACTACCAAAATCAGGATCCGCCACGTATTCTCCTCGGATGTGTTCAAAACAATCGGTCTCCAAGTTAACTGTCTTGATTAGCGACACCCTTCGACTCAAGGCGTCCGCCACTATGGATAAGCTTATAGGGGAACTTATCTATGAAGGCGGACCACCGGGCATGCATAGAGCTTCGAAGTTGTTTCTGACTTCCCAGGTACTTGAGAGCTTGATGGTCAGTGTAGAGGATGAACTCTTTTCCCACCAAGTAATGTTCCCATACTTTCAGCGCCCTCACTACAGCATAAAACTCTTGATCATACGTTGCCCACTTTTGCCGTGCCTCACAGAGCTTCTCACTGAAGTATGCAATGGGCCTCTTTTCTTGCATCAAGACACCACCAATCCCAACTCCACTGGCATCACACTCAACTTCGAACAGCTTATCAAAATTGGGATACGCCAGCACTGGCGCGGTACTCAGCTTTTCCTTGATCAAGGCGAAGCTCTCTTCTTGGGCGTCCGCCCACTCGAACCCCCTTCCTTTCTTCAAACATTCTGTCAACGGGGCCACTATGGAACTGAAGTTTTTAATGAATCGGCGATAAAACGTTGCTAGCCCATGAAAACTCCTGATATCCCCCACGTTCCTCGGGGTAGGCCATTCTCGGATGGCTCTTACCTTCTCCCCATCAACTTGGATTCCATTCCCACTGACCACGAATCCAAGGAAAACTAAGCTCTCCATGACAAAGTCACACTTCTTGGTGTTGGCGTATAGTTGGTGTTTCCTTAACAGGTCAAACACTGTCTGCAAGTGCTCTTCATGTTCCGCCAAGGTCTGGCTGTGGATCAAAATGTCGTCAAAATACACAACTACGAACTTCCCAATCACCGGGCGAAGCACCTGATTCATCAGTCTCATAAAAGTACTAGGGGCGTTGGTCATCCCAAAGGGCATGGCTAACCATTCATACAATCCATCTCTTGTCTTAAAGGCAGTCTTCCACTCATCCCCAGATCGGATTCGTATCTGATGATACCCACTCCTAAGATCAATCTTGGAGAAGACTCGAGATCCGCCAAGTTGGTCCAACATGTCATCCAACCTTGGAATCGGGAACTTATACTTGATGGTGATCTTGTTAATAGCCCTACTGTCAACACACATCCGCCAAGACCCATCCTTCTTCGGTGTAAGTAAAGCTGGAACGGCGCAAGGACTCATACTCTCCCTAACGTATCCCATCTCGATGAGTTCCTCCACTTTCTGTCTCGTGATGTCATTCTCCTTTGGGCTCATTCGATAGTGTGGGAGGCTTGGTAAACTAGCCCCGGGCACATGATCGATATGATGTTGGATGTCCCTCAAAGGTGGTAACCCACTTGGCAGTTCGTTAGGGAACAGATCCTGATATTCGCCAAGTAGGCGGGTCACTTCACTCGGCATCTCCCTTTCGTCCCTTTGGGCGGATTCGTGATTCGCCTTAACCATTACCACGTATACCATTTGGCTCTCTTCACATTCGCTCACAAACGATTTGTGTGTAGGACAGACTACCAAGGTAGACTTCTCGTCGGCCTTTGGCTCTCTCACCATTGGTGTAAGGACAAACTTCACCCCATTCTTCACAAATCTGTAAGTGTTCTCTCTTCCGGCGTGAGTGGCGTTGTTATCAAACTGCCAAGGTCGGTCCAACAATAGGTGGCATGCGTCCATGTCGACCACATCACAACAGACTTCATCATGATAGTTACCAATCTCAATCGGTACCTTGCATCTCTGGGTCACCCTCAACTCGTCCACGTTCTTGATCCATCCCACCCTGTAGGGATCAGGGTGCGCCTCTACCAACAATCTGAACTTCTGAACGGCGCTGCTACTCACAATGTTCTCTTGGCTCCCACTATCTATTATCACGTTACATCGCCCGCCCTTCACAAGACAGCGGGTCCTGAATAGTCGGTGCCTCTGATCGCCCTCTATCCGGCTGGAGACTAACAAACGCCGTACCACATGAATGACGTACCTCTCTTCACCCGCCACCTCATCATCTTCTCCCAAGGGTTCACAAAATACTTCATCCTCTTCGTCATAGTCATCTTCATACCTCTCCACCATGTTGGCGCTCTTCCTTCTAGGACACTCGTTGGATCTATGTCCTGGCTCATAGCACCTAAAACATTTGAAAGGTGCTGGCCTCGCATACGGATTGTTGTTCTTAGGTGGTATAGGTGTTTCCTTGTATGGCCTAGTATCTCCAACAGATCCCCTTCCTACACTGTTAACCTTGGCCCCACTGGCACTCGCCACCTGCTTGCCTTTGTCATAAGACCTCACGTTATCTCTTCCTCCAGGCGTATACTCAGTAGTGGCGGATCTCCTGGATCTCCCAGTCAGTTGGGATTCAGCCTTGAGGGCTAAATTCCTAGCATCTTGTACTCGAACCACCATCTGTGTGCCAATACGATCCTGGATGTTGTATCTCAACCCTTCTAGATACCTAGAGGTCTTTTGGCTCTCAGTTTCAGACAAGTTGGCCCTTGCTGATAGCCTCAAGAACTCTGAGGTGTACTCATGAACACTTCGGGTCCCTTGAGAACATCCCATGTAGGAGCTGTAAATATACTGTTCATAATCCGGCGGTAGGAACCGCTCCCTCAACATCGCCTTCATCCGTAGCCAATATCTAATCGGATCTCTGCCCCCTCTTCTTCTTTCTTCCCTCATCTGATCCCACCAAACTGATGCGCCCCCCTTCAAGCGATACGCCACCAGCCTCACCTTCCTCTCATTAGGAATCCCAGCATACTCAAAGAAACGCTCAACTTTCGATAACCAATCTAAGAATCCCTCTATATCCAGCTTGCCACCAAAAGATGGTAAGTCTATTTTTAGCTTAAAGGCATCATCTCTGTCAAAGTTTCCTAGGTCTGGTTCTGCCCTAGCCATACCCACACGCCTGTTATCAATCGGACCACCATTCCTCACAGTTCTAAAGGCACCATTGTCCCCAATATCCTCAAAATCATCACTATCAGCGTTATGTACAAGGATAAAGTTGGGTCTTCTTACCTCAGGATCCCTAGGACCCATTTGTGGAAGTTGGACATTTGTCAACGGCAGTCGAGGTGGCGTGGGTTGCCTTTGGGGTCGTGGTTCAAAGACTCCTTCCCTCCTCTGGTCGGACTCCCCGGCGGCTGGTCTGACCACTGCACGGATCTCCAATCTAAGGTTTTCCAGGGAAGCGGTTAGCTCCTGGAACCGTTGGTCGTTTTGTTTCTGCCGCTCCAGGCTGGCCTGGATTTGTTCCGCGAGGTGCTCTCTCAGCTCCTCATATCTCCGGTCACTGGTTTCCATGGAATCTTGCGGTTGTCGGGGTTGAACCATTGCCAAAAGAAGTTTCGGGTCAGGAAACGATTGGCTCTGATACCAACTGATACAGATTGAAAGCGATAAATGGAGGTTTTAATCGTAAACCAACAAAGATCTTCTTCTCTAGCTAGACTAGAAGGAGTGAATCCCGATAAACAAAGGTATAAACCTTAATCTCAAAGAGAAATGATATTTGATTGATTAAAAGTTGCCTTATCCTTACAAAATGAGGGTTTAAATACACCCTCTAAAAGATAACAAAGGACAGGGACTACCCCTACTAGGGTTATAATACAGTTATTAATAAGAAGGTAAGATAGGTAATGCGCCCAGACAACAGGACCAGAGGTGCAGGTACGGAGCGTCAGAGGTTGTTGGTGAATTCCTTCGGCAGGAAGTAAACTTGAGATCCGCCCAGTGTAGTTGTTGGTACGCCTCATGGCGTACGCCTAGATCCGCCCCGCTCGCGTGTCCAGGGGATCCGCCCTCTTAGATACAACCTCTGTGGGAACGCCAAGAGGAGGTCCGCCAAGGCGCATGTTATTATTGATCCCAGTTAGGATGTCCGCATCAGTATTTTACTATATATATAGTTTGTCCGTTCTTGGGTTGTACTCCCTCCATTACATAATAGATGTGTTTCTAGAAAAAAAAAATTTGCTCCATAATGAGCATCACCAAGTGACTAAGACATTATTTTCAATTAAGAGAATGTTGGAGCTCTAATACATAATGTTTTGATTCAATTTATGTACATTAATTGCTTTTTACTAAATATATCTTTATTTAAGTTGTCTTTTTATGTTACGAATAGAAAAAAATTATTAATTGATACAATTAATACAAACATAACAAAGACTTTTAATTAAAATTAATTACATTATTTAATTATTATGTATTAACCTTAAAAAACAACTATTATAGAACGGGGGAGTATTTTGAAATTATGCATTTTGAGACCTGTATCTACATCAAAATAAATTTTGTTCTAGTGACAGGCATACATAGAAATGCATAATAATCATTCTTCAGCCCTACTTCTCTCTATCCAACAAATCCAAAAATGATAGTCCACTTTTAAATAAATATAGAAAGATAGTTGAAAGATAATTTTCTACATTAATTTTCTAATTTATTCATATATATTAAACCTACTAATATGAGTGAGTAAGCATTAAATTGTTACCGTTCTTTAAGAGCGGTATGTAGAAGGTGCCAACCTAGTTGGGATGTTCTGCCCTGTTTCACGTACCTCCTCATTCTTAATAAAAAAAAACATTAAATTGTTACAATATTCCTAATTATATTTGTATTGGAATTTGTAGAATTTTATAATTTCAAATTATTTTGAGATGTATCTTGTTGATTTGTGTGCATAATATTAAAGTGTATATTAGGAAAATTACGTGAATCCTTATCACAATACTTTATTGAATTTTTTTTACATCTATCTTCATTGTATTAGTTATGGCATACCACATCGAATATGATGTTTTATGTTTGCCATACAATATAATTTCTCCGTTTATAATTTAGGGCAGACTATAATATCAAAGTGATGATTAAGAGTATAATTTCAAAATGTTTTTTTACGACAAGTATATGTTATATTGTTATTTAATGTTTTTTTTTATATCTTTTATAGTTTTCTTTGCTCTTTATAGACATTTTCATCTCTTCGTGGGTCTTGTATTGGCTTTAGCCTTTATTTGTGTGAAGTTTTCTCCTTATATTTTGGTTGTTGTACTTCTTTTTTTCGTCTAATGAAAATATAAACATTTCTCTAAAAAAAAAATTATAATTTCAAAATGCATATAAATAACTAATACATTTTAGTTGAATTTTTTATGTTGAGAAATTACATTTCTGCTTAAGTTGGAGTCCATATCTATTCAAAAACGAGGAAACACAATTAGTAATTTTTATGATCTATAAAATGAGAAAGAAAGAGAGAAAAATGAAGATGGAATAAGAGTTATCCCAATCTGTACTCATCTCCAAAATTCAGTGTCTTTCGGTTTCCCAAACATTAAAGAAAAGGTGAAATAGAAGTAAAGATGAAAGAAACAGACATTCCCTCAATTGAAGAAGACAGAAAAGAAGAAGGTAGAGAGTGAGTTGGAGATGAATTTCTAAAAGGATTACCTTTTCAAGCTAACCTTGTCTGGATTATAACAACTGGTGGGGAAGAAAGAAAATGTTATGTTTATTTGTTTTAAAAATTTAGAATTACGAATTAGGTCTTTGTTTTTTTTTAGATTTTTTGACAGGTTAGACAATTTGAAATGTATATCACTTCAAATAAGTTCAAGCGACAAATGAATTACTATAAACTAGTTCAGGAGGCGAATAGAACACTTTAAACAAATCCACGCGACAACTAAATTGTTCTAAAACTAAAGACACACTGACATTGTTTGGCAGTTAGCTGATAGATGATTACATTAGCTGTTAACTGATACTTTTTTGGTTAGCTGATTTGACAAGCGGATTGTGTGAACGTGTTTGGTAAAACTTAGCTAATTACTAATAATTGTTAGTGTTAAATGACAAATAAGGACATAGTAAAACATTTATTTGGAATTAAAGGTTATTAGGGGTAAAAATATCCATAAAAAAACATGAAGCAATAAACTAATTTAAAAACTCAGAAAATAAGCTTTTCAAAATTAGCTATTTGGAACCAATAACTCATTTCAAACATTTCTTCACCAAACACCACTATTAGAAGTTTGACTAATCAAAACATATAAAATGTCTCAAACCTCTAATTTTACTCCAAAATACTTTTTTTACGGCCCTTAGAAGTTTAGGGGTCAATCAAACTTTTGGGACAACTTCATTGGCTGCTTGATGTATTAAGTCTTTCTACATTAATGGCCCGTTTGTTTTACATATTGTTTGTTGTTTGTTGTTACATTTTGCTATATGTTGTTGCTGTTGGAAAAAGCTGCTTTTCCAAAAAATAAAGATTCTCTGTTTTTGTAAAAGGCTGCTTTTCGAGTATAAAAAGCAAACAAGAGGTCACTGACCAAACACCTAATGCTGCTTTTCAGATGTAAAAGGTACACAAGAAGTCACTAACAAAACACCTAAAACTCTCCCTATTGAAGTGAAAAGGCAAACATGAGTATGAAAATGAGCAACCAAACACCCCCTAAGTTTCTCTTGCTTGCGCAAGTTATGTTGGATAAATATGTAACGTGGCACTTTGTTAAGAGTTAACAATCAAAAAAAAAAAAAACAAAGTCTTAAATATATAACGAATAAATGGCACTAGAATAACTTGAAATATGTTAATGTATTTTTCAACATTATATTGTAAGCTCAAAATCGAGAAAGGATGAATGAGAAATTAAAGCTCAAAGTGACCCACTTAGAATTAATTGTATTCAATTTTTGAAACGTTGGAATTCATTGCATTCAATTGATAAATTAGTTGAATTCATTTGAAATAGGTGTAATGGCTGAACTTAATTGCATTCAATTGACTGATTAATTATATGAATTAATCTTTTTATAACGTTTTTTTCCAACGCCTTTATATATATGAATAAGGTTCAGATAATTTTGTTCAATTTGCTCAACAAAGAGAATTGTAAAATCTCAAAATTCCTTCAAAGCAGTTAGTATTCTTGTGCTTCTACTTCTTCGTTTTTGCCTCTAGTGATAATTTCGCATTTGGTTAGAGTTCAGCGACGGAGTCCATTGTATCATGAGAGATGATCATCAATCGTGGTGCAATTTGTCTTAAGAAAACTGATTATTCAGGTCTCAAGTTCAAACCTTTCCGTTCCATATTCCGGTTTGGTAAAAGTTTATTTCACTTGAATTTTAATCAGTTTCATTTATATAAATATATAAATATATATTATGTAATTATATTTATATAACAATATTACCGTATCTTCGTTTATGTCTTTCAGACTAACCATTTACTACAAGTTATATGTGTATAATTCAAACTCTATTCAAGTCATTGTTATAACACATCAATTAAAACTTATGATGTACGGAAGTGGACATGGATACGAAACAACTATAGTAAAACCTCGATAAATGCATATCCTTGGGATCGGAAAATAATAATCATTAATCGAGATTATTTATTTATCGATAAATGAATAAATTATTCATTTATTGATAAATAAATATTTATTATTTTATAGATAATTTTTCATCGTAAAATGCATACATTGTCGCAAATGTATCGTCAAAAAAGGTCTTTCAAGCAATGGTCACCTTAAACAATTACTTGCTACAACATGAGCAAAATATATCAGAAGTTGTCTTTGCACTACAAAAAGTTAAGGATGATGTTCATCTTGGTTTAGGTGGAAAGAAAAAACAATCAACTATAGATGCTTTTTTTTAGAAGAAATGACTTCTAGTTGATTGATTGAAAGGTTTTAGTATATATATATATATAGGAGAGGGCTCTTGTGAGAACCAATTTTTAGGTAAGGACACTTCTTTATGGTGAGAACACTCAAAACTACGTCGTTTTGAGTATGAAAATTAAAAAAAAAAACCGTTTCTGCTTAGGGGGATCAAACCTAGGACTCTACATCTACATTCCACATTGCTTACCACTGAACCAATTACTTTTCTTGTGTATTATGCCGCGCACTGCTTAATATACCACTGTCCTTTTAGCTTCTATTGTTTAATATTTAATGCATGCACTTATTAATATCGATTAAATTTGCATAATAATAAATTATTAATAGAAAAAAAAGAAATGTGCATAATAATGAATTATTAATAGAAAAAAATCCAAGAACATGCTCTAATTTCTTATTTATTTAATTCCTCTATATTTTTGTAATTTATATTTTAAAATGTTAAGGACGATGTTCTAAATATTGTTACATATGTTCTAAACTTTATAATTTGTGTTCTAAAAATTAAGTATAATGTGTTAAAAAAATAGTAAATATATGGACCATTTTTACATTTTTTCTATAATATAATTTATAACTCGGTAGAGGCTATGCTTACTTTGTTTTTGATAAAGTAAGCATTACTTGGTGTGTTTTCACCATTGGATGAATTTTACATCCCATCATCCAATGGTGAAAAAACCAAGTAACACTTACTTTGTCATAAACAAAGTAAGTATAGAAGACACCTTATAACTCATATTCTAAATAACATAACGCATGTTCTAAAAAACATAACATATGTTTTAAAGTTTATATTTTGTGTTCCAAAATTTAAGTATAATGTTCTAAAAAAAATCAGTAGATATCTCGATCGTTTTTTCATTTGTTCTATAATATAATTTATAACTCATTTTCGAAAAAACATAACGTATCTTTTAAAAAATATGTCGTACGTTCTAAACTTCATAGTTTGTGTTTTAAAAGTTAAAATATATGTTCTAACGTTTGTTTTAAAAAATATATAGTTTGTGTTCCAAAAATTAAGTATAATATTCTAAAAAAATCAGTAGATATCTGAATCGTTTTTTCATTTGTTCTATAATATAATTTATAACTCATGTTCGAAAAAACATAACACATGTTCTAAAAAACATAACGTATGTTCTAAAAAATATGTCGTACGTTCTAAACTTCATAGTTCGTGTTTTAAAAGTTAAAATATATATTGTAACGTATGTTTTAAAAAATATATTTTCTTATATAACATAAATTACAAAAATATAAAGGAATTAAATAAATAAGAAATTAGAGTATGTTCTTGGATTTTTTTTATATTAATTATTCATTATTATGCACATTTCTTTTTTTCTATTAATAATTCATTATTATGCAAATTTCTTTTTTTTTCTATTAATAATTCATTATTATGCATATTTAATCGATATTAATATGTGTATGCGTCAAATATTAAACAATAGAAGCTAAAAGGGAGTGGTATATTAAGCAGCGCGCTATATAATAAACAAGAGAGACAATTAGCTTAGTGGTAAGTAGGGTGAAGTGTAGATAAAGAGTCCTAGGTTTGAACCCCCTAAGTAGCGTCAGCGTTTATTTTTTTAATTTTGTTACTTAAAACGATGTAGTTTTGACTGTTCTCACCATAAGGAAGTGTGCTCACCTAAGAGGAGGTTCTCACTTGATCCTTCCCCTATATATATATATATATATATATATATATAATTCAATAATTATTAATTTATATTTTCATTGGGCCCTTAAGGATTTAAATATTTTTATTACTTAATGCATTTAACGAGGTTATTACTTTAGTCCATTAGCCCAAGTCGGGACCGAAAGAATTTATTATATAGACGAGGTTATTACTTTATCGAACATTCATTTATCGAGGTTTAACTGTACCAGGAAACATTATTTCTAAGAAAAACATAAAAATTTGAAACTTAAGAAAACATGTAAACATTAAGGTACGGGATATATTTATAAATATTAAAAGCATAATAGTAATAAAAAATGATATTATATACTCTATATATAATTAAAAAAATGAGCAGAAATTATCATCAATTAAGAAGCTTAAGTTTTAGCTAAGAGAAAGTTTCAACTTTTAATTAGCTAGAACCATAATCAGAATTGAATTTGAACTGTGTTTGCCGGGAAAAAAAACGCATCTATTTTTAAATATTTAGTCCCAGAAACAATTTGTACTTAGGAGTTTTCATTTTCTGAAATAGACATGAGACATACTCCGGAAACAGAGTTTTCGTGCAATATAGATTCACACAAATTCATGTCTAAGTATTTCCTAATAACATGTATTGTCGATGCTTAAAATAAAGGAAAAAGTACGAAAAAAGTGCTTGTGATTTGCTCAATTTGCAAACAGAGGCATGTGGTTTAAAAGTTTACGAATAAAGGTTTGTGGTATGTTTTATTTACAAAACAAAGTATTACAATTATACAGTTAAGTTCTGATTATAACCAGAGGCATTTTTATCTTTAAAAAAATCGTTCTTACATATCGAGAAAACACAACCCCCCAAAAAACAACTCCCTAAATCGAAACAATAAATCATACGGTGGGAATTTTACGTTTTTTACTAATTTGACGGTTTATGAAGTAATTGATATTTAAGTTCATTTTACACAGTCACAATTTGATTTTGAGAATTATGTTTTGTCAATATATAAAATGTAACTTTAAAACAATGAAAAAATGATTTTAATTGTCATCAAAACTTAACAGTCAATTTCAAATACTGTTATTTAACTATTACATCAGACCTTTCAAACATCAATAATGTCTAAATATTTAATTTGCTATTACACCTAGTTAATCACAAATTTTTTTTTTGTCAAAGTGTCTAAAATCTTTAATGATGTTACTACTGTAGTTACAAATAACCAACAAAAAGATATATATGAAATTGCTTCAGTTTATTGACAAATTTGTTTGGAATGTCCGATGCGATAGTTAAATAACAGTCAAATAAACATTTTTAAATTTTTGGTAACGTATGACTAAAATTGATATTACTTGGAAATATTAGAGTTAAATTTATAACACTACATATCTTTATCCCAAACATGATTGATCACGTACTTATTATATCTATTTAAAAAAAAAAAAGTCTGTAAACTAATAACGGCTAGACTAGAAACATATTAACATATAATACATGACATCTAACTTTTAGACTAGTAAAACTACACTTGGTAAAACCATAAAATTTGACATATTGTGCATCACGTGTAATGTCTAGCAGACATATAAATTTTGGCATATAGTATATCACGTGTAACGTATAGTAATATGTTGTTTTTTTCTAAACACAGCTACACTTAGCAGACATATAAGTGTAACTGTGTTTAGAAAAAACAACATATTACTATACCTTACACGTGATACACTATATGCCAAAATTTATAGTAATATAGTGTATCACGTGTAACGTATAGTAATATGTTGTTTTTTTCTAAATACGGTTACACTTAGCAGACATATAAATTTTGGCATATAGTATATCACGTGTAAGGTATAGTAATATGTTGTTTTTTCTAAACAAAGTTACACTTATTACTATAAATTTTGGCATATAGTGTATCGCGTGTTAACGCATAGTAATATGTGGTTAGAAAATCAATAAATTACTAGTCTAAACATTAATGCCATGCACTATGTGTGAAAGTTGTAATATTCTTCTTATTAGTTTTTGTTTTATGGAGAAGTTAGTTTTAACATAGATGTCTAAGAGTAGCATGTCTAAGTATTTCAAGGGTTACATGATGACATTTGCATAGTTTTGGATAAGAATACAAATACAAAAATACCTTCAATTTTAATAGCAAGACTAATTTTATTTTTAATGTTATAAATGATATAATTATGTTTCTAAGTTTACAAGTTGAGTTATGCCAATTTTATTTTTTAACATTTGAAAGTTGGGTTAATTTTTAATCATTCATAACATAACCCAGTTTATATTACTTCCTTATCTGGACAATTATTATTTTGTCAATATGTGATTAATAAGTGTAATTATGGTTAGAAAATCCAGAATCCTCATAAACAATGTGAGAGGTGAAATAATTAATACTATGATGTTAGATATGAGCAATTGGGGGTGGTGAAGAAATAGACAATATTGCCCTTACAGCTTTTGCAGAATTGATGATGTTTTGTTTTAAGTTATTACAATGGTAATTACTAAGCATGAAAAATCATAATTAATAAGTTATTACAATGATGTTAAAAATTGAGCTAACTTACCAATGTTAAGATACAAGGATTTTGCCAAATTAGTTATGAATATGGTTGTCAAAACCAGACCGGTCAAAGAACCGGAAGACACAGATGGTCAAGAGTTAAAGGTTCAACTGAGGTTAAACCGGATACCAACCAGTATTCAAAAAATTATATGAAAACTATATTTTTATTCAAATTTAACATTATAATATATTACAATATTAATAAAAGTTATACTAATAATAATAAAAATAATTCTTTAATATTGTGATATTTTGAGATATCATCAAATTAATAAATTTAATATAAAAATATTAAAATTCCATAAAATTAAAAAAATTAAAAAAGATGTAGACTTATAAAACTAAATAGTTGTTTTTTTAACTCTATGTTAATTAAAATTTATTAATATCGAGGAGATAAACTTTTTTTACAATAGTTATCTAAATATAATAATAAAAATAATTAATAATAATCGGTGATTCAATTAATGGTGTAATGATTGACATGTTTGCTTATAATATAACGGTCTAGTGTTTGAACTGGGTTGAACCGGCTGATCCGGTTCGATTTTTAAAACCATAGTTGTGAACATAAAAACCAGATAAATAGAGCGTTCTCCATTCTATATGTGTCTGGAATTGTATGTTTTTGAATTGTTAAAAAAATAAATTTCAAATGCATATGAAATCAATAAGGCTCTATTAACTGATTTTATGCTAGAAATTATCTTTTTGATCCGCCTAGGCCCTTTGAGCGTTTTTTGTTCCACTGGTCGATTTTTGGTCACTTAGATAGCACGATGCTTGGTGAAGGGTAAAATCTCGAGATCTTTTTTATTTAATTTTTACTCTCAACGTTAAAAAGAAAGTAAGGCCAAATTTGAACCGCATGACCAAAATGTAGATTTTTTTACCTTGTTCTTATGTTCTTAGTATTTTTTAATTTATTTTATGTGTATCCAATCTTATTTCAATAACATTAAAAGGAAAAGAAGGCTTTAGGATGCTCAAGTTTATTTGTAAATATCAATTTAATTTCATTTTGGTAATTTGCTTGTAATAAGTTTGTTTTCTATTTTTGGTTTATTTTTTTATCATGTTATAAACTAGATACAGACTCACATTTCAATAAGTTGGTAATCTCTAATCGAAACAACTTGCAAATTGACACTCTTCACATGTATCATACATTTTTTTACAATTGTCAAAAGCTCAAAAAGTTATTAATAGTATGAACATATTTAGAAATCCTAAGGGTCTGCTTGGATGAAAGTTTCGTAAGGTTCATTAAAGGGAGGGGAAGGGAGGGGAAGGGAAGGGAGGGGAGGTTAATTAAAGGGAGGGGAAGGGAAGGGAGGGGAGATTAGAGAACCTCCAGATCCCACCAATTTGGTGGGACTGAAATTGGAGGTTTTTGAACCTCCATTTAACCCTCATTTAACCCTCATTTAAACTTAAACTCCTTCCCAAGCAAGGTTAAGCAAGGTTAGAAAAATAACCTCCATTTAAACTCCTTCCCAAGCAACGTTACACAAATAATCTCCCTTTAATTAACCTCCACTAACCTCAATCCAAGCAGACCCTAAGTAGGAGGCGGGTAGGTTTCCCATGCGATTTTGGGGGGGGGGGGGTGGGGCTTAATATTTCATATCGAGGGAATATTAACCTTTGTCAAGCATAACTAACTTTCCGAACCCACTCCCGCAAGGAATCTCAGTAACATTCTTAGACCTAAAAAATCCAAGTGGTGACTCTTTATCTAACATCGGTCCTATTAAGTTGTGGTTTCTCAATTGGATTTTGAGTCTAAATATTACCATATCATTCTGCTTTTGAGGTAAGCTTCGTCTACATCTCCTTTTTGTGCTAATCCCTGTTATTCCAGTTTCTATGTGTAGTGGGTAAATGTTTTATGTGAATGTTGTACGTGAATGTTTATCATTGAGCATGTCAGAGAGAGAATTAGTTCACTCACACGAATGTTTACTCTTATTTTGTTATTGTGGAGCTCATCCGTCCAATCGTTTAAATAAATTTCCTACTTAATAGTGTTTAACTGAGTAGCAGTGTTATAAAAGTCGGTAGGCGCTAGTCGGGCGGACAAGACTTCCAAAGATTAATCGGGGATTAATCGGTGATTAATCGGATTTGTATTTTTTCTATTTTTAGATTTATATTAAATAAATATTATATAAACACATTTAAAATATAAATTATACTATCTAAAAATAATAATAACAAATATTATATAATAGAAAAATATAAATATTTATTTTAAATAAATAATAAAATAGTTATTAGTTAATACTAATTACTTGTATTATTTTTTACTAATTATAATTTATAAATTAGGCCGATTTTAATCCACTTCAGCCGATTTTAATATATTTCAGTCGATTTTTTCCGCCTAGACCGATTTTTTCCGCCTAACCCGACTTGTCTGACTTGACCGACTTGTCCGACTTAACCCGATTTGAACCGCCTATGCGGAAGAAAATCGGGCTCCCGACTTATGCCGACCAGTTATATAAAATCGGCCAGTGTGGTAAAAATCACAGATATATCGGCCGATTAGTCGCCGACTTGACCGATTTTTAGAACACTGCTGAGTAGCCGCTATATTGACATTAAATTGGACAAAATCTACACCGATGTTTAACTGAGTAGCCGCTATATTAACATTAAATTGGACAAAATCTCCACATTCCATCGGTGCATAATAGGCCTTAACCCACGAAGTTTGTGGCAAAGAAGAGGCATTGAAGCAAAGGGTGGGCAAGGGCTAGCATAGTGATCCTTGATAACCGCATGAAGCCCTGAGTGGCTTGTCCACATTTTCTGAAATCAAAATCGACATACTTTGCAAGAGCAAGTCGAACAAGGAAAAAAAGTGGATAATGATCCGAATGGTCTGGATCATCCGTCACAATTGTAGTCGCATGCATCAGCAAAATCAGTGGAAACTAGTGCCCTGTCTAACCTACAATTAATCCAAGCCTACCTTGCTTGCTGTTACACCAAATATAAAAGCAGCTCATTCATTTGAACATCAAACCAATCACACCCATCCATGAAATCCCTATCTCGACATGGTCTTAATGCCGATGGTCAACCAGTTTTTTCACGTGCTCTCAAAACGATATTGAAATCCCCAATACGAACCCATCGTCCATGTAAATTGGATTTAAGTGAGTAGATAGTCGAGAACAAATCAACTCTATGGTTTGCCCAAACACTGCCGTAGACAAAGCAGTCGAAATGTTGAACTCCATGCAATTGAAAATTTACCAAAAGAAACTGCTCATGTTGCTGAACCATTGTAAGTGGGCAGACCCGTCCCTAAGCCTGGGCAGGAGGGGCGCCTGCCCAGGGCCCAGAGACTAAGGAACCCAAATATACTAATGTATTAGTATTATTTTTAGTTATTAAATAAAAAATATATTTTATTAAAAATATTGGTATTAAATCTTTTCAAATTAAAATCATTCGCATCAGAATAAATTAAAAAAAATTACTTGATAAAAAGTTACCTGATAAAATCATTGGCATCATAATAAATTAAAAAAATTACCCTGATAAAAACGTAGTGATTAGTTGCTAGTCTTTCTAATTTCCTAATTTACTTTAGATTCTTTCCAAATTTTCTAATAAAATTCCCAATTTATCTCTTTCCACAATTATCTCTCACACTCATTAATCCTAATAATATTCTTAATTATCTCTCTCCTTTAATTATGCTCCAATCCAAAAAAATATTAAACGGTAATATTATCTTTCACCTTTAATTTATCAGCTATATAATCAATATTGTTCTCTAATCACCTCATTTTGAAACTTCCAATTGCTAATATTTTTTTTTGTCTTTGAGAAACTCCATATTAGATTCCGATTTACTGGCAATTGGAAAACGAATCAAAATCTTCCAATATCAAGAATTTAGCCGTTAAAGCCTGTTATAAAGGAAGTGATTTTCAGATTTTGTTTTTAATTTTTCTGTTATCATGCTTTGTCAAATGACTTGATGTCAACATTTTGAAATTCTTGAGTTTGTGAAAATATCATATTCTTATCCAAATATTTCAATTGCTTTTCAAATTCTCTTAACGATACCAGTGACTATTGCATCTGCTGAAAGAAATTTTTCGAAGTTAAAATTATAGAAAAACTATATAAGATTGTCAATGTCACAAGAAATGTTGAATAGTCTACCCATTTTATGTATTGAGAGAAATATGTTAGAATATATTGATGTATAAACTATTAAATTAGTGAATTTGCATCTAGATATGCTCGCAGGCATCATTTTGTATAAAAAATTAGGTATTGAAAATAATATAAAATGTTTTTTCACATGAAATGTTTTTATTAGATTGATCGTTTGTTAAATGTAATAAAAAAGTATCATTTCTTTTTTTATACAATTGATTTTTGTACTTTATCATTTCCTCAATTTCTTATATTCCTAAGAAGACTAACTTATCATGTAAACCAGTAGCAATGTCTCTCAAATAAGGAGAAAAATCAAAGCAAAAACCAAATTCTGGTTTCACGCTAAAATGACCAACATATGCCGTTTTCAGCATAACTTTTTCCTACGGAGTCCGGTTAAGGCAATTGAAAAACCCTTGAAAACGTAAGATAATAATAAAGAACTTTCATTTAGGACTCCATGACAGATTCGGCCTCTATCTGGTCGAAAAAAATACATCATAACATTCAGATACGAATCTGATTCTCCCGCAGCACCTATATAGACAATTCTCTATTATCTCTAGCTCAAAGTTCTAATTTACTCATATCGCATATATATATAGTTGTAAGCTAACTATTAAACTCTCAAATACCAACTCCAAGTCATACTTAAGATCATATATGTAACCCATGGCGCCAAATATCAAATAATTTACTAATTTTCATACACCCAATATTTTACTAACCATCAAATCTCATTTCTACCCCACATTAGCTAGTTACTCAATCCTCGAAAAATTTCAAATTATTTCTTAGCTTTCACCAAATATCCATATATCTCAATTACGATCGACTATTTCTTAGTTATCACCAAATTTTCATATTCCTCAATTACTATCAATCTTAGGTCCGAAGAATTTAACCTAGAGCTCTGATACCAAACTGTCACACCCGACCCTAAATGACCTCAATCGGCATCGGTCGTGAAATAGAAAGATAATAATCAATACTTAGGAGTATCTAATTTATCCCAATATCATAATATCATATTATATTACAATTGAAATACCAAAATTCTAACTATAATTCTAACAATAAGCAGCCAACTTCCAAACCTCGCCTAAACGGTCGGTAACCTTCTTTATATCCTGTACTTTCTCACCTAAAAACATTAAAACATTTAAAAACGTGAGACAGAAATCTCAGTAAGAAACTATCAGCTATAAAAATCAATTTTACTTAACATAGTTACATATATACATTTATAACGGGATTTAATCAAAACCTTATATAATGCATCTTATCAAAACGAATCAAAACAAATAAACGTTTTATCAAACTAATTCATAATCAAATAAATGTTTTATCAAACCAACTTGTAATCAAATAAATGTTTTATCAAACCAACTCGTATTCAATCAAACGCAAAACCTTATATCAAAATCAATCGTAACCAAAAACATAATCCAAATGAACTTAAAACATTGTATCCATCCTCGAGTTTCTCCCCTTAAGTATCAATCCATAACCACATATATAATCGAGACGTCTCTTAACATTGCCTATCCCATATGGTCTTACCCGACACTTCATTTCCATACCCAATAGGTCTTCAGACTGTGTACACAGGCCATGTCCCTCACTGAACATGGTCTTTAAATATAAAACCACCGATCCGGATAACTCTCGATGGATATAAAATCATAAAATCATAACGTGCTCAAATTTCCTTTCACAATCAAATTCCAAACTATTTCATAACCATAAATCATTTGGCTTCAATTGGTGCTTTTGTATTATAAAAATCATATTTGGACTTTAATCCAAAATAATAACAACAATAACCGCAACAGATTTCTAAATCCAAAACCAATTCGTAAGAAATCATCAAATTCATTTTGTTCAATATAGATATATATTGAAACCAAAAACATATATGTATATATGTAAATCAACCAAATTAAGCCTTAAATCAACATAATCAAGTAAAATCTGAAATTCACATAGAAGCATAGTCAATAGCTTTATTTGAACCATAATTTCACAATAAAAAGCAAAATCGTGAAAAACCCCAATTTTACAAAATTCCTGCATAACCCTAAAATATCACTGTCTGAAAATTCTTTGATTATATATATATCTATATATAAAAAAAATTCAAAATATAGTTGATAGTTACTTACCTTGGCTACTAATTGAAGAAAACAACCCGTTCAATTCCCCTCTAAATTTTGTCTAAGACGTTTCCCTCCAATCACTGCCGAAACTCAAAAACTCTTCGGTTAGGACTTAGATCTATGCATAAGGATACTATGATTTAAATTTCGAGTGATTCGGATGGTCAAAACTCTGTAAATCAAAGAAACGGTGGAGAAACGGTCGAAGAACGATTTGATAAAAATGAAAGAGAAAGAAACTGGAAAGAAAAGAAAAGATAATGAAAAGAAGAAGATGCTTGAACCTGTATGAATTTTGGATTTATATCCAAATTTAAAAAATATCAGGTTTGATCCTCCATCTTTCTATAATCTTTTAAAGATTTCTCTAAACTTTTAATTTACATATAAAACCATCAAATTAACTCCAAACTTTTTCTATAACACCAAATTAATATCACACATCTAATATTTATAATATATATTACTATCAAGATATAAATTCTAGAAATTTAGTCACGGACGTGACAATTCTCCCCACCTTAAGAAATTTCGTCCTCGAAATTCACGTTCTCTAATCTAAATTTTCTTCCTCAAATAATCTCAAAGATCACAAAATTATTTCAAATTAGCAAGATTCCTCATAATCATCATTAGACCACAAATTCGAATGTTTCCTTCCATTAACTTCATCATTTATCAATATCGACATCTTAATATACTCTTAGTAACTCTATACTTAAATCTACTCAATTCCATCACCAATAAATCCACAATAAAGCTTCAAATATCATATATTTAATTTTATATCATATGATATACTTTAGATTCATATCTTCCTATCATTAAACCAAATCTCACTTCAATAGATGTAAATCACAATTGATTTCATCAATTACATATATATCAAATATATTTCACTTATCTCCAAGTTCTACATACTTCAAAAATATCATTTTTGAACCGCTAATATGTATGATATTATATTTTTCTTAAACTTTAACTAATTCGAATCAATGATTTGCATCAATATCTAATCTTATTTCATCATAATAACAATACTTATATCTATATCTATAATTTTTCACTCCAATCATGATTCGTATTATAATCTTCAATCATTATCATCAATCAAATATAAACCTCATTAGTATGATACAATTTCCTATCAATAAGAGTCATTTCATAAAATCTTCATATCAACATCACTCTTATAATTCTCTATTTAACTCCTCAAAATCAATTAAGCTAACATGCTATTTTTTTCTCACCACTATGTATATCATTTATCAATCTAAAGAAACTTCAATCTTTTCTCCAAACCATATAACCAAGGAAGATAGAGTACCTAAATTACGATAATCAATGTTTTTTTTCAAACTCCAAATAATATCTTTACACCCATAAAAGTCAATAAATCTATAATATCATTCGATTTTCTTATTTGACTTATAAACACTCAATTTGATCCTTATATAAACTTAAACCATAATCACACAAACGTCAACTAAAAATTTCCTCTTATATCATATTTATCTCGTAATTTCCTACCTCAAACTGTGCTTAAGATCAGAAAAATTTATCCTCAAAATTCCTATCTTCATTATTTCCTCAAACACTATTTAATCTTACCAAATTTTCCTATTTAATCATCAAATCATGAACTCTAATATATTCTCTCATTTTAGTTCTCATTGATCACTAACATCGGTATCTCTCTAAACATCATTTATACAACTCTCAATAATTCTAAACCTCAACCCAATGAAGTTCACTAATAAAACAGTAATTTAAATTTCAGATCTCATTTATTCAACTTAAGATTCTATAATACACTAAATTCATGTTATAATCTCCCAATTATTAATCAACTTCCAAACCCATTAAATGAAACCTCCATATTTTATCTTTCTCAATCCCATATCTATTATCTTCAATTGATCACTTTATCATTTTCTCAATTTCTTATATTCCTAAGAAGACTAACTTATCATGTAAACCAGTAGCAATGTCTCTCAAATAAGGAGAAAAATCAAAGCAAAAACCAAATTTCTCAATCCAAAAACAATTCGTAAGAAATCATCAAATTCATTTTGTTCAATATAGATATATATTGAAACCAAAAACATATATGTATATATGTAAATCAACCAAATTAAGCCTTAAATCAACATAATCAACTAAAATCTGAAATTCACATAGAAGCATAGTCAATAGCTTTATTTGAACCATAATTTCACAATAAAAAGCAAAATCGTGAAAACCCCCAATTTTACAAAATTCTTGCATAACCCTAAAATATCACTGTCTGAAAATTCTTTGATTATATATATATCTATATATAAAAAAAATTCAAAATATAGTTGATAGTTACTTACCTTGGCTACTAATTGAAGAAAAACACCTCGTTCAATTCCCCTCTAAATTCTGTCTAAGACGTTTCCCTCCAAACACTGCCGAAACTCAAAAACTCTTCGGTTAGGACTTAGATCTATGCATAAGGATACTATGGTTTAAATTTCGAGTGATTCGTACGGTCAAAACTCTGTAAATCAAAGAAACGGTGGAGAAACGGTCGAAGAACGATTTGATAAAAATGAAAGAGAAAGAAACTGAAAAGAAAAGAAAAGATAAGGAAAAGAAGAAGATGCTCGAACCTGTATGAATTTGGGATTTATATCCAAATTTGAAAAATATCAGGTTTGATCCTCTATCTTTCTATAAACTTTTAAAAATTACTCTAAACTTTTAATTTACACATAAAACCATCAAATTAACTCCAAACTTTTCCTATAATACCAAATTAATATCACACATCTAATATTTATAATATATATTACTATCAAGGTATAAATTCTAGAAATTTAGTCACGGACGTGACACAAATTCCGTCGGAAATTCGTATTTGCGACGGATTTCCAGCGGACTCAATCCGCTGGAAAAAGGGCCGCTGCTCCGGCACACCGACCACGGTTTCTGTCCGCTGGAAATATATTCTGTCCCATTTTTCGGTCGGAGAATCCTGTCGGTATTTTTGGGCACCGACCGATTTATTCCAGCGGATTTCCATCGGTGAAAAATAATTACCTACAGATATTTTCCAGCGGATTCCGTCGGAAATATCATAACTCTAAATTATTTTAAATTAAATTAAAATTATACTATTTTATTTATTTTTCAATTATATTTTTTTATCTAACTAGAAAATATTGGAATAAATTATAAAAGTGAACAATAAACTTATCAAACCAAATATTTATATATAATTAAATAACATTCAGTTGTAATTAGCATAAAACTATTCGATCAAGATAAACCATACGGAAAAACTATATATGTCTGACTTAGATAAAACTATATATCTAGATAAAACCATCCATCCTATGTTAAATCATTCTCATCTAGCTCATCTCTATCTATAGATCTACCCGGATTGGATGATGAATGTTGTGCTTGGCTCTCACGTATCTCGACCATCTCCAACTCAAACCGCACTATAACATTCTGCAAAGATCCTAACTGCTCTCTCATTTGCACCTCCATGTCATTTTGCTTCTTCATAACATTCTCAATCATTTGAGGAGTGACACCAATATAAAGCTGACGAGAACCGTGATCCTCTTCTTTCACTCCCTCACCATGTCGCTGTTGACTATCAGCAAGAGTTTGCACTATCTTATGCAACATATCTAACTGTGACTGCAAATGAGAATGCGGGTCAGAAGATGATGATGAAGTGGATGCGCCTGGTGTGTTTGGTGTAGATGAACACTGAGATGTAGTTGACCCGAAGTACCTACAAGCAGCATCACCCAATCCATATAGTCTCTGCTTTTTACTATGTCCACCAACAACATCATAATAAGTCTTTAATAAATCTATTGCTCTGTCTCTTTCACTCTGAGCACTGAGAGCCACTGCACGGACATATTCTTCCTAAATATTTATGAATTTCTTGTTAGTAAATCATATTTATGAATTGCAAAACTAGTAAATTCCTCAACCCCATCAAGAAATCGTTGATTAAGTAGCCCATTAGCCATGTGGCTTCTATACATCCACATTCTATCTCTGAAAGCCATTTTTATCCAACCTATACAATAAACTTAATGCAATTTAATTAATGTCCTGCTCCAAATAGTTATGGTATTAATACAAAAATACATTTGAACATAAATATGTTCCAATATTTGGAGAAACATAATATAATCTTGTTAGACAATTCTGTTGAGTTATTATAGAAGAACAACTTGATGCTCTTGGTTGGGCTATGATACTAGCATACTTGATATGAAAAAATGGAATTAGGATTAAGCAACAACAATACTTGATATGGTATGAGGTGGTCCTGGTATCACAAGTTGAGTCAGAAGTTTTTAATGATTAAGCTCTTCGTCCAATAACAGACATTTAATTAACTAGAACAAAGTACTAATTAAGAGACAATGAAGGAAACTCATTTTAAGTAAGGTTTTCAGCATTTCTAAATTTTGAAAAAATGGAAATATGGAGCTGCATATATTATATAAGAAAAATCATGACCAAACTCGATTACTAATTTGTGAAAACCAAACTGGATGAATATAAATTAGGATATGTATGGCATTTCCTACTGAATTTGGAGAGATCCCAAATCCATTTCCTAGTTGATTAACACTAGAAATAAACCAGAACCATCAAACACATCCCAAATTTTGGAGCTGCTGCAAATGCAATTTTGGGCTACTGTTCTACTAAAAATTATGGGTGGTTGTTCTGTTGCATTATGAGATTGGTACTAATTAGTGAATAAGACCTTATTGAAATCTTAAGGTCATTTTATTACTCTGTTTACCATTTGTATTTTGATTTAGTTTTCTTTCATTTTAGTTCGTTTTTAATGTTTTTATTCCTTGTATTTCTTTATTGTAGTGTTTAATTTAATCTAATTTGAAGTGATTAGATGTTTCTAAGGTGTTTTTGGTGTTCCTCAGACATGTTGGGAAGGATCAGAGTTTCAAACAGGGATTTATGCGAGTCAGTTTACACATGAACCATGCGACTCAACTCAAAGTCCTTATGGACCCTCGTTATCCTCACAACAAAAAATACAAATAACAACCTATAAACTATAAAATACAAAGTGAAAGCCATTATGGTTGTTTCTATTCTCTTGTATAGCCATAGGCATAGCGAAACAGAGCAGAGAAGAGAATACAAGGAAAGAGGAGAAGAGAGGATGGTGGTGTAGGAATATATTAGAAACCTTCAAATTCAGACTATATATAATCTGCACTTGTTGGAGGATTTCAAATTGATAGGGAAAATATCAAATTGAGCCGCCAAAACCCATTAAAGATTAAACCAAACCAATTCAAATTTATGAAATTAACTAACCTAGACTGAAGAACAATCCCAAGCTTGTTGATGCAGCTTCTTTTGTCCAACAAACAGTCCTGCCAAGCAAAAGAAGGTAAACAATAAACTTAGAAAGGATGGGAGTGGAAAGAGAGGGGTGAGAAATAATGAAACCGAGCTGAAAAAACAACTAGAGGAACAACGAAATCGAGCTGAAAAACGCAATATCAATATTAATCAAGTTCACTATGAACAAAACCTCAAAAATGGTATAGATAAGAAAACCTATTCAAAATTAAAGCAAAAAAATTCAAAATTAAAAGTTAACTCACCCAAATGAAGTATACTTTGGTCCAGATGCCTTCCAAAATTCAACCAGTGTGAGAGAGAGTATGCTAACTAATTGTTGTCACATCAACAATATAGTGAGCAATTCAAAAGAATAAGTGAGCAATTCAATAATCACTTAACGGGTGAACAATTCAAACAAAACTGAATTGGAGAAAGAAAGAGTCTTACCAAGTGCTCTAAAGTTTCAGAATGTGAGATCGATCCTCCAGTATGTGTGGCTTGAGCAGGCTGTGATAGATCCTCCAGTATGTCTATAAAATCATTAGTTATACTACTTTATATAGCCCTTTAAATATTAATGCAATTTCAAGCAGTAATTCAATCCTCAAATACAAAAATAAAGTGATTCAAACCTCAATAATTTAAACAATAAGAGATTGCACATGTACAAGCAAAAGTCATGTGAAAAATTGGACATAATAACAAGAACAAAATAGAAATGTAAAGGCTGTTATGAGTAGCATTCAGTATGCAGAAAAGAGGTCTCAAGTCTTTCTAAAGTGCAAAAGGAGATTGGTTAGTTACAAGCATGGGGCAATATTGAACCAAAATTCCCAAGCCTCATGGCACTCTAACTCCAACTCCAGACTTTGTGTCCATTTAGTTTTCTACACTCAAAGAGAACCGACACCCCTTTAACTGAGACTTCATGCATAGTTGTAGCCTTTGGGTACATAACTTAGTGCCTTCACCGACTACTAGATAAATAGTTTAACTAGGCTAGTGCCTTTTTCATATTATGCTAACAGATATACTGCTTTGATGCTCTTAGTCTAGAGAACAAATTTAGTGTTCTCACTTATCATGTCCCTCATAATGGTATCTCAAATCAAATCAGGGTGTCTTTTTCCATCAGCTGATGTCAATTAATTAGAAAATGGCTTAAATATTGTTATCACTTCCCCCTAGTACTGTATAAAGTGATTATCGTTTAGCCCATATTTTTTTAATCTTGTTTAGTCAGCTAGCTTAGCTATAACACGATTTCACAATAGATAGGGCTGTTGATTGAATTTGAGGCTCCCACATTTAGGAAAACGGCAACTAGCTTCTAGTATTTGTTATCAAATATCCTACTACTTCCACTCTTTTTTCTGTTACTTGGTGCATCTGCAATTCTACATAATAAATTCAACCAAAAATGTCAAGTTTTTGCTTGTCTCTTACTCTTCTTCAATTAATCATTTAACTTAATTCAATTGACAAATTGAATCCGTGGAAAGAGCTATTTTGGGAATCATAGGATACATGGTTTTGGAGTCTAATGGGAGTTAGTTATCGCCTTATAGGTGAGAGCTGTTTTATAACTATATATATAGGTGTGGGGTGACAAGGCGAGGTAGTTTTGGAATGTTACTTTGGCTTTTGGATCTCTTAGCTTCTCTTATGAGAAGGGCAAGTGTGTTCCCTAGGATTTATGTTTAGTATTTTTTTCCTTTACTATCTTTACTCTTTGATCTACATTGAGAATGATGAATATAAGTCTCATTCCATATCTGTTACTTGTTCTTCTGCCTTTGTGTGTTTATTTAGTGTGTCATTCTCATCAGCCAATATATGTGATTACTGAATGGGGGATATGCAATGTATCAGTAGATGTAGTTAGTGGAATGCATGCTTGGTTCTAAATCTAAGGTGGATGTCATATGGGGCATCAATAGCATTAGCATATAGGATTCCCAGTTTGAAGGATGTTGATAGATACAATCAAAGATTTTATTCCAACACATCCAAGTAAATTCATAAGCTATCAGTCACCTTAAGCAAGTTTAGGGCAGGTAGCTCAGTTTAAGCTAGACACGGACCAATAGGCTAGTTTATCATTTACATATTTAACAATCATGCCTTTCATGTGCAGAATTTCAAGCTTGCAGAGACATTTGCGGTTTTCCTAACAAAACACACTTTAATATCTAAAAGCTCTTATGAAAGCCTTTGACATAAGAGATAATCATGCTAATAACAAACAGATTCTAGGAACTACTATTAAATCCATTACCCACAATATTCAACTCAAGTTTAACCTAGATGGGTGAAATTTGTACCAAATTACCCACAATTAAATATATCCCCTGCAATCCACATATGAACTCAGTTCCTTAGTTTTTTCATACAATCTTCTCCATCTAAAAGTGGTTGTCAAAAAAGGAACAGAAAAGGAAACCACTCTTTACAATTTCCTGACATCTATCTATCACTATGTTTCTCCCCTTTCTAAGGAATAATGAAGGCAATGTAAGTCAATCTAAACTTTTACATGATTATGTGTACCGATAAACACAAAGCTCCATTTAGCAAGGCTAGTAAAGACAATCTAAACAAAAATGGTACAGATAAGAATTGATTCAAGTTCAAATTAAAACAAAAAACTCAAAAGTAATCACTTACGTATGCCTTGGGAGGTCATGGGTTCGAATCACATCCGGGTCTGGTGGGGATTTTTCTCTCTTCTTTAATGTAAGCGCATTGTGCGCAAATTTTTTTAAAAAAAAAAAAATCACTTACGTAAATGAAGTATAGTGCGATGATGTCCTTTCTTAAGAAGAGAGAGCTCCAAATGTGATAATGAAGAAGTGAGAGCTCCAAAATTTTAATAATTCCATTAGGGCACTGGTTCTGGTTCCATGGATTAGGGCACTGGTTCTGATTTAAGATAATAGAAAGAAAGAGTTCAGGGTGCCGCAAAGGGGATGAGGCACACAAAGTTGAGAGAGAAATGGGT
The DNA here is from genome assembly GCF_963576675.1 of Euphorbia lathyris. Taxonomy (NCBI): domain Eukaryota; kingdom Viridiplantae; phylum Streptophyta; class Magnoliopsida; order Malpighiales; family Euphorbiaceae; genus Euphorbia; species Euphorbia lathyris. The sequence continues at coordinate 42,662,236 of NC_088919.1, read as the reverse complement.
TTAGGTCTGCGCAATTTGAGAGTATATATATGGGAAATAAATATTAGGGGGCAAGTTTTTCCTTTTCCCGCTTCATCAAAATTATTTTCTTTTTTATTATTTTTTAATATGTTAATATTACCAGCGGAATTTCGTAGGTGAAATATTAATTCCGTCGGTGATTTCTCCAGCCGAAATAAATACCAACGCTTCGGCTGGAAAGATTAAATTTTCAGGACAGATTTACTATTCCGCCACTGTTCCGTCGGTGATCAGTAGCGGCTATGGTTCCGCTGGTAATCTGCCGGTGAATTGCAGCGGAATTAATTCCGCCGGAGAATTCCGTCGGTAATTCGCGATTTTCTTGTAGTGAGAATAAAGGAGCAACATTTTCTATTTTTGCATATGATTTTGTATCTCCAGGTCTTTGTACGAGATTGACAATGATTTTTATCAGCTAGTTCCTGGCTGTGAAAAACGGTGAAGAGAGAGAGAGAGGATAGAGGTTTTAGAGAGATAATGTTGGATAAAATAAATTTTATGAGAGAGAGAATGGATTAAAATAAAATAATATTTACAGAGAGAATGGAAAATTCTTTTGGGAAAATTACAAAAATGGGTGTAATGGGAGGCCCATTTACATTTTAAGACCCATTATTGTTCAACTTACATATATAGACTGATTTAATTTGAAATACCCACAATACCCTTCATATATATAAGATACTTAATCAGATCATCCCCTCTTCTCTCTTTTTACGCGATAAATCTCACTCTCACTCTCACAGTTCGCGATTTTCTCTCTCTTTTTTTCCTTAAGATCCTTCATCAATCAAAGCCCAAACCTTGTCATGTAAGTATGATGTTAGTTTCATATGGTTAAATCGCTTTGAACTCGTTGATGTTAGTTTCAGCAGCAGTTTACTTTTGAGGTTAGAAATTTGTAAATCTGAACTTCATGCGGAAGATCGCGTGCTTCGCATATTATGATTTCGGTTCGCGAAATCTTAATATGCGAAGTCTATTGAAGGCCGTGTATGCGTTTGTTATTCGCATACTTCGTGGAATTCGCATATGGAATATACGCAAAGTATGCGAAGATATGGTGTTCCATTATTGGGTTCGCACACTTCGCATATTTTATGTATTTGCGAAGTATGCGAATTCTGCGAATGTATTTGCAAAATATGCGAATTCGCATATTCGAATAACTGCGAATTATGCGAAGTATGCGAAGTGTATGTTATTTAATGATGTTATTTCATTCTGTTATCTCATTCCTTTTTTTGTTTATTATTGATAGAAGCATGTCAGACCAGTTTGTGTTGTGTGTGATCATGTGGAATGGCCGGTGGAAAACAGTTGGTAAGACCATGACATACGAGGGGGGTGAGAAGAAATTGCTGAAGCTGTCTCCGAGATTGAGCTTGGAAAGGCTGCAAGAGATAGTATACACTACTGCTCATGTTGATCCAATGTCATTTGATCTGCGTATGACTATGCAGTTAACTTTCGGATGAAAGCAACTACCTGGGGTAGTAGTTCCGATTGTTGATTCAAGTGATGTTGGGTGTTTTTTAGATTATTATCGGATGAAAACTGACGCTGTTACCCCACTATATGCTAATTTTGAGTCACAAACAATCCAACCGCGAGTCACGAAGGTAGAGAATGTTATTCATTCAAGTTGTGATGCCAATGCCATAGTTGTATTTGAAACAACTCCTGAAGTAGACAACACAACTGTTGAACGCCCCCCTCATAGGCCAGGAAAAGAACCAATCACTGAGTGCAATATTGCATCCCACACTCCTGGTTTAGATGATATTAGCTCGAATCCAGTTTATCATCCGGAGGACCAGATGTACGACGATGACATTTGGGGTCATGATGACATAGAGGAAACGGTAAATGATGGACAACCTACCCCTCCGAGACAATCGCATTGCGAAGCTGTTCCCCAAAGCAGGGTATTGGCAGAGAATGTAGAAACAATAAGGAAGAGGAGTGATCCATTTCGATGGCTACCTGAGATCCATGATGCACCCAAGTTTACTATTGAAGATAGTTCATCGAAAGGGGTTGTCGGTTTAAAGGTACACGACATGTTCTCCAACAAATGAGAATTGCAGGATGCACTAGGTAAATACGCAGTGAATAACAGGTTCGAATGGAAAGTGTACAAGTCTAACAAGTCCATGTTTGAGGTTAGATGTAGACATTCGGATGTATGTAAACGGCGTGCTAGAGGAATTGCGATATCCAATTCAAGTATGTTTAGGCTCCGAAGAATGGATACAATGGACAACCACACATGTTCTAGGGATCAAATGTTACCACATCACAGGCAAGCGGGGAAACGGGTGGCTGGCATACTACTTTCAAATAAGTTTGATATCCAGGGTAGAGTGTTTAGACCAAAGGACATTGTGAAAGATTTTGAGACCCACTATAAAATAAAATTATCGTATATGCAGGCTTGGAGAGTAAGGAATTGGGCGATAGAAGATGTGATGGGTTCACCGGAAGAGTCATACATGTTGTTGCCGGACTACTGTGAGATGTTGAAAGCATGCAACCCAGGTACGATAACACATATTCAAACAGACGATTCTGATCATTTTCAGTACTTCTTTATGGCGTTTGGTCCTTCACTTAGAGCTTTTAAAGAACACATTCGGCCTGTCATTTGCGTTGATGGAGCCTTCCTAAAAGGTAAGTATCCAGGACAATTGTACATTGCAGTTGGGAAAGATGGTAATAACTAGATTTATCCTATCGCTTTTAGGGTTGGACCAAACGAGAGCAACGAGGCTTGGAGTTGGTTCATGACCAAGCTCAAAGAATGTATTGGGGACATAGAGAATTTTGCCGTCATCTCTGATAGGCACAAAGGAATTGACTATGCTGTGAACTTGGTGTTTCCAAATGCAATACATGGATGTTGTTGTCACCATTTGAAAATGAACCTGCAGGCCAAATTCAGGTCAGTTAGAAAGATAGGCGATGTGTACTAGGGAGCTGCTAAAGCTTACAGGGTTTCAAATTTTATCGAAGCATTCGCTCGACTACGTGAGCTACATGGCCCAACAGCAGTATATCTAGAGCAAGCTGGTATCTAGAGATGGTCACGTGCATATTTTCATACCCTTCGTTATAACATAATGACAACAAACATTGCTGAATCATGGAACGCGGTAATGGTTGAAGGAAGACGTTTGCCCATCACAATGTTGATAGAGTACATTAGAACTACTGTCCAACGATGGTTCTACGAAAGACAAACAACGGCTGGTAAATATTTTATACGTTGTCATTTCTGGTAATTTAGATGATACATAAATACATTACCTTCATGTTTCCATTTCCAGGAGCACGAGAACATTATCTGTCATTGTACGGTGAACGGAAGATGAAGAAACATGTTACTAAAGCTATACCATGTACATTCAGTGGAATAAACCAACACACATTTCAGATTGGGGACCGAGGGAAAGGGGGTATTGTTGACTTAGATGCATGTACTTGCACGTGTAGGCAATGGCAACTTTCTCAATTTCCTTGTAAACATGTATGTAAAGTTTCATGTGAGAATCGACTAAGTAACGCATACCAATGGGTTGATAAATATTACACCAACAACGCAGTTAGATTAGCTTACGCAGAGTGTATCTACCCACTTGGACCCCAGACGGAGTGGACAAATTGTGACCCTCCAAGGAAGGTGCTTCCCCTTGTAAGAGGTGCTGCCCCAGTTGGACGACCAATAAGTCAGAATAGAAGACTGTCACAAGGTGAAAACCCATTGCCAATGGTATGTAGCCGATGTGGGAATAGCGGGCATAATAGGTTGAATTGTCACCGACCGTTGCCAAATACAATTCAAACTCCAAGTACAATAGCAAGTTCACGAAGTTCTAGGACTTCGAACAATTGATGCGGTTTGAGCAGAATTTATCCTTATGTTTTTGTAAGAACAAGTATCCTTATGTTTTTGTAAGAACAAGTATCCTTATGTTTTTGTAAGAACAAGTATCCTTATGTTTTTGTAAGAACATGTATTCTTATGTCTTGTGAGATTCATTATTGTAATGAATTTGTACGATGAAACTTTATTATGTTTTGTAGAATTATGTTTACTAATTCAGTAGATAGCACATGGGATAGTGGGTTCTGTATAATGATTCAGTAGATAGCACATGGGATAGTGGGTTCTGTATAATGATTCAGTAGATAGCACATGGGATAGTGGGGTCTGTAATGATTCAGTAGATAGCACATGGGATAGTGGGTTCTGTATAATGGTTCAGTAGATAGCACATGGGATAGTGGGGTCTGTAATGATTTAGTAGATAGCACATGGGATCTTTCGCTTTATGCTTTCTATAAGACCCACACAACCCAGTCTCCATGATCACCCACTTGTGAAAATGGATCCATCCAACTTCCCCATGGAATATAGCATCATCATAACCCTCAACCAGTCTGAGTGTACTCAAAAGATGATTGAATATCAATATGATGTTGTCCGATGTTACGGGCAAACATTTATTCAACCGGAAATGTTTCATCCTGATTTCCCGTTTATGTCTTGTTTCAAACTTCCAATAAGGGGAGAGTTTCCCAGGAGCTCAATGCACATGTGTTGTTTCTTATGCTACATGCATTACATACCAATGGAATTTTCTTTATCTGAATGGTGTGACGGTCTATGTGGAGGTACTATTCCTGCAAACGTACAAACATTTATGAAATGGTTTATGCCACTCGATGCATGGAATGCGTATTTTTCTTGATTGTTGTTTGAAAACACGAGGGTTTTCAAAGCAAACTATACGCAGAGGAAAAATATTTCTGTAATATTTTTCCTGAAAGTGACACCGTCTACTGCATTTTATGAGCTTCATGATGCTTATCCAACTTCTTTATGTGCAAATTGGCAATCTTTTGTTGATGCATCTATTTCTCTCCAACGAGCAAGTGCACAGAAAAACAATTGCAGTGAAGTCTGGAGACGTGCCGAAACACCATGGTCAAGTCTTCCATCTGATTATATCGACACAATCCATGAAGCTGTAGAGATTTTTGAGACCGAGCAGTCTGTTGGGATTTATATGAGGGATTAATGTAGTTTATGTGTTGTTGAACTAGTCAAATAATGTGTTTTTAGAATGTTTGGTTGTATCGAAATAAAGTGTGTTTTTAGAATGTTTGATTGTATCGAAATAAAGTGTGTTTTTAGAATGTTTGGTTGTATCGAAATAATGTGTGTTTTAGTTTGTGTAAAACAACTTCGCGAATATATGGACAACTTCGCGATTTCAGAGATATGCGAATACGCGAATACACCAGTTTGCGGATCAGGAGGTATGTCCGCGAAGTAGATGTTCGCGAATACACCAGTTTGCGGATCAGGATGTATGTCCGAGAAGTGGATGTTCGCGAATACACCAGTTTGCGGATCAGGAGGTATGTTCGCGAAGCTGATGTGATTCGCATATGCAATGGTACCTTCGCGAATATGAATACTGCAAACTGGGCACAATATATAACAAAAGATATAACAAGTACAAAAAACACCAATAGTAAAACTCAAAATTTATACAGTTTGCCATGGAAAATTTCAAGGACAACACGTAATCTAAGGAAATCTCCGTCATCTGGGTCTAATTCATGCACCTGCCGACCAGCTGTTAAAAGTTAAGAAAAAATGCACACCAGCATCCCACAATCGTTCGATGATGTTCTCTGTTGTGGAGTGTCCGGTAGCCTAGTCCACCCTATCCAGTTGTCCTGATTTTGACCAGTCCACCCTATGGTTTTGCCATGCAAGTACGGTCATGGGCCTCTGGAGTACTTGACCAAGCTTCTCCTCACTGTCATTAGAAAGACAACTATCATATATGTACATGTGCATATTCGTTGTATTTAGCACTCCTAATATCCAGTGGTTTCATTTTATGTTGAATGGCATGAATATTCGCTTCAAACCCTTCCATGGTCTCATAAACATGTCATCTCTCCCATTGATCGTATTACACACGTGGCCCATATCCAGATTGTGTGTCAACTGTATATATCCGGTGAATTGGCTATCATATGTAGTCCAGTCCGCATCTAAACCATTCTCGAACGACTGGCGCCGCAACAGATACATGAATGCATCGATGTGCTAGTTAAAAAAGAAATATAGACATAAGTCAAACACATGCTTCACAAACATATGCATCACAAACAAACAAACCATAATATTTAAAAGCAATACCTCCCCGTCCCAATATTTTCCCGGTGTCTCAGCTTGTATGAACCACGGGATTTCCGGCTACAGTGGTTCTGTCCCTTTAACGAGCCTTGATGACTTTTTGTTGAAAAAATTCCTCCATACCTCATACGTAGACACATCGTCCTTATCAATCCGGACTGACCATGACGTAGGTACAGGAGGTGCTCTAGGAAAGGCGGGACTCTGTGATACGACAATATCCATACACTGATCTACCGACTTAGTTCCCTTCTTGGCTACCTTCTTAGTTCCCTTCGTAGCCAACTGCTTACACCTTTTTCTTTTCTTTTCCTCCGTGTACGGTGTTGTCACGTGATGTGATCGCTTCCTTTGTCGCACAGCCCTTAACGGCTGAGGCTGATGCACATCATCTATCACGGCTTGTGTGTTCTCGCTTAAAGTGATAATTGCTTCCTGTCAAAACATAACGACCAACATCCTGTAAGGAACATATTTAAAAATAAATATAAAACTACATGTATATAAACTATCATATACCTTTTCAGGGAGCATCTCTTGTGGTTCCGTGTCATCGCCGATTTCAATCACCTCCCCACACTGCTCCTCCTTCCTCTCACCCTCTTCTTTCTTATCCTCTCCACACTGCTCTTCCTTCCTCTCACCCTCTTCCTTCCTCTCGCTCTCTTCCTTCTTATCTACTCCACTCTGATCTTCTTTCCTATCCTGGTCTTCATTCTTCTTTTCTTCTTCACTATGTTCCGCAATATGCTCTTCTACAACGTTCGCCTCCCCCACATCCCCACCTATTTCCCCCATAAAGTCGAAATTCGTATACATATCACATCCAAGAAGCTCTCCCATCCGATCTGCCTTACTCACAGCCCGTAGCTCCGCCATCAACTCCTCCTTCAACTCCACCCTCAACTCGTCCTTCAACTCCGCCCTCAACTCTCCCCTCAATTCCTCCCTGAACTCCACCTTCAACTCTGCCATCAACTCCTCCTTCAACTCCACTCTCTCTCGCCTATTAGACTTATTGAACTCCGATCTCATCTTCCGCTCGAATTCATCTGCCAATGAATCTTTAAATTCCACCTTCAACATTTCAAATCTCTCTCGCATCCTTGCCTTCCTCTCTTCTTCCTCATTTGCCTGTACATTCACTTCATTCTTCTTCTTACACCTCTTCTCGTTTCTAATTCTATCCTCCTCATCTATATAAACATACTCTTCCTCCTCATTTCCAACATCCTCTTCGCCCTGATTACCTACAGCATTCTCTTCCTCACTCTCTACAGCATTCTCTTCCTCATTATTTACCTCATTCTCTTCCTCATTGTTCTCCTCTTCTTGACTTAGCTCAGACCCCTTATAAGGTGCGAATAACACATCAAGGTCAAGGTCTACAGCTTTCCCATCAAAATAATCCTTCATTGGCGCATACCAATCACACTTTGCCTCATCTTCCTCGATAACAAGTTCAGATGCTTGCACATCAACTGACTGAAAACATGAAAAATCAAACCCAACTCCATAAGCACATGTTACTTACATCCAAAGCACACATTAATTCTGTACACAAGACATATGTACTTACCTTAAATATTTCTTTAGCTTCTAAGAAAGTTATATTCTTTGCACTTATCCACCGACATATACGAGGGTACACGTTCTTTGGTCTCCTCAAATAGTATTTAGGGGGTTCACGCAATATCTCCAGTATCCAAGCCTACAAAGTATTAAAGAAAAATCATTACAGTTGAAATCTAACATTAAGTAAATCACATGAATATAGGAAACATACATGGAACGCTTGTGCTAATCCATGAAGCTGATATGGGACAACCTTCTTCTTTCCTTCTTCCGCGTTGTACGCATCAAATGCCTTCTTCCTTCCTGGGATCCCACATCCTATCGTCTTGTACAGCTCATTCCAAGCAGGCACACCCCATGGAAACGAGTTAAATACAGTCGGGAAATCAGTTAGGTTGATGATATTATCATCAACCTTTTTCACTGCATCAGTTGTGAGTAGGAACCTGTGTATAACGAACAAGATAGCCATTGCCACCGCATCATCGTTATTTTTTTTCCCAATTAGTCTCTAAGAAGGTATCGAATATATCTTTGTGATTTATGCTCTCTCTACTATTGGTCCCTTATAGGGTTGCAAGTATAGTTCCAAGGGGGGGTTAGGAACTATTTAAACTTTTTCGCAATTAGGGCAGACTTCTTTTTCTAAGGAAAAAGGTTTTAACAGCGGCGCTGAGTAAACAGCAAGATACTGGCTTAGTCAACTGGTGACTAGGTCAGTTTCTTAGCTTGAGTCAGGAGATAGCACTTAGAGTCTATTCTTGAGCTCAGACGTTCAGCGCGCACAACTCAACTTGACCTTCTTTACTTGGTTAGTTTTTGGTTATTTAAAGCAAGCAATATATATAAGGAGTTAAGGTAAGAAATACTTCACTCAGCAGATTTATCCAGGTTCGGCTTCTTCTAAGCCTACGTCCTGTCCCCGGAACACGTTCCGAGATTTCGAATCCTCTACTGAGCTCTTTAAAGGTAGAGCCTCAAACCTTTTACAATATCAGCAACTGAGTATGACAAGAGTACCTTCCTCTATACCTCTACTCAATCCTAATCTCTCGCTGAGTACTTAAAACCGAGTACTCAGCCTCTCCTTTCTATCTCTAGAAATGATAAGTGTTTTGTCCTATACAAAGATTTTCTAAGACACTTTAGACGATTGAAACAATCACTCTAGACTTTTACACAGATATAAGAATTGTAGTGTAAGATTTTGCTTTGCTTCTTTGCTTGCAGAACTTGTAGAAATTTGGTCAGCGTAACTGCTTGATCAAGTTCTGTGTTTAGTGAAGCTTGTGATGGCACTATTTATAGAGACGTCTGGGCATCGATCATTTCGAATTTCGAAATAACCGTTGGAGGGAAACGGCTATATGTCGTTGTCATCCTGACTTGCTCAGAGCTCTCGGCCAATCATAATTGTGTATCTTCTGTCCTCGGTCAGCTCAGCAGACTGTCTCTCCTTTTATGGTAAAGTCAACTGGACAGCATACTGTGTCGTCTGAACTTTGCCCAAAGGGGAAATACTTTGTCTGGAAGTTTTCCTTCGCCAGCTGCTGTCTTGTATGCTTTGTTGAGACTACTCAGCAGCTTCATCTTGAAGTTGTTCCCGAAGGTCTTCTAGATCCTTCCGTTTGCTGAGTTGCGTTTTGTTCAAAACGGCAACGTCTTGACATACGCGGGCCGAGTTGTACTGAGTTGTTTGACTTGGGCCTTGGCTTCCGTATTGGGCTTGGGCCTTTTAATCCTTATGTCTTATAACAGTTTTAACTCAACATTGAACAAACACATTAGTAGAATAAATCAAAGCATTTAAACTTAGTGTGTTTAGAATATGTATTTTAAATTATACTTAAACAATTTTGTCAAATCAAAATTATGTGGAAAAGTGTTTCAACAAACTCCCCCATTTTGATGTTGGCAAAACTATTCAGCGAGGAACTCAGTATGAGCTCCCCCATGATAGTTGACCTAGTATAATTTAGCAAACTCCCCCGTAAGGGTTGAGCTACTGACTTAGTTTTACTCAAAACATTTTAAAGGTTTAAATGAGTAAGTCTAAGGTCAGTTTTCAGATATAGGTCAGGTATATCAACATATTCTATTTACTCAGTATTAAGCGGAAGGTTTAGTCATATTCGAATAACTGCGAATTATGCGAAGTATGCGAAGTGTATGTTATTTAATGATGTTATTTCATTCTGTTATCTCATTCCTTTTTTTGTTTATTATTGATAGAAGCATGTCAGACCAGTTTGTGTTGTGTGTGATCATGTGGAATGGCCGGTGGAAAACAGTTGGTAAGACCATGACATACGAGGGGGGTGAGAAGAAATTGCTGAAGCTGTCTCCGAGATTGAGCTTGGAAAGGCTGCAAGAGATAGTATACACTACTGCTCATGTTGATCCAATGTCATTTGATCTGCGTATGACTATGCAGTTAACTTTCGGATGAAAGCAACTACCTGGGGTAGTAGTTCCGATTGTTGATTCAAGTGATGTTGGGTGTTTTTTAGATTATTATCGGATGAAAACTGACGCTGTTACCCCACTATATGCTAATTTTGAGTCACAAACAATCCAACCGCGAGTCACGAAGGTAGAGAATGTTATTCATTCAAGTTGTGATGCCAATGCCATAGTTGTATTTGAAACAACTCCTGAAGTAGACAACACAACTGTTGAACGCCCCCCTCATAGGCCAGGAAAAGAACCAATCACTGAGTGCAATATTGCATCCCACACTCCTGGTTTAGATGATATTAGCTCGAATCCAGTTTATCATCCGGAGGACCAGATGTACGACGATGACATTTGGGGTCATGATGACATAGAGGAAACGGTAAATGATGGACAACCTACCCCTCCGAGACAATCGCATTGCGAAGCTGTTCCCCAAAGCAGGGTATTGGCAGAGAATGTAGAAACAATAAGGAAGAGGAGTGATCCATTTCGATGGCTACCTGAGATCCATGATGCACCCAAGTTTACTATTGAAGATAGTTCATCGAAAGGGGTTGTCGGTTTAAAGGTACACGACATGTTCTCCAACAAATGAGAATTGCAGGATGCACTAGGTAAATACGCAGTGAATAACAGGTTCGAATGGAAAGTGTACAAGTCTAACAAGTCCATGTTTGAGGTTAGATGTAGACATTCGGATGTATGTAAACGGCGTGCTAGAGGAATTGCGATATCCAATTCAAGTATGTTTAGGCTCCGAAGAATGGATACAATGGACAACCACACATGTTCTAGGGATCAAATGTTACCACATCACAGGCAAGCGGGGAAACGGGTGGCTGGCATACTACTTTCAAATAAGTTTGATATCCAGGGTAGAGTGTTTAGACCAAAGGACATTGTGAAAGATTTTGAGACCCACTATAAAATAAAATTATCGTATATGCAGGCTTGGAGAGTAAGGAATTGGGCGATAGAAGATGTGATGGGTTCACCGGAAGAGTCATACATGTTGTTGCCGGACTACTGTGAGATGTTGAAAGCATGCAACCCAGGTACGATAACACATATTCAAACAGACGATTCTGATCATTTTCAGTACTTCTTTATGGCGTTTGGTCCTTCACTTAGAGCTTTTAAAGAACACATTCGGCCTGTCATTTGCGTTGATGGAGCCTTCCTAAAAGGTAAGTATCCAGGACAATTGTACATTGCAGTTGGGAAAGATGGTAATAACTAGATTTATCCTATCGCTTTTAGGGTTGGACCAAACGAGAGCAACGAGGCTTGGAGTTGGTTCATGACCAAGCTCAAAGAATGTATTGGGGACATAGAGAATTTTGCCGTCATCTCTGATAGGCACAAAGGAATTGACTATGCTGTGAACTTGGTGTTTCCAAATGCAATACATGGATGTTGTTGTCACCATTTGAAAATGAACCTGCAGGCCAAATTCAGGTCAGTTAGAAAGATAGGCGATGTGTACTAGGGAGCTGCTAAAGCTTACAGGGTTTCAAATTTTATCGAAGCATTCGCTCGACTACGTGAGCTACATGGCCCAACAGCAGTATATCTAGAGCAAGCTGGTATCTAGAGATGGTCACGTGCATATTTTCATACCCTTCGTTATAACATAATGACAACAAACATTGCTGAATCATGGAACGCGGTAATGGTTGAAGGAAGACGTTTGCCCATCACAATGTTGATAGAGTACATTAGAACTACTGTCCAACGATGGTTCTACGAAAGACAAACAACGGCTGGTAAATATTTTATACGTTGTCATTTCTGGTAATTTAGATGATACATAAATACATTACCTTCATGTTTCCATTTCCAGGAGCACGAGAACATTATCTGTCATTGTACGGTGAACGGAAGATGAAGAAACATGTTACTAAAGCTATACCATGTACATTCAGTGGAATAAACCAACACACATTTCAGATTGGGGACCGAGGGAAAGGGGGTATTGTTGACTTAGATGCATGTACTTGCACGTGTAGGCAATGGCAACTTTCTCAATTTCCTTGTAAACATGTATGTAAAGTTTCATGTGAGAATCGACTAAGTAACGCATACCAATGGGTTGATAAATATTACACCAACAACGCAGTTAGATTAGCTTACGCAGAGTGTATCTACCCACTTGGACCCCAGACGGAGTGGACAAATTGTGACCCTCCAAGGAAGGTGCTTCCCCTTGTAAGAGGTGCTGCCCCAGTTGGACGACCAATAAGTCAGAATAGAAGACTGTCACAAGGTGAAAACCCATTGCCAATGGTATGTAGCCGATGTGGGAATAGCGGGCATAATAGGTTGAATTGTCACCGACCGTTGCCAAATACAATTCAAACTCCAAGTACAATAGCAAGTTCACGAAGTTCTAGGACTTCGAACAATTGATGCGGTTTGAGCAGAATTTATCCTTATGTTTTTGTAAGAACAAGTATCCTTATGTTTTTGTAAGAACAAGTATCCTTATGTTTTTGTAAGAACAAGTATCCTTATGTTTTTGTAAGAACATGTATTCTTATGTCTTGTGAGATTCATTATTGTAATGAATTTGTACGATGAAACTTTATTATGTTTTGTAGAATTATGTTTACTAATTCAGTAGATAGCACATGGGATAGTGGGTTCTGTATAATGATTCAGTAGATAGCACATGGGATAGTGGGTTCTGTATAATGATTCAGTAGATAGCACATGGGATAGTGGGGTCTGTAATGATTCAGTAGATAGCACATGGGATAGTGGGTTCTGTATAATGGTTCAGTAGATAGCACATGGGATAGTGGGGTCTGTAATGATTTAGTAGATAGCACATGGGATCTTTCGCTTTATGCTTTCTATAAGACCCACACAACCCAGTCTCCATGATCACCCACTTGTGAAAATGGATCCATCCAACTTCCCCATGGAATATAGCATCATCATAACCCTCAACCAGTCTGAGTGTACTCAAAAGATGATTGAATATCAATATGATGTTGTCCGATGTTACGGGCAAACATTTATTCAACCGGAAATGTTTCATCCTGATTTCCCGTTTATGTCTTGTTTCAAACTTCCAATAAGGGGAGAGTTTCCCAGGAGCTCAATGCACATGTGTTGTTTCTTATGCTACATGCATTACATACCAATGGAATTTTCTTTATCTGAATGGTGTGACGGTCTATGTGGAGGTACTATTCCTGCAAACGTACAAACATTTATGAAATGGTTTATGCCACTCGATGCATGGAATGCGTATTTTTCTTGATTGTTGTTTGAAAACACGAGGGTTTTCAAAGCAAACTATACGCAGAGGAAAAATATTTCTGTAATATTTTTCCTGAAAGTGACACCGTCTACTGCATTTTATGAGCTTCATGATGCTTATCCAACTTCTTTATGTGCAAATTGGCAATCTTTTGTTGATGCATCTATTTCTCTCCAACGAGCAAGTGCACAGAAAAACAATTGCAGTGAAGTCTGGAGACGTGCCGAAACACCATGGTCAAGTCTTCCATCTGATTATATCGACACAATCCATGAAGCTGTAGAGATTTTTGAGACCGAGCAGTCTGTTGGGATTTATATGAGGGATTAATGTAGTTTATGTGTTGTTGAACTAGTCAAATAATGTGTTTTTAGAATGTTTGGTTGTATCGAAATAAAGTGTGTTTTTAGAATGTTTGATTGTATCGAAATAAAGTGTGTTTTTAGAATGTTTGGTTGTATCGAAATAATGTGTGTTTTAGTTTGTGTAAAACAACTTCGCGAATATATGGACAACTTCGCGATTTCAGAGATATGCGAATACGCGAATACACCAGTTTGCGGATCAGGAGGTATGTCCGCGAAGTAGATGTTCGCGAATACACCAGTTTGCGGATCAGGATGTATGTCCGAGAAGTGGATGTTCGCGAATACACCAGTTTGCGGATCAGGAGGTATGTTCGCGAAGCTGATGTGATTCGCATATGCAATGGTACCTTCGCGAATATGAATACTGCAAACTGGGCACAATATATAACAAAAGATATAACAAGTACAAAAAACACCAATAGTAAAACTCAAAATTTATACAGTTTGCCATGGAAAATTTCAAGGACAACACGTAATCTAAGGAAATCTCCGTCATCTGGGTCTAATTCATGCACCTGCCGACCAGCTGTTAAAAGTTAAGAAAAAATGCACACCAGCATCCCACAATCGTTCGATGATGTTCTCTGTTGTGGAGTGTCCGGTAGCCTAGTCCACCCTATCCAGTTGTCCTGATTTTGACCAGTCCACCCTATGGTTTTGCCATGCAAGTACGGTCATGGGCCTCTGGAGTACTTGACCAAGCTTCTCCTCACTGTCATTAGAAAGACAACTATCATATATGTACATGTGCATATTCGTTGTATTTAGCACTCCTAATATCCAGTGGTTTCATTTTATGTTGAATGGCATGAATATTCGCTTCAAACCCTTCCATGGTCTCATAAACATGTCATCTCTCCCATTGATCGTATTACACACGTGGCCCATATCCAGATTGTGTGTCAACTGTATATATCCGGTGAATTGGCTATCATATGTAGTCCAGTCCGCATCTAAACCATTCTCGAACGACTGGCGCCGCAACAGATACATGAATGCATCGATGTGCTAGTTAAAAAAGAAATATAGACATAAGTCAAACACATGCTTCACAAACATATGCATCACAAACAAACAAACCATAATATTTAAAAGCAATACCTCCCCGTCCCAATATTTTCCCGGTGTCTCAGCTTGTATGAACCACGGGATTTCCGGCTACAGTGGTTCTGTCCCTTTAACGAGCCTTGATGACTTTTTGTTGAAAAAATTCCTCCATACCTCATACGTAGACACATCGTCCTTATCAATCCGGACTGACCATGACGTAGGTACAGGAGGTGCTCTAGGAAAGGCGGGACTCTGTGATACGACAATATCCATACACTGATCTACCGACTTAGTTCCCTTCTTGGCTACCTTCTTAGTTCCCTTCGTAGCCAACTGCTTACACCTTTTTCTTTTCTTTTCCTCCGTGTACGGTGTTGTCACGTGATGTGATCGCTTCCTTTGTCGCACAGCCCTTAACGGCTGAGGCTGATGCACATCATCTATCACGGCTTGTGTGTTCTCGCTTAAAGTGATAATTGCTTCCTGTCAAAACATAACGACCAACATCCTGTAAGGAACATATTTAAAAATAAATATAAAACTACATGTATATAAACTATCATATACCTTTTCAGGGAGCATCTCTTGTGGTTCCGTGTCATCGCCGATTTCAATCACCTCCCCACACTGCTCCTCCTTCCTCTCACCCTCTTCTTTCTTATCCTCTCCACACTGCTCTTCCTTCCTCTCACCCTCTTCCTTCCTCTCGCTCTCTTCCTTCTTATCTACTCCACTCTGATCTTCTTTCCTATCCTGGTCTTCATTCTTCTTTTCTTCTTCACTATGTTCCGCAATATGCTCTTCTACAACGTTCGCCTCCCCCACATCCCCACCTATTTCCCCCATAAAGTCGAAATTCGTATACATATCACATCCAAGAAGCTCTCCCATCCGATCTGCCTTACTCACAGCCCGTAGCTCCGCCATCAACTCCTCCTTCAACTCCACCCTCAACTCGTCCTTCAACTCCGCCCTCAACTCTCCCCTCAATTCCTCCCTGAACTCCACCTTCAACTCTGCCATCAACTCCTCCTTCAACTCCACTCTCTCTCGCCTATTAGACTTATTGAACTCCGATCTCATCTTCCGCTCGAATTCATCTGCCAATGAATCTTTAAATTCCACCTTCAACATTTCAAATCTCTCTCGCATCCTTGCCTTCCTCTCTTCTTCCTCATTTGCCTGTACATTCACTTCATTCTTCTTCTTACACCTCTTCTCGTTTCTAATTCTATCCTCCTCATCTATATAAACATACTCTTCCTCCTCATTTCCAACATCCTCTTCGCCCTGATTACCTACAGCATTCTCTTCCTCACTCTCTACAGCATTCTCTTCCTCATTATTTACCTCATTCTCTTCCTCATTGTTCTCCTCTTCTTGACTTAGCTCAGACCCCTTATAAGGTGCGAATAACACATCAAGGTCAAGGTCTACAGCTTTCCCATCAAAATAATCCTTCATTGGCGCATACCAATCACACTTTGCCTCATCTTCCTCGATAACAAGTTCAGATGCTTGCACATCAACTGACTGAAAACATGAAAAATCAAACCCAACTCCATAAGCACATGTTACTTACATCCAAAGCACACATTAATTCTGTACACAAGACATATGTACTTACCTTAAATATTTCTTTAGCTTCTAAGAAAGTTATATTCTTTGCACTTATCCACCGACATATACGAGGGTACACGTTCTTTGGTCTCCTCAAATAGTATTTAGGGGGTTCACGCAATATCTCCAGTATCCAAGCCTACAAAGTATTAAAGAAAAATCATTACAGTTGAAATCTAACATTAAGTAAATCACATGAATATAGGAAACATACATGGAACGCTTGTGCTAATCCATGAAGCTGATATGGGACAACCTTCTTCTTTCCTTCTTCCGCGTTGTACGCATCAAATGCCTTCTTCCTTCCTGGGATCCCACATCCTATCGTCTTGTACAGCTCATTCCAAGCAGGCACACCCCATGGAAACGAGTTAAATACAGTCGGGAAATCAGTTAGGTTGATGATATTATCATCAACCTTTTTCACTGCATCAGTTGTGAGTAGGAACCTGTGTATAACGAACAAGATAGCCATTGCCACCGCATCATCGTTATTTTTTTTCCCAATTAGTCTCTAAGAAGGTATCGAATATATCTTTGTGATTTATGCTCTCTCTACTATTGGTCCCTTATAGGGTTGCAAGTATAGTTCCAAGGGGGGGTTAGGAACTATTTAAACTTTTTCGCAATTAGGGCAGACTTCTTTTTCTAAGGAAAAAGGTTTTAACAGCGGCGCTGAGTAAACAGCAAGATACTGGCTTAGTCAACTGGTGACTAGGTCAGTTTCTTAGCTTGAGTCAGGAGATAGCACTTAGAGTCTATTCTTGAGCTCAGACGTTCAGCGCGCACAACTCAACTTGACCTTCTTTACTTGGTTAGTTTTTGGTTATTTAAAGCAAGCAATATATATAAGGAGTTAAGGTAAGAAATACTTCACTCAGCAGATTTATCCAGGTTCGGCTTCTTCTAAGCCTACGTCCTGTCCCCGGAACACGTTCCGAGATTTCGAATCCTCTACTGAGCTCTTTAAAGGTAGAGCCTCAAACCTTTTACAATATCAGCAACTGAGTATGACAAGAGTACCTTCCTCTATACCTCTACTCAATCCTAATCTCTCGCTGAGTACTTAAAACCGAGTACTCAGCCTCTCCTTTCTATCTCTAGAAATGATAAGTGTTTTGTCCTATACAAAGATTTTCTAAGACACTTTAGACGATTGAAACAATCACTCTAGACTTTTACACAGATATAAGAATTGTAGTGTAAGATTTTGCTTTGCTTCTTTGCTTGCAGAACTTGTAGAAATTTGGTCAGCGTAACTGCTTGATCAAGTTCTGTGTTTAGTGAAGCTTGTGATGGCACTATTTATAGAGACGTCTGGGCATCGATCATTTCGAATTTCGAAATAACCGTTGGAGGGAAACGGCTATATGTCGTTGTCATCCTGACTTGCTCAGAGCTCTCGGCCAATCATAATTGTGTATCTTCTGTCCTCGGTCAGCTCAGCAGACTGTCTCTCCTTTTATGGTAAAGTCAACTGGACAGCATACTGTGTCGTCTGAACTTTGCCCAAAGGGGAAATACTTTGTCTGGAAGTTTTCCTTCGCCAGCTGCTGTCTTGTATGCTTTGTTGAGACTACTCAGCAGCTTCATCTTGAAGTTGTTCCCGAAGGTCTTCTAGATCCTTTCGTTTGCTGAGTTGCGTTTTGTTCAAAACGGCAACGTCTTGACATACGCGGGCCGAGTTGTACTGAGTTGTTTGACTTGGGCCTTGGCTTCCGTATTGGGCTTGGGCCTTTTAATCCTTATGTCTTATAACAGTTTTAACTCAACATTGAACAAACACATTAGTAGAATAAATCAAAGCATTTAAACTTAGTGTGTTTAGAATATGTATTTTAAATTATACTTAAACAATTTTGTCAAATCAAAATTATGTGGAAAAGTGTTTCAACAAACTCCCCCATTTTGATGTTGGCAAAACTATTCAGCGAGGAACTCAGTATGAGCTCCCCCATGATAGTTGACCTAGTATAATTTAGCAAACTCCCCCGTAAGGGTTGAGCTACTGACTTAGTTTTACTCAAAACATTTTAAAGGTTTAAATGAGTAAGTCTAAGGTCAGTTTTCAGATATAGGTCAGGTATATCAACATATTCTATTTACTCAGTATTAAGCGGAAGGTTTAGTCATATAGAGCGCGCTGAGTAATTTGTTGTTCAATGAGTTCTTATCAGAATGTTTTATAAACACATAGGTCAATGTCAAATATGTTATCAGCATATCATTTAGTCAATAAATGTTACAAGTATTAAACATAGCTGATTTAATTGAAGATACATAATGACTCAGTACTTAATAACATATATCATAACTCAGGATATGAATAAGACATGCAAATATGATATATAGATAGAAGTCAGTAATTACACAGCAACATATATATAGATAAGGCAAATAGATTACAACTGTCTTAACCTATACTGAGCTAGCCTATCTATTTCTTTTTCTTGTGTTGCGATGACTGACTTCGCTCATGCTGAGCTCTTGCTGCATGTTTTTTCTCCCCTGTTTTGTCAACTTCAGGGAGTCTGAAAGCATCAGTTAATACAGCGCGAGTCAGTTCTTGGGATAGCTCCTTAAGATTCTTAGCACTTTCATTTACACCATAAAAAATGGCAACTCCATCAGCTGAGACCTCTTCGGGTACTTTGAGATCAGCAGCACTGAGCATATTGACACTGAATGCTTGAGCTTTGCCTTGCCAGATAAGAGCTTCAGTAAGGCCAGCAAAGATTTGGTGGAAGGTTTTTAAGAGAGCTGTGTCGTAATACTGACGTTGGATGTTGTTATGACGAATGTGATTGAAGGTCTGTTGTGCGAGAGTCATCACCTCGTTCTGCTTCATTGCGTCAGTATCCATCTCTTGCTTATTCAGATTAAGCAACCTTATAGCCTCACCAATTTGCTCTACTGAGCACTGACTGTATGACACCATTTGCTCGTTGGTCTTAAGCTGTTCAGTATGAAGCTGAGCAAATAGCATTTTGAGTTCAGATGAAGTGGCATAGTCAGTGTTCACAGCTGACAATTTCTGGACTTGTTGATGAAGAGAGTTCAGGTGTTGCACAGTTGTCAGCTGGATCTCAGCCAACTTGGCAATTGAATCCTGCTTAGCTTGCTGTGCTTGGAAAGATAAGACGACATTCAGCAGATCCTTGAGTCCCTTAACTTCGTTGAGAAGCTGAGTGACCTGGGAAAGCTGGGTGGTCTCAAGAAGTGAAGATCCAGCAACAGGAGGAGTGGAGTATTGAAGGTCTCTGATTAAAGCTTGCACTGAGTCAATGATCTTTTTGCCGGACTCAGTGGCATTCAGATAGCTTTGGGATCCTTCAGGTACATCAGTGTGACCGGTAGGAGGAGGAGTGAGAGGAGTAACCTGGTCAGTGACTGGAATAGTATGCTCAATCTGCACTTGAGTTGTAGGAACAGTTGATTGATCAGCAGAGAGTTGAGTTTGAGAAGTTGCAATGCGAATACTGTCTGTGCTGACGGCAGAGGTGTGTGGAGTCAGCACCATGCTTGAGGAAATAGCATGAACAGTAGATGGCTCAACCTGACTGGTTGATGTTGCAGAAGCATTAGGGTCGGCATGTTCCTGTTGAGAAGAAACAGAGGCTTATTTTTCTAATGCCGCCGATGTAGTGGAAGTGGATTGGCGTTTGAAAAACTTGAGTTGGACGGTAGAAGGGTCCTTAGTTGTCTTGGAGACGACAAAGTTAGGAAGAGTTGGTAGTTGCACAGGAGGTTCACTGATTAGCTTCTCACTGGCCTTGACCAACTTTCGCCTTCTACGAGGTGGAGTGACAGTATGATCAGGTTCTCTTGAATGAGAAGGGGAAGATTCTTGTTGCTCAGTATAAGGCTGGTCAGCTTGCTCTTCAACTTGATCAACAGAGTGTTGGTCAAGTACTTGCTCAACACCAGCAGCTAACCCAGTATCAGCATCCTCAGCCTCAATCTCACTGGCTGTTTCCTCAGAGTCCTCAGCGTCATCCTGACCGCTGGCTTCTTCCTCTTCTTCTTCGGTACTGTCACCGTCAAGTTCTTCCTCAACTTGAAAGATGAAGTGATCATGTAGCTGAACCTCATGTTCATCATGCTCAGCTTCTGTACTTTGACACTGGGTGAAGTGAGAGTCACCCGGTACAATGAAGTCAGTAGGGATGGCGTTCAGTGGAGCCAGTGTTGAAGACTTCTGCTTCTTCTGAGGTTGCTCAGTAGTTTCCTCAGTTCCAGGCTCACCTTGCCTGCTTCTTTTCTCAGCTGACTTACCAGCTGACTTCTGCCTCTTTGCTGGAGACTCAACATGTTTAGAAGGAGTCTCAGCAGATTTCCTCTTGCGAGAAGCTGGGGCCTTAGTCCTTCTTCCTTTCTTAGGCTCAGCAGTGTCTTCAGCTTGGCCAGCAGCAGCAGTAACTTTGCCTTTTTTTAAGGGCTGTCCAAACTTCAATGCCCTCAGCGAGGCAGCTGTGATCTCAGATCCTCGATTTTTCTCCTCACCTTCAAGATCAACCTTATGGTCAATGAGGATTCTAGTGATGAGTGATCCAAGCCGCATCGTGCCAGTGCTTCGAAGGAACCCAGCAACGAGAAAGACCGACATGTTGATGGGGGTGTACGTCAGCATGTGCCATATAAAGCACTGCTCGAAATTGGTTGCTGATGTAGTGCAGTTGATCTTCGGGTAGAGGAAGTAGGTCAGCAAGTAGTGAGCCATCTTCTGATGCTGACCTATTGATGAAGCTGACACTTCTCCTGAGTGACCCTCAGGTTTGCAGAAGTTGTGTGCATAGTCAGTTTTATCCTGATCTCCTGATCTTCTCAGCCTTGCTCCCTCAGTCTTTAGCTTGAGAAGATTTCCTATGTAGAGAGGGTTGACGAAGATGGTTTTGCCTTTCACCTCAGTGCACAGGTAGTCAGGGTTGTCACTAGCAACCTTGAGGTTGTGGTAAAACTCCCTCACTAGGTCAGGATAGGTTTCATCCCTAACCGAAAACAGCTCCGTCCAGCCGTTTTGTGAAATCCATTCACAGAAAGGTTTTTCGTTTTGGACGAAGTGTTCTGAGACCCATCTGGAGGGCTCAACTTCCATTCTCGTACGTTCTCAAAAACTTTGGTGTAGGTTCAAATTTTCACAGTCTTTCCTTGACCAGAGGTTTGGCCAGTTTTTCCTTTGCTCGGCGTAGGCGGATTTCCAGCAGGTTCATCAGAGTTAGTCTTTTGGTGGCCGGCACCGGAGACGTTGTAGGATATCTTAGCCATTTTCAAGGATGGAGAAGATTTAGAGGAATCTTGAGAGAGAAGGTTTCTTTGCCTTAGAATTTGATTAAGCGTAAAGAATAAACGATGGGAAATTACCCATTATTTATAGATGGAATGAGCGGTGTGGATTTAATCAAATCCATGTGTCAGTTTTGCCTTGGGATTGTGTACCGACAAAAATCCTGACATTTATGACACATACGGCGAATACGTCATCCTAGGGCTATACGCGTGCTTTTACATTTATGCTAACGGATCTAACACTCAGCATTTAGAACGTCAAGCATTTGATATTCTGAGTGGTCAGTAATGCATTTTCGGATGATTTTTAAGTTTAAGTTTAAACTAATTTACTCAGTGTGCAAGTTTACTCAGTATTTGATGTTCAGTCAGTTTCCATGAGTTACTCAGCAAACAATCAATCATTCAGCATAGTAATTCACTCAGCATTCATATTCATTTAGCACAGGAATTTACTGAAGAGGATTAAACATACCAATTGCTTCTCTCAGTATGCTGAACTGCTCACGGGCCAGTGGCTTCGTGAAGATATCCGCAAGCTGTTCGTCCGTTGGGACAAAAGTCAGCTTGATCTCACCCTTGAGTACATGGTCTCTAATGAAGTGATGTCTGATGCTGACATGCTTCATTCTGCTGTGTTGAATTGGATTCTTTGAAAGATCAATTGCACTTTTGTTGTCACACTTGACTTCAATTGTCTTCGTTTGAACACCATAATCTTCAAGCTGTTGCTTAATCCATAGGACTTGAGCAACACAATGACCAGCAGCAATGTACTCAGCTTCAGTAGTGGACAAGGCTACTGACGCCTGCTTTTTGGTGAACCAGGATACAAGACAGCTTCCTAAGAAGTGACATCCTCTAGAGGTGCTTTTACGTTCTAGCTTATCTCGTCCATAGTCAGCATCAGTGTATCTGATGAGTGTAAAATCATGAGTATTTGGATACCATAGACCTGCGTTCACTGAGCTTTGCAAATATCTAGCACAGTAGCATACTGAAAATTGAATGTCCGGTCTACTGGCTATTAAGTAAAGTAGAGAGCCTATCATACCTCGATATAATTTGCTGTCTACTGACTTACCATTCTCGTCAGCGCATAGGACAGTGTCAGTCCCCATAGGAGTGGATATTGGCTTGCAATTTTCCAAGTCATATTTCTTTAATATCTCCTTGGCATACTTGGCTTGACTGATGAAGATGTCATTCTTTCCTTGTTTAATTTGAAGACCGAGGAAGAAGTTGAGTTCTCCCATCATGGACATTTCAAACTCAGTCTGCATTTGTTTGCTAAACTCCTTGCACATTGATTCGTTAGTTGCACCAAATATTATATCATCAACATAAATTTGGGCCAGCAGGGTATCTTTACCCTTTTTCTTAATGAATAAGGTTGTATCAGCTTTGCCCCTGACGTAATTTCTAGTCAGCAGGAAACTGGTCAGCCTCTCATACCAAGCACGTGGTGCTTGCTTGAGGCCATACAGAGCCTTTTTGAGTTTGTAAACATGGTTTGGGAACTTAGGGTCCTCAAAACCTGGAGGTTGATTTACATAAACCTCCTCGTTTATAACTCCATTAAGAAATGCACTTTTGACATCCATTTGGAATAATTTAAAGTTCATGTAAGATGCATATGCACATAGAATTCTAATTGCCTCTAGCCTTGCCACTAGGGCAAAGGTCTCACCGTAGTCAATACCTTCTTGCTGACTGTAGCCCTGAGCTACAAGCCTTGCTTTGTTCCTGACTACGTTTCCTTGTTCATCCATCTTGTTCCTGAAGACCCATCTTGTTTCGATGGTCTTTTGACTCTTTGGATGAGGTACTAGCTCCCATACATCGTTTCTTCTGAATTGATCGAGCTCCTCTTGCATTGCGTTCATCCAGAATTCATCGTACTCAGCTTCAGTGAAATTCTTCGGTTCTTGTACTGAGACGAAGGCGACATTGCTGAGGTACTTCCTGAGTTGATTCCTCATCATCAGGGTATTCCCAGCAGAATCAAGGATCGCACTCTCTGAGTGCCCTCTTGGGATCCTTATCTCTTTAGGTAGATTTATGTCTTGTGCTGTTTCTATTTCAACAATCTCTGCAGAAGTAGATGGGTCAGTAAAAGTAATCTTAGGTTCACTCTTACTCTTGGTCAGCCTTTTAGTGAATGACTCAGTAGCTGGTTCTTGGTCAGCGGTGGTTACTGAGTGTGGATCATCTTCGGTCAGCGGCTGGTATCTACCTGCAGGGTCAGTTTCGTCGAACTCTACATGTACTGACTCTTCTAAAATTTGAGTTCGCTTATTAAAAACTCTGTATGCTTTGCTGTTTGTTGAGTAGCCCAGAAAGATAGCCTCATCAGCTTTTGAATCAAACTTTGCTAAGCTATCTTTGGTATTTAAAATAAAACATCTACAGCCAAAGGCACGAAAGTATCCAATATTGGGCTTTCGTCCTTTCCAAAGTTCATAGGGGGTTTTCTTTAGTATAGGTCTAACTAGAGCCCTATTAAGAATATAGCATGCTGTGTTAATAGCCTCTCCCCAAAATTACTTTGGAAGCCTATGCTCATCCAGCATTGTCCTGGCTATTTCAACCAGAGTTATGTTCTTCCTTTCTACAACCCCATTTTGCTGAGGTGTTCTAGGAGCAGAAAAATTGTGGTCAATGCCGCTGGCTTCACAGAATTCAACAAACTTTTGGTTTTTGAATTCTCCACCGTTATCACTACGGATGTGAGCTAATTTTAGGTCTTTTTCATTTTCAATTTTTCTAACCAAGTTTGAAAATGTCTCAAAGGTCTCATCCTTGCTGGTCAGCAAGATAACCCACGTATACCGAGAGAAGTCATCTATAATGACCAAGGAAAATCTTCTTCCACCCAGACTCAGCGGCTGGACTGGACCAAAGAGATCCAAGTGTAGCAACTCTAACGGACGTTTAGTTGAGACAATATTTTTGCTGTGAAAAGATTGTTTGGTTTGTTTTCTAGCTTGGCAAGCATGACATAATTGATCTTTTTGAAATTTAAGTCCAGGCAGTCCCTCAACCAATTGCTTTCTTACTAGTTTGGCCAGGAGGTCAATGCTTACATGACCAAGTCTCCTGTGCCATAGCCAGGAATTTTCTTCCTTTGATACTAAGCACACAGTTTTTGAAAACTTTTTCTCTAAGTCTAGCATAAAGACATTATCTATTCGAGGGGCAGTTAATATTAACTCATTTGTTTTACCCTCGTATATTTTACATCCAGTAGTATCAAATATAACTCTTCTCCCATTATCACATAGCTGAGCTACGCTGAGTAAGTTATATTTGAGTCCGCTGACTAAGGAGACAGATTCAATAGTAGGATTACCTCCGATGGTTCCTGACCCTACTATCTTACCCTTCTTGTTGTCTCCAAAACTTACACTTCCTCCTCGTTTACGCTCAAACATGATGAACTGAGTTTCATCACCCGTCATATGCCTTGAGCATGCGCTGTCAATATACCACATCTTTGACTTCTCGGCACATCTCAGGCTTACCTGCATTGTAACTAGTTACTTTTAGGTACCCAATTCTTTTTGGGACCTTGCTTGTTAGGTGCAACAGGTAAAGCATCATATTTTATTTTATAGCAACATACATGGACAGTATGGCCATTCTTTCCACAGAAGTCACAACTGACCTTCTGTTTAGGATGTTTCACTGACTTGTCAGCACCCCAGTGCTGAGCGTGCCAGCACACCTTAGTGGTGTGTCCTAACTTCCCACAAAAGTCACACTGGACTTTTCGCTGGGGATTCCATCTCTGCTGAGTACCTTGGTACTGAGTTCTCAGAGGACTGTTTCTTTTATTTGGAACCTTTAGTTGGTTCTGGATAGTTGTGACGTCCTTTCTCAGTTTCTTTGAAACTGACTGGACTTCAGAGACATACTCATGCATGATCTTCATGTTATCATGCAGAGTTGAATTGTCCTGAAGAAGGAATCTGAGGTCACTCAGTTTGACCTCTTCCACTTCATCACAATGCCTGCTGAGTGCTCTAACTTTCTTATTACACTTCTTGACAAGTGTATAGAGATCACTCAGGGCATTAACCATATCGTTTCTGAGCTGGGGAAGAGAAATTACCTTATTTGATTGCTCCTCGTCATCTGATAGGTCAGCATGCTCAGAGACGCATGGCTCAGCAAGTTCGTCAGCCATGAAGCATATCTTCGCTGACTCGGTGGCCTCAGTTTCTGTAGATGAAGACTCATC
Organism: Euphorbia lathyris; assembly: GCF_963576675.1. Lineage (NCBI taxonomy): Eukaryota > Viridiplantae > Streptophyta > Magnoliopsida > Malpighiales > Euphorbiaceae > Euphorbia > Euphorbia lathyris. Next base: position 42,636,128 of record NC_088919.1, on the reverse strand, counting down.
GCTGTCGCTCCAAGTAGCCACCATTGCCTTCTTCCCACTTTTCTTGTCTTTCCTCAGTGTGGGGCAGTTTGACTTAATATGGCCAGTTTGATGGCACTCAAAGCATGTAATGGGCTTTGAGCTGTCCTTTTTGTATTTGCTGTCACTTGAGTCAGCCTTATACTTATCAAACTTTCTGTAAGGTTTTTTAGAGTATTTGTCACTCTTCCTGAATAGCCTTTTCATCTTCCTTGTGAACATAGCCATCTCCTCATCGTCAGTTGAACTCCCGTCAGTGGAGTCAGCTTTCATGACAAGGGATTTCTGCTTCTTGTCTTCAGATTTTTCCTTCACCTCAAAGTTTTTCATGGATATCTCATGGGTCAGCAATGAACCGATGAGTTCGTCATATTTGTAGGTGGTTAAATCCTGAGCTTCCTCAACTGCTGTCTTCTTTGCTTGCCCGTCTTTAGGAAGACTCCTGGGTATCTTTTTGACTTGTTCTTCCTCAGTGAAGATTTTCCCAAGTCTCTTGAGCTCATTAATGATGTTGGTAAACCTTGCATTCATGTCTGAAATGCCCTCATCATTGTTCATCTTGAACAGCTCGTACAGTCTCATCTGCTGATTCACCTTGGACTCCTTTACTTTATTGGTTCCCTCGTAGGTGACTTCCAGCTTTTTCCAGATCTCTTGCGCCGACTCACAACCTGAGATTTTGTTATATTCTGCAGCATCGAGCGCACAGTGAAGCATATTGATAGCCGAAGCATGGTTTTGGAGCTTCTTTAGATCATCCTCTGTCCATTTGGCCTCAGCTTTTACAACTGTTAGGCCAGCCACAACCTCGACAGGTACAAATAGGCCTTGGACTATAGACAGCCAGGCACTCATGTTTGTAGCCTGAATGAAGTTTTTTATCCTATTCTTCCAGAAGGTATAGATTGACCCGAAGAATAGGGGAGGCCTAGTAATGGACAGCCCCTCAGGCAGTATTTGAGTTGTTTGGTTTCCAGGGAGAAACCGAGTGCTGTTTTCGCCCATGGTAGGGATCAGCTTAAGGTTGTTAGACCTTTAGCAGTGAGCTCTTAAGCTCTGATACCACTTGTTGGTCCCTTGTAGGGTTGCAAGTATAGTTCCAAAGGGGGGTTAGGAACTATTTAAACTTTTTCGCAATTAGGGCAGACTTCTTTTTCTAAGGAAAAAGGTTTTAACAGCGGTGCTGAGTAAACAGCAAGATACTGGCTTAGTGAACTGGTGACTAGGTCAGTTTCTTAGCTTGAGTCAGGAGATAACACTTAGAGTCTATTCCTGAGCTCAGACGTTCAGCGCGCACAACTCAACTTGACCTTCTTTACTTGGTTATTTAAAGCAAGCAATATATATAAGGAGTTAAGGTAAGAAATACTTCACTCAGCAGATTTATCCAGGTTCGGCTTCTTCTAAGCCTACGTCCTGTCCCCGGAACACGTTCCGAGATTTCGAATCCTCTACTGAGCTTTTTAAAGGTAGAGCCTCAAACCTTTTACAATATCAGCAACTGAGTATGACAAGAGTACCTTCCTCTATACCTCTACTCAATCCTAATCTCTCGCTGAGTACTTAAAACCGAGTACTCAGCCTCTCCTTTCTATCTCTAGAAATGATAAGTGTTTTGTCCTATACAAAGATTTGCTAAGACACTTTAGACGATTGAAACAATCACTCTAGACTTTTACACAGATATAAGAATTGTAGTGTAAGATTTTGCTTTGCTTCTTTGCTTGCAGAACTTGTAGAAATTTGGTCAGCGTAACTGCTTGATCAAGTTCTATGTTTAATGAAGCTTGTGATGGCACTATTTATAGAGACGTCTGGGCATCGGTCATTTCGAATTTCGAAATAACCGTTGGAGGGAAACGGCTATATGTCGTTGTCATCCTGACTTTCTCAGAGCTCTCGGCCAATCATAATTGTGTATCTTCTGTCCTCGGTCAGCTCAGCAGACTGTCTCTCCTTTTATGGTAAAGTCAACTGGACAGCATACTGTGTCGTCTGAACTTTGCCCAAAGGGGAAATACTTTGTCTGGAAGTTTTCCTTCGCCAGCTGCTGTCTTGTATGCTTTGTTGAGACTACTTAGCAGCTTCATCTTGAAGTTGTTCCCGAAGGTCTTCTAGATCCTTCTGTTTGCTGAGTTGCGTTTTGTTCAAAACGGCAACGTCTTGACATACGCGGGCCGAGTTGTACTGAGTTGTTTGAAGTGGGCCTTGGCTTCCGTATTGGGCTTGGGCCTTTTAATCCTTATGTCTTATAACAGTTTTAACTCAACATTGAGCAAACACATTAGTAGAATAAATCAAAGCATTTAAACTTAGTGTGTTTAGAATATGTATTTTAAATTATACTTAAACAATTTTGTCAAATCAAAATTATGTGGAAAAGTGTTTCAACATCTACCTCCAAAATAGAGATTCCTCAATCTGTTTTCCCTTTTATAATTGCTCATCCGTTTAAAAATTGGTAACGGATCACCTAGTATCAATCCGGTTATGAGTGTGAATTCACGCTGACCGAATTTCACTTCAACACCATTGATTTGGAACCACATTTCTCCGGATTTACCCTCTTTCGGATTGATCTCCATTGTAAGAACCCCGTGGCATAGAGGAGAGGACAACGAATACACTTCGAAGTCCACCAAATGCCCAAAACATGTTTTCCTGAACATGGCCAACTGCACTGTGGATAATCTTTGTTTCACTTTCTTCATCACCTCAGCATCAGAACGAACTGTGATAGTAGCTCTCGTATCATAGGCGTAGGGGTACCTAAACGCGTATTTGATACTCTTCTTAAGTGTCTTTGATGTCCTCTTCCTCTTTTTGGAATTAGACTTAGAATGATCACCCTTCCAAATCATAAAGTATATCAAATTAGTCAAGTAAATACTCACTTCGCGAATATGACATTCGCGAACTGACAAGCGCATTCGCGACTTTGCATATGCGGAACAATAGCATATGCATCGACTGCTTCGTGGACATGAGTTTACTTCGCAGATTTTGATCTTCGCGAAGTAAACTCATATTCGCGAACTGGTCGATTCTGTAAAATTTGGTCCCCCCAACTGATTTTAACTATTTCTAAGTATCATTATAACAAAACGAAGCTATGAACCAACGAAAAAACACAATAAATTTGCAAACCCTACTTCTAAATCGCATGAGAAGTAAAATCATCGTAGTATAGGAATAGAAGCATTAAAACCTAATCAGAAATCACAAAATAACATACATTCTTGCCGGTTCTTGCCATTGGAATCGGTTGGAAGTCGCTGTAAGAAGAAATGTAAAGATTGGAGGTGTTGAAGATGTTCGTCGTTCGAGATTTTTAGTGTTCGTCGTTCAAGTTTCGCGAATGGTTTAGGGGTGAAATGCAAAAGTTCTAATATATATATGAAGGGCATTTTCGGAAAGTTTTAAGGGTATAGTCTATATATGTAAGTTGGTTGATAATGAGTTTTAAAATGTAAATGAGCCTCCCACCCAGTTTTGTAATTTACCAAATTCTTTTTATTAAGGGTATAAAAGTAATTTAATAATATGTGATGACCACTTTTAATTTTTAAAGAGTGAAAATTGATGAGGTGCATTGACCAAGTGGTTAACATGGTTGACCGGTCATTTTTACCTGATGTACACTTTAGTGAGAAGTCACTAAAAAATTGTACACTTTAGTGTGCAAAATTGAAGGTTGTATACCAAATTGTGAAAATGGATAAAGTTGTACGCCACGTATGTAATTTACCCTAGAAATGCATAGTAACCATTCTTCCCCCCCTACTTCTCTCTATCAAACAAATCCAAAAATGATAGTCCACTTTTAAATAAATATAGGGTCCGTTTGTTTTATCTGCTGTTTGCTGTTTCCTGTTACGGTTTGCTGTTTGCTGTTTGAAAAGGCTGCTGTTCCAAAAAGCAGAGATTCACTGCTTTTATAAAAAGCTACTTTTCGGCTACAAAAGGCAAATAGGAGGTGTCTAACCAAACACCTTAAACTCTCCTTTTCAAAGTGAAAAGGCAAACAGGAGGTCGAAAAGCAGCTACCAAACACCCCATAGAAAGATAGTTTGAAAGATAATTTTCTACATTATTTTTCTAATTTATTCATATATATTAAACTTACTAATATGAGTGAGTAAGCATTAAATTGTTACAATTCTTAATTATATTTGTATTGGAATTTGTAGAATTTTATAATTTCAAATTATTTTGAGATGTATCTTGTTGATTTGTATGCATAATAATTAAAACGTATATTAAGAAAATTATGTAAAAAAAAGTCATGCATAATTTAGGACAGCCTATAATATCAAAGTGGTGGCTAAGAGTACAATTTCAAAATTCGGATAAATAAGTAATACATTTTATTTGAAATTTTTATGTTCGGAAACAACATTTCTGCTCAAGTTGGAGATTAATATGTGTGCTTATAATTTGATACAATTATTCAGTTTATACTTTCAAGGAAAATTTTACCTTTAATCACTTTGACTGAATCAGAATTTGAAAAGTTCAAATAATTAAAAAAGGAAATAATATGTGTAATTTGGATATGCATGATATAATCGTATACCAAATTAAGCAAACCCTTGTAATTATGTGTGATTAGTTTGTCTTTTTTGCGGTGGAAATCATGACTACTAAACTCCTTTAGCCGGCAATTGGATACATAATGTATTAAGGTCTAATTAATTTGATAGGTTAGATTATTAGACCCATTCAAACATCCAACTTTCTTTTCTGATTTTGATTATATAATAATCTCCTAGCAAAATGTATATTTGAAAATTTCTACATTGATATATGTAATGGAAGAGACAATTAAACAACTAAACATTAGGGCTTAATACATCATTACCCTGAATTTATTCTAAAAATTTAACTTAACCATGTACTTTAAAACTTGAAACTGTTCTATTGACCCCTTATACATAGGATAAAATACACCGATGGTCACTGAACTTTACTAATTTTAACACTGTGTCTACTAAACTTCAATTCTTAACGGTATTGTCACTAAACTTTATACTTTTTAATACCGTTAGCCACTCAACGCCTCAAAACGACCATTGACGGTCTTAAAATAAAATATTCGAAGAGCTAATAATATTCTAAGGAACTTTAATTCTTGAAAAGTTTCATTTTTAGGTCATTTAGGTGTTGTTTGGTTAGGAGAGAGTGTTACTTTTTGAGAGAAAAATCTCCAAAAAATGTGATTTTGAAAAATAAAAAATGTAGTTTCATGGTAAATATCGTTCTGGACAGTTTTAACTCTTGAATATTTTCATTTTGAGGTTGTTGAATGATATTTTGAGGAGTTAGTTAAAGTTGAGTAGCCACTGGTATTAAAAATGTAAAATTCAGTAATATCACTTTTAAGAATTGAAGTTCAATGACCACAATGTTAAAATGAGTAAAGTTTAATGACCAATGTTGTAATTTACCCTTTATACATATGCTTGTTTAAAATGATCTATTCACTATTGAAAAGTGCATATTAGGACCTTGAATTTGCTTAAAATTATGTATTAGACATCCGAATTTTGTTTAAAACGTACCCATTTTTAAGTTTTTCAAAATATCTCCTTATTCCACCGCTACATGAATTTTAAAAAGTTAACTGTTCATTTAACAAATATAGAAGTTTTTAATAAAACATTTTTAAAGTTTCTTGTATTTGGAACAAGTATAGAGTGTGAAGAATGTATTAAGCCAAAAATTAGGCATAATACATTTTTGGACCTTTCACATATCTAAACTTCTTAATATTACTCTCTATGTTTTTTTTTATCTCATTCCTATTTACTATTTCATAGTCTAATGGTTGTTCACAAACCTTGTTGTTTTTGGTGTCACATAGGCCAATGTAATAAACATAAGTAACAAATCATTATAATGGTTTGTTACTTCCAAATTTTAGGGTTCACTTATTATAAAACACTGTAGATTCGCTCAATTAATATATAATTAATAATTTTTTATTCAATAAAATAATTAATTCAATATTTATTATTAATTCTATAAAAATTATTTAACAAAATAGTATGAAAAATTTTGAAATAAAAAAGATTAAGGGACTAAAAACAAAAATAGTATGAAAAAAATATTGAAATAAAAAAAACAGATTGAGAGGGACTAAAACCAAAAAATAGTATGAAAAAAAAATAGATTGAAAGACTAAAAACAATAAATGGAAAATATACTTCTCGTAACTCCAATTTCGCAGAGAAACAACTGTATTCCAGACTTCATCATTTAAACCATTCTTAATTTTCAGATCTGAATCTTTTCTTTTACAATCCCATAGATTTAGTGTTCTACGGATAAGATTTATAATTTCCACTCTTGCTAAAGTAGAGAGAGTTACAAATAAAAAGATTATAAACAACAGATGCAGTTTAAATGGATTAAGAGATCCGGCAAAATATAAAATCCAATGAGAAAAAGGCTTAACGAACAAAGAAAAAAAAACTAGGATAACAAAAACGGTGAGAAGAGAAAATAAGGAAGACAAGTCTCTTACTTCCTTCCCAATTAGATAATAGCAAATTGTATCTACATAATGCCCGATTCTCTAATGCTCAAAAGAACTTAAAAAGAAAATAGTCAACGATGATAGAGGATACTAAATTTGATTTCTAGCCCACAATATACTAAAGCTTGTTATCAAAATAAGTTACAAACCAAATTTAGTTACATTAGTTGTTAATATTGATAAATAACAAGTAAATAACACTCCTTATGAGTACTTTTATGTGATCAAGATTCATTTATTTTTGAAGAATTTTTTTCTTGTCATCAATGGTGAAGGTCTTGGGACCTTGCTGTCTCCATTGAGGAGTTTGACATTTGTCTGATTTTGATTATCATGAAGAGTTTCATACGTGTTGATATGTCGATCTTAAAATTAAGGTACTTATTATTTTATATCATGCTGTTAGAAAATTGGGATCACAAACATAAAATAGGGACGTGATTAATTACTGTTCTTAAGGAAATATTAGCCCCCACTATCAATTACTATTAGGTTTCTGACTAAGTTTCCTCTAGGATTTCCCTAACATGAAATTAATGATAGCAATTCAATTAATTTCCCTATGAACGTATTTGAAATAATTAAAACAGTAAGTGAAAAGGTATGAAGGATTGAGGATATTTATAGCCAAAAACCTGGTTGTCAAAACAGTTATAAAACTGTTTTATCTTTATCCAAAATACAGATGTCTCTAGACAATACAGATATCTCCAGACATACAGATGTCTCTAGACAATACAGATGTCTCTTAGACAATATAAAATACAGATTTTCTTCTTATTCTTTCCATGTGGAATTTCCACAACACCAATATTAAAGACTAATATCTAACAATCCCCCACTTAGGCTTTATGTATTGGTGTTTAAACAAATCTCATTAGAGTTATGCATAAATGTCGATATCTTGCGATTTGGACCTCCACTTAGTGTAATACTTCAAGGGAAAACGGAATTAATGGCGGCTTGTCGCTTTTGAGCCATAATCCCTTTTGTTATACCGGAGGTATCACACACATAACTTCTATATAAATGTACGTTCATAGAAATGGTAGCACTATTATGGCCATGCGCTCATCCTAGACTTCATGGACAATTATAAAAGTAGATCACACTTTGTTTAGGAGCGACACCACTCCTTATGTCCATATAGGTGAAGTTCAAACACAACACATGAAGCTTCATTAAGAGTCTAAGACTCACCCTAATAATCATATACTATCTAATTTATTATTACACTTAGTATATCAATCAGTTATCAACAACTTGTTTTTACCACATTGAACCTTTACATAGTGATAATACTATACATAGGTTGGGTTTCTGTTGTTGCTGATGTAATCATATAGGTCTTAAACCAATCTCTTTGGACATTTTATATACTATGTCCCTTGGAAGTCCTTTTGTGAAAGGATCTGCCAAATTATTACAAGACTTAACATATACGACAGTAATAATCCCATCTGATATTAATTGTCGTACATACGAATGTCTTAAGCTAATATGTCTATACTTTCCATTATATATCTTGTTATAAGCTCTAGACAAAGTAGCTTCACTATCGCAGTTCAAAGAAATGGCTGACATCGGTTGTGGCCACAACTTAATATCTAATAGCATATTCCTCAGCCATTCAGCTTCTTTTCTTGCTGCTGCTAAGGCCAAAAATTCAGCCTCTATTGTGGAATGAGTAATACAAGTTTGTTTCTTTGAAGCCCAAGAAACAGCTCCTCCACCAAGCATAAAAATCCAACCACTTGTAGACTTACTATCACCAATACTATTTATCCAACTAGCATCTGAATAACCCTCAAGAACTGCTGGAAATTTATTATAATATAATCCAAGGTTTTTGGTTCTTTTTAAGTAACCTAAAACCCTACCAATTGCTTTCCAATGTTCACGACTCAGATTACTCGTAAATCTAGAAAGTTTACAAACAGCAAATGCAATATCTGGTCTAGTACTATGTGATGCATACATCATACTTCCTATCGCACTTGCATACTCAAGTTGAGCAACACCTCTTCCTTCATTTTTAGTAAGTTTACAAGATGAATCATAAGGGGAATTAGCCTCTTTAATCTTTAAGTGCTCAAATTTATTAAGCACTTTTTCAATATAATGAGATTGACTCAGCGCAAAACCCCCACTATGCTTTATAGCTTTGATACCTAAGATAGTATCAACTTCATTTAAATCTTTCATTTCAAAACATGAACTCAAATAGTTATTAGTCTCATCAATTCCTTTCATATTGGTTCCAAAGATTAACATGTCATCAACATATAAACATATGATGACACCATAATCTTTTGTAAATTTAGAGTAAATGCACCTATCTGCTGAGTTATAAGTAAAACCATGTGACAAAATAACAGAGTCAAATTTTTCGTGCCATTGTTTAGGAGCTTGTTTTAATCCATACAAGGATTTAACCAATTTGCAAACTTTATTTTCATTTCCAGGGAGAACAAAACCTTCAGGTTGTTTCATGTACACTTCTTCTTCTAAATCCCCATTTAGAAAAGTCGTCTTCACATCCATTTGATGTACGTATAGACCAAAAATAGAAGCTAAAGCCATAAGTACTCTAATGGATGTAATTCTAGCCACGGGTGCATAAGTGTCAAAATAATCTACCCCTTCTTTTTGAGTAAAACCTCGTGCAACCAATCTAGCTTTGAAAGAATTTATAGATCCATCTGTATTATACTTAATCCTAAATACCCATTTGAATCCAACAGTTTTGGACCCTGGAGGCAAGTCCGTAATATACCAAGTATTGTTTGATATCAATGAATCCATTTCATCATTGATTGCCTCTTTCCAAAAAGCTGAATTTCTAGAAGCCATTGCTTCTTGAAAAGTTTTGGGATCATCTTCTACAGTAAGTATAATCGGTATTTTATTAGTAACCCCATTTCTATTTCCCTCCACCAGAAAGAGAATAGTTTGAGAATTAATAAAATCTGGACCTAAATTCTTCTCTTTTCTAGTTCTTTCACTTCTTCTAGGTTCATTAGAAGAATCAGGCACAACTCTTTTCCCATTTGAGTTTGAAGCAATTTGTGGTGCTATTGAGGTTTCTATTCCTGTGGAATCGCCACGAAATTTATTTTCAAAGAATTCAGCGTCTCGTGATTCCACTATAACATTAGAATCCAAATCCAAAAACCTATATGCTTTTGAATTTTCAGCATAGCCCACAAAAACACATTTCAAAGCCCTTGGTCCTAATTTAGTTTTCTTAGGATCTGGAACCTTGTAATATACAAGACAACCCCACACCTTAAAGTAATTTATATTAGGTTTCCTTCCTTTCCAAATTTCATAAGGTGAAACCTTAAATTTATTAGAAGGCACTCTGTTGTGTATATGACATGCGGTTAGCAAAGCTTCTCCCCATAAATTAAGTGGAAAATTTGCATTAACAAGCATTGAATTTAACATATCCCCTAAAACACCATTTTTCCTTTCATCAACTCTATTTTGTTGAGGTCTATAAGGAGCACTAACCTGATGTATAATTCCACTAGATTGACAAAAAGAAGAAAATTCTGTAGGAAAATACTCCCCACCTCTATCACTGCGTAGAATTTTAATTTTCTTATTCTTTTGTGTCTCTACCATGGCTTTATAACATTTAAACATTTCAAATGCTTGGTCTTTTGTTTTTAACAAATAAACATAGGTAAAACGAGAACTATCATCAATGAAAGTTATGAAATACCTATTACCTCCTCTGGTTAAATTTCCATTAAATTCACAAATATCAGAATGAATAGGTTATGTATTTCTTTCAATTTTAGGAAATGGTTTCCTTTTCATTTTTTCTTGAACACATACCTCACATTTATCTTCATGATCATTACCTTAAGATATCATTCCATTTTTAGACATATATTTCATGGTTCTATAATTGGTGTGTGCTAAACGATTATGCCACAAATGAAAAGAAGTACATTCAATCGCATGCACAAGAAAATAAGCAGAATTCTCAACTTTATTGATAGACAATTTGAACATTCCATCACAGACATAACCTTTCCCAACAAATGCTCCAGCCTTAGACAAAATTATTTTATCAGATTCTATTACAGCCTTTAACCCCTTCTTACATAACATAAAACCAGTAACTAAATTCTTCCTAATTTGAGGAACATGAAAAACATTGGTGAGAATAACTTTCTTTCCATAAGTAAACTGAATTTCAACAGTCCCGGTTCCTTGAACCTTGGAAGAGTGATGATCACCCAATAGAACTTCATGGTCTGGAGAAAAATCAATATAAGTCTTGAAGAGTTCTTTGTTATTGCAAACATGAGTAGTTGCACCAGAATCATACCACCAATCATTACTTATGGTAAGAGATGCCATATGCAATTCTTGGATCATACCAATTTGCAACTCAGAAACCATGGTAATAATTTCATTATTGTCAATATGTTCAACAACATTTGCTTTGTCCTCACTCTCCTTATTCTGATTTTTGCTATCCTTCTTCTTAGGGTTCTTACAGAACCTTTTGATGTGTCCTTTTTCACCACAATTATAACAAACAACATCAGACAAATTATTCTTAAACTTTTTGTTGTTGTTGGGATTATTCTAATAATTTCCTTTCCTCTTTTTGCCTCCTTTCTGATTATTACTGACATAATTAACTTTAGAACTAGAAGAAACATCATGTTTCTTATCACGAATTCGAGTTTCCTCTTCAATTCGTAAATGCTTCTGAATTTGTTCCAAATTAAAATCCTCAAAAGTGTGCAACAGTTTCTTCCTATAGTTATTCCAACTTGGAGGTAATTTGGCTATGATTACCCCCACAAGTAATTTCTCTGGAATGTCTAAAGTAAGATCCTTAAATTTAGAGGCCAAGATAAGAAATTCATGGACTTGGTCAAGTACAGATGCAGAATCATTCATAGTAAATTCAAAAAATTTCATACTAATAAACTTATCTGCCCCTTGCTTTTCTGAATTATACTTTATCTCCAAAGATATCCATATATCCTTTGCCTTTTGTACAGGAATGTACAAATCATAAAGACGATCAGAGAGATGGTTCAAAATATATCCTCTACATAGTGCCTCGTCTTCTTCTCGCTTCTTACGTTCAACCACAATTCCATCAGTATCTTTGTCACTCGGTTCTGGAATAGACTGCAAATCAATGTCCAGAATGTAAAAAAATTTCAGAGTGATCAGAAAAAATTTCATAGTCTCCTTCCAACGAGTGAAATTCGTCCCATCAAACTGATCAAGTTTACCAACATCACCAACATTCTTTAGCACGTTCTCCATAATATTTCCTTAAGATTGTTAGAAAATTGGGATCACAAACATAAAATAAGGACGTGATTAATCACTGTCCTTAAGGAAATATTAGCCCCCACTATCAATTGCTATTGGGTTTCTGACTAAGTTTCCTCTAGGATTTCCCTAACATTAAATTAATAATAGCAATTCAATTAATTTCCTTATGAACGTATTTGAAATAATTAAAACAGTAAGTGAAAAGGTATGAAGGATTAAGGATATTTATAGCCAAAAAGCTGGTTGTCAAAACAGTTATAAAACTGTTTTATCTTTATCCAAAATACATATGTCTCCAGACATACAGATGTCTCTTAGACAATATAAAATACAGATTTCCTTCTTATTCTTTCCATGTGGAATTTCCACAACACCAATATTAAAGACTAATATCTAACATATGCAAATATAATTCATCAGATTATTCTAAATAAGAATGTACATTTTTCAAGACGCGTGTACAAGATACTTCCTGAACTTTCCTCGGATTCGGATTAATAATTACTAACAACTTAAAATACTATCACCACTCATAGACTGACACATGTCCTATGTAGAAACTAAGGATATGCACTACAAAAAAAAACAGCTTTTTTGTGGGGAATTTTTTCCCCACAAAAGTTCAATTTTTCGCCACTAAAAGCTTTTTGTGGCGAAAAAAATTTCGCCACATGATCGCCAGTGTTAGAGCGCTATTAAAGGTCAAATAAAATTTCGCCACAAAATGTACATATCAGTGGCGAAAGCACCTCTCGCCACAAATGATAATAATTTTTGTGGCGAAATTAAGCATCACTATTATTTATAAAATCGCCATAAATTTTATTATTTTATGGCTATATATACGATATTTGTGGGGAAAATTTTCCCCACTGATACTTCTATGATTCTGTGGGGAATAAACAATTGCCAGAAATGTGAAAAATATTTGTGCAGAAATTTTCCCCACTGTTCCTGCTATTATTCTGGAGGGATTTAAAAATCGCCACAAATGTTGATGATTTTGTGGGAGAAATTTCTCCACTGATGCACAATTTTATTTGAGAAAATGTTTGTATCCTGCAAATAATATTTAATATTTTTCAATTTTAATTAATTTGGATTGAAGGGAGCTATATTTTTTTTTTGATTCAAATTGAAGGGAGCTACATATATATATATATATATATATATATCAAACAATTGCTACCCTAATAAAAGAGCAATATTTCATAGAAACTTCCTTACAATTGCATACCTAAAAACAACAATGCTAGAATTTTTAGAAGTAATGAAACAACAAATAAATCATATTATAAGCCAATTTAGCATCTCATCTCATCCATTTTGTTGCATTTCAAATAAGAAGGCAAAATGGACAAAAAAAAACTGTATGATGCAACTAAGTTCATAAAGCTGGAAAATGAGCAAAATTGTTTTCTTACAAGCTAGACTTGATATTTTACTTGAATTGGGACAAAATGCACCACACATTTGTGCATCACACACTCAGTTGGAACCTCATTGCGATGGAAACTATAAAATAGCTCACATCATTGCCAGCTTCCACCACCTTTTCTCTTATCCTCTTTAGGGCAATAAAACCAGTGTCTAGTGACCATCATTGCACCCTTTTTTTGTCTGAGTAATGTCATATAAGAAGAATATCATTTCGATCATATGCATATTATTAACATACTGTAAATATTAATTTCTAGACTATGACGAAAGTGATTTTTTGGTTTCAATCACATATCAAACATATTATTATATTTTTCCTGTTTTTGAAGACAATAAACTAATGGAACATAGACTAAATATAAGACCAAAAAATCAAACTATTTTAAACAATCAGGTTGCAAGTAATCCTATATGCACTGAGCAACATAAAACCCCATACAAAAATGATCATAATTTCAACTGAATCGACTAAATCAATGGACTCGGCCCAATTCGGCCGATTCATGTCTGATTCTATATGATTTCTAGTCGTACCATAAATACAACTTGAAATCAGACAGAATCAGATCGAATTGTACGAATCGACTCACGACTCATACAATTCTAATAACTATACTAGAGATGCACACTAAATGAAATGAGAATTTAAAAAACATACACATGCACACAAATTTTCTATCATTAGGAATAACTTAGAAGATGGATTGCGTCGAGAAAACCAACTGCTAAATGACACCACACACACACCAAAAAAGAATGTAATGACTCCTAACTAAAAAAGGCTCCAACCTAGATCACTGGTTTCCAAAATAACCTTCTTATCAACTTATCAAGATAAGATCAAAGCATAATGGACCACCTAATAACTATTAAATGACAAAACAAATATTAGCTTGATTTCTAATTTCCAAATAGATTTTACTCTTTTGCTAAACAAAATGAATTAGGCAGAAAGTCAGGGGTTGAATTTGAATATTGGGACAAACTTCACTTGTTGGTTAAATAAGTTGTCTTTATATATATATATCAATTTAACCCAAAAAGAAAATCTGGAAATAAGGGTATAAATAACGTTTTTCAATCGGTACTTCCTCACTTTCACATTCGCCCAAAAGCTAGTCTGAGTATATAGTTTATTTCCTATACTTGCACCAGAAAACCCAAATAACCAAAATTGTTTGAGAATTATCAGATTAAGAAATCGGAGATTACAAATCAAGAACCACTAGAATATATGAGCAGCACATAGGTTGGTGTTTGAGCATGAGTTACACTTACTTTGGTAAGTTTATTGAACAAATTGAAATAGAGCTACATGAGTTGAGGCCTCTCATTCCCACCTCCATATGATTAAACAACCAACCTCCAAAACTAAAGACAACAATTAACAAAATTGGGCATATCCAATGGTAAAATAAACCGACTCCTCCAAATATAAAAGTCATATATAAGAGAAAACATAAGCCACGATACCTTGGAAACAAGTTTCAACTTTATGTAAGGATTATCAATGTGAGCTGCAAGGGAAAAAAAGCAAAAAAAAAAAATTAAAATCTCTCACTCAACTAATGAAGAAAATGCTATGGTTTCACTATTTACTAAAAAAACATCAATATCTTATGTCCTTACAGCCTATTTCTTACCCAAAAATCTTAGAACAATAATAATTATCATTATAAAATAAATAAATAAAACTAGCAATAGTTTCTTGCAAAAGTAGCTCGCTAATAACATATAATGAAACATCAAAATGGAGAAAAAAGAAGAAATACTACAGAAGAAGGATAAAACACTGCATTTCTCAATGGAATCTCCAAAATTTGTGTTACTATCAAATCAGAGTCAAACCATGTATGCCACAACCCAACTCCATATGGATTAATAACCAAACTCCAAATACCGACTTCTTATAACCTGAAACAACCATTCAATTTCAGAACTGAATTCACAAACTAACAAAATTATTCATATCGAAATGGTTATTCAATCTGGAAAATAAGACCAACTGTTCAAAATATAAACTAAAAAGATAAGAGCAAATAGAAGGAGATCTGTAAGTGAAATTAGAGGAAGGCAGATGCCAAATTACCGTGAACCGCGTTTTCCATCGTTGATATTCAGGAAGAAAAAGAGGGTCTCCATCTATTGAGAGAATGAGAGGCGGCGCTAGAAGAGAGGGTTTAGGTTACAATAGAGAAGAGGGGATAATTACATATTATATTAAAAATAATATATAGATTTTATTTAGGTTTTTAATATTTTTCCTTTGTTTAGGTGGATGAAATTACCGCTCTTTTTTTCACCCAAAATTTTTAGCGCATTTATTTTCCTTTACTTGTGGGGATTTTATAGATTTCGCCATTAATGTGTCTAATGTTTAGTGGGGAAATAGCAAATCCCCATAAAATATATGATGTTTTGTGGCAAAAAAGTAAATCCCCACAGTATATTCTATTAATTGTGGCGAAATTGAAAATTCACCACAATTTTTTATTTTTTGTGTGGAACTTGTAAATTCCCCACAAATATATTGTAATTAGTGGGGAATTAATTTTCCCCACTAATTTATCGCCACAAAAAGTTCAATTTCTTGTAGTGATGCTCTAATAATGATAAATGATTTTATACGAATTTTTAAATCATGTACCTACACATTGATCTATTGCAATTTCTTCCAATTGTTTCGTACCGTGTCTTGTACTCTTCTAACTTAAACATCAAAGTGGATAGTCTTTCTATCTTACTTTATGCATTGAAATTGATACATTGAAATGTGTCATGAATCCTTCTCCAACAACTTCACTTCAATGCAAAAATCCAAACCTCGGAACCATATGATGATTACTAGAAGTTAATCTGATTTCTTATTCCTAATCCTAGTATTCTCTCTTACTATTCCTATATAATTAGTTAATTAACTCATTACCTTTAAGGAATTGTTTTGAAGTTTTTAGCAACAAAAATAGCTTCTAATTTGCTGCTTTTAATTTCTTCTGATGCGGACATCCTAACTGGGATCGCTGATCACACGCGCTCTGGCGGATCCTCAGACATCAGACCCACGGAGGTTGTACCTAGGAGGGCGGATCCCCATGACATACGAGCGGGGTGGATCTAGGAGTACACAAGGAGGCGTAACAACATCTTCGCCTGGGCGGATCTCAGTTTACTTCCTCCCGAAGTAATTCACCAACAACCCTGACAATCCGTACCTGTACCATTGTACTGATTGTCGGGGCGTATCACCTATTTTACCCTTTTCGGATAGCCTTGTTGAAACCCTAGTAAGGGGTAGTCCCTGTCTTTTACTATCATTAGGAGGATGTATTTAAACCCTCATTTTTGTAAGGATGAACTAACTTTTAATCAATCAAATTCATTCTCATTGAGAACCTAAGGTTTATACCTTGTTTATCGGGATTCACTCCTTCTAGTTTAGCTAGAGAAGAACCTATTTGTTGGTTTACGATTAAAACCTTCATTTATCGCTTTCAATCTGTATCAGTTGGTATCAGAGCCGATCGTTTCCTGACCCGAAACTTCTTTTGGCAATGGTTCAACCCCGACAACCGCAAGACTCCATGGAAACCAGTGACCGGAGATATGAGGAGCTGAGGGAGCACCTCGCGGAGCAGATCCAAGCCAGCCATGAGCGGCAGAAACAAACTGACCAACGGTTCCTGGAGCTAGCCACCTCCCTAGAAAAATTCAAACTGGAGGTTCTGGCTCTAATCCGACCAACCGCGGGAGGCTCAACCCATAGAAAGGAAGGAGCCCCTGAACCGCAGCTTCCACAAATGGGTCCTAGGGATCCTGAGGTAAGAAGACCCAACTATGTCTTTGTGCATAATGCGGATAGTGATAGTGATGACTTTGAGGGTATTGGGGATGATAATACCGTTAGAACTATGAGGGATGTTGGGCCTGTTGACAACAGACGTGTGGATGTTGCTAGAGTATACCCAGGTCTAGGAAACTTTGATAGAGATGATGCCTTTAAGCTAAAAATAGACTTACCGTCTTTTGGAGGCGAACTGTATATAGAAGGATTCTTAGACTGGTTATCGGAAGTGGAACGTTTCTTTGAGTATGCTGGGATTCCTGATGAGAGGAAAGTGAGGCTGGTGGCGTATCGCCTGAAGGGTGGCGCATCAGTTTGGTGGGATCAGATGAGGGAAGAGAGAAGAAGAGGGGGCAGAGATCCGATTAGATCTTGGCTACGGATGAAGGCGATGTTGAGGGAGCGGTTCCTACCGCCGGATTATGAGTAGTATATTTACAGCTCCTACAGGGGATGCTCTCAAGGGACCCGAAGTGTCCATGAGTATACCTCCGAGTTCTTGAGGCTTTCGGCAAGGGCCAACTTGTCAGAAACTGAAAGCCAAAAGACCTCTAGGTATCTAGAAGGGTTGAGATACAACATCCAGGATCGTATTGGCACACAGATGGTGGTTCGGGTATAAGATGCCATGAATTTAGCCCTCAAGGCTGAGTCTCAACTAACCGGGAGATCCAGGAGATCCGCCACTACTGAGTATACGCCTGGATGAAGAGATAACGTGAAGTCTTATGACAAAGGCAAGCAGGTGGCGAGTGCCAGTGGGGCCAAGATCAACAGTGTGGGAAGGGGATCTGTCGGAGATACTAGGCCATACAAGGAAGCACCTATACCACCTAAGAGCAACAATCCGTATGCGAGGCCAGCACCTTTTAAATGTTTTCGGTGCAATGAGCCAGGCCATAGATCCAACGAATGTCCTAGGAGGAGAAGCGCCAACATGGTGGAGAGGTATGAAGATGACTATGACGAAGGGGATGAAGTATTTTGTGAACCCTTGGGAGAAGATGATGATGAGGCGGATGAAGAGAGATACGCCATTCATGTGGTACGGCGTTTGTTAGTCTCCAGCCGGATAGAGGGAGATCAGAGGCACCGACTATTCAGGACCCGCTGTCTCGTGAGAGGTGGGCAATGCAATGTGATAATAGATAGTGGGAGCCAAGAGAACATTGTGAGCAGCAGCGCCGTTCAGAAATTCGGGTTGTTGGCGGAGGCACATCCCGACCCCTATAGGGTGGGATGGATCAAAGACGTGGGTGAACTTAGGGTGACCCAGAGATGCAGGGTACCTATTGCGATTGGTGATTACAGTGATGAAGTCTATTGTGATGTGGTCGATATGGATGCCTGCCACCTATTGTTGGGCCAACCCTGGCAGTTTGATAACGATGCCACCCACGCAGGAAGAGAGAACACTTACAGATTTGTGAAGAATGGGGTGAAGTTCATACTTACGCCAATGATGAGAGAGCCAAAGGCCGACGAGAAGTCTACCTTGGTAGTCTGTCCTACACACAAATCATTTGTCAGCGAATGTGAAGAGAGCCAGATGGTGTATGTGGTAATGGTTAAGGCGAATCACGAACCCTCCCAAAAGGGCGAAAGGGAGATGCCAACTGAGGTGACCCGCCTACTTGGCGAATATCAAGATCTGTTCCCTGAAGGGCTGCCGAGTGGGTTACCACCTTTGAGGGACATCCAACATCATATCGATCTTATGCCCGGGGCTAGTTTGCCAAGCCTTCCACATTATCGAATGAGTCCAAAGGAAAATGACATCATGAGGCAGAAAGTGGAAGAGCTCATTGAAATGGGATACATTAGAGAAAGTATGAGTCCATGTGCCGTCCCAGCCCTACTTACGCCCAAGAAGGACAGATCTTGGCGGATGTGTGTGGACAGCAGGGCCATTAACAAGATCACTATCAAGTATAAGTTCCTTATCCCAAGGCTGGATGATATGCTAGACCAACTTGGCGGATCCCGAGTTTTCTCCAAGATTGATCTCAGGAGCGGTTATCATCAGATACGAATTCGATCTGGGGATGAGTGGAAGACCGCCTTCAAGACCAGAGATGGATTGTATGAGTGGTTAGTTATGCCATTCGGGATGACTAACGCCACCAGTACTTTTATGAGGCTGATGAATCAGGTGCTTCGCCCGGTGATTGGAAAATTTGTAGTTGTGTATTTTGATGACATCCTGATTCATAGCGAGACCTTGGTGGAGCACGTGGAGCATTTACGGATAGTGTTTGACCTGTTAAGGAAACACCAGTTATACGCCAACACTAAGAAGTGTGACTTCGTCATGGAGAGCCTGGTTTTCCTTGGGTTCGTGATTAGTGGCGATGGGGTCCAAGTTGATGGGGAGAAGGTAAGAGCCATCCGAGAATGGCCCACTCCGAGGAATGTGGGGGATATCAGAAGTTTTCATGGACTAGCAACATTTTATCGCCGATTCATCAAGAACTTCAGTGCCATAGTGGCCCCGTTGACAGAATGTTTGAAGAAGGGAATGGGGTTCGAGTGGGCGGATGCCCAAGAGAAGAGCTTCGCCCTGATCAAGGAAAAGCTGAGTACAGCGCCAGTGCTGGCGTATCCCAATTTTGATAAACTGTTCGAAGTTGAGTGTGATGCCAGTGGAGTTGGGATTGGTGGTGTCTTGATGCAAGAAAAGAGGCCCATTGCATATTTCAGTGAGAAGCTCTGTGAAGCACGGCAAAAGTGGGCAACGTATGATCAAGAATTTTATGTTGTAGTAAGGGCGTTGAAAGTGTGGGAGCATTACTTGGTGGGAAAAGAATTCATCCTCTACACTGACCATCAAGCTCTCAGGTACCTGGGAAGTCAGAAGCAACTTCGAAGCTCCATGCATGCCCGGTGGTCCGCCTTCATAGATAAGTTCCCCTATAAGCTTATCCATAAGGCTGGAAAACAGAACAAGGTGGCGGACGCCTTGAGTAGAAGGGTATCACTAATCAAGACGGTAAACCTGGAGACCGATTGTTTTGAACACATCCGAGGAGAATACTTGGCGGATCCTGATTTTGGCAGTATCTGGGAAAAATATCAGCACCAGCATGGGGATGGGGCGTATCACCTGATGGATGAGTATCTCATGAGGGCCAACCAACTTTGCTTACCCTGCACTTCCATCCGCGAGAAGGTTATTCGTGATCTACATGGCGGATCCCTTGGAGGACATTTTGGGCGAGACAAGACATTTAAAGCAGTGAGTTCTCGTTATTTCTGGCCTAAGATGAGAAGAGATGTTGCCTACTTAGTAGAACGATGCTATATTTGCCAGACCGCCAAGGGACGCACTACAAATGCTGGCTTGCAACTACCTTTGCCTGTACCAGAGACCATATGGGAGGATCTGTCCATGGACTTTGTCCTAGGGTTGCCCAGAACTCAGAGAGGCATGGATTCCATCTTTGTCGTGGTTGATCGGTTCTCAAAGATGGCCCACTTCATACCTTGTCGTAAAACTAATGATGCCTCAGCGACTGCTAAGCTATTCTTCAGAGAGATTGTCAGGATACATGGCGTACCTAAGAGCATTGTTTCGGATCGTGATACGAAGTTCCTCAGTCACTTCTGGCGAACGTTGTGGGCTCTGTTTGATACGTCTCTGAAGTTTAGTACCACCGCCCATCCTCAAACAGACGGACAGACCGAGGTGGTCAATAGAACTTTGGGAAACTTACTGCGCAGCAAGTGTAAGGATAAGCCCAGGATGTGGGATGTTGTTTTAGCCCAAGCTGAGTTGGCCTACAACGGCTCTGTACATCCGGGAACCGGGAGATCCCCATTTAAGGTGGTATACACGAAGACCCCGAACCACGTCCTTGATATAGCCCATCTTCCTAAAGGAAACGTGACTGCCAACCAGCTGGCCAAGGATTATGTGCAGATGCACCAAGAGGTGAGAGAGACTCTTGAAGAGAGGAATCAGACATTAAAGGCTAAGGCGGATGAGCACCGCAGGGACCTACAGTTTGAGGTTGGGGATGAGGTTATGGTCTATTTGGGCAAAGAGAGACTCGCCAATGCCACAAGCAGCAAGCTTCGGCCTAGGAAATACGGGCCATACAAGGTCACCAAGAAAGTCAATGCCAATGCCAATCATATGGCATTGCCGAATTGGCTTGGTAAAATCTCACCAGCGTTCAACATCCGTGACCTTAGCCCGTGGAAGCCGGATGGTCCTTTGGAGTTCAACACAAACAAATCAGTGCCGAACTCTTTTAAATAAGGAGAGAATGATGCGGACATCCTAACTGGGATCGCTGATCACACGCGCTCTGACGGATCCTCAGACATCAGACCCACGGAGGTTGTACCTAGGAGGGAGGATCCCTAGGACATACGAGCGGGGCGGATCTAGGAGTACACAAGGAGGCGAATCAACATCTTCGCCTGGGCGGATCTCGGTTTACTTCCTCCCGAAGTAATTCACCAACAACCCTGACAATCCGTACCTGTACCATTGTACTGATTGTCGGGGCGTATCACCTATTTTACCCTTTTCGGATAGCCTTGTTGAAACCCTAGTAAGGGGTAGTCCCTGTCTTTTACTATCATTAGGAGGATGTATTTAAACCCTTGTTTTTGTAAGGATGAACTAACTTTTAATCAATCAAATTCATTCTCATTGAGAACCTAAGGTTTATACCTTGTTTATCAGGATTCACTCCTTCTAGTTTAGCTAGAGAAGAACCTCTTTGTTGGTTTACGATTAAAACCTTCATTTATCGCTTTCAATCTGTATCATCTTCCGAATCATGTAGAAACCGATTTCTGAAAAGGAAATCAATCTAAAGCTTAACTAAAATTGATGGAATAGAGAATGTCTTTCATTTTAAAAATCAACTAGAGTCCATCTGGACTTTATTGAAAAGAACGTACAAATAAGATAAAACATAGTTACATTCATTTTACAATTGATGAAATAGAAAGAATCAAGCAACCATTAAAATCAACTAAAACTTACACCACATGAATCTCTATACAATTATTTGTTCAGAGATGAATAAACTAATTTCAAGGAAATTCAAAGAGAATAAAAAGTTTAATTTTATATGACAAATTATACTATACGCCCAGTGCACGTAGACAACTAGTTAACAGCACTGCATATTTTCCTAATCTGTCGAGCAGACGGATTAATAAGATTTCCCATCTTGACTATGGCAGAGGCAAAATCCGAGTTAAATTTGGCACGATTTGTACTGTATTCAAGAACGATATCATCAGTAGAACCACCGCTGAAAAGAACCTGATCAGAATGAAGAAGTCCTTTCTTTTGTACTAAATTCTTAAAATAATTGTTGTCAAATGAATTTGGAGTCACCAAATCAAGTGCAGCCAAATTTGTATCACCTCCCACAGCAGGACAACTTCTGCGGCGAGTGGAGGCAAATCCAGCATCAATGTTAGTTTCGTTATAAATCCTAGGGTAATTAATTTATTAGTCTCTATATTTTGACAAAACATACTGTTTAGTCCCTGTATTTTCATAAACACATGGTAAGGTCCCTAACCTTTTTCTCAATGAACTGTTTAGTCCTTCCTTCTTTTTGTTAGATTTTTTTTACCGTTTATGACTTCGGAAATGACTAAATTACCTTTTACTATTTACCTTCAAACTTTAGAAGAGGAAATCCAATTTAAAAGAAGAAGCTATTTGTATGGAGAACAAGAAAAAGAAAAGACCCAATGCTTACGAATTTGAACGATTAAGAAGAAAATAAAAAAGAAGAACACTGAAAGTTGATTTCAGATGCATTAGAGTTTAAAGGAAAGGAAAAGAAGAACGCAAATCCAAATTGAGTAATAAAATCTTCATGAGAGTCTAACGACAGAGACTAAACAGTTCACCAAGAAAAACGTTAGGGACTAAACAGTTCATCGTGAAAAAGGTTAGGGACTTTATCATGTGTTTTTGAAAATATAGGGACTAAACAGTATGTTTTGTCAAAATATAGGGATTAATAAATTAATTACCCTAAATCCTACCGCGAAATGTTGCGCATTGAGCTTGGCCAAGTGTATGAGAACCTGACAATGCAACCATGTCTCTAGCAGAGAGACCTTTCCTTTCAAAACGAAAAATGAGTACTCTTACGCTGTCTGTAAACTTAGGTAGGTCGGCAGTGGCTAGATTTCTACTTGCAGTTGTTGAATCCTTTCTTCCAACTTTTACACTCCAAGACGGACCTCCCACCTGCTCATCAAAATTTCACATGCTTAATTAGCATTATTTGGAACTCTTTATCCTAAAAAAAAAATTAAAACTTGGAGTGACCAGCGAGTGCTCAAGCCCCCTCCTAAATTATATATTTACATATACAGAGGCATCTCTTGCCGCGACAGCTAGAATGTCAGCGCAAGAAACAACTCAGGGCATATCTTCTCCACTTCAGATTTGGCTTTTTCAATCACTTCAAAACCTCTGACGGAATTCAAGTTTTGAATTGCAGTCTTTTCGCTCTGTATTGATGATGTCTCGTCGAGCAAAACTGAGGCGTCACAGCCCTATGGAACCCAACATTGATTAATTAAGATAAAATTAAGTATTTAATCAGAGAATATAGTATAGAGACTAGGAGAAGTATATATATAAACCTGAACGAAGCAATCATGAAAATGCAGACGAATGAGAGAGGCAGCCATTCTTCGTTCTCGTGCAATCGCTGTGTTGATCGAGTTTCGAATAGTAGTGAGTGCTTTTGGACATGATTTTGAGTAATAATCAGAGCTCAGCTTAGCATGGCATGCTGCCATATTGAGTAGCAACAATATCAACATTAGCAGAGCTGTTTTAGCCATTTATATATATATATATATATATATATATATATATATATATATATATATCACTTTTTGATTCCTAAAGAGAGATAGAGAAGATGAAAAATAAATTGTGGTGAATCAAAGCTTATATAGAAGATTAAAAGGGAAGAGATGAACTATTCAATTTTGGTTAATGCATGCATGATTAATTATAGACTAGTCATGAGATGATATTATCTATATTTTAATTCCAAGATGTTATTTTAATAAGATAAGGAAAAGGTTTCTGTCTATTATTTCGAAGAGATCATTTTAACATATGTTAATTATGAATGCATGCTACCAAATAAACAAAGAATAATGATGAGTAGAAGAAGCCTGTCTCTTTGACTTGTGTTATTCTCACCAAAAACAAACTCAAAAACTTCAACAATGGTGTGTGTGGCTGTATATACATAGGGTTATTAAAAACTATATTACTGTTGAATAATGTATAAATTATATATATATATATGTGGTTATAACATATTTAGTCTCTACGTATAAAATAGTGCAATCTTTATCAAACCGGATATTTCAAATTTTATTAATGAAAGATGATTTTTTTTAGTGTGCCATTTTATGTGATGGATACCTTCCAATTTCTAGAGTTCTGACCACTCAATACACTTTAGAAGTACACATCTTCTCTTAATGAAAAAAAACTCATCTTCTTTTAATGGGGTTTGAAATTGCACCTTCTCATAAATGTTATGCTTAAAATTGTATTATTTTGTAAATAGAGGCTAAATTCGTTCTCCGCAATAACCATATGAGTAAATTTATAATTTACCCCTATTATCGTTATCGCTCGTCAAGTGAGCATTTTAATCTTAAATCAACAAATAATGCTTCTTCTCAAGCCTAGTTTGAAGGAGTGAATCCCAAGTCTTGAAGACAAACTCTCGATAATGGAGGCTAAATTTGATTAATTCATAAAAAGTTATATTTCATTACAAATAAAGAGGCTTATATACCTGCTCTTAGGTCAAGTAAAGATATTAAAATGCCCCCACTAGGGTTATAAACCAAGTAAAAGAGAATACGGGTAGAATGGGGTAAGTAGGGCAAATGGTAATAGGGAAAATAAGCCTAATGGAAAAACAGTAAATAGTATAGTGGCAACACAGTAATTCACGAGATGACAGCCCTAGGGGTGAGCAAAAAGTCCAATAACCGAACCGGAATTCTTGTTTGGTTCGGTTATTTAATAATTTGGTTCGGTTCGGTTGTCAAATTTTCCTTGTTCGGTATTCGGTTATCGGTTCGGTTATCCCGAAAAAAAATATTGGTTTAACCGAAAACCGAACTAAATATATATTTAAATAAACATAATATAATTTTACTTATTTATTTGTTTTTCATACTTTAATTCGTACAAGAAAGCCCAAAATTTTAGTTTTAAACATTTTTGAATTAATTTGTAATATATAAAGTATTTGGTTAATTGAATTTGAAATTGCAAATTCTAAATTAATGAAGCTCAAATTTCATAATTTATAACATTTTAACCATTTAAATTAAAAATATAAAAATTTCAGTTATTTGGTTGGTAACCGAACCGAATAAAAAAATTCGGTTCGGTCAACTTCGGTTATTTTAGTTATTTGGTACGGTTCGGTTTTTAAAATTATACAAAATTCGGCTCGGTTATAACACGAGGTAATATTACGATTCTTAAATACGTGTCTGTTTAATTTTTAATTTTTTTCGTTGGTTTTTGCCTGAACGGGTAGCACGTACTCCCGTTCCGTCGGCCGAATGCATGAACTACCCGTTCGGCCTAGGGACGGGCAGCATGCGCCACCCGTTCCACCGAGGGAACGGGCAGCTTGCGCCACCCGTTCCACCGATGGAACAGGTGGTACGCGTCGCTCGTTCCACCGATGGAACGGCAGTACGCTTTGCCCGTTCTCACCAATGGTGAAACGGGCAAGCTACCCTTTCAGGCAAAAAGGGGCAAAAATTGCCCCGAACTATTTTTTTATTATTTTTAATGTAAATTATGATAACATATTATGTATTTTTTGTATATTCAGGTACCGATAGAAGATTGGAAACCCGATAACATTGATTATAGTTCGCGTTTCATAACGGATACCGTTTTCCCTTCGTGTCAGGATGCTATTGATTGGGCAAAAAAGATAGGTATTCAGAATGGGTTTGAGATTGTAATATCTTCGCACAAACATGGGGGAAAACAAAAGCTGTTGGGATGTTCACGGGGTGAACGATATAGAGGTGTTGTGAAAATTGATGAAAATCCTGCAATTAGAAAAAGTAAAACTAAAGCGTGCCGCTGTAAATTTCAGATTAAAGCCTATCAACATGCAGACCTTTCTGGATGGGGGATACATGCTAAGGCTGGGTTAACTGGAATGCATAACCATACAATGCGTGTGTATCCAGAGGGAAGTCGGCAGATGAGCGGACTCAGTATCGCATCTAAACAAATTGTGCATGATATGACTTCAGCTCAAGCAAAGCCATGTGCTATTTTAGCAGGAGTTAAAGAAAAACACCCAGAAGACAACTCAGTAATTAAACACATATATAATTACAGGGACAAAATGAGGAAGGACGGGTTTGAAGGTAGAGACTTGGCTAGTCAATTCTACCATATTGCTATGGAGAACAAATATGTCAATTAGACACATGCTGAAGGCGTGATAACGCATGTGTTCATGGCACATCCAGAGTCAGTTGATATGTTCAGGACTTACCACTAGTACATCGGCATTGATTCAACGTACAAAACAAATAAGTACAAAATGCCGTTTGTTGAGATTGTGGGGATGACGCCATGCAATAACAACTTCAAGATAGCGTATGCTATAGTTAAAGACTAGACTGAAGGGAGCTATCGTTGGATTTTGCAAAGGCTGAGGATTTTGATTGGGTTTGATCTTAACCCGGCCGTTATTGTTAGTGACAGGGAGCTTGGGTTATTAAAGCCGATCAAAGAATTTTTTCCACAAGCAGCGCACTTGCTATGCACTTGACATATAAATAAGGATGTGGAATATCGGGTGTATAGAATTTTGGGAGATAAAGGACATGCCTCTAAATTCAAGAATGGCAGATGGAGAACAATATTACAATCATTAACTATTAAGGAGTACGAGACCAATCTTAGCATGATGAAGGATAAGATGAGTAGGTACAAAAATCGTATCTCGTATGTTGAGAAGACGTGGTTGGTGCATAAGGAGAAGTTTGTTGTTGCTTGGACAAAGGAGTTCCTACATTTTGGAAACACAACTTCTTGTCGAGTGGAGAGCGAACATGCTAGTCTAAAGCAATGGCTCAATACGGAAACTAGCTCCCTCGACACGGTATGGCAGAAGGTTCATAAGCAGATTGAATCACAAGCAACTAATATAAGGTATTTGCAATTTGTTCTACTGCAATTTAGGAATTTGCATTTATGGCTGTATCATTTCACTAACTAATAGTAATTTTGTCTTCATCTCAGGTACATGCTTGAGCAGTCCCGGCTTCGTCAAGCAGTCACTTTCACCGGATTCCCATTAAACCAACTTCTATTCAATGTCTCTCACTACTGTCTGGAGTTGCTGAATGAAGAGTTAGAGCGCATGAGGGGTTTGAGCCATGAAGTGGACGTGCATTGCGGTTGTGTATTAAGAACCTCGCATCAGATACCATGTGCATGCGAGCTGAAACGAGATTGTGATCTGGACCAAATGATCAGTATTAGAGAATACTTTTAATCAATTATGGTCACACGGATGAAAATGTAGGGTGTAATAATCTGAACGAGGATCAGCGATATTTTCAGTCCTTAGTGGACCAGGTCTCTAAAGGAGACCCAACCCTAATGCGTAATATTTCAATGCTTATCCATGATCAACTACACCCTGATCAAGCTCAGTACACCGAACCCAATGTCAAAATTCACGTTCGAGGACGACCTACGGCGAGCAAATCCACAAAACGTATACCGAGTTCTTGGGAATACAATGAAACTCATCGTGGACGGGCTCGTTCTACTAGTTCATCTAGGAGTCATGGTAGAAGTGTCAGAATTAGCTCTTCATCCTCGGTACATAATTCTGCCTCATCAAGTAATGTTTATTTTATAAACCTAACTTCTTTTTGTAAATGTTTTGCAATATATAGTTCATTTACACTAATATACGTGAATGTAGATGGAAAAACGTATTATGGTTCTGACTTTGTACATTCCGATAAAATATTTGGCATAATTAAACCATATGTCAAATCATACTACGATGTTGCAGGTGATGGAAATTGTGGTTTCCATATGGTTGCAACTTACATTTTTGGTAGCGAAGAAGCGTGGCAGACAGTTAGGCATAACATTCGAAATGAAATAATTGCTAACCGTTGTCTGTATGAAAGAGTGTTTGTTGATAGTGTTGATGCAGCTATTCGTAGGATAAGTTGGGATGGTGCAGGTTGTACGTCAGATTATTGGATGCTCATTTAGGATGACTTGTGGCCGGTTGCTACAATATACAATGCTGCTGTCATGTTATTCGGCTTCGCGGGTGGGGACACATTAGCGTTGTGTGGTACTATCTTACCCTTGCATGCTGCATCCACTGCTACAAGACCAGCACGTGAGATATGTATAGCTCATTTAGGGAATCACTGCCATCACTACATACGTTTAAATTTATCGCCTAACTTTCTGGTGCCCCCTATAATACACTGGTGGTTTCGGCACCGAGGTCAAAGCGTTGTAGGATGGGAGCGCTTCTATGAGGATAGGGTGGCACAGTGGATAAGATTGGCCAAACTTAGGGGATATTAGTATTTATTGGTATTGTGTAAGAGTATGTAATGTTACAGGTGAATTCTGATTAATTCTGTAGGGTTCTGTAAGAGTATGTAATGTTACAGGTGAATTCTGATGAATTTTATAGAGTTCTGTAAGAGTATGTAATGTTACAGGTGAATTCTGATGAATTCTGTAGGGTTTTGTAAGAGTATGTAATGTTACAGGTGAATTCTGATGAATTTTGTAGGGTTCTGTAAGAGTATGTAATGTTACAGGTGAATTCTAATGAATTCTGTAGGGTTCTGTAAGAGTATGTAATGTTATAGGTGAATTCTGATGAATTTTGTAGGGTTCTGTAAGAGTATGTAATGTTACAGGTGAATTCTGATGAATTTTGTAGGGTTCTGTAAGAGTATGTAATGTTACAGGTGAATTCTGATGAATTCTGTAGGGTTCTGTAAGAGTATGTAATGTTACAGGTGAATTCTGATGAATTCTGTAGGGTTCTGTAAGAGTATGCAATGTTACAGGTTTGTTACAGGTGAATTCTGATGAATTTTGTAGGGTTCTGTAAGAGTATGTAATGTTACAGGTTTGTTAAAAGCGTACAAATATAAATAAAAATACGAAAATATCAAAATACCAATTCTGAAATCCGTACAACTAATAATAGTACTAAAATACGTCGAAATATAAATCGTATAACCAGTATACAGTCATAAATCACTTGGCCAAATGTCAAGCACCCATAATCTGCTCTAACGACTATCTATAGCCAATCGTAGCATCCTCGTCCAGATGACTCATGTGATCCAAAACAGCTTCACCCCACGTAGATAAACGACTAACCCACTGTTAAAAGAAACGAACAAAAAACAGAGTAAATATCACTTCACACTTCAATAAATATCATTTCATATTTGTAGATCAGTAAAGAAAAACTAAAAATGACTTACAATCTCACTGTTCGAGCGAGTATAAACAGTCGGTCCTGGTGCAACAATCTCCGGAAGTAGACGATGGTGTGAGTGACGGGTGTACCAATGCATGTACTGATCCTCACAGTCCGATGGAGTACGTGCTGGAGTGAATACAGACAATATAAGCATGGCCGACTGGGGAAAATAGTCCCAAAGATCCTGCACCATCACAGCTGGCACATCTACTCGATACTTCAAACTGGCCCAGGGACGCACAGCCTTGGAAGGCCGCAATATCGGTCTGGGGATGCACTGCTCATATCCAAGCTGTCGAAGGCATCTCCCCGGTATGTACGGCTCGATCACATCCCGATATCGTATCCATCCAGCGTATAACGTCCTCGGGGTTCCCGTAACGGCACCAGGGCCATACGGCATCCACATTACCTATAGATGTATAAAATTACATTAACACATACAAGTAATAAAAATTTGTTTTAATTGAACAGTAATTATAATTATATAGCAATTGTACCTCATCTGCCGTCAACACATCAATCCGGGCACTAAATGCTCTCAACCGCTCATTGCTCTTCTCCATCGATATAGATGGCCACATGGAAGCCCTAGGAAGATCCGGGTCAACTGTAACTGCCTCTCAATGAGGCCTGAAGCAAGGAAAATACTCATAAATCCATGACTGGAGCAATGTCAGACAACCCGTCATCTGCCCGCAATCTCCTCTACTAGCAATACCAAGATGACGATATAGATATGCTAGTGCAGCCGATCCCCAAGAGAGTCCAGCGGCTCCAGCTACCGATTCCTGCACCTCCAACAGGCAAGAAGGTCGGATGCGGTCACCACTCTTGTCTACGGACAAGGTGGAACCGAGCATCAGCCACATCCAAGCGATAGCCTGGGTCTCAGGAATCCGTTCACCTCTACAATAATCCATGACTGAAGCGGCTCGTATACCGCCAGAGGAGTAGTGACCGACATCTAACTCAGCCCGAGTCATCCCAAACAAATGCATCACGCAAACCTTAAGCTCATCAATACTCGCATCAGCAGTCACCATGGCACCATCTACCGGGATGCGCAATATCTCCCACACATCATGCATCAAAATGGTCATCTCGCCGAACAGCATATGGAATGATGACGTGTCTGGCTGCCACCACTCTACAAATGTCGTGATCAGAGCAGCATCTATGTGACCGTGCATGATACCAGGTAGATGGAACATGCCAGATGACTCTATACGCAACTGAATCGTCCTGGAAGCAGCACTGTACCATAATCTCAGTTTCGAGCAATACCCTGATCTGGTATGACACCTAAGGACGCCCCTATCCTGACCGGCCCAAATAGCACATGCAACATGTCCCAGAAAGCTCAGAATCACAGCACCATCAAATGGACCCCCGGGGACGGGGTCCTTCACAACCCATGCATCATCTATAGCACTCCTCGAGCGCTTGCTGCTACCTGAAATTATAGTAAACGGTTTACATTAAATTTTTGATATATTTTCTAATAATCACGAATAAAACAAATAAAAATAAGCACATTTTTAAATTTTTCTTACCAGAAAACGATCCTACGGTAGAAGAAAATCGTCCGTCTGGACCCCTCGTCACGACGCCACGGGGTACGGGGATAGTATCAGAACTAGGACAAGGCATAGAGTCATCTCCGTCCATCTCTACATCAGCCGCCTCATCCTGACCCTTGACATGCTCCGCATGTGCTGCATATGCCCTCTGGGCGTCCGCCATGAACCGCTGCTGCTCCGTCCGCTGCCGCCGAGCAGAGGCAGTAACAACACGTGAAGACGTGTATCTGCGGCCAGATCCCGCCTCAACAACATCATCATGTAATATTATTTATTTATTATATTCAATTTATCGTCTGTCCGAAATAAATTTTTTTTTAAAAAAATCACAAACCGGCCCGTTTATGGTCTGGGCGGGTGGTTTACACCACCTGGCCGTAGGCCGAACGGGTGCGGCGCGCGTTCCACCAGATGGTGGAACACGCGGCGCACCAGATCCACCATAAGGTGGAACGGGTATCGATCCCATTCCACCTTACGGTGGAACGGGTGCGTCGCGTGTTCCACCATCTGGTGGAACGCTTGGCGATTACTTGCTCCATCCTAGGTGGAGCAAGGAAATCGCACCCGTTTAGTGCGATTTATGGGTTTTGCCTCCGATTTCGGAGGCAAAAATCAAGATTTCGTTAATAATTTTAAAGGAAAAACTTACCGTAATACCCATGTATCCTTTGCCCTTGCCTACTCTTTGTGCCTTGTCGTTTTAGCTCGGTTTTTTGAAAATGCAAAGAAGGTAGAGAGGATTTGGAAAATTCAAATTTCTTGTTTGAAAAAGTGAGGAGGTAAATATGTCACAAATGGGCAGTGGACCCGAATTTGGGGTCGGTATATAGCAGCTCACAATATGAAAATGTGATTCAAAATTTAGGCGCTGTAATGTTGGCGCGTATCGTAATGAAAAAAATGGGTTTTTTATATATAGATTTTTCTCTCTCTCCTCCATAATTGATATTTCCTGTAAAGTTGTAGAAGTTCTTCACTTCAACGATCAAGGTTGATTCTCTCACAGTCTCTCACAAATCAAGCTATTATGGTTAGTTATTCAATTTCTCGATTAATTTCACTGTATGCATTCTGAATTTGGTTTTGGTTTCAATTTGGGATGCTGCAATTTTTTAGGGTTTCCACTACAAGTTAATCTAATTTCTTATTCCTAATCCTAGTATTCTCTCTTAATGTTCCTATATAATTAGTTAATTAGTTAATTCCCTTTTGTTTTGAACTTTTTAGCAGCAAAAATTCCTTCTAATTTGCTGCATTTAATTTCTTCCAGATCATGATTAAATTTGGTTTCGTTTCTTTTTTTCACTTCATGTTATTAGGGTTGCAAAAAAAATGTACAAACAGATTTCTGAAAAGGAAATCAATCTAAAGCTTAACTAAAATTGATGGAATAGAGAATGTATCTGGACTTTATTGACAAGAAGTGCAAATGAGATAAAACATAATTACATTCATTTTACAATTGATGAAATAAAAAGAATCAAGCAACAATTAAAATCAACTAAAACTTACACCACATGAATCTCTATACAATTATTTGTTCAGAGATGAATAAACTAATTTCAAGGAAATTCAAAGAGAATAAAAAGTTTAACTTTATATGACAAATTATACTATACGCCCAGGGCACGTAGACAACTAGTTAACAGCACTGCATATTTTCCTAATCTGTCCAGCAGACGGATTAATAAGATCTCCCATCTTGACCATTGCAGAGGCGAAATCCGAGTAAAATTTGGCACGATTTTTGCTGTATTCGAGAACCATATCATCAGTAGAACCACCACTGAAAAGTATTTGATCAGAATGAAGAAGTCCTTTCTTTTGTACTAAATTCTTGAAATAATTGTTGTCAAATGAATTTGGAGTCACCAAATCAAGTGGAGCCAAATTTGCTTCACCTCCGACAGAAGGACAACTTCGGCAGCGAGTGGTGGCGAATCCAGCATCAATGTTAGTTTCGTTATAAATCCTACCACGAAATGTTGCGCATTGAGCTTGGCCAAGTGTATGAGAACCTGACAAAGCAACCATGTCTCTAGCAGAAAGACCTTTCCTTTCAAAACGAAAAATGAGTACTCTTACACTGTCCGTAAACTTAGGAAGGTCGGCAGTGGCTAGATTTCTACTTGCAGTTGTTGAATCCTTTCTTCCTACCTTTACACTCCAAGATGGACCTCCCACCTGCTTGTCAAAATTTCGGATGCTTAATTAAAATTATTTAGAACTCTTTATCCTAAAAAAAATCAAAACTTGGAGTGACCAGCGAGTGCTCAAGCTCTCTCCTATATTATATACTTACATATACAGAGGCATCTCTTGCCGCGACAGAGAGAATATCAGCACAAGAAACAACACCAGGGCATATTTTCTCCACTTCAGATTTGGCTTTTTTAATCACTTCAAAACCTCTGGCCGAATTCAAGTTTTGAATTGCAGTTTTTTCGCTCTGTATTGATGATGTCTCGTCTAGTAAAACTGAGGCGTCACAACCCTATGGAATCAAATGTTGATTAATTAAGATGAAATTAAGTAGTTGATCAATTATTTAATAGAGAGTCTAGGAGAAGTATATATATATATATATATAAACCTGAACAAAGCAATCATGGAAATGTAAACGAATGAGAGAGGCAGCCATTCTCCGTTCTCGTGCAATCGCTGTGTTGATTGAATTTCGAATAGTAGTGAGTGCTTTTGGGCATGATTTTGAGTAATAATCAGAGCTCAGCTTAGCATGGCATGCTGCCATGTTGAGTAGCAACAATATCAACATTAGCACAGCTGTTTTAGACATGTTTATATATGTCACTGTTTGATTGCTAATTAGAGATATATGAGAAGATGAGAAATAAGTGTGGTGAATCAAAGCTTATATAGAAGAATAAAAGGGAAGAGATGAACTATTCAATTTTGGTTAATGCATGCATGCTTAATTAAAGACTAGTCATGAGATGATATTATCAATATATTTTAATACCAAGATGTTATTTTAATAAGATAAGGAGAATTCTTCAAAAAAAAAAAAAAGATAAGGAGAAGGTTTCTGCCTATTATTTCGAAGAGATTATTTTAACGTATGTTATTTATGAATGCATGCTACCAAATAAACAAAGAATAATGATGAGTAGAGGAAGCCTGTCTCTTTGACTTGTGTTATTCTCACCAAACAAACTCAAAAACTTCAACAATGGTGTGTGTGGCTATATATACATAGGGTTATTAACAACTATATATTACTGTTGAATAATGTATAAATTATATTATATATATACATATGGTTATTTGAGAATAACATATTTAATCTCCACGTATAAAATAGTGCAATCTTAAACCTAACATTTATTTTTATTTTTTTTTTGGTAGAATTGGAAGGCACGCAGGCCCGGACAGAAAAAAGAAGAAGAAAAAAGGAAAGCTAAAAAACTAAAAACAAACAACACAACTCTGCTCAAAGCTGAACCTCTATTTTCATCAGCAAGGATTTCCTGGAGGCCTGTAGGAGGCACACCAAACTCATGATGACCCAAAGAACAAGAACTTGCGTAGTTCGCCAGCCAGTCAGCCGCCAAATAACATATTTCCTAACGTTTATTGAACGGGACGATTTCAAGCTTTATTAATGAAAGATGAGTTTTTTTAATGTGCAATTTTATGTTATGGATACCCTCCAATCTCCAGAGTTCTGATCACTCATTAAATCTTGAAATTACACATCTATAAATGAAAAAGACTCATAACGGGGTTTGAAATTGCATCGTCTGTTATATGTTAGGCTTAAAATTATATTATTTTGTAAGTATAGGCTAAATTTGCTCTCCCCCAATAACAATAGGACTAACACTACTAGAAAATTGCCAAACTGTGACGGAATTATTTCCGTCACAAAATTCAGACGTATTTCCGTCACTCAGTGTTCCGTTGAAGCTTGAGACGGAAATTTGAGACGGAATGAAATTTTCCGTCATAATGAACTGGCGGGAGAATTCCCGCGATCATGTGTGACGGAATGCGAGACGGAAATTATTCCGTCATAGTATGTTGACGTTTTTAGTGACGTTTTTATCAATTCCGTCCACAATAAAAAAATAGTTTTATAACTTTCTATAAACACACCGTTTTATAATATAAATATAATAATTTGACATTAAAATTATCTATACATTATTTATAGAAAAACATTAACATTTAATATCTATTGTATATATAATTTGACCAGTAGCAGGATTGGAATTGTATAGCTTCACTCTTTCTGCATCTATAGATTTCAGAATTTGAACAGATTGTGATATGGAGTTGGCAGGTTGTTAGTTATAGACATTGTGAGTTATAGTTGAATCTGCAAGGGTGAGGAGTTGTGTCAAAACTGGGTGTGGTTTTATAAGGGTTTGAAGAGAATATAGATAAGAGAATACCAGTTGGAAAGCTTCCATATATGGATATGGGAAGCCCTGTACACCATTAATGTCATTTTTCAATATTTCTGCAACTTATCTACTTCTCTATCTTTACATATAACAATATATTTATCTTATCATTTTCATCCTTCCAATATATAGTTTTGTTAATGTATTAAAAAATTCAGATTTATTTAGGGTTACGCTTTTTGTGAATTTTTATTTGTTGGTAATAATCTTAATTTAGTGTCTGTTTGATTTAGAAAAGAGAGTATGTTTCAATGGGACTTTAAAATTATTGGAAAAGCTTAATTGGATAGATGCCTCCCTCCAAGAATCTTTGTTTTTTCATCCGAGTGATCTTTGTGAAAATTTCATTATTAAAGAGTAGACATTGATCATGATTTTAAACACACCATAAATATTCTAATACTCAAAAGCAATTCTTCACTATCTCTATCATCTTTATCTTTAGCTTTGTCTTTGTCACAGAATTCTAATAATTCTTCACTTACAGATTATTCTAATACTCCACTTGAGCAGAAGATATCTTTGGCTCTTCATCTGATCCGCCCCAAAGAAGAGAAACTCCGGCGGTATTGTTAATCAATCGCACTGCCAGGACGAGTCTAATGTTGGGGATATCAAGAGGTGCAGTTGGATCACAAACAATAGTGGTATGCTAAAATTATATACATATGATCATGAGATTAGACTAACTAAAATTTCATATAATTATTCTTAATTATCTAGTTAATGCGTTAGATTAATGTGGTTTTTGTATTCTCATAATTTGTTTGACTATGATTAATGATTGAACCATAAAACTAAGCTGGAATTAATCATTTAATTTTTGTTTATGATTGGCTTTGACCTTCTCTCCACTTATTAGTTGAATGCAGGAGTTATTGCTAAAACTCATCTTTACTTTGATGTGGTTAGAATGTATTATCTCACCCTAGTGTAATAACTGATAAAAGCTTCCTTATCAACTAATTAGATAACAAGAATCAAATTAAATGCATTACTCATCCTAAACTATTATAACCATTAAAATTGAATCCTTAAATATACTTGACTGTCTATATCTTCCTTATGTAAAGTTCACTTATTTATTTCCCTTCTCTTCAGGTCTTCTGCTTTGCAAAGGGACGATACAAATACTATATCACGCCAGTATGGAACAAATGCATGGATGTCTAATCATTTTGAAGAAGTGCAATCAGATGTTTGGTATGCATGGTGCATATTTTGGAGGTTAATTTTGTATAGGATCCAAAAGTCTTTTTAGATTATTTGAATATTATGCAAGTAATTAGTCTAGTTTTGTAATTATATATATGATCTTATATATTTTATTTATATTAACATATTTTAGTTTAAATTATATTCATATTTTAGTATATATATATATGAATGAATGATAAAACGAATATTCATTTAAATGTATTATTTGGTATTAAAAAAACATAAACATTATACTGTGACGGAATTCCGTTTGCAATTTTTATTTGTGGCGGAATTAAGATTCTAACGTTTATTTCTGTCTTTGTAATTCGTCTTAAGTTTGTAACGGAAAAACGTCACTGAATAACGTAAGGATGTCCTAACGTTTATTTCCGTCTTGAATTTCGTCTCCACTGCTGACGGAATTCCGTCACCAGTCCATCATGAAATTCCGTCATAAAAAAAGTACGTGAAATTTGCGACGATCAATATAACCACGGTTTCGTTTCGTCTTAAATTCCGTCACTAAGACGATTTAGTGACGGAATTGAGCGATTTGTGACGAAATTTTCCGTCACAGTTTGATGATTTTCTAGTATGGGTGATTACATCATCTGATTCAAACAAAGCAGTAATACAATTTTCATCATCAGGGTCTTCGGACTTCTCATGGATTTTGGAGGTACTAGGCTCATCTCCCGCTCCTGCAGTTGCTTCAATGGTGATGACTTGTTCCTCGGCATTCAAATCCAGCATCATAATCTCCTCGACAAAGCAGCTCGCTTTTCCTTTGCCCCAGTCGGCAACATCATTGAAGATTTCGAACCCCGGCAGAATCTTTCCTTCTGTGCTAGTCCATGCCTCGGGGGTCCCTGAATACGCCTTTCCATGCCCCTCGTTCACGAAGTACTTCCTTAGGCCCACTTTTCCTTCGCCACTTGCGTTGGATGGACCTCCCTGCTCATATCCCAAACCCCTCCGGGTTTTCTGACTCTTAAAGTTCGGAAATTCTGGCAACCCCTGATGGTGTGCTCCTAAGCCCATTCCTAGGATGAAACCTCCCTTCATCATCTTCACCACATCGGTGGTCATGCTGGACTCATAAATCCCGGAGACTTGGAATCCGGAGAAAAGTTGAGGCTCAAGTCCCAATGCCGCCACCAAGCTCAATTTCTCAGCTCTGATTGTCACTATCTCCTCCCTGAAGGGGAATTTAATCATTTGGTGGAGCGTGGAGGGCACACCTCCCAACTTATGGAACCAAGGGCGTCCCAACAGTACAGCAAAGGTTACCGGTATATCCAGCACGATGAACTCAGTTTCTTCTTCATGCGGCCCTACTTTCAACTTGGCCTTGAAGACTCCCTCAATGTGCCTACGGCTGTCATCATACGCTCTATTCACAGTTTGAGAGGCTGTCAGGTCTCCTCTCTCCACTCCCAACTTCGATAAGAGTTTCAAAGGACAAACGTTAATGGCCGATCCATCATCGACCATCACGCAACTAGTCTTCTTTCCGTTAATTTCCGCTCGGATATACAAAGGCTTATTGTGAGCCTTCCCCTCTTCTGGGAGATCCTCGTCAGTAAATGTGATCTCAGTCTTCTTTCGGGCCATAATTGCCCCTACTAGCGCTGCCGGCTCAGTATCGGTGGAGATAACCAGATTCTGCAATTCTTTCATCAAGTTCTCACGATGGTACTTAGAATGGCATAGAACTTCCCAGACTGTGGACTTAGCTTGTGTCTTCTTCAACTGCTCCAGAACTTGGTCATCGGGCTTAGGAGCCGACCCCTTTCCAATCTCAGTTTCTATCATAGGTGCCTTTCCCTCGGCCACACGACCTGATCTCGTCATTACCGCGATTTCCGGCTCATCATCCGATTCGTCCCAAATGTTAATAGGAATCCTCTGATTGGCATCTTCCTCGTCCGAAGAACTCTCCCAAATGTCCACGACCATTAAATCCATGACGTGAAGAACATTCGGATTCAAGTAAAAGGGATCCGCCGATCCATACAAAGCCCAACCTATCAACTCATCATAGTCACGGAGGGACACTCTGCTCATCCTTCTTGCGGCCAACGGAATAGCACCTCGTTGTATGCACATAAGCTGCACCTTATTGCTCATTGTTTCGTTACACTGTTCATACCGGTGCCTCCACCTCCTAGCATAATCCACGAATGGTTCCCCGGGGAATTGCCTGATCCTATCCAGATCTTCCAGGGATCCCATCCATGGAACATACATCTCATATCTCGCCACAAAAGCATTCCTAAGAGGTATCCAATGACCCATTTCTTCTTCTGATAGGCCCTGGTGCCATAACAAGGCTTCTCCCATTAAAGTTTCCGGGAAATGTTCATGTAATTCACATTGCGGGAATCCGGCGTCGTACATATGGTTGCGGAATAACCTCGCATGCTCAACAGGATCCTGGTATCCACCATACCTAGGCATTGCCAACACTGCCTCGGGCGTTTCATAAGAGGGGGAGTCCGGGGTTTGATCCGCCAACATCCATACCGTATACTCTTTGATAAACCTCTTCGTCATTGCCGCCCAATCGGTCTTAACATACATCGGAAGTGACATATACCACATCAATGGTTCACCCATCAACGAATTACAAAACAAGCTAGTGATCTCTTCTTCTTTAAAACCCAAGGGCGACATGGCCGATAAGTAGAAGTGAAGGTGTTCCATAGGGTCCTTATTGCCGTTATACCTGCTAACCCTCGGCAACAGACGCTTGATAGGTCCAATCTGCATTGCAAAGCGCTCCGCAGTTCTGTCTTCAGTTCTTTGGTACTTTTCTAAAAACAAATCCGACAACCGATCCCAATCATGCTTGCAAGAATCGGGTAATGAATGGAACCATTCCAAAGGTTTGCCTACCAGCGAGTGGTGGAACCATTGAGCAATTTCATCTACTCCGAAGGATTCAATAAACATGTCGTGCATATATTCACGCAAGTGCACCTCGGGATCTCTTCCTCCACTAAACAAACCCAAATCTGGCACAATAGTCCGAGACGACCCTTCTCCGGTCTCTTCAGAACTATCCTCATCATACGGTGCTCCAACATCCGAGCCCTCCCCCATCGGTTCATCCTCTTGTTCTTCACCAAGGAAGGACACATACAGACCATTTCCTACATTGCTCTTTTCATCGGAGTCCAACAACTCCTCTATATTTTCCTCGAAGGATTCCATCACTACAGTTTCTGTCCAACCAACTCCGATCGTACTCACCCTATGATTAGGCAATGGATTACGCCTAATGGAAGGGTTCGCTGACGAAGGATCAGCTATCTTCTTCTCTTAGATTAAATCTTGGATTTCGTGTTTCAACCTCTCGCAATTCTCAATTGTATGCCCATAACTGCTATGGAATTCACAATACCCTCTAGCCTGTATCTGCGGAGTAGGTTGAGCTTTGTTATACGGGGTAAGGGCTTTCAACAATCCCTTTTTTTGCAGACGCTCGAAAACTTTCGCGTAGGTCTGATCGAACTTGGCGAACCGCCTCTTTTCAATAGTATTAAGATCAACCACTTTCACTGCTGCGGATTCCGTACTCGCACTTGGCCCTCCGGCACTATATCCCGACTTCGTCCACTTGGTATAAGCTTTCTTCGGCTCTCCATCCCCTTCAACAGTCAAGGCACAACTATACATCTGATTGAAATCAGTAAATGGCATATACCGCAACTCATTCTTGATATACGGCAATGTGTTGCCAACCACCATTCGAATCTGATCTTGCTCAAGCGGCTTTTGTTTCATCACTGCGGCCTTAGCCCTCCATCTTTTCACAAAATCGGAAAAGGATTCCCCAACCTGTTGCTTAGTGCTCTCTAACTCTTTCAAAGTGACCTCCAACATGGTGTTAAAGCTATACTGAGCGATGAATGACTTCGCTAATTCCTTCCAATCCCTCTTTGTTACCATCGGCAATGCATGAAACCATGTGAGGGCAGCCCCCTCTAGGCAGGTGTTAAACAGCCCTAGGACCTGATCCTCAGTCAAGATCGTGTGCTTCATGACAGCAACATACTGATTCATGTGAGCGGTGGGATCTCCAGTTCCATCGAACTTTTTCATGTCAGGGAGACGAAATTTCAGAGGCAAAGCTGTTGCCGACAAACAATTCTTCAAGTTATAGAAGTCTTGACTTCCGGAACTTCCTCCACGCAAGTCCTGCACTTCCTGTGTGATGTGTTGCTTCCACTCCTCTTCTTTAGCTTTCTCCTTTTCCAGCTGTTTTCGGATATAATCCTGATAATCCTCCTCATTCCCAAAGCGAGGGCCATCGTTCACCTCATTCTCAGCGTGTTTACTGCCATTTTTATCATCTCTCATGGCCAGCTTAGCTAACTGGGCCGCTATCACCGCTAACTGCTCATTAATGTTGTTCACAGAGTTTTCCAATCCGGCCACTTTTTCGTCGGTCGCAGACATACTGGCTTAAGACTGAGTATACTCGGACGAAGATGATTCCGAAGCCACAACTGCCGATTCAGAACTGTCAATTTGTAACTGGTCAAACTGCCTAACTAGCCGACTGCTCTCTCGGTACCACAATCGCTTAATGATGACGTCTGCGCGAACGGTATCCATTAGTATGTATGCATGATTTTATATGCATGATTAGTGGTGTGTGCGTTTATTTATTTACGGATATATAAGATAAGAAGAACAAACGTTAGTCTAATTACACGTATCACAACATCTCTTTTCCACCCTTATTCCTCCACACACTCGATGGTCCAAGTCTCTTTCCTAGGATTTTGGTTTGGGGCTCACATTGCGGTCCAAGGGACGCATGATGCCGTCGATTATTGCGGAAAAATAAATCATTCACCATACAACACAGTTCGTTTTTGACGCATCAGCGTTCAGTGACTAAGAAATCGACCAAGTTGGATTGTCCTTTCGGAATAACTCGTCTTTTGTCCTTTCGCGAGATGCATTAATTCGGGTTTTGACTCCCTTTGAGCGCATCTCAGTTTTTAGACGTGGTACGAGTTATTCTTCTAGTCCAATCGTTCGTTATTGTCAATGACTCGTTCCCTTTTATTCGCGTGGGTTCGTGTCTCGATTTTGGATTACAACGGGATCTTTTGGATCTATCGAGAGACGTAACCACGTGTTTATTTAGTGATGGAATCACTTTTGGATTTTATTTTAGGGAACGGACTCATCACGTAACGTGTTTGTTCTTAGCGTCGAG
This sequence comes from Euphorbia lathyris, assembly GCF_963576675.1. Lineage (NCBI taxonomy): Eukaryota > Viridiplantae > Streptophyta > Magnoliopsida > Malpighiales > Euphorbiaceae > Euphorbia > Euphorbia lathyris. Next base: position 42,593,963 of record NC_088919.1, on the reverse strand, counting down.
GATTCGTTTGCTCATTTTGCTACACGAAAAGACGGCGAGTCTTATTTGAGTGCACGGTAACCTTTCGGCTAGCAACAGTTCGTTGTTCTTCCCAATCCACGGGATATATCATCTTAGTGTGGTTATAGAAAATCAACGTTTCGTTGAATCGCATGCTTATTCAAAGCGAGGACATCACCGTTTTCTTTCCTTTAGGCACGAATTAAGCAAACACGTACATCGGGCCATATTTCTTGCAGTTTTGGTAACGGTCGAAATGATCGAGTCGTTATTCGAAACCCGCAGTCTCGTCCATATGGCGCAATTATATGGTTTGGCTTAATTCGGCTTCAAAGTTTTAAACAGGGTATACACTCGTTCGAGGCACGTATTCAACGGCATTGGTTTATTTTCTTTAACTACTCTTGAGATTGACATATATCGTAGACTCGGAATGATTTTGGTCATTTAGTTTATTTTTCGCTTTTCTTTTCTTAGTCACTTCTGCGGACACGTCCATTTCTCTTAAGAACGACACGGGGCATAACGTAAAAGCTCGTCTTTTATTAGGAAAGGACGGGCTACTTGTGCGAAACTTTTCACGTTACGACAGGGTCGTTCAAGACAGAAATGTTCTTCGTTTTCGTTTCGTCGTGATCTCGTTTTATCCTAATTTATTTAAAGAATGTGAATAACGGCTACTGTTAATATAGTCTTTTGAATCGAAGTATAACTATCCTCAACACCAAACCGATTCATACTAATACGTGCTTACGTCGTAACGCATTTCTTGAACATGTGCCATCGTCGGGACACCGAAAGGGACAAGGCGGGTCGCACATGTTCATTCATACGAGATAACTAAGTCGTCTTTAGTTCAAATCGTTTCGATGTTTTAGGGTAATTAGTATGTCGATTCATGAGTATATATTAACGCATCGTCTCATTTTCTTTACATACTTTAGGATTAGACACGTATCATGGCGGTTTGAAAACACGAACTGATTCATTTATCACATCAAAAATAGTAACGAGTGATCCTATGGAAACTTCTAAGGCTACTATATGCTGACACGGCTGACCGCGGGACCTCACAGGACCGCACAAATTCGCCCCTAACGAATGGATGGGGACCCTTTGGCGCCTTACTGTAAGGGGGAACTTACACTAGCCTCTTTCGAGCGACGAATGGACTCTCGCTAGAGGTTTCGCGGAAATTACCCAAAGGGTTTGCAATAATGCACATGAATGCATACGAAAAGAAGTAAAACGATCCGTCCCTGTTAAGGGCTTAATACACGCCTTCCGGAATCAAATTTCTCGCTTCCCCAGCAGAGTCGCCACTTGTTAGACGAGGTGCCGCGGCCTAATCTCCCGGGCGGACCGGGGGGTGGACACCTCATGGCGACGTAAGCGGTGATTGGCGCCGAAAGCAACCAATCGTGGAATCAAGCTGCTCGGCAGGACCGGAGCTCGGAGATATGGAAGAGTCGCCATCCACGAATGGGAAAATGAACACCGATCCCTTGCGGGAGACCAGTGTGGGATCGGGAAACTTAGGTACGAGCCGAGAAGGCTAGCTCCTTTTCGGAGAAAGGCTACTAGGCACCCCGACATCGCCCGGTTATGAACCACCGGCCTCCTACTCAGCATGTTAGGCGATAACGGACTAATCGTATACTTCTTTAAGTTTAAAATTCATTTGAAACCTTTTCTTTCCCTTTTTGGAAACCGTTTTGAGCATATATTATTGAAAAGCCACTTTAGTAAAGAATCACCCATTTACATCAATTTGATATACATACAAAGAGAGGGGAGGAAGAAAGAAGTGGTTTATTTACCACGGGATTTACATGTCGTGTTGCGTGTCAATTCTATACTAACTCATTTCCCCAAAACGAGTTTATTTACATGGTTCGTACCTTAATCGCCGTTGGAACGATTTAGGTACGTTTCAAAACCCCGTTTGATGAAGTCCGCCTGAATCGCCGTTGGAACGACTCAAGTGTTTGAAAACATTAAGGTAAAAACCTTTAATAAGAAAACGTGGTTAAGCATACAAGTCAATTTATTTTGTACAAATCATTTAAGAAAACGATTCAAAACTCTATTATTTATAATAAAAACGATTTTAATTACAAGGTTCGCTTAATCCATCGTTGGAACGGACTAAGGTTTTAAAACGTGGTATTTTAAGAAACAATTAGAAATGTCAAGAAAACACTATTTATTTACATTAGGAACCTCTAAAAATCCATTAGTTCAAATAATTAAATTGAAAACTCTTTTTGTGATTTATTTTCCCCTTTTCACTCAATGGACTCTTTACTTGCCTTAACTACAATAATAAACATATGTAAACTAAAATTCACTCCCAAATAAAGCCCATTTGAAACATGGACCCCTAAATGGCCCAAAAGAATAAAGAAAATAATATAGGTGTATATATACATTTTAGCCAAAAAAGGAAACATGAAATAAAGATAAGTGAAAAGATACTATATAATACATATATAAAGAATAATAATGAAAATACTAAGTATAATACATTTTTACTTCAAATATGTAAAAAATAGTAAATAAAGCTCCTAGATAAGAAAATAACATTTATCTCCCAAAATAGTTTTATTTAATACTAACTAATATAGCCCAAATATCCCAAAACTATATATATACATAACTAGTGTAATTTTAAATGTCAAAATAATATCTATTCATCCACTAATTAATCACTCCCAAAACACCCAAGTAAATATTCTTTTAAAATGAAATTCGTTACCCTTTAAGTAAAGGAAAAGGAAAAGAAAAGATATATATACATAAACTTATATTTAAAATAAAATAAAAAATGATATATAAACATCCCAAATAATTATATAGACCAAATGTCTAAAAATAGTTTGAAAATATACCTTACATAAATATACATATATATACAAAGGACCAAAAGCTTAAAAGTTAAGAAACAGGGACCAAAACAGCATTTTTTACATTCCAGCAGATTTACGACGGAAAATCCGTCGGTAAACAGCAATTAGTGACGGAAACGGAAAATTACAGCAGCACTCCAATTGTTTCCAGATTTATTCAAAAACTTTAAATTAAGTCTAATTCAATCGTTTTGGATTTCCGAACTACCAAAAATGGATCATAGTCAATAACGGAAGTTCCTAAAACGACGTTTTTATTTTAAAACATTATTCGGAGATTCTTTTAAATTAAAACTTATAATTACAATGTTTTTAACACTCGAACTACCTTTTTATCGGATCACGGTTCGTATTGGGATATCAAAACGAGGTTTTTTATTTTAAAGCAAAACCGAATTTTATTTAACACGAGACGGGAATTAAATAAATACGAAAAATTAAATGAAACGTGATAAATAAATAAACGACAAAATAAATAAAATTATAACATAAAAATAAATAAAGGAAAAGAAATAAATTAAATAAAATAAAACGAGTCTAGTCCTCGGATAATACCTCAAGTTCGGTATCTGACAGTCGAAGCCGATTGATTCCACGAGTCGTGATTTTCCGGTTTTTTGTGTTTTTTTAGTAAAAATTTAACTTTGGAAAATTCGGAATTTTTGAGAAAAAAAATCACTTTCTCTCTCTAAAAATCTCTAGAGTGAGAAAGGCTCCAAAAATCCCTCTTCTTCCTAATGCATGGGGATCCGTGCCTTTTATAGGAAAACGGGACCCCGGACCAATGGGCGACGCCCGAGTAAAATCGGGAGTCGCCCAAAGGGTTGGGCGGCCGCCCAAAGCATGTTGGGCGGCCGCCCAACCTTGCGTTGGGCTACCGCCCACCATTGTTGGGCGGCGCCCAACCTCGCGTTAGGCTACCGCCCAACATTGTTGGGCGGCCGCCCAACGATGGTTGGGCGATCGCCCAACGATTGTTGGGCGGTCGCCCAACAACGTTGGGCGAGCGCCCAACGCGAGGTTGGGCGTCCGCTAGACGCTGTTGGGCGCTCGCCCAACGGCCGCCGGGACGCGTCTCGCACCGTCGGGCGTGCATGCCCCGCGGCCGTCGAGCTCATGTTCCACGCCGTCGGGCGTTCACGTGTCGTGACCGCCGGGCTTGCGTTCCGCGCCGTCGGGCGCCCACGCGTTGTGACCGCCGAACGTGTGTTTCGCACTGTCGGGCGCACACGCCCCATGGTCGACGAGCGCGCGCCCCGCGTTGCCAAGCTCGTGCATTGCTCGGACGTCAAGCGCGTGCTATTCGTGGTTGGATGCGTGCGTCCGACGAGCGTCGAGCGCGCGCTTTGCGTCGTCGAACGCGCGTCGGCTGCCGCTAAGCACTCGCACTACGCATATCACAACAGCGACCCACTGTAACTTATTTATTTTATTTTTTTCGAAACTTCCGGAATCAATCGCTTCAACCGTCTTGTTTTCAGGTTTTCGTCACAGGTCCTCCGACTCGGTGTCTACAACCGCGTAGTTCTCCATCCAATCCGCTATATTCCCCTCACGCCTCATGAAGGGTGTGGACTAATCTTACTTCCCAACATCTATTGTAAATCTTGCGACATTTTTTTAGAAAATAAAAGGATAATGGGGAGTTATTTTGAAAAAAAAACCACCAAACCCCCTTTCCTCCTATACATTCCCCCCTCCCCTCCCCTCCCCCCCTCTCTCTAAGTTGTTTTTCTTTTTAGCACTAGAAAACTGAAAATAAAAGAAAAGATACAGAGAAAGAAAAGTCTGAGAATTTTTTTATATAAAGGTTCCCAAAGGATCATAGTGATCTAACACTTGAAATGATCCAGTTGTTTTCCATATGCATGAAATGCTAGAGGAATTCGCTTTTCAACTCATCAAACTCGAATCAAAGGGATCGACTATCATTCCATGGTGTTCATTAATTAAATTTTCAATACCCTTTTTAAGTTACATGAGTTCCTAGTTAATTACAAACTGTTCTGCTATGTTTTCTATGATTAAAACTCTATTAGTTTTCTCCCTAATATGCATTATTATGACCGCCCTACTGATTCCACTTGAAGCTTGACACATGAGAAATATAATCAGCATTGAGACATCGATATGAGATGTGAGATTACATCTCTTTGAAGGATATATGAGAATGAATGTTGATAGGTGGAGTGGAAGGAGAAGAAGTAGATGAAGATGATGCCTTGGTGTTTGAGAATGATGATTTAAAACGTGGGGTGCAGTTGTTAGAGCTAGTGGGATTGAGGAAGAAAGATATCCATCTTGAAGCAAAGTTGTTGCTTCCACCTCAGGTGTTAAGGCTAAGGAAACAGAAAAAGTGAAAACAACTCCTCGTGGGAGAGCTTAGCCATGCAAACTTATAAATGAGGAGGAGGAGGATGATGAACATTAAAAGGAGAAAATTGGAGGTGAAAATGATAGTGGATGAGACTATGGAGAGGACGATATTAATTTGGAGGATGATTATTATTAATTTTTATGTGCATTTCTTTTTTTATTGACAATGAATGATTAACTGTTTAGTAGCATTAGTTATAGTTAGGTATTAGGTTAAGGTGTTAAGTATAATGTCTCTATGATGTATGAACTTAATTTGGTGTTTTTGATATTTATGATTTGGTGATTTGGTATTATGTTTTTACGTGGGTTTTTTTTTTTTTTTTTTTTTTTGTATGACCATAAGTGTGTTTTTTTGATTTATACTTAACTAAAGTAAAAGAGTATATGTTTTTTATTTTATTTTATGTGCCTCGTGTTCCTAAAGTGCTTGCCATGCGCCTAGACTCCAAGACTCATTAGCTATAAGGCGAGCTGATGAGATTCATTTGTAAAAATTGTTCAGAGAACATGAACTACTTTGTGTAATATTTAAGTTTTAGAGCGTTTGAAGAATATATTGTAAGTTAGACATATAGGATTATTGATGACCAAAAAATGGTCAAAACCGTTGCCTTACCCATTTTGGTATAACAGTTGTTGGTGTAAATGCAACGGACAACATCGTTGCAAAATGCAATCTATGGTGCATGATATATATGTTTAGAAAGACTAAACCGCCCCTTATCAAATCCTAGTCCATTTAAGAATAGTATTCTTTGTTAATATTCCTATATAATTGATTCATTCATTTTAAGGGAATTGTTTTCAAGTATTTAGGAGCAAAAATACCTTTTAATTGGCTGCATTTAATTTCTTTAGAATCATTATTACATTTGGTTTCTTTTCTTTCTTTCTTTTCTTTCTTAAAAATCATCAACTAGAGTCCAAATGGCCTTTGAACAGAATTTAAAGAACATTCATTGAAAATTACTTTATTGATATGAAATAAAAATGAGATAAAACATGTAACATTCATTTTACAATTGATGAGAAGTGTAACATATACATTGTATGAAAAACTATACTGTACGCCTAACGCACATAGACAACTAGTTAACAGCACTGCAGATTTTCCGTATCTGTCGAGCAGATGGATTAATAAGATTTCCCATCTTGACTATGGCAGAGGCAAAATCGGAGTTAAATTTGGCACGATTTTTGCTGTATTCGAGAACCATATCATCAGTAGAACCACCGCTGAAAAGAACCTGATCAGAATGAAGAAGTCCTTTCTTTTGTACTAAATTCTTAAAATAATTGTTGTCAAATGAATTTGGAGTCAACAAATCAAGTGCAGCCAAATTTGAATCACCTCCTACAGAAGGACAGCCACGTCGGCGAGTGGAGGCAAATCCAGCATCAATGTTGGTTTCATTATAAATCCTACCGCGAAATGTTGCGCATTGAGCTTGGCCAAGTGTATGAGAACCTGACAAAGCAACCATGTCTCTAGCAGAAAGACCTTTCCTTTCAAAACGAAAAATGAGTACTCTTACACTGTCTGTAAACTTAGGAAGATCGGCAGAGGCTAGATTTCTACTTGCAGTTGTTGAATCCTTTCTTCCAACCTTTACACTCCAAGATGGACCTCCCACCTGCTCATCAAAATTTCAAATGCTTAGCTAAAAATATTTGTAACTCTTTATCCTAAAAAAATTAAAACTTCTAGTGATCAGCGAGTGCTCAAGCCCTCTCCTATAATATATACTTACATATACGGAGGCATCTCTTGCCGCTACGGCGAGAATATCAGAACAAGAAACAACGCCAGGGCATATCTTCTCCACTTCAGATTTGGCTTTTGAAATGACTTCAAAACCTCTGGCCGAATTCAAGTTTTGAATTGCAGTCTTTTCGCTCTGTATTGATGATGTCTCGTCTAGTAAAACTGAGGCATCACAACCCTATGGAACAGAATATTTATTAATGAAGATAAAATTAAGTAGTTGATCAATTATTTAATAGAGAGTCTAGGAGAAGTATATATATAAACCTGAACGAAGCAATCATGAAAATGTAGACGAATAAGAGAGGCAGCCATTCTTCGTTCTCGTGCAATTGCAGTGTTGATTGAATTTCGAATAGTAGTGAGTGCTTTTGGACATGATTTTGAGTAATAATCAGAGCTCAGCTTAGCATGGCATGCCACCATATTCAGCAGCAACAATATCAAAATTAAGACTGCTGTTTTGGCCATATATATATATTTCACTGTTTGATTCCTATAGTGAGAGAGATATGAGAAGATGAAAAGTAAAGTGTGGTGAATCAAAGCTTATATAGATGAAGAAAATGGCAGATCAGCAACTATTCAAAATGGGTAATGCATGCATGAGTTTTGAAAATGATTGATTGTGACATATAAAGACTAGTCATGAGATTAGATCATATATATTTTAATTCCAATAATAAGATAAGGAAAAGGTTTATGCCTTTTAATTCTAAGAGAATATTTTAACGAACATTGTTTGTAAATGCATGCTACCAAATAAAGGAAAGAATAATGATGAGTATGGGAAAGCCTGTCTCTTTGACCTGTGTTATTCTCACCCAACAACTACTATACACTCGTGAGTAATACTCTACATTCCAGATGATTGATGTTAAGAAATAGATGTATATAAGTGATATTATTTAATTGGACGGATATATTATACCGAGAGTATAATAGAAGTTCTCGAATGGCTATATTTATATTACATAGGGATAAGGTACAATATTTTTGAGGCGCACACAATTCTTATACTTTATTTTTAAAAAATAAATAAATTTAATCAATACAAATTTATTTATTAATAAGAAAAACTAAATAAAAATTACTTTTTTATAGTAATTTGTAGAGAACCACTTAACAACTATATTATTGTAGGATAAAGTGTAAATTTAGTTGATTATTAGCATCTATCTATCTATCTATCATATAAAACAATAAAATTTTAAGTCTAACTTTTACTAGACGGTTCAATATCAAACTTAGTTAATGAAAATTTTCATATACAATTTTAGGTTCGGGATACCCTACAATCTCTAAATTCTAATCAAACTTCAATTTACACCTACTACTACTGTTAATGAAACTATATATGCATCATTCTTGAAATTATCCCAATGGACTCTCAAGTTTTGCTTACTTTCTTTGTAGCCCTTGGTTTTAAAACTTGATAAAAACACTTGAACTTTTCTTTTTACTAACATAAAAGCCTATTATAAATGTAAACACATCAAAATAAGAAGTTCAAAATTTCAAGTTAATTAGAACAACATTATTTTATGAAATCACGTTTTTAAAATTTTTTCTCTTTAATATTCAATTTATCACTTCTAACTAAATAACACTTAAATAACTTCAAAATTAACGATTAAATAATTAAAATGTTGATTAGAATTTCATTTTCACAAGCTCTAAAACTCATGGTTACTTGCTATGAAAGTATTAAGAAACTTACTATGTAAATAAAAAAGGTTGGAAATTTTTATATCCAGATTTAAATTTCAAAGGATATAAACAAGTAAGACAAAGATTTAAGGGTCATGGGGTGTGATTTACCGAGAATCTAAATGGTTAGACACAATTTGCATTTTAATTATTATTATTATCATTGTAATAGAAACTTTGTTTTGTGTTAATTATTATTTAGTTACCAACTCCTTTGGACGGAAACCGGAAATTTGCTGCAGAAGAAGAGTTTGGTCGTATAACGCCACGTTTTAAATTTAGATTGGTTGAGCATTCAACCCATCCTATGATTTCTCCAGCCATCAATGTGGAAATTATAATTATTGATTTTGCAACACTAAACCCATATCCAACTGCTTCTAAATTATTAATTAAGTTTCAAAGAAGTCTTTGAATAATCTTGCAATTCGTCATAGCTCGCTATCTAACTGCTGTCCAGTGTGCGGAGCTTTCGGGGAAAACGAGTTTCACGTGTTCATAGGGTGTCCTCGAGCTGCTCAGGTATGGAAATTATTGTTCAAAGACAATCGGTTGGATCTAATCACGAATTTTATCCATTAGTTTACAAATATCCTTGGTGATATGACGAGGGATTGTAACCTTATTGCGATAATCTGTTGGTAACTATGGAGGGCACGAAACGAAAAAGTTTGGAATGATAAAATTCGAACGCTTGAGGAAATATTTCAAACCGCCACTGCTGAACTGACGGCTTGGGAGGCAGCGCAAAGACATCACCCTGATCAACAAAATCAATATACGAGTGCTTTGTGTAAATGGAAGAAACCGGTTGCAGGCTGCTACATATGTAACGTCGATGCAGGGGTAAATGGGTTAAATAATTTCTGCTCTTTTGGTTTCCTTTTACGCGACTATCAGGGGCGATGCTTTGCGGCAAGCATGGGTTACCTTGTTGAGATAACAGATCCACCTTTGGCTGAGGCAATGGCCATCCGCGAAGCGCTATCATGGATCAAGAATTATAACTTAAGCCATGTTGAAGTTCAGTCCGACTGTCTGATGGTGGTACGGGCTATTCAGCTCCAAAAAAGCCAATGAGTGTTGTGAGATTTGAACTCCTGTTCGATCTCTTTTATTAAACGATCAGCGAATTTAGCAGCCCATAGCCTAGCTAAAGCTGTTACTTCTAGTTATGTTCGTGGTGAGTGGGTCTGTCCACCACTGTTTATTATTGATGTGTTATCTTCTGATTTAAGTTAATAATTGTTGTTGTTTGTTTCAAAAAAAAAAAAAAAAAAGTCTTAGCAATTCATTAATTTAATTTTAGAAAGAAAAAATTATATATATTCATATCATAATTTTTGAGAAAAAGAAATACAAAAATATTTTCATATTACAATTTTAGAGAAAAAGAAATTCACGTGCCTTGCTTTTTTGTCCAACACAAACATACATATAGTTTAAAGGCTTAATACATCATTTGCTCCCTAAACTTGTCCAAAAAGCTTGATTGGCCCCCTGAACTTTCAAAGTATCTCAATAGCCCCTTGAATTTGCATAAAATGTTTAGTTAGCCCCCTGAACTTGCATAAAATGTAATCAATTGATAACTCGGTCGCAAAAAAAGTAAGTTAAATGCAGAAGATGTATTACACGCATCTTAGAATGTTATTACATAATTCAAAAATAGATTAAAAAGGAAGTTATTGCTTGCTGAACTATACAACTTGTCTTCTCTAATCTAAGAACCGTATAGCCCGATTTCGGTCATTTTACTATTTTTAAGGCTCATGCAATACATCTTTCACATTTAACTTACTTTTTTACAACTGAGTGATCAATTGATTACATTTTGTGCAAGTTCAGGGGGCTAACTGAACATTTTATACAAGTTCAGGGAGCTATCGAGACACTTTGAAAGTTCAGGGGGCCAATCAAGCTTTTTGGACAAGTTCATGGGGCAAATGATGTATTAAACCTAGTTTAAAAGTTTGTAAATAGAGGTATGTGGTATGTTCCATTAATAAAACGCAGTATTTGAAATTACATAATTAAGTTGTGACGACAATTATAAGAACATTTGTGTCTTTAAAAAAAATTACATTTACATATCGACAAACAGTCTCCTAAATCGGATTGCAATTATGTTAAATAAATTTAAACATCAATTTAGTTTATAAAATGCAAATAGTAAAAAAAATGTGAAATGTTAATCATATGATCTATGGTTTCAATTGTGTGGAGCTATGTTTTGTCGATATGTAAATGTATTTTTTTAAAATAAAATTATCATTGCTTATCAGCTGTACACATCATCAGAAGTTAACATTGTAATTTAAAACACTTTACTTTGTTAATAGAACATATTGTTGGAATATATATATATATATATATATATATATATATATATATATATATAAATGAAATTAAGGGTCATTTAGTTTACCTGTTGTTTGTTGTTTGCTGTTGGAAAAAATTGTTTTTTGAAAAAGCAGGGATTCTCTGTTTTTATAAAAAAGCTACTTTTTATGTATAAAAGTTAAACAGGAGATCCTTAATCAATCACCTAAAACTCTCAATTTTAAAGTGAAAATGCAAACATGAGTAGAAAATGGAGTAAACAAACACCTCATTGGTTTAAATTCCAATAGACACATCTTTTCATGAATAGTCGTCTTCGTTCATGAACAGTCGTGTTCGTTTATGAACAGTCGTGTTCATTCATGAACAGACATGTTCATTCGAATCTGTTTACACACGATGGAACTGTCAAATTTTACATTGAAAATAAAATTATCTTTAAAATTTATGTTCTTTGTATGTTTACATTATTCCTGTTTTTTCTGCTCCGATGATAACAAATTTATGCACAATAATAGTTCAGTTATGTAATCTATTATATCCTGGGAAACGTTTGTCTTAAGGAGACTGTTAATACAGGTGTGAGCGTCGGATAAGTTTGTGGACGAGGAATCGCACGAGATGATTTTCCAATTTTTTCTCATGGTCACCATTCCTAGCACTCCATATTTCCTCAGGAATGGGTCACGTGGCTTTTAAGGGCGGAATCTTTCGATACCCCACATTTGGTTTTTTGAGATTTCGGTTATGAATGGGATAAATATCCATCCCCGAAGAGTAATTAGAATCGCCACTCAGTTTTTTCTACTATATATCGAGAAATAATCGATACAGAAAATGCTGCAATGAGAGTACCATACCCCTAATTAGATAGAGTTCGTTGACTACTATATCTACTTTAAGTATTTCATAATATCTTAAATATCTCTTAATAAGTTCATTCATGAGATTCTACTTCACTTTCAACCCTAAATAATTATTACGATGCCAAAGCAATAGATAAATAATAGTTATTATTTTGAGAAGTCAGTAGTTCACCATTCTTAGGTTTGTTCAAACAAGTTGCAATCATGATAGAACAACCTAGCTTTGATTTGAAAACATGGGTACGAGGAATGAAAATTAAGGGAATTGGTATTAAAACCTTCAATTGAGGAAATAGTAAAATGATATTCAAAATCATAAAAATGTTGAAGAAGTAGTTTTGAGAAAACTAGTCTAAAACACATAATGTTTACAATAATTATCACCATATTTCGAAAAATATTCTAGAACCGTGTACATTTGTTACTTCGTTCTGAGAATCCTATACCATTAATTCTAGTGAAAACCTCAGAAGATTGTAATGATTACCTAAGTACCCTCGAAGTATATTCTAATGGAAAGAATATCGGATTTGATATTTTTGAAATCCCCGATAGTGGAAGTAGGACTTTCATCGATGAAGTTCTGTTTTGATTGAAATAAAAGATTAATGAAAACTTAGAATATCATGATAATTACTTAGATATCCTCAAACTGAATTCTGAATGTGGGCTGCTATATACCGCAATATTTTTTCCACCTACCGCACTTTTTTGACAATTTTGCCCTCCTCATAATTTAAACTCAAAAATTCAAAAATCTCAAATCCTCTCTAGCTTTTTGGTTTTTCAAAAAATCCGACCTAAAACAACATGCCGCCAAAGCCAGGAGCGGGTAAAGGCTTCATGAAATCTCTGTTAAGTTTTTTTTTTAAATTACTCAAAAATCACGGGTTCCGCCTCCGAATCGGAAGCGGGACCCATATGAATATAAGGTAAACGGAATCGTCGTGCCGTTTCCACCACGGGTGGAACGGACGAACTGCCCCTTCCACCCGTGGTGGAAACGGCACGGCCGTTCGTTCCACCGTAAGGTGGAACGAACGGCGCTCTCGTTCCACCGTACGGTGGAACGAAAGGCGCAATTGTTCCACCGTACGGTGGAACGAGAGCCATGCTCGTTCCGCCTTACGGCGGAACGAGCGGCGCATCCGTTCCACCGTACGGTGGAACGGTGCGCGCTGCCCGTTTAGGCCAAAAAAAAAATTCGAAATTCAAAAAACGAAATTTTAATTTAAATTTATATCGTAGGATTACCTCGTGTTCGAAATCATGGTCTTCGGGAATGCTCAGGTCCATTTTCCTCCAATTCGGGTTTTTAGGCTTGGGAGAAAAAGAGAGGAAAAAAAAGTTTTGGTTTTTGATAAAAAAATTATGACAATGGCATAAATATCAAAAGAATGCGGTGGGTGGAAAAAATATTGTGGTATATAGCAATACCCATTCTGAATTGAAGCATATTCATTCAAATATTCTTGGAATTATTAAGAATGAAAATATATATATAGCTTTTATCAATAATATTCTATTTTTAATGAAAGTAAGACGCAAAGTATTTGCCCCTACCAAAAAAAAAAGACGCAAAGTATTTGCAGTAATCAACCCCCACATTCCAGGGAATGTTCCAAAACCTTGTATGTTTGTTACTTCGTTCCGAAAATCATACAGCGGACGAGATAATTACTTACATAAATATTGCTGCTTATTCTGGTGAAAATTTAAAAGATTATGATAATTACCTTAGTATTCTCGAGATGTTTTCCAGTGGAAAGAATATCGAATTTGATATTATTTGAATCCCCGATAATGAAAAACTAATAAAGCTAATGAAAATCTAGAAAGTCATGATAATTACCTAGATATCCTCAAATTGAATTATGGATTGACTAATAATCATTCGAATATTCTCAGAATTATTGAGAATGAAAATAGAGCTTTTATCAATAAAATTCTATTTTATTTGAAATAAAAGCTAGAAAAACTTAGCAAATAATAGTAATTATCCAAGTATTTCCAAAATATTCATCCAAGCATAGAATATTCATTTGTACATTCTTGGAATTTTTGAGAAGTAAATGAGACTTTTATTAATAATATTCTTGTTTTTAAAAATAAAAAGCTTGAATAAATCCAGAAAATCTTAGGAAATTATAATAATTACCCAAAGAATCCCTCCATAATAAGCACAGCTGAGCGGCCAGTGCAATAAAGGGCGGAAAACCCCTTCCCTAGTTCATTAGGGTTTGTCATCTTGTGATTCTACAAGTGAGATTGTTTTGCTGTTTTACTTGACCTGGTTTAGAGACGATGGAGAGGGCAATGGAAGGTCTAGAAATTGGAGAGGATGAGCATGCCGAGTTGGATTTCCTGGAGAAGCTGTCGAAGAGTGCCGAGCATAAAACTAATTTAACCATGATCAGCAGATTTTTAACAGACATGAATATTAATTTCATAGCCATGAAGAACAAGCTCGCAAACTTATGGAGGCCGGGGAGGGGCATAGCGATTGCTGAGCTGGAGAACAATCGTTTCTCTTTTAAAAATTTTCATGTGATTGATCGGGACAGAGTGGTGGCGAGCGGTCCGTGGTCATTTGATAACCTTCCTCTATAATCCTACACTCAAAACTATCTAACTCTCTGTTTGCTGAATACTGAACAAACAGCAGAGCTTCCAAACTAATCTAAAAGATTGGTAATGTTGTTCTTAATAAAAACTCTATGAATGATCTTAGAAAATGATTACACAGAAGAATAAAGACGTTTGTGTAAATGCTTTACTTTGCTTGGAACTTCAGGAAATGATTCACTCAGAATTTCGGCGTTGAAGATCAAGTTCCAAAGTTGCAAATGAGGGGCCTTTTATAGTTGCCACCTGAGGGCTGGGGTCATTTCAAATTTCGAAATAACCGTTGAGAGGGAAACGCTCTTCTGTCGCTTTCACTCCTCAAAAGCCGGTGTCAATAGCCAATGGTCTTCTATCTTTTACCGTTGATTTGTCTGTTGCGTTGTGCTTCAGGCTTAGTCTCGGAAGCAGATTGGTTGTCTAACCAAATCAGGTAAAGTTCTCAGGTTGACCAAGAGACAAGTTGTTTGTTGCTTCTGAAACTTTCCTTTTATGGCGAGGCTTTGTTAGTTGCGCAGAGTCAACTCTTGATCTTGTCCAGTGTGGCTTGATCTGTCTTCCGAGTTTGTCTCATCTTTGAGACAACTAGGCTTGCTTCTGGATCCTTATGCCTGTTGGGCTAGAGCTTGATCCACAAGCCCTTGTCTTATGGGCTTTGATTCAAGGCTTAAGGCCTTTTCTTATTTCTTTGAACTTAAACTTAATTCATCAACACACTTCAACAAACACATTAGTAGAAATAAATCAACATTTAAATTTAATGTTTTATTAATTATGGAGATATTAATTTCATTTAATATTTTTGTCATAATCAAAATTAATGTGGAAATTGTGTTTCAACACGAGTTCTGTCTCCAAATCTAGAGACGGAACTTGTGTTTTCGATGAAAATTTAGCAAAAAAACATACCTTTGCGAACATTAGTCATTTTCCTTTATCGTGATTTCCCACCATGATTGTCATTCGAGTTTGTGATTTTGGAAGAGATTAGAGAGAGAGTGAAAAAATTTGATAAAAAAATGAAAAGGGCAAAAACGTCAAAATGAAGGCGGTGATAAGTAATTAGGAGACGGTATTTAGCAATCCACTTTATCTATATATTTTTATTTATTTTAATTCCTGACGGAAATTCCACTCTTTTTTTTTATGAGATGGAGGGGTTATACTCCGACAAAAAAAAACAAAACTAACATGTACGAGTCATCCTAGGGAGATAAGTACCGCACTGGTCAGAAAAAATAATATCTTGGATGCTTGCAGGAGGCACCTCACACTCGTGAAGTCCTAGAGACAAAACCCCTGCGTAGTTCGCCATCCAGTCCGCGGCTTTGTTTCCTTCGCGTAAAACATGAACAATCCTCACTTCCCAATCCTGTCGAAAAAGCTTCTTCCTAGAACAGCCAATAATAATTGTGTCGATTATCAGTTCCTTCCTGCATTAACCGAACAATCACTAAAGAATCCATCTCAAACACCACTTTCTTATACCGTCTATGCCAAGCAAATTTTCGTGCAAAATATAAACCCCAAAGTTCTGCCAGAATTGTCGTGCAAATGCCCAGGTTCACTGCAAACCCACCTAGCCAAGCTCTTAAACCGTTCCTTGCAACCCCCCAGGCCATAGCCTGCCCCAGGTTACCTTTACTTGCACCATCACTATTTAGCTTGATCCACTCGCCCTCAGGCGGCTTCCAACCGACGGACACTTCTCTAACCAGCCGACCGTCCATCTGTTGCTCGAGTTGAAAAATGTAATTAATTTCAGTGGCTTTTTGAAAAATGAACGCCATTTTATTGGGACAGATCGAGATATCAGGCTCAAATATGGCCGAGCATCTCCATCTCCAGATCCACCAAAGTACATTAGAAAAAAGTACGGCCACTCAATTTGATTTATTGACCCATGTTTCACTAACCCGTCCTGCATCCAGTCCGTAATACTTGATCCAAATATATTGTTGGAGATTTTGGTAAAATGGCTCTTTAGCCTTTGTTTGTCTTTTGTGACTTTAAGTATCCCACATGGGAAACTTTTGAGATAGTTGAAGAGTTTATATTGGGTTGGGCTTGAGGAGTTATTAAATTGTGTTTAGTGGGTTTTACAAAATAAACCACACGCGCGCGCTCGCTCGTTCGTTCGCCCGCCCGTCCCGACTGGACTGGACCCGATTTTTATTTGGCCATTAAATATTTTAAACCTTTTTTACTATTTCTTAATAAGTTAAAATCCTATCTCCACTATCCCTGTTTTTACTCAACCCATTACGTTTTTCTCTCCTAAAACGTTGTCCACTACAACGTTCGTTTTACACAAAATAAAACACGAACTCTACAGAGTTCAGAGATACAGAAAACTTTCCAATTACAATTTTCATCTTCATTACGCTTTCTTCTCTGGGCAATTAATTATTTTGCTGTTCCAAAGCTTCGCCCTAGAGTGCACTAGTGCGTCGCTCGCTGTGTAAACCTTGGTTGACGATCGGACTTCCAGATTGCACCAGAGTCTGCCGTAATCGTTTTCAACGCAATGGTTCTGTCCACGACACAACTTTTTCATTCCGATAAGTTATTTCGATTCCCTCTTTTGTACTTACAATTTGAAAACGATTATTTTTGTCCATCATCATGTCTGCTCTAATCTCAAAAAATATTCCCGATCTCTCAAAATTAGAGCCCTTAGACGGTCTGAACTACAAAAGATGGTCTCAGAAAATGCTTATATTTTTTGAACAATTAGACCTTGATTATGTCGTCCTGTCTGATCCCCCTGTCGACCCAAACGGTCCTGCTATGTCGCTTATCGTTCAACAATACGATAATCAGTCTGCTAAATATGAAAAAGATAACAAAACTGTCAGAGGACATCTCCTTAATCATATGTCGAACCCAGTGTTCGATATATTTGTCAACAAAAGGTCTGACAAAGAAATTTGGGTCTCTTTAAAAGATAAATATGGGTATGATGATGCTGGAAAAAGAAAATATGTTGTTGGCAGGTGGTTACATTATCAGATGGTTGATCAGAAACCAATCATTGATCAGATTCACGAATATGAGAACCTTGTTGCTGAAGTTCTCAGTGAGGGGATGAATATGTGCGATATGCTTCAAGCCAATGTTCTGCTGGAGAAGTTCCCTCCTTCCTGGAGTGACTTCAGAAACCACCTGAAGCACAAAAAGAAAGATTTCAGCCTGCAGGAGCTTGTTAGTCATATGCGAACTGAAGAAGCAAACAGAATGAAAGATAAGCAACTTTCCTCTATTTCTGTTTCTATTAATGCTAATGTGGTTGAATCTGTTGTGATTCCAAAAGACAGATCAAAAGGGCATGCAAACAAGTCCCAAAAAGGCTTCAAACAGAATAAGTCTTTCAAGCATGGAAAGGTCCAAAAGCGAAAGGTTGAATGCTTTGTGTGTGGAAAACCCGGGCACAAAGCATTTCAATGTTTCCAAAGGAAGAACCAACAGAATTCAAATCAAAATGCTCACACAAAGCCTACCGGACAATCCAATTTGGTGGAGAACGATGAAATCATTGCTGCTGTGGTGGTAGAGTCGAACTTGGTGGAAAACAAAACTGACTGGGTGTTGGATACTGGAGCTACCAGACACTTATGTTCAAACAGGGAGCTGTTTTATCATTTTGAGGATGCTGCTGATGGAGAGTGCGTCTACATGGGTAACACCGCAACTGCTGGTGTTGTTGGTAAAGGAACAGTCTTACTCAAATTAACTTCTGGAAAAAGTTTATCATTGAATAATGTTCTGTATGTGCCTTCAGTTCGTAGGAATCTTATTTCTGGTAGTTTATTAAATAAGGCTGGTTTAAAAATTACTTTTGAGGCTGATAAGGTGATTCTTACTAAAAATGGGACCTTTGTAGGGAAAGGGTATCTAGGTGATGGGCTTTTTATCATGAACACTGTTGATGTTAACTCTGTTGGAATTAATGCAAGTTCTTCTGGTTCTGCTTATTTATGTGAGTCTTTGGACGTTTGGCATGGTAGATTAGGACATGTGAATTATGCTTCTATTAAAAGGTTGAAAAATATGCATGTTATTGATAAAGTGAATTCTGAGCATGAAAGAAAATGTTCTATTTGTGTAGAAGCTAAATTTGCCAAAAAGCCTTTTCCATCTGTTACTAAGAGAACTACTGAATTGCTTGAATTAATTCATTCTGATCTAGCTGACTTTAAGAATTCCATAAGTAGGGGTGGTAAAAGATGGTATATGACCTTTGTTGATGACTTTTCGAGATACACCAAAGTATATCTTTTAAGATCAAAAGATGAGGCTGAAAGTATGTTTCTAAAATATAAAATGGAAGTAGAAAATCAGCTAGATAGAAAAATAAAAAGGCTTAGATCTGATAGAGGTGGAGAATACGGAACTAATTTCCTTAAAACATTTTGTGAGGAAAATGGCATTATACATGAAACTAGTGCGCCATATACACCACAACAAAACGGTATAGCGGAAAGGAAAAATAGAACGCTTAAGGAAATGATGAATGTCATGTTAATTAGTTCTGGTATGCCTGATAATATGTGGGGGGAAGCTGTTTTGTCTGCATGCTACATTTGAAATAGAGTTCCTCATAAAAAATTAGACAAAACTCCCTATGAGCTTTGGAAGGGGTATTCGCCTAATTTAAATTTCTTGAGGGTTTGGGGTTGTCTTGCCAAAGTTGCTTTTCCATCTTTTAGAAAACCCAACATAGGGCCAAAAACCTTTGATTGTGTTTTTATTGGATGTGCTTCTAATAGTGCTGCCTTTAGATTCATGGCACTAAATGACTATAGCATATGTGAATCTAGAGATGCAGAATTCTTCGAAAATGATTTTCCTTTAAAGAAAAATATTGTGAGTGATGATGTTGGTCCCTCTAATATTGTATCTGCTAGTGATTCTCTTGCTTCTAGTTCTTTGGAAAAACATGATGAATGTGAACATGAACCTAGAAGAAGTAAAAGAAGGAAAATAGCTAATAGTTTTGGACCCGACTTTGTTTCCTCTTTTCTGCTAGAAAATTCAGATAGAGTAGATGATGTTTTTATGTCTGCCTATCTAATAGAAGAAGATCCTAAGACATATAAGGAGGCCATGACCTCTATAGATGCTAATTTTTGGAAAGAGGCAATAAAAAATGAATTAGACTCTATTATGGTCAATCACACTTGGGATCTAGTCTCCTTGCCTAAAGGGTCCAAAACTATAAAACTTAAATGGATCTTCAAAAGGAAAAGAAGACCTGATGGATCCATTGAAAAGTTCAAAGTTAGATTAGTTGCCGTAGGCTATAGTCAAAAGAAAGGAATTGACTATTTTGATACTTATTCTCCTGTTACTAAAATTTCTACTATTAGAATCTTAATTGCAATTGCAGCAATACATAATTTGGTGGTACATCAGATGGATGTAAAAACAGCTTTTCTAAATGGTGATTTAGAAAAAGAAATCTATGTTCAACAGCCTGAGGGAAATGTTGTACCCGGTCAGGAAGATAAGGTATGCAAACTGAGGAAGTCATTGTACGGCCTGAAACAGGCACCCAAACAATGGTATGAAAAGTTTAACTCCACTTTACTTTCTGATGGGTACGTAGTTAATGGATCAGATACATGCGTTTATTCTAAATCATTTGGATCAAATTATGTGATTGTATGTCTTTATATGGATGATATGCTTATCTTAGGCACTAATTTAGAAGCAGTGAATAACACCAAAGCTTTCTTATCATCAAAATTTGACATGAAAGACATGGGAAAAGCTGATGTAATTCTTGGTGTCAAAATTACAAAAACTGAAAATGGTTTTTCTTTAGGACAATCACATTATGTTGAGAAGTTATTAAAAAAGTTTGATAGCTTTGATGTAGTGCCAGCTAGAACACCCTATGATCCTAGCATATGTCTTACTAAAAATAAAGGAAATAGTGTTTCACAAGAAGAATATGCTAAGATTATTGGGAGTGTTATGTTCTTAATGACTCATACTAGACCTGGCATTGCATATGCTGTAAATAGATTGAGTAGATATACTCACAATCCAAATGATGAACATTGGAATGCACTTCGCCGTTTACTTAAATACTTGAGAGGTACCATGAACTTTAATTTGCATTTTAATAAATTTCCTGCTGTTTTAGAGGGATATAGTGATGCAAACTGGTCATCCAAAAATGATTTGGTGTGTTCCACTAATGGTTATGTTTTCGTTTTGGGTGGTGGTGCCGTTGGAGATCATGCAAACAAACCTGTATTGCATGCTCAACCATGGAATCAGAATTTATAGCACTAGAACTAGCTAGTCAATAAGCAGATTGGTTGAGAAGTTTATTGGCAGATGTCCCATTGTGGGGGAGATCTAATGCACCTATCTCACTTCATTGTGATTCACAGGCAGCCATGGGTACTGCAAAAAACAGTGTCTACAACGGAAAGAAAAGACACATTCGCATTAGACATAGTGCATTAAGACAACTCTTGAAACATGGGGTAATTGCCTTAGATTTTGTGAGATCAGAGAAGAATCTAGCTGATCCGTTCACCAAAGGGTTACCTAGAAGAATGGTTTTAGAAACGTCGAGGGGAATGGGCCTAAAGCCCACTGATTAAAGAAAATATGGTGGATACCATACGTGGTCAAACGAAACCATACTACCTTTTTATACACTATATTTTACCCATTCCTATGACTTGTGATAATGTGTGTATAATCCATAGCCCGTGGTGTGGTGGTTCATTTATATGAACTTGATGGATGCTCCTGTTGAGGTTGAGTTATGAGAAACTCTTAATGGTCTTTTATAGAGATCACCTACATGTGTGTGAAGGTGGGCCGCCTTCTATGAAAGACATTGGGCTGTCTTTCTAGAGCACTCATGAGATCCAAGGTATGCGCATGGCCATTAAAAGCGCTAGTGTTTTTATCGCGGAACAGCAAAATTTCGTTTAAAGGTTTTCTTTACGTATTGTGAGGGTCTCAGTTAGAGTTGTAGAAGTTCAAGAGCAATTCACTTCTAAAACTATAACATGTTGCCTCATATCACTATGTATCAATTCAATCGAAAGATATTGATGCTTAAGTTTTTAAAATCTGTAACTTATTGCCCAGAAAAGATTTATTATTGTCTTTAAAACTGTTTTGCTATAAAGCCATTTGTGGGGGATTGTTGGAGATTTTGGTAAAATGGCTCTTTAGCCTTTGTTTGTCTTTTGTGACTTTAAGTATCCCACATGGAAAACTTTTGAGATAGTTGAAGAGTTTATATTGGGTTGGGCTTGAGGAGTTATTAAATTGTGTTTAGTGGGTTTTACAAAATAAACCACACGCGCGCGCTCGCTCGTTCGTTCGCGCGACGCCCGCCCGTCCCATTACGTTTTTTACTATTTCTTAATAAGTTAAAATCCTATCTCCACTATCCCTGTTTTTACTCAACCCATTACGTTTTTCTCTCCTAAAACGTTGTCCACTACAACGTTCGTTTTACACAAAATAAAACACGAACTCTACAGAGTTCAGAGATACAGAAAACTTTCCGATTACAATTTTCATCTTCATTACGCTTTCTTCTCTGGGCAATTAATTATTTTGCTGTTCCAAAGCTTCGCCCTAGAGTGCACTAGTGCGTCGCTCGCTGTGTAAACCTTGGTTGACGATCGGACTTCCAGATTGCACCAGAGTCTGCCGTAATCGTTTTCAACACAGTGGTTCTGTCCACGACACAACTTTTTCATTCCGATAAGTTATTTCGATTCCCTCTTTTGTACTTACATATATAATTTCATTGGTAACCTCACAATTTATAATGAATTTGTCTAGTAATATCAAATTCATTACTAGTGATTACTGACCAACTTTTCTCTACTTTTAATATATTTTCTGGGCATTGATTCTCGGAGTATTTGTTTTACCTCCGCCACTACTTATAATCTAACCTCATTTCTCATCATTTTAGGAGAAAATAAATCCTTTACTTAGAAGAAAGTAAAAATAAAACAACACTTGTAACATTTATTTTACACTTGATTAAATAGAAAGAATTCAGGAATAACATAATTCAATGAAATCAAACAAGCTCACAAATCTCTATACAGTTAATTGTTCAGAGACAAAGAAATCTGCAGAAGAATGACAAAGTTTAACTAACAGTAACACATCGGAAAGATTACTAATTCACAACGCTACAAATTCTCCTTATCTCTCCCGGAGAAGGATTGATAAGATTTCCCATTTTGAGCATGGCAGATGCAAAATCCGAGTAAAATTTCCGACGATTTTTGCTATATTCCAACACAATATTATCAGTAGAACCACCACTGAAAAGAACCTGATCGGAATGAAGAAGTCCTTTCTTTTGTATTAAATTCTTGAAATATTTGTTATCAAAAGAATTAGGAGTCACCAAATCAAGTGCAGCCAAATTCTGATCACCTCCGGCAGTAGGACAACTTTGGTGGCGAGCAGAGGCGAATCCGGCATCAATGTTAGTTTCGTTGTAAATCCTATCACGAAATGTTAGACATTGAGCTTGCCCAAGTGTATGAGAACCTGGAAAGAAAAAAAAAAAAAAAAGATTTGTTCATTAATAATGAAAATTATGATGATTAATTATGATTGTTAAATGTAAAAAATTTACCTGACAAAGCAACCATGTCTCTAACAGATAGACCTTTGGTTTGAAAACGAAAAATGAGTTGTTGTAGGCTGTCTGTAAACTTAGGAAGATCGGTGTTGGCTAGATTTCTACTTGCAGTTTTTGAATCCTTTCTTCCAAGCTTTACTCTCCAAGACGGACCTCCCGCCTGATATATATTGTTATTTTTGGCCAGCATGTTCGGGTTATACATACGTCAAGCTAATAATTTAATGTCACGCTATATATTTTAGACTTTAAAATGTGATCTAAATTAACTCCTATCAACATAATGAAGTAATTTTGTGTCTTCTTTAATGTTATTTATAACTATTTTAATAACATAATAAATATTTATGTAGTTTTTCGTGTGATTAACTTTTTTTTTTAAAGAACGTGTGATTAACTTGTATCCGAAAAACTTATATTTTTGTAAATTATTTGTAATTGTATTAGTAACAGAGTAAAAAAATTCAGACTGTCCGAGAGGACAATTAGCAATGAGTCAAATAACAGCAAGTCATTCTATTTAAATATTTTGATAGGTAGTGGTAAAATTGTTATTGCTTGATAACATTAGTGATAAAAATTGCATCATTTATTATGTTAAAGGTAAATCTGCACTACAAAAAAAATGGTAGGAGTCTTATCCCTATTTCATTAAGTACAAGGTATTTGGTTATTCCTTTTCTCATTTTAAAAATCAGAGTTTTAGATGTTTGATTAGATAATCTTTGTTTGTGTTTTATAACTGAAAAGTAGTTTCTTTTATTTTTTTTGGAAAAATAGCATTTCTCAAGAGAAAACGCTAAAGCAACAAACACCAAATTGTAGTGCAAAAGACTCGTTGCGGCAAAAGATGGGCGTTAGAGTACTCAGTTACTAAACATCCGACAAATCAATTAATAATGTCATATATGCATACTTTTTTTTTACGTCAATTATTTCCGTGTAGTAAGATCCAAAACCATTTACCGCCCATTAGTGAAATTAAGATGATTAATAAGGTAGATTAATTTATTTTGAACTTACAAATACAGAAGCATCTCTTGCAGCAACAGCGATGATATCAGCACAGGAAACAACAGCAGGGCATATCTTCTCCACCTGAGACTTCACTTTCTCAATTACTTCAAAACCTCTTGTGGAATTCTTATTCGGAGCTGCAGTCTTTTCGGTGTCTATAGACGAAGTCTCATCAAGCAAGATTGACCCATCACAACCCTGAATTATAATTTATACATCAATCAAGCCAGGATTAACCAAACAGAAAAGTAGAAAGTTCAATTGAAGTTGAGGACAAAGTATAGAAAGTAACCTGGACAAAGCAATCATGAAAATGCAGACGAATGAGAGAGGCAGCCATGCGTGGCTCTCGGGCAATTGCACTCTCAACCGAGGCTTGGATAGTCCTGAGAGCTTCTGGACACGTTTCTCCGTAGAAATTAGAGGTCAGTCTTGCCTGGCATGCCGATACCAGCGCCATGATCAACATCACAAATGCTGCTTTTTCTAGGCCTTCCATTTCTTCTTGATTTTCTAGACCTTCCTTTTGTAATGTATATATATATATATATGTGATTTAAAGTGTAAAAGATGAAGCTGAAAAGGTGAAATTAAGAAGAAAGAATGCATGTTAGGGGGAAAAAAGGCAGGCAGCCTATGTCTTGGCTTGTATGATTGCTTAATTACCATATTGATTGCCTTGCTACTGAGAAAGAAACACAGACTGAGAAAAGGTCTCTTTCTTTGTTCTTCTTTTTCCTTTTTATCAGATGTTCAATAATTAAAATTACAAAAATGCATTATTACTCTTATTTTTCATGAATTATACTATTTTTCCACCTCTTAAAGTTATATGATTGCACAAGTTTTATAACTTATGAGGTATGTCGGAGGGGATTTGGATACTCTCAAGTGTTATGTTTTAATATGCGTAAATCGTTAACTACAAAATTAAAATGAAATTTAATAATTTAATAAAAGAATAATTAATTTTTAAAATTTAAAATTTAATAAGGAAATCATAACCATTAATTTTGTAATTAATGATTAATATGAAGATGAATGAGGTAAGGATATTCCTCATTTTATTGCTTACTAGTCGAAAACCCGTGCGATGCACGGGGTATGAAACTTTTATATAATTTAGATAAATAAATTGACATATTTACTTTTAAATAATTTTATATCATGCTATGAAAAAAATTTATATTATGTATATTTGAAATTAATATATATTTTTTAATGATAATTCAAATTAAATTAATTTTAAAAATAATTGACTACTTTTTTATAGAATTTTTACTAAAGATGAATGATTTATTTATTTTTACAAAATTTAATGATTTGTACTTTTTAGGAATTTTAATACATTTTCATATTCCAAATATTCTGTGAAACAATAATAATAAAATAGCAGATTAATTAAGAAATATATTAGAATATAATAAAAAACCAAAAATTGAATTAAACTATAATTAAAATTAAATATTATATTTACGATACAAAAGAATTACAATATAGGTTAAACAAAAGTTGAATTAAACTACAATTAAAATTAAATATTATATCTACGATACAAAAGAATTACAATCTATGTTAAAATGGAAGCAACATCAATATATTATTCTATAAACTATTACAATCAATACTTTTCTAATGTTGCATAGGAAGAAACTTTATCAATTCAATATGTTACATATAAAAAAATAAAATTCGTAAGAATTAGTCACAAATTCATCTTGATGATAATTATTTTGGTTGATGGAATTTCATGATCACCAAGTATTCGAATTCAATTATTCATTCTGCTACAATAACCCAATATATCTAATTGAATCAATTTAAGATGATGATTTCTCCTATTTTCATCTCGTAATATCTCATCAAGACATTCGATCAATTTGTTCTTCATTCTTTCACTATATAGAATATCAGTCATACTCGCAGATATCACTTATTTGACTTTATTAATATTTTCTAATAATTATATATTCTTGAATTTTGTAAGTAAGAAAAACAAACAAAAGAATTGAAAAAAAATGAAAGGACGAAAAAGATAATTAAGAGAGAACCATCTTCCTCTTGGGTTTTTTTTTTAAAATAAGAGAGAATGTCGAGACATAAGCATATAAAGAGGAGAGTGAAAATATTTTTTGCCCATTAATTAAACATTTTATTTTTTCTTAATGAAGTATTAAGTCCATAAATTAATTTTAGTTAAATAGAATTAAATCGCAATTGTAACCACTCAGTACAAAAAAAAATGTTTTATAATTAATATGTGAAATTAATTATATTAATTAGAATCATTATGCTCAACATTTGAGAATTTGAAGAGATTCAAATAATAATATTTTCTTAATTAATATTTTTCAATAATTTGTCCTATGATCATATTTCATTTTCATCTGTTAAAAACTCTTGAAATACTAACAATTTTGTACGAACCATAATATAATAGTTAAAAATTATATAAGCCAATGTTGCAAAAGCAATTATCTCAATATCCATAATTAATGTACATTTTTAGGATTTTGAGCATCAAAATTTATTTTTATTTACCTTCATTTTGAATTCGTATCTAGCATAATCCACATTCTTCAAAAATAAAAATCTTATCAAGCGTATTAGACGCTTACAATCTCCTTGTCTAGAAAATTAGGAAAAAATAACTTCTTGATAATAATAATAATAATAATATAACATAATTTACAAGAAAAATGGGATTTAATGATGGGGAAAACCATCATTAAAAGTCTACTTCCACTCATTAAAGGTTTTTAATAAGCGGAATTTTCCCCTTGAGGAAGCCCTTCTTACTAAAAGTTTTAATGAGCGGAATAATTCCGCTCATTAGTAACTTACAGTGAGTGGATATTTACCCTTACTAGAAACTATATAATGATTAAAAATACACTCATTAGAAGTATTTGTAATGATTAAAACTACACTCATTATAAGTATTTATAATGATTGAAAGTACGTTTATTAAAAATATATATAATAATTAAAAATCGTCTCATTAAAAATATTTATAATGTTTTGGATTGAAGAGAGCTACTCTAAATTAAATATATTCCAATGAAATCATCACATATCAAAGATTGAAGATATAATTTTTACACTGTAGCAAATAAGGTATAATCACATTCAAAGTATTGAGAACTCCTACCAAATGATATCAGAATTCTATCAAGTAGTCAAAGTAAAGAAATCTCCAAAGAATAGAGTTAAATACCAAAAAAAATTGTGTACATCAGCGAAAAGATGATGTTTATGGGAAAGAGGGAGTTTAGGTGTTAGCAACATGAGTAAAACCCAACAGAGAAATGCAGCTCCCCACATCCGACGTATTTTTCCTCTTTCTATTTCTACCTGTTTACTATTACCAATAAAGGATGTGAAGATGTGAAGTTATGCCTCTGGAAACATTTGCTACTGCATTTTCCAATCCCTATTCATCGCTTCAAGAAAACGTGAAAGTTTGTGCTCTGTCTCTCATCAAGCAGCTGAAGTACAAGGTCACAGAGTCAAATTAGTGTTACCTTTCTATGATCCATAATGTTTACAATTAAAAAGAAAACAAAAATTGGAGATGTTAATACAGTTAACAGTTTAACACAATATAGAGATGTTAATATCCTAGGATAGTTGTCACCATCAACTCTTCTGCAGGTCTGCACTATATCTGATTCTAGTACTTGAGGACTTCCACGAGCTTCCTGGAGCCACAAGTTAGAATCCAGTTATTTTTAATCAATCCAATCCCAGAAGCACATAATCTTCAATAAACTAGAATCACGAGAATACCTTGCTGAAATACCGCTTCAGCAGATATTCATTATCATTAATAAGAACAATAATCAGGCAATCACCAACTAAAAGAAAACAGTTTAGAAAAAGTACCTTATCGCACAACCATTCTGTCCACGTGGGTGCTTGGCACACGGGAGAAATAAGTATTAAACCGAGAACTCGTTGCCTATATTTCATCTGTTGCAAAGCAAATTTAAAATCAAGAAATAAATTCAAGCATCAACAGAAAAAAAAAAAAAAAAGTAACCACTAAAAAGGTAAATTATTGTGAATCATGCCAATAGAACATACAACAAATAGAGTAAAAACATAAGCTCCAGCTGTAACTCCCATACACATCACTGCACCAAGTCTGGGAAGATAAAAGAAAACACATGAGTTTATTTCTTTTATATTTTGTCCAAATAACAGGGATGATGATGGCATACCAAAAAAAAAGACACTCAAATCATGTATACATTGTAAAAATCTCAAATTCTGCGGGACAGATAACCAATTTGGGCAGGAAAATTACTTTGTCTGTAAGATACTGATCTAGATGATTAACCATAAAAAAGTGCTCCACGAGCTCAGTTACAGATTCATCCGGATCTGGAGGAATGTTCCTAACGAGGACCTTGAAGACATTGTGACAAGTAAGGAATGACTGAAACATGAATCCAGTCGAAACATTCAATATCACATTTTCGTAACCGAAACAGTGGAATGTGGAACAGACAAATAGACAATGGAAAACATAATATTCAAAATTCACCACATGCAGGTTATTCGTCGTACTGTAAATTGATCTCGGCGACGTTTTTCCGAAGAAAGAAAGTTCAACAACAGATTAGCAACTTTCTCATACTCCTTCATTAACACGAAGCAGGTCCAGAAAGTAAAGGCATATGCCATCACTATATGCGTCCAGAATCTGAAATCAAGAGATTAACATGATTTCAACAATTTAGTCTAATAAAGTCATGGAACAATTACCGACTCCTGCATGAGTTAATAACAGTACAATAAAGGAATGAAGTTGCGAAATCATGGAGAAGAAGAAACTAATGCGTAAACCGAGAATGATGTGAAAAAAGCTGCAACAAGAAAAAATATACAGAGGAAGTTTGAAGTAAGGGTCAAATTGGTCCTCAAACTTGGTAGTCATGATCAATTTAGCCCTAACTTTATACATTTTTTGGTATTAAATCTGATTAAATACGGGTCCATTTCTCAAATTTTGCCAAGTTGAGGGCTGAGTTGATACCTAAACTTTGATATGAGTTAAATCGATCGTGACTGCCAAGTTTAGGGACCTTTTTGACCCTTAATTCGAGAAAATTTGTATGTAACTACAATACCAACACAAGTTTGAAAGACAATTCCTTGAGTTTATATACAATAAACGTCAATTAACAAATAACTCTGGAAAACTAGGCAGCAAACCGAAAAACTACATTAAGTAAACCGAAAAAACACGAACTAACTCATCATATCATTACCCTATCAAGTAAATTCGCAAGTAAAGAGCAGAATCCAACCCAGCATGTTCAATAAGCTCAGGTTCAGGCATTCTAAGTGCTGCTGGCATCCAATTTAGAAATCTCAGATAAGATCTAAAGTCTAAATTGACAACAGGGGTCACAAAACCTGAGTGTGTAGGACTATTTCTCAACCCCTTAAGATACCATTTTGGGAAGTAAACCCTATCATTAAAGGGCTGCAATCTCAAAATTGCAAAAGCTATAAGGAAAATAACTGCACTTAAAAGATTTATAGCTGCTGAAACCTGAATATCCGCTAGATTCTCCATCTATAACTTCAATAACAATCTGCAGAAAAACAACAAGAATCAATGAAATTAAAAGCATACCCTATTCAATTTCACTGAAATCAACTAAAATCCCTGCATCTAAGCATCAATTAAGAAAGCATCGCAGTTTCTTTAACGTACTTCGATGAAAATGAATTTGTTCCTCAAACTTAACCAATGGCTTCTCACGTTTCGTAAATTGGGGCTATTTGCAAAGTTCAACTGCGCATAGTGTTGCACATTCTTTTCCACGATGCGGCACAGCTCCATTACCACGTTGCTCGCTTCCAGATGGATCTATCTTATCTTTTAGAACAATGTCAGAATCATCAATCTTCTATGTCATTTCATCAATAATCATATAAACTTTAACTAAAATTAAGAACAAATCAGACAAATTCAACATTACCCAAAGCTCAAAAAAGACAAAAGTATAACTATAAACATGATACAGAAGTTCTGTAATTAAATTAAGAACCCTAAAAGAAAATATCTGTGTACTAAGCTCAACATCTAAAAGTACTAAAAAGCCACCAGTAGAAGTAATCAATCACAACTCTGCCTAAGTAATGTAAACACAATAATAACCAAAGAACTGGAAATTATGCTCTGAAATTCCTCAAATGTAAAAGTAACCAATAAAACTTAAACATGACGGCATTGTAGATCTAATAGCAAGAAGAAACGTTGAATTAAGATGCCCTAGTTAAGATTTGAATATAATAGAATAAAATAGCATTATATAATGATAAATTAGATCTGAGAACTTACTTTGCTAAGTAAAAGTTATCAGTCTTGGGTACCTGCAGCTTTGCTAAAGCAAAATCTATAGCATCAAGTCCAAA
Organism: Euphorbia lathyris; assembly: GCF_963576675.1. Taxonomy (NCBI): domain Eukaryota; kingdom Viridiplantae; phylum Streptophyta; class Magnoliopsida; order Malpighiales; family Euphorbiaceae; genus Euphorbia; species Euphorbia lathyris. Next base: position 42,563,270 of record NC_088919.1, on the reverse strand, counting down.
TGACAGGAAAAAATTGAACAATGGACAGAAAGTGACTTACACGTTCCAGTCCTTGTTAAAGAATTCACGATCATCCTTTAAAGGGGCCGGCGCAAATAAATCAATTCACATTTGCATCGGCCCGTAATAAATGGCCGATGCAAATAACAAACGCATTTGCATCAGTTTTTATTAGGGGCCGCAAATACTCTATTTCATAGCAATTGCATCTGCAAATGTATTTTTTGCATCGCGAGTTATAGAGGCCGATGCAAATAAGGCGATGCAAATGAACATTTTTCCATTAGTGGTAGTTGGTAATTCTTGTCACATTTTTCAAACATAAAGCCCATACGAATTGAAAATAAGATGATAACATATGCACAAAGCAGAGGACATATGTTGAAGCATTGTTACCCAAAATTGTTGAGGTTCTCAGGGATTTGGTTGCTAAGTCATCAACGGTAAGAAAAGGATCACCAGGCTAATTGTGGCAGCTCCTAACTGCAAAAGTTCTTGAAGAAAGTGCTTATAAGAAACAGAGGAGAGTTGCAACATTCATAATAAAGACAAGGCATCAACAAAGCAGGACAACGTTTTTTGTCTGTAAACCACTTGACCAAAAATACGTACAAAATTATACAATAAAGCAATCAAGCCACCAACCTCATGTCCAGGGGGACTGATATGGTATATGCAAAACTTGTGAAGCAGCAGCGAACATGCTTCACTCGGTATCATTAACATGAAGCCCAGGAAACACAGGACTTTTCACTCTGTCCTCCACTTTAGGACAAAAAGGAATTGATGCCTCATTTCAACTTTAATATAAATTAACATTATGACTTCCAGGCTAGGTGCATTTGCATCTAATTTAATTGTAAAGAAGATAGGCAAATGCCCAATTTGAAAAACAACAGTTGAAAGCTAAATTGAAAATTCCAATATGGATGTAATGCTCATTCTCGGCTACATGTATCGACAAGAAAGATTACTATCCGATTGGTTCATTTCTTAATAAAACATAAGCACTCTATTTCTCGATAAAGTATGTAATAGATGGCATTAAAACAAGTTGGACACTCAAGAATAAAAATCCAACCTCACTTCTGAATCTTCAATACAGCTTGGACAATGATGCAACATAGCAAAAGACTCCTAAAAAATTGTTAGTGAAGTAAATTTCAACCAAGAATGAATCATCTATTTTGAAACTACATAAAACATATGACCTTCCACCAGCATTTAAGCGCTAATCATATTTTTGGTTTGTAGAGAACAATGTCGAGCAATTCTAAGCACAAAGTGTAAGCAACAGGTGCTTCAAATCCCTGGAAAAAAGATTAGCTAACCACAAAATTCCAATTAGATGACAGTCACGTTGTTATATGCAACATAAATACTGAATCCACAATGTGGGTTGCAATAAACAAAATCCATCACTCCCCAAGCACTAAGCCTATGATGCTAGTAAGATTGTTTTATGGGTGAAGAAAAGAACTAGAAGTCTGAAAGGCTCTTCACACATCTTTGCATTGCAGCCACACCTAGAAAAAGTTTGTACTGATTCTCATATGTATAAGCACTAGTATAGATGATGGTTCACATTCAAATTTTAAGACAAACAAAATCAGCCAGCTTCTAAGGATGAGTCAGTTGGTAATATTTTACTAAATGTGGTTATTACAGTATCTAATATTTTACCCAAATTCCAATTGAAAATAATGAAGCCAATTAACATAAAGCAACTATAGAAAAACAAGAATCAATAACTAAGCTCACACATGATGATGATAATGCCCGGTCATAAAAACATTTAGTAGAATCCCCAATTTCATACACTGTAGAGCAAACATAGCCTTATCCAGAAATTGAAGGAAAATATTGAAAACCCAATAAAAAAATATGAAACCTAAAATCAATTCGTGGAAAAAATATATAAAAATGTTGATTATTGAAAGATACCTGAAAATTATTGGACTTGATATGGGACCAAATGAGCTTTAGAGGTTAGGTATGAGGGATTTCAAAAGCACGAACAAGTTCAGCCATTTCAGGGGAAATAAGATGGGGCTTCATGATTCCAGGTGGCTGTCGATGTTGCTGCTCCTAAGACGAAATGGTGGCTCAACTGATGGTGCGCACTCGTATCCCTGCGGGAGAGGAAGCAACAACCTTGGCGGAGGAGTAACGAGGTGTGAGATAGGACACCGTCTGAGGAAAATGAAAAGCCTAGAAAATCCCAGAAGAAAAATCGCCATTGAAGCTAATATCTCACGCGCTCTCGATCACTGAGCAAGAAGGAACAGAGAGAGGAATTTGTTAGGGAGATATGACCAGTAACTCGGGGATTTGTGAGATTTCAAAATCACTGTGTTATTTTTAGTCAATTTGTCAATTTTGTTTTTGGGGGGAAGAGTACCGCCCAAAATTTTAGAATTAATGAGTGGAATTTTATTAAAATTTATTAAATTTTTATTTTGGTAATTTATATTGCAGTTTTACTGAGCAAAAAATATTTTCTATCATTATAACTATTAAAAATAAGCTTTTAATGATGGGTTCTCTTGACACTCATTAAATTTTGGTCATTATTTGTTATTTTTCTTGTAGTTGAAATAAACTTCATTGTAAGTATAATATCCCAATATCTCTTTAATATTTTATTTAATATGTCTCAAACTTCAATGAACAAACTTCAATGAACAACTATCGTGTAAAACTTTATATCTATTTGTACCAAAATACATAAAAATAAAAAAACAAATACAATCTATATCAATTAGCTAAACTCAAACTAAAAAAATGAGTGGATTTCAACATGTTCTGAATTAGAAAAATTAATCTAACTTCAATTAAAACTAAAAATTGAGTTCATAAAAAGCCAAAAATCTAAATTTTAGTTAGAGTTAACAATCAAAACGATAACACCTATGAACATATACTAAAAAAGAATGCAAATATACAAAATCTTTATTTTAGTTATTTTGAAAAATAAATAAATAAAAAAGAAATATGGATAAGGTAGCGAGAGGTATGGAATCTGGATAACGATAGAAATGGAATTTCATCTCTGAAAGATAAAACTACAACAACAATTGTTTAATAAAAATAAAACAACAGCACAATTAAGAAAGCCAAAAATTGAGTTCATATAAAGCCGAAAATCTAAATTTTAGTTAACAGTTAGCAATCGAAACGATAACACCTAGCAACATATACTAAAAAAGAATACAAATTTACAAAATCTTTATTTTAGTCATTTTGAAAAAAAAAGACAGATAAAAAAGAAAACATGGATAAGGAAGCGAGAGGTATGGAACCTGGGTAACGACAGAAATAAAATTTCATCTCTGAAAAAATGAAATTATAACAACTATTGTTTAATAAAAAGAAAACAACAATACAATTGAGAACAAAAATAACTACAACATATGGAGAAAAAAATCGAATATTTACCTTGAAAAACATAAGAATTTCTTGTAATTTTTGATACTTTTGTGTTTTCCGATTTTAGTTGTTCATGCATCTTCTATTTCTGTCGGATTTCTTCAATTGAAGCTATCAATTTGGAAAAAAAAAGACAAATAAAAAAGAAAACATGGATAAGATAGCGAGAGATATAGAACCTGGGTAACAACAGAAACGAATCTGAAAGATGAAACTATAACAACTATTGTTTAATAAAAATAAAACAACAAAATAATTGGGAACAAAATAACTACAACATATGAAAAAAATCAAATATTTACCTTCAGAAATATAATATTATTTATCGTGACCAATGAATATAATGGTGGAATACTATCTATCATGCTTTATATAGAAGCTTATTTGTAACTTTTGGATTTCCTTTGCTTTGTGTTTTTTCATATTCCCGTAACTCTTGCTTTCTTTTATTATTTTAATTAATAGGCTAGTAATTATTTAATATATTATAAATATAAATTTGTTATTTTTAATTAATTAAATATTTATTTTTAATTAATTAAATATTTTTAATCTGATTTTTTACTACGTTGACAACCCATCAAAAAGACCTCTAAAACACTACTTCTCATTTCTCTCTGCATCCGTAATTATACATAGTATAGTATAGATTAGGGAAAGCAGTAAAAATAGACAATAATATAAACAGATAAAAATGAGAATAGTAGTACTATTTTATTTTCTTAGGTAAGGTAATATATCCATGCCATTCCTCCTATCAATTGACAAGAAAACATAAAATAATTAATTACTTTAGTTTAAATGTTGAATAAATGAACGAAGCACATCAACCGACCTTAGCTCAGTTGGTAGAGCGGAGGACTGTAGTAGGTGTATAACCTGGATGTAATCCTTAGGTCGCTGGTTCGAATCCGGCAGGTCGGATTTTTTGAATTTTTCATGTTTTTTTTTCCTCTCGATTATACCACGGAATACACCTCCTATCGAAGTTCCTGGTACCTCTCTTATTAATTAGTGTTGCTTATTATATTGTTGTTTTATTCATTTGTCTTTTGTGGTTGATTCAATCAATTCTCTATTATGTGTTTATTGGTGTTTATGGTTTGAATGGCAGCAGCAATCCACGTCTCCAGGTTTGCAAATTGCTAATAAACCCCCACCCTCCAAATCATACCCGATGCGCGGAAATTTTTGAATGGCGATTCATCGACAACGCAGATTCGCAATGAAGATTTGAAAAGAGTCGCTAGAATCATACTCGAAGAAACCAGATGGTGTAATTGAAGGAAGTGGAATAATTTGATCGGTAATCGGATTTAGCAGATGCAATTTGGGCGCTGTAGATTGAGATCCGAAACCCTTAAGAAACAGAAGCCAGCCTTTATTGTTGAAGTTGAAGAATTTGCCTTCAAACATGTCAAAGAAGCACATTTGAGAGGGAGTCTCAGCAATGGAAACAAAGGAAGGGTTCAACATCTCTAGCCCATATCTCCGGTATCTTTCACCACTCATACAAGTTTTTTATTTTATTTTTTGGCTGTCTATAAGCAGAATATATAACCTTATTATCAAAATCCCCCAGCATTGTAATATTTCTTAATAATCTTACAGAGTTTTTTTGTAACCTTCAAACATGTCAAAGAAGCTCACTTGATCCCTACTGTGATTCAGAGGAATATCCTTTTCTGCGTAGCTATCGATATCCATAAATTGCATACACTGATGCCTTTTTTCTTTCCATGATATAATCAGGAATCTCACTCCATTCACTCTCTATCTATGTTGCACTGGAACTCTCTTCAGTAACGTTTTCGCATTTCGTGTCCGTGTCCGTTTCTGTGATATAATCAGGAAGCTCACTCTATGTTCCACTGAAACTAGCATAAGTATTGTTGTTTATCAATAATGCTCACCTAGGTCTTGAATGACCAAATCGTTAGATTTAGGCTTATTAAAATGTTTGCAGATTCAAAGACTTCAGCCCCGTATTTTTGGGCACTCCTAGAAGTTTTCTCTGTCCATAAACAGAATAGACAACCACTATTTAGCCACTAACCTCATTGTCAAAATGCCCCAAGCATTGCATCATATTCTTAATAATCTGTAAGGAGTTCATACATCATATAATACTGTAACTATTGATGCACATATAGTACATATATCATTTATTTACATTCAGGAAAGACCAAAAGAAAAACCCCAACCAATTTTAGCAGGAGAGGATAAGAAAAGAGCGAAAAGCAGACAAGTAATTACTTAAACAGTGGAATTCGGAATTGAAAACCTATTGTTAGAACAGATACATATACACTTATCTGACCTTGAAAGCAGCAGAAAATGAGTTGAATTACATTGCCTCAAAGCTTTCCTGCAACCAATTGGCTTGCATTTGTAGCCCTGAATCCCTTAGTGCATTGTAAGCAGAATGGTAGAGCCTTCGATCTAATTGTGTCCCTTCTGTTTTCATATCCTGCACAAGTTTCAACAACTCATCAACTCGACCTATTTTCGAGAAAACTCCGACCATGATTCCTGCCATAGCTCTATCAATCTCACCTCCATTCATTCTATACTCATGATAGTATTTCACACAAATCTCCAACTCCTCCGCCTTACTGTAAGCGTTAATTACACTAGTATATGTTACCTTATCTGCTGCAACTTTCCTTCTCTTCATTTCCTTCCATAACTTCTCAACTTGCCTCAAATTCTTCACTCTTCCATGCATATCTAATAGAGCATTGTAAATCCACACATTTGGTTCACATCCATTTACTTTCATCTTTGCTACTAGCCTCATTGCATCTTTCGGTCTCCCCGTTTTACCATACATTGCTATTATGCTAGAATATGCTACCACACATTTATCAAACCCTTTTTCTTGCATTTCTAAGAACATGTTTTCTGCTTTCGAGTACAATCCAGTTCGATAATATGCATTTATAATTGATGCATAAGTCACCTGTCCAGGTTCACAACCCTGCAATCTCAAATCCTCGAAAACCTTTACTGCTGCGCGAAACCCTCTCCTTCTCGAAAAGCCATTGACAATAGCACAGAAAATGCAGTCAGATACTTTCAGTTTTACTCTCTTCATTGCTTCAACTATGTCAAGTGTCTTCTCTAGTTGCCCTTCATCCACATAAATCAACACAAGCTTCAAGAAAATCTCGGGATCTCTCAACATTTTCTTCCCTTCAGCTTCTTTTAATAGGTCTTCAGCTATTTTTATCTCTCGAATGCTCGCAAAAGAGCAGATCAAACAAGAGTAAATTCGAGAATCCGCTGAAATCCCTTTCTTTCTCATGTCACCAAAGTATTCAAGAGCTTCAAATGCTCGGCCTGATTTCCCTAGTGACTCACATAATATCCTGTAAATTTGGGTTAAAATTGATGTTGGATGTTGGAATTTTCTCCTTTCAAATTCATCAAACAATGCAACAACCTTATCTGCATCACCAATTTTCTGGTATGCCTTGATAATCTGGAAATAACACCGGGAATCCATTAAAACACCAGCTGATTTCATTTTCTCATAGACAGAAATTGTTCTACCATACAAATGTAGCTTATTATACCCTATCATTGCTGATTCAAAAGCCAGGACAGCAATTTCACTATTAGATTTGACATTATCAAGTAAACATTCTACAATTCTGAATTTCTTAGCTTTGATGCAACAATTAACAAGTGTTGTACAAGTAAAACTATCAGGAAACACATTGTAGTTCTGCAAATCATCAGAAACTGATGAAATCATATCCCAATTCTTTGATTTTATAAGGTACCTAAGCAGCAGCTTTAACATTGAACTTTCTGGTATAAAATCCTTCCTTTGAGTAGCTTTCTTGTAATACTGATAAGCCATGGCTTCAGTTCTTGGATCTTGAAGCATTCCACATAAGAATTTGTTCAAATGCTTGGAGTCCGGTTGCTGATATTGTTGAGAATCTTCCACTCTCAAATCCAATTGAACGAGAGGAAAATTTGTGGAATGATCTTCCAAAATTGGAGATGTGCAGCTGGTGGAAGAATCGGCCTGAAAAGGGGAAAGAGTGGGGAAAGGGAAGGAGGAGAAAGGGAAGGACTTCCATGATTTGGTGAAGAAGTTGTGGGGCTTTTTGTAAGAGTGGATGGAAGCAAGTGACCAATCTGGGGAGCTTGAAACTGCCATTAGAAGTGAAGATTCATAGTGGGAGGAAGAAGGAATGGATACAGAGAGAAACACAAACTTATCCAAGTGGAATCAGGGGTATGCATGTGTGGATCATAACAACCACTAACTGCTTGGCATGTGGAAGTTTGTGGACGTAGAAGATAATATGTTCTCTAAAATGCCACGTATTTACCTTCCTTCCTTAACTTTCTTTTATTTTCATTACTGAAAGCATTATTGTCTTCTTCTTTTATTTTATTTTTTTTATTTTTTTTTATTTTTTTTTATTTTTTTTGAGAGACGGTTATTGTCATTCTTGATGGGATCCAATTCAACTCAGGCGGAGGTGAGAATGTTGGCAACTTTCTTTTATCTTTTAATTAAGTTTAACTTGAGTAAGGGTCTTAAATATGGGATTTTATACTGAGGTTGGGGTCTTCCAACTCTAAAAAATACCTTCCACTCAAAAACTGACACATGTATCCAACTTATCAGTTAAAAAACATTTTTATTTAATTAATTACAGGATCATAGCCCTCTTCTTCTTTCTTATTTCTTTGACGTCGGCCAGCGCCATTCTCCATCTCCTGTCGCCCTTCTTCAACCGAGCTTGGCCATTGATCTCTGAGGTCGAATTTTGCCACCGATCTCAGACAGCATCAATTTGAAAGAATACAAACATTTTTATTTAATTAATTACAGAATTACAACCCTCTTCTTCTTTGTTATTTCTTTTCCTGCTACGCTCTTCTGCATCTGATCTCCACCGCCGTCAAGTCTTTGTTCTTCTTGTTTATTTTTAGTTTGCACAGCTTGATGATTGGTGTGAAGAACGATCCATATCCAATACATATTAATTGCTTAAAATATCATGAAACAAGCCATTGATCAATATCATGATTTCGTTTATGTATTCAAGCTTGGGAGACAATAATAGAGACACCATGTTTGCTGTATTCTTTCACATTAATGATGTTCGAGATCGGCGGCAAAAATCGACCTCAAAGATCAGCGGCGGAGCTCAGTTGAAGAAGGAGATGGAGAATGGCGCCGGTGTACGTCAAAGAAATAAGAAAGAAGAAGAGAGCTGTGATCCTGTAATTAATTAGATAAAAATGTTTTTTAACTGATAAGTGGGATACATGTGTCAGTTTTTTAGTGGAAGGTATTTTTTAGAGTTGGAAAACCCTGACCTCCCTATAAAATCCCCTTAAATATTGGTTAGATTTGCTTGGATGGTTAAAAGTGTCAAATCGCTTAAATTAGTTCTCGAATTCTAATATTTTAGATACTATTTTTTTTAATAAAAGTTTAAAATTTTATCATATGATAAAGTTATGTAAACAAAGCTGGTAAGAATTTAGACAACGAAAAGCAAGGGTAGAGATATGAGTGGGTTTGGAAGGTACAGATTCTCCGGCCGCCAGAACCACTCCTATTATAGATGGTTTCGGCATCATATTTTTTACAAATTAAAAGTTGTGGTGATTAATCAGTTCATTGAATTTGTATTTAATTACAAAATCCAATTTGATTACATACGTAGTGTACAACTTTTATTCTATTTCACACTTTGGTGTACGATATTCGATTTTTCATACAAAATTTTCTGCTTCATCTTTATATTTCTCTCACCTCTATTTTTCTTTCATCTTCTACATATTCGATCTTCCCTACAACTAAAAAACCTAGAAAACCCTAATCTAAAAAATCAAAAAAAGGAACTGCGGAAACGTGAGGTCGAAAACCAAAAAAACGCAAGATGCCTTCTTCTTCTTCCACGTAAAATATCCACAACTTTGGGGAGATTGGATTTGCCACTGTAGAATTCAAACACCTCTATTCTTAGAGTGATTCGAACCCATAGAGAAGATATTTTAACTGTAGGCACTATGAGGTAAGTGATTTCTTATGTCTATAATTCTTTGTAATTTTTTCCTCTCTGTACCAAAATCGAAAGGCATGCAAGTTCTTTGAGTGGATAGACCCTCCTATGAATGAAATGGCAAAAATGGTCATCCTTGGATTATTGAGGAAGGTAGATAAAATTGAAAAAGAATGTGAGAAATTGATGAGTGTGAACGAGAAAGTACATAGTTTGAAATGGAAAACGAAAGAGAAAAAGAGAAAAAAGGAATGGTCATTGTAAAAAAAACAAAGACAAAGAAAGCAATGGAGGATGATTGTGCAATTGGCTAAGAATATTCTGTTTTGTTGTGCTTGGTTATTGTATTTCCAAATTTTATTGAGTTAGAAAATATGAGTTGTCTTTAAGTATGTTTTGCCATATCATTGTTTTGATAAATTTGATTCCAGTTTTATGTAATCAGTATTTCCAACATATTCAATCAAAAGAAAAGTTATCTACTACATATTTTGTGTTGCTTCCAAATATGTTTTCTATTGCTTTTGGCTTTAGGTAATCTATATCACCTTTATCTCTATGAAATGTACACAAAATGAAACCATCATTTGTTTGCAAAAGATGTCAACATTTACAAACAATATAAATGTACAAAAAAAAAAACATATTAAACATACATAAAATAAAACCAACACTTGTGCTAAATTGGAACATAATAAAAAAAAGAATAACAGTGAGTAATTTCGAACATATGCTCTGTATTTCATAGTTGCAAAAGTTGTCAAGATTTACAGACCAAAAAAACCCAACACAACACATGCACAATCAACAGAGAGCACACAAAATGTGCACAATCTGCATACCAATGTTCTAATCTGTAAACCAAAATGTATATCTAATAACCACCAAAAGGTGCACAAAAACATGTTCCTAACCCAAAAAGTACACATAAAACAAGTCTAATCTCAACGTTATGGCCTTTGCGAACTTCTTGTGAATGTTCTTCTTCGTGCACCATCAGTCACATTGCTTGTTTGAGTATTTCCATGCACATTACTTACTCGAGTATTCCTGTGTTTTCGTCTTAGTGCATTGTTAGTGGCATAACTACATTGAGAATTTCCAGCAACATTTGAGGCTTGAGTTGATACATTTCCAGCAACATTTGAGGCTTGAGTTGGTGCTACTCTAGCAACATTGGAAGTTGAATTGTTTTGGTTTGATCCTTATAGTGATCAGTAACATAACATTTAGCAATTAACAATTACCAACAAGGTGATGATACCTTTATCTCTTATATTAAGTATGTATTTGTTGAAGCATTCACAAAGGTTGTTCAGTAGCATATCACATTGAGCCCAATAAAAAAAAAACAAGCCCTGGATCAATATTCACTTGGTCTCTTTCTTAACCATTCATTGGATTCAAGTGATATCTCTCGTATCTTATTCAGTCATTCCAAATTAATTGCCAAGTATCCTAATCAATTCCTATGAAAGCAACAAAAATGACACAAAAAATCATGTATTAACTACTAAGAAACAATATAAAACAACATTAATAAATATCATGTATAAATTACCTTTTGTCTGTCAGATATGAATGTCCATTGGCTGATGTTGTTGATTTCTAAATCATCTACTAGTAGTTCGAAAAACCAAATCCAAACTTTGTTACTTTTTGTCTCCGCCATTGCATATGCTATGGGAAATATGCAATCATTTGGATCAATTATCATACTAGATAAAAGTTGTCCTCATGCTAACCTTTCAACCAGCAACTATCTACCGATATGAGTTTTTTGCAACCTGTCTTGAATGCTGACCAAGGCCACTCCTGACAATTTAGGGGTCCTAGGCAAAATAAAGAATAAAGGGCCCCTTTAATAATAAAAAAATTTGTATGTAATAAAATTTGATTCAAAAAAAATACAATCAAAACTAAAACTAAAAGCAATAATATAATAAAAACTAAATCAAATACTCAATATATAATTGAAAAAAAAATGAAATACCTGAGTGTTGTGCATGAGCAGGAAAGGAAAGGAATTTGTTTGAACGAATTGATGAACGAACTAAACGAATTGATAAAGCAAGCGACTCGCGAATTCAGGTTGTCGGAAACTAAAAGGAAGAGTTGGAATAGAATAAGGAGAAATCGTGGTTCTGATTGCACGAGCAGGAGGAAGAGCAAACGTTTGGAAAAAAAATTAAGAGTCTAAAAGTCTATAATAAATTTACTAATTACTGTCTAAAAATTGAGTAGGACTTTTAATTTCTTTTATCAATGAGCTTTAAAAAAATAGGCTCTATATATTTATTACTTTCTATATCAAAAAAAAAAAAAGTAAACTTCATATATAATATAAAGTTAAATTTTTTTTTTACCCCTTCTAGCTTTGGACCCTAGGGCGACGCACCCGGACCTAGATCCACGACCGGCCCTAATGCTGACTGGAGAGCATTCAAAAGCACATACATGCCTACAAATTTTGTGTCTTCCATCAATGCATTATTGTGATGTCTAGATTGGATTTTACTATCTCAGCTTTATATTTGCATTGAGAAAACATTTTTTATGCATTGAGAAAACAATTCAATAAACAATACTGAATAAATGTAATGTAATACATGTATATATTGAGAGGAAAATCAAACAATACCTAAAATGTTATTAAATTTAGAAGAGTAAATTACACCAATCGTACCTGAACTATACCCCAACTCACACTTTGGTACCTGGATTACATTTCGTCCCAAAAATATACCCTAAGTATGGGTGACTGGACAATTATGTGCGTTTAGCCGGTTTTCGCTGGTCAACGTCTGTTTGACCATTACTAACTTAAAAAGAGTGGGACCCACTTAATATGTTGAACGTAAAAAGACAAAAACACCCCTATTCATTTCCCTCCATAATTGCCCACATATTTCGAGCACCTTCTCTCTCCCCGGTCCACTCGAAACGTCATTCAACAGTCTTCTCTTTCTCTCTTCTATTCGAACTTCCTTTCTTCTCTTGCTCTCTTCCATTCGAAACCCATTTGATATGGCCAGCACAAACACCATGTAAACTCGTAAAAATTTGTACTGAATATCATAAATTAGCCATTAAAGAGGCGGTGTGAAGCGCATGACGAAGGAACACACTTTTGGAAGATCGTATTGATAGAGGTATGCATGGGTGATGGAGTTGCGATTTTAGTTTCTGACCTAACTTGCTTTTGCTTTTTTTATCTGGTCTTTTTGTATTCATCGGTTGTATTTTTCTAGTTGTTCATTTTTGCTATATTGTTTGTTCGCTCAAGTTGCGATTTTCATTCGTTTCGTGATATCAAATGCAGAATCGTATATTTCGTGAAGTTTGAAGAAAATATGGACTTCCCATGTAAGTTAACGCTTTGATCTTACTGTATGTGATTGAAAGTCTTCGTTTTGTTGGGTATTTTGATAAGGGGGCTCTGTTTTTTTTTTTTTTTTGTTATTGTTCATTGGTGGGTTTGATTCATCGGAGCTTTGTTTTTATGGTTATTGTTCATTGATGCTCTGTTTTTTTGGTTGCGATTAATGGGAGCTTTGTTTTAAGAAGAAATGTTCATTGATGCTCTGTTTTGTTGGTTTCGACTCATGGGAGCTTTGTTTTTATGGTTATTATTTATCATGTTTTGTTTTTTTAGTTATTATAATGGGAAGCTTTGTTTAGTTATGGATGCCCTGTGTTGTTGGTTTTAATTCATGGAGGCTTTGTTATCTTGGTTATTACTTATGGAAGATGCATGTTTTTTTGGTTATTGTATGCTCTGTTATTTTGGTTTTCATTTATGTAAGCTTTGTTTTTCAACTGTGTTAACTATGTTCATTTATTTCTATAATTGTAGACCCAGAACAGGGGTACTTTGATATAATGCTCCATTATAATGGAAGGTTGAAGGGATACGCATATGTGGATGAAGACACCTTCCTATGGACAGATTGCCATTGGGATAGGCTATCCCTGGTGGCAATAGATGCGAAATTGTTGAGCTTGGGATGTGAAGGAACTCTCTAGTATTTCTGGAAGTGTTATACGGATCCATTTACTGATGAGTGGTTGAAGCCCCTGGGTAGTGACGTGGATGTCTACCATATGGCATTGGCTGGAGTTGAATGTGCAGAAATTGATGTATATGTGAAGACACTGACAATGGAAGACATAGAAGAAGCATTGGATGTTGGGAGGAGTGGTGTAGTGATAGAAGAGATTGGGGAAGGGAATGAAATTGTAGGGTTTAAGAAGACGAAGGCAATGGGTAAGCCTAAGATGTGGGGGAGTATCCAACGCTTAGAATTTAATAATGAGGCTTGTGGGGCTGGTTTTGAGGCTGGTGGGGCTGGTGGGGCTAGAGTTGAGGAAGATATGGTCGGGGCTGAGGTTGAGAATAGTGGGCCTAGAGGTGAAGATGTGGTTGGGGCTGAGGTTGAGAATAGTGGGCCTGGAGGTGAAGATGTGGTTGGGGATGGAGGTGAACATGGTGGTGTGCACAGGTTTCATGCATTTTGTGAAACTGCAAATGTTGCTGGAGTTGAATTCAATGACAACCCTTACGAAGGACGTGTTTATGAGGGGGGTGTTAATGAAGGGGATATTAATGAAAATGATGTAAATGAAGGGGATGTTAATGCAGGGGATGTTAATGCAGCTCCTACAAATCAGGATAATGAGGATGACTTTGTAGATCCTGATTATGTGATGGAGGAAAATGATGAAGATTTAGTTGAAGGAGTTAATGATGCAAGGACAGGGAGGCCTAAGACTAGAGGTAGACCATTTGGTACTGGGGTTTATGTGGGTAGTAGTGGAGTAGATCATACCATGGATTTTGAAATTGGTGATAAGGACACAGAATACGAAAATTCAGATGAATTGCACACTGATAGTGATTCAGAGATAGATATGGGAGGAAGGCCAAAATATCCAGAGTTTAATGTTGAAAGGGATATGAATGATCCACAATTCCAGATTGGGATGTTGTTCGATAATCCAAAACAGTTCAAGGATGCTTGCAGGAATCATGGCATTGGAAATAGATTCCAGTTGATATTTAAAAAGAACATGCGTGAAAAGGTTGAAGTTGTATGCAAGGGTGTAGTCGGTCCAGATGTAAGCTATCCATGGCGTGCATATGCATCAAAAGTAGATTTCAAGGACCCAGACAACCCCACTATGTTACTGAAAAGTGGGCATTTTGTGCATGAATGCTGCAAGATCTATTCTAACTTCCACCTAACATCAAAATGGTTGGCCAAAAGATATTTGGAAGATTTTAGAAGTGACCAAGACTGGAAGGTTCAAGCACTAATAGATCATGTCCAAAGAAGTATGCAGTTGACAGTTGGGAGAATGAAGGGCTACAGAGCAAAATGTTATGCTCTTGAAATGATTAATGGGGATGAACGTGTTGGTCCCTTATAACGTAACAAGTTAGTTCCAAGGGGGGGATAGGAACTATTTAAAATTTTGGTACATTAAGGCTGACTTCTTTTATAATGAAAAGGATTACACAGCGCGCTGAGTGAATTTAAGACACTAGCTTAGTCAACTTGTGACTAAGTCAGCTTCTTTCCTTGAGTCAGGAGATAGCACTTGAGTCTATTCCTGAACTCAGATACTCAATGCACACAACTCAGCGTGACCTCTTTACTTAGTCAGTTTTCGAGCAAGCAAAATATATTAAAGGAGTTTAAAGGTTAGAAAGATATTACTCAGCAGATTTATCCAGGTTCGGCCTCTATGCCTACGTCCTATCCTCGGAACACGTTCCGGTCTTTCGAATTCTCTACTGAGCTCTTTAAAGGTAGAGCACCAAACCTTTTACAATTAGAAGCCGAGTATAACAAGAGTACCTTCCTCTATACCTCTACTCACTCCTATTCTACTGCTGAGTACTATAACCGAGTACTCAACCTCTCCTTTCTATACTTCTAGAAATGATAATAAGATTGTCCTAAACAACGATTGCTAAGACACTTTAGATGATTGGAAATCACTCTAGACTTTTACACAAAATATGGAAATTGGTGTAAGGTATTTGCTTTGCTTTTCTCACAGAATCTTCGAGTATAAAATTGGTCAGCGTTTTGACAACTTGAAGTTCTGTATTGATTAAAGCATATGGATGGCCTTTATATAGTGACACTTAAGGCACCTGGTCATTTCGAATTTCGAAATAACCGTTGGAGGGAAACGGCTTCCTATCGTTATCACTCTGGGCATGCTCAGCGTCGTTGGCCAATAGAATTCTTGCATCTTCTGTCTTCGTCAGTCTTCGGCAGAATGTTTCGCCATTTATGGAAAAGTCCACGGGACAGCTTTCTGCGCCTTCTGAATCTTTCCCAAAGTAGAAATACTTTGTCTGGAAGTTGAACATTCTCTGCCGCTGTCCAGACTACTTTGTCGTCCAACTCAGCAGCTTCGTCTTGAAGCTTTTGCCACGAAGGCTTCTCGATCCTTCTCTTGTTGAGTCGTTATTTTAGTTGATACGGCTTCGTTTTGAACTTCTAAGCCGAATGGTGTTGATGTGTTGACTTGGGCTTGACTTCTACTTTATGGGCCTTTGGGCTTTTTAATCTCAATGTCTTATACACAATTAAACTCAACATTGAACAAACACATTAGTGTAAATAAATCAAAGCATTATAAATTTAATGTGTTAAAATATTTTTATCATAACTTAAATAATTTTGTCAAATCAAAATCATGTGGAAAGATGTTTCAACAAACTCCCCCATTTTGATGTTGGCAAAAATATTCAGTCGAAGAACTCAGTGTTGAGCTCCCCCATGATAGTTGACCTATTTTATCAAATAACTCCCCCGTAAGGGTTGAGCTACCGACTTAGTTTTACTCTAACCATTTCAAGGTTTAATTGAGTAAGTCTAAGGTCAGTTTTCAGAGATAGGTCAGCTCATGGAACATATTCTATTTAACTCAGTTTTACGCGGAATGTTTAAATATCAGAGAGCGCTGAGTAAAATTTGTTCAATGAGTTTTAGTTAAATGGACATAGAAGAAGTGGTCAACATGCATGATCAACACAGTAAACATATCATCAATTGATATAGACAGTAAAGCACAGTTGATTTAATGAAGATGCGTTTTAACAAATTATATCAAACACTTAAGTAGGCATCGCATAAGAGTAGTCAGTGTGAAATGATAAAGATGCATATAATTTGTTTCAAGTTTAAAGTCAGCACAATACAAAAAGAACACAGATAAAAAAAAGGGTTCAAAAAACAAAAGCTATTCTAGACGATACAAGTTAAGCTATTTTTGTTTGCCCTTGCCCTTGTGTTGCTGACTGACTGAAGCTTGCTGAGTTCTTGGGGCTTGTTCTTTCTCCCCCGTTTTGCCATCATCAGGTTTGGGAATGAAGATTGAGTCATTGGCAGCTTGAGTAAGACGCTGAGAAAATGCCTTTAGCTTTTTCATGCTTTCATTTATTCCGTTGAAGATTGGAACGCCATCATCGATAATGGTTCGAGGAATACCGATAGATGTAGCACTCAGCATGCTTAAAACAGCGGCTTGAGACTTGCCGATTCAGTGCATGTTGTCAGTGAGTACTGCAAAAGCTTGATGAAACATTTTTAGCAGAGATGAATCATAATACTCACGTTGACCCTGGATTTTGCGCACATCGCTGTAGATTGCTCGAGAATACTTCAGAATCTCGTTCATTTTAAGCTCGTCAGTGGCCATCTCTTGCCTATTTAAGTTCAGCAGACGCACAGCTTCAGAAATTTGCTCAATGGAGCATTGGGAGGAA
The DNA here is from genome assembly GCF_963576675.1 of Euphorbia lathyris. Classification (NCBI taxonomy): domain Eukaryota; kingdom Viridiplantae; phylum Streptophyta; class Magnoliopsida; order Malpighiales; family Euphorbiaceae; genus Euphorbia; species Euphorbia lathyris. The sequence goes on along the minus strand of NC_088919.1, from coordinate 42,546,014 downwards.
GTGGAAAGCTGGTGATTTGTTTTCTCTTGCTCAGTGTGAAGTTGGCAAAAGAGATGTTGGACTTCGGCAGAAGTGGCATATGCTGAGTTCGCAGCTGACAGTTGATGAAACTCCTGTTGTAGAGAATTCATATGGTTTACAATGGTCAGCTGGAGTTCGGCCAGTTTCAGTATAGAGTCCTGCCGGGGCTGTTGAGATTGCAGTGTAGTTATAACACTCAGAAGGTCCTTCATACCTTTAATCTCGGTGAGAAGCTGAGTGATAGATGAGAATGAAGTTGTCTCAACAAAACTGGATTCAGCGGAGGTCCTTGATGAGAGCTTGAGCTGAGTCAACAATTCGTCTACCAGACTCAGAGGCAATGTTGTAATTAAAGGATCCGTCCAGTGTTGGCCCAAATGCCGGAAGTGGAGTAGAACCGAATAGGGGCAATGTTTGGTTCTGCTCGACATTGGTTGGCCCAACATTGTCAGTTGAGGCTGACTGAAGCTGATTCTGCACATTTACTTGGGGAAGTGGATGATCGGCAGAAAGAGTTCCTTGCACGGTGTCAGGCTGAAGCTGACTTGGTGATGGAATTTGAGGAAGTTCAGCATCCACATGGGCAGGAAATTCCTTATCTTGCTCAACAGTTTGAGGAGCGGAATCTTCGAGTAATTGCTCGGCATTGCTTGGATTTGCGGAGGCATTAAGTCGGCATGTTCCTTTGGAGAAACAGAGGCTTGATTTTCTAAGTGCCCTTGGTCAGACTCAGGAGGGTTGGAGAAGTATTTGAGATGTACCTCAGTTAGGTCAGTGATTTCATCTCGTAGCGGGGAGTCTCCCATTAGGTTAATGACCGGTGGTTTGAAAGCTTTCTTCTTTCTCAATCTCCTAAGCTTCGGAGGAGTAGGGTCAAATGGAATGGACTTAATGGAGTCAGTGGGTGAGGCATCCCTTTGAACAGCAGGAGCATTTTCTTGGTGCTCAGGTTCTTCTTCATCATCAACCAACTCAGTGTTGATTGGTTTAAGATACTCATCATCTGTTGGGTCCTCAGTGTCATCCTGACCACTTTCTTCTTCGTCAAACTTATCATCCAGTTCTTCTTCTTCAAACTGGTCATCCAACTCTTCCTCATCAAGCTGACCACCTACTTGGTCTTGATCTTGTTCTTCCTCAGCCTGTTGCTCAGCGTCAATTCCTTAACTCTGTGCATAGTGTGAGTTAGGAGGAACAACGATATCTGTCGGCATGGCCTCAATATGTCTTAACTCAAAATTGAGCTTCTTATTCTTCTTCTTCAAAGGTTGCTCTTCAATGTCCTCTCTTTCCTCTGTCTCAGGCACAGCTTGCCTAGATCATTTCAAAGCTGACTTAGATCCACTCGGACTTTGCTGAGTTAGCGGGTTTGTTCCTTTACACACAACCTTGATCCTTTTCGGGGTAGAGGTAGCTCCTTTGGAGGTGCTTTGCACAACTTTCCTCTTTCGTTGTGTTCTGCCCTTCTTAGGCACTGTCCCTTCAGCGTTCTGGACAGCTTCCCCTTTTCCCTCCTTCGGCACAATTGGTAGACGTATGCCAATCCAAATAGGGCAGCAGCAGTAATTTTGGTTCCTTGAACTCGAATTTCCGAAACTGTGTCAACTTTGTGATCCAGAAGGATTCGCGTGATGAAGGAGCCCAGTCTAAAGGTACCGGTACTTCGTAGAAACCCACCGATGATGAAAACAGGCATGTTACTCGGCGTGTAGGTCAGCATGTGCCATATGAAGCACTGCTCGAAGTTGGTTGCTGAGTTGGTGCAGTTAACTTTGGGGTAGAGGAAATTTGTCAGTATGTAATGGGCCATCTTTTGATGCTGACCCATGGATGTGCTTGAAATTTCACCGACATGACCCCCAGGTTTGCAGAAGGTCTTAACGTAGGTGACTTTGTCATGATCACCTGACTTACGAAGTATAGCCCCTTCGTTTTTCAGCTTGAACAGTGAGGCTAGGTACGCTGGGGTGATGGAGATGTTCTTTCCTCGAACATTAGTTGCTAGGTAGTTCTTGTTGTCAGTGGCGACTTTCAGATTGGCGTAAAATTCACGTACCAACTCAGGGTAAGTGGGATCCCGTACCGAGAACAGCTCGGTCCATCCATTGTTCTTGATCCACTCACAGAAAGACTGCTCGGCATCCACAAATCCTTGTGAGAACCACCTCGAGTGGTCAATCTTCCACTCCCTTACATTTGTGAATACCCGAGTGTAGTTGCGCTATACTACTTGCTTACCCTTATCCTTTTGTTGATGTTTCCCTTTGGAAGAGGTAGCTGGGACAGCTTGAGCTTTCTTGCTCGGCGTAGTAGCTCCAGTGGGACTTCGCTGGGTAGGAGACGTGGGATTGTCATCGGAGCGGTTATGGGAAACACCGGCATCGGAGATGTTTAGAGAAACTCTTGTCATAATCTCAGAGAAGTTTTGGGAATTTTGGGAATTTTTGAGAGAGAGAGTATAAATGCCAAAGATTTCTAAGCGTAAAGAATTAAAAGTGGGAATTCATCTACTATTTATAGAGATGTTGAGTTAATCCAAGGCGTTGGGTTGTTCGTTTTACCTCGAGATTCTCAAACGACAAGGATTCTGGCATTTATGACATATACGATGCGTGTGTTTTCTAATTATAGCCTATACATCATCCTAGGTGGCTATTCAATTCGTGTGCTTTGCATTAAATTTTGCAACGGCTCTTTACTCAGTGTTAGGAATTTCAAGCGTTTAAAATTCTGAGTAGTCAATGTTATACAGAGGAATAGATATAATGTGTAGAAGCTCAGCTTGAGGTAAATACTCAGCATATATATATTTATCTACTCAGCATGCAATATCACAAATCATTCATCATGGAAACTCACTCAGCATGCATATCATACTTGGAATTTATTGAAGAGGATTAAACATACCAATGGCTTCTCTAAGTATGTTGAATTGCTCACGAGCCAGTGGCTTTGTGAAGATATCAGCAAGCTGCTCATCAGTTGGGACATAGGCCAGCTTGATCTCACCTTTGAGTACATGGTCTCTAATGAAGTGATGTCTGATGCTGACATGCTTCATCCTGCTGTGCTGGATTGGGTTCTTTGATAGATCAATTGCACTTTTGTTGTCACATTTGACTTCAATTGTTTTAGTCTGAACACCATAATCTTCAAGTTGTTGCTTAATCCATAGGACTTGAGCAACACAGCTTCCAGCAGCAATGTACTCAGCTTCAGTGATTGACAGGGCTACCGACGCCTGCTTCTTGCTGAACCAGGACACAAGACAGCTCCCAAGGAAGTGGCATCCTCTTGAGGTGCTTTTTCGTTCAAGCTTGTCTCGTCCGTAGTCAACGTCAGTGTATCCAAGAAGTGTGAAATCTGAAGTGTTGGGATACCATAAACCTGTATTCACTGAGCCTTGCAAATATCTAAGGATTCTTTTTACAGCTATGTAATGAGATTCCTTAGGGTTAGATTGATATCTAGCACAATAACATACTGAGAACTGAATGTCCGGTCTACTTGCTGTTAAGTAAAGTAGAGAGCCTATCATACCTCGATACAGTCTGCTGTCTACCGACTTACCATTCTCATCAGCGCAGAGGACAGTGTCAGTGCCCATTGGAGTAGATATTGGCTTATAATTTTCAAGTTCATATTTCTTCAATATCTCATTTGCATACTTAGTTTGACTTATGAAGATGCCATTTTTCCCTTGTTTGATTTGAAGTCCAAGGAAGAAATTGAGTTCTCCCATCATTGACATTTCAAACTCAGTTTGCATCTGCTTGCTAAATTCCTTGCACATTGACTCGTTAGTGGCACCAAAAATAATGTCATCCACATAGATCTGAGCCAGCAGGGTATCTTTACCCTTCCTCTTAATGAATAAGGTTGTATCAGCTTTGCCTCTGACGTAATTTCTAGTCAGCAGGAAACTGGTCAGCCTCTCATACCAAGCACGTGGTGCTTGCTTGAGGCCGTACAGAGCCTTTTTGAGTTTATAAACATGGTTTGGGAACTTAGGATCCTCAAACCCTGGAGGCTGATTAACATAGACTTCCTCGTTTATAACTCCATTAAGAAATGCACTCTTAACATCCATTTGAAATAATTTAAAGTTCATATAAGATGCATATGCACATAAAATTCTAATAGCCTCTAGCCTTGCCACTGGGGAAAGGTCTCACCGTAGTCAATACCTTCTTGCTGACTGTAGCCCTGAGCTACAAGTCTTGCTTTGTTTCTGACCACGTTCCCTTGTTCATCCAGCTTGTTGCGGAAGACCCATCTTGTTCCTATGGTCTTCTGGCTTCTTGGTTTTGGCACTAGATCCCATACTTCATTTCGTCTGAACTGATCAAGTTCTTCTTGCATTGCATTCATCCAGAATTCGTCATACTCAGCTTCAGCGAAATTCTTTGGTTCTTGGATTGAGACGAATGCTACGTTGCTGAGGTATCTCCTGAGTTGATTTCTTGTCATTAGGGTATTCCCAGCGGCATCAACAATGGCACTTTCTGAGTGGCCTCTTGGTATCCTAATCTCCTTTGGTAGATTGATGTTTTGCGCTGGCTGTGTTTCAACAATCTCTACAGGAGTAGATTGGTCAGTGAAAGTAATTTGAGTTTCACTTTTACCTTTGGTCAGCCCTTGAGGGAATAACTCAGTAGCTGTTTCTTGGTCAGCGGGTGCTGAGTGTGGATCATCCTCGGTCAGCGGCTGGTATCTACCTGCAGGGTTAGTTTCATCGAACTCTACATGTACTGACTCTTCTAAAACTTGAGTTCGTTTATTGAAAACTCTGTATGCTTTGCTATTTGTTGAGTAGCCTAAAAAGATAGCTTCATCAGCTTTTGAGTCAAACTTAGCTAGGCTATCTTTGGTATTCAATATAAAACATTTACAGCCAAAGGCACGAAAGTATCCAATATTGGGCTTTCGTCCTTTCCAAAGTTCGTATGGGGTTTTCTTTAATATAGGTCTAACAAGAGCCCTATTAAGAATATAGCACGTTGTGTTGACAGCTTCTCCCCAAAAGTACTTTGGAAGCCTATGCTCACTCAGCATTGTCCTGGCTATTTCAACCAAGGTTCTGTTTTTCCTTTCAACAACCCCATTTTGTTGAGGCGTTCTAGGAGCAGAGAAATTATGGTCAATGTCGTTGGTTTCACAGAATTCAACAAACTGTTGGTTCTTGAATTCTCCACCATTATCACTTCGGATGTGAGCTAACTTAAGGTCTTTATCATTTTCAAGTTTTCTTACCAAATTTGAAAATGTCTCAAAGGTTTCATCCTTGCTACTCAGCAAGATGATCCAAGTGTACCGAGAAAAGTCATCTACAATGACCAAGGAAAATCTTCTTCCACCCAAGCTCAGCGGCTGGACTGGACCGAAGAGATCCAAGTGTAGTAACTCTAATGGACGCTTAGTTGAGACAATGTTTTTACTATGAAAAGATTGTTTGGTTTGTTTTCCAGTTTGGCAAGCGTGGCATAGTTGATCTTTTTCAAATTTAAGTTCAGGCAGACCTTCAACCAATTGCTTTCTTGCTAATTTGGCCAGGATGTCCATGCTTACATGACCAAGTCTCATGTGCCATAGCCAGGAATTTTCTTCCTTTGACACTATGCATACAGTTTTTGAAAACTTCTTTTCTAAGTTCAGCATTAAGACATTATCAATACGAGGGGCAGTTAAAATTAACTCATTTGTTTTACCCTCGAATATTTTACATCCAGTGTCATCAAATATAACTTTTCTCCCATTGTTACATAGCTGAGCTACGCTGAGTAAGTTATATTTGAGTCCGCTGACTAGGGAGACAGACTCAATAGTAGGATTACTGTTGAAACACCTTTCCACATGATTTTGATTTGACAAAATTATTTAAGTATATTAAAAAATATTCTAAACACACTAAGTTTAAATGCTTTGATTTTTTATACTAATGTGTTTGTTCAATGTTAAGTTACTTGTTTATAAGTAACAAATATTAAAAGGCTAAAGGCCCAAAAGAAACTCAAAGGCCCAAGTCAAAACAGATCAAGACCACTCGGCCCGTGTAAGCAAAAAGCTGTCGTTGTTGATAAAACGCAGCTCAGCATGAGAAGGATCGAGAAGACCTTCCTTGACTACTTCGGAACGAAGCTGCTGAGTTGAACGACAAAGAGTACAAGACAGCAGCTGAGCAAGAGCAACTTCCAGACAAAGTATTTCCACTTAGGGTAAAGTTCAGAAGACACAGAAAGCTGTCTGGTTGACTTTGCCATAAAAGGAGAGACATTCTGCTGGACTGACCTAAAGCTGCTCTACACTGACCAAAGATAGAAGATGCAAGAATCGGATTGGCCAACGGGACTGAAGTAGACTGAGTGACAACGAAATGAAGCCGTTTTCCCTCCAACGGTTATTTCGAAATTCGAAATCACCAAATGCCTCAAGTGTCACTATAAATAGGCCTTTCAGTTGCTTCATTCGATGCAGATCTTCAACTAACCATTACGCTGACCAAATTCACACTCGAAGATTCTGTGAGAAAAGCAAAGCAAATACCTTACACCAATTTCCAGATTATTGTGTAAAAGTCTAGAGTGATTTCCAATCATCTAAAGTGTCTTAGCAATCGTTGTTTAGGACAATCTTATTATCAATTCTAGAAATAGAAAGGAGAGGCTGAGTACTCGGTTATAGTACTCAGCGGTAGAATAGGAGTGAGTACAGGTATAGAGGAAGGTACTCTTGTTATACTCAGCTTCTAATTGTAAAAGGTTTGGTGCTCTACCTTTAAAGAGCTCAGTAGAGAATTCGAAAGCTCGGAACGTGTTCCGGGGACAAGACGTAGGCATAGAGGCCGAACCTGGATAAATCTGCTGAGTAACATCTTTCTAACCTTAAACTCCTTTGATATATATATTGCTTGCTTAAAAACTGACTAAGTAAAGAGGTCACGCTGAGTTGTGTGCATTGAGTATCTGAGTTCAGGAATAGACTTAAGTGTTATCTCCTGACTCAAAGAAAGAAGCTGACTTAGTCACCAGTTGACTAAGCTAGTGTCTTAAGTTCACTCAGCGCGCTGTGTAAACCTTTTTCTAAGAAAAAGAAGTCAGTCTCAACGTACAAAATTTTAAATAGTTCCTATCCCCCCCTTGGAACTAACTTGTTACGTTATAAGGGACCAACAAGTGGTATCAGAGCCTAAAAGCTCACTGTGCAAGGTTTAACTACCTTGAGCTGATCCCCACTATGGCTGAAAACAGCACTCGGTTTCTCTCAGGAAATCTGACAACTCAGATTCTACCTGAGGGTCTGTCCATAACTCGGTCTCCCCTATTCTTCGGGTCTAACTATACCTTCTGGAAGAATAGGATGAAGATTTCATTCAGGCTACAAATATGAGTGCATGGCTATCTATAGTCCAAGGTCCATTTGTTCCTGTTGAAACTATTAATGGCCAAACGGTTGTCAAATCTGAGACCAGATGGACAGAGGATGATCTCAAGAAGCTACAAAATCATGCTTCGGCTATAAACATGCTTCACTGTGCGCTAGATGCTGCAGAATACAACAAGATTTCAGGTTGTGAGTCAGCGTAGGAGATCTGGAAGAAGCTGGAGGTCACCTACGAAGGAACCAACAAGGTGAAAGAATCCAAGGTGAACCAGCATATGAGATTGTACGAGCTGTTCAAAATGAACGATGATGAAGGGATCTCAGACATGAATGCAAGATTCACAAACATCATCAACGAGCTCAAGAGACTTGGAAAGATCTTCACTGAGGAAGAACAAGTCAAGAAGATTCTTAGAAGTCTTCCTAAAAGCTGGCAAGCAAAGAAGACCGCTGTTGAGGAAGCTCAAGACTTAACCACCTATAAGTATGATGAACTCATTGGCTCACTGCTGACCCATGAGATCTCGATGAAGAATTTCGAGGTGAAGGAAAAGTCTGAAGACAATAAGCAAAAGTCTCTTGTCATGAAAGCTGACTCCACTGATGGGAGCTCAACAGACGATGAAAAGATGGCTATGTTTACCAGAAAGATGAAAAGGCTGTTGTAGGTGCCGCGGCCTCGCCCGAGCGGACCGGGGGGTGGACACCGTTGATGACAGATGCTGTGATTGGCGCCGAAAGCAACCAATCGCGGAATCAAGCTGCTCGGCAGGACCGAAGCCTGGAGTATGGAAGAGTCGCCACCCACGAATGGGAAATGAACACCGATCCTTTGCGGGAGACCGATAAGGGTTCGGGAAACTTAGGTACGAGCCGAGAAGGCTAGCTCCTTTCCGGAAAAAGGCTACTAGGCACCCCGACATCGCCCGGTTATGAACCACCGGCCTCCTACTTAGCATGTTAGGCGCTAACGGACTAATCGCATATTTCTTTAAGTTTAAAATTCATTTGAAACCTTTTCTTTCTCGTTTTAAAAACCATTTTTGAGCATGTTATTAAAAGCCATTTTAGTAAAGAATCACCCATTTTGCATAAATTTAAAATACACAGGAGAGATAGGGGAAGAAGAAAGAATTGATTTATTCACAGTGTGATTTTATGCTTTAGGCTATACACTAATTCAAAGCTAATCTCATTCCCCAAAAACGAGTTTGTTTACATGGTTCGTACCTTAATCGTCGTTGGAACGATTTAGGTACGTTTCAAAACCCTGTTAATTTACATGACATCGACCCGAATCGCCGTTGGAACGACTCGAGCGTTTGAAAATGTGAGATAAGAAGTTTTAACAAAAAAAACGTGATTAAGCATACAAGTTCATTTATTTTTGTACAAAATCATTTAGACAAGAAAACGATTCAAAACTCTATTATTTACAAATAGAAGACGATTTTAATTACAAGGTTCGCTTAATCCGCGGTTGGAACGAATTAAGTTTTCAACACGTGATATTTTGGAAGCGGTTTAAAATGACAAAAATCTTTTATTTGCACTTGAAGAATATCTAGAAAAACTTTAATTTAAACAAACAACTTGAAATCTTTTTTTTGTCTTTTATTTTCCCCTTTTCACTCAATTAGCCCTTACTTGAACATCATTACAATGATTAACAAATCAAGGCCAAATTTACCCAATCAAATATATTTAAAATATATACATATATACAAAAATAAAATAGAAATACATATATATACATAGTTTTATCTAAAAATAAGGATATATCTATAGATAAAAATGAGTAAGAAATACTATATGATATAATAAAGAAAATGAGAAAGAATACTAAATATAATACATTTTTTATTCTAGTTAAAGCTATGTAAAAATAATGGGCAAAAATCCCAAAATAAGAGAATATCATTTATCCCAAAATGGTTTCACCTAATAATAGCTAATATAACCCAAACAACCCAAAAACTATATATATATATACACATATATTACTTTATAACATTAAATCCAAACAAATTAAATTTCAACATGAAATAAATAGCTATATAATACATAATTAATATTATAGGACTTAAAAATAATTTTTATAAACATATTACATAATTAAATACATATGTACACAAGTATAAATATCAAAAAGTTGAGAAAAGTGGGTTAAAAGGGTGATTTTCGGATTTCATCAGATTACCGACGGAAAATCCGTCGCTAATCTGCCGTTAGTGACAGAAATGACAGAATATCAGAAACAGTCCCTATACTTTTCAGATTTATTCAAATGCTTTAGATTAGATCTATTCTATCATTTTGGACATCCGAACTACCAAAATAGGATCACAGTCTATAACGGAGACTCCTAAAACGACGTTTTATTTTTAAACGTTATTTAGAAAAAAATTCAAAACTTATAATTACAACGTTTTTTAATCCCGAACTACCTTTGAGTCGGAGCACGGTTCGTATTGGGATATTAAAACGAGGTTTTTTATTTCAAAAACAAAACCAAACGTTTGTTTAACATGAAACGAAAATTAAATAAATACGGAATAATAAATAAAATGTGATAAATAAATAATTAACTAAATAAATAACTAAAATGATGAATAAATAAATAAATAAAATACATAAAGCGAGTCTAGTCCTCGGATAATAGCTCAAGATCGGTATTGACAGCTGAAGTCGGTTGATTCCACAAGTTACGTTTTTTGTGTTTTTCGGGTTTTTAGTAAAAAAATTAACTTTTAGGAAATTCGGATTTTTTAAGAAAAAAAATATTTTTCTCAAAAAAATTACTTTCTCTCCCTAAAAAATGTTTTAGAGTGAGAGAGTCTCCAAAAATTCCCCTCATTAAATGCATGGGGATCCATGCCTTTTTATAGGCACGGATCCCAAAAAAAATTTGGGCATAGCCCGACGGGTGTCGGGCTACGCCCAAAAATTTTGGGCCTACGCCCAAAATGGTTGGGCGGACGCCCAACATCAGTTGGGGGAACGCCCAACATCAGTTGGGCGAACGCCCAACCTCTGTTGGGCGCGCGCCCAACTAACGTTGGGCGTGTGCCCAACAAATGTTGGGTGTTCGCCCAACGTAGGTTGGGCGCGCGCGCCCCGCGCTGCCGGGCGCGCATCCAACTGCCGTCGGACGCACGCCGGTTGCCGCTAGGCGCTCGCCTAATACCGCTGAGCACCCGCGAGCCGTCCACTTGACGATCGCAACCCCTGCAGATCCTCTCGTGATTATTATTATTATTTTTTCTTTAAATTATCGGAACCAACCGCTTCAACCGTCTTGTTATGGGTTTTCGTCGCAGGTCCTCCGACTCGGTATCTATAGTTGCCCCTACTTTCCTATTTTGACAGTGATGTGTGTGTTTTGAAAACGTTTTTTGCTAACGCAACACATGCAATGTAAATATATTAAAGTAAAAGACACGTATAGAGTAGGAGGAAGAATACCTGATCTCCATGCCGCATGCTCCGGCCTTGTCTTCGATCTTTGCCTTGTCTGTCCCGTCAATAGCAACCCTAGTCCACGACCGCGGGTAAAATGGCTCAAAAGCAACCCTAGTCTCTAAATCGACCGCAGAAAAAATGGGTCAAAAGCAACCCTGGTCTACGACCGCGGGTAAAATGGCTCAAAAGCAACCCTGGTCCACGACCGCGGGTAAAATGGCTCAAAAGCGACCCTGGTCCACGACCGCGGGTAAAATGGCTCAAAAGCAACTCTGGTCTCTAAATCGACCTCAGGCCAAATGGCTCAATAGCAACCCTGGTCCACGACCGTGGGTAAAATGGCTCAAAAGCAACCCTGGTCTCTAAATCGACCGCAGGCAAAATGGCTCAATAGCAACCCTGGTCCACGACCGCGGGTAAAATGGCTCAAAAGCAACCATGGTCTCTAAATCGACCGCAGGCAAAATGGCTCAAAAGCAACCCTGGTCCACGACCGCGGGTAAAATGGCTCAAAAGCAACCCTGGTCTCTAAATCGACCGCAGGCAAAATGGCTCAAAAACAACCCTGGTCCACGACCGCGGGTAAAATGGCTCAATAGTAACTCTGGTCAACGACCGTGAGTAAAATGGCTCAAAAGCGACCCTGGTCTCTAAATCGACCGCAGGCAAAATGGCTCAATAGCAACTCTGGTCAACGACCGTGGGTAAAATGGCTCAATAGCAACCCTGGTCTCTAAATCGACCGTAGGTAAAATGGCTCTCTCTAGCAGTTCTAAATTTTAAAACACTGTCGTTTGTATTTTGACTGGAGCTATCGTCTCGGGTATTTGATTTGTTGATAGGAACATCCTTATCTCTTCATCGGGAACATTTTAGACTAAAAATTATTTTCCCGTTGACTGTTGTCTGTATTTTGACTGGCGCCACTGTTCTGTAAAATTTCGACTGTCATTTGGAGTCATATCCTTAGGGTATTGGTCATTGCCTGGAAGAAACGCAGGCTGAAACGGACTGCAAATCGGAGATCTGTGCACCTGGTAATTAATTATTTACTTTTTACCTTTATGTCACGTCGTACCTTTTTCGCTATTTACGGGAATGTCATTCCCTTCTTCTATATAAAGTGGTGGGGTTTAATTTCAACCCCACACCTTCTCTCTCTTCTCTCTCTCTCTAGCACTAAACTTAGAGCATTCTCGTGATGGGTTCGGATAGATACGATGGCACGAAGGGTATGGAGGCGGGTTTTGAGGACTTGACTAGAGTGGCTCCTTTTCAAAATCCTGCTTCTCATCTGAGCTGGACCAACATCCATCCGGTAAGTACCCCCTTATTTTTTATCCTTTGACAAGACTTCTAGGCTTTAGCAGCCCCACTTCGAACGTCATTTGCATGCTAACCTTTAAGCTGCTTAGAAGACTTTTAGTTAGAAAACGCGAATTTTTATGCACGTGAGCAACGCTTTATGCTTTTTGTTTGTTGAAAGAATATAAACTATATGCATGTGAATAGTAAAAATATGAACAATGCATGCCCACAGTAAAAACGTGAATAGTGCACGTGAATAGTAAAAACGTGAATAGTGCACATGAATAGTAGGAAACATGAATAATGCATGCTAACCGCAAAAAACGTGAATAGTAAAAATGTGAATAGTGCACGTGAATAGTAGGAAACATGAATAATGCATGCTAACCGCAAAAAATGTGAACAGTGCACGTGAATAGTAAAAACGTGAATAGTGCACAAAAAACGTAAATAATTAACTTAAACGCTTTTAACCCAAGTTAGAATTGGATTCAGCCCCTCGCAAGCACGCGGGAGAGTCGAACACCAAAGAATAACGAATTAATCAAATCCTGTACAAATGATCCTACGAATGAAATCTCAAAGAGTAACGATCCAAATTGAAAGGAACTTCCATGTTAGATTTAAACATAACCGAAAGAATAACTAGGTTAACAAAATTTCTATATTAGACATACGCATAGAAGTGAGGCTCTCGAGGAGTAATGACTTTAGTTTGGCCTCTTGCCTTACCCGTACTGTTCCTTCCAGGTTATTGGCATCAGTGGGACTACCGTGGATATTCATATTTGGCATGTCATGCTTAGCCCGGCGGCTAAAGCCCGAGTACGAGAGTTGGGCTTCGAGCCCTTCATCCTGGCGTTGCCTCGCGCCAACGGAGTGTGTGACCGGTTCAGCTTGCGCGCCTTATGCGAGAGATGGGTAGACTCGACCCACACCTTCCACTTCTCGTTTGGGGAGATGACGATCTTGCCCCACGACTTCTCACTGCTGACCGGATTGCGGGGTAGCGGCACCTCGGTCCCACTTTGCTTTGACATGGTGCGTCCTCGGGTTGACCGTGCCGAGATATCTGATCTGATCGGACCCGGAGCCTACACGGGTGTCAAGGCCACCCCGGCAAATTTTTGTTACTACCTTCGGGCTATTGAGCCGCAGGGATTTCTATGACCGAGATGACACAGATCGGGCCACTCGCAGCTTCCTTCTGTATGCTTTAGGTGAGACGATCTTCCGCACCAAGAGCGGAACTATACATGCAGGTCTCATCCAGGCCTTCCGGGATTTGGACGCCGTGTCGTCCTACGATTGGGTGGGAGCTGGCTTGGCCTTTCTATACAAGTTCCTGGACTTGACTTGCCGGAAGCGCAAGGATTTCGGCAGTTACACCTTTGCCCTCCTGGTACGTCCTCTATCATTGGCTTGCCTCTTTATTCTTTTCACGATTTCTGCTTCTGACATCAGTTTCTACGAGCAGGTTTGGGCCTATGAAAGGCGGATTCTTCCGAGCGCCCGCAGGAGTAGGCCGTGCGCGGTTAGGCTTCCACTTATGGTGAGGTGGAGTGACTTTAATCTGCGCGACGAGAAGAGCCGGACGGTGGCACGACTCCTATCATGGATCGACACGCGGAGCTTGGGACAGGTGAACGTCTCATAGCTATGCTGGATTTTCGTTTGATCTCGTCTGACTTTTCTTTTGTTTTTCAGATTTCATTCAGATGGGACGACCTTAACTTTGGTCCCGATTATGCTTATGTCACCCGCATTCAGGGGCAGCAGTGTGTTCTCACTGGCCCGTGCGTGCGAGCATGCTATTTGGGCGGCCGAAGCTTTACCGGGGTTAGCGCCACACATTGGACACCCGGCGAGATTCATGTGTCCATGTTTGCGGTGAGGGTCATGTCCTTGCAGGAGATACGCAGTGAGATGACTCGTCGATTTGCGGCTCGGGACGTGTGGGACCACGCGGGGGGTCGTGCCCATTATTTATCGACATTGTTGACTCTGTTGGATCCTCCCGAGGTTGCGATGGACGTGGACCCTACGGATGACGTGTTCTCGGTAGCGGCCGTTGCTGGAGTCTTTGGATCAGAGGAGGTTCCAGTGAGTGCCTGACTTATTTATTCTTTGTTTATGAGGTAGTTAGGTGTATTCATTTTCCCTTTATTTGCAGGAGGGTTCCTTGAGGAGCGTTCGGACGTCGGACTTTTTCGATGGCACCCGAGCCCGGCCATCCGTGAGCGAGGCTTCTTATCATGTGGGCGAGTCCTTCGGCACTGCCCGACCAGAGCAGCTCCGCCTTGGCACCCCCTTCCCGATCCCAGAGAGAGATTTCTCAACGATTCATTATGGCGAGGCGGGCGTAGCTTACTCCAGCGTTGAGACCGCCCCTTCTGTTTTCACCTCGAGGATGTTGTTCGATCCTCCTGATGCCTTGCATACTTCAAGGGAGACGTGTACTGATTACATGGGATTGTCTGGTTATTTCAGAGAGCAGCTCAGTCTGCGCTGTGCCGGCCACCTGGTGAGTATTCTTATTCTGTTTTAGTGTAGTGAAATGTATGCGTGTGATGCACATATGTATGTATGACTTATGTTGTTGTCCGTTTTGATGTTTTTTTTCCAGAGCGATCTTCATGCGAACGAGCAGCGGTTCAGTGAGTCGCAGCGGGATGCCGATGCTAGGGTCAGGCATGTCTATCGAGAGAGAGATGCTCATTGGTCGGGGATGATGCGAGTGGAGACCGAGGGGCGCCTTGCCGCAGAGGAGATGACGCGAGTGGAGACCGAGAGGCGTCTTGCCGCCGAGGAGGGTCGTCGGGTTGCCGAGGAGGCCTTATCTGCGGAGCGGGCTTCTCGTCTGAGGGACTTTGAGGACTTCTGGGATCTTCCTCCTTATTAGGCTCATTATTTGTAGCTTTCTCATTAGTATTACCCCGATGTATAGCTTGTATATAGGGAGAGGGGTGGATAGGACTTAGGCTTTTTATGTGAAAGAGGTAGGAAATGTATAACTCATGATTCATAATACAATGCGTTCAGTAGATTATAATGATTCCAATCATCCTCTTCAAATATATTCATGTCTTTATTTATTTACAAACAACAGAAATACTTAGCCGCTTATACATTATTTTCATAATTGCTCAAGATATAACGACTGTTACCAGGACCCGCCTTTTTTCGATTTTCAGATCCCAGCGATTTTTCAACTCTCCTTTTATTATCCCGGAATTTTCAAATGAGTGCCCTTCCAGGTTTTCACCCAGTGGGATGTCCCTTATTGTTGCATAGGTCGCCCTTTGCGGGTTTTCAACCTATCGGGAATTTTCATTTCTTTCTTTTTTTTTTACTTTTTTACGAAAAGTATTTCTTAAGCCTATCCAGATTGGTAGGTTCGGAGAGCTCCATGTCGTCCATAGTAGTTAGTTTCACCGCCCCTTTGCTTAGGATCTTCTTCACGAGGAATGATCCTTTCCAGTTTGGCCTGAACTTGCCCCTAGGGTCGGTGTGCGTCATTCGGATCTGTTTCAGCACCATGTCCCCTTCTTTGATAGGGCTGGCCTTGACCTTTTTGTTGAAAGCTCGGGCCATCCTTCTCTGATATAACTACACATAGTAAAGAGCCTCCATCCTTTTCTCGTCCACCAATGCTAACTGCTCATATCGCTTCTTCACCCATTCCGTCTCGGGAATCTCTGCTTCTACTGCGATTCTCAACGATCTCTTTTCAATCTCAATCGGGAGAACGGCTTCGGCCCCATATACCAAGGAGAACAGCGTTGCCCTAGTTGACGTTCTAACCGTCGTGCGATAGGCCCATAAAGCGAGCGGAAGCTGCTCGTGCCAATTCCGGTGCGATTCTACCGTCTTGACAAGAATCCTTTTAAGGTTCTTATTAGCGGCCTCCACTGCACCGTTAGTTTGCGGGCGATATGGAGAAGATCTATGATGCTCAATACCGTACTCTTGGAAGAGACTTTTCACTTCCCCTTGAAACTGGACCCCATTATCCGTGATCATGTGATGAGGCACTCCGAATCGGGTGATCAAGTGCTTTTCAATGAACTTCCCCATCTGCTTAGACCCCAACTTGCTAAACGATTCTGCCTCTACCCACTTGGTGAAGTAATCAATGGCGACTGCGATGAATTTGTGTCCGTTCGACGCATTAGGCCTCACCTCCCCGATGATATCAATGCCCCAAGCCGCAAACGGCCAAATGGGTGCTAACACGTGCAGTTCCATAGCTGGTAAGTGATTATAATCTCCGTGGATTTGACAATCATGGCATTTCTTCGCATATTCGTTACAATCTCTTTCCATGGTGAGCCAATAGAAGCCTTGCCTTACGATTTTCTTTGCCAATACTGCTCCTCCCATATGGGCTCCCCAAATTCCCGAGTGTACTGACTCCATTGCCTCCCGGGCTTCTCCCTCATCCAAGCACCTCAATTGTAAACCATCGGCGTGTCTTTTGTAAAGCAAGTCATTGTGGATGACAAATTGCTGAGCTAACCTTCTGATCACAGCCTGATCCCTAAGTTATGATTCTGCCGGGTATGTTCCACTTTTCATAAAGTTTACGATATCGAAATACCAAGGCTTTTCATCTGCTCCCAATAGCATTACGTCTTCATAGCACGGTTTGTGGGACCTCCTCAGCACCAAAGGCTTCGAGGCAAGGTTCCGAGGGTTATCCCATACTGACACCAAAGTGGCCAAAGCATCCGCTGCTTGGTTCTGTGCTCGAGGAATGTGATAAAAACGACACTCGCTGAATCTCTGCGCCAATCCCTCCAACTGGTCTAGGTATGGACGCAACCTTTCTTCCCTTACTTCCTAGTTTCCCTGTGCTTGTTCGATAATCAGTTTTGAGTCGCCCCAAATTTCCACATATGATGCTCCCAGCACTGCTAACGACTCTAACCCGTAGATGCACGCTTCATACTCGGCCATATTATTAGTGAGAGGGAAGGATAACTTCTTTGCCATTGGGACCCTTTCTCCTTCTAGTGAGATAAGTAGCACTCCTACCCCGGCTCCATTTGAGTTAACCGCTCCATCGAAGAACATTTTCCATGGTATAACTTCTATTGCGTTCAAGTGCTCATCGGGGAAATCATAGTTTATCTCTTCCTCTTCCGCATTTAGAGGCTGATTGGCCAGAAATTCCGCTACGGCTCTCCCCTTAATAACCTTTTTTGTTACATATTTGATGTCAAATTCGGACAAGAGCAACAACCATCGGGCTAGCTTCCCTGTTAGAGACGGAGTTCGGTACAGATACTTCAAGGGATCCATCCGGGAAATAATGATCACTTTGTAAGATTGAAAATAGTGTCGTAGCTTCTTTGTTAGCCATACTACTGCCACGCACGTCTTTTCGATCATGTTATACTTAAGCTCGTATTCCAGGAACTTCTTACTCAGATAATACACCGCGTGCTCCACACCGGTGTCCCCTTTTTGGGCCAGCATTGCCCAAATAGATCGCTCCTCGATTGCTTCATAGAGGAGAAGCGGTTTTCCAAGTTTAGGCGGTCTTAAAACCGGTGGATTAGACAAATAGTTCCGGACACTCTCCAATGCTTGCTGGCACTTATCATTCCAAATCGTGGGTTGATCTTTCCGTAGCAGCTTAAAGATCGGCTCGCAGATCGCAGTGAGTCGTGCTATGAACCGACTGATATACTGAACCTGCCCCAGAAATCCTCTCACTTCTTTCTCATTTTTGGGTGCTGGCATTTCCTATATGGCCTTTACCTTGTCGGGATCCACCTCAATCCCCTTTTTACTGATCACATAGCCTAAGATCTTCCCTGATGAAACGCCAAAGAAGCACTTCTTCGGGTTCAACCTTAGCTTGAATTTTGCGATTCGGGCCAAAAACTTCTCAAGTGCAGGGAAATGCCCCTCTCTCGTCTCCGACTTGACCATCATGTCGTCCACATAAACTTCCACTTCTTTGTGCATCATATCATGGAAAAGTGTCGTAGCCATCCGTTGATAAGTTGCCCCGGCATTTTTCAAACCAAACGGCATTACTCTATAGCAGTACGTTCCCCACTCAGTTGTGAACGAGCTCTTTGCCTTGTGCTTTTCTGCCATCTAAACTTGCATGTAGCCCATAAAGCCGTCAACATTCGTGTGCAAGACGCTCGATGATGCACTGTCGATTAATACGTCGATGTGAGGCAATGCGAATTCATCTTTGGGGCAAGCCTTGTTGAGATCTCTATAATCGACGCACATTCTCACTTTACCGTCCTTCTTAGCGATTGGCACTACATTTGCAACCCAAGGGGGATAGTCGATTACTTCGATGAACCCTACTTCTAGCTGTTTCTTCACTTCCTCTCTGATCTTATCCGCCCATTCCAGCCTCATGTGTCGGAGTTTCTGTTTCACGGGTGTAGACACCGAGTCGGAGGACCTGTGATGAAAACCTGGAAACAAGACGGTTGAAGCGATTGATTCCGAAAGTTTCAAAAAAAAATAAAATAAATAAGTTACGGTCGGTCGCTGTTGTCGATCGGATAGCTCACGAATGCTTAACGGCACGGTGCGAGTGCTTAGCAGCGGTCGGCGCGCGTTCGACGACAGTCGGACGCCCGCTCGACGATGCAAAGCGCGCGCTCGACGTTTGTCGGACGCACGCATCCAACCATGAATGGTACGCGCTTGGTGTCCGAGCAAGACACGATCTTGGCGGCACGGGACGCGCGCTCATCGGCCATGAGGCATGTGCGCCCGGCAGCGCGGAACACGCGCTCGGTGGTCACGATGCGGAGCGCGAGCTCGACGGCCGCGGGGCGTGCACGCCCGACGACGTGAGACGCGCCCCGGCGGCCGTTGAGCGAATGCCCGACCGCGTCGGGCGGAAGCCCAACGGTAGGCGGGCGCGAGCGCCCAACCGCATCGGGCGGACGCCCAACGGCAGTTGGGCGCACGCGCCCAACCTCGCGTTGGGCGCTCGCCCAACGCCGCGTTGGGCGACCGCCCAACAATTGTTGGGCGATCGCCTAACAATCGTTGGGCGGCCGCCCAACAAGCCTTGGGTGGCCGCCCAACGGCTTTGGGCGACGCCCGATTTTACTCGGGCGTCGCCCATTGCTCCGGGACCCGTTTCCCTATAAAAAGGGGGCACGGATCCCAATGGAAAGGGGGAGAAATTTTCGAGCCTTTCTCACTCTAGATATTTTTAGAGAGAGAAAGTGATTTTTTTTGAGAAAAATATTTTTTTTTCTCAAAAATTCCGAATTTTCCAAAGTTAAATTTTTACTAAAAAATACAAAAAACGGAAAATCACGACTCGTGGAATCAATCGGCTTCGACAGTCAGATACCGAATTTAAGGTATTATCCGAGGACTAGACTCTTTTATTTTATTTAATTTATTTCCTTCTTCTATTTATTTTTTAGGTTATGTTTTTATTCATTTAATTGTTCATTTATTTTATCACTTTTTATTTAATTTGGCGTATTTATTTAATTTTTGTCTCGTATTGAATGAAATTCTGTTATGTTTTGAAATAAAAACCTCGTTTTAATATCCCAATACGAACCGTGATCCGATAAAAAGGTAGTTCGGGTATTAAAAACGTTGTAATTATAAGTTTTAATCTAAAGAATTTCCAAATAACGTTTTAAAATAAAAACGTCGTTTTAGGAACTTCCGTTGTTGACTATGATCCATATTTGGTAGTTCGGAAATCCAAAACGATTGAATTAGATTTAATTTAAAGCTTTTGAATAAATCTGGAAATAATTGGAGTGCTGCTGTAATTTGCCATTTCTGTCACTAATTGCTGTTTACCGACGGATTTTCCGTCGGTAAATCTGCCAGAATGTAAAAAATGTCATTTTAGTCCATCTTTCTTAACTTTTAAGCTTTTAATCCTTTATATATATATGTATAGTTATGTAATATATATTTTCCAATTATTTTAGACATTTAGTATATATAATTATTTAGGATGTTTGTATATCATTTTTTTATTCTATTTTTTTAAATATAGGTACATGTATGTATATATATACTCTCTTTTTCATTCATTTGAATTATATTAGATTTTATTTTAAATGTCATTTACTTGGGCATTTTGGGAGATAATTAGTAGATATTAGTGGATAAATATATAGTATTTTTGACATTTAAAATTATATTGGTTATGTATACATATAGTTTTTGGGATATTTGGGCTATGTTAATTACTATTAAATAAAACTATTTTGGGGATAAATGTTATTTTCTTATTTAAGAGTTTTATTTACTATTTTCGAATGTTTAAAGTATAAATGTATTATGTTTAGTATTTTCATACATGTATTATTTAAACTCTTTCCATTAACTTTTATTTCATATTCCTTTTTTGATTAAAATGTATATATATATATTTATGTTATTTCTTTTATTCTTTTGGACCATTTATGGGTCCATATTTCAATTGGGCTTTATTTGGGAGTGAATTTTGGTTTAAATATGTTTATTATTGTAATTATGACACATAGAGAATCCATTAAAGAAAAAGGGGAAAATAAATCACAAAAAGAGTTTTCAATTTAATCATTTAAACTAATGAATTTTTAGAGGTTCCTAATGTAAATAAATAGTGTTTTCTTGACATTTCAAATCGTTTCTCAAAACATCGCGTTTTAAAACCTTAGTCCGTTCCAACGACGGATTAAGCGAACCTTGTAATTAAAAATCGTTTTCATTGTAAATAATGAAGTTTTGAATCGTTTTCTTAAAGGATTTGTATAAAAATAAAATTGACTTGTATGTTTAACCACGTTTTCTTATTAAAAGTTTTTATCTCAATGTTTTCAAACACTCGAGTCGTTCCAACGGCGATTCGAGTGAACTTCATCAAACGGGGTTTTAAAACGCACCTAAATCGTTCCAACGGCGATTAAGGTGCGAACCATGTAAATAAACTCATTTTGGGGAGATAAGTTAGTGTAGAATTAACTCGCAACACGACATGTAAATCACGTTGTAAATAAACCACTTCTTCCTTCCTCTCCTCTCTTTTATATTGAACTGATGTAAATGGGTGATTCTTTACTAAAGTGGCTTTTCAATAATATATGCTCAAAACGGTTTCCAAAATGAGAAAGAAAAGGTTTCAAATGAATTTTAAACTTAAAGAAATATATGATTAGTCTGTTATCGCCTAACATGCTGAGTAGGAGGCCGGTGGTTCATAACCGGGCGATGTCGGGGTGCCTAGTAGCCTTTCTCCGGAAAGGAGCTAGCCTTCTCGGCTCGTACCCAAGTTTCCCGAACCCACACCGGTCTCCCGTAAGGGATCGGTGTTCATTTTCCCATTCGTGGGTGGCGACTCTTCCATATCTCCGAGCTCCGGTCCTGCCGAGCAGCTTGATTCCACGATTGGTTGCTTTCGGCGCCAATCACCGCTTACGTCGCCATGAGGTTGTCCACCCCCCGGTCCGCCCGGGAGATTAGGCCGCGGCACCTCGTCTAACAAGTGGCGACTCTGCTGGGGAAGCGAGAAATTTGATTTCGAAAGGCGTGTATTAAGCCCTTAACGGGGACGGATCGTATTATTTCTTTTCGTATGCATTCATACGCATTATTGCAAACCTTTTGGGTAATTTCCGCGAAACCTCTAGCGAGAGTCCATTCGTCGCTCGAAAGAGGCTAGTGTAAGTTCCCCCTTACAGTAAGGCGCCAAAGGGTCCCCATCCATTCGTTAGGGGCGAATTTGTGCGGTCCTGTGAGGTCCCGCGATCAGCCGTGTCAGCATATAGTAGCCTTAGAAGTTGCCATAGGATTACCCGTTACCATTTTTGATGTGATGAATGAATCAGTTCGTGTTTTCAAATTGCCATGATACGTGTCTAATCCTAACATATGTAAAGAAAATGAAACGATGCGTTAATATATACTCTTAAACCGATATATAAACTACCCCAAATATTGAAACAATTCGAACTAAAGACGACTTAGCCATCTCGTATGAATGAACTTGTGCGACCCGCCTGGTCCCTTTCCGTGTCCCGAAGAAGGCACAGGTTTAGGAAATACGTTATGACGTAAGCACGTATTAGTATGAATCGGTTTGGTATTAAGGATAGTTATATCTTGATTCAAAAGACTATATTAACGAGTAGCCGTTATTCACATTCTTTAAATAGGTTGGGATAAAACGAAATTATGACGAAACGAAAACGAAGAACATTTCTGTTTCGAATGACCCCGTTGTAACGTAAAGAGTTTCGCAAACAAGACCCGTCCCTTTCCGAATAAAAGACGAGCTCTTGCGTTATGTCTTGTGTCGTTCTTAAGAGAAATGGACGTATCCGCAAAAGTGACTAAGAAAATAAGAAAAAATAAATAAACGACCAAAACCCTTCTGTATCTACGATATATGTCAATCCCGAGAGTAGTTAAAGAAAATAAACCAATGCCGTTAAATACGTGCCTCGAACTGGTATATACGCCGTTTAAAATCACAAAGCCGAATTAAGCTAAACCGCATTATCGCACCATATGGACGAGGCTGTGGATTTGACTAATGGCTCGATCATTTCGACCGTTACCAAAACTACAAGAAATATGGCCCGATATGCATGTTTGCTTAAACTTGTGCCTAAATGAAAAAGAACGGTAATATCCATGCTTCGAATAAGCACGCGATTCAACGAAACGTTGATTTTCTATAACCACGCTAAGATGATATGTCCCGTAGATTAGAAGGAATAAAGAGTAGTGATTAGCCGAAAGATTACCATACACTCAAATAAGACTCGCCGTCTTTTCACGTAGCCAAAACGAGCAAACGGAGTCTTAACGCTAAAAACGAACGCGTTACGCGATGAGTCCGTTCCCTAAATTCAAAAGTGATCTCATCACTAAATAAACACGTGGTTACGTCTCTCGATAGATCCAAAAGATCCCGTTGTAATCCAAAAATCGAGATACGAACCCACGCGAATAAAAGGGAACGAGTCATTGACAATAACGAACGATTGGACTAAAAGAATAACTCGTACCGCGTCTAAAAACTGAGATGCGCTCAAAGGGAGTCAAAACCCGAATTAATGCGTCTCACGAAAGGATAAAAGACGAGTTATTCCGAAAGGACAATCCAACTTGGTCAATTTCTTAGTCACTGAACGTTGATACGTCAAAACGAACTGTGTTGTCTGATGGATGATTTACTTTTTCCGCAATAATCAACGGCATCACGCGTCCCCTGGACCGCAATGTGAGCCCAAAACCAAAATCCTAGGAAAGAGACTTGGACCATCGAGTGTGTGGAGGAATAAGGGTGGAAGAGAGATGTTGTGATACGTGTAATTAGACTAACGTTTGTTCTTCTTATCTTATATATCCGTAAATAATAAACGCACACACCATGAATCATGCATATAAAATCATGCATACATACTAATGGATACCATTCGCGCAGACGTCATCATTAAGCGGTTGTGGTACCGAGAGAGCAGTAGGCTAGTTAGACAGTTTGATCAGCTATAGATTGACAGTCCCGAATCAGCAATTGTGGCTTCTAATTCATCTTCGTCCGAATATTCTCATTCTTCCATCAGTATGTCTGCAACCGACGAAAAAGTGGCCGGATTGGAAAACTCGGTGAACAACATTAATGAGCAGTTGGCTGCGATAGTGGCCCAGATAGCTAAGTTGGCCATGAAGGAGGACAAGAGTGGCAGCAAGCACGCTGAGAATGAGGTGAATGATGGCCCTCGCTTTGGGAACGAGGATGATTATCAGGATTACATCCGAAAACAGCTTGAGAAAGAGAAAGCTAATGAAGAGGAGTGGAAACAGCACATCACGCAGGAGGTGCAAGACTTACGTGGGGGAAGTTCCGGGAGTCAGGACTTTTATAACTTGAAGAATTGTTTGTCGGCAACTGCTCTGCCTTTGAAATTCCGACTCCCTGACATGAAAAAGTTCGATGGAACTGGGGATCCCACTGCCCACATGAATCAGTATGTTGCTGTGATGAAACACACGATCCTGACTGAGGATCAAGTCCTGGGGTTGTTTAACACTTATCTAGAGGGGGCTGCCCTCACATGGTTTCATGCATTGCCGATGGTGACGAAGAGGGATTGGAAAGAGTTAGCGAAGTCATTCATTGCACAGTATAACTTTAACACCATGCTTGAGGTCACTTTGAAGGAGTTAGAGAGCACTAAGCAGCAGACTGGGGAATCTTTCTCCGATTTTGTGAAAAGATGGAGGGCCAAAGCCGCGGTTATGAAGCAGAAGCCGCTTGAGCAGGATCAGATCCGAATGGTAGTCGGCAACACGTTGCCGTATATCAAGAATGAGCTGCGGTATATGCCTTTTACCGATTTCAACCAGATGTACAGTTGTGCCTTGACAGTTGAGGGAGATGGAGAACCAAAGAAAGCTTATACCAAATGGACAAAGTCTGGATATAGTGCCGGAGGGCAAGTGCGAGTACGGAATCCACAGCAGTGAAAGTGCTTGATCTAAATGCTATTGAAAAGAGGCGGTTCGCCAAGTTTGATCAGACTTACGCAAAAGTTTTCGAACGTTTGCAGAAAAAGGGATTGTTGAAAGCCCTTACCCCATATAACAAAGCTCCACCTACTCCGCAGATACAGGCTAGAGGGTATTGTGAATTCCATAGCAGTTATGGGCATACAATTGAGAACTGCGAGAGGCTGAAACACGAAATCCAAGATTTAATCGAGGAGAAGAAGATAGCTGATCCTTCATCAGCGAACCCTTCCGTTAGGCGTAATCCATTGCCTAATCATAGGGTGAGCATGATCGGAGTTGGTCTGGCAGAAGGTGTCGTGATGGAATCCTTCGAGGAGAATGTAGAGGAGTTGTTGGACTCTGACGAAAAGAGCAATGTAGGAAATGGTATATATATGTCCTTCCTTGGTGAGGAATAGGAGGGTGGACTGATGGATGAAGGGTTGGACAGTGGAGCACCGTATGATGAAGATAGTGCTGAAGAGACCGGAGAAGGGTCGTCTCGGACTATTGTGCCAGAATTGGGTCTGTTTAGTGGTGGAGGTAATCCCGAGGCGCACTTGCGTGAATATATGCGCGACATGTTTGTTGAATCCTTCGGGGTGGATGAGATTGCTCAGTGGTTTCACCATTCGCTGGTAGGCGAGCCTTTGGGGTGGTTCCACTCATTACCCGACTCTTGCAAGCATGATTGGGATCAATTATCAGATTTATTCTTAGAAAAGTACCAAAGAGCCGAGGATAGAACTGCGGAGCGCTTCGCGATGCAGATTGGACCTATCAAGTGTCCGTTACCGAGAGTTAGCAAGTATAATGGCAACAAAGATCCTATGGAACACCTTCACTTCTACTTATCGGCCATGGCACCTTTGGGTTTTAAAGAAGAAGAGATCACTAGCTTGTTTTGTAATTCGTTGATGGGTGAACCGTTAATGTGGTACATGTCGTTGCCGATGTATGTTAAGACCGATTGGGCGGCAATGACGAAAAGATTTATCAAGGAGTATACAGTATGGATGCTGGCAGAGCAAACCCCAGATTCCCCGTCTTACCAAACACCCGATGCGGTGTTAGCAATGCCTAGGTATGGTGGATACCAGGATCCTGTTGAGCACGCGAGGTTATTCCGCAATCATATGTATGACGCCGGATTCCCGCAATGTGAATTACATGAACATTTCCCGGAAACGTTAATGGGAGAAGCCTTGTTGTTGCACCAAGGCCTATCAGAGGAGGAAATGGGTCATTGGGTACCGCTTAGGAGGGCCTTTGTGGCAAGATATGAGATGTATGTTCCATGGACGGGATCCCTGGAGGATCTGGATAGGATCAGGCAATTCCCCGAGGAACCATTTGTAGATTATGCTAGAAGGTGGAGGCACCGTTATGAGCAGTGTCACGAAACAATGAGCGATAAGGTGCAGCTTATGTGTATACAGAGAGGAGCTATTCCGTTAGCAGCTAGAAGGATGAGTAGAGTGTCCCTCCGGGATTATGACGATCTGATAGGTTGGGCTTTGTATGGATCAGCAGATCCCTTTTATTTGAATCCAAACGTTCCTCACGTCATGGATTTAATGATTGTGGACATTTGGGAGAGCTCTTCGGACGAGGAGGATGCTAATCGGATGATTCCTATTAATATTTGGGACGAATCGGATGATGAGCCGGAAATTGCCGTAATGACAAGATCAGGTCGAGTGGCCGAGGGAAAGGCACCTATGGTAGAGACGGAGATAGGGGAAGGGTCGGCTCCTAAGCCTGATGATCAAGTTCTTGAACAATTGAAAAAGACACAAGCTAAGTCCACAGTCTGGGAAGTGTTATGCCATTCTAAGTACCATCGTGAAAACCTGATGAAAGAGCTGCAGAATTTGGTTATTTCCACCGATACTGAGCCGGCAGCGCTAGTAGGGTAATTATGGCTCGAAAGAAAACCGAGATCACGTTTACTGACGAGGATCTCCCAGAGGAGGGAAAAGCTCACAACAAACCTTTATACATCCGAGCTGAGATTAACGGGAAGAAGACTAGCTGTGTGATGGTCGATGATGGATCGGCTATTAATGTTTGCCCGTTGAAACTCTTGTCTAAACTGGGAGTGGAAAGAGGAGACTTGACGGCCTCGGAAACTGTGATTAGGGCTTATGATGATAGCCGAAGGCATATTGAAGGAGTCTTTAAGGCCAAGTTGAAAGTGGGGCCGCATGAAGAAGAAACTGAGTTCACGGTGCTGGATATCCCGGTAACCTTTGCTGTATTGTTGGGACGCCCATGGTTCCACAAGTTGGGAGGGGTGCCCTCCACACTCCATCAAATGATCAAGTTTCCCTTCGGGGAAGAGATAGTGACAATCAGAGCAGAGAAATTGAGCTCGGTGGCAGCATTGGGGATCGAGCCCCAGCTTTTCTCCGGATTCCAAGTTTCTGGGATCTACGAGTCTAGCATGACCACTGATGTGGTGAAGATGATGAAGGGAGGTTTCATCCCAGGAATGGGCTTAGGAGCACACCATCAGGGGTTGCCAGAATTTCCAGACTTTAAGAGTCAGAAAACCCGGAGGGGTTTAGGATATGAGCAGGGAGGTCCGTCCAATGCAAGTAGTGAAGGAAAAGTGGGCCTAAGAAAATACTTCGTGAATGAGGGGCATGGAAAGGTTTATTCAGGGACCCCTGAGTCATGGACTAGCACCGAAGGGAAGATTCTGCCGGGCTTCGAAATCTTCAATGATGTTGCCGACTGGGGCAAAGGAAAGGCGAGTTGCTTTGTCGAGGAGATTATGATGTTAGACTTGAATGCCGAGGAGCAAGTCATCACCATTGAAGCAACTGCAGGAGCGGCGAATGAACCCAGTACCTCCAAAGCGTATGAGAAACCCGAGAACCTTGATGATGAAAATTGTATTACTGCTTTGTTTGAATCAGATGATGTAATCGCCAATACTATCAATGCAATGAATTCTGATTTTGCTTACTTGCTTGATGTTGATCGTGATCATACCATGCATTCTCATTCATATAACATGCCTACATTTGAAATCAATACAATAGAAATGTCAACTTTCAATCTTGGTACGGATGAAAATCCTAAACTTATACAAATTGCTCAAGATTTAACTATTGAAGAGAGGAAAGAATTCGAGAGAATAATTAAAAAATACGAAATAGTGTTTGCTTGGACATACGAAGACATGCCAGGAATTGATCAATCAATTGTAACTCACCGCATTCCAACATATCCCGAGGCGAAGCCCGTAAAATAGAAGCTCCGACGTATGAGACCAGAATGGGCAGATAAGATCAGAGAGGAAGTGAAGCAGCAGTTAGAAGCAGGGTTCATCGAAGTAATCGACTATCCCCCTTGGGTCGCAAATGTGGTGCCCATCGCAAAGAAAGACGGCAAAGTGAGAATGTGCGTTGATTATAGAGATCTTAACAAAGCGTGCCCGAAAGATGAGTTCGCATTGCCTCATATTGACGTATTGATCGACAGTGCGGCATCGAGCGTCTTACACACGAATGTGGACGGTTTCATGGGCTACATGCAAGTTCAGATGGCCGAAAAACACAAAGCAAAAACCTCGTTCACAACTGAGTGGGGGACATACTGTTACAGAGTGATGCCGTTTGGTTTGAAAAATGCCGGGGCAACTTACCAGCGAATGGCTACAGCACTGTTCCACGATATGATACACAAGGAAGTAGAAGTGTACGTGGATGACATGATGGTCAAGTCGGAGACAAGAAAGGGGCATTTTGTCGCACTCGAGAAGTTTTTGGCCCGAATTGCAGAATTCAAGCTAAGGTTAAACCCGAAGAAGTGCTTTTTCGGCGTTTCATCGGGGAAAATCTTAGGCTACATAATCGGGAATAAAGGAATCGAAGTAGATCCCGATAAAGTGAAGGCTATACAGGAAATGCCGGCACCAAAGAATGAGAAAGAAGTGAGAGGGTTTCTATGGCAGGTTCAGTATATCAGTCGGTTCATAGCAAGACTCACCGCAATCTGCGAGCCAATCTTTAAGTTGTTAAGGAAAGACCAACCCACAATCTGGAATGATAAGTGTCAGCAAGCTTTGGAGAGCGTCCGAAACTATTTGTCTAATCCGCCAGTGCTAAGACCGCCTAAACTAGGAAAACCGCTTCTCCTCTACGTAGCGATTGAAGAGCGATCTATTGGGGCAATGCTGGCCCAAGAGGGAGACACCGGTGTGGAGCACGCGGTGTATTATCTGAGTAAGAAGTTCCTGGAGTACGAGCTCAAGTACAACATGATCGAAAAGACGTGTGTAGCGGTAGTATGGATAACGAAGAAACTACGGCATTATTTTCAATCATATAAAGTAATCATTATTTCTCGGATGGACCCCGTGAAGTATCTGTACCGAACTCCATCTTTGACAGGGAAGTTAGCCCGATGGTTACTACTTTTATCCGAGTTTGACATTGAATATATAACGAAGAAGGTTGTCAAAGGGAGGGCCGTGGCAGAGTTTCTGGCCAACCAACCCCTGAATGCAGAAGAGGAAGAGATAAGCTATGATTTCCCCGATGAACACTTGAACGCAATAGAAGTCATACCCTGGAAAATGTTCTTCGACGGAGCAGTTAATTCGAATGGAGCCGGAGCTGGAGTACTACTTATTTCACCGGAAGGAGAAAGGATCCCGATGGCCAAAAAAGTTATCCTTCCCTCTCACCAATAATATGGCCGAATATGAAGCGTGCATTTATGGTTTAGAGTCATTAGCAGCACTGGGAGCATCGTATGTCGAAATTTGGGGTGATTCAAAGCTGATCATCGAACAGGCGCAAGGAAACTGGGAAGTAAGGGAAGAAAGGCTACGTCCATACCTAGACCAACTAGATGGGTTGGCACAAAGATTCAAAGAATGTCGTTTTCATCATATCCCTCGAGCACAGAACCAGGCAGCGGATGCTTTGGCCACTTTGGTGTCAGTTTGGGACAATCCCCGGAACCTCACCTCGAAACCGTTGGTATTGAAGAGATCTCACAAACCATGCTACGAAGACGTAATGCTATTAGGGGCAGATGAAAAGCCATGGTATTTCGACATCGTGAACTTCATGAAGAGTGGAACATATCCGGCAGAGTCAGAACCTAGAGATCAAGCTGTGATTAGAAGATTGGCTCAGCAGTTAGTCATCCATAACGATTTACTTTACAAAAGGCACATTGATGGGTTATAACTAAGGTGTTTGGATGCGGGAGAAGCCCGCGAGGCAATGGAATCTGTACACTCGGGAATTTGTGGGGCCCATATGGGAGGAGCAGTGTTAGCTAAGAAAATCGTCAGACAAGGCTTCTATTGGCTCACTATGGAAAGAGATTGTAACGAGTATGCGAAGAAATGCCACGATTGTCAAATCCACGGCGATTGTAGTCATCTGCCGGCCATGGAATTACATGTGTTAGCACCTATTTGGCCATTCGCTGCTTGGGGCATTGACATCATTGGTGAGGTAAGGCCTAATGCTTCGAATGGGCACAAGTTTATTGCAGTTGCCATCGATTACTTCACCAAGTGGATAGAGGCAGAGTCGTTTAGCAAATTGGGATCCAAGCAGATGAGAAAGTTCATTGAGAAACACTTGATCACCAGGTTCGGAGTGCCTCATCACATGATTACGGATAATGGGGTCCAGTTTCAGGGGGAAGTAAAAAATCTTTTCCGAGAATATGGCATTGAACATCACAGGTCTTCTCCGTACCGTCCACAAGCTAATGGGGCAGTAGAAGCAGCTAATAAGAACCTTAAGAGAATTCTCGTAAAAACGGTGGAATCACATCGGAATTGGCATGAGAAGCTCCCACTCGCATTATGGGCTTATCGCACGACAGTTAGAACCTCGACTGGGGCAACGCCGTTCTCCTTGGTATACGGTGCAGAAGCCGTTCTCCCGATCGAGATTGAAAAGCGATCGTTGAGAATCGCAGTGGAAGCAGAGATTCCCGAGACGGAATGGGTGAAGAAGCGATATGAACAGTTGGCACTAGTAGACGAGAAAAGGATGGAAGCCCTTTACCATGTGCAGCTATATCAGAGAAGGATGGCCCGAGCCTTCAACAAAAAGGTCAAGGCCAGCCCTATCAAAGAAGGGGATATGGTGCTAAAACAGATCCGCGTGACGCATACCGACCCTAGGGCAAGTTCAAGCCTAACTGGGAAGGGCCATTCATCGTGAAGAAGATACTAAGCAAAGGAGCGGTGAAGTTAACTACTATGGATGGCATGGAATTCTCCGAACCTACCAACCTGGATAGGCTTAAGAAATACTTTTCGTAAAAAAAAAAAAAAAAAAAAAAAAAATTCCCGGTAGGTCGAAAACCCGCAAAGGGCGACCTATGCAACAGTCAGGGACATCCCAATGGGTGAAAACCCGAAAGGGCACTCATTTGAAAATTTCGGGATAGTAAAAGGAGAGGAGAAAAATCGCCAGGATCCGAAAACCGAAAGGCGGGTCCTGGTAACAATAGTTATAACTTGAGCAATTACAAAAACAATGTATAAGCGACTAAGTATTTCTGTTGTTTGTAAATAAATAAAGGCATGAATATATTTGACGAGAATGATTGGAATCATCATAATCTACTGAATGCATGGTAATATGAATCATGAGTTATACATTTCCTATCTTACTTTTCACAAAAAATCCTACCTGCTATCCACCCCACTCCCTATACATCAGCTATACATCGGGGTAACTCTAATAAAAACTACAAAGCAATACATAATAAGCCTAATATGGAGGGAAGTCCCAATAGGCCTCAAACTCCCTCAAATGCGATGCCCGCTCCACAGATAATGTCTCCTCAGCAGCTCGTGCTCTCTCATCGGCAACTCGTGCTCGCTCATCGGTGACTCGTGCTCTCTCCTCGGCAGCAAGGCGTCCAGTCGACTCATCACGCGCTCTCTCCTTGGCAGCAAGGCAACCCTCAGTCTCCCGCCGTATCACCCCCGACCAGTGGTCATTCCGCTCTTGGTACACCTGACCAACCCAGGCATCGGCCTCCCACACCAACTCGCTCTGTCTCCGCTCATGGGCATGTAGATCGCTCTAAAGAAAAAGAAGGGAAAAACAGATAAAAATAAGAAACAACATAGGCAAGAACATAAATCATACATACATGCATACATTCCACTACACTAAAGTAAAGTAATGATACATACCAAGCTGAGGCGGTCTCAGAGATAACCAGACAGCCCCACATAATCCGAACAGGTCTCCCTCGTAGTCAGAGAAGCATCTGAAGGATCAAATGGGACCCTCGAGGTAAAGATAGAAGGAGCCGTCTCGAATCCCGCATAAGCTGCCCCGGACTCATCGTAACAAACCGTGGCAAAATCCCTCCCGTAGTCCGGTACAGGCACACCTAGGGAAGACCCCTCCGGTCGGGCGGCGCTGGAGGACTCGCCAACGTAGTAGGGTGGCTCGCACACAGGTGTCTGAGCTCGAGTGCCGTCAAAGAAATCGGATAGATGTGCACTCCTCCAAGACCCCTCCTGCAAACAAAAAACACAATAAAAACCTCTAAGAAATCGGATAGATGTGCACTCCTCCAAGAAATCGGATAGATGTGCACTCCTCCAAGACCCCTCATTAATAAAAGGTGAAATAAGAAGGGGACGGAACCACTTACCAGGACCTCCTCCTGACCAAAGACTGCCGCGACAGCCTCCCTCGAAAATACATCAGCCACCGGATCCACCTCCATCGCTGCCGCCGGGGCATCCCTCGCGCTCAGCAGAGTAGATAAGTAAGGAGCACGGCCCCCGGCGTGAACCCACACCTCTCGACCAACGAACCGACGGGTCAAGTCCCGACGGATGACTGACAGGGGCATGGTCCGCACCGCGAACATAGAAACGGGAATCTCGCCCGGTGTCCAGTGTGCGTCACTAACCCCGGTGATGCCTCGGTCCCCCAAATACCATGCCCGCACGCAGGGACCGAAGAGAACGCACTGCTGCTCCTGGATCACAGATACATACATATAATCGGGACCGAAGTCAAGGTCGTCCCACCTGAACTTAATCTAAAAAATACACAAAGAGAAAGTCAGAATGGCTCAAACAAGAATCTAGCACGACTAGACGACATCTACCTGTCCCAGAGTCCGCGAGTCAATCCAATCTAGGAGCAGCGCCATAGTCCGTCCCCTCTCGGCGCCTAGGTCAAAATCTCTCCATCGGGTCATGAGAGGGAGCCTCAGTACTCGTGGCCGAGGCCGAGACTGGCTAGGAAGAATTCGCCTCTCATACGCCCAAACATGCGGTAAAAACAAGGATTATAAGTGTGAAAAGCGCGAAGAAGATAGAATGGGCGAGTCAAGGATGCGTCACGTACCAACAGAGCAAAGGTATAACCACCGAAATCCTTGCGCTTCCGGCAAGTCAGATCCAAAAACTTGTAGAGAAAGGCTAAGCCTGCCCCCGCCCAATCATAGGAAGCCGCCGCATCCAAATCGCTGAGTGCCTGAATGAGACCCGCGTGTACCTTCCCGCCCTTCGTGCGGAAAATTGTCTCACTCAGAGCATATACCAAGAAACTACGAACCGCCAAGTCGGTGTCGTCGGTCTCGCAGAAATCTCGCCGACTCAAAAGGCTCGCGGTGGAAATAAACTTCGCCGGAGTAGACTTGGCGCATGGGCGAACCCCCGGTCCAATCAAGGCAGCGAGCCTAGCAAGGTCGACTCATGGTCGCATCATATCGAAATAAAAGGGAATGGGAATGCTGCTCCCTCGCAACCCTGTCAGCAATGAAAAATCTCTGGGCGAGATGGTCATCTCCCCGAAAAAAAGGTGGAATGTGT